>NC_062260.1:10341875-11578750 GCF_916048215.2 Malus sylvestris
GAGAGAGAGACCTTTTAGGATATAGAACCTATATTAAACTGGAAAAAATCCAAGATGATATTTAGGAGTAGATATTACATGTTCTTAGATATGTGATCACTTGCAACAGACGTCAAATCCCTAGATTATAGGAATATTCAAGAATTTAAGAAACCTAGCTGATTCCATACTGGATCAGGTTTCTATATCTTGCAGAACAAGAATGCTCTATCTCAACGAATTCGACGGACTTCACCCACTTATCCTAAATAGGATGATGGTGACATCGCTAATTATTTATACAGCTTCGTGATAGAGATTGTTGAGTCCATAATCGAACTTCTGAGATATTCGTGTTCTGATCCATCTTACTTTGGCCCCGGAAAATCATGGTCCCACACCAATTAAATCGGGAGACTATCTAACCAATTAAATCGGAAGACTATCTATGAGGAGTCTAGGATAAGATATCCAATCTTCTTAGGATTATGTTTACGTATCCAATCCCAATATATCCTAATTTGACTTGAATTAGGGTTTTCTTACTTGGGAGACAAGTAATACAGATTGTGGAATGTCAAATTGGCTATGCCTCTAACTAATCAACCTGTTGGAATAACTTACTCTGATTCTGATTAGAAAGCTTGACTAGTTGATCGTCTGAACTTCATGGGCTATAGACATTCTGGTCATTCTTGCCACCCAAGGTTCAACATGTCATGGTTTCAAAAAATCATGGTCCTACAATGTCAATTTAGTAATGGTCAAAGCCTTTTTATGGTTGCAGATAACGCTTTACCGCAACGATAGAACATACTCATCTTTATGTATTTTGTGCGGATTTGATTTCCACTGATCCATCACCTCCCTGATAACTCATAATTTAACCCACTAAAGCTATCAGTTGTCTAAAATAAAATTTAAAAAAAAAAAAAAAACACTTTTATGGTTAGGTATGAGTATGTAAAATTCTCCCCATCAAACTTTGTTTTAGCCCATTACCCCTATAAACTTTTATAATGGGCCAATTAAAGCTCAGGAAGAAAACTAGTCGATTATTGATTTTCTGATTTTCATATGATTAGATTGTGATGTCATCACCAACTATGTAGGTTTTTATGATTATCATATTGTCATTCGCAACCTCGGAAAGGACAACACGTGCCTCTCCCACGCATTTTATACGTGCCATATATATGCTTCAGCTTCAATAAGTATACCATAATGTAACATTGTTGAATTAGTACCGCAACATGACTATATTACAAGCATACTGTAATAATTAATAGATTAGGAAATCAAATTCCACAGCAAAGGTGACAAGCCTCTCGAATATTATGCTTGATATGTATTTAATTATGAAGAAAAAACTTTGACTATGTAGAGATTATTTGAGAACCACATGCATATATTAATAATCAAAATAGAAAGCATGAACTCAAAACATTTAAGCCCTATAAAATTTAAGCCTAGATGGTGAACCAAGACTCTTTGAAAAAATGAAAGAGGGAATTTGAACGTCATACCCTTCAAGCTCATCTTTGTTTTCACAAGGCAATTACCCAACTGGAGGGCTTTAAAGTCCTATCCTTGCTCATTGTGTAACAAACCGTCCTTAATTTTACAACTTTATTAATTTTAAGTGTGAATTGACTAAAATGCCCCTAGAGGCGAGATTGTTGACTTTCGTTGATCCTCATTTTGTGACGCATATGAGATACTATTTTACTGTATTCATGTAGTACTTGTTGCTACAAACGCGTGGGCACAAACGGAATTGAAATCGGAGTTACAATTAAATCCATATCCCTGATCTCTCGAACTCTCTTTTCCCTCAGTCTCTCTCTTTGTTAACTCTCTATTTCTTTCACTCACCCTCACTCTCTGATGGATCATCAAGCACCACCAAAACCACCACGTCGTCGCCACTTCGGCGAGCACCACCACAACCCACCTGACCACCTATTTCATAAACCTGAACCCTAGATTGGACATTCTTTTTCTCTCTTTTCTATGCACAGTGGCACTGCCACTATTCAAGATTCTTCCTCAGCAATATCTCGTTGTCCCCAGCGAAGGTAAACCTCGAAACCCCCAAAAACTTCTTAAATCTTATTTTGGTGTACGATTAGGGTAATTTTGAGATGTTTTGGCGACGTTTTGATGTAGAAATGCCTCGGGGGGAGCTTCCCCAATTTTTCGATGACAAATCCAGCGACTTCGAGCCATTTTCCGACCAATCCTGACCATAACTCGACTTGATTTTTGGTATAAAATTCTTCTCCTCTCTCTAAGCTTCAGATCCATATATAAATTGCTAAGTTTGGTGGTATTTCGAGCTTGAATAAAGCTCTGTGATTTGTTGCCCCGTTCCTGCCTTCTTCTTCATTGGGTCCGGTGAGTGCGACCTGCGAGCCCAATCAGTTCAACCCGACCCGATACAAAAAAAAACCAAACCCGGTTCCAAACCTGGTTCCAAACCATCCCAAACCTAGATCCAACCCAACCGGTTCCTAAATAGATTTGGAATATTCTCGAAATATTCTTGAAATATATTTGGAATATTCCTTGTGTTGATTTTTTCAAAATCTTTTCAAAAACCCTGCTTGGCTAATTTCGATGCCCCGAGTTCGTTTTTTATATCCATTTACTAAAATTCCAAGGTTAATGTAGTTGACTGCCGGGCGGTTCAGTTAACTTTTTGGGTTGGCCGTTGACTTTTTAAGATAATTGCTCAAAACCCTTCTTAGCGTATTTCGACGCACTGATTCAGAATCTGCCGTCCGTTTCTCCAAATTCAAAAGTTTTAATTAAGTTTTACTAATGGGTCTGTATTATGCTTAGGTAGGATTAACATCGGCGATCCGCATCTACTCGTTCGAACGACTATGACTTCACAAATAGATGTGAGTGGGTCTTTTCTTTTATGTAGTGTGTGTGTATATATATATTTGTTTATTTTCCATATATATAATTGTTAATGAATTTTCTACGTGATGCCATAATTAATTTAACATTTATAAGAAATGTTGTAATGATAAGAATTAGGAAATCATTATAAATCCTACGGGATGCCTTAATTAGATTTACGACTATGAATAGTATTATATTGACTAGAATCATCGAATCACTATGGCTTGACTATATTTACGTTATCTGCTTATCGTGTGCTACACTGGTGTTAGTAATCGCCCGTGGCAGGACCAGGCTTTACGTGTATGTTCACATCGCACTGTATGCTCGCTTTGGATCCATTGTAGGTGCCAATCATGTCCTAGATTGCTATAGGCAGTTAGGACTCATATGTGATGCACATAGCGCCAGTCTTCATGTGATTGTAGTACTAGAGCGTAGATCATTATTACACTCAGTCCTATTCATGTCAGAATACCTCTACATGAACTCGTGTGTCCGCATATGTCGATGAGCACTCGATATGATATGTTTGTTTATGCGAGATTATATGTTACTGGACATTATGTATTTATTTACGAAATATTGTGATGTATTTCACTCTTGAGATATTGTTGGCTACGGTAAGTATTTTGACACTATACGTAGTATGTTATATTTTGAAACTATACTTGTTTTACGGTAAGGGGTTATTACATTTTTTCAAAAAGGTTCTTACAATGCTTTATTTTAGGCCCACTCACGCTTTGTTTTTCGCCCCTGCAGGTTTTAGTAGCAGAGCTTTCTTATCGGCGTGGATACTTGACAAATGTTGGTATAGAAGAGTACCTTTGATGGTATAGTTTTTATCCTACTTTTACGATACTTTACTTATGCTTTGACATCACGTGTGAATTGGGTTCAATCTCGCTCACATTCGCACTCTTACATTTAGGTTTAAATTTACTCATATTTTCCACATCACTACACTTTATGGCTTCGTCACCTTCCTAGTGTCGGCCAACACAACTCGATTCAAAGTCCAGATGGGCATTCCGGACTGGGGTGTGTCACATTGGATATTTCCTTTCTCGTTGACTCTGTGCTCCTTGGAATATACATCACATGTGAATTGGGTTCAATCTCTCTCACATTCGCACTTTTACATTTAGGTTTAAATTTACTCATATTTTCCACATCACTACACTTTATGGCTTCGTCACCTTCCTAGTGTCGGCCAACACAACTCAATTCAAAGTCCAGATGGGCATTCCGGACTGGGGTGTGTCACATTGGATATTTCCTTTCTCGTTGACTCTGTGCTCCTTGGAATATTGGCTCTTTGCTTGCTCATTTGCACCTTGAGGCTTGGATGAATAGAATCAGCAAGCACCAAAAGAATGGCACCTCTAAGTCTCAACATCAAGGGTGAGATGTGAAGACAAAATAGACTTAGGAGAAGTTTTGATGCTAGTAAAACTTCCTCTAAGGGCCAGCTGCAAAGATAGGAAAGGGAAAGTGTTTCGTGTCTCCAAACTCCTTTCTCGCAACCCTAATGAGTTTTGGCTGTAATGCAAATTATATACCCACTCACAAATCAGCGGCATAGATGAAATTATGTTCTTGTCTATGTGTGGCTTGTTTTGATATGGTCCTCAAGGACTAAAGACCATTGAGCCTCGAAAACGCAAACTAATCTAAAGCCTAATACAAACCTTTCGTACGAATAATTAGCTAATTAATTAATCATGACCATATCAATTAAACTATTTAATTGCTTATCCATCTTAATCATATTTCTTCAATCTCGACCTAACATGGTGTAAGATCCATTAGGCTTTATTTAGTGAGGCAGTGGGTGATGGTAACTCTTACTAATCGATTTGTGAATTAAAACATATTTAATTTTACCTTAGATGAAGATTAGCGATTGCCAATCTTCAGGGCTTCCACAAATCATGAGTGACACTTAACAGTATGTCATGGCTACCCAATCTAGGTAGAAGTGATTGGATAAACTATTTAGTTACAACTATAATGCAATACAGTTCTTCTCGAATTCAATATTCTTAACCACATGGTTTGGTTGATAGTTTATTTCATGTCTACTATCGAATTTGATACTTCTCTATATGATTTGGAATATTTTTCCTAAGTCATATTAATATGTTTTGGCAAAAGACTCTTGGACCATATCTTAGAGTATTCTCTTTCCACCATGGAAGGTTAGAAATTCCTTGTTGTACATTCACATGTTTCTATAAATAAATTAATGACCTTAACAATGCTAGGAACATGCCCAAGATGAGGCATGTACTTTGTTACATTGTCAAATGATTAAAGATGTACCCACAAGGCATATGTGGTGTCTTAGGTCAAATGATTACTTTACATTATTGCAACCAATGAGTTCATACATGACATGTATATCAAAGCTTTCTGTTGGTCGTTGTTTAGTGTACTCAACAACCTTTGGAGAACTTATGTGTTTGTCTTAGTGTCTAGCACTAATGACTTTGAGATTAGTCATACTCCTGAATAAGTTGACATAACACATACTAGCCTTAACGGATTGTCAATGACAATCCTATGTCTCGAAACATTTAAGAAATGAACACAAGAGAAAGGTCTAATTGATCTAACACTTGTATTACTTCTCTCTTAGGTTGATTCCATTCATTGAATTTTGTTATTAATTGATTAAATATATAATACATTAAATAGTAATTAACAATAAACAATGCTCTTTCATTAACCTAAATAAAAACTAATACATAAATATTCCAAAAATTATTACATTAAATGAGTGACTATAAGAGCATACTTCTAATAAATTAATCATTCATACGGTCATTGGAATAACTATCATCTTCCGTAGGTTTATGACTTATAAAGCACCAAGGGAAATCCCACCTTTCTCAAATGCACTGTGCAATATGTAAATTTTCATCATTAAGGTTTATAGCACATTTAATTTGTAGTGAACCATTTGCAAGTCCACTAACCATATTATTAATATGGACATTAGCAACTTTTGAAAACTACAGCACACTCATCTTAATAGGAATAGGATCCTCTCCGGATCCTTTTTGTAGGGATTCGGTGGATCAATCAATCATGTTCATTCATCATATATTGTGTGATTATAAATCATTTAAAATTTAAAAATAAATATAAATAATACTTAACGGACAATATACGATCAATTGACACAATTAATTGATCTTACAAAGAGAATCCGGAAATGATCATTTTCCATCTTAATATGCATCCAATCAAATGCTGCACCGCCTTTTTCTCTCTCTGTTAGTTGGTCGTAACCATCCCCTACTCACTTTTCATTTTTTTCAAGTCATCGATGATTGGCAGCCATAACCGCCAGAATTCACAATCTTTAACATTGTGCAAGCCGCGCGCATCTACGCGACTGACATATATATATATATATATATGATCATTACTATGTTGCTGAAAGAAAAGCAACAACTGCTTCTGAAACCTTAATCACAGATGAACACATATTTATTCATAAATTTTAATTTTAAATATTTAAACACGGATCTATTTGTGGTTGGGATCAACAACAGCTACTGCTATTATTTCACAATTTTGTTTCGATAGTTTTGTTCTTTTAAAGTAAATTAATCGAGTTCAATCCCTAACTTTTAGGGTTTGTTTGGTCTTGTGGTGCTTTGAAAAAAAAAAAAACTGTTTCTGTTGTGATGTGAGAATAAGCTCATTTTTGCTGCTTCACGTTTTCAGTTTTTTTTTTCACTGAAAACTGTGAAAATAAGCTGTTTTTAAGTATTTACCAAACATATTTTTGAGCTCAATTTTTTTTTATACCCATTTTTTATAAAAGCATCTCAAGTACCAAACCAATACTCAGTATGTTAATCCGCAACTAGTCTTCGCTTTCCATCCCAAAATTCTGAACTATTTATTGTCAAGTTCTCCTTGAAAAGCAAGCTGTTGCTGAAAAATATACACTCAATTTAAAAAGGTTTAGTTATCTTATTGTGGGCAAATAATAAAAATATAATATTTTCAGTTAACAATGAAATGGCGAAATTTAGCACGGACGAATCTTGAATGATGACCTGAAACGAATAGAAGAGCTCTGTGAGCTGAACTGGGAATAGAACCATCCCACACATGAAGATTGCTATAATTAAAGCCTGCATCTATGATAGCATATGCAACGAAGTTGACCTCCCTTCAAATGTGGCTTCAAAAGATGTTCTCAACCCAGCAAGCTAAATACTTGATGTCTTGAATAATGAATTGAAGTCTCCAAAGAATCGAAGTTGACCTAGCCGTCCAAAGTGCATCTCACAAAGCAACACATTCTGCAACATTAATAGTGATAGCCCCCAAGCTCCTGGCACCAGAAAGAATAGGCCTGCCAAATTCATCTCTAACAACAAGGCCACTAGCATCATGATTATTAACCACAGATTCATCGAAGTTAATTTTAAGGCTCCCACAAGAAGGGGGGATCATTTGATAGACAAGTTCTCTTTTCTAACTTTTTTGCTAGCTTTATTTGCATTCAAATGCTCTTCACCTAGCTTGGTTGAATTAATTTATACTAGTCGGTTATAGTTGACCGTTTTGTTAGATTTCATAAAATCATTAAATGTGTTATAACAATTTTTATTTGAAGGATAAAATGAGTAAAGAGAGGTTGATTCTAGTCCAAACATTGGTTAGGATTTTTATTTTATTTTGCGTCAAATCTAATTCATGCAAGACAATCTCTAGTTTGATAACTATTTTTCATTTTTTTTGTTTTGACATCAGAAAAACGTTGGGAAAATAAAATCTCATTTTTCTATGTATTTTCTCTTACTGCTTCCTCCTACTCTTAAACTCAAATTTTGGTTCTAAATTTACCTCAATTTGCTTTAATTTTTGGGTCAAATATGAGTTTTAACCCAAAATTCATTTTTCTATGTGTATTTTTTCAGGTTTATATTTATAAATTTTTTGTATCCAACAACTAAGATCTAATGACCAAATCTAACAGTAAAAAAAAATCTAAATGTTCGAATTTAAATTCAACGGCTAAAATAATTAAAATAATTCTTTCAAAGTGTTCCACGAGTTTCATGGTATTGGTCTAGTGATTTTTCAATATTTATCGGAGTCTAAATATTTCTAGGTTACAGTGTTCATAAAATTAAATTATGATAATCTAAATAATAATTTTTTTTAAAACATTACTTTAAGAAATAGCTATCCAAAATTCATTATTTAATAATATCAAGCTAAAATTTAACCCATAAGGGTTTGAGCAGAAAATTTATTTCTAAGTTAAAACCTAAATTTTTTGAATTAAAAATTTTAGATTTTAACCCAAGGGTTGGAAATGTTCCTAGTTTCAATAAAAAATGAAAACGAAAAAGTAAAAACTAGAAGCTTACCAATTAATACATTGGGATGGGATGGGAAGGACAAAATATGAAGAGTAATGCTAGGGAGGTAAAATTTGTAAACTAAATGATGTGTCATCAATAGGAATAAATATGTTTATTAACGCTCAAGTAACAAACCAGTCATCAATTTTCATGTTTTTTAGTTTTCAAAATTTTATCTACAAGTTTAGTTTTTCTAACATTAGCCAAATATGAATGTCCCTCCTTTTGAAAAGACCAACATCATTTGTATGCAGAAATTGGTTGGTAAGGCCATCTCCAACTGATAGATGGCCAGAGGGCTCGTTTTAGCCATATGGCCCTCCAAAATATTAATATTTTAATGAACAGTACATGATGATATTTGCCTCCGTCTCCAACCGAGGGTCAAAGGGCCAGAGGACTCGTTTTAGCCTTGTCACAAAAAACAGTCTCCAACTGAGGGCCAAAGGGCCAAACATAATTTATTGTTTAAATTTAAAAACTATAACAACTTAAATTCAAATCCAACAACTTAAATTTAAAAACTACAACTTATATTTAAAAACGACGAATTAAATTTAAAAACTACAAATTAAATTTAAAGGAATGGTGAATGAATGGTTTAGGTATTTATAAGGAAAAAATTAGAATTTTTATGAATTAAAAAAAAAGGCCCAAAAACCTAAAAAAAATAAATTGAATCCAACGGTAACTAGCGCTAGCTAGCAGTTGGATTCAAATTTTAGTTTAAGCATTCCTATCGGTTATAACTAACAGGAATACATTTATATTAAATAATATAAATCTATTTCTGTCGGTTATAACCGACAAGATTGGTGTTTGTTCTGGCTAGCCCTTCAGCCCTTTGGCCCTTTTAGATTCCATGAGGCCCTCTCAGATTCCACTAGCCCTCTGGCCTAGCCTTCGGTTGGAGACTATTTTTGAGCTATTTTCGGTCCTTTAGACCTTTCGGTTGGAGATGGCCTAACAAGTCCTATGGAACCAAATGTGTGCAGTTGCAGTTGCACCCCACAACAACACACCAAAACCGAAGAGTTGTATTGCAGTGCAGTGTAGTGTTTTTTGTTACAACAAAAACCCTTCCAATATTATGCTCTCTTTTCTCAGACAGAAACTGAGAAACGCATGAAACTATTCCAATATTAAATGCAAAATTTTGACGCCAAATAGAGCGTCACGCATGTCGGAAACGAGTGCCCGTACCCCAGCTGCCTTAAATGCCGACAATTTATTTTTTCCTATGTAATGCCGTGTCCTGACACGTCCGATATATACAACACAAACGCACCTCCCTCCCCCGTACGCGACACACCACGCGCCACCACCTTGCTTCCTGCTGGAACGTGTCCAACACCACCTCAGCGCGTGCGACACTTTATCTTTTGCTTTTTCTTTTTGCATTTCTCATATGTTTGTTTTTATTTATAGAGTATATTGCCTCATTCGGACTTCTAAAAATGATGGAAAAAGATTTTTTAGAAACAACTTTTAGTAAAAATGTAAATAAATTTTAAAAAACATTTGAAGTGCACTTGTATCAAACACAAGTTATGTTGTTTTTGCCAAAAAAACTTTAATCACTTTCGCCATTCAAAAATATTTTTTTATAAATCGCTTTCAATTATTTTGAATTATTTTTAAACGTGTTCTATCTGGAATTAGAGTAGTCTGTCTGACAATCCTCCACAGCTCTCTGAACAAGCGCGGTGAAAAAACAGAGGGTGAAAGGTGAAAGTGACCGGTTCAACCGGGAGTAGTCGGTTGGGATTGAGAAAATGGGAAAGTATATGAAGGACTTACAGGGAAGACAAGCTATTTTGCTTGCAGGGAGAGAGGTGGTGAGGGGAGTGAGACAATACAGAATTTACACCTGACACACACACACACACACACTCTCTCTCTCTCTCTCTCTCTCTCTCTCTCTCTAAACTCACTCAACCCTCTCTTTATCATCTTCTTTCTGGGTTGATACTCTTTTATTACTTAGTGGGGTTTTTCTGTTTTTCTCTGATTTTAATCAGTTGATTAATTGGGATGGAGTTTGACGATCAAGAGGACCACGAAGAGGAGATGGAGATGACGGCGAATTACGACTCGCTTGGAAACTCCGCCGGAGGCCGAGTCAAAATGTTGAGTTCTGGACCAGATGGTTTGGCGCTGGCAGCAGCAGCTGCGGCGGCGACTCAGCAGCAGCAGCAACCGAGGAAGGTTGTGAGGTACAGAGAGTGCTTAAAGAACCACGCGGTGGGGATTGGAGGCCACGCGCTGGACGGGTGCTGCAAGTTCTTGGCGGCCGGCCCGGAGGGCACGCTCGACGCGCTCAAGTGCGCCGCCTGCAACTGCCACCGCAACTTTCACCGAAAGGAGGGTGACCCGCCCGGACACGGTCTCGGAGTCATAACGGACGCGTGCGGGCAATTGGTACCACACCACGGGCAGCAACACCACCCCCAGTTCTCGCCGTACTACCGGACTCCAGCTGGGTTTCTACACGTGGCGGCGCACCACAGGCTGCTGGCTTTGCCGTCGACTTCGGGAGGGGGAGGGACCCACAGCGGGGGGCAAGAGCAGGATGACGACGTGTCAAATCCCAGCGGGGGCGGTGGCGGAGGGAGTGGGGGTTTGGGAATGGGGATGGGTATGCACGGAACGGCGTCGTCGGGGAAGAAGAGATTCAGGACAAAGTTCAGTCAGGAGCAGAAAGAGAGGATGTTGAGCTTGGCGGAGAGGCTGGGGTGGAGGATTCAGAAGCAAGATGAACCGGCGGTTCAGCAGTTCTGCAACGAGACTGGAGTGAATCGCCATGTGCTCAAGGTTTGGATGCATAACAACAAACACACTCTGGGTAAGAAACCCTAGCTACTTAGCTAGCTGAGTTTATATGCTTATAACTTAAAGCACAAAACAAAACAAACCCCGAAAACCAAACAATGAACATGAACAAGAACCCACAACAAGTAAATCGTCATCGTCGTGGTTTGATCTCTTCTGATATTTTGTATTTATTATAATTTAGCTAGCTAGCATGTGGTAGTGGCATTTTATCAGTTATGGGCCATTCTTCTAATTTTCTGGTCAAGAAAATGATGAATGTGCCTGCAGCTGACTTTGTTGAGAAAAAATCTACTACTTTTTCTCCGGATTTTAGTGTTTTAGCTAGGGTTTCGTTTAGTTTAATTGGGTAGCTAGTCGGTGTAGTGGATCATCCGTGTTATTTGAACACTTGATTTCGATGAATGTTGCCCATTAATTTGAATATTTCATCAGTACTGTATGTAAAATATTTATCTTAATTTGTTCATCTAGCTAGCAATGGGTTAATACTATCAGTGTTTGTTGATTTTGCAATCTTTAGCTGTGAATGCTGATCATATCATTATATCAATATACGTTGATTTCGCAATTTGGAGAAGGATTTGCCTGAAACGGTTCAACTAAGAAAGTTGAGGTTCCACCATAAAACTAATTGGCAATGGTAATATGGGGAGTAACCCAACCTTTTATAAGATTATGTAAGGTATCTCCTCTCATCAATATGAAATTCACTTTCAATATTGTGCAATATAATACAATGTCATGTCTAAGTTTCTTTTTACATGACATTGCATCGCTAGATTAGAATGTCAGATGACGATGAATCCGCTCATGCAATTTGCTCTCCACAATTTGTTTGTGTGATGAGTTGGTAGAGGGACTTGTGCAAGATTCAAGGATCGATCAGACGTGTGTGTGACGGATTCTGCATTTTTCCGTTTGATTCAATGCTGTCCACAATTTGTTTGTGTGATGAGTTGGTAGAGGGACTTGTACAAGATTCAAGGATCGATCAGACGTGTGTGTGATGGATTCTGCATTTTTCCGTTTGATTCAATGACTACCGATCATGTCTGTATCTTTTCTCCCCATGTGTGTACGTTTCTGCACTGTCATTCATTCATTTAATTTACTATTATGCTTCTTTTCTTCTCTTCTCATCAATTCATCACATACCTCTTCGTTTTGGTCCACGAATCAGACTTTCTGTGTTGGTATATTGCAAACCTTTTTCTCTTTATTCATACATACATACCTATATATGATGAATGCACTGCTTTCTATTTCCTTCTTTTCCCCCTTCGAATCATCTCTCTATCTCTCTCTCTCTCTACCAAGTAGCAGTCTTTGCTCTTTCTTGCAGACACTGCAATTACTTTTGCAGTCATCATCTGTACTGCTGCATAATTATATATATATATATATATATATATATATAGATATATATAGATATAGAATTTACTCGTAACGTTGAAATTTCTTTTCTTTTTAATTTCCATGAAAAATAATTCTAAAAAATGAAAGAGTATTTTATAATTTTGTGTATATAGGTCGCGTTGATCCATGCGATCATATGATGGAAATTGTCTGTTGTAGTAGAAGGAAGAACCCAGACGATGATGATGGGGTCACCTTGGGAAGGAAACAAATACCTCAGTTATATTTAATTATTTGAATTTTTTTTTTGGTTAAATAATAGTTATTTATGTCATACTATTTATTTGTTTCTCTTCGGAATTGAGGATATAATCAGATAGTGAAACAGTAGTTTATTTTTTGGAAAATTTGAACTAGGTTCAATTTTATGGGCCTACTTTTTAAATAAGTTCAATTTTTAGTAATTTTTAATTTTTGAAATAAGTCTAATTTTTAGTTACTTTAAACCCATATCAAAAATATATATTTTTTTCCGTAGAAATTAACTCAAGTCCAAAATGTGGAGAGAGTTTCAGGCGATGATCGATAGATCCAAAGCTCTCTCTCTCTGTGCAGATATATTCATTTTTTTTTCATTATTTTCTTCTGCTACTCTTTTTTTACAAATTTCAATGATCTGCTTCAAAGGGAACATGTGGACACTCTTGCAGCAAAAGTGAATGTACACAAGAGGAACAGATCTTTTGTCTGCACCTCCCACAACTTCTACATACATATTCATCAAAGCTTCATCTTTTGGTTAATAACAATGTTAATTGTATGGTGCCTTCCAAGAGTCTCGATTAATTAACCCTATTAGGGTTTGAGTAAATGTAACGATGGAAATTAACTCTGATAATTAACAAAGTAAGGTGACTGATTTATAGTCTTCGTGACTACGTACTGAGTAAATGTAATGATGTACGGTATCCATGGCTACTGCAAAAGGAAAGCCACGGACTGAACTGTGAGCGAACCTCTACGTCACGGTTGAGCTTAGTTTTCCAGTTGGACAAAGTTCCATTTTAAGGGAGCAAAATTGAGAGGTGCAAATTGGTCTCGGGTGTTTTTAGGGTTTGATGTTTCAAGTTTACTAGCAAACCAACGTATAAAAATGGAAAACTTTTTTCGCAAGTTTTAATTTCTTCTTCTTTTAATTTG
Source organism: Malus sylvestris (assembly GCF_916048215.2). Taxonomy (NCBI): domain Eukaryota; kingdom Viridiplantae; phylum Streptophyta; class Magnoliopsida; order Rosales; family Rosaceae; genus Malus; species Malus sylvestris. The sequence continues at coordinate 10,355,558 of NC_062260.1, forward strand.
TTTGGTGAGAGAGTACCTAGATGATGAGATTTTTTTAAGATACTTTGCTTGTTTGGTGGAATCCCAACGTCAGTTTAAAGCTGCATGGTGGTCCATATACGTATATTTGAAATCTGGTTAAACTTCATTTTAGTAGATTCACACAGTTGTAAATCAATCACCTTATTTTATCCAACATTCCCATCAATTCATGCTTATTAATTCTTCCTTTGGAGTTGACAGCCATGAAAATTGCACATATATACTTGTCTCTTTATATGTAATCTGTTATGCGCTTCCAACGAGAAAGAATAACGACTCTTTACATGTAAAGAGTCAACAAGCCAACATTCTTATTCTCTGATAATCTAACAGTATGAATAGCAATCTAATTACTTATAAACACATACAAAGTTTCTTATTTTCTTGACGTGAAATTCATACTCTCAAAAAGTAGTCTTACCAGATCAAATTCAAATGCAAGTTCTTTTAGATAGCATTGAGCTCATGCAAAAAAGACTCTTGATTAGAATTAAAATGATTAAACATCTCAAGAAGGAAATTAATTTGTTGGTTATTAACTAACTAAAATCTAACTTGTATGACTGTCGATTCTTAATTTAGCTAAAATCATATTACAAGGAAAGAGCAAATCAACAAGAGAAATATTAAGGGGATTCTCTCAAAAGTGCGACTCTCCATAGATTCTCTGTTACATCATGTTTTTTGCATAATGTTTAATTATGATGTTAACCCAAAAATTGACATTAAATTGTGAAGTGACAGAAAATTCATGAAGATTCTCACTTTTAAGTGAATCTCTTAGCATTTCTCAAATCAACAAAACAAACAAAAATAGCAAAGTAATAAGTACTAATAAACAAGGTTCTAAAAAACGCTAGGCACTAGTCGGGCGGCGGGCTGGCGCCTAGCGCCTAGGCGGCTAGACAGGGTCTAGGAGGACGCCTAGGCGGATTTTGGTAAATTTATTGTATATCTTGTAAATAAGTGCATACTGACACTTACAGAAAATTATACTTATATGAAATCCATGGATAAGATAATAAAAAAATGATAAAATGCAAAAAAAGTATCCAACAAGTCCAAAATTTAAAAACACATTAAGCATATATGTCATATAATCTTAGTGAAGAATATTGTAGGATGACACATCCGATTTTTCCAACCGTTTGCAAAAACACATCTCAGCTCACCACCGCCTAGCGCCTAAGCGGCCTAGAACATTGCTAATAAACAAACATTCCCCTAATAATTAATTTCTACAGCTAAGCTAGCTTCTGGACCGTTACTGGAAGCTAGCTAGCCTTATGTTGGTTTTAGGTCCAAATTACAATAAATTTAGAATTTAGTTTGTTTTTGAAGTGTTTTTTCTATAAGTTTATAGTTGTTCTGGTGTTTTTTTCTCCAACTTTTAGCTTATCTTTCTTGCATTTGTTAGGGAATTTTTTTTTTAAATCTCATACGAACTAAAAATTCAAACGATTTGTCATATCCATTTTATCAAAATTTTAGTTTAAAATTTTAATTTGTTATGACGACCCGTACCTAATTTTATGTTTTTACAAATTTTAAAAGAGTTATTTTACGAAAATGCCTTAGAGGTGGGGTATTGACTTTCGTTGACTAAGGTTTAGTGAGACATATGACTTATTCTTTTAGCATATTTGCGTAGACACGATGATACGAACCCATAGACACAAGAGGAAGTGAATTTGGAGCTACAGGTAAAGTTTTACAGAGTTACAAATCTGAAAAGTTTGTTTCTAAGGATTTCTATTTTTTATTATTATTATTATTATTATTATTATTATTATTATTATTATTATTATTATTATTATTATTATTATTATTATTATTATTATTATTATGAGTTTATTTGAGAGTAATGAAGAAAAAAAAAAGGAGAAGTGAGGGAGAGTTAGGAAGGGTAGAACTACCCAACCGGCGGGAGAGAGAGAGTAGCTGAATCAGGAGAGGAGAGAGGAAAGGCTGGCTAATCAGAAAACAAGGAAGGAGGGAAAGGGGAAGGGGGAGAAATGGGGAAAAATAGGGGAAACAAGTTCCCCCAACCCGTGTAAACCGACCCATTTCTCCATATTTTCCAATGGTTTTCCACTGGATTTCCCATGAATTGGATCAAGACACTACTTCCAATCATCACCTAGTCCTTTCCTCTTCCATTTCCACCCAAACTTGGAAGGGATTTAGTTGTAAATCAATGAATAACCTGTAGGGGTGTTGTGAGAACCTTGCTCGAAATCCACCAATTGTGAAACGTTTTCCTTCAATTACTGCCACCATTAGACTTCCTTAGAACCCATGAACAAAGCCCAAGCAGTGGTGGAGGCGTCGGAGCAAGTTTGGAGGTCGAATCGAATCACATCCAATTCTAGGGTTCCGATGGGTTCGAGGTAAATTGGGGCCTTTTCCAAGCCAAATTAGACTTGGCCACAGGTATAAAGTTTACTCTACTCATTGAGACCTACAATTTTGTAAAATTTGGTAATTATAGAAATAATTGGATTTTTCGGCGAGTCGGGGCGGCCGATCGCCACACACAGTGGCGCGTGGTCATAGGGCCGTCAATGCTATTTTAGGATGAATTAGATAACTTGAATTCAGTCCTATTAATCGTATGACATAGATTGATCGTTGGATTCTAAATTCTTTATGTTACGTTAATAGGTCATTTTATGAATCGACGATCCAACCGTTGGATCGTCACCAAACTTTAATATGTTATATTACGTAATATTTAAGGACCATAGGAACTTATGGATTGAGAATCCGATATATGCATCTTCTTGAATTGGATTTGTAAGTTCATAAAATAAAAAGTTAACCGCCACTTGGTTTTGGCAATTGGCGGAGATCCGACCATTGGAGCATAATGAAACTTTAGGATGTTGTTCTAGACGTTTAATGTGGATCTTTGGAAGTAAGGGATCGGAAATCCGTGATGCAGATCTTCCAAATCGAACTACATAGGAATGTGTTTTATATAAGTTACATACTCTATCGTTAAGATTTCTGAGACACGATTTGATAATTGTTCTAGGCGCCGATCGTTCATGACGCCTCGATGTGTATGCTAGGGACTGGTAGTGCGGACTCCAGGTGAGTGGCCTTTTGGTTTTCAATATATACACACACACACACACACACACACACACACACTTGGTATTTTCCTAGAAAACTTAATTAAATGGTTTTATATTTTGAAATGCCATGTTAAATGCTCTCTATGTTTGATTATGCATTAGTATGGTGATATATATTGTTGCTTGATGCTGCGGACGCTCAGGTAAGCTTCATGTGAGTATATTGATGGTAGTGAGTATAATTGTGATGAGATGTATTTAAAGCTTATTATCTTGCACCCTGGTGTTAGTGTTCTGCCTGAGGTTAGGACCTAGCCTTCACGTGATCGTTCACCTCCCGCACCACATGCTTACCTTGGATCCAAGGCAGGTGCCAGCCTGTCTTACAGACCTCATTAGATGGTTTCGACTCGTAGGTGACTTGCGATACTTCGCATAGCCTTCACGTGATCGTAGCACTTAAGCATATTTATTTGCACCTAGCCTGTTGTACAAACCACAGTAGGTGGTTCCGACTCGTGTGCAAGATTTGATTGATGAGCTATGGTCCTAGCCGTACAGGTCACTTTAGGTGACTCCGGCTGGCATACTATTTCATATTGGTTTATTCCACCTGGCTTACTTATTTCTTACTGAAATTTGACATGGTATATTTGTGAAATTGTTATTTCGGATATGGTTTTGGGATATAAACATGCATGCTATTTTCTGGGAAGTATACAGGTTTTACAGCCAAGGTTATTACCTTTGATAATTGAAATGGTTTTTGAAAAGCTTTGTTTTTGCCCTTTCACACTTTCTGTTTTGCACCCCTCCAGGTTTTAATTGTTGAAAGTTCGTATTGACGAAGATTCTTGGCAAATCTCAGGATAGGTGGCTATTTCTGAGGGTATAATCCTTATCCACTCTACTATACTTACTTATGCTCTAACGTCATGTGTGAAGTGGGTTCATTCCCACTCGCCTGCGCACTTTGGTATTTAGGCACTCTTAGGTTTAAATTTATTCATATTTTTCCACACCATCACACTTTATGGGTTCGTCAACTTCCAGGTGTCGGCCAGGACAGCTCGATTCGGAGTCCTAGTGGACGTTCTGGGTCGGGGTGTGTCAGTTTGGTATCAGAGCATAAGTTGGGCAGTATTGCATCAATCACACGCGTGATGAAAGCATTCTATCTTCTTGACTCTAATTTTTGAAATTGCCACCTCATCGACTACGAAAAATGTGTTACTTTTTCCTAAGTTTTAGGCAGTTTTGTTAACTTGTCGACATTTTAGAAGATTACTTTGGTGAACCCTTTTAGACTTAAAGTAAATAACTTTTATGCCAAGGAAAGATGGAGATTCGAGACTAGTTGAAGGCCCTAAAGCAGGGTTAAGGTATTGATATCGAGGTAACACCAGGGATCTATAAATCAATTTCATCATTATTCTCGAGCCATCATTATCAACCTTTTCGAGATAGGAAACCATAACTGATTTTGATTCCTTGGCAGTACCCATTAGTATACCACTTATTGGGATTTCTACGAAGTTTACTTCATCAAGATTCCAAAATTGTCTTGTGTGACGGTAGGGTGCTAAGAGGATAACACTTGACATGAAAACATTGGGGGAACAATCACTTTTGGTCCTCGATAGTACTAATCTCGTTAACCATTAGTTATCATTTCGGATCTTTAAGAGAAAGATCGATTTCCGCTTAAACTCGTTTTAAAGTAGAGTATTAGTAAATTTTCCTTTCTGGCTTGGGAATTCTAACCAATACCAGTATCCAATTTCTTTTGGTGATGTACTCGTCATTTCGATGAGTATGGACACCAAGGTGTGAGTTGTTGGATCTATGAGTGGTGCAAAATCTTTGAGATAGTAAGTATTTTTTTTCCTTAGAATTATGGAGCCATCTCATAAGATCAATTTCTTACCAGTCGTTTGAAAACCACTATCTAAGCGGGCTCTAGTCTGTGTTCAGCCTCTAGTGATGCGACTAATTAATGATATTGTCCGATATCCATGAAATGTCAACCGGTATTCAGGCGGTATGATTTCTGATACCAAACACATGGTAGTATCTGGAAATGATACCCTTGTGCCAGAACGCTGATTTACAGTACTAGGGTAGCGAACAATTTTAAAATTATCTTATATGCGTCAATTAGCAGCACAACTAATAGACTAAATAACAGCGATTGCTAAAGCCGAAGAAACTAAATTTCTGAAAGTTAGGAACAAGCTTTATATTAGGACAATATACTCATAGTTGTCTCTACCTTATCACCTATTTAGGTAAATAGAATTTCTTCGATTAGCCATCTTCTAGATCATTTCCACGGGTAGATAGGAGAATCGAAGTACGAGTTAATTTCTCACTATTAGAGTAAGCTAAGTAATTAGAAAGTTGTGAGGACCTATTATCACGTGGCGTGGTGAAAGGAAATATTATGGTACGTTTTGAGGACGTACATTTAGGCGTCATATTCCAAAGCCTTTCCTGAGATATTATCATTGATCTAATTTTTCATATTACACTAGTTTTCTTTGCGTTCCTTCGAGCAACTCCTACCATTTGGAAGAATTTAGTTATTAAAGCTTACCAATTAAGGAATTACCCAATCAAACATTTTATCTAGGGAACTTCAAACCTAATAGCGAAAGCGAAAGATTGAACCCCTAGGTTTGTACCTAGACTTTAACAACTTGATTGGGTGACGATTAGAAACCATTTAAGTCCTACTTTGAACTGATGGTCTAGTTGACTGACCTTTAGAATTTGAGTTTGCCTCCATGGTCTAACGAATTCATAGTGGTCTTATTGGTGATTTTCTTATCTACCTCGATAGTGAGACCAAATTCTTTAAGCTCTGTTAGTCAGCTATATACCAAATTCCTCAATTGTAAACTTTGATTAAATTGATACTCTTCTTGGGAGACGTCATCTCAATGGACATGATAATTTGCTTTTCCCAAAAAAAAAAAGATGTAACAGAAGAAAGTTGATATTCTCACAAAGGGTTGTGAATTCGAGATATCCTTGATCTTGTTGATTTTATCGACAATTTATTAGTGATTTTTTGCCTATAGTATCCTTCCTCAATTTTCAGTCAAGGAAAGTTAGTTTAGTTTGGAAAGTTGGAAATAAATAAAGTTTCTGACAACCTAATTGTTGTCTTATTTCATCATAGCTTTACACTCTTGGATGACGTTGATCTTTAGGAGATTCATGACAATGTATCTTTGAATGTTCAGCTGTACAGAGGCAGCATGATGGATTATCACTTATATTTCCAAAGTGTAGAATTGTTTGGAATGAGTCATCTCATCTTATCTATGACTAGGAGTTAACATTTATCATCTTTGCCTGAAAATCAAATGAGAATTCTCTGTGGAGAACGTGTCCAAATTTCTTATCAACCTCAGAATTTCTTAAGTACATTTACTCTTGGAATGAGCTAAATTTCTAGCAATGACAGTAGAAGGACTAAATCAACATTTACGAGTGTATTATTGTGTATCAGTCTGGTTGAACAAAAAGGACATATCCATCCTTGAACACTTTCAACTTATTCTATCCTATTTTAGTAGGAAAATTCGAGTATCGTTATGGCGTTACCTTTAACCTATCAAGAAATAGTTTGAATGATTGTAATCCCTTTTGTTATATGAATGGAGTTGGGAAGTATCATTATACGCTCTCAGTACGAGGTATTTTGTATGTGTAGAGAATGTGAAAATCAATAATCATGATGCTAAACCAATGCTATGGTTATGTGGTGTTCAATTGGTGGTAGCTTTACTTAAGTGGAAAGTCGTATTCTTCCAGCCTCAAAGTTTAAAGTGTTGACGATGATTTCATTCCTGAAAATGGGCGTTGAAATTTCAACAACAAAACACTTGTGAAGACAACTAAGATAGAAGTTGGACGTTGTTAACTTTTCCATGTGATGTGATCAAGAAGTTCTTGTTGTGACATGATCAAATGTGGAGGTAGAAAAGGAATAAAATTGAGGCTCCCATTGATGTGTTTGAAGATAATCTTTATTCCATATACACCCCGCTTTTGATTAACGTTGAGAGGATATTGAGGATATGGAGTTCAAACTTCCTGGACAACCATAATTTTTTTTTATTTGCGTCCAGAGGATGATGGCATTATGAGGAGGCTACTTCTAGACTTCTATACAAGTTCAGGCAAACAGAAATCTGACAAGATTATCATCTTGGTGTATTTATATTTCATCGTGCTAGATGTTTCACTTCCAAGCCTTTGGAAGTCTTTATGAAGATTATGAGTATTAGATGTTGTTAGTATCACATTTCTACCCCTAGACTAACGATTAGCCTGAAACAAGTTACTCAGATCTTAGTGGACGAATTGCATCTTGTTTGTTCCACCATTAGCTTGGTTGTAACATACCATTATCTCTATTTTAGTTGCTTGTAACCATGGTTACAATTTTGGTTTAGCTATGGTACCATTGGAGTTGACATACAGAGACTTTATGCACTGTGCATATTTGATAGACGCTTACTTTTGTTACAGTTATGGGTAACTACAGTTACATTCCTGCTTAAGAGTATTTGAATGATCAAGATTGTGATGTAGAAAATTTTATGTTATTGGCAATGTATGCGTAATTCCCAATGAGTGAGGCATGATGGTAATATTGCACCCTCAAGAATTGTTACTTGCTTATCGAGACAATAGTGAGTTATCGGTATTGCAGGGTGCAGACTGTAATATCAATAACTTATTCATTGGGTTCGTTAAGCAAGTAAATTAGTAGGTCATTCTATGTTAGTATTTGTATTTACTTATTTAATTAGTTATTTATTGTTTGGGCTCAACCCAAAGATAATACATGCTTATTTTCGAAGTACGTTACGCTACGGGTGCGTTTGTGAAAAATATTTTATGTTCGTTTTTTTATTTCAGTACAACTATTTTACTTTACTTCACTACATACATATTTTGATGTTATGTTTTATACGTCTATTTTTGGACCCTATGTTTTAATAAAATATTATATTTTGGCATGATACCGAAGGAGAAGGAAAGTTTGAGTTTGGAGGCATAAAAGAGGAATCACTGCACTCCAATCGCGACGGAATGACATTCTCTTTTATGCAACCGCTCTAGTTTGATTTCTTCTTTATGTGTACATTTTCTTACGATCTTTCGGAGCATTTTATATATAACTAGTGATTTCAAATTTCGGGGACGAAATTTTTTTTAGGTGGGTAGATTGTGACGACCCGTCCCTAATTCTCTGTTTTTACAAATTTTAAAAGCGTTATTTTACGAAAATGCCTTAGAGGTGGGGGTATTGACTTTCGTAGACTAACGTTTAGTGAGACATACGACTTATTCTTTTAGTGTATTTGCGTAGTACCCGATGATACGAACGCATAGACGCAAAAGGAAGTGAATTTGGAGCTACGGGTAAAGTTTTATGGAGTTACAAATCTGAAAAGTTTGTTTCTAAGTATTTCTATTTATTATTATTATTATTATTATTATTATTATTATTATTATTATGAGTTTATTTGAGAGTAATGAAGAAAAAAAAAAAAAAAGAGAAGTTCGGGAGAGTTAGGAAGGGCATAACTACCCAACCGGGGGGAGAGGGAGAGATTAGCTGAATCAGGATAGAAGAGAAGAAAGGCTGGCCAATCAGAAAACAAGGAAGGAGGGAAAGGGGAAGGGGGAGAAACCAGGGAAAAATGGGGAAAATGAGTTCCCTCAACCCGTGTAAACCGACCAATTTCTCCATATTTTCCGATGGTTTTCCACCGGATTTCCCACGAATTGGATCAAGACACCACTTCCAATCATCACCTAGTCCTTTCCTCTTCCATTTCCACCCAAACTTGGAAGGGATTTGATTGTAAATCAATGAATAACCCGATGGGGTGTTGTGAGAACCTTGCTCGAAATCCACCAATTGTGAAACGTTTTCCTTCAATTACCACCACCATTAGACTTCCCTAGAACCCAGGAACAAAGCCCAAGCAGTGGTGGAGGCGTCGGAGCAAGTTTGGAGGTCGAATTGAATCACACCCAATTCTAGGGTTTAGGGGGGTTCGAGGCAAATTAGGGCATTTCCAGGCCAAATTAGACTTGGCCACAGGTATAAAGTTTACTCTACTCATTGAGACCTACAATTCTGTAAAATTTGGTAATTTTTAGAAATATTTGGATTTTCCGGCAAGTCGGGGCGGTCGACTGCCACCCATGGCGGCACGTGGCCAGAGGGCCGTCAATACTATTTTAGGATGAATTAGATGACTGGAATTCAGTCCTGTTAATTGTATGACATAAATTGATCTTTGGATCCTAAATTCTCTATGTTATGTTAATAGGTCATTATATGAATCGATGATCCAACCATTGGATCGTCACCAAACTTTAATACTTTATAGTATGTAATATTTGAGAACCATAGGAACTTATGGATCGAGAATCCGATATACGGATTTTTCCGAATTTGATTTGTAAGTTCATAAAATAAAATGTTAACCGCTACTTGTCTTTGACAATTGGCTGAGATCCGACCATTGGATCATAATGAAACTTTAGGATGTTGTTCTAGACGTTTAATGTGTATCTTTGGAAGTAAGGGATCGAAATCCGTGATGCGGATCTTCCGGATCGAACTACATAGGAATGTGTTTTATATAAGTTACATACTCTATCGTTAAGATTTCTGAGATATGATTTGATAATTGTTCTAGGCACCGATCGTTCATCATGCCTCGATGTATGTGCTAAGGAATGGCAGTGCGGACTCCAGGTGAGTGAGCTTTTGGTTTTCAGTATATATATATATACATATACTTGGTATTTTCCCAGAAAACTTAATTAAATGGTTTTATATTTTGAAATGTCATGTCAAATGCTCTCTATGTTTGATTATGCATTAGTATGGTTATATATATTGTTGCTTGACGCTGCGGACACTCAAATAAGCTTTAGGTGAGTATAGTGATGGTAGTGATGGTAGTGATGGTAGTGAGTATAATTGTGTTGAGATGTATTTAAAGCTTATTATCCTGCACCCCGGTATTAGTTTTCTGCTTGAGGTTAGGGCCTAGCCTTCACATGATTGTTCACCTCTCACACCACACCCTCACCTTGGATCCAAGGCAGGTGCCAGCCTGTCATACAAACCCCATTAGGTGGTTTCGACTCGTAGGTGACTTGCGATACTTCGCATAGCCTTCACGTGATCGTAGCACTTCAGCGTATTTATTTGGACCTACCCTATAGTACAGACCACATTAGGTGGTTCCAACTCGTGTGCAGGATTTGATTGATGAGCTATGGTCCCATCCGTACAGGTCACTTTAGGTGACTCCGGCTGGCATACTATTTCATATTAGTTTATTCCACCTGGCTTACTTATTTCTTACTGAAATTTGACATGGTATATTTGTGAAATTGTTATTTCAAATATGGTTTTAAGCTATAAACATGCATGCTATTTTCTGGGAAGTATATAGGTTTTACGGCGAAGGGTTATTACCTTTGATAATTGAAATGGTTTTTGGAAAGCTTTGTTTTTGCCCACTCACACTTTCTATTTTGCGCCCCTCTAGGTTTTAATTGCTGAAAGTTCATATTGACGAGAATTCTTGGCAAATCTCAGGATAGGTGGCTACTTCTGATGGTATAATCCTTATCCACTATACTGTACTTACTTATGCTCCAATGTCACGTGTGAAGTGGGTTTATTCCCGCTCACTAGCGCACTCTGGTATTTAGGCACTCTTAGGTTTAAATTTATTCATATTTTTTCACACCATCACACTTTATGGCTTCGTCACCTTCCAGGTGTCGGCCAACACAACTCGATTTGGAGTCCTAGTGGACGTTCCGGATCGGGGTGTGTCATTTGTTGTCTCGCCCTAATCTTGTTCAAAATTTCATTCAAAATAAGTCATGTACAACTTGTGACCAAGGTTAAAATCTTGATCGAGTTTCTCTCCGACTATAGTCCTCATATATACACATATTCTTGAAATATAGTTGTCCCTTAAAACAATGATAAATATCAAACTTGACATTGCTTTTATTACTAAGCGATTACACATGACAAAGCAATAAAATGAAAGAGATTCCCATCATTGACCATGTTAAATTCTAAAATCTTCCAATTAGCCACAACTTCATGTTAGTGAGTCTAACATACTTTATTGGTAGTTCACTAGAATCTTTTGAAACGGACACAACATGTATTTTCATACTAGCAAAAATTCATGGTTTCATGTCTAACAAATAAAGAATTTGTGAAAAGAAGTTGAAATGTCCGAAGACATTAACTCTAAAAACAAGTCATGTGGAAGCACATGACTTATCTTGGATGGATAAACTTAAAGGAGTGAGAGTCAAATGTCAAATTAATAATTTTAAAGAGTTCATATGACAATTCACTTGAAAATTTTGTTCATGTGACAAATTAAAAAGATTAATTTCATCAAATCTTAGGATTTCGTTGCATTTTCTGGGTGGCTTGAAATTGAATATATTGCAACTTTATTAACGCATGCAGCTATAAAGTTTAAAAAGTTTTGCAGCAAAAATATGATGTGGTAGCTAGAGCAGTGACGCAGGTGCACATTTACAAGACATTGTAGGAGATGAATGTGAAGAGGGGCCTCGTAAGATTCTTTGGGATGATCCAACCTTTGGAAAGCTAAAACTTGATGAGTATATATTATAGCAGAAAAGCTCGAAAGAAGTTGGCTTTGCCCCTACTCAATCCAAAGCTCCAGAGAGTATTCTCTGTGTGTTCAACTTTTGGAGGTGTTGATTCGAGTACTAGTTGCGTCGCGCTTAGGAGAAGCCAACCCCCACCACCACACACACTACAAGAAAATTAAGTGAACAAAAGTCACCATTTTATGAGACTTTTACGAAATTTGTTGCAATTGCTCATCTCATAAAGAAATAACGAGTCAGATATAAAGTTTTTACGGTGAAATGATGTCATGTCACAATGAATTCTTATATTAGAAGTCACGTATTATCCAAGAGACACCCCACTGTTAACACTAGTCAAAGAAGAAGAAATGCAGAAATGTTACAAAGAGCTTTGGAAGAAAGAAAGAAGCTGAATAATATTGGTGTATTGCCAAGAATGAATTGATACAAGATACAGAGGAATATCCTCTATTTATACATGCATTCTTTCCTTCAATCGCAAGTGTCGATGCAAATTTCCGCCGTCTTCAGTTTTGACGAAAATGCACCTACAAAACAATCAACACCTTTGATCAAATACCTAAGCCTCACGCACCCACAAGGTGGGTGGAGGGGTTAGGTCAACAGGTCTCCGATGCCTAAGTTGGTTCTGAGAGAGTAAGGTGCTTAGGGCCTTTTTAGGGTTGCCAAAAGCTCTAAAAATTGGTAGCATATGAGGTATTTATAGGGTTAGGGTCGGCCATTTAGTGTTTAATGGAGAGATATTCTCTAAATATCCCCAAAACATTAAATAGGAAATAATATCTTGAGATAATGGTGTAATTATCCTAAGGGTTGATTAGATTTTAGCCCTTACAATTCACAATCCATAAACTAAAACCCATGTATCTATAAACATCTAATATAAACCCAAATTTAAAATGTGTAGCCATACTGAAAAACAATTGACCTAGTAATACAATAGTATTACGCCTATGCCACTCATCCTCAGCATGCGTTTCAGAATACAACCCCAGGCGTTTCAAAATATCATCCCATGACCGTTTCAAATCCAGCCGTTTTTTGCAGAAAACCATCCATAACAAACATCATTGATTTCAATAATTACCACGTTTATGGGGAGAGATTGACAATCAGAAAATCCAACCGTTTTTGAGATTCGAATCGCACCATTCAACTTCAATGGAGATACTTTCAAACAACATGGTGTGTAGTGGGTCTTCAATGAATCCGATCATAATCTGTGCATTTAAACAGGTGATTATGATACGTTTTTACCAATTTATTTTATGAAAATCTGTATGTATTTCATAGTATTTAATTTCGTTTGTTTCGTAGGTACATTATATACCGTTGGATAATGATAAAAATTTGAAGGAAGTAATCTATTCCAAAACGTTCGATCATATTCGACCAGAAGTAATCTGTATGAAAATCTGTATGTATTTCACTGAATTCTGCTTGTCATTATAACATGACAAATGCAACATACGCACATCTAAATCAGATTTTAAGAAGCATGGAGGATGTTCAGGGACAACATAAGTCATTTGGAATTCTCCAACTACGAGCTCATCAAATCGCGAACACACTTCAGAGCACAATACTATGAAGGAGGTGTCGGCATATATTGGAATTGCCGCTGATGCGTTTTTGAAAACACATCTTGCAATGATGGCACCATCCATTTTACTCCTAATAGTAAAACAACAATGAAATATATGTCAGATGGTGAAATATATGGTAGGTTAATTAACAAACACTGAAAAACCACACTGGATATTGAGAAAACAAAATGAACATAGATAAAAACAAAGGATACAAATACCTTGTATCTTTTTTCTGCTTAATCTGTATTTTGATAACACAACCACTGAAAAACCACACTGGACTCAAGTATGAATGATAAAAATATAGAAAAAACCCAATGTGAGACCAACCTGATAAACTTTCGAATTTATATAGAACTAGAACTACACTAATTTCAGGAGAAACACATGCCTAAAAGCAAAAAAAGCCAAAATTAGTGCCTTTTCATATTTTAAATTTGGTAAGATAAAAAATTGAAATAAAATGCCTAATTTTATGCAAATTTAAAAACATAGACAATGCATTCAGAAATATGCATAAATATTCAAGTCCTACATTTATGTCAAAACACTCCTTATATGGAGTTTGGAAACGGTAAATAAAATGTATTCCAATTATTATGTTAGTTTCCAACATGATATATTATGAGAAAAATATGCATAAACATTCAATATTTAATATTATTAGAAAAATAATCAAGATTTAATATATCTGATTCTTTAATTTCTTTATTATTTAAATTGAGAAAAATATGCATAAATATTCAAGATTTAATATAGTCATTGAAATTAATAAAGTCATTCAATACATAAAACTATTCAAAATCATATAGTTTTTAGGACATTCATTCCTATATTTCATATTAATATGTAATTAGTTTAAATGCACCATTGATTTGGCCATATTTATATACACATTAATTTCGCTTCTTTGTGGATTCATCTCCATAATTTCGTACATTAATGTCTTTTGATTTATTATTTTTTATTTCTCAAAGTCATTAACTCTCCCATATAATTTGCATGTAATTAATTTTTATACATCAAACATACAATAGGGGTATTTTCGGCATCCGAAATATGTAAAATGTGTCAAGTTGAATGTAATTAATGAAATCGCTTATGTGGATCCTAGTCACTGGGTTTTTCTAGAGTAAAAAAGTTATGTTGGGTTTTTTTATTTGTAAAATTGAATTCTAGGGACTAAAGTCATATTTTCAGTTATCCTAATTTAAATAAATTAGGATTACTTACTTGATTGGAGTTATTCTTCAAGTAGGAATGTATTAAAGATAGGATCCTTATCTTTAATTCCTTGCCAAGGGCAGGTGAGATGTGGGCAGTTGTGTTTAAATGCTAAGTCCTTCAGGGATGTGAGCTGCACATAGGAGCATCTGAGAAGCCTACCAATTTATTATGGGCAATCTTGTCTTTCTTGAATAAAAGTCCATGTGTCACCTCTTGAATTTTTGGAATTATTTTAGGCTCCACAAAATGCCCCCACACCTACTGTGCTGCACGCATGGAAAGGGCAGTAGGTGTAGAAATCCCAAGCTGCTTGGGTTTGTAGAATTGTTTCCCAATTTGAACTTGATCTTCTTTTTTGATTTGGAGATAGACTTCTTCTAGGAAAAGGAAACCGATTACTCCCAATACTTAGTTAATTCTGCCTTAAGCAGGGGGTTAAATAAACTTGGAGAGTAATTTTTATTCCAACATGGACGAGAAGTCAGAGGATATTTTTTCTTCCCCCTCCCCTAGCGTTCTTCTTTACTTGTCCTTGCAAAGAGTCGTCTCTCCTTGTTGTTCTTCTTCTCCGTGCCGCACCAAGGTAAGAGAATTTAGAATTTTCTTCTTGAATTTTTTGGAAGTCTTGGGACTTAAAAAATTAGCTTGGCGGGGGCCGAGGTGGCTAGTGGCACACAGCAGGGAGACCACGGTGCAGCAGGTGGTGCAGCAAAAAGGTTGGCTGGGGCCGAACCTTGCGAGCTGCTGGGCAGGGGCCCGTGCAGCAGAGTGGCGAGAGAGGGAGAGTACGGTTTGGGCCGGCTCTTTGTCTTCGACGGCTTGGGTCACATGACCCGGCCTTGTTTCCTGGAGCACCTAGTGCACGAGTGGAAAGGGGAGAGGAGGCGTGGGCCTCCCCCTTTGTTGGGTTGGCCTGCATGCAGAAGAGAGAAGGCCGAAAGGCTTTTAGGCCTTGCTGGGCTGCTTCGTACGAGAGGAGGAGAAAGGAAAGGGTGGAGGCGTGAGCCTCCCCTTTCGTTGGGCCGTGTCCGTGCTGTTCTTTGCGCGCGTGCCCGCGCACACATACATATATATATATATATATAGAGATAGGATTAAGGGACAAATATTTTTACAAATACTTTTACACTATTTTTAAGCCTTTTGATTACATGACGTCCAATGGTTCTTATTTATTCATTAAATGACATGGATACTTATGTGGATTTTAACTAATATTAAAGATAAAATAAAACTGAAAAAAACATAAAATCTGGAAAATTATAAATATAATTAAAAGGGGAAGAAACCCTAGATTGATACGAAAGCAACTTTTGCAAATAGAAATAAGGATTGTCTGCAAACATGAGTGTAACTAATTCTCCATCATTATTTGCTAAATTGAGTTGTCATGAGAGCGCATATATGCTAGAACTAAAATTTAAAAAGGAAGAAACCCTAGTTGTAGCAGTCTTCTATCTCCCCCTCTGCAGAAATCGCAACAACCCCTCTGCTCAACCTCCTGCTAGCAGAGACCCAGTTCGGTTAGCAGAGACGCCCGTGCTCCATAGTTATCAAATATGCAATGTTTAATGATTTGGTACAAATGAAGAACTAATGGGATTGAAAATTTTCTACAAGTACCACGAAAAAACTAATTGTTACAGGTTCGTTCTATATGCATTCACCATGAAAGATTTTTTTTTTTTCCTTTTGAAAATTTGAAGTTTAGTGTAGAGATTCTTAATTGAACGTAATATAACTTATGTTCTTTGAATTTTGTTATCTGAACTATGTAATCTCGTTATTAAAGAGAATAACACGGACACAAATCATGCAGCCAAATCTGCAATTCCGCTGTGATTTACTCATTGCCCAAAATTCTATACTTTCCTGCATTCTAAAATATTTGTTGTATCATTCTCTTTTATTAGTTGTCATCTTTGACTACACCAGTCAACTGTGTTATTTGAATTGTTCCCTAATTCAATTTTATGATAATTTATAGCGAAATTCGAAATTACCAGAAGAGCATTGAACTTTTGATCCGCAAGCTGCCGTTTCAATGCCTTGTTCATGAACTCGTGCAGGACTACAAGACGGACCTCAGGCCAATCTTTAATCTTTCTAGCGAGCTTATTGTGGAAATAGGAGCATCAAGCTTTACACTTCACAAGGTGAGTGAAACTAGTTCAGAGTAATTGATGAAGACATAATGGTTGGTGTTTTATTTTTAACTAACATGATGGTAGTATTTTCAGGTTTATTTTTCTAGCCTTAATGGATCCTCAACTTGAGGTTGAGTTAGCACCAGTTCAAGAAAAAAGTGACACAGACAATTGTCACACTCCAAAGAGAACTGATCAAGCATTAGAAACGCCATATGTGGGTAGGGTTTTTGAAACAATGGAAGCGGCAAGAAATTATTATGAAGATTATGACCGACAATAAGGGTTTTGGATTCGTATTCGAACTTCATCAAAGTCCAGACGACGTTCAAATGAGGTGACAAATGCACAATTTATTTGTTTACATCAAGGAAAATACAACATGCAGTCTGAAAATGAAGATGACATGAATGATAATGATGAACAAGAGGTATGTGACATGAAAAAAGGGAAGAAAAGACAGAAAAGTTGTTCAACAGTTAAATGTGGGTGTGAGGCTACCATGCGTGTTGTTCATGATAAATGGACTAACAAGTGGATAGTGTCAGTTTTTAGTGACATTCACAATCACAGACCAGTTACCCCATCTGGAAGGATAATGATGAAGTCCAATCGACATATGCCTGATGCAGTTAAGGAGTTGACATAAGCATTTCACAGAGAAAATTTACAGATTGGTAAAGTTCCATCAATTTTTGGTGGTGCTCAAAATGTCAGTTTCGATAATAGGGATTGTTACAACCATTTAAGAAATGTCAGGCATAGAGAGCTAGAAAGAGGAGATGCGCAATCAGTTCTCAATTACTTCAGAAAAAAGCAAGCAGAAAACTCACAATTTTTTTATGTAATCCAATGTGATGAAAATGGAAAGGCCACCAATTGTTTTTGGGTGGATTCTAGGTCACGAATGGCATATCATTATTTTGGAGATGTAGTCAGTTTTGATACAACATATAGAACAAACAAATATGAAATGCCGTTTGCACCGTTTACCAGAGTAAATCATCACTTTCAGTCAATACAATTTGGATGTGCCCTTTTACAAGATGAGACAGAGAAAACATTTTTATGGTTATTTGAGACCATGGTTGGAAGCTATGGGAGGTCGTCATCCTGTATCTATACTCACAGATCAAGATTTGGCAATGGGAGCAGCAATTTCACAGGTATTTCCTACTACTCGCCATCGCCTTTGCCTTTGGCATATTAAGTAAAAATTTGCTGAAAAATTGTCGCATATATATTATAAAAAATCAAGTTTTAAGATTGCAATGAAAAAGTGTATTAGGTTGACATACAAAACAGAGGAATTTGAACAACAATGGGAAAACTTGATTAAGGAGTATGAATTGGAAGAAAATGAATGGCTTGCCCAACTCTATGAAATACGTGAGTCGTGGGTGCCAGATTTTAATCGTGGCACATTTTTTGCTGGGATGAATACAACTGGACGTAGTGAGGGTATCAATGCATTTTTCGATGATTTTGTTACATCAACGACAAATCTTAAAGAATTTGTTGTCAAGTATGAGCAAGCTATTAATAAGATTGTGACAAATGAAAGTGCTGAAGATTTTGTTTCGGAGCACAAGTACCGTATTGTGGATGATGATGACTTTCTTTTGAAGCATGCGGCTAAAGTTTATACTTGAAAAATGTTTGAAAAGTTCAAGGAAGAATGGATAAATGTCAATCGACTCAAAGTTGAAGATATGGGAAGTGTCAATCAGTTTCATATGTATCTGGTCAAGAAAAAAATTGATGAAGCTGAAGAATTTTTAGTTAAGTTCAATCTACAAACCTACGAGGGAACCTGCGAATGCCAAAATTTTGAGTTTGTTGGAATTCTTTGTCAACATATTATTAAAGTTCTTGTTCGTCTAGACATTAATGTCATACCATCCCACTTCATTATGGAAAGATGGAAGCAAGGAGAAAATAAGTTTAGGGTTATGGATTCAGAAGAACTGGTAAGAAATGATAGTCAAGAACAAGCAGAGGCATTGAGACTCAGCCATATATGTCGTAGAGCTACTAAATTAGCTTGTTGTGCAGCATCTTCAAATGAGGCATATACAATTTACATGGAAGTTTTAGATGAATTGTGAAAAAAACTATCTCAAGTTGAAGTCAATATTGCGTCGAATGAAAAAGCTTCTAAGTTTCAAACCAATGATTTACAAAATTTTGGTGATTTGCCTGATCAGTCTATTGACAATGCTTCTCAAACATTGCTTTTGGATCCAAATATCTCAAAGACCAAGGGTAGAAAAAAGGAGGATAATAGTCGAGGAAAATCCAGTAGTTCCAAAAGAATAAAAAGCAGTCTTGAGTTATCCCAGGAGAAAAAGGGCAGGCAATGTCAAACATGTAAGATGATTGGGAGTGGACATGATACAAGAAACTGTCCAAAGAGAAAAAATATTGATTCAGCAAATTAAACCAAGGCAAGTGAACTTATTACTTTGAATTAGTTTTAGTTTATTGGATATACCATTTTTAATACTTTTCATGTTTTTGTCCAACTCATAATATCTTTTTTCAATATCTTATAGTTTCTTTACACCATGATGAAGATTGTTGCTGATCAGAGGATTCGAAGAACGACAACTGTGAAGAATGATGCTAATTTTCTGTCACGATTAAGATAATAATCAAGTTTTTAATTTGTATGGCAATTACATGAAGTTGAATATATTACTCTTGTTCATGTTATTTCAATTTGAATTGTGTTTCGGTTGTTGAACAATGGGGATTCAGTTTTGTTTTCTTGGAAGGTTTGATATCGAAATGAAGGATTCGTTGGTCACATGCATGGTGAACTTACTCAATTCCTTTGGCTATTCTGAGAGTAATATGTTGCAGTTTCTCCCAACCAAAAAAATGGTTCTTGGGTGTCTGCTAAAGGAAAAAAAAAATTCAAAAGGAGTGTAATCTCTACTAAACTTCAAATTTTCTGAGAGTAATATTCTAAGTGTAATCTCTACACTAAACTTCAAATTTTCGAAAGGAAAAAAAAATCTTTCATGGTGAATGCATATAGAGTTCTTCATTTGTACCAAATCATTAAACATTACATATTTGATAACTATGGAGCACGGGGGTCTCTGCTAACCGAACTGGGTCTCTGCTAGTAGGTGGTTGAGCAGAGGGGTTGTTGCGATTTCTTCAGAGGGGGAGACGGAAGACTGCTACAACTAGGGTTTCTTCCTTTTTTAATTTTAGTTCTAGCATATATGCGCTCTCATGACAACTCAATTTAGCAAACAATGATGGAGAATTAGTTACACTCACGTCTGCAGACAATCCTTATTTCTATTTGCAAAAGTTGCTTTTGTATCAATCTAGGGTTTCTTCCCCTTTTAATTATATTTTTAATTTTCCAGATTTTATGTTTTTTTTTTAGTTTTATTTTATCTTTAATATTAGTTCAAATCCACATAAGTATCCATGTCATTTAATGAATAAATAAGAACCATTGGATGTCATGTAATCAAAAGGTTTAAAAAGAGTGTAAAAGTATTTGTAAAAATATTTGTCCCTTGATCCTATCCCATATAGGGATATATATATACATATCCTTCTTTTTTCTTTTTTCTTTTTCTCATTTTTCTTTTTTTGTTTTTTTTGTTTTTTTTTTGCAAGCCGCCTTCTGAATATTTTTCCTTCGTGCTTATGCAGAGACTTTGAGATGTCTTCCTCCGACCGCAAAAGTGATGAATATCTTCCACCTTTGTATCGTCAAGGTGGTTCTTCCGGCAAGGTGGGTTTCTTCAAGGCTGCACATGTCAAAATCAATTCCCAAGAGTTGTTTCGGGATTTTCTCGAGGCGTACAAGCATGCGATTCTGTTAGGGGTTCGCATCAGGTGGGTGAAAGATGATAGCGGCCATGAACCATGCAACGAGTGTGCCTCTACTGGGAAGAGAGCTATCAAATTTCATCCATATTACTTTATGTTGGGATTTACTTTTCCCATGCCTCGTCTTTTCCAGGAGGTAATCTGCTTCATGAGATGTGCGCCTGCTCAGTGCTCCCCAAATGCAGTTTGTGCGATGGTGGGGTTCTCGAACTTGAGCAAGTTTTTTTATCTTGGCTTGACCATAAATGAGTTTTGGTACTTCTTTGAGATTGGCCACAAGGAAGGTGTAGGGCAGCTGAGGTCTTACCATAAGCTGTTTGATGCTTCTTGCAAAGGCGATCATGAGTGGGTGAGAGACACCTTGGAAGTAAGCGGAGAGTGAGAGTCAGACTCTTCTCATGAGCTACGTGTCCCGACCACCTTTATTAGTGGTAAGTGAATTGCTTCATTCTTGTCATTCCTGAGTTTTTTTGTTAAGCTGCTCCATGACTTTAATTTATTAATCATTTTTCTTGCTTTGGGTAGATTCAGAGTTTGGCTCAACCCCCAGGGCCTCGGCAGATATAAAGAAAGTGCACATCGCCTTGGGCATTCCTACTGAGTACTGTGAGTGGTGTTGGTTGCTCAGCCATCTTTGTCTGGAATAGGGTGGTCTGTCCCCGAAGGAAGAGATAAAGCGGATAAAGGATGAAGCGTTGGCTCGCCCGATCGCTGCTGTAGAGCCTGCTGCCAATGATGGTGGAAAGAAGAGGTCTTCCTCACCTGTTTGCGAGCCTTCGGTTGAGAAGAAGCCAATGACTTTTTCCGCTGCTCGTGGGAGCTCGTCTGCTGTCGAGAAGCTTGTCATTGATCTAACTTCCCCCAAAGGGGCGAAGATGACCGTTGAGCTTGAGCCTGTGAAACCTGCTACTCCGAAGGTGATCGCATCCATTGCTGAGAGACTTGCCTAACGAAAGAGTTATGTGGTGCCTCTTATGTTCAGGTTTGTATCGAAGCATCTGTCGGGAGCTAAATCTGGCTCTACTTCTGAGAGGCTCGCCGCTATGAAAAGTGGGAAAATGGATTCCGCTGCTAAGGTGGTGTCTGGGTCTGCTCCTTATTCTTCCGTGATTGACTCGTCTGATGAGAATGGGAAACTTGGTAGCATGGGCAGTTATGAGAGATCCACCGAGTTTGAGGTTAGAGAGTTTGCCGAGGTTTATGCGCCGCTGAAGGTTGACCTGCTTAAGGATGTCGATGCATGCGCTAAGGTTATTGACAGTGTTGGCAAAGTTATCATCCGCTCAAACTTATTTGCGAACCATCCTGCCTACTCAAGGAGGTCATCGCTGATTATTATAATGCATAAGACTTTAATCTTGGCAGCTGAGTCTATGCGCATTGATCAGGACACTATCAAGTGTGCTAAGGAGGCCAAAGTGGCATTGGTGGCTCAACTTTGCTCGGCTGTTGAAAAGATTAAGAAGCTCGAATCTGAACTCGTCATTTTAAAGGGGTCTGATGTCTCTGCCCCCACTTCTTTACAGCTTGAGATCGCTCATCAGGAGGTCACCCATTTGAATGCTAGGCCTAGTGCAACTCAAGCGATGTTGGAAGCTACATAGAAGGAAGTTAGTCGTGTTTCTCCGGTGGTCGAGGACCTTGAGCGTGTCAATTCGAAGCTACGATTTGTTTGTTTTGCCAAAGACGATGAGCTTATCTTCATGCATGTTGAAATGTCTCGTCCCAAGTAGATTACCAGTAAGCTTAAGTCCAAGGAAGTGGATCTGCAAGGTGCGTTGTCTACTAGCTAGAACTTGAAAAGGGAACTGGATGAGTTGCAGGGTGCTCACACTGGGCTTATTGAGGAGAATGCGCAGCTGAAGAATAAGAAAGTTGGTCACAAAGTGGCACTTGCTTCTTGTCTAGCTGATTTCTACAAGCTTGGCTATGTAGACCATCTTCAGGGCAGGCCATTGGATTATGAGTTTTCCGAGTAGGACTTCGAGACTTTTTCCATTTCTCTAATTGATCTGCTCGATTTCTCGTTTGAGGCTGCCTTTGGCGGAGCAGCTGAAGGTCAGGTAGTCCAATCAAGAGTGGATGAGGATGAGCTGATGGAAGCTTTAGCTGTTAATGCGGTTGCTGAAGGCATGGCAGTCTAGAAACCAATGGTTGCGCAGGTCGCCAAGGAGTAGTCTTTTTGCTTAGACTTAGGAATTTTCTTCTTCTCTTTTTTGTTATGCTTTGCTTGAACTTTGTTGGCCTTCGAGCCAGTTTATAAATTTGCTTGAAATTTAATAAACAACTTTCCTTGGTTTTACTTCATCCTTCTATTTCACCATGTCTTTTGCAAAACTTTACTGTAGGACGGGCGGATAGGTGAATTGCTTCAATGAAGTAGCACATCCCACGTCATCACTTAGGTTTTCGTTTCGGCTTCGGGGCTTCAGGAGCCATGCTTGCTTGAGGCGACTTGCAAAACTTTGCCGTAGAATGGGCAGTTGAGTTAGCTACTTCGATAGAGTAGTTGACTCACGCGATCACTTTATGCTTTACTTTTGGTTTTAGGGCTTTTAGAGCTTTACCTGCAAAAGGAAGAAATGCGGGATTTCCAACTTATAGAGCCGGGGGCCGAACTCGTTGTCTCCATAGAAGACAGGCGAGTTCGCGTAGCTACTATAAATGTGATCATGACTTTAGGTAGCTTCGTGAGCTTTAGCCCTCTTGGGGCATGTCGCTAGATTTTTGGCTTATAGAGTCGTCATCTAGACTCGTGCTTCTCGTAGGAAGTAGAGGAGGTCCGCATAGCTGCTATAGTCGTGACACTCGACTTTAGTGGATTCTTGAGCTTCAGCCCTCTTGGGGCATGTTGCGAGATTTTTGACATATAGAGCCGTCGGCTAGACTCGTACTTCTCGTAGGAAGCAGAGGAGGTTCGCGCTGCTACTATAATCCTGACACTCGACTTTAGTGGCTTTTTAAGCTTTAGCCCTTCCGGGGCATGTTGCGAGATTTTTTACTTATAGAGACATCGGCCGGACTTGTGCTTCTCGTAGGAAGCAGAGGAAGTCCTCACTGTTGCTATAGTCATGACACTTGACTTCAGTGGCTTCTTTAGCTTCAGCCTTCCCGGGGCATGCTGCGAGATTTTTTACTTATAAAGCCATCGGTTAGACTCGTGTTTCTTGTAGGAAGCAGATGAGGTTCTCGTTGCTGCTATAGTCATGACACTCAACTTCAGTGGCTTCTTGAGCTTTTGCTCTCCTAGGCATGTTGCGACATTTTTTACTTATAGAGTCGTTAGCTGGACTCATGCTTCTCGTATGAAGCAGAGGATGTCGGCGTAGCTGCTATAGTCGTGACATTCGACTTCAGTGGCTTATTGAGTTTTGGCCCTCCCGGGGCATGTTGCGAGATTTTTAACTTATAGAGCCGTCAGTCGGACTCATGCTTCTCGTAGGAAGCAGAGGATGTCTGTGTAGCTGCTATAGTCGTAACACTTAACTTTAGTGGCTTCTTGAGCATTGGCCTTCCTGCGGCATGTTGCGAGATGTTTTACTTATAGAGCCATCAGCTGGACTCGTGCTTCTCATAGGAAGCAGAGGAGGTTCGCACTGCTACTATAGTCGTGACACTCGACTTCAATGGCTTCTTGAGCTTTGGCCCTCCTGGGGCATGTTGTGAGATTTTTTACTTATAGAGCTGTCGGTCGGACTCGTGCTGTTATAGTCGCGACACTCAACTTTGTCCCAACGAAACTTAAACCATTGACTGTCAACCAAAAGTGTTGCTAGTAAATAAGCAGGTGAGTCTGCGTAGTCATGGCAGAAGTAAGTTTCGGCTTACGGCTTTTAACCACCGGGTTGTCAACCAGGTGTTTTACTTACAGAGGCAGACGACTCGCATAACCACTTCAAGCGCTATCCCTGGCTCTCGGAGGTTTTTTTTTATTTAGTATGAGATGTAGGCGAAGTCGCTTCTTAGTGGCCATATCCTTCCGAGTCGCATAACTAGTATTGCAATACTTTAAAATCAAGCCACTTCATGAAGATTTGCGCGTCGAGGACGAACCATCTTGTCACACGAACTCTTTCATGGGCAGAGGTCCTGCACTTAGCGTCTCTTCCGGTTAGAGACCCAGGATCTCGCGAAATTGAATCCTTTAGTTGGCTAAGTCTATTCCAATGGAAGGACTATTTTTGCTAATTCTAGGAGTCGTCCGGCTTAGGTAGTCACTGATATCAAGGGAAACTGAGCAGTTGTACCACCCATCCACGTCTAGATATTTCGGATACACCATGTTTGAATGTGCAGAGGGCGTCTTCTGCTTGTCACAGAAGTGGTTATGCCATGTCTGCAGGGCAGCAGGTGTATTACACCAAGTCTGCAAGGCAGCGAGTGTCTTGCACCATGTCTGCAGGGCAGCGAGTGTCTTACACCATGTCTGCTGTGTAGCGGGTATCTTCTGCTTATCGCAAAAGTTGGTCAATTTGTTTATGCATTTGGCATAGGCTTGTGAATAAATCCTTCAATCTTTGTTGAAGATAGAGGTTTTTATTAACTTTGCTCGTAAGCAGTAATGGCGTAACTACTAATAATTCTCGACATGCAAAGTCTTGTTCATCAAGCTGCTTGAGTCTTCGAACTTTTTCATCTTGAACGGGGTCCAAGAAATGGTGGGAGGTCATACGTAATACTTCCTCAGGCTGTAAGCATTCCACTGCTTGTCGATTACTTTATTGCTCATAGTGGTGAGGGTGTAGCTGCCCATTCCGCCTACTCGACTGATTTTGTACGGACCTTCCCAGATAAGAGCTATCTTTTTGGAGCCTTCCTGTCGTGCGGTGATGAAGGTTTTTCTGAGGACTAAGTCTTCTGGCTGGAACTGCCGAATTTTTGCCCTCTTGTTGTAGCTGAAGAAGAGCTACTACTGATAAGCCGCAATACAGATGATAACCTTCTCGCGTGCTTCCTCTGCCAGGTCTAAGTTGGTGGCCATCTCATTTTCATTCTGCTCGAGGTTCGGTAATACAATGCTGATGCTTGGCACTACGACGTTATGATGAATGATCGCCTCAGAACCATACACCACAGAGAATGGAATTTCGTCGGTTGCTCGCCTTTTGGTGGTGCAATATGCCCATAGAACATTAAGGAGCTCGTCTGACCACTTGCCCTTCTTGTTTGAGAGGGTCTTCTTGAGGCAATCGAGGATGGTCTTGTTAGACGCCTCGGCCTGCCCGTTGTCTTAGGATATCACGGCGTGGACATGTGCTGCTCAATGCCATATTTTTCAAAGAACTTCGCCAAGTCTTTGCCTATGAACTACGGACCATTGTCGATGACGATAGAGTGTGGGATGCCGAAGCAGCAAATGATGTTCTTCCATATGAAGCGTTCTATGTCCGTCTGGGTAGTTGTAGTCATGGGTTTGGCTTCGACCCATTTTGTGAAGTAGTCGGTTACTATGATCATCATGCTTCTATCCCCAATGGCAGGCGGCATTGGTCATACCAAGTTGATCGCCCACTTAATGAATTGCCAAGGGCTTGTTTGTGGGTGAAGTTCGTTGGCAAGTAGTGCGAGAATGGGCATGAAACGCTGGCAGTTTTCGCATTGTTGTACATACTCCTTGGCGTCTTGATGCATGGTTGGCTATTAATAGCCAGCGTTAAGAGCTTTTTGCACCAGGGAACGACCTCTAGAGTTGTTTTAACAGATGTATTCGTGGATTGAGCTAAGAATCTTTAGGTCACCAAAAGGCGATAAGCAGCGGAGTTGTGGTACTGAAAAGGATCTTCGAACGAGAATGTCGTTCCACATGTAGTAATGCGCTGCCTTCATCTGGAGCTTTTTGGACTCTATTCTGTCTGTAGGAAGCATTCCATTGACTATGTAGTGGATTATGAGATCTTGCCAACTCGGGGTTGTGTTGATTTGCGCCACCTCGATAGCGGGTTCCTCACCTATGCTTGGCCTTTCCAAGTATTCGACTGGGATGGAGTGCCTAAGTTGATGGTTTAGCGCGGAGCCTAGGCTTGCTAGTGCATCTATGTGGGCATTTTTTGCTCGTGGAACCTGAGTAAGTGTGTACGCATGGAACGTTCTAGCTGCTCTCGTACCTTTTCGAGGTATTAGGCAATCCTTGGATGTTTTGCTGCGTACTCCCCTGAGGTTTGGTTGGTGATCAGCTGGGAATCGAAATAGATCACAAGCTTCTTCACTGTTAGGTC
Source organism: Malus sylvestris (assembly GCF_916048215.2). Lineage (NCBI taxonomy): Eukaryota > Viridiplantae > Streptophyta > Magnoliopsida > Rosales > Rosaceae > Malus > Malus sylvestris. The sequence continues at coordinate 10,382,422 of NC_062260.1, forward strand.
TTTCGCCAATCAGAAACTTGAAAGTAAGGCTTCATACTTTGCTTCATTTTTTATGCCTTAAAGCTTAGAGTGATTGCCTGCTCGAGCATTGAGCCGTCCGGAGTAGTGAGAACTAGGCCTGGCTTGGATCCTGGGTGGTTGGATGATCCATCGACTTGTAAACGCCAAAAATCTCCATCATGAGGGGTTGGCACGGCCATGGCATGCTTAGCTACCTCTGAGACTTTTTCGGGCTGTGTTGTTGCATCCTTTAGGCTTGGGGTGAATTTTGTTATGAAATCCGCCAACACCTAGGCTTTTATCGTCGTACGGGGTTGGTATACTAAGCCATATTGACCTAATTCCAACGCCCACTTCATCACTCGTTGGAAAGCGTCTGGACTATGCAAAATTGATCGCAGCGGGTACTGGGTCAAGACGATGACCAGATGCCCTTGAAAGTAGGGTTTAAGCTTCCGAACTGCAACAATTAGCGCCAAAATTAGTTTTTCAATCTTTCGGTATCTACTTCTAATACCGCCAGATAGATGTATAGGTTATCCACTGTTTACAGTTTGGATAGTAGTGGAGGTGATGTCAGGTACCGCTTCAGGTCCTGAAATGCTTTCTCGCACTCATCGTCCCACTTGTCCTTCTGCGCCTTTTTTATTGTCTTGAAGAAGGGCTTGCATCAGTCGGTGGATCGCAAAAGGAAACGATTGAGTGCGGCTGCTCGTCTGGTCAGACTTTGGATCTTCTTCAGAGTTGTGGGCAATTTCATGTCCAAGATCGATTTGATCTGCCTTGGATGAGCCTCGATTCCTCATTGGGTTACAAGGTACCCTAAGAATCGGCCTGAGGAGATGCTAAATGTGCACTTGGTTGGGTTAAGCTTCATGTTGTATTCTCGAAGAATGGCAAAAGTTTCTGCCAAGTTATGAATGTAGTCTGACCGCTGCTTGCCTTTCACCATGATGTCGTCTATGCAGACTTTCATGGTGACTCTAAGCTGCTTCTTGAACATTGTGTTTATGAGTCGCAGGTAGGTTGCTCTTGAGTTCTTGAGGCCAGAGAGCATAACCTTGTAGCAGTATGTGCCTCGCTCGATCAAAAATGCAGTCTTTTCTTTGTCAGGCTTATGCATAGCAATTTGATTGTAGCCTGAGTACGCATCCAAGAAGCTGAGCAATTGGTTCCTGGATGTTGAGTCAACGAGCAGGTCGATCCGGGGAACCGGGTAATTATCTTTTGGGCATGCCTTGTTGAAATTGATGTAATCCACGCATACTCTCCATTTGGCCTTCTCTTTTTTCATCACTAGTGTGACGTTGGCCAGCCATGCTAAGTGTGCCACTTCCTCAATGAATTTGGCTTCCAGTAACTTGTTGATTTCTGCATCAATGATCGCTACTTGCTCGAGTGCGAAATGTCTGATTTTCTGGATCACAGGTTTGGCAATAGGATTGACATGCAGCTTGTGAGAAGCTATCGCTGGATCAATGACAGGCATGTCAGAGGGTGACCATGCGAATACGTCGCTATTTTCCCTAAGGAAAGTATTGAGCTCTTCCTTCTCCGCTGGACTCAGACATGAGCCAATTCTAGGTATCTTTTTCGGTTGGTGGGGGTCAAGAATGATGTTTTCGATGTCTTCTTCTGGTTTCTATCCTGATTCATCTTCCAGGGCATTATCGACCTTGACACCATTTTCTTGACCTGTCTACTATAATTGCTATTTGGCAAAGGTGGAGTCATCTTTCTGCACTTCAGCTGCTACTGCTGGGGCGAAAGACTTCTTCTTAGATTCCTTGAGAACTTGTAGAGTGCATTGCCTGGACATGGCCTTGTTGCCTTTGATTTCTCCGACTGCTCATCCCGGGATGTGAAATCGGATTTTCTGGTACTCAATTGAGGTCATAGCTCTAATTTTCACTAGCCATGGTCGGCCCAATATCTCATTATAGGGGGATGTGTCGCTGACAATCATAAAGGTCTGCGATGAGACAACCGGTGGGCTGGTTACGTCGAGCATGATAGTGCCAATGACAGTTGAGGTGAGTCCGTTGAATCCGGTCAAGACCTTTGCTTTGCGTTGATCGTGCTTTCCAGGCCCATCTTCTGGATGACCAACAGTTGTAGAAGGTTGACTGAGCTATCGTTGTCCACCATGATTCTATCAACGATGGCATGGGCCATTTATACAGAAATCACCAGGGCGTCATCGTGGGGAAAATCTACTCCCTTAGCGTCCTGCTTGGTGAAGTCGACGATCAGTCCGGGTACAACATCTATGGCTTGAACCTGATTGACCAATCTCGCCTGCTAGATCTTTCTCTTCTTGGAGTTAGTGGTGGCCCCCAGATGCTCGAATTCAGCAAAGATTCTGTTGATTCGGATTGTCTTGGTTGGGGGTTAGGCATCGGCATCTGCTTCTCGCCTTGGCCGAGCAGCTGGTTTGTCAACATACTAGTCGCACTTGCCCTCATTCACGAGCTGCTCAAGGTACCTTTTCCATGTGGTGCAATCATTGGTTGTGTGCCCAGAACCTCTGTGGAATGCACAACATTTGGTTTGGTCCATCTTAGAAGTGTCGCCCCTTAAAGGTGGTGGTGGCTTGAACCATGGAATGCGCAGTATTTTGTCTCCTGGCTTGCTTTTGATGTTGAGCGGTTTATCGCTTGCCTTTTTCTGAGTTGGTTCTGCGACTCTACGTGGCTGCTAAGGTGACTTCTGGGAGAGTTTTTCCTCATCCCAAAGGGAGTGCTTTTCTGCCAAAGCATAAGAGTTTTCCAGGGATAGATTCTCTCCCATAATCAATTCTCCGAAAAACAGGTGATCTGCTAGAAGCCCCTTTCGAAAAGTTGAGCATGCGATGTTGTCATCGCATCCGACAATCTTTGCTTTCTCTGCCTTGAATCTCTTGACGTAAGTGCGGAGTGACTCATTCTGGTTCTTTTTCATGCTGAAGAGGTGGTTAGACTTCTTCTTGATCGAGCGGTAGGACGAATATTCCTTAGTGAAAACCAAGGAAAGTTTGCTGAGGTTCTGGATTGAATGTGGCGGCAAGCTATGGAACCAGTCTTGAGCCTCGCCTTGGAGCGTCGTGGTAAAGATCTTGTAGATGAGAGTGTCATCATTGGCGTAGAATGTCATGGCACTTCAATAGTGCATCAAATGCTTGTCCGAATCTTCATTTCCCTTGAATAAGGTGAAATATGGCGGGCTGAACTTCCGTGGTTGCTTTGACTGCTCGATCTTGTCTGTAAAGGGTGACTTGCTTAGGTTGGCCACATCTCTACGAAGGGCATCGTCGGTAGTGTCAATGTGCTGGAATCCGCGCAGCTGCTCTGCTACCAATTTTTGTACTTCCTCATGGATTTGTGCCTGGTGGGGCAGCAGAGCTTCCAACTACCCCCGGTGTTGACCTGCCGGTACATGCTGCTCTTCGGCTCGTCCTGCTCGCCGTCGCTCTGGAAGGGGGTTGCCTGTGGAACTTCTTTGGGCGTCATGCAGCTGCCTACTCTGTTGCCTTGTAGGAGGATCTTTTTGTGGGCCTAACCTCGTGTGGACGCTTCGCCTGGAACGTCTTGAGTGCTCATCGGAGTGTGGACCCAACCTCGAATGCATATGACTCGTGAGCCAAGTCAGGAATGAACGCTTCTCTGTGCATCTAAGTGGGAGAAGACGTTTTCCCGATGGCCCAAATAAGAGTGCACACTGTCGGGACGTCGCTGGAATGAGTCACGTTATTCCGCCCTTAAAAAACCGGCTCAGATTTTTGAAGAAGTACAAGACATGGCAGCGGACAATCGAACAATCAAGGAGCTTTCTACTTCAGGATTGGACAATGCTGCACCACTTTGCATTCAATACCCCGTGGCTTCCCAAGGAAGGACCGATGAGTTCGAATTAAAGTCCAGTTTATTGCACCATATTCCTAAGTTCCATGGGTTGTCCATGGAAGATCCTAATAAACATTTGAAGGAGTTCGAGGTTGTTTGTTCGAGCATGACCCCTGTGAATGTTGATGGGAGCATTCTGAAAATGAAATAAGTAAATCAGGTGAAGTAAATCAATGAAAAGTAATATGTCAACCCGATCCACCTATGGTGGCCTGTCCGGCTGAATTTATAACTCATCAAATATGCATGCACACGAGTCGGAACCACCTAAAGTGGTCTGTACGACATGACTGGGTGTAAGTAAATACACTAAAGTGCTAAGATCATGTGAAGATTGTGCGAATAATCACGGGTCCCCTATGAGTCGGAGCCACTTAAAGATGTCTGTATGACACGATTGTGCACCAAACTTGGATCCAAGGTGAGCGTGCAGTGCAGGAGGTGAACATCACATGAAGGACTATGCCCCGGCCACAGGCGAGAGCACTAACACCGGGGTGCAGGTTTAGGAGCTCTAAATGTTTCAATGTAATCATAATCATGTAACTCACATCCACAATCTATAAACTCACCTGGAACTTACCTGAGCATTTGTAGCACCAACAATAATATATGCGACTACTAAATGCATATTCTAAATATAAAACATTTGGCATGGCATTCGAAACATAAAACCATTTAGATAAGTTTTCGAGGAAAAATACCAAGCATGTATATATATTGAAAACCAAAAGCCCACTCACTGGTATGTGGTAGGGTCGTAACCCCCGAGCCTCGTCTGACTGCGCTCGTCCTCAGGAAACGTTTCACCTATATGTGAAACAACTATTTTAACGTTATTTTAAGCACATAACCAAAACTATGTAATAACTTCTCATACGTTACTCAATTGGGGTATTTGAATATACCATCGTGGCCTACTCAACCCCACGAACATCCCCATATTTTTAGAAAAAATTTCTAAGTTCCCACGCGCCCTCACGCGCCGGCAAAGGCACAACCACATGCGTCACCCACACGCAGGCACGTGCCTGGCACACTGACGCATTCCCTAACGGTGTTAGGGAATATTCCGTTAAATAACAGTATATTCCATCTAAAAACTAGTGGTGTTACTTGACGCCGTTATCATATTCCGTCAAAATTGACGGAATATTCTCCTTCTCCCTTGTTGGTTCGTCGGAGTCCGATGCCGGCCACCGCTGCATTCGCTGAAAACTAGAAAACTGAAAAACTTCAATATCTCTTCCAATTCAACACCAAAATTCATGACATTTGTACCAAAATTAATCTCTCAACTAGGAGAACATGATCTTACCATTTTGGAGTCCTAAAACCAATGGAAATTTGCCGGAAATTTTTTGTGAAAACTGGCTAAGTCTGCAACTCCATGAACTCTAGTGTCCCGACGTCCAAAACCTTCCAAAATTCCTTTACAAGCTTCGTGAAGTAGATTTAAGGCCTCCTAGAACTTTAAAACTCCACGAAACACTCGCAATCACCATGGAGCAATTTGCACCCCTTGCCGGAGCTCGGGTATCTCGAGTTTCCAAGGTCCTTCCTCCAAACTAAAGGTATAATTCAACTCCTAAGCTTGCAAGGAACTCAGAAATAACATCTACTAGTTCGATCTGCAACAATTTGAAAGGATTTGTGGCTGGTCTTAGGTGTACAGAAAGAGAGAGTTCGAGAACGAAAGAGAGTGCACGAGAAGGTAAACACGTGTGAAGGTGTGTGTGTTTTGATTCGGATTGGGCACCTATATACAATCCTTAAACTCCAATTGGGCCACCAATTATAGGCTAAGAATCATCCAAAACAACCCCAAATTTCAATTGGGTCCAAAGAAGTAGGAAATAATGCAATTTGTCCATCTTCTAAGTCCATATATACATTCACAACCCAACGCTTGAGGGTAAAATCGACATTTCCATGCCTTCGGGAATAAGATACATTAAAATTTGGGACGGGTCATCACACTTTTCCTTTGACCGGGTGAAATTCCCTGCAAGGTTTTTATTGAGGCCCATTGTTTGCACCCTATCCTCAATGTTTGTTTGTACGTATTTCAATTTGAATAAATGAATATCATATTTTCTTCAAAAAAAAAAAAAAAAAAAAAAAATATATATATATATATATATATATATATATATATATATAATAACAACACAATCTCCATTCTAGTACTATATATATATATATATATATAATAACAACACAATCTCCATTCTAGTACTATTTCGGGGAGTTATTGAAACTTAAACAGCATGAAACTTGAACAATATTTAACAAATAACAACACAATCTCCAGCCTGGTACTACTTTGAGGAGTTATTGAAACTTCAACAACATTTAACAAATAACAACACAATCTCCACCCTAGTACTACTTCGGGAAGTTATTAAACTTAAACACAATCTCCATCCTATCTGAAAAAATATTTTGATTATACAAAGATAAGAAATCCGGAGGCTTATTCATTTAGCGACAAGTGACACTTAAAATATGTCTGAATAACCTTATTTTAATATGATAATGTAATTCAATTAACTAATAAGTTAAATAACAAACTTAAAAATAATAAATTATCAAGCGGCTAAAACATAGCTCATTTCAGTTAGAATTGGTATATAAATACAACATAGTACTGTTTATTTAAAAATAATTTTTGTAGGCTATAATTCTGGACAGGACTATTCTAACATGGCCTAACAAGCTGCAGGTAAGTTGTTGGAGTTAACAATAGTTGAAGATATATTTCAATTAGGCCAGTTAGTCAAAAGTTACATTTTTCATTAAAGTTGTTTAAAACCATGCCTACTATTACTACTACTACCATATGATGGAAATTATATATTATAATATTAATTTATAATATTTAATTTCTATATGAATGAAAAATAAGAGTCAAGTGTTACGGTTGGAGTTTAAATTCATGAGTTGCGTCTATTTGTTGGAACTTTAGGCAACAATCACAATGTTTCAAAAGGGGTGGCTTGAGTTCTATATAAAATCAAACATCCCACATGTCTAAAAGAGAAGAAAAGAGAGGAGTTTTCTGCAATATCTTAGTAAAAATCCAAGTAGTGTCATGAGAGTACGGAATATATGAAGTTCGCCAGAGTCCGAAGATTGAAGTGCTTTGACTTCATATTATACTTCATATTATAAATTGTTGAATCCTGGGAGACGGACGCCTACTGAACTACAAGCACAAGAGTAGGGGCGAAATTCTGTCTTTAGGACATTGCATGCATTTATGCAAGCCTCAATCTCCAAGTTTGTTAGTTTTTCTAAATTTCTCTTTTGTTGTTTATATTAATCTCATACATAATTGATGTTGTGAATTTCTTTATGATTATTATTATTATTGTAATTCTTGCATTATTTTCATATTTTCTAATATTGCTCCAACAATCTAAAGACAAATTTTTTATTATTTGGAACAATTAGAAATATGATAGTATGCAATTTAATAGGTAGAGATGTAGCGTTAACCTTGTAGAGTTATTCTCATAAAATTGTGGTAATGATATTTACCTCTCACTTATGTCCGAGTAGGCCTGGCAATTCCTGACACGACCCGATAACCCAACACGACACGACACGAAATTAACAGGTGTTCGGGTCGACACCATAACGAAACGGGTCGTTATCGGGTAACCCGATAAGCACCTGTTAATAATTTTATAACCCTAAAAAAATACTATAATAATTATATATATTAATTTAACAATTTTATACCCCTAAAAACTATAATAATTATATATATATATATATATATATTAAATTAACTATAATAATTATAATAATTATATATACTATAATAATTATACCCCCAAAATATTAATTATAATAGTTATATATATATATATATATATATATTAAATTTTAAATTAAATTTTATAATTATAATAATTATATATACTATAATAATTATACCCCCAAAATATTAATTATATATAATAATTATAATAATTATATATACTATAATAATTATACCCCCAAAATATTAATTATAATAGTTATATATATATATATATTAAATTTTAAATTAAATTTTATAATTATAATAATTATATGTACTATAATAATTATACCCCCAAAATATTAATTATATATAATAATTATAATAATTATATATACTATAATAATTATACCCCCAAAATATTAATTATAATAGTTATATATATATATATATATTAAATTTTAAATTAAATTTTATACCCCTAAAAACTATAATAATTATACATACAAAATAAATAGATTTAAATCTACTTAATAAATAAATAAATATATATATATATATATATAGACACACACACACACACCATTGAACTTCATGGGATACGAATTATACGAAACTAATTTCAACAATCCAACCGTCAAACTTGTTTGTATATGCTTCGAGATCACATCAGCAAAAAATTACAAAAAAACAAAAATTCACAGATCAAGTAACGAGACAAAACTTTTTGACGGTTATAAACGAAAAATCACGATTTAACGGTTATTTTAACTCCGATTTTGATGATTTTTTACAGTTACACTCCTTGACCCTACATGAATACAATGAATGAATTCAATCTTCAATTTAAAATATTTACACTAGGGGATACCACAAAATCTTATGTTATACTTGATGAAAGTATGAATAAACTCTTAAGTGTTAGTGAATCTATTATTTTGATGCGATACGCATTTTACGAAACTAGTTTCAACGATCCAACCGTCAAACATGTTTGTATATACTTCAAGATCGCATACGCCAAAAATTACAAACAACAAACATTCAGAGATCAAGTAACGAGACAAAATCTTTCAACGGTTATAAACGAAAAATCACGATTTAACGGTTATTTTAACTCCAATTTTGATAATTTTTTACAGCTACACTCCTTGACCCTATATGAATACAATGAATGAATTCGATCTTCAATTTAAAATATTTACACTAGTGGATACTACAAAATCTTATGTTATACTTAATGAAAATACGAATAAACTCTTAAGTTTTAGCGAATTTATTGTTTTGATGAGATACGCATTTTACGAAATTAGTTTCAACGATCCAACCGTCAAACATGTTTGTATATGCTTCGAGATCGCATACGTCAAAAATTGCAAAAAAAAAACATTCAGAGATCAAGTAACGGGACAAAACTTTTCGACGGTTATAAACGAAAAATCACGATTTAACAGTTATTTTAACTTCGATTTTGATGATTTTTTACATCTACACTCCTTGACCCTATATGAATACAATGAATGAATTCGATCTTCAATTTAAAATATTTACACTAGTGGATACCACAAAATCTTATGTTATACTTGATGAAAATATGAATAAACTCTTAAGTGTTAGTGAATCTATTGTTTTGATGGGATACGCATTCTACGAAACTAGTTTCAACGATCCAACCATCAAACATGTTTGTATATACTTCGAGATCGCATACGCCAAAAATTGCAAAAAACAAACATTCAGAGATAAAGTAACAGGACAAAACTTTTCGACGGTTATAAACGAAAAATCACGATTTAACGGTTATTTGAACTCCGATTTTGATAATTTTTTACAACTACACTCCTTGACCCTATATGAATACAATGAATGAATTCGATCTTCAATTTAAAATATTTACACTAGTGGATATCACAAAATCTTATGTTATACTTAATGAAAATATTAATAAACTCTTAAGTGTTAGTGAATATATTGTTTTGATGAGATACGTATTTTGCGAAACTAGTTTCAACGATCCAACCGTCAAATTTGTTTGTATATGCTTCGAAATCGCATATACCAAAAATTGCAAAAAACAAACATTCAGAGATCAAGTAACGGGACAAAACTTATCGACGGTTATGAACGAAAAATCACGATTTAACGGTTATTTTAACTCCGATTTTGATGATTTTTTACAGCCACACTCTGATCGTATATAAATACAATGAATGAATTCGATCTTCAATTTAAAATATTTACACTAGTGGATACCACAAAATCTTATGTTATACTTGATGAAAGTATGAATAAAATCTTTAAGTGTTAGTGAATCTATTGTTTTGATGGGATACGCATTCTACGAAACTAGTTTCAACGATCCAAGCGTCAAACAAATTTTTATATACTTCGATATTGCATATGCCAAAAATTGCAAAAAACAAACATTCAGAGATCAAGTAACGAGACAAAACTTTACGACGGTTATAAACTAAAAATCACGATTTAACGGTTATTTTAACTCTGATTTTGATGATTTTTTACAGCTACACTCCTTGATCCTATATGAATACAATGAATGAATTCGATCTTCAATTTAAAATATTTACACTAGTGGATACCACAAAATCTTATGTTATACTTAATGAAAGTAAGAATAAACCCTTAAGTGTTAGTGAATCTATTGTTTTGATGAGATACGCATTCTACGAAACTCTACGAAACTAGTTTCAACGATCTAACCGTCATACTTGTTTGTATATGCTTCGAGATCGCATACGCCAAAAATTGCAAAAAACAAACATTTAAAGATTAAGTAATGGGACAAAACTTTTCGACGGTTATAAACTAAAAATCACAATTTAACGGTTATTTTAACTTCGATTTTGATGATTTTTTACAACTACACTCATTGACCCTATATGAATACAATGAATGAATTCGATCTTCAATTTAAAATATTTACACTAGTGGATACCACAAAATCTTATGTTATACTTAATGAAAGTACGAATAAACACTCTAGTGGGTCACTTTCATTAAGCTTTGAGTTCCATTGGCAAGGTTTAAACTTTTGAGAAAGGCTTCACAACCTTGAAAACAAAAACGCTTTCATTTTGCATATCCTTGCACATTTAATATTTCTAATAGATTAGTAGTGTATGAATTGTTGTGGTCTATTTTATCTGACAGAGGGACTAGGGCCGGCGGCAGAGAGAGAGAGGAGAGAGATGTGTGTTTGTAGAATTGTAGGGGAATGTGTGTGTTGTTATCCTTCCTACATTGTGCCTTTATTTATAGTAGTAAAGGGAGAGAAGATATTCCTTCTCCTCCAAGTAATACAAGTTGTAATAGGAAAGGATAACTAGAATCAAATCTTATCTAGGATTTACACAATCATATTTAAACTAGGAATGTTTACAACACCCCCCCTTGAGTGGGTAAATACTCAAGGTAGATTCAGCATCATGCAGAAGTTGAGGAAGTCGACTCGTCGGCAATGATTCCAAGGAACAACGCTTATTCTCAATAAGGTAGGAACTTGCATAAGTAGTAAGTCTCACTAAAAAACCCTAAGGCTATGGCAAAAACCCAAGTAGGGACAAAATCCATAGTCTAAGGAAAAATGCGTGAGAAATGCAAAGTCAAAAGAAACGTCTACAGGACGTCATCAGGGATATGACCAGCCCAAGGTGGGTGCCTCGTTAAAACCTAGTTAGGTAGCAAAAACCCAGTGGGAAAAATGCTCCTAATCGTAGGGAAAAAGAGTACATTAAGATCAAGCAAGTATCTAAAAGATACTCCCCCTGAGTTTGACATAATTCCACAGAGAAATAGCAAAGTTACAACTCAGAAAGTTTACGCATACCAATTCCATGAACAAGCTTCTGAAACGTCGCCTTCGGTAGTGATTTGGTGAAGAGGTCGGCCAGATTGTCTTGTGATCGGATTTGCGTGACTTCAATCTTCTGATGCTCTTGTTGTTGATGTGTAAAGAAGAACTTCGGCGCAATATGCTTGGTGTTGTCTCCTTTGATGTAACCCTTCTTGAGCTGTTCGATGCAAGCTGCGTTGTCTTCAAAAATCGTCGTCGGGGCATTAACGGCGGGATGAAGATCACAGGAGCTTCGAATATGGCCCACTACTGCTCTCAACCAAAAGCATTCCCGAGTTGCTTCATGTAAGGCGAGAATTTCAGCATGGTTAGACGAAGTGGCAACTAAGGTCTGTTTAGTTGACCTCCAAGATATTGCGGTGCCTCCAACGGTAAAGACATAACCCGTTTGAGAACGCGCCTTGTGCGGATCAGATAAGTATCCAGCGTCGGCATAACCAACAAGGCGAGAATCAACCCGATGAGCATAGGGTGCGGCATCACTCGAGGATTCGTAGGGATAGAATAAGCCCAAATCCTTAGTACCCTTAAGGTAACGGAAGATGTCTTTCACGCCAGTCCAATGTCTGCCTGTTGGTGCATTGCTGTATCTTGCCAAAAGATTAACAGCGAAGGAGATGTCGGGTCTAGTGCATTGAGCTAAGTACAATAAAGCGCCTATCGCACTTAGATAAGGAACTTCAGGCTTCAAAATCTCTTCATCATCCTCCTTCGGACGGAAGAGATCTCGCTTTGCATCTAGCGTACGAACGACCATAGGAGTACTCGAAGACTTCGCTTTATCCTCATTAAAACGGCGCAACACCTTTTGGGTGTAGTTCGATTGATGTACTAGGATTCCATCCGAACAATGCTCTATCTCGAGGCCGAGACAGTATCGAGTCTTACCTAGATCTTTCATCTCAAATTCCGACTTCAGGTGCGAAGCAGTTCTCGTGAGCTCTTCAGGAGTTCCGATGAGATTCATGTCATCGACATATACTGCAACAATCGCAAATCCGGAATGTGACTTCTTAATGAACACACAAGGGCATAGTTCGTTATTCACATATCCCTGACTAGTCAAATACTCACTTAAACGGTTATACCACATTCTTCCGGATTGTTTCAAACCGTATAGTGAACGCCTCAGCCGAATTGAGAGCGTGTTCCGGGGTTTGGAAATATTTGAACCAGTCAATGTAAGTCCTTCGGGAACTTTCATATAAATTTCCGTATCAAGATCCCCATAGAGATACGCGGTTACTACGTCCATCAGCTGCATATCCAGTTTTTCGGAAACTACCAAACTGATAAGGTATCGAAAAGTAATCACATCCATAACGGGTGAGTAAGTTTCGTCATAGTCAATCCCAGGGCGTTGTGAGAAACCTTGTGCTACAAGACGAGCTTTGTAACGCACAATTTCGTTCTTCTCATTACGCTTCCGAACGAAAACCCACTTGTAGCCAACGGGCTTCACATGTGGAGGAGTAGGAACTACAGGTCCAAACACCTTACGTTTCGCAAGTGAATCAAGTTCGACTTGGATTGCTTGTTTCCAGTTTGACCAATCAGCTCTACGTCGACATTCATCAACGGAACGCGGTTCAATGTCATCGCTCAACATGATCTCAGTAGCTACTGCAAATGCTAATGCATCGTCGACAATCATCTCATTTCTACGCCACACATCATCTAAGCTAGCATAATAGACCGAAATCTCACGATTCTCGGGAGGAGGATTCGTCTCTTCAAGGACGCTTCCATAATCTAGAATTTCCTCATGAGTTGGGTAAAATGAGTAAGCGATAGTCGGATTCACGGTAGGCTCTTCAGGACCTTGTGCCGTGGTTTTCCTCTTCCGGGGGTGTGAATCCTTTGAACCAAGGGGTCTGCCACGCTTTTGTGTAGGGGCAGATGATTGGCTAGCCGCTAATGTACGTGGATCACCAGAATTGGCGTCCCGGGCTTCCAGGAGGGTAGTCCGTCGTACATTTGGTACATCCATCTTTGCAGGCGTATTCGCAGCTGGAATATGTGATCTTGTCACGCGCACTAGATCGGTGAAAGCATCTGGCGTGCTCTGAGCTATGCTCTGGAGATCTAATATGCGCTGCACTTCAGCTTCAGACTGAGCGGTGCGGGGATCTAAATGAGACAAAGTGGGAGTCGTCCACGATAATTCACGTCGTTCATTAGGAACGTTGACGTTCTTATCTCCCCCTAACGACGGGAAGACTGTCTCATAGAAGTGACAATCCACGAAACGAGCGGTAAACAGATCGCTTGTCAAAGGTTCTAAGTAACGAATAATCGAAGGAGAATCATATCCGACATAGATTCCCATCCTTCGCTGAGGCCCCATTTTTGTACGTAAGGGCGGCGAGATCGGCACATAGACCGCACAACCAAAAACGCGCAGATACGATATGTCGGGTTCGCATCCGGTGACCAACTGAAGGGCACTAAATGGTTGTGTCGCAACAGGCCTCAGGCGGACCAACTTTGCTGCGTGCAATATTGCATGGCCCCAAGCAGCGATCGGGAGCTTGGTACGTATGACCAACGATCGAGCAATCATTTGTAAACGCTTAATGAAAGCCTCTGCCAGGCCGTTCTGGGTGTGAACATGGGGTACAGGATGTTCAACTTCAACCCCAACCGACATGCAATAGTCATCAAAAGTTTTAGATGTGAATTCTCCAGCATTATCCAATCGAATAGATTTGATCGGATAATCAGGGTGGTGAGCCCTGAGCTTGATAACCTGAGCCAATAGTTTGGAGAATGCAGCGTTCCTTGTGGACAACAAGCACACGTGTGACCAACGTGTAGAAGCGTCAACCAAAACCATAAAATATCTAAATGATCCGCAGGGAGGTTGAATCGGTCCACAAATGTCCCCCTGAATCCGTTGTAGAAAGATGGGAGGATTCGAACGAATCTTGTCATAAGAAGGCTTAGTAATAAGCTTTCCTATAGAACATGTTTGGCATGCAATTTCATGGATCGAACCTAAGCTTCGGGTTAGTGGATGCCCGTGTGAAGTTTTGAGGATACGGCGCATCGCTATTCGTCCAGGATGTCCCAAACGATCATGCCAAAGTGTAATTTCGTGCGCGGTCCCTGTGGTAGGGCCGGCCACATAGTGGCATTCTATGGGGCGTATGGTCGTAGTATACAGACCACTCGGGTTACGCTCCATCTTCTCTAGAATACGCTTCTGGCCATATTCGTAGGAAGTTACGCACAGAAATTCAACTCCGTTTTCTACGTGGGTTTCAGCGTGGTAATTGTTATCTCTAATGTCCTTGAAACTTAGTAACGTTCTTCCGGAACGTGGAGAATAGAGTGCCTCAGCAATGGTCAAAATTGTACCATTGGACAACATTATACGTGCCTTACCGTATCCTTCGATCAGGTTGGATGGGCCTGAGAGGGTTGTCAGAGGTGCATTCTTAGGTACGAAGTTAGTGAAATAGATGCGTTCACGCAAAACAGTATGCGTGGTTGCACTATCTGCCAGACAACTAACTTTCCCACTAGTCATACCTAGAATGAAAAATTAATTTGAATCGGTCACATGCATAAAAGTTTATAAAAACAAGTATCAATTCAAAATAATTTCATTTATTCAAGGAAAAAACTGAATATCCAAAATAAATCGCCAACTAATAATCCAAAACATAAAGGAAAATTGTTCAAAATCAACCAAAAAACAAGGTGGGGTTCGGCCACAAGGTGGAATTCGGCCCCAATTGTCTTATTTTAACTGAAAAATAAGTCTATGTCTAAGATTCTAATCTTCCATAGGAGTGGTATCTTCCTGAAAATCAGAAACTTCCATCTTTGTAGTCTCTGGTTCGTCCACTTGCAGGAAGTTTGATTCAAACTTCGTACGACGAGAATGATATGCATCCACAACCTTCTTGGGAGTACGGCAAATACGGGACCAATGGTCCTTGGAACCACAACGATAGCACATATCGTCATTCATTGTGGCAGGTGCTTTGCCCTTATTCTTGAAGTTCGGGGCCTTGGGAGCGAGGTTTGGGCGCTTCTGGGCTTTGTTTCCTCCCTTGGATGGGCCTTGGCTTTGTTGACCTTGGTGGGATGGCTTCTGGCCGCCCTTACCACGCCTCTTTTGGCGTTTTGGGTGCTGATTAGTGCTATAATGTGCTTCAGGCACAGCAGTAGCCCCAGTAGGTCGAGCTTGATGATTCTTCATCAACAGCTGGTTCTGCTTTTCAGCAAGAAGTAAAACAGAGATCAAATCTGAGAACTTAGTGAACTTCTGAGCTCTATATTGTTGCTGCAGGACAATATTAGAAGCAGAGAAGGTCGAGTAGGTCTTTTCCAGGAGATCCTCTTCAGTCAAAGTTTCATTGCAAAACTTGAGAAGTGATCGGATTCGACAAACTTCAGAATTATATTCATTCACAGACTTAAAGTCTTGGAAACGCAAGTGCTGCCAGTCGTGTCTTGCTTCAGGCAAGAATATGTCCTTTTGGTGATCGAAACGATCAACCAAAGCGACCCATAATGCACGTGGATCCTCCTCAGCAAGGTACTCAGTTTGTAGAGCGTCATGGATATGTCTTCGGATGAAGATCATAGCAGTGGCTTTTTCAGCCTCGCCAACAGGTTTATCTGTTGCTTCTTCAATAGCAGGACGCAAGTTCTTTGTAGTGAGGTGGAGCTTCACATCTTGAACCCACTTGAGGTAGTTCCTTCCAGAAACCTCCAAAGCGGTGAAGTCGAGTTTGTTCAAATTCGACATGTTCCTATCACAAAATAGATGGACAAGATGTGGTTAGTGTAATGGAGAAAAATCAATCCATTCACATAGGAGTAGAACATACAGGTTCTAATAGACATGTATTGGTTTAATTTTGCATGAAAAACTTCGGGTTTTCATGGGTGATATATTTAAGTGAAAACTTCGGGTTTTCAAACAAGGCATGTTTAGAAGAAACTTCGGGTTTCAAAGTAATTATGAACTTCAGGTTCATATATTCCTGCAGGCAAACACAAATATATATGCAAACAAATATGCAAAGAATATATGCAGAAATATTGTATAATGATAAGTGAATTAATTTATTTTTGGTCTTCGGGGCCAAGTTAAAGTGTGGGTGAAAATATAAAAACCCATATTATTTAAAAAAATTAAATAATAAAATCTCGGGGCCTAAAAATATAGGCCAAGAACCCTCGGGTGGGATTACAGGCCCACGGGGTGAGAAGAGGGGAATGGGCTGCTGTGTGCAGCCCTAAATTTTTTTTTTTTTTTTTTTTTTTTTTTTTTTTTTTTTTGTATTCAATTATATTATATGCATGTATAATTTTAATGAATCATATATTTACGTTGATGCATATGCAAATAATAGTTTCAATGCATGTACATATGTAGGATTCAATTCATGACAAATATCAAATTCACATAATTGTAGCAATTTTGATTATGAAGCATACACAATTTATGTAGAATCTAAAATACGTAAAACGTAAAGTTGGGTCATGCATCATGGTGAATGTTCATGCTATCAGGGCTTGCAAAATATCGAGTTAAAAGCCGTTGTTTGGAAAGAACCTGATTGCGTGATGATATGGATGAACTGGTTTGATGCAGAAAAAATCTCCAACGTCAGATTCCTAAGCGCAGCGGTAGGAGCGTGCTGATAACGTGTTGTGGTCTATTTTATCTGACAGAGGGACTAGGGCCGGCGGCAGAGAGAGAGAGGAGAGAGATGTGTGTTTGTAGAATTGTAGGGGAATGTGTGTGTTGTTATCCTTCCTACATTGTGCCTTTATTTATAGTAGTAAAGGGAGAGAAGATATTCCTTCTCATCCAAGTAATACAAGTTGTAATAGGAAAGGATAACTAGAATCAAATCTTATCTAATAGATTAGTAGTGTATGAATGTATTTTTTATGAGGCTCTTATTTTCGAGTGTAGATGTAGTACTTAAACGACAAATGTGTTTTAATGTTTTGAATTAATATTTATGTGACAATGTGTGGTATGTGCAAATTTAAGAAAAAAAAAAATATTTTTCTTAATGGGTCATAACGGGTCGAGTCACTTTACCCGTTAGGTAAAGTGACCCGACCTGTTAAGGACTCGTTAAGATAACAGGTGTGACACGACACGACCCGTTAAGATAACAGGTGTTACACGAAAACGACACGAACACGACTGACACGACCCATTTGCCAGGCCTATGTCCGAGTAGACATGAAGTTGTGCATAGGGTTTTCTTGACTGTAATTTCCTAATGTCATTTGTTTTGTGTTTGATAATCTTAAGAATTTCACGATTATCTTCACTTTTCTTAAATGCATATGGCACAATTTATGTGGGAGCCAATGACTTTTGCACTACAGTATATAATATACTTGTGTTGGTTTTTGAATTGGGATGAATATTTCATTTGGAAATTTGATATAAACGGAAAAATTGTCTGTACAAATTCATACTCTACACTAAGAGATAACACCCACCGAACTAATAAATAATACTGAGCCATCAGAATTATATATGCATGAGAGTCTGAGATATTTATTTGAGGCCAACTCGTACAAAAATTATTAACGGTTTCTTCCAACGGGTCTTATTGATCAAAGAGAAAAGTGCGTGTTACTGAATCGAGTAACAGCCATTAAAGGCGAAGTTTCTTCCATGTTCAAGTGGCATGTGGGTCGATGAGGATAGCCTCAATACCTAACGAAGGAATTTCTCTTCAGAGAGACCTGTTTCTGAAATGGTACATTTTGGTTGTGGCTTCTTGAGATGTATATGACCGTACTGACACATTTTTCTGTGCAGACGTATATAGCATATGTGCATATATGTATACTTCTTCGCCCTGATTATTCTCATTGAAATGAATCTACCATGCGTATGAGATTAAAAGAAAATTAATAAATCGATATTTTCTGCATTTGACTGAAAGAGTATGATGTTTCTGACCATTTACCACCTTGTTAAATTTTGAATTGTCATATGGGCTGATGCCCAGAGTGTTTCTTTCAGAGAAATTCAATTATTTCATGTGATAAGAGACTTGGGTATCTCTATGAGAAGGCATTTGGTGCTTTAGCCAATCAGTTTGACTGGTGTTGTTCGTGGTTAGGGGCTGATATGGCTTGATTCAAAAATTTGCTTTATCTACAAATTTGGAATAGTTACTATACCAGTTCGTCAAATGGGTTCCTTTTTAGGAAGGAATTAATCTGAATTGATTCATTTAATCCACTATGATGTAGTTCTTTCTTCAAGAAGGAGAAGAAAGTCTCTCTTGTGGATGTATCCGTTGCAAAGTAGTATTGTACTCATGGTGGCAAGTTTAGAAACCTAAATTTTAGTATCAATCAAATGGATTGATTTGCATATGCCATTTGTTTCCAACCCATTTTCAGATTAGGATGAGAATGGCATACATATAAATACTTGAATTTGTGCAAGGGTATTTGAGAAGCATATAATGCTTGCATTTGTTCGCGCCGTTAATCATGAGAAAGATATACAACGCTAGTATAATCGTATGTGTATGAGGGCCTGGAGGTTTTAATGTATTTCCTTTTCCCCAAATTGTGTGTTTAGGGTTGTTGAAAAGATGTACTACTTGATATCATCTCATTTGAGATATTGGAAGATTAAGTCTTCAAATTATCTTGCAAAATAAGAGACATTGTCTAACTACATGTAGGTTGCAACTAGTCAGAGTTGCAACCTTATAGAAAGTATACATACAGTTGCATGCTGGCCAAAAGAAGTGCATTCAAGTTTGTCAACCAATGAGTTTGTTATATCATGGTCGGACATGGCAATAAAGATTTTGTGATAAGAAAAAAGAATAATCAGACCATAGAGCTTGAATCCATAAGAGCCAACTGCTGCTGATGGCAAGGGTCTTGAGAAAATACCATCATTTGTCACTTAGGAAGATGTCATAGCTAAGCTAAAAAATGAGCTGCATAGGAGCTTGCAAGACTGGAAATATATTCTTGAGCCACCATATCCAACCAGTGTTTTCCACATGCCATATCCTAAAGGATACGAGACTCCTAACCTTGTTCTCTTTGACGGGAGGAAGGGTAGCTCTAAGGAACATATAAGTCGTTTCATTAACGCTTTATGTCTTCATGTCGGTGACTGCAACCTACGTCTTAGGGAGTTCTCGAAAAGCCTAACTGATCATGCCTATACTTGGTACACCACCCTCACACCAAGTTCCATCTAGACCTGTGAAGAGCTGGCAGGCAAGTTCTGTAAAAAATACTTCTAGCAAGAGGAAGGGGTAACAACAACTCAACTCAACAATACACGCCAAAAGCACAGGGAAAATCTGGTGACTTTTGTCAAACATTTACAAGACCTCGCCTTTGACTGCTATGACGAGAAGGATAAGGAAGTTCTTGTAGAGATCTGCTTTAGCAACATTGTAGCTGACTACATGGTGTACTTGGAGAACATCGGTATTAGCTAGTTCTTGAGTTTCTTGGAGGCGGTGAGGAAAACTAGCTTGTCAGTCAAGCTTTCCACAAGAAGATCCTGGAAAACTAACAAGAAGAAAATTCATCATGCCCTAGTTGTGGATGACAGATTTGACTACAACCCATAGAAAAGGAAGGAAAAGGAAAGCGATAGGTAAACCTATCATCCACTAGCAAGCAACGATGAAGAATTCCAAGCCATCCTTGATACCATGCTCTCAGATAGGGCCATCAAGCTGCCTTGGCAGTGCAAAGCTCCTTCCAGGGATGATAGAAAGAATCCTAGGTACTGTCGCTAGCATCAGTATGTGGGACATCCTTCTATTATATGCCAAACTTTGCAAAAAATTCTCCATGCAAAAATTCGTGAAGGAACACTAGAGCTACCAAAACGCGAGGGAAAAAGATGACAATTGTCATTACATGATCCAGAGATGACGATGTCTACCATTCGTGGATCAACAACCCTAAGCCACCAGAAGCTATCTTAGAATCTTCCGGGAACATAGAGAAGGCTTACTGGTGCAAATACTACAAGCCGCAGAATTATGATACTCTATGGCCTTAAGCTGAAGGATGGGAAGATGAGGATGCAAATCTCATGGATTTTGCCCCAAGCCTAAGTGACGAAGTAAGGACTGCTACTGCTGAAGCTTTCATGCATGTTTCCAAGGACTATGGGCCTTAATGCTATGTTGCCCAATTGTTGAGGGCCTTCCTTGAGAACAATAATGCCATTATCTTCATTGATGAAGACATGGAAGTGGCTTTCCTTAACCACCTTAGGCCACTATACCTGGAAGGACAAATCAATGACGTCTTCATCAGGTGAGCTTTGTTGACACTGGTTTCTCCGTCAGCATTCTGCCCTTGACAGTGCTCACTGCAGCAAATGTCCCAACGTCAAAGGTGGTAAGGTCTTAAATCTCTATCAATGGGTTTGGGAATAACAATGAGGAAACTATTGGATATATCGAGATCGACTTGAAGATCGGCCCTATCAGGTCCTTTACTAAGTTTTATGTGATGGACATCAAAATGGTTTACCACGCTCTACTCAGAAGGTTATAGATAAACACGCACAGACTTGTAGCCTTCCACCTACCACTAATGCGTCAAGGGAATGACTGGTGTGAGGCCTATTCGCATCCCAGGAAACTAGATGCCATTCAACCTAGATGAAGTTCAATATTCTGATGTTGAGTTCTATAATGATTTCTCAAGCACCGGAAGTGGGATATTACATGCCTTAAGGATACCTTTACCCCTTTGGGAAAAAGTTTGAGATCTAAGTGACCAAGAATTCCTAGCCACTGTGGGAAAAAGAAAAACACATATAGCCAAAAACCGATGTCCTTGCCTACACTTCATCTCAATGTTTCAGGGTTGTGCTTCCCGACGGTCACATCGTTTACTGCTTATGACGGGTTGGAAGGCCTGACCACATTGTGTGGTAAAGCCCTGAGTATGGAGGTGCTACACACCAAGCAAGTGAAGTTATAAAGGAAACTAAAGGCATGCTTGCTTTTGTTGCCAAGGACGAATCCCTGCAGAAAATCATACCTACGCTAAAATGCATGCAGGATGGATCCATTGCAGTGGCAGAATAAATTGAAGAGGTAAACTTAAGTGATGATCCTTCTGTGCAAAAATTGATTTCTATTAGTGTTTACTTAGCTGTTGAGGAAAAGAAAGAACTAGTTAGCTTGCTAAAGAAATTCAAGGACGTCTTTGCCTGAAGCTATAAAGGGATGACAGACCTTGATCCGAACCTAGTGTGTCACACACTAAATACACAGCCTGGGATCAAGCATATCGTACAACAAAGAAGGAATTTCCATCCGGAATAGAGGCTAAAATTAAAGTTGAGGTAGAAAAGCTCTTGGCGGCCAAATTTATCAAGCCTATCAAGCACCCTCTTTAGCTATCAACATTGTCCCAATAAAGAAGAAGAATACTGTTCAAATCAGAATTTGCATTGATTACCGAGATCTCAATGCAACTTTGCCTAAAAGACGAGTTTCCACTGTCCAACATAGACATCATGATTGATTCAACCTTAAGGCAAGGTCTGATGTCGTTCATGGATGGCTTCAGTGGGTACAATCAAATCAAGATGTCTGGAAAAGATGTTGAGAATATGGCTTTCCGTATGCAATTTGGAAACTTTTACTACACAGTCATGCCATTTAGACTTAAAAAGGCATGTGCCACCTATCAGCGAACAATGATGGTAGTCTTTCACAACATGATGGGGAAAGAAGTGGAAGACTATGTGGATAACCTCGTCATGAAATCCAAGACCAGGGAAGGGCATTGGGAAATGTTGAGGAAAGTGCTGAGGAGATGCCGAGCATATGGGTTGAAGATGAACCCCAAGAAATATGCCTTCGGTGTTTCCTCAGGCAAGTTCCTGGGCTTCCTAGTGCATCAGTGCGACATTGATGTATATCCAAACAAAGTGCGCATCATAGAAGCCTTCATGCCATCCACAAACGTAAAGAAGCTGAAAAGCTTGATGGGGAATCTGTCTTACATTCTGCGATTCATCACAGGATTAGTAGCAGCAACATGAGCCTTCGCTCACTGCTCTAGAAAGGGAATGAATTCGTATGGACCAAGGAATGCAGTGAAACCTATCAACGAGCCCAGAAGCTAGTCACTAACCTTCCTACTATGAAGACACCAATCCCAAGCATTCTACTCAAGCTCTACCTAGCCGCAACAAGTATGGCTCTGTCCAGCCGGGGAAGAAGCACCAATTTACTATGTTAGCCGATAGCTAAGAAGCGTCGAAACCCACTATGAGAAGATGGAACGCCCCTGCCTAGCTCTTGTCTATGCATCACAGCGGTGACACCACTATTTCCTAGCCCACAAGCTACACATTATGGTAAAGTCTGACCTGGTAAGGTACTTGCTCACTAGACCTATACTATATGGTTGTTTGGGTTGTTAGTTGCTCTAACTTTTGAATTTGATATTATATGTATAACACCTAAGTCTATTAAAGGCCAAACTGTGGTAGACATGCTAGCATTGTTCCCCGAAGAAGAAGAGTCCACCATTTCCAAGGAAGTCTTTGATGCGTTGCTAGAGATAGCTGCAACCGCTGTGAAAGAGGAACCATGGGTTATGCATTTCGATGGTTATTCTACAACCACAGGAGAAGGAGCTGGTGTTGCACTTGATAATCCAGAGGGCCAAGTTACTGCCCTATCCTTCAAGCTAAGCTTTCCATGCACAAACAACGTAGCTGAGTATGAAGCTTTCACCATAGTCCCTTTCACAGCTAGGGAAATGGGTGCAAGGAAGATATGAGTCATAGGGGACTCGAATTTGGTCTTAAGCTAGGTCTAGGAAAACTTCGCGGTGAAGGAAATAACTTTGGCATCATTTCGCATTATGGATGAGAAACTCATGGCATGCTTTAAACAAGTGGTGGTAGAACACATTCTAAGCACAACCAACCGATATGCGGATGACCTAGCCACACTTAACTCTAAGCTTATCTTTGTCAAAGAACAACCCAACATTGCTGTAATCAGAAGAGAACGCCCAACCATTAATGCACTCTTCCCGAAAGAAGCTCCAAAAGGTGACAACTAGAGGGAAACTGTCAGAAGGGAACTTTCCAAGCCAAGCAGAGAGCTCAGCATTAAATGCCTTAAGGAGTACATAAATGTTACTGGACACTCTACAAGCGTCTGCCCGGAGGAGTGCTAACCCGATGCCTCAGACCAAAAGAAGCACAAAAACGGTTGGAAGAGATCCATAAGACTACATGAGGAATCCACCAAGTTGTGAGTCTCTATTGCCGATTACAAATAAAAGGGTACTATTGACCATAGATGAAGCAACAAGCGACATGCATCCAAGCTGACTGTCCAAAATGCAGCAGAACGTTTTCCCCGAGGGAGACATTTGTAATTTCCATCACTGATGATTAGAGGTCCCCATACTTGACCTTCTTTATTAATCGAACATTACCAAGCAATGTCAGGGACACACACATTTTGAAAGGGACAACAAAGAGATACTTCGTGGATGGGGCAACTCTATATCGAAAGGGATTCAATGGGGAACCATTGATATGCCTTGGGCCATCCTAGTCATCACAAGTCATGCAAAAGATACATGTTGGAGAATGCGGTGAGCATAAAGGAAGAAAGAAACTACGCAAGCAGCTACTGAGCCTAGGATACTATTGGCCAACCATGAGGGAAGACATGCACAACATGGTCAAGCAATGCCATATTGGCCAAGTTCATGGAACCTTAATCCAGAAGCCTCCAACGCTACTGCAGGACATGCGCACTCTGTGTGAAGGAAATTATGTGAAAAACATGTTCATTTAAACAACATCTATAGCATGCAATTAACAATTAAAAGGCGGAATCATGCTTGTATGCACTTAAAAACAAAACATTAACCATGAAATTCAAAGCCTAGTAGATTGGTGAACCTTGACTCAACTTAAAACAACATTTGTTAGTTGAGAAATTATACCTTTGTAGATTCCTCTTTGCATAAGCAAAGGCTAATCACCCAAAGAGAGGGCCTTCATTCCTTGCATCTTAGATCTATGGATTTGGATGGATGAAATGGTTCTCCATGAACCTCTAAGTCTCTTCACCAAGGTTAGATTGGAGAAGAAATGAGTGACCTTGGAGTAGTAGGATTGCTAGCTAAACCCTCCAAGGAGGCTGGCCACTTTAGAGAGAAATGAGAGATTATGTTCTCATCCTTTCCCCAAAAGAAAACCCTAAATGAATTTTGGCTATAAAGTCATATTTATACCTTAATTCATTGGAGTGGCAAACTTGTAAATAAGTCCAAAACTCACTCCATCTCTAAATGGCCGGCCTTAGGGTATTATTGGGCTAATTGGGCCTTTGTGAATCATTATTCATTAAGTTGTCATACAACTTAAGTCAATGGGCTTGACGTTCGAAGCCCATTGGATCTTAAGGTCCAAAACTATCCCGAGGTCTTTAACGAACTTATTTGTTTGATTAATTAACATATTAATTAATCCTTGCCATAAATAATTAAACCATTTAATTATTCTTACTCATCTCCATTGTTTCTTCAATCTCCACCTTACATGGTGTACGATCCATTAGGTTCCTTTTAGCGAGGCAGTGGGCGATTAAAACCATTTCAAATCGATTGTGAATTGAAACTTACTTTCAATTCTCCCTTTAGTGATTATACACGTTTAGGGCTTCCACAAACCATGAGTGACACCTAGCAGCATATCATGGTTACCCAAGCTAATCAGAAGAGGTGGAGAACCTATTCAGTTTAGGATTACAAATGCAATACGGTCTTTCTCTAATACAATACTCTTGACCACATTGTTTGGTTTGATAGTTTATGCATGTCTATTATCCAATGTGATTCGTGTGCTGATATGATTACCTTGAATGTGATTTGGAACGACTTCCTAAATCTCATTCATACTCTGGCCAGAGATTCTTAATCATATCATAGAGTATTCTCCGCCAAACAGTTTGAAGGTTAGAGATCCCTTGTTGCGCATTCACTTGCCTCCATGGCTAAGTGGCTTAACCCCGACGATGCTGTGGACACCCGCGGATAGGGTGACTTTGACATAATCAAAGATTAAGTACCTAACCACAAGACAACTTAGATGCCTCAGGTAAAAGGACTACTTTGCATTATCCCAACCATGAGTTCTCATGTGACATGAATATGAGAACTCTTCATTGATCGTGTTCAGTGAACTCATTCTCTATTGAGCACCTACATGCTTGTCTTGGTGTCAATCACACCAATGACTCGAGACTAGTCACTCTCTCTAAGAGAAGACATAGCATGTACTGATCTTAATGGACTGTCAATGCCCAATTGGCAATCCTATGATCAGGAACGTTTAGGATATGTATACGAAAGAGAATGGTCTCATTAATCTAACTTGTTTAAATTACATTCTCCTAATTACATATTAATTGGACTTATTGTTTAAGCATATAACATTTATATAAGACAGCTTAAAACAACAATCTTTGCCCTTGATATTAAACTAGATTAGTTTAACATGTGAAATGTCCGTAAAGTATCATCATATGATTGGTTTTAGGGCACATTTCCAACAATCTCCCACTTGCACTAGAGCCAATCAGCTTGGTCATCAGTGATGATACCTCTTCTGTAGTCATTTCAAAAATGGCTGAGTAGTAGGCCTAGACAATGGATATCTATATGTTATTCATAGAAGCAACCTTGAGAATAACGACGTCACCATTATACATGATTCTCAATCATGTGGTTCAGTCTCTCATTTGAGTTCGGATCTTGATGAGACATTGATTCCCTGGCTTGAGCTATCGCCCCATTAGTGTCGTAGTGTCGGTACACTAGAGACACTTTCTGGTTGGAACCGAATAGAGAGTTCATAAATGAACTTTCCCATCCAAACAACAATGTAGTAAGCTTCTATATGGCAATATATTTTGCATTCATAATGGAACATACTAAAGTCATTACTTTTAATGTTTCCATCCAAATATCTCTTTAGTCATAATAAAGAGATATCTGATTATCTCTTCATTCATAATGAAGAAACATCCAATGATGGATTAGATTCATAATCTAATACATTTACGCTTCCTTTACGTTACTCTAATTCTTCCTCATTCTTTGAGGAATCTATCCTTTAGTATTTCTTAAATACTTAAGGATTCACTTGACAGTTGCCATGGTTCTGATCCTGGGCATGCATTGATATTGTCTTGTACCGTTCTAGGTACAACTCATATCAACATTTTTCATACAATATGAAATACGTAAATCACCTTTCTGCGTATGCATAAAGGATTCTATTTATGCATTATGTTTCTTTAGGAGTCAAAAGGGTACGTTCCCTTTGAGAAGGGCAACTTGCTAGTCTCACTAGAGTCGTCCTTCTAATTTGAAGTTTATCATCATATGAGAAACTTCCTAGCATCTATAGTTTATTATTAGGGATTGATATAATCAAATTATATCTTGAAATCTATCATTATAGATTTACTTCCCATGTTTATAGACTATATCTCCCATATACATTCTATCATCATAGAATGTTTAAAGTCATAACTTTAACGAAAAAGTATTCTTTTCATTTCCAAAATTAATATATCATATATGTGTATATATATATATATATATATATATATATATATATATATTTAAATTTAGGAATATGATTAACTCCCACTAATCTTTTGTAAACCTAGTAAACAAAAGATTCATTCACATCTTTATGAGAAATCAAACGATTTGATCTTTCTCTCATAAGACGCTTATAGCTCCCACTAGCTTGCTAAGATCCATGATGGATGGATCTCTAAAACTTACATGTCTTGTGATTCATAGTTTTAGACATATATATTATCAAGACTATCTTAATAATGGTTTCGGAAACCCATATAATGTCCAAACATTGAATCACCATTTAGTTGTAGCTAGCAATCTTCGAGTTAATTGAAACCATGACTACGTTAAAGATGGTTTCTTCCAAGTCAACCAATCTCTTTAATTGTAGTCTCCTTAAGCTACCAATTAGCTATGGGGGTTTCATTATTTCGGGTCAAATGGTACTTTACCATTTCCTTGAGTATATATCGTATATACACTCAATGTAGTCATAAGGATTTTCATTCTTATTTCTTTCGAATTAAGAGGTGTATCTTTATGACATAGTCATAAAGTTCAAACCATTCAACTGAGACGGTTTATAAATCCTTCTCGACTACCTTGGAGCTTGTGGTATAGGAACTAGGTTGTTATATTTGTTGATCACTATCTTGTTTCTCAAAGAACCCATTCTTTGAGTTCTATCCCTCGTTCATTTGCTCTATCTTAGGCAAATCCTAGTGTAGGATTACAATGAACTACCCAACAAAACAACATTTGTTAGTTGGTTTATAGAAGTGATATCCAAAGGTTAATTTAAGGATATCCACAAGATAATTCTCAAACAAATATTGCTTATTAGCACACAACACCAAATCTTAACATGATTAAGATTTGTCTTTCTTTCCAACTACATCTTATGGAGTCATGAAAATTTTGGAAGATCTTCTAATTGACAATCATATTGTCTTAGAAGCATATATCCTATATATGGGTAATTGATAACATCCAACAAACTAAATCTTATTCAAGTTCGTTCTTCTCCTAATGGAGAAATCCATTATCTTTTGATGCTTCTTTCCTTGATATTTTTCAAGGAAACTGTTCTAAAGTGTTATCTTTCCTTGGATCAAATCTAAGGAGGCAAATACTTTAGACGTCTTACTCATCAACTTACATTTCTTGAATTCTTTGAAACCTTTTGCAAAGTATTCGGACTTGTGTTTATTCAAAATAAACTATAGTCCAACCGAGAGTGATCTTCGGTGAATGTCATACAACATGAGTAGTATTATGTTGTGGACAAGTGCCACTAACATCTAAGTGAATTAACCTCAACAACTTTGTGATTCTTTCTTCTTTCCAAAAGAATAAAGATTCGAACATTTCGCCTCTATACAATTTTAATAAGAAGGTATTGGATCCGGATCTAACGATCCAAAGCATCCATCTATGACCAACTCGTATTTTATGTTTTTGAGGTATCACAACTCAGTTGGGATTAGTCACTACCTTGCAACCTTTTGGGTTTTAAGCATCGTTATTTTCTAAACAGTTAACACTACCGAATCATCTCTACTATAGAGACAATCAATTAGATTACAATAATCTAATCATTCATTAATAAAGAACAATGTTTTGTCAAACAAAACATTCATCCATCTCTTATAGTGACGGAATTAAGTTCCTTAAAATTGGAATGTAAAGACAATCTTTAGTTTTTCAAATTTCTTTGGTAGTTCATATGAGGAAGTAAGTACCTTCTGCTTTCGCAGAGATCTACATTTGATTCACTTTCCGAATGTGAAGTACTTTCTCTTCTCTCATTAATCTTCTACTTCTTATTAGCCACACTTTTACAACAATTGTAAAACATAGTTACTAATACGGAATCAAGCATTTAAGTAGAAGAGCCAACTGTTTTGAACTTTTCAAGAACAATTTACAACACCTTCGAAAGGTGTGTTCTTGACATTTGCAAGACATTTCTTGCAAATACCCCTTTCAATGTCCATCCTTTCATAAAGAAAGTTTGTTCCCATGGAGTTTATTTCGCTTTCTTCATTTGACTTCTCCTTTTGACTACAATAGTCATGGTCCCTAAACTCCCACTATCTCTCTTGAAACCTATTTCAATTGTGTTATACACATCAAACGATTTGGAGAGTGTGTGGTTATTGTTCACTATATAGTTTACAATAAACTTAGTGAACCATTTGGATAGGGACACAAAGGTGAAGTCCTTGCCTAGTTTCCATTTCTAGAAGTGGTTTAACACTTCAACACTCAATGATTCAAAATCATCATAAGTCCATGTTGATGGACTATTTTTGTCAACCAACCATTATGTTCTAAACATAATTACAAACTTTCAAGAGTTGTTCAAGGCAACTCTCATTTCTTCATACAACAATTTGTAAGTGAAAAATCATGGCACATAAAGTGTCCATGCCCTTGTGCTTTCTTCTCAAGTTCTTTGTTCATTTAACAAAGAAACAAGCACTAGTGTTTGCATTAGCTAAGGGTTGTTCAAAGCAACTCTTATTTCTTCATACAACAATTTGTAATTGAAGAATTATGACATTAAAAGGGTTGTCCTCTTTATGATAGACTTATCTAACATGTTCTTCCAATGATACATTATCAATAGGAAGATTGTGAGGATTAGACTACTTAGGTACATATACAATCCATTTAAGAAATTCTTTGGGATTGTTGTACCAAGTCCGGAAACTAAAGCATTCGGCTTTTCTTTGTCAAGTTTTGGATAGCGTTTGCAAATATATTGGTAAACAAATACATAACGAATATAGATTGATTGATTTTAAGCCATTTGATTTGGGTCTTTAAATCAAATAGCACCACCCACTATTTTTGGCAAATTCCATATCCCTCATTGGAATTCGAGAGTTTTGGATGAAACTCTTAGTAGGGTATGGGAGACTCACCATTACCAAGCCCACCTCAGAAGAATATCATATTGGCTAGCAACAATAATGATGAGAGGATAACGCTTTAGCCATTTACAACTTTTGTAATTACCCATCTAATTTGGCCTCTAGAAAATGATGCCTCAGAAGAATATCATATTGGCACCATTGCACTTAGTTAAGTCATTCCCACCATGCTAGTTCAAGTAGGGGTTCAAGAATGGTCTCAGAAGAATATCATATTGACCATACTTGTTGCCTACCTTCACTTCATCATGTGTTTATAGGCTTCTCCTGAATGTAAGCACATACTTTGCATACCCCAGAACTGGACGAATACGATGTATGAGTCACAAACGATTGAAGCCCACCATGGTGGAAGGCCTACGAAAAGATGTTCAAAGCATCTCTCGCTTATCAACTTAATAATGGTTTGGTTGAGGGTTTTAGGTCTCATCACATATAAACATACATTTTAATCTTATTAAAACAATTTGGTCCTATTACAACTATTGGTCCATTTGATTGTTTTTAGTTGTATATAATACTCCCACTATGCTTATAAAACGGTTTTTAAAGTAAGAGTATATGATACTACTAACATAAGGTTTGCATTCATTGATGGACTATATAGTTGTCTTAGGGCCTTAGGATGACTATGAACCTTTGATTAGATCCAACACGAGCCTAGTGTTGAATCTCAGTCTAGGGATGGTGATTGATTTTAGTTACGCGTTTAATCACATTAAGGCGTGTTGTCTTATTGGGCGTTGGACCCGTTACTCCATTTTCATGCATATCAAATAAAACAAGAAAGGAGTACTTCAAAGTAAAGATGAGCTTATGCTCTTTACAACATTTGAATAATACAAATTACAACCAAAATCTAATCTACACATTCCCATGGTTCAAACAAATTTAAAACGGCCTTTCACATAGCTCAATTATCGTAGGCTTAGGTTCATAATCACCCTTTAATTAATTAACGCTTTAACTAATTAAACTTGAATGCAACATTTTCATTTGGTTTTTGTATCCATAGAATTGATTTAAATGGAGCTAAATGAAATGAAAATCCAATTCTCATTTAAAGAGACAAAACAATTTTGTTCTCAACCTAATTTGGGCCAAAATGCAATTACCACAACTTTTTGGGCTATATTGCAAAACATAAACTTTTGGGGTCACTTTGTAAAAACACAAAAGTCCACTACTTCATGTCAGTACAACTAGAACCCAAAAATTTCAACAAATACAAAAACTTCATTAAAGGAGCAAAACAATTTGTCCTTTAGCGTTTCTGGACCTAAACGTAAAAATGTAAACTTTTGGGCCAAAGTGCAAATACACAAAAGTATCAAAACTTTATGTAATTGCATAAAAGCCCCAAAAGTACTCCCATTGAGGGAGTGGCCGGTTTTGGAGAGGTGAAAGGAGTGATGTGTGTGTTGATTGGTAAGTTTGACATAAAGCATGCAAGTGGTGCAAGTGGTGTGTGTGAAAGGGAATTAATCCTTACACACCCACCAATAATTCCATCACCTTTCTAAACAAATATCTAATACATTTAAACATATGAAAAACATAAAACATAAACTTTATGAAATAAATCAAAACTTTGAATCAAAACACCAAACTTTTTGTTCTTGGCAAAAATGTCAAGAACAATGAAGAACACTCATGAAAAACTCAAAAAAATTTCCATGAACATTTTTCACCCAAAGACATCCCAAAACCACTCAAACTTAAGGGAAATAACATATAACCAAACTAGGGTACATAGGGGTTCCAAAAGTTACTTGAAAACACTTTTAACAAGTCAAACATGAACCCAAAAATCCACCCTTTGGATTTGGCCGAATTTTCCCAAAAACATGGCACCAAATTTTAGCTCAAATGTTCATGCTCATATGATCTACATCTACAACATCCGAGATGACAAATTTTCCAACAAAATTTACATTCAAAGAAACAAGAATAAAGCTTGTAACATATTACAACATTTAAATCAAAACTATGAACTACAAAACCCAAAAGGATTCACCAACTACTAGACCTAGGCTCTGATACCACTTGAAGGAAATTATGTGAAAAACATGTTCATTTAAGCAACATCTATAGCATGCAATTAACAATTAAAAGGCGGAATCATGCTTGTATGCACTTAAAAACAAAACATTAACCATGAAATTCAAAGCCTAGTAGATTGGTGAACATTGACTCAACTTAAAACAACATTTGTTAGTTGAGAAATTACACCTTTGTAGATTCCTCTTTGCATAAGCAAAGGTTAATCACCCAAAGAGAGGGCGTTCATTCCTTGCATCTTAGATCTATGGATTTGGATGGATGAAATGGTTCTCCAAGTTCCCAAAATTGAGAACCTCTAAAGTCTCTTCACCAAGGTTAGATTGGAGAAGAAATGAGTGACCTTGGAGTAGTAGGATTGCTAGCTAAACCCTCCAAGGAGGCCGGCGACTTTAGAGAGAAAGGAGAGATTATGTTCTCATCCTTTCCCCAAAAGAAAACCCTAAATGAATTTTGGCTATAAAGTTATATTTATACCTTAATTCATTGGAGTGGCAAACTTGTAAATAAGTCCAAAACTCACTCCATCTCTAAATGGCCGGCCTTAGGGTATTATTGGGCTAATTGGGCCTTTGTGAATCATTATTCATTAAGTTGTCATACAACTTAAGTCAATGGGCTTGACGTTCGAAGCCCATTGGGCCTTAAGGTCCAAAACTATCCCGAGGTCTTTAACGAACTTATTCGTTTGATTAATTAACATATTAATTAATCCTTGCCATAAATAATTAAACCATTTAATTATTCTTACTCATCTCTATTGTTTCTTCAATCTCCACCTTACACGGTGTACGATCCATTAGGTTCCTTTTAGCGAGGCAGTGGGCGATTAAAACCATTTCAAATCGATTGTGAATTGAAACTTACTTTCAATTCTCCCTTTAGTGATTATACACGTTTAGGGCTTCTACAAACCATGAGTGACACCTAGCAGCATATCATGGTTACCCAAGCTAATCAGAAGAGGTGGAGAACCTATTCAGTTTAGGATTACAAATACAATACGATCTTTCTCTAATACAATACTCTTGACCACATTGTTTGGTTTGATAGTTTATTCATGTCTGCTATCCAATGTGATTCGTGTGCTTATATGATTACCTTGAATGTGATTTGGAACGATTTCCTAAATCTCATTCATACTCTGGCCAGAGATTCTTAATCATATCATAGAGTATTCTCCCCCAAACGGTTTGAAGGTTAGAGATCCCTTGTTGCGCATTCACTTGCCTCCATGGCTAAGTGGCTTAACCCCAACGATGCCGTGGACACCCACGGATGGGGTGACTTTGACATAATCAAAGATCAAGTACCTAACCACAAGACAACTATGATGCCTCAGGTCAAAGGACTACTTTGCATTATCCCAACCATGAGTTCTCATGTGACATGAATATGAGAACTCTTCATTGATCGTGTTCAGTGAACTCGTTCTCTATTGAGCACCTACATGCTTGTCTTGGTGTCAATCACACCAATGACTCGAGACTAGTCACTCTCCCTAAGAGAAGACATAGCATGTACTGATCTTAACGGACTGTCAATGCCCAATTGGCAATCCTATGATCAGGAACGTTTAGGATATGTATACGAAAGAGAATGGTCTCATTAATCTAAATTGTTTAAATTACATTCTCCTAATTACATATTCCTTGGAGTTATCGTTTAAGCATATAACATTTATATGAGACGGCTTAAAA
This sequence comes from Malus sylvestris, assembly GCF_916048215.2. Taxonomy (NCBI): domain Eukaryota; kingdom Viridiplantae; phylum Streptophyta; class Magnoliopsida; order Rosales; family Rosaceae; genus Malus; species Malus sylvestris. The sequence goes on from NC_062260.1 coordinate 10,416,270, forward strand.
CAATAATCTTTGCCCTTGATATTAAACTAGATTAGTTTAACATGTGAAATGTCCGTAAAGTATCATCATATGATTGGTTTTAGGGCACATTTCCAACACTGTGGCCATTCCATACTTGGGGGCTTGATTTGATAGGAATAATCAATCCAGCTTCCGAAGGCCATATATGGATCCTAGTAGCCACTGAGTACTTCACAAAATGGGTAAAGGCAATCCCTCTCAAGAAAACAATGGGAGTAACAGTATCCAATTTCATCAGGGAATGCATCATTTGCTGATTTGGTATACCTTACAAAATATTGAGGGACAACGGCACACCTTTTTGTGAACAAACAAGTAAGTGCCACACTTGATGCTTACGGGATCATGCACCATTGCTCTATGCCGTACTATCCTCAAGGAAACTGTCAAGCCGAAGCCACAAACAAGACACTATTGAAAATCCTAAGCAAATGGTACATAACTACTTTGGGGGCTGGAGCACACATCTTCCAGACATCCTATTGGCTTATCGCAAATCTCCAAGGAACACTACGAGTTTCTCTCCCTACTTCTTGGTGTATGAGTCTGAAGCTATTTCCCTTATGGAAATGATGATGCCCACGGAAAGAATTTCAGCATTCAATGATGTGGAATGGTATACTGCAGCATGCGCAAGCTAGAGGTGGAAAGACTTGAGTTACTTGAGAAAAAAAAGGCAAAAGAAGTTAGGAAAGCGGCCGTATACCACCAACAAGTTATCAGAGCATACAACCGCACAGTCAAGCCACGCAACTTCAAGGAAGGAAATGTTTTCCTTAGGACAACCGAGCACATAAGGAGGCAGATCTCCGAACCTTCAAAGTTCACCCCACACTAGGAATGACCTTTTGTGATCAAGGAAGCTTATCAAAGTGGTTACTACTACTTGACTTCGGTCAAGGAAGGTATGCTAACGGAACCTGTCAATGAAAAGTGGCTAAAGCCATATTATTGCTAAAATGCTTATGCTTATTTTAGAAAAACAAGCTCCTTTTATTGAATGCTCATTCTACTTACTCTATAAGACCTTGTAAAGCCATGCAATGATTAATGTACCCCAAATTTTAATGAAATGAAGGAGCATTTTGTCAAAATATTTGGTACATTCGTAACTAGAAGGATTTCTTCTAAACAAGTTACAATAGTAATCATGCCAAGGCTATAACAAAAGCCCATACCAAGCCTATCAATGCAAATCAATGCTAAGCAAGCTTCTCAATGGTTCAACGCCTATGCAACATACCAAGCCAACACGCCATGCAAAACCATTGAGTAAAGCAGTTATAGCTTGCCCAAAAGCTATACTTATGCAACATGCCAAGCCTATCAATGTCATGCCAGCTACTTAATGGTTCAATGCCCATGCAACATGTTAAGCCAACACGCCATGTAAAATCATTGAGTCAAGCAACTAAAGCTTGTCCAAAAGCTATACTTATGCAACATGCTAAGCCTATCAATGCCATGTAAGCTGCTCAATAGTTCAATGCTCATGCAACATGCCAAGCCAACACGCCATGCAAGACCATTGAGTCAAGCAAATAAAGCTTTTCCAAAAGATATACTCATGCAATATTCCAAAACCTATTAATGAAAATCAAACCAAGCAAGGAAAACCTTTTAAAACCAACAAGCCAATCAATGCTAAGCAAGTCAAGCTTTCCTGACTTGTTCTACTTCCTTATGAAAGCTACGACATATTTTTCATCTTTCCTCAGGGAAGTTTGCTGGCAAAATGCCAAGCGGCATGATTAGCTATTCCCCCCCCCCCAGGAAAGCAAGTAAAAGCTCAAATCCGTGTCTCAAAAAGCTCTAAATAGAAGTCTATCTAGCAAATTTTCATGCAAGAAAAAGCCAATATCATGGCAAGAAGATTAAAGACACCACAATCATTATGATAAAATCAAAATCAGCATCCAAAGCCAAAGGAATGAGTCAAAAGAAAATAAGCAAAATACAAAGTAAAGTGGCCCTCATGGTCTTTGTTTTAAAAACAATACGCTAGCTGTCTAAAAGGAAATTACAACTAAAAGTAAAAGCGGAGTGAGGAAAGCAACTTTCTTGATAGCCTGCTACTTCAACATCTTAAGGTTCATGCTTTGCCAAGAAAAAGAAGCCGAGGGTTTAGCAAAAATGCAAACAGTCAGGCAAAGCGCGTAGTGATAAGAAGGTGAAGAGTTAAGCTCAAACACCACCTATCGAAAGAACTGCTAAAGGTGCCAACATGTAATTGATCCACTGTAAGTTGAAGGCACGCCACTATTTTCTTGGATTTCCTGTGGACCAACTTCTTCAACTTAAGCTTCTCAACCCTTAGTTACTTACGCTGCAGTTCAAGAGCACGCATTAATTTGTTGACTTTGATGAATTGATCCAAGATGCCCTTCTCTTTCTCAAGCGGAAGCGTAAACATGATATCACGTAACGCTCCCAGCTTCTCAACTAAAGAACCCATTGGCACGCCCAAAGTTGCCACATCACTAATCATATCCCGCCAAACATAGTAGTATGTGGTTTATGATTTCCTATGGGGAAATGCTCCATGCCATAAAACAAGGTCCCTAGTTCCTAAAAAATCATTCATCGCATGAAGGGAGATAAACCTATCAAGCTCACATCTGCATAACCGGCGCACTCAAAGAACTTGGCCATTGCCTCAGTTAGTTCGGAGCGGACCTTTACTCCCTCAAAGTCGACCCTGGAAGAGAAAGCCTCACCAGAAGGAATCAGTTCCTGAGTCGAACTTAGCACCTTGACTTCATTGGCAATACTATGTTTGAGCTTCTTGAGGGCCTCGTGTCATGATGCCTACCCTTCCATCGAAGACTGTTTCTCAGGGGAAAGAACCTTTGGAGGAGGTACGACTTTTGTTGGTTGAACATTGTTACCAATCGCAACATCTTCTGTAAGCTTGTGAGTAACGCCACCGGGGGCTTCAACACCTACTGTAGCCCCTACAACACTAGCATTCACCTGCATGGAAAACAGAGAAAATATGCACAAGTAAGGGAACAAATCAACAAGCGGAGACACAAAGTAGCACATCCCTTAGAAGATTTCCAAGATGGAACTCCAAGAAGCCAACATGCTTATACATGCACACATGCAAAAAACACGAAGAAAACATGTTAGGCAAAGTTTTGCTACTTCCTACATGCACATGCAAGCTTAAGCAAAATGTAAATACTTAAGAAGAAGGCTGATAATAGCTAATACACGCAATGGCAAGCATCAACGAAGAACAAGGAAACATACTTCTGTATCTTCCTCTTCCACCTGAGCGTCATCGTTAAAAAATCTGTCGATTTCATCAAGATCAACATCCTTTGCTACTTTGCTGGTTAGTTCTCTGTCACTGACTTCACTTTCCGTGTCTAGCCTGGGGATGTCCTCAACTTTCAATGTCAAACTTAGAACTTGTATTGCTACTTTTCTCAACTGTAAAACCTTCACTGGTTACCTCATCACCATTGGTTTCCCCAACACTCCGTTCCTCCTCACTCATGGCGGTAATATCAAGGAACTCATGAGGCTTAGGAGTCCTGGAAGAAGTAGATGTTCGGGCACTTCTGGTTCTACAATCAGGGCAAGCACGAGTTGCTTCCTTGGCAAAAGCCTTGGCTGTAAATAAGTCATGGTTGGCATACAACCACAAAGCAACAGAAGTATGAAACAAAGGAATGGACATTACCAATCTTTAGCTTCGCTGAAAGAATCTTCACTGTTCGATTGCTTCTGAGTGAGGGAAACGTCAAGCTTGTTGCTGGAATGACTCGTCTACTGTAGTTAAACACTTAGGGTGATTCCGTAGCCATAACGCACCTATGGAAAGCAAGCATTAAACCATATATATTACAAGCCAGTGCAACATGCAAGAAGAAACATGCAAGCATACAAAACGAAACATGATAAGGAATCTGCCTTTGGAAAGCAAGCAAGTGTACCCTAGGAAAGCAGAAGGGTACGTTCATAAAATTCAAAGCCTCTCATGCAAAGTCTAACACTTTAACATGGGACTATTTTCCCTCCATGTTATCACGCAAAACACATGCATCTTTCCCTACACATGCCATGTTATCAAAGCCCTATAAAATATAGTCAGGGAAAGTATGTTATGCACATATCCAAGCAAAAATAGGCTATATGTAGTCAAGCTAATCATGCCAAACAGATCGATGCAATCAATCGATCGATCCCACTCAAGCACACATCAACATGCAAGCAAGCTAAACTCGATGACAATTGCATAGTATACATGAAAAGCAGGATAGAAAATACAAAAAGCAAACACACAAGATTTCGAAGAAGCAAGATTACCCAAGGAGTGGAGTTCAATTTCCCGAAGGAAAAAGCTACACCTCTTGTGTGCCCATACTGAAACCCAAAATCTGTAGAACGCATAATCATAGAAAATGAGATGCATGCCTAATTTCATCACCAGGGCAACCATAAAAGGCAAAAAGAAGACCAAAAATTCAAAAATGAGTCAAAGGAAGAATTTCCTTACCTGAAGAAAACCTTGTTGCAGAGCACGAAGAAGCACAACGACATGGAGTTATCATCTGCCACGCGGGAAAAGGAAGAGTCCTATCAGGAAACCCACATTAAAAAAGGAATCCTTTGGACTTGGGGTTGATTATTTAGCCTACTCAAGGTGTCTCATAGCCCAAATAATCAAAGGGGCTAATATTGGGGCCCAAAAATATCACACACCAATCCAACCAAGTCTCGAGGCCCAATTATCATGCAAAGCCTACATTTAAGCCCAAACATATACCAAGGCGCGGAATCAATGAGGAATATGTTTATCAACATGCCATGCCACTATGATTAAGCCTAACATTCATGCCATGCTCATGCCTATTCATCATGCAATGCTTCCTTAGTCACTATTCATGTTAAGCCCAAGTCACGTATTCAGGGCTTGTCAAGTGGATTGTGGTGCTCTTTTAGATCTCTATATAAAGGAGTAGAGGCACAAGGATTATGGACACTCAAACAACCAATCAAATCAGCTTACTCAAATCAGCTTATCAATCTCCTTGTAGACATTTAGCTTTAGCCAAGCATCATTTGCTTTCCTTGTTTATTAGCTCTGCTGCTCACTAGTAGTATCGATCTCATTTGTAGTTTTATTTACAACCCTCAAAGTCATTCCCCAAACCACTAGAAATTGCCATAAGACTAGAGCAACTTGCCTGATCCCTCGGGAACAAGCTCGAACCTTGTATTTGGCATCCCTTTGTACTTAGAATGCTTTGTACATTAAATAAATACATTTCTGTACAACTCATTTCCAGTCATTTACTTTCCTCAGTCATTCACACTTCCAGCAACCTTGTCATTTAGTTTTGTTACATTTCTACTAGCGGCATCAGTAGTGGCATGCTCGCACCCACCAATTTCATGTTTGAGTAAATTCCCGGCATGCTCGTGAGGTCCATGGCGAATTTAGGGAGCAAACATTTTGGCACGCCCGGTGGGACCCTTATATGGAGTTAGATCATGAACAATCCATATGTTCATGATTTTTCTCAACATGGTTTCAACCACTACGTTCCGGAGTGGGAAAAGGATGATGGTGTTGAAGAATGCCCAAGCTATGGCTATGACGAAAATCACATGGAGCCAACCTATGAGTTGCCAACTTATGGGTACATGGCTGGAAAGTACTCAAGTCCCATGGGATATGATTGTCGGCCAATTAATGTCTATCAACTAAAGAATAATAATCTTGAGGATTAGCCAATTTATGGCTATGATGAAAGTTATTATTCTTTTAATGACAATCACATTCATGAATACTATGATAGGGCAACAAATGGCTTTGAGTATCAAAATGCTTCCAATGAGTACATAGAGCCAATATATGAGATGCCAACTAATGATCATCCGAATGAAAAACTCTACAATGAGGATGTGGGCAGATTAGATAAGGTGTCCAAACTCCATGTGGCAAGCATCGAATATGGTGAAAAGGTGACCAAGTGTTTTAAAAGGATGGAGGAAAGCTATACAAGTTTCGGAGAAACCTGCTTTGGGACAACTTATCTGGGGCTCGCTACATCTCGATGAGCTCAAGTAGCTAGTTCACCAAAATGGTCTGTTGCGCGAGGGCGTTCATCAAATTGGCTACCTACTAGGGTAGGTGATGCTCGCCATTTGGATTGGAAGAGCTTGGATGATGGGCATCTCCATATGTGGTGGAAGTATAATGGACTGCAGGTATAAAGCTTGAGCCCAGAGTGGGCAGTCCTACAAAAAAGTGGGTGTAAGTAACCCTGAATCGATCGCGGGACCTATGGTCGAAATCTGGATCACTAAAGGTGGCCTTAGAATGGATTGGGTCGCGGGGTGGGTTGGACCAGCGCCTACACACCTTGGATTTGCTTGGCCGTGGGCCTTCATAGCCGTTGGGCTGCCACATCATAGCCAGCTGGCTATATGGCCTGGGCTTGGGCCCGTTGAGCTACCCGACTAGTAGCAGCTATTAAATTTTGGGCTCGAGTTCGGGCCTGCTGTGTAATAAGGCTTGTTGCTGCATTGGGCTGGGCCTTCTGCTCAAGGCTTGCTATGGCAGCTGCCAAGTTCTGGGCTTCCTGCCTATGGGCTTAGAAGTGAACCTGGGTCTCCTGTCTAGGGTTTGGTTGCCTAGGGTTTGGTGGGAGTGGTGTTGTGGCCTGATGGCCTTGCCGTGGCTACTGGGTCACGAGGGTGATGGTGGTGGCGCGGCTCTATGGCAGAAGGGCTCCTCCTGCCATCGTGTTGAGCCTTGAGGATCTCTGTCGTGGGGCTATGTCCTCGTCTCCACTCTCGGGTCCAAATCCTTCCACGTATGGGGTTCCATTCATTGTAGTTTTTGAATTTCCTACCATTGTATCCTTTCTCTAGGGATTGATCAGGAAACTTTTCTAGGAAAAATTAATTGATACGAAGTGTGAGAAATTCAACGTAACGGAAAATTCAAGAAACTAATGTGAGAGGCTTCTTTGAGTATTTTGAATTAGCTCTCAATGAAAACACCAATTTGTCGAAAATGCACAAATTTCCGCCATCTTCAATCTTGACAAAAATGCACCTGTAAGACAATCAACACCTTTGATCAAAGAACTAAGCCTCACGCGCCGACGAGGTGGGGGGGTTAGGTCAACATGATTCGGATGCCTAAGTTAGTTTCGCTAAGAGAGTAAAGTGTTTAGGGCTTTTTTAGGGTTGCCAAAGCTCTAAAAAATTGGTAGAATATGGGGTATTTATAGGGCTAGGGCTGGCCATTTAGTGTTTAATGGAGAGATATTCTCTAAATATTCCCAAGATGTTAAATAGGAAATAATATCTTGAGATAATAGTGTAATTATCCTAATTTAAATAAATTAGGATTATTTACTTGATTGGAGTTATTCTCCAAGTAGTAGTAAAGATAGGATTTGGGTAATTAATCTTTATCTTTAATTCCTTGCCAATGGCAGGTGAGTTGTGGGTAGTTGTATTCAACTGCTGAGTCCTTCAGGGATGTGAGCTGCGCGTGGGAGCATCTGAAAAGCTTGCCCATTTATTATGGGCAATCTTGTCTTTCTTGAATAAAAGTCCACGTGTCGCCTCTAGAATTTTTGGGATTATTTAGGCTCCACAATAAGTATTCTAACAAACTAATTATCACCCTTATCTTTTTACAATTCCAACTATCTGTTATAACAACCTTGTTGATGTGGATTACTTTGCTGATGTGTACATATCTGTCAACATCCCCCCTCAATCTCAGTTGGGTTTCCAAGCTTGAGATTGAATGAATGCTTGAGGAACGAAGGACTGTATAGACCCTTAATTAGTATGTCTGCAGTTTGATCTTTAGTAGGTAAGTATTAATCCTGCAAATCTCCCTTTATCCTCGAGTGAAAAACAGGACTGGCACTTCATGCAATTGCAAATTTGTTGTCGCAGAATATCACTAGACGAAAGGGCAAGACAACTGCCATATCCTGAAGAACATTTCTAATCCAAGCAACATCAGCTGCAATGTGTGCCAATGCTTTATACCCGGCTTCTGTAGAACTCCGTGATACATAATCTTGCTTTTTTGATTGCCATGAAACTGGATTATTGCCAATATATACAACATAGCCTGTCATAGACCGCCTTGTATTCAAATTTGCAGCCCAATCAGAATCACTAAAAGCTGTAATTCATACTGCAGTATCGGATGAAAATGTTATACCGATTTGTATGGTTCTGTTTAAGAATCTAAATATCTTTTTTACTACCCCAAAATGTATCTCTGTAGGATAAGCGATGAACTGACACACAAAATTCACTGCACATGCAATATCCGGCCTTGTAAAGGTCAGATATTGTAGAAAGCCAACAGTACTGCGATATAAACTTGGATTAGGCAATATGGTACCCTTAATGACAAGCAATGGATCATGGGGCTTGCATTGTGTAGTTGCTGGCTTACAGGACTCCATACCAGCTTTATGCAATAACTCTTTGATGTACTTAGACTAGTTGACACAAATATCACCATTCTTCTTGTAGTTTACTTGTAGATCGAGAAAATAAGTCAACTTTCCCATATCTTTAAGCTCAAACACCTTAGACAATTTTGTGATTACAACTTGTACCTTGCACTGACTTGATCCAGTTAGTATAATGTCATCTACATATAAGAGTAGAACAATGTTTTAAAGAACTCGCCTCAGGGCGCGCCTAGGGCGCCCTTGAGGCTAGGCGGTGAGGCAAACGTCTCAGTTTTGCTGGAGTAGGCGAAATGCTTCGCCGGAGACGCCGAGGTGGCGGAGGCGCGCCTCAGGGTGTCCAGGCGCCTTGTCAGACCTTTTTTTTTGTTTTTTGAAAACCATCCAAACCCAAAACAACGCCGTTTGGGTAAGGATTTTCAGTCTTCATACCATACCTTCGAATTCGATCGCCTTTGTCTGCCTCTGCCTTCTGCCTTTTGCCTTCTGCCTTCTTGCTTCTTCTTCTCCCGCGCGCCAGAAGCCCAGAACACCGGTCCAGTCGCCACGCCACCGCTTAGAGCAACATCGTCGCCACACCGCCATCACCCCAGCGCCGTCACCCCAGCACCGTCACCCCAGCCCCAGCGCCGTCAGCAGGATCCCAAGGGTTAGGGTTTTTGAAATTCTGAAATTAGGGATTTAGTTTTCTGGGGAAGGTATTGCTATAATAGAGGGGTTAATAGTTAGACAGAAAAGTTATTAATCTGCCTCTACGTGCTGCCTCTGCGTGCTGCCTTGTTTAGGCTATAAATTTATTAATCTGCTCTGCATTTTCTGGGGAAGGTTAGGCTATAAATTTAGTGGAAGGTGCTAGTAAGTTGGAAATTGTTAGGCCTAAGTAGTCGGGACTACATGGGTATATAAATTAATTAATAAATTGTTGGAAATTGTTGGTATATAAATTAATTAATAAATTATTGGTTCATTAACTGTATACATGCATTGAATGTTTATTGTTTTCTTTGTTTGTATTACATTTTGAATGATGAATTTGGATGATATTACCTTTGAATGATGAATTTAGATGATATTATCTTTTGAATGACTATGGATTTGAATGAAAAATTGAGAATGGATGTTTATTTTACATAGTATTATTTTTATACAATTATGTGTATAATATATATATATATATATATATATATATAAAATTAAATCTTGTGAGGCTTCGCCTCACGCCTAGGCCGGGCTTCGCCTCGGACGCCTCGCCCACGCTTTACGCTTTTAATACATTGGAGTAGAATGACCACATCACCATTATCATGTTTAACAAACAAACTGGAAACTGAAGTAGATGCTTTGAAACCCATTGCAGGTAAATAACTTGTAAACTTGGAGTTCCAAGCCCTCGGAGGTTATTTAAGATCATACAATGACTTTATTAACTTGCATACATAAGATGGATTAGCCATATCCACAAATCCTTGAGGTTGTTTCACGTAAATTTCTTCCTGAAGATCACCACGTAGAAATGCATTCTTGATATCTAAATGCCTTAACTCACATTGATTAATCGCAGCCAATGCTAACAATATTCTCACTGTGGTATGTTGAACCACATGACTAAATGTTTTTGAATAATCAACTCCTTGTTCTTGTGAAAACCCTTGTGCTACCAACCTGGCTTTATACCTGGATATTGAGCCATCAGGGTTCTTTTTGAGTTTATGCCAATAATTGACCTGTCAGTAGGTGGTGGAACAAGTTCCCAAGTTCCTTGAGCCCTAAGATAATTATATTCTTCTTGCATCGTATTCTGCCATTGTGGCATGGATGCAGCTTGTCGAAAGGATGTTGGTTCTGCAGCATCAACAGAACTGGCTAAAAAGGAAAACCCCCCACCAAAGAGCTCATCCTCAGTGAATTGTAAAGAATGAAGCTCAGGTAAGGCAGCAAGATAACCCTTATAACTCTGTTGTGGTAACACACCATTCTTTGATCTAGTTACCATTAGATGCAGTGAAGCAGTTTTCAAGACATCAATATCGGATGAAATGGTACTGAAGATGGGGAGTATTACCTCAAGTTGTGTGTCATGATGGACAGGCAACATTTATGACATACCAGAAGTAGTGGGAGTGAGGGGAGAAAACTCCAATTGTGAAGAAATACCATGTGACAGTGAGCTAGACCTGACATTTGTTTCTTGAGAAGAACTTGATATCTGTGAAATAGAGCCATGTGAAGCTGGTACCGATTGTAAGGAATTATGCTGTGCAGGAGAACTAGTTGCAGCACTACTTCCAAACATTGAAACAGATATATCATTTGGATGCCCGCTATTATCTTCCCTTTCAGTTCTGTTAGACACATTAGGGACACTATGTATAGGCATTTGAATCACAATTGGTCTCTCAACCACAGGTTGAACCTGATATGAACTCTTTGCGCTTGCAGTTGAATGTATCTTAATGGGAAATATCAATTCATCATGTATTACATGTCTGGACACCAACAGTTTTCTGGTTGTCATGTTGTAGCAAATTACTCCCTTATATCCCATAGCATAACCCAAGAAGAGACATTGCACTGACCTTGCTTCTAATTTGTTTGAGTTGTATGGCCTGAGGAATGGATAGACAGCTGTGCCAAACACCTTTAGATGTTGTATTTCTGGTACTTTACCAAATAGGACTTGGTATGGAAATTTCATCTCTAACACCCTACAAGGCATTCTATTTATAAAAAATGATGCATAATCACATGCATGAAACCAGAAAGATGATGGTAAATTTGCCTCAGCCATTAAATTCAATGCTGTCTCCACTAGGTGCCTATGTTTCCTCTCAGAAATACCATTCTGTTGAGGAGTACAAGGACATGAAATCATATGCATTATTGCTTTTGACTCCAGAAAACTAGTAAATCCTTTGCTCACATATTCTCCTCCTCCATCAATTTGTAAGCACTTAATTTGAGTCTTAAACTGATTGGATACAAAAGCATGAAATTTTACAAAAACAGACATAGCTTCAGACTTATTAATCAAAGGAAAGATCCACACAAATCTGGAATACTCATCAATAAAATTGATATAATATATGTATCCTTCTATTGAAATCTTTGGAGAAGGCCCCTATACATCCAAATGCACTTTTTCACATACAATTAGCTCTACTTTGCCTTATAGGAAATGGCTGTCTACACATTTTATTTGTAATACATGAAGTACACACTGACTGAGAAGTATCTATACTAACTGGTACTTGTGCATTGCTCAACATAATCACCAATATCTCTTCAGAAGGATGCCCTACCTCTTATGCCATATTGCAGTTTTAATAGCTTTTCCAAGAAATCCAGCCTTCAACTTTTTGTGCAATCCATTGATTGAACTTGATCTTGTAAACACTGTCATAGGTATGGTGAAGAGTTCCCCATCACTTCTTCCTTGGTATAGTACCATTTTGGTTGCCGTGTCCTGTATATAAAACACAAGATCATCATATATAAACCAGCAGCCATTATCATGACATAACTTCTTCACTGATAATAGGTTTACAGTAATATTAGGGACATGTAAGATATTTTTCAAATATAGAAGATTAGCTTGAGTGATTAGAGTAGTTGAACCAATATGCCTCACATCCAAACCTTGACCATTGCCAATGATTATCTTCTCATCTCCATTGTAAGTCATGATCTGATTCAGATTGTTGACATTTGCATTCATATGATGTGTAGCTCCAGTGTCTAACACCCATGTATCTGCAGCAGAAAAACCTTGTGGAAGATGATCATCCGTTACTGGAGAAAAGCCTTGAGTTATTGAGCAGTCATGGCAGTAATTGTTGATAGTGGGCGTGGTCCTCCTTGATAGGCAAAATTTTTCCAATGAAAACACTCCAATGCATTGTGTCCCTTCTTTCCACAAATCTGGCGCACCAATATTTGATACTGACTAGTAGTATTAGTGCTCATGAAATGACATTTAGGTGTAGTGTGGCCTCTCCTCGAACATATTTGAAATTCAGGTGCAATTGATGATCTAAAATTGGTATTCCCATTCCAACTCTACCAACTTGAACCATTCTTTAATCCACCATTAGATGACTGACCATTGAAGCTTGACTATGAACTGCTGTCATGATCAGAAAAACCACCATTTGATCCTTTATTCTTGTTACCAAAGTACAATTTTGATCCCCTATTAGAATTAAATGACCCTCGATTCTGTAAAGGCCTTTGATTGCTGCCAATGAACCCATATCCTCCTTGATAGCCATTAGACCCCATGTTGGAATTTTCACCTCCTTGATAACCATTAACCCCTATGGTAGAGCTTTCACCATGATATCTGCCATTTGCTTGATAAGAAACAGTATGTCCATTGCTACTATCACCATTCATATACATCGTAGACAGTGAACCTGTGAGAGATGAAATTCTCGATTCTATGGTAAGTTCAGCACTCAGAAGTTGTGCACGAAAATCTTTTAAAGAAATTGGTGTATCTCTTGCCAAAATCAGTCTTAATCACACCAAACTCCTGTGGTAAACCATTTAAAGGATCAATAACGAGATCATTTTCAGAAACCTTTTCTCATGCGGAGATCAATTGATCTCTTATAGCCTTCGATTTCAACAGAAACTTATCAATCGAATCCCCTCCTTTCTGTGCCGTGTGGAACTCAGTCTTGAGCTGATTAATGCTGGACACTGAGACAAATGCATAACGATCTTGCAGAGCACTCCATGCTTCCTGTGATGTTTTACATCCAATAATATGCTCCATCGCATCATCAGATAAGGTAGCAATAAGCAAACTAAGCAAAGCCATATCCTTTTTCACCCAATTCTTATAAGCAGCAGTTATCTCTTTTGTCACACCCGATTCAGTATGTACGACATAGTTAGGTGGACATGGATTATCACCCGTAAAGAAATCTAACAGATCATAACCACGCAAGACCGATTGAAACTGAAAATTCCACTTAACAAAATTATCATCTTGCAACTTCACAGTAAGCATTCCCAAAAGACCTTCAATCTTCACATATTATATCGTATTCTCAGACATATTGACCATTCCCACAAGAACTCTTCTTTTTTTGCAAATCAAGATTTCGAGAAACTAACAAGACTAGCCTTCAAGATCAATGTAGACTACCCTCTTTAGCAATAGTCCTTTAACAGAGGAAATATATTAGTAAACTTCAAGATTCAATCACTCCGCAATTGGCCTTTGAGGAGAAAAGAATTCACAAACAAGAATAATATGGCAGTCAGCCTTTGTAAATATTCAAAACATCAAACAACTGCAACTGGTTATCGGCCTTGTATACAACATGGAAAAGACTAGAAGAGAAACTCACTGATGCAATTCATCAAACACCTGGAGTGCACAGATCTTCATCACCAACAAAACCTCCACAGACAAGTATCGAAACCTCCCAAGAACAGCAAAACGTCATCAACACTTCACAGAGATGAGCTTCCTATTAGAGATACCACATCGGAAGTCAAAAGATCATCCATGGCGATGATACCATATTAAGACTAGTCGAAGAAGAAGAAGAAATGCAAAAACGTTAAAAAGAGCTTTGGAAAGAAGAAGGAAGCTGAATAATATTGGTGTATTGCAGAGAATGAATTGATACAAGATACAGAGGGATATCCTCTATTTATACATGCATTCTTTCCTTCAATTGCAAGTATTCTAACAAACTAACTGTCACCCTTATCTTTCTACAATTTCAACTATCTGTTATATAACAACCTTGATGAAGTGGATCCTTGCTGATGTGGATTACTTTGCTAATGTGTACATGTCCGTCAACACCCACTAGTGTTCCTTTTCTATCCTCAATTGAAAACAAAAACAAATGAGTGTTTTTAGGTCAGCAAAACAACATCATTATTTATTCTTGGGGTTCACTAAAACAAAATAAAAAATAACTATTACAATCGCTTACCACAATTGATGTTTTCATATCTCCCAAAACATTCACAACTTACTCATGTCTTATATAAAATCACACTGGTGATGCTACCTGTGAGCAACAACAGTAGCAGTGGTATTATTGTCATTTCCTTAGTGTAGCTTAAAGCTGTAATATCTTGTAATAAATATTATAAACAAACCATAAGCAATCTAAAACTTTCCAACCCAGTTCACGTGGGCTACTATTTTTCTTAGTGAAGAGTGCAGGCCCAGCACTTGAACGTAGCGTCTTGCCCTAATCACACTTCTTGGTATTTCTAGCCATCTTTGGAACTGGTCTTTTGGTCTCCTTAATTTCAATCTTGGTTCCTCCTTCCATTTTTATGTTAATATTCACTAGACCGGGCAGTTTCTTACACGACACAAAAATAACGGGTTTTGAGTCAACACAATAACTAATCGGATCATTATCGAGTGACCCGTTAAGAACTCGTTTCTTAATAGGTATACACGAGGGTAACACGTGGGTAACCCGTTTCGACCCGTTAAGAAAAATAAATTATAATTTTAAAGTTTAATTACTAAAAAATTTATTATAAAATACAATAGCCATATTGTATATATTGGTATATTCTATATTAAATGTATATTTTTGTATTATTATTCTATATAAGTTTAAAAAAATTAAGTTTTATTCATTTATTTATTTTTATTATGAGAGTTTCTTATTATCATTAATAGGATAAATTTTACTTAACATTTTTTTGTCCAAAATTAAAATCAACTAGTATAGTATTAGTATATAGGCAGTAGGACACCCCTACAAGTATGAAAGAATATATAAACACTCGTGATTCATCATTCCTCCACGAGTAGACAATGGTTACACTTACATTATCGTTTAGATTTTTAAAACTCTCCAAACCATCATAAATAGTGTTTTTTAATTGAGTGTAAAAGTAATAAATTAATAATAATTATTGTAGAAGTGTAAGAAATGTAAAAAAATATATATATACACACTCATAGTGACATGTCAAGCTTTACAACTTTCGTGAAGAAGTCAACTTTGACATCCGACACTATAATCCATAAACCTTAAATTTGTATTTAACCGACGATTGTCGTTTAGGCTTTATTCTTTATATTGAATTTCATTTTTAAAATTTTCCTTTTTTATAAAATGATCTTCTGGGGGATGTAGGAAGATGAACGATTCGGATCTTTGATATCACATCCCGATATTTATGGTTAATTGAAATATGAGTCGATGTTATATAGTTTGTAGAGACTTTATAAACACCAAGCAATATTTTCACTAACGGTAAAACTTTGAACATAATATATGTGAAATATATTGCAGAAATATATCAATTATTTATATGATCAAATATATCAAATCAAATGTATAATCACTATCAGACTTATAAAATTTAAATTAGAAAAAAAAGGAATAAGAATATTTGGTGTCACAGCCCGTCCCAAATTATTTTTTTATTGATGCCGTGAAATGACTAAATTATTTTTTTGTTGTGGTCCAATTCATGTTAAGTCCTAATTGTTTGGACCCAATTAGAACTAAATTTTTCCTAGTTTGTGGTTGGTTGTTTTGTTGCAACTAGGACTACACATGCTCACACACACATACCCTTACCCATTGACCTTTCTCTCTCCTCCCTCTCTCGGTTTTCATCCATTATCCGTACAATTGTACGGTCAATTCGTGAACCAATCAATTCAGGCACAGATCGAGGTTTTGGAAGCCATTTTTGTGTTCCTTGTGAGCTTAGGAACCCATCCATACCCTTCATTGAACGTGAAGCCTTTGTTTTCCCGAGAAACCAAGAACCCTGATTTTGAGCATTATTCATGTGATCGTAATTGTGGAATTTTCAAGGAGTTTTGAGGTCCTAAGAAGCTTTAGAACATCTTCACGAAGCTCGGGGAAGAAAGTTGGAGTGTTTTGGACATGGAAGCTTAGTTTGACGAGTTTCAAATTTTGGCCGGATTATCAAGGTTTCTCTGACGAGATCCTGTGGATTTGAAGGCTTGAAAGTGGTAAAGATATGTGTAGACATTGAAATTTCGGTGGCATAAATGTTAGCCATTAAATTAAGGTTACATTTGTAAACATTGAAATTTTGATGAAATAAATGTTGACCATTGTATTAAAATTACAACCTTCATTCACTTCACCTACATCATACACTAAGTTCACCTACAACATCCACCCAAGTTCACCTACATCATACACTAAGTTCACCTACAACATCCACCAAAGTTCACCTACAACATCCACCAAGTTTCACCTACAAACATCCACCAAGTTTCACCTACAACATCCACCAAAATTCACCTACAACTTCCACCAAAACAAATGGATGGTGGTGATTCATTCCCAAAGCCTATAAATAGGCTCCTCCATCAAAGAATCAAGAGGAGGATTTTTACATACACTTTCTCTACTCCCAAATTGGAAGAGAATTCACACCACACCAAAGCCTTGAAGCCTCGAAACTCTGAAGCTCTCAAGCAAATCCCGAAGGATCAAGAAAGCCCTCTTCGTTCTTCGTGAAATCCCCCTTCAAGATCAAGCCCCAACACCCCTTGAAGAACTTCCACCAATTCAAGATCAAGCCTCGACGGCCCTTGAAAAAAGTGTTCATCGTTCATCATCCGTTCATCCTAAGATCAAGCCCCAACGGCCCTTTGGATCAACAACATCAACAAATCCACACATCCAACCGTTCTTCAAGATCAAGCCCAAAAGCCCTTGAAGATCTGTTCATCCGTCAACCTTCAAGATCAAGGCCAAAAGCCCTTGAAGAAACTTCCAACTATTCATCCAAGATCAAGCCTTGACGGCCCTTGGATCAACAAAATATCCATAAACCAACACCTTACGGAGATCGAATCAGAGGATCAAGATAAAGAGATTGTAACCCTACAAATCCATTAACACCAAAATCTTTCTTTGTACACGTTGTTCTTGTTTCAGGAATTTCCGTGTTTACAAATTTGGCACGCCCGGTGGGATAGTCTCTACCTCTCATCTCTATCTTTGAATTCGCAACAAGCACAAATGGCGTCAAAGAAGGCCCAAGTTGTTCTCGCTGCCGATGCAAGAAACAAGAGCGTCATCACGGCAGGGGGCGTCACTTCAGGCATCATAACTCGAAGCAAGGCAAAAGCTCTTTCTGCCGCCTCTTCCGCCCCTGCATCAACTCCGCCGAAGGCACAAAAGCACCCGAGGCATGAACCGGTGATCACCCTGGCCTCGCTCAGGGCGCCAAGAGAGGAAAGCCAGAGGAAGTATTCTGAATCCTTACTTTCCGATGCTGACTCAAGCAGCGGCATAGCTATGCAAGTCATGGTTACTAGAGCGACTTCAATTGAGGAGCAGCTGGCCCAGATGAATGAAGCAATCGCAAAACTCACAAGGACTGTAGAGGACAAAGACCTGCAAATCGCAGCACTCGTTAACCAACTAGATGCAAAGCCTGATGAGAAAGTCAAGCAAGGGGGTAATCCAGTAAAGAAGGAAAACGACGAGGATGATGAGCCTCCAATGGAGAACGTCGAAGAGAAGCTGAAGCCAGACCAAGCGACGACGCTCATGGGATCTCTCTTTATCCAGCAGCTGCAGGAGATGATCGCCAACACCATCAAAGCGCAGTATGAAGGAAGCTCACATGATTCCGTACTATACTCAAAGCCCTACTCTAAGAAGATTGACGCTTTGAAGATGCCGAGGGGTTATCAGCCACCAAAGTTCATGTAGTTCGATGGAAAGGGAAACTCGAAACAGCATGTCACCTACTTCATTGAAACCTGCAGCAATGCTGGAACAGAGGGAGACTACCTCGTCAAGCAGTTCGTGCGCTCGCTGAAAAGCAACGCCTTCGACTGGTACACCGACCTCGAGCCCGAGTCTATCAACAGTTGGGATCAGCTAGAAAGGGAATTCCTCAACCGCTTCTACAGCACGCGCTGCACCGTAAGCATGCTGGAGCTGACCAGTACGAAACAGTGGAAGGAGGAACCTGTCGTCGTCTACATCAATAGATGGCGTTCATTAAGTCTGGATTGCAAAGATCAGCTTTCTGAAACCTCTGCCATTGAGATGTGTGTTCAAGGCATGCACTAGGGGTTACATTACATTCTCCAAGGCATAAAACCAAGAACGTTTGAGGAGCTGGCAACTCGTTCCCACGACATAGAGCTGAGTATCGCCAATCATGGAAAGAATGAGCCGATCACCCACTTCAAGAAGGATAAGGTGTTCGCCCCGAGTGTAGACAAGACCGGAAAAAAGCCCGCCAAGGAAACTTTTACCGTCAACACTACCCCCATCAAAACCTCATCCGCGCCTATCAAGACCTCCTCTGCGCCTATCAAGATTTCCTCCAAGACCAAGGCAAAGGAGACAAAGAGAAGTGAGCCTCCTCGCACCCAAGACAAGTATAAAAACACCTTGAGAGAGTTGGAGCAAAAGACGTACCCTTTTCCTGACTCAGACGTGGATGCAATGTTAGATGACTTGCTGGAAAAGAAGGTGATTGAGTTACCAGAATGCAAGCGCCCTGAAGAAATGAATCGAACGAACGATCTTAGGTACTGCAAGTACCATTGTATCGTGAGCCATCATGTGGGCAAGTGCTTTGTCCTTAAAGAACTTATTATGAAGCTAGCGCAACAAGGGAGAATCGAGCTCGACCTTGAAGACACAGCCACAACACATACTACTACAGTGGCGTTTGGATCCTCCGATCTCGTGCCTCTCCAAGCCACACCCGACCATTCCTATCAATACGCAAGCTACACGGCGCCTTCTACACAACCATCACCGGGGGCAAACGAACAAGATGCACATACCGATGATGATGAAGGATGGACATTGGTGACCTACAAAAAAACAAGGAAACCAAAACCACAAGCCACAAGACCAAAGGTGGAACAAGTGAGAAAACACCGTCGCCGCAACAATAGGAAGCCTAAAAGAAACGTAAAAGTTGATAAGCCAACGTATGCTGGGGAACCTATGGAGCAAGAGCCACGCATTCCTGTCTCCTTGCACGAGTACTTTCCGAATGACTTTTTCCAACAGTGCACTATCGCTGCATGCCATATGGTCGAAGTAGAAATGGAAGAACCTTCAAAAGGCAAAGATATCACCACTGAGGGAGAAAAAAATCTCACGCTCGAAGAAGGTCTGCCAACACACTTTAGCATTGAGGAAGCGCTACGATTACCAAAGAAGATGCGAATAGCATTAGCAGCGATCTTGGAAAGTCCCAATTACCACAAAGTGCAAGAAAGCAAGAACGAAGGTTTGAAGCTTCGGCCACATGAATGTGCCACATGTTGTGCCATCGAGGACGCAATCCATTTCACCAACGAAGACTTGCTGCTAGGATCCAAGCCTCACAACCGTCCTCTCTTCGTCTCCGGGTACGTAAGGGAGCACAAAGTCAACCGCATGCTTGTGGATGGTGGATCAGCCATAAACATCATGCCAAGGTCAACAATGAATACAATCGGCATCAAGGCAGATGAACTGTCCCTAAGTCGTCTACTAATCTAAGGTTTTAATCAAGGAGGACAAAGAGCGATGGGCATGATCCGAGTGGAGATGATTATTGGTGAACTTAAGTCAAGCACGATATTCCACGTGATTGATGCAAGAACTTCCTACGGCTTGCTCTTAGGAAGGCCTTGGATCCATGCGAATGGAGTAGTACCGTCCACCCTTCACCAATGCTTAAAATTCTACCGAGAATGAGTGAAGGTGATTTATGGCGACACCAAACCATTCACCGAAGCCGAATCACATTTCACAGATGCCAAGTTCTACATGGATGAAGACATGGTACCCGAAGCTCTTCCAAAAGAGATCACATCCACGGGCAAAGCAACACTTAAAAAGCAGGAGTGGCAAGCCATGCCCAAGAAGCAAGAAAGAGAAGCCATGTCGTCTTCAAGCAAGAACGATGATGAGCTTGTTAAACCTGCAACAACCAGAGGGAGTAGGACGCCCTTAAATGGACCAAACACACCCGTCTTCCGATACATTCCGATGTCGAGAAGAAAGAATGGTCAATCTCCGTTCGAAACTGAAGTAAACAAAGCTGATGCACAGCGGCATATGGATAATGTAAAGTTGCTCAAGACGAATGCAGTTTTGCCTTTGACACAGCTAGGCGACACTAAGGTTGCAAGACTACCACAAGGCTTCATAAAAGCTCTACCAAAGGGGGTGGAACCAAGCTTTCTCCCAACCCAGAGGACCGAAGAAGGTTTTGACCCAAACGCCTACAAACTCATGTCGAAAACTGGGTACGACTTCGCTTCTTCTTCAAATCATGGAAAGAAGGTTTCAAACACCGTTAACAATAAAGAACGTGACCTCACCGAGACTCAAAAGAAGTTGAAGAAGCATGGTTACGGAGTCGACAATAACAAAGCTGGACTTGGCTTCACACCAAATGCACCCGTGAAGATTTCAAGCAAAGCGAAAAATGCTAGCACTCAACACATCAGCATGAGCATTGAACCAGATCAAGAAGAGCCTAAATCCGCCCTTCGGACGTCAGTCTTCAATAGGATGAATCGTTCAAGACCCAGAACATCAGCACTTAATCGCATTGGTGGTCAAAACCGAACCTCCGTCTTCAAAAGACTTAACATGCAAGCATCATAAAGCTCTGTTTTTGAAAGGTTGTCAAAACCTAAGAAGCAAAGCAACACGGCTAGCTCGCTTCCTCGTCAGTCAGCTTTGGAAAGACTTGAAGACAACAAGAAGTTTTCTAGAAATAGGGAGACAACGTCAAAAGAAGAAAAGCTCGACATGCTAGCAGAAAAAGGCGACATTCGAAGCTCAATTCCTTCAAGGATGAAGCGCCAAGCAATATTGGAGGTGGACACAAATGGACCACTGAAAGTAAGAAGGCACACCATCATCCACACTGGACAATCTTCATGCCAACCAGCCCAAGAAGACGACACCGAAGAGGAATCCCAAGATGTCTTCCACATCACGATCCAAGAAAGCAAAGAAGATGAGATCCCCGAAGAAGATGTTACTGATGCGCCACTGCAACTTGAGGATGAGGAGCAATCCACGGTTGATGATCTAAAGGAGCTTAACTTAAGCACAAAAGAGGAACAGAAACCTATCTTCGTGAGTGAGCTGCTAAGTGCGGACGAGGTAGAGGAGTACTACCAACTGTTATCAGAGTACAAAGACGTCTTTTCTTAGACTTACAAGGAAATGCCCGGCCTTGACCCTGTCATCGCTGTGCATCATCTCGCAGTTAAGCCTGGAACGCGATCGATAAAGCAAACTCAAAGGCGCTATCGATCCGAGCTCATTCCACAAATCGAGGTAGAGATCGACAAGCTAATCGAAGCAGGCTTCATTCGAGAGGTGCAATACCCCAAGTGGATCTCTAACATCGTCATCGTCCTTAAGAAATCCGGACAAATACGTGTTTGTGTAGACTTCCGGGACCTCAATGACGCTTGCCCGAAAGATGACTTTCCCTTGCCGATTATTGAAATCATGGTGAACGCAACCACTGGCCATGAGGCACTGTCATTCATGGACGGCTCTTCTGGATACAATCAAATTCGTATAGCTCTCGAAGATAAGGAACTAACAGCATTCCGCACTCCAAAAGGTATCTACTGCTACAAGGTGATGCCCTTTGGTCTAAAGAACGCTGGAGCCACATATCAGCGAGCAATGCAGAAAATCTTCAATGACATGCTGCACAAAGACGTAGAATGTTATGTGGACGACGTGGTGGTCAAAACAAAGAAAAGATCAGATCATTTAAAGGATTTGCGAGTAGTGTTCGAAAGGCTGCGAAAATACAACCTCAAGATGAACCCGTTAAAGTGTGCGTTTGGCGTCACCTCTGGAAAGTTCCTCGGCTTCATTGTCAAGCACCGTGGCATTGAAGTGGACCAATCAAAGATCAAGGCCATTCAAAGCATGCCTGAGCCAAGAAACCTGCACGAGCTGAAAAGTCTACAAGGACGACTAGCCTTCATCAGACGCTTCATCTCCAACCTTGCAGGGCGTTGTCAACCGTTCAGTAGACTCATGAAAAAGGATGTTCCGTTCGTATGGGACGAAGCGTGCCACAATGCTTTTGAAAGCATAAAAAAATATTTATCAAGTCCACCTGTCCTGGGGGCGCCTGTGCCCGGGAAACCACTCATATTGTACATCGCCGCTCAGGAAAGTTCAGTGGGAGCACTCTTGGCACAGGAAAACGAATTCCAGAAACAATGAGCGCTTTACTACCTAAGTCGAACACTCACCGGCGCTGAGTTGAACTACTCCCCAATAGAAAAAATGTGCCTTGCCTTGGTGTTTGCCATCCAGAAGCTCAGACATTACATGCATGCCTACATCATCCACTTGGTTGCTAAAGCTGACCCGGTCAAATACGTCATGTCCAAGCCAGTTTTGACAGGGCGACTAGCTAAATAGGCGTTGCTTCTCAATCAATACGAGATCATCTACGTCCCAGCTAAAGCCGTCAAGGGACAAGCATTAGCAGACTTCCTTGCCGATCATCCAATCCCAGCCGATTGGAAAATCTCAGACGACTTGCCTGACGAGGAGGTATTCTACATCGACATATTCCCCACATGGACGATGTTCTTCGACGGATCCGCACGAGCAGACGGAGCGGGGGCAGGAGTAGTATTCATGTCGCCACAAAGGCAAATACTACCTTATTCATTCCAACTAAGCGAATTATGCTCCAACAACGTCGCTGAGTACCAAGCACTTATCATCGGGCTCCAAATGGCGATCAACATGGAAATCACAACCCTTGAGGTATATGGCGACTCCAAGCTCATAATTAGTCAACTCTTGACTGAATATGAGGTGAGGAAAAATGATCTCATTCCGTACTTCCGACTGGCAACTCAGCTGCTACAAAAGTTCGAGGCCGTAACACTAGAACATGTGCCGAGAAAAGAAAATCAAATGGCAGACGCTCTCGCCAACCTAGCCTTGAGTATGACACTAGGAGAAGACAAAGCTGCAGACGTGCCAGTTTGCCAAAGATGGGTCATCCCCCTCGTCACTGAAATGCTATTAGATGATACAAATGTCATCTCAGTACTTCCAGTCGATGTTGAAGAATGGAGACAACCGTTGATTGACTACTTAGAGCATGGAAAACTTCCAAATGATTCTAGACACCGCTCTGAAATACGTCGACGAGCACCTCGCTTCCTCTACTACAAAGAAACACTCTACCGGTGCTCTTTCGAATGAGTACTTCTGAGATGCCTAGGTGAAGAAGAAGCCAATCAAGCCATGGAAGAAGCACACTCAGGCGTGTGTTGGGCGCATCAATCTGGACCAAAGCTACATTTCCAGCTCAAAAGAATGGGTTACTACTGGCCAAGCATGGTTAAGGATTTCCTGGAACATGCCAAAAGGTGCCAAGCCTGCCAATTCCACGCCAACTTTATACATCAACCACCTGAACCATTACACCCTACAGCTGCTTCATGGCCATTCGATGCATGGGGATTGGACGTCGTAGGACCAATTACTCCAAAGTCATCTGCAGGAGAAGCTTACATCCTAGCTGCAACAGATTACTTCTCCAAGTGGGCTGAAGCCATACCCCTAAGGGAAGTAAAAAAGGAAACCGTTGTCCGTTTCATCAAAGAGCATATCATCCACAGATATGGTGTGCCTCACTACATTATCACCGACAATGGAAAACAGCTCTCCAACCGACTTGTAGACGAGCTCTGTGAGAAATACAAGTTCAAGCAGCATAAGTCTTCCATGTATCATGCTCCAGCCAACGGTCTTGCAGGAGCATTCAACAAAACATTGTGCAACCTTTTAAAGAAGGTGATCGGCCGAACAAAGAGAGACTGGCACGAAAGAATAAGCGAAGCACTTTGGGCATATAGGACGACGCATAGGACTCCTACCCAAGCTACCCCTTATTCTCTCGTATATGGCGTGGAAGCTGTTCTACCACTAGAAAGTCAAATCCCCTCACTAAGGATGGCTATACAAGAAGGCTTGACTGATGAAGAGAATGCAAAGTTGCGTCTTCAAGAGTTGGAAGCACTCGACGAAAGAAGGCTCGAAGCTCAACAACACTTGGAATGCTACCAAGCACGGCTATCCAAGGCATTCAACAAGAAGGTCCGCCCAAGGTCTTTCTAAACTGGAGATCTCGTCCTTGCATTACGAAGGCCTATCATCACAACTCACAAGACAAAAAGCAAGTTCACATTAAAGTGGGATGGACTGTACGTAATACAAGAGGTCTACACGAACGGTGCCTACTTAATCATGGCAGAAGACGGCTTGAAGATCAGCCCTATCAATGGCAGATTCTTGAAGCGCTACTACCCCTAAAAGGCGACGACCCAGGCTCCTAGCCTGCATGAGCCTAAACCGCACATGGCACAAAGCTTCTGGCCCGCAAGAGCATAAACTGTGTACGACAAAATCATCATCAAAATCACCATAAAAAAAAAAATTCATCGCTCATTTAAACTACATTATGACTTGATCCCTCATCAACCAGGGGTACGTAGGCAACTTGAAACTTCAAAACTTCAAGTACAGTCACATCACCAACAAAAACACAAACACTTTGAAGAATAAAGAGCAAATTCAAAATATGAATACTTTATTTCTATAAAGGAATGATTTGGTTACAAAGTCGTATTACAAAGGTGGAGCTCACATTTTTTCTAAAGAGGAATGATATTCTATGCCAATTCAAGCACGCACCAAGAAACCCAATCGTGCTATCGTCAAGCCACTCACGAGTGTATATTACTATTAGCAAGTCAGTAATGGAAAAGGAAATGGGTGGTGGTGACAAAATGATGCTTCCAGTCACCATCTAAAAGGAAGTGGGTGCATAGGGAAGTAATACATCTTAGTCAGATATACGTTTTATTTGCATTTCAACACAACATACTGAATAAAATAAAGCATGTCCATTAATATCTCTAAGAAATTACAAGTGCGTAAAAAATAAAAAAAAATATAAATAAAAAAAAGGAGAAAAGCAAAAAAAAAAAAAAAGGGAAAAGACGGAGACTTCACAACGGTTGCTCACGTGAAGCCTCAGCGCTCGGCTGAACCCTAGAAGAAGAAGGCACTAAAGATTGATCATGTGGTGCCTCAATGATCGGTTGAACGCCAGAAAGTGAAGGCAAAAGGTGCCTCTGGAAGAAAGCCACAAACTTCTGATGGTCGCTTTGAATCCGACCTTCAGACGCCTGCAAATGATCAAGCTTTCTCTTCATGCTCGTCGAATAATCATTTGCAAGCATGCGCAACTCTCGATTCTCGCGCTCGAGACGTTTGATCTCTCGTCTAAGGCTTTCAACCTCGGTCGTCAATGATTCAACTTGGCGAGTTCGAGCAAGTAGACGCTGGCCCATGTTGGACACAGAGCCCGCGCACTGAACGCTGAAAGCCAGGGAGTCTTGGACAGCCAACTCATCGGACCGCCTCGAAAACAACCTATTATCTCTAGGAGTGAGGAGGTTCCTAGCTACAACCGTAGCCGTTGTTGCATCCCTCATCACGGAGTCTTCAACTGTAAGAGGGCCATTAGAAGATATGAAGGACGGGGGCCATATATCACCCTGACGCGGCACGCCCGCATCGCTCCCAAGACTTAAATCTAAGCAAATGTTGAAAGGAGAAGCCATTTTCAGAAATGATAAAAGAAAAAGGTTGGATGAAGCAAAATCTCAAAAATGCAGCAGGGATAATTTTTTTTCACGGGCATTCAATCTTCAAAGTGTGCACGTTGAATACAATTGACGCCTCTTTAAAAAGGAGAGGCAGCACAACCACTTGTTCAAAAATCGAAGAGACACCACTCTCCGAATTTCAAAACCCGGATTTTCCTGCGTAAAGTCCGTCGACACTTTTCAGACACAATCTCAGCTTTTGGCTATCACGTGCAACTTTGTCAGAAATCACTGACAAAGTTGAAAATGTGTGAAGTCCATTATGTCAACTACCGCACTTCTGCCGACAAGCGTGGGTGACAAGGCCACATCCGCACCACTACCTGCTGTTGGAAAACCCCTATATAGGTCGACCTTCACCCTCTATGGCAAGGCACACATCCAAAACGCCTAACTCTTCTTCTTCCTTGCCAAGAATGCATCTGCAACCAAACCTCTCACCATACTCAGCTTTCTTCCTCCCTGAAAATACAAACGCCTGACTCTTCTTCCTTGCCAAGAACACATCTGCAACTAAAACCTCTCAACATACTCGGTTTTCTTCTTCCCTGGAAACACCTCTTCAACCCAGTCGCACCAGAGTAAAGGTATCTCATATCACTAGGGTTGAGAGCAAGAGTATCTCATAGCATGCTTTCTCCATATCCTTTTCTTTGTCCTTCCTCTTCACTGCAGGACAAAGAGAAAGAGAGCAATCAGCCGGCACTTGGCATCAAACTTTCGACTTGGAACCGACTGCCTGGAACCCCTTCCCTGATTGCTCACCTAGCCGTGCTCTCGAATACTCATCTTCAACATCTTCTGCTTCCTTTTCGTCTACCACATCTGCCTGGAAAACAGATGATGCAGGTGAAGATGATGCTTCGAAGCATGTGGAAACAAGCGCAACGAATACATGTGCTGATCGTCCGCTACTTCTTCAAAAGCAAAAGTATCTCATATCATCGGGGTTGAAAGCAAGGGTATCTCATATCATGCTTTTCCCCCATCTTCTCCTCTGCCCTTGCTCTTGCCTGCAGAACAAGGAGAAAAGAAGCAATTAGTCGGAACCTGAAATTAAACGTCCGATCAGGAACTGATTGCCCGGAACCTTTGCCTGGTTACTTACCTAGCGTTGCTCTCGAGTGCTCATCTTCAACTGCTGATATGTCTCGAATTCCCTCAGCGAATGCTTCAGGAGTGTGGATCTGTTGACATCGGCTCTTTGCACTGAAGCTGCCAAGCATAAGTGAGTCGCTGATAGGTGGTGCTCCGAAGAACCATTTAAAGGCAAAGGGTTGCACACCACTTCAGCTATGCAAAAGAAACAAGCAGAAAAGAATGCAACACAACGAGCTGGAACAAATCATGTAGCACGAAGCCCTTCCCCGCATAATCGCATAATCCAGACGGAGGAGTTCAAGTAAAGATCCAAGCTGGACACCGTTGCTCTAACCAAAGAGCTCGAGAAGCTTCAACAACCTTTCGCTGGCACCGTCACCAAAGAGCAAAGTCTCGATAATCCTTAAAGATCAAATCACCAACTGGAAGAAGAGCCCGTCAATCTTGAAGATCATACCGTTGACCAAACTGCTCAGGGCTCATATGAAAATGCTGCGAACTTCCTTGATCTTTCAAAGCATGCGTGTCCTGAAACTGCTCGTGGTCATGTTTAAGTTCGACATCAAGCCTCAACGGCTCTTAAAGAAATCACAAGGCCGATTCAAGATCAAGTTGTTGGAAATGTGCCCTAAAACCAATCATATGATGATACCTTACGGACATTTCACATGTTAAACTAATCTAGTTTAACTATAAAGGGCAAAGATTATTGTTTGAGCCGTCTCATATAAATGTTATATGCTTAAACGATAAAGTCCAAGGAATATGTGATTGGGAGAATGCAATCTAATGAAGTTAGATTCATGAGACCATTCTTTCGTAGACACATCCTAAATGTTCCTGATCATAGGATTGTCAATTGGGCATTGACAGTCCGTCAAGATCGGTACGTGCTATGTCTTCTCTCAGGGAGAGTGACTAGTCTCGAGTCATTGGTGTGTGTGACATCAAGACAAGTACGTAGGTGCTCAGTAGAGAATGAGTTCACTGAACGCGATCAACGAAGAGTTCTCATACTCATGTCACATGAGAACTCATGGTTGGGATAATGCAAAGTAGTCATTTGACCTGAGTCATCACAGTTGTCTTGTGGTTAAGTCCTTGATCTTTGATTATGTCAAACGTCATTCCATTGGAGTGTCCACGACATCGTTGGGGTTAAGCCACTTAGCCATGGAGGCAAGTGAATGCGCAACAAGGGATCTCTAACCTTCAAACTGTTTGAGGGAGAATACTCTATGATATGATTTAGAATCTCTGGCCAGAGTATGAATGAGATTTAGAAAAGTCGTTCTAAATCACATTCAAGGTAATCATATAAGCACACGAATCACATTGGATAGTAGACATGAATAAATAAACTATCAAACCAAACAATGTGGTCAAGAGTATTGTATTAAAGAAAGACCGTATTGCATTTGTAATCCCAAACTGAATAGGTTTTCTCTACCTCTTCTGATTAGCTTGGGTAACCATGATATGCTGCAAGGTGTCACTCATGGTTTGTGGAAGCCCTAAACGTGTGTAATCACTAAAGGGAGAATTGAAAGTAAGTTTCAATTCACAATCGATATAAAATGGTTTTAATCGCCTACTGCCTCGCTAAAAGGAACCTAATGGATCGCACACCGTGTAAGGTGGAGATTGAAGAAACAATGGAGATGAGTAAGAATGATTAAATGGTTTAATCATTTATTTATGGCAAGGATTAATTAATATGTTAATTAATCAAACGAATAAGTTCGTTAAAGACCTCGGGATAGTTTTGGACCTTAAGGCCCAATGGGCTTCGAACGTCAAGCCCATTAACTTAAGTTGTATGACAACTTAATGAATAATGATTCACAAAGGCCCAATTAGTCCAAAATATCCTAATGGCCGGCCATATTGTTTAGGGTAGTGAACTTGGACTTATTTACAAGTTTGCCACTCAAATGAATAAAGGTATAAATATGACTTTATAGCCAAAATTCATTAAGGTTTTTGTTTTGGAGAAAATTGGTGAGAACTTGTCTCTCCATTTCTCTCTAAAGAGGCCGGCCACCTTGGGGGGTGCATCTTGCAATCCCACTACTCCAAGGTCACTCATTTCTTCTCCAATCTCTCCTTGGTGAAGAGACTTAGAGGTTCTCAATTTTGGGAACTTGGAGAAACCTATTCTTCCATCCAAATCCATAGATTTAATATGCAAGGAATGAAGGCCCTCTCTTTGGGTGATTAGCCTTTGCTTATGCAAAGAGGAATCTACAAAGGTACAATTTCAACTCACTTTGTTTTGAGTTGAGTTTTGGTTCACCAATCTACTAGGCTTTGAATTTCATGGTTAATGTTTTGTTTTTAAGTGCATGCAAGCATGATTCCGCCTTTAATTGTTAATTGCATGCTTATAGATGTTGCTTAAATGAACATGATTTCACAAAATATTCCTTCACAAGTGCCCACCACCCTTGAATCAAATCCAGTTCAAGATTAAGTCTGTGGAAAGTCCTTTGGAGGAAACCAGAAAACTCCTCCAGCCTAGTTC
This sequence comes from Malus sylvestris, assembly GCF_916048215.2. Classification (NCBI taxonomy): domain Eukaryota; kingdom Viridiplantae; phylum Streptophyta; class Magnoliopsida; order Rosales; family Rosaceae; genus Malus; species Malus sylvestris. The sequence goes on from NC_062260.1 coordinate 10,446,088, forward strand.
AAGATCAAAGCTGTGGAAAGTCAACAAGCGCTACAAAATACGTGCCGATTCATTCACTACCAAAGCCAAAGATCATCTACCACGTAAAGCTCCTTATGGTCCAAATTCAAAGTTCAAGATCAAGCCTCGACGACCCTTGAAGAAATTTCAAACAAAATTCAAGAACAAGCCTCAACGGCACTTGAAGAAATTACCAGCCCAGTTCAAGATCAAGCTTCAACGGCCCTTGGATCGACAACTACATTAAGGGACTTCAAAGCGCATCTTCTACATGTAACAAGCACATGTATACAACGCGCCTTGAAGTGGGCGCATTTGTAGACATTGAAATTTCGGTGGCATAAATGTTAGCCATTAAATTAAGGTTACATTTGTAAACATTGAAATTTTGGTGAAATAAATGTTGACCATTGTATTAAAATTACAACCTTCATTCACTTCACCTACATCATACACTAAGTTCACCTACAACATCCACCCAAGTTCACCTACATCATACACTAAGTTCACCTACAACATCCACCCAAGTTCACCTACAACATCCACCAAGTTTCACCTACAACATCCACCAAAATTCACCTACAACTTCCACCAAAACAAATGGATGGTGGTGATTCATTCCCAAAGCCTATAAATAGGCTCCTCCATCAAAGAATCAAGAGGAGGATTTTTACTTACACTTTCTCTACTCCCAAATTGGAAGAGAATTCACACCACACCAAAGCCTTGAAGCCTCGAAACTCTGAAGCTCTCAAGCAAATCCCGAAGGATCAAGAAAGCCCTCTTCGTTCTTCGTGAAATCCTCCTTCAAGATCAAGCCCCAACACCCCTTGAAGAACTTCCACCAATTCAAGATCAAGCCCCGACGACCCTTGAAGAAGGTGTTCATCATTCATCAACTGTTCGTCTAAGATCAAGCCTCGACGGCCCCTGGATCAACACCACATTAACAAATCTACCCATTGCAAAGATAGAATCAGAGGCTAAATTTGTAGAAGAGATTGTAACCCCTAAATCATTAATACAAATATTATTTTGTACACGTGTTCTTGTCTCATTTATCGCAGGAATTTCCGTGTTTACAATATGTTCTACTCACTCTAATCTTCATTTTGAGACAAATTTCATTGATTTTGGTGCAAAAATGAGTGAGAAATGAAGGTTTGAATATTTTCCAAAACCGGTGATCGTAGCGGCACCGGCGAACCAAGGAAGACGAAGAAGAATATTTCGTCAAGTCTGACGAAATATTCTAACAACGTCAGGTAACACCGTTAACTTTTATTAAGGTTTTAACGGAATATTCCTAAAGGCCGTTAGGCTCAGTTAGGGTTTGGCCGCGCGTGGGGGTGCGTCTGGCCGTGCCCTTATCGACGCGTGATGGCGCGGGTGGTTCAAAAATTATTTTTAAAATATGAGGATGTTCATGAGGTTGAGTAGATCACGTTGGTATATTCAAATACCCCATTTGAGCATTGTATGAGAAGTTATTAGCTAATTTTGGTTGTGTGCTTTAATTAACGTTTATTTAATTATTTTGCATATAGATGAGACCTATCCAGAGGACGAGCACAATCAATCGAGGCTCGGGGGCTACGACCCTTCGACATACTAGTGAATGGGCTTTTGCCATGCAAAGTATCTGCCTATTTTGTTTATGCATTAGTAGTTGAATATATTTATGATTGGTGCTGCGGACGCATAGGTAAGTTCATAAATTAAAGATATGAGATTGCTTTAGTTATGCGAGATATGATGTGATGCATTGAGAGCTCATAAACCTACATCCTAGTGTTAGTTCTCCCTCCTAGAGTTAGGGCACAGTCCTTCACGTGATGTTCACCTCCCGCACCATATGCTCACCTTGGATCCAAGTTAGGTGCACAGGCTTCTCGTACAGACCATTATAGGTGGTTCTAACTCGTAGGTGACCCGCGATCATTTGCACAGTTTTCACGTGATCGTAGCACTAGAGCATATTTATTTTACACCTAGTCTTGTCGTACATACCACTTTAGGAGTTTACGACTTGTGTGCAGTATTTGATATGAGTGAGATTGGTTATGAGCTATAGATTCAGCCAGGCAGGTCACATTAGGTGAATCCGGCTGATATGATAACTAGCATTGATATATTTTAACTGGATTACTTATAGCATTTCATTGAGAAACTTTGGCATGGTATATTTCTATGAATTTTCATCCTGAGCATGATTTCTGATATATTATATATTATTTTTTGGAAAATTATACAGGTTTTACGGCGAGGGGTTAGTGCTTTTGATAAATGAAATGAATTTGAAAAGCTTTGTTTTTACCCACTCACACTTTCTGTTTTGCGCCCCTTGTTGCGAAATTTAAACTAACCGAAATTAGTCTAACTTAGTTCCAAATTTTATGCTCGCAAGCGTACGAATCGTTTGATATTATAGAAAGCAAGCACTTAATATCATCCCTTAGAAAATGATTTAATTCTTATCAACTAACTTAAATCCAATTGTAACGAAGTAAAACTAGCAAAGATTGATGAAAGATGGTTTTGAAAATTGAAACTAATAGTAAAAACAAATAAAAACAAGAAAGTTTGATCACAATGCAAAAAGTGGCAGCCAAGAACACAATTTGTAATTTAGTCGAGCAAAACGCTAGAGCATCCAACTCACCATAACCAATTCAACTTATTTTCTGCAGTGAATTATTAATGAGTACTCAATCTCACTGATAGTCAAATTTCCCTAGCACATGCAAAATCTATGGCATCTAGACTATTACGTATATCCCAATATGCAACCATCCATGGCATTTGGAATAGTTTAACATAATGCAACTCATTACGATCAGTGGAAATTTATATAAAGACTACACAAATCCTAGAGTATGGCATCTACTACTAGGCAATTCATGGTATCTATTTGCAAGAAGCTATCACTCAAGTTGAAAACATGGCATCTACACAACTTGCATCAAATTTACCAAGTAAAAGTCAAGATGGTAGCTAATCACCAAGACTAAAACCAAGCATATAAACACAGCAAACGATACTCAATGAAATTGAAAACTTGAAATAATTCACTTCAGAAATTAAGCATTCATAGTCATGGCTACATCGTAGCTCTAGCTAAGGAAAATTAGTTCCGAAACATAACTAGAGATATCATTGAATTCATAATAAAATTAAATGAAAAACTAAGTTTAGAAAAACCTGAAATCCCCGTGCTCTGCCACTGCTGCTTCTCTTTTTTTGTCCTTGCCGTTGCCTAGTTTTCTCTTCCTTTTTCCTTTTTTCCAATCATCACCAGGCTGCCTCTTTGATTCCTCCAATTAGCCGTTTTCCTTTTTTTTTTTTGTAACCGTCGAGACCTTAATGCCCATTTATTTCCTTGTACCGCATGGGTTTACTCACTGCAGTCCTAGCCTCCCAATCAGTTTCTTTGACTCTCTAGTTACTTTGTAACTGAAATTTTAATCTCCCAAATCAATTGACTTCCAATAAATCTGAAAGTGGCTGAATCCCAAGTCAATTGACAACAGTAAGTAATGGACCAATAACCAGAACCCATGCTCCTGCTAAGACCCCATAAACTAAAATCGGAAATGGAAATTTGGGTTTCCATCTCTTGTTGAATTTGATCGCTTAAGGCCCCTTGCTCTGCTGCAATTGTATGGGGCGGTTTGCTCCAGAAAATTTGGATTAGACCTTTCTCTCCTCTGTCGGTGTAAATGGAAGGATAAGGTGACACACCCCGATCCTAGAATCAAGGCGTGCTGGCCGTCACGTGAGCGTGACGTAGCCAAAAATGCGACACGGAAGCAAGATACAACAGAAATATGAAGGAATTCGAACCAACTACTAGCAGTAATAACCTACTAGCATAAAAGAGTGAGTTATAAAGTAAAACACACGAATTCAGAGCGTAGGTATCAAGTGCAGTCAAGTAGGACCATAATTAAAAATACAACACCCACAGGTGAGTCCTACATGCAGAACGTCTGTCAGAACGCCGAAAAAGACCTCGTGAGCCACCAACTGCTAACTAGAACCTGGAGGGGCGCAAAACAAAGATGAGTGGGTCAGTAAAACCAAAGATTTTCCAAAACATTTCATTTAAAACGTTTCTAACCCCTCACCGTAAAACCTGTATACTTTCCCAGAAAAATAGTATATAAACATATATATACATATATCATCAAACTCAGCTCACAATCTTTCAACGTAACATCTCAGAAGGAATATGACATGCCATGCCAAAATATAATATGAATGCATCGATAAAATCAGGTGAAATAATAAATCAACCGGAGACCCTACAGTGGTCCTGTACGGCTGATTCTATAGCTCAATATCCCACTCAGCCGGAGTCACCACAGTGACCTATACGGCCCCGCCGGAGTCACCAACTGTGACCTGTACGGCACTACACTGCACATCACTCGGAACAACATAAGGTAGTCTGTACGATGAAAGGTGTAAGAATACGCTCTAGTGCTTCTCTCATCAATCATCGGCGCGCATAACTAAGGTCATCCACTAGTCAGAATCACATCTAGCGATCTATACGACTAGCATGTCGGAACCCTCACATGGTCTGTACGACATCCACCTACTTGGATCCAAGGTGAGCGTGCGGTGTGGTGAATAATATAAGCACTAACACCTAGGGTGCAGGTTATGAGCTTTCAACATAATTCACATCATCATTCATTCGTATAAATCATATAAACTCACTTGATACTCACCTGTGCGTCCACATCGTCAATTCACATATATATGCATCAATTATCAGTTTAAATATCTCAACAATTGCATGCATGGCATTTAAAAACATATTTTCATATAATTGCATTTTCTGGGAAAAACAGTAGTATATAGGTAATACGAAAACAAAACTGCCCACTCACTGGTAAGTCGATGGGTCGTAACCCCCGTGACGTCCCTGGATGCGCTCGTCCTCGGGATAGGTGTCACCTATATGCGAAACAACTATAAAAACGTTAATTTAAACACATAACCAATAATTCGAAATAACTTCTCATACGATGCTCAATTTGGGTATATGAATATACCACATCGACCTACTCGACGTCACGGACGTCGAGAAATTTTTGGAAAAATTTTTAGGCTTACCACGCGCCCTTACGCGCCGTGGGTGGCATGGACCTACGCGCCCCCACGCGCATCATCTTCCTCAGCCAATCGCCGGATTGGTTTTTCCGGTGGCCGGATTCCGGCGAGTTTTAAAAATGCTTGTTCTCCTTCGTTTCTCAACCGTTTTCTTCGAATTTTATATCAATTTGAAGCCCTCAACATGTAGAATCACGATGGACTAGTTTCAAGGTCTAAAATTCACTAGATTTTACTTGGGGAAGCACGATAGTTCGGAAATTTTGAGAACCTCCAACCTCGGTCCTCCGACGTCCAAATATCACCAACGAAGTACCTCGAAGCTCATGAGGATGTCCTTAAGCTCACTGTGAGCTTGAAATTCCCTGAAATGCAAGATTTCACGTGTGCATGAACAGTGTACATTTTTGGGGTTAGGGTTTCACGACGATTCCGAGGGTTTCACTTCCTAAAACTAGTGCCAATCAACTCAGAACATCAAGAGGGTGAAGAATCATACCTTATTTGCTTCAATCCACGAAGTTTTGGAGGGTTTTGGTGTTGTCCGTACGATCAAGGGTGAGAGAGAGTGAGAGAGTCGTGAGGGAGGAGAGAGAGACACACAGGGAAGAGGGGAAGCAAAGGGTTCTGCACGTGTGTGTATGTGTGGTCCAATAATCCCACTAAGTCATTCTTCAACCCTAACCACACAATCCTACATACCAAATTTTAAATCAACCTTTAATCCAACTTAATTAATTTTTCCAAAAACTTAGGAACCATGAAATGTTCAAACATATCACATACACGTACCTTAGTGACCGCCAAGGGCACTTTCGCCATTTCACGCTCCTAATAAAAAATTTCGGGACGGGCTGTGACAATCTCCCCTCCATATAAAATTTCGTCCCCGAAATTCCCACAACCAAATAAACCGCTTAATACCCATAGAATAACCTTGGGTATTTCTCTCTCATTCGATCTTCTGACTCCCAAGTAGCTTCTTCTACAAAATGGTTCCTCCACAACACCTTTACCAAGCTCACCGTCTTATTCCTTAGAACCTTATCTTTCCAATCCAAGATAGTGATTGGTTCCTCATCATACGTCAAATCTGGATTAATCTCTAGCGGTTGAGGAGGGATCACATGTGAAGGATCAGAAATATAATGTCGAAGCATAGAGACATGGAACACATTATGAACCTTAGATAACTCCGGAGGCAACTCCAACCTGTAGTTAACATCACCAATCCTTTCAGTGATCTCATAGGGTCCTATGTACCTAGGACTTAACTTTCCTCTTTTTCCAAATCGTACCACACCTCTCCAAGGTGACAATTTTAAAAATACCCAATCACCCACATCATACACTCGATCAGTAGCATGTCGATCCGCTAAGCTCTTCTGTCGATCCTGAGCTGCTTTCAGGTTAGACTTAATCACCTGAATATTTTGAGTAGTCTCATCCACAATCTCTGGGCCTTCTAACACTCTTTCACCAACCTCTGACCAACACAATGGCGTACGACACGCCCTACCATAAAGTGCCTCAAATGGTGACATACCAATGCTCGAATGAAAACTATTATTGTAGGCAAATTCCATCAAGTCCAGGCGATCATGCCAGGAATCACCAAACTGTAACACCGAAGATCTCAACATATCCTCCAACGTCTGAATAGTCCTCTCTGATTGCCCATCAGTTTGAGGATGATAAGCAGTGCTGTAAAGCAATTCCGTACCAAGAGCTTCCTAAAAAGCTACCCAAAATTTAAAAGTAAATCTTGGGTCTCGATCAGAAATAATATTCACTGGAACTCCATGATACTTCACAATCTTCGTGATGAACAACTTAGCCAATTTATTCAGAGGATACTTTTCCCTCACTAGAATGAAGTGCGCTAACTTGGTAAGTCGATCTACAATCACCCAAACACCATCGAATCCATTTCGTGTACGAGGAAGCTTATACACGAAATCCATAGTTATATTTTCCCATTTCCACTGGGGAACGGGAAGTGGCTGCATTCGCCCAAAAGGCTTCTTCCTTTCTGCTTTGACTTGCTGGCAAATAATACATCTACTTACATAATCTGCAATTTCCCTTTTCATACCTGGCCAATAATAAAATGGTCGAATGGTATAATACATCTTAGTTCCTCCTGGGTGCATTGCATAAGTTGAACAATGCGCTTCATCCAAAATTTCCTTCTTTAATTCCTCATTATTCGGTACACTGTTTTCCTGCATAAGCATGCCATCTGATTCTCGAATCCTGAGGTCTTTCTTTTTCCCTTCATTTCTTAATTGAACCATTTCTTGAATTTCTTCATCCACCATCTGAGCTTCGAGTATACGATCCACCAAAACCGGCCTGACTTGAAAACTAGCAAGAAAAGCTTCGCTTCGATCTTCTAACTCCAACTTTACTCCAGTTGCCCTCAGTTCAGCAAGAAGAGGAACACGGCAAGCATATAAAGCATTAAGTCGACCTTGAGGTTTCTTACTCAGTGCATCAGCTACCACATTAACACGACCCGGATGATACTCAATAGTGCAGTCATAATCACTTAATAATTCCATCCACCTTCACTGACGAAGATTAAGATCAGTAAATAGATACTGGAGACTATTGTGATCTGTGAAGATCTTACACTTCTCACCATATAGATAATGCCTCCAAATCTTCAAAGCAAAGACAATGGCTGCCAATTCAAGATCGTGAGTAGGATAATTCCTTTCATGATTCTTCAACTGTCGAGAAGCATAGGCAATCACTCTATTATGCTGCATCAAAACACATCCCAAACCATTCAAGGAAGCATCACTGTAAATCTCAAAATTACCGCTATCATCAGGAAGTACCAGTACTGGAGCATGAGTGAGGCAATATTTCAGTTGCTGGAAACTCCGCTCACAATTCTCATCCCACTCGAATTTAACATCCTTCCTGGTTAACTTTGTTAATGGCAAAGCAATCATAGAAAAGTCCTGAACAAACCGTCGATAATAACCAGCCAAACCAAGAAAACTTCGTACCTCAGTGACGGTTCGAGGTTGTTCCCAATTCTCCACTGCTGCTATCTTTTGAGGATCTACTTGAATTCCTTGTGCCGATACAACATCCCCCAAAAAATGCCACTTCAGTCAACCAAAACTGACATTTACTGAACTTGGCATACAACTTATGTTCCCTCAATTTCTTTAATACCAAGTTAAGATGTCGAATATGATCTGCTTTAGACTTAGAGTATACCAGAATATCATCAATAAAAACAATAACAAATTTATCAAGATATTCTGGAATACCTCATTCATTAGCCTCATAAAAGCTGCAGGCGCATTAGTCAACCTAAATGGCATAACCAGAAATTCATAATGTCCGTAACGGGTTCTGAAAGTCGTCTTAGGTACATCTTCATCTTTAATCTTCAACTGATAATAACCAGATCTCAAATCAATCTTGGAGAACACACACGCACCTTTCAGCTGGTCAAACAAATCATCGATGCGAGGCAATGGATAACAGTTTTTAATCGTTACCCGGTTCAATTGCCTATAATCAATGCATAATCTCAGAGTTCCATCTTTCTTTCTTACAAACAATACTGGAGCTCCCCAAAGTGACGAACTAGGTTGAATGAAACCTTTATCAAGTAATTCTTGCAATTGAATTTTCAATTCTCTCAACTCAGCTGGAGCCATTCTATATGGAGTTAGAGATATGGGATCAGTACTTGGAAGCAAATCAATAGAGAATTCCACATCTCTGTCTGGCGGCAACCCCGACAAATCATCAGGAAATACATCAGGATAATGTCTGACCACACCAACTTCTTCTACACTGCTAGGAACAACATCATTTAACACCACATGTGCTAAATATCCTTGACAACCCTTCGATAATAACTTCCTTGCTCTTATGGCAGAAATAACACCATGTCTCACCCCACTTCTTTCGCCCACAAAAGTAACCTCGGGTAGTCCAGGGCGATAAAAAGTAACTGATTTCCCATAACAATCAATATGGGCACGATTATAATGCAACCAATCAGCCCCTAGAATCACATCAAAATCCACAATATCTAACGGAATAAGATCAGCTGGCATAACTACGCCCTCTACCATCACTGGACATCCAAGATACACACTATCAACATAACATTTATCTCCTCTAGGCATGGCAAACTCTAAATCAAATCCTAGAGGTGAAGGGTAAGGTTGAGTCATTTGAGCAAACGTATGAGAAATCACAGAATGCGTAGCACCACAATCAATCAAACTCTAGCAAAATGACCAAGAACATTTAACGTACCCATGATCAAATCTGAATGGTTTTGAGCATCATGCAGTGAGATGTGATTAACACGCCCCTGAGCTTGCTGTCGTCCACCACGACCTCTGTTGCCTTGATTACCTCGCCCCTGAGAAGTACGTCCCTGGCCTGACGGCTTGGACTACCTAGATGATCCTACACCACCAGCAGCAACTTCCCCTTACGGGGCTGACCTCCCTGATGCCACTGAGATCCACCAGCTGGCATGGATGAATAAGAAGAATAACCCCCAAGATCCTGGGAATACCCCGTCTGAGAATAAGGCTCCTGGGGATACTGATAAGGTCCAGAAGCATAAGAAGCAGCATCTCCCTAGTAGTGGTAAGCACCACCACGACCCGACTGGCCATAACTGCCCAGTCCAAAGCTCTGCTGAATCGACGTTGGAGGTGGCATAGTGGTCTGCTGAGGTCTCTGCTGACCCTGGGGACACTGAGAAGCCCGATGTCCCATTTTCCCACAAGTATAACAAGCACCACCACCTCTCCTGCACTCACCATGATGACTAAAATTACAACGGCGGCACCACGGAGCACCAGAACCACCAGCACCACCGGAATCCCTCTGCCTCTGAAATCTGGGTCCACCAGAAAATCTTCCACCACCTCTCCTCGGGCCAGTAATACTATATCCTCCACTAGAAGAACTTGAACTCGCTCCACTCTTCTTAAAATTCTACGTCTTGCGAGGTCCCGGAATGGAGATACCCTTACCTTTATCATCCTTCTTCTGACCATCATTCTTGTCCTCATCATCCTCACTGTCACTGGGAAGATTATCGGAGTCCTCCATCCTAACCAAAATCTCGAAAAACTCATGATAATCGGCGCAGGGAAGTGCACTGGCAAAAGTCCGCCATTTTCTCTTAGTTCCCAACTTGAAACATCGAAGCATCTCTACCTGATTACCAGCTGTATCAGGGTCATAACGAGACAAATCAGTAAACTTTCTGTAGTACTCATGTGCTGACATATTCCTTTGTTTCAATCGAGTAAATTCCTGTTTCTTGCGATCGATGTACTCTGGAAGGACAAATATTTTCTTGAAATTCTCTTTAAATACCTCCCAACCAGCTGCCATTTCTGGGGACATAAACTGAGTTTGATTCCTCCATCAACCTGCCGGCTCTCGACCCAAAAACCAAGTAGTGGTCTCAACCCACCTATTAGCAGGAAAGTTCCCCTGACTTTGCATCACCTGAAACGTCTTCTCAATATGGTCTAACCATTTCTCTGCCCCCTCGTGACCCTCATCACCCATAAAACGATCCAACTTCAAATTGTACATAGTCTCCAGGGGTGTCCTCTGAGGAGGGGGAGGAGGACGAATTGCATTCTGAAAAGCCTGGGCCATTGCTTCCCCTAACTGAGTGATATCAGGGAAATTAGGTTCAGGAGTACGGCAGGATTTCCTACGTTCCCTACGAGGCGGCATAATTCTGACAGAAAACATCAAAAGATCATTAAAGCATTAACAATTATACAGGACTGCAACCCAGGCTCTGATACCAAACTGACACACCCCGATCTTAGAATCAAGGTGTGCTGGCCGTCATGTGAGCGTGATGTAGCCAAAAGTGCGACACGGAAGCAAGATACAACAGAAATATGAAGGAATTCGAACCAATTACTAGCAATAATAACCTACTAGCATAAAAGAGTGAGTTATAAAGTAAAACACACGAATTCAGAGCGTAGGTATCAAGTTCAGTCAAGTAGGACCATAATTAAAAATACAACACCTGCAGGTGAGTCCTACATGCAGTACGTCTGTCAGAACGCCGAAAAAGACCTCGTGAGCCACCAACTGCTAACTAGAACCTGGAGGGGCGCAAAACAAAGATGAGTGGGTCAGTAAAACCAAAGATTTTCCAAAACATTTCATTTAAAACGTTTCTAACCCCTCACCGTCATCAAACTCAGCTCACAATCTTTCAACGTAACATCTCAGAAGGAATATGACATGCCATGCCAAAATATAATATGAATGCATCGATAAAATCAGGTGAAATAATAAATCAACCGGAGACCCTATAGTGGTCCTGTACGGCTGATTCTATAGCTCAATATCCCACTCAGCCGGAGTCACCAACTGTGATTTGTACGGCACTACACTGCACATCACTCGGAACTACATAAGGTAGTCTGTACGATGAAAGGTGTAAGAATACGCTCTAGTGCTTCTCTCATCAATCATCGGCGCGCATAACTAAGGTCACCCACTAGTCGGAATCACATCTAGCGATCTATACGACTAGCATGTCGGAACCCTCACATGGTCTGTACGACATCCACCTACTTGGATCCAAAGCGAGCGTGCGGTGTGGTGAATAATATAAGCACTAACACCTAGGGTGCAGGTTATGAGCTTTCAACATAATTCACATCATCATTCATTCGTATAAACCATATAAACTCACCTGATACTCACCTGTGCGTCCACAGCGTCAATTCACATATATATGCATCAATTATCAGTTTAAATATCTCAACAATTGCATGCATGGCATTTAAAAACATATTTTCATATAATTGCATTTTCTGGGAAAAACAGTAGTATATAGGTAATACGAAAACAAAACTACCCACTCACTGGTAAGTCGATGGGTCGTAACCCCCGTGACGTCCCTGGATGCGCTCGTCCTCGGGATAGGTGTCACCTATATGCGAAACAACTATAAAAACGTTAATTTAAACACATAACCAATAATTCGAAATAACTTCTCATACGATGCTCAATTTGGGTATATGAATATACCACATCGACCTACTCGACGTCACGGACGTCGAGAAATTTTTAGAAAAATTTTTAGGCTTGCCACGCGCCCTCATGTGTCGTGGGTGGCACGGGCCTACACGCCCCCACGCGCATCATCTTCCTCAGCTAGTTGCCGGACTGGTTTTTCCAGTGGCTGGATTCCGGCGAGTTTTAAAAATGCTAGTTCTCCTTCGTTTCTCAACCGTTTTCTTCGAATTTTATATCAATTTGAAGCCCTCAACATGTAGAATCACGATGGACTAGTTTCAAGGTCTAAAATTCACTAGATTTTACCTGGGGAAGCACAATAGTTCGGAAATTTTGAGAACCTCCAACCTCGGTCCTCCGACGTCCAAATATCACCAACGAAGTACCCCCGAAGCTCGTGAGGATGTCCTTAAGCTCACTGTGAGCTTGAAATTCCCTAAAATGCAAGATTTCACGTGTGCATGAATAGTGCAAATTTTCGGGGTTAGGGTTTCACGACGATTCCGAGGGTTTCACTTCCTAAAACTAGTACCAATCAACTCAGAACATCAAGAGGGTGAAGAATCATACCTTATTTGCTTCGATCCACGAAGTTTTGGAGGGTTTTGGTGTTTTTCGTACGATCGAGGGTGAGAGAGAGTGAGAGAGTCGTGAGGGAAGAGAGAGAGACATGGGGAAGAGGGGAAGGAAAGGGTTCTGCACATGTGTGTATGTGTGGTCCAATAATCCCACTAAGTCATTCTTCAACCCTAACCACACAATCCTACATACCAAATTTTAAATAAACCTTTAATCCAACTTAATTAATTTTTCCAAAAACTTAGGAACCATGAAATGTTCAAACATATCACACACACGTACCTTAGTGACCGCCAAGGGCACTTTCGCCAATTCACGCTCCCGATAAAAAAATTTCGGGACGGGCTGTGACATAAGGCTTTCCTTTGTGCAATTGAATAAATCATGTGCCATGTCTTCCCTTTTTGTTGACTTGTCAAAACTCTTTTTGGACTTGTAAAACAATATGATTCCTACACAAAAATTCAACCAAATAAGCTGCTCTAATTTCTGAAGGAAAGTAAGATTTGGATGAGCCAAAAATGTAATTAAAAATTTCCCAACTTGTGAATATCACTTCAGACCAATTTCAACTTACAAAAAAAAAATGACAAACACACTTCCACTCAATCCACTTACTGAACAAAACCACATTCCAACTACTTTACTTGAATTGAACTTAAAAAGATTGAATTCATAATTTTCTCAAAACCATGTAATTTCATTCATTTTGAACAAACATGACACAAGAAAATGTAGCTTTCGGAGTAAATTAAGTAGTAAAATATGTGCTCATCACCCCTCCAGGTCTTAGGTAGAAGTGCTTTGGTGGCTCATGGGGATTTCGACGGTGGTTCTGACAGAACATCACAAATGTAGGATCACTTTTGGGTGTTGTATAATTAATACTTGTCTAGTCGAACTGCATGTAGGCTATTTATACTCTGATTGTGTATTTCACACTTAATCTCGCACTAGCACCTTATTTTAGCTAGTACTTTTAGTAGTTTGGTTTTTATTCACTCGTATTTCTCTATATCATTATTGATTCTACACTATGCACATGGTTACGTCACTCTCACATGACGGCCAACACGCCCTGATTTAGGTGGAAGTGTGTCAGTTTGTATCAGAGCTTAGGTTTGCAATCCTGCATATCTTGTGAATTTTCTAATTATTTCGGTGTCTTCTGTCAAAACTATGCCTCCTCGTAGAGATCCACGTCCTTCTATTGAGCCTAGTTTCCCCGATATCGTTCAATTAGGGGAAGCTATTGCTAATGCTATTCAGTCTTCTCTTCGTCCTCCCTAGATGACACCTCTTGAGACTATTTATAATTTAAAGTTAAATCATTTCATGGGTAATGAAGGGTCTAAAGGAGCAAAGAAATGGATTAATCATCTTAAGAAGACTTTCCGTTTAATGCATAGGCAGGGGAATCTTCCGGAGGATAGGTGGGTTGAGATGACTACCTGGCTTTTAGGTGAGCAGCCTGCATCCTGGTGGAGATAGGAGTCGTATCAGTTGTCACCAAAAGAAGTTGTTGATTGGGAAGTTTTTAAGCAGTTATTTCATAAGAGATTTATTCCTTCTGAGCATATAGATTGCAAGAAATAAGAGTTGAAGTACGGGAAGATGACGGCTAATGAGTACTACAGGAGGTTTACTGATTTATCTCGCTATCATCCGGAGGTTGCTGCTAATCTGGTTGAGATACATCGTTGCTTCAGATTGGGTACTAAAAAGAAGTGACCTTCTATGAAGACTACATTCAAAATGTTGTTTTAATCGATTAAATGTGAGCTAGTGAATGGTGACTATGATTAAGTATGCTCGAGGGTAAGGATTGCTTAAATTCATGTGAGTAGTGATCTTTGGCATGTCATGTTTCATTGGAAATCCCTGAGGCAAATGTTGGAAGTTTTAGATTGTATGTCTTGTTTCTTTTGATTGTTTGTTTTGCTAAAGGACTAGCAAAAGCTAAGTGTGGGGGAATTTGATAGAAGCATATTTATGCGACTTAGTTTGCTTGTTCTTGTGCATTTATGTTGTTATTCCTTAGTTATTTTAGTGTTTAAAGTCATTTTCGTGCAATTTTAGGTTTATATGGCTAATGTGGCAAATAAGTGCATTTGGAGCCTTTTTGGAGCAAAATTGGGCTTGGAATGGATGACACATGCTTGGAGCTAAAGGAATGGATGAAATTGAAGACCTAAAGATGTGAGGATTCCTAATTGAAAGAGGATTCCTAGAAGAATGAGGATTCCTACTTGAAGTAGGAAAGTTAAGCCAAGGTTTCCTATTTTGGTTTGACCTTTCTTAATCCTAAATGGCCCTAAGTTCCAGCAACATTGAAGGTTCCTATGCATTTTAGGACACAAACCAAAGGTTCCTTACACCATTCAAGGCCTTGCCGCACCACCTTTCCCTTTCCCCTTCCATTCTCCTTCCTTGTCGTGCAAGGAAGAGTCTCCATTTCCTATTTTCTGCCATAAATCACTTCCCCTTCTCTAAAAGATTCCGGCCGCATATCCCTTAGCATTTTCTCTTTAATTTCTGATTTTTACTCCTTGTGGGACAAAATAGCTAAGTTCTAAACCTTTCCTTTAATTATACTGCACCCTAGCCTTAATTACCTAGGGTTTTGACATGTTTTGGGAGGAATATAAACCTATGTCGCAGCCTTGGAAAGGGGATCAGATCATTCACCATTCTACACAATCAATCACTTCCATGCACATCTAGCCGCAACCCCATTCAACTAAAAACACATTCATGAACCCTAAACACATCTCATACACTCCATCCACCTTTATGTCGCAGCAAGAAGAAAGAAGGAAGGACTCTTAGATGTTCAAGCTTGATTGTTGGAGCATTCTAGGTGTAATTCGTTTTATATTTTCAATGTTTAATTTCTTTTCCTTTCGTTTTGCTGTAAACATGAGTGGCTAAACCCCTACTTAGATAGGGGGAATTTCGAAACCATGACTATGCTTGCAATATGATTGGATTACATCCAATTGTGATTTGATAAGTTGTGAATGCAATTCAATTGACTGTTTTCTTCAAAATTGATTCTTGTATGTTGATTAAGGATGCATACTTAGTTTTCATGCATGAATTTGATGTTAGAATATAAATGAGTTTCACCTAATCATTACAAATTTATATTCAAGAGTAGTGAAGGTTGCTAGTCACAATTGCATTAATTGAATTCTTGGTAAATGTATCATGCATTCATAGTTACAAATGTCTCGTCAACACTTATGATTTTCATGGAAGGTAATGATCTCTGATTGTATCTCTATTATGCATTCATGTAGGGGACCTTTGGAGAATGATTTGGGTTGTCGCATGCATTCATCCAATCCAATGAGTAAAGGAAAATCTGAGGGTTAATTAGTGCATCACGGTTAATCTGGGGTGTTAAGCTTCATAGTATATTGAAAAACAATTGGAAATCGATTCATGTGCAAGTGTGTCATGTGTGGAGAAATACCTTCTAGCTAGCCAATCATCCATCTAATTCAACCAAATTCGTCCAAAATCTGTCTTAAGTTTTAGTTACTTGTTTTTATTTTAAATTCATCCAAAACCAAATCCCCCTTTACTTTAGAGTGTCTAATTAGTTAGAATCTGTTTTAGTTTGTGTTTTTAAGTGTTTTGAGTCAAGTTTAATTCAATTTTCGTCTTAACTCATTCTAATTAGTTTTGAGTCTTTTCAGTTTGTTTTGAGTTCTTTGAGTCTAGTTAAGTGTTTTATATATTTGAGTCAGTTTAGAGTGTTTAGCAATCCCTCCTAATCCCCGATCCAGAACGATCCCTACTTACACCTTTACTACAATTGTCAAAAAGAGGGTTTAATTTGTGTGTTAAGTTAATTTTCGCATCAAATATCTCTTTGCAGGATGCTCAAAATCATCCGGACTTGATCATAGGTACGTTAAACATTCTTGGTCACTTTGCTAGAGTTTTAATTGATTGTGGTGTTACGCATTCTGTCATTTCTCATACATTTGCTCAAGTGACACAACCTCATCCTACACCTCTAGGGTATGATTTAGAGTTCGTCCCGAATTATTTTTTTATCGATGATGTGAAATGACTAAACTACCCTCGGACGTTAGTTGGTTTTGTGGGTGATATGTTTTGGTTGTGGTCCAATTCATGTTAAGTCCTAATTGTTTAGACCCAATTAGAACTAAATTTTTCCTAGTTTGTAGTTGGTTGTTTTGTTGATTGTGTATATCCAGGATGTCCAGTGATGGTGGAGGAGGTAATTATGCCAGCTAATCTTATCCCGTTAGATATTGTTGATTTTGAAGTGATCTTAGGCACAGATTGGTTGCATTATAATCGTGCCAATATAGATTGCTACAGGAAAACAGTTACTTTCCATCGTCCTAGATTATCTGAAGTTACTTTTGTGGGTGAAAGTAATGGGGTGAGGCATGGTGTTATTTATGCTGTAAGCGCAAAAAGGTTGTTATCAAAAGGTTGCCAGCGATATTTAGCTCATGTAGTGCTGAATGATGTTGCTTCTAGTAGTGTGGAAGATGTTCGAGTAGTCAGGCATTTTCTTGATGTATTCCCTAATGATTTACCTGGATTGCCGCTAGACCAAGATGTGGAGTTCACTATTGATTTGCTTCCAAGTACGGATCCTATATCTTTGACTCCATATAGAATGAGTCCTACTGAATTGAGAGAATTTAAAGTCTAGTTACAGGAATTAGTCGAAAAAGGTTTTATTCAGCCTAGTACTTCACCCTGGGGAGCTCTAGTTTTGTTTGTAAGGAAGAAAGATGGAACTCTGAGGCTATGTATTGATTATAGGCAATTAAATCAGGTAATAATTAAAAACCGTTATCCGTTGCCGTGTATAGATGATTTGTTTGATCAGCTTCGAGGTGCCTGTGTGTTTTCTAAAATTGATTTGAGGTCTGGTTATTACCAGTTGAAGATCAGCAGTGAGGATGTCCCTAAGACTGCTTTCAGGACTCATTATAGTCATTATGAATTTCTTGTGATGCCATTCAGATTAATGAATGTATCAGCAGTTTTCATGGATTTGATAAATCGAGTATTCCAACAATATATAGATAGGTTTGTCATTGTTTTTATTGATGACATTCTGGTATACTCTAAGTCTAAAGCAGAGCATGTTCGACATCTTACTTTGGTGTTGAAAAGATTAAGGGAACATCGATTGTATGCTAAGTATAGCAAATGCCAATTTTGGCTGGATCGAGTGGCATTTTTGGGACATGTCATTTCTACTCAAGGTATTCAGGTGGATTCTTAGCAAGTGGCAGTTGTGGAGAATTGGGAACAACCACGAACCGTCACTGAGGTATGGAGTTTTCTTGGCCTAGGAAGCTATTATAGACGGTTTGTTAAGGATTTTTTAATCCTTGCTTTGCCATTAATGAGGTTGACTAGAAAAGCAGTTAAGTTTGAGTGGGATGATAATTGTGATCAAAGTTTTCAGCAGTTGAAGTATTATCTTACTCATGCACCTATTTTGGCACTCCTAGATGATAGTGGTAATTTTGAGGTCTACAGTGATGCTTCCCTAAATGGTCTAGGTTGTGTGTTGATGCAACATGGTAGGGTGATTGCTTATGCTTCACGACAATTGAAGCCTCATGAGAAGAATTACCCTACTCATGATCTGAAGTTAGCAGCTATCATCATTGCTTTAAAGATTTGGAGACATTATCTTTATGGTGAGAAATGTAAGATCTTCATAGATCATAGGAGTCTCAGGTATCTTTTTACTCAGAAGGATCTTAATCTTCGACAACGAAGGTGGATTGAATTGCTCAGTGATTATGATTGCACAATTGAGTATCACCCTTGTCGTGCAAATGTAGTGGTGGATGCACTTAGTAGGAAAACTCCAGTTAGACTTAATGCCATTTATGATTGTCATGTTCCTCATCTTGCGGATTTAAGGTCCACTAGAGTGAAGTTAGGAGTGGAAGATCAAGAGGAAGCCTTACTTGCAAATTTTGAAGTCAGGCCAATATTAATTGATCGTGTACTTGAAGCCAAGATGGATGATGAAGATACCAGGAAATAATTCAAGCAAGGAATTGGGGGAAGAAGAAAGACTTCAGAATTCGAGAAACTGATGGCATGCTTATGCAGGAGAGTAGAATGTATGTGCCGAATAATATGGAATTAAAGAAAGCAATTCTTGATGAAGCACATATTTCAGCTTATGCAATGCATCCAGGAGGTACTAAAATGTATCATACCATTCAACCATTTTATTATTGGCCAGGTATGTCATTTGTTAGCAAGTCAAAGCAGAAAGAAAGAAGCCTTTTGGATTGATGCAGTCACTTCCCATTCCACAGTGGAAATAGGAAAATATTACTATGGATTTTGTGTACAAGCTTCCTCGTACACATAATGGTTATGATGGCATTTGGGTGATAGTTGATCGGCTTACTAAGTCAACACATTTTATTCCTGTGAGGGAGAAGTATTCTTTAAGCCGATTAGCTGAATTGTTCATATCGAAGATTTTAAAGTACCATAGAGTTCCAGTTAGTATTATCTTGGATCGTGATCTTAGATTTACTTCTAAGTTCTGGATAGCATTCCAGAAAGCTCTTGGTTCGAGATTACTTTATAGTACAACATATCATCCTCAAACAGATGGACAATCAAATAGGACTATTCAGACGTTGGAAGATATGCTGAGATCTTCAGTATTGCAGCTTGGTGACACTTGGCATAAGCGGTTGGATTTAATGGAATTTGCCTACAACAACAGCTTTCATTCAAGTATTGGTATGTCACCATTTAAGGCACTTTATGGCAAATCTTGTCGTACACCTTTATGTTGGTCAGAGGTTGGCGAAAGAGTTTTGGTGGGCCCTGAGATTGTGGATGAGACTACTCAGAATATTCAGGTAATTAAATCTAACCTGAAAGTGGCCCAGGATCGACAAAAAAGTTTAGTAGACATGTATGACACTGACCGGGTGTATAATGTAGGTGATTGTGTGTTTCTGAAGTTATCATCATGGAGAGGTGTTGTAGGGTTTGGAAAGAAAGGCAAGCTAAGTCCTAGGTACATCAGACCATATGTGATCACCGAGAGAGTCGATAAAGTTGCTTATAGGCTTGAGCTGCCTCCAAAGTTGTCCAAAATGCACGATGTATTCCATGTTTCTTTGCTTCGTCATTATATTTCAGATCTGTCACATGTGATACCTCCTCAACCATTGGAAATTAATCCGGATTTGACTTATGATGAGGAGCTAGTGACGATTTTAGATTGGAAAGATAAGATTATGAGGAATAAGATCGTGCACCTGGTGAAAGTTTTGTGGAGGAATCACTCGGTGGAGGAAGCCTTCTAAGAGACGGATGAGCGTATGAAAGAGATATATCCGCACTTGTTTTATTATTATTAGTAGTTTGTAATTATTGTATGAATTTCGAGGATGAAATTTTCTTAAGGAGGGTAGGTTGTGACAGCCCGTCTCGAATTATTTTTTTATCAATTGCGTGAAATGACTAAACTACCCTTGGACGTTAGTTAGTGTTGTGGGTGATATGTTTTGGTTGTGGTCCAATTCATGTTAAGTCCTAATTGTTTGGACCCAATTAGAACTAAATTTTTCCTAGTTTGTGGTTGGTTGTTTTGTTGCCAACTAGGACCACACACACTCACACACACCCATACCCTTACCCGTTGACCCTTCTCTCTCCTCCCTCTCTCTATTTTCATCCATTATCCGTACAATTGTACGGTCAACTTGTGAACCAATCAATTTAGGCACGGATCGAGATTTTGGAAACCATTTTCATGTTCCTTGTGAGCTTAGGAACCCATTCATACCTTTCATTGGACGTGAAGCCTTCGTTTTCTTGAGAAACCAAGAACCCCAATTTTGAGCACTGTTCATGTGATTGTAATTGTGGACTTTTTAAGGAGTTTTGAGGTCCTAAGAAGCTTTAGAACATCTTCACAAAGCTCGGGGATGAAAGTTGGAGTGTTTTGGACTTAGGGAAGCTTAGCTTGACGAGTTTCAAATTTTGGCCGAATTATCGAGGTTTCTCCAGTGAGATCCCGTGGATTTCAAGGCTTGAAAGTGGTAAGAATGTGTTCTACTCACTCTAAACTTCATTTTGAGACAAATTTCATGGATTTTGGTGCAAAAATGAGTGAGAAATGAAGGTTTAAATATTTTCCAGAAACGGGCGATCGTAACGGCATCGGCGATGGTCTCTGGCGAACCAAGGAAGACGAATGAGAATATTCCGTCAAGTCTAACAGAATATTCTAACGATGTCAGGTAATGCCGTTAACTTTTATTAAGGTTTTAACGGAATATTCCTAGCGGCCGTTAGGCTCAGTTAGGGTTTGGCCGCGCGTGGGGGCGCATTTGGCCGTGAGGTTGAGTAAATCACTTTGGTATATTCAAACATCCCATTTGAGCATTGTATGAGAAGTTATCAGCTAATTTTGGTTGTGTGCTTTGATTAACATTTATTTAGTTATTTCTCATATAGGTGAGACCTATCCAGAGGACGAGCGCCATCAATCGAGGCTCGAGGGCTACGACCCTTCGACATACCAGTGAGTGGGCTTTTGGTTTTCCGTATATACCTATATACTTGAGATTTTTCCCAAAAAATGAATTTGAATGATTATACGTTTGGAAATGCCATGCAAAGTATCTGCCTATTTTATTTATGCATTAGTAGTTGCATATATTTATGATTGGTGTTGCGGACGCAAAGGTAAGTGCCATGTAAGTTCATAAATTAAAGATATGAGATTGCTTTAGTTTTGCGAGATATGATGTGATGCATTGAGAAGTTATAAACCTGCATCCCAGTGTTAATGCTCCCGCCTAGAATTAGGGCACAATCCTTCATGTGATGTTCACTTCCTGCACCATATGCTCACCTTGGATCCAAGTTAGGTGCACAAGCTTGTCGTACAGACCATTATAGGTGGTTCCGACTCGTAGGTGACCCGCGATCATTCACACAGTCTTCACGTGATCGTAGCACTAGAGCATATTTATTTTATACCTAGTCTTGTCGTACAGACCACTTTAGGTGGTTCCGACTCGTGTGCAGGATTTGATATGAGTGAGATTGGTTATGAGTTATAGACTCAGCCGGGCAGGTCACATTAGGTGGATTCGACTGATATGATATCTGACATTGATATATTTTAACTGGATTACTTATAGCATTTGATTGAGATACTTTGGCATGGTATATTTCTATGAATTTTCATTCTGAGCATGATTTCTGATATAGCATATATTATTTTTCTGGGAAATATACATGTTTTATGGCGAGGGGTTAGCGCTTTTGATTAATGAAATGAATTTGAAAAGCTTTGTTTTTTCCCACTCACACTTTCTGTTTTACGCCCCTCCAAGATTTAGGTAGAAGTGTTTTGGTGGCTCAAGCGGATTTTGAAGGTGGTTCTGACCGAACATCACAAATGTAAGATCACCTTTGGGTGTTGTATAATTAGTACTTGTCCAGTCAGACTGCAGTTAGGCTCTTTATGCTCTGATTGTGATTTCATACTTAATATCGCACTAGCACCTTATTTTAGCTAGTACTTTTAGTAGTTTGGTTTTTATTCACTCGTATTTCTCTATATCATTATTGCTTCCGCACTGTGCACATGGTTACGTCACTCTCACGTGACGGCCAGCACGCCCTGATTTAGGCCAGGGTGTGTCATCTAGCCTATGAACCAAAGAGAGGCGCGATGTCGCTGCCCTAAAATCATAGACGCCTCCATACGTGCAAGTTATGGCGGTGCCTACAAATCCAAGATACAACCCAAAGCCTTACAGGATGTTTGATCCGATATGCACGCCAACGGCAGACGGCATTGCCAAGTAGTGATCAATTGCCCAAGAATTATGAAGTAGGAATGTAAATTGAGATGTGAAAACTGAGGGAGACAGAAAAGTTTTAGCGTATTATGTTTTCTATCTGAGGTTTCTTATTTAAAGAACTTCGCATACCCTTTTAAAAGGAATATGACTCTTTAAATAAAACACAACTATTAAATATTATAAATAAATAAATAAAATAATAATAAGTTTTGAATATTTAAAATAAAATATTATTAAAATATTTAAAATAATCAACAATATCAACGATCTGAACCATTCATCTTCCTGTATCTTCTAATAGATCATGTTTTCAAAAAACAAAATTTGAAAAAATAAAATTTGGTGAGAAAAATGAAGCATAAATGTAAACAACAATTAACAGTTAAATTTTGATCTACGATTTATATGATTATAGTGGCACATTTCAACTTCATGAAAGTTGTAAAGCTTGTCATTATGAGCGTTTATATATTTTTTTTCTATATTTTGCACACTTCTACATTAATTAAAAAATTATTAAAAATTTTACTTAAACAATAGCCATAGGATAAATGAGAAGAAAGTGCTAATGTATAAAGCCTCACTGAAAATATCATCAATATAACTCTTGAAGACAATATATCAAGTCAAAGTTCCAATACCGTTTCATGGTGATTGATAAAAATTGAAGAGTTCAAGAAAATGTGCAAGGTTCCAAACCTTGAAACATAACTCTCTTAATTTTGCAAATCTTTTGAACATTTGATATTTTGTAATGTTCTAATGTTTTTTTTATTTTTTATTATGCTCTTATTTTGGGTATATAAATATGTAATACTTGAAAGACAAATGCGTTTTTATGTTTTAAATGTGATAATATGATATGTATATACTTATTTAGTATTATGTTTTTCATTATTGGTTTAAAATATATTTTCCTTAACGGGTAACAGCTAATGGGTCGGGTCATATTACTTGTTAATATTATCGGGTCGATTTCAGATCGAGTCATTTTACTAGTTTATTTTAATAGGTGTTACACGATACGGCCCGTTAAGATATTTGATATGACATGAAAATGATACGAACACGAAAAACACGACACGAATGTCAGGTCTAATATTCACCTCACAAAATGCTTCGTTATAAATTACTCTTTCTTTCATTTGTAGCAGCACTTCGTCTTTCCTTTATGTGTTGATAAAGCCTCTGCAATCCCAAAGCAAGATGGCATATCCCAACTTCTACTTCTTCCTCCAAAGTCTCTTTCTATCTCCATTTCAACCTCACTCCGAAATATTCATTTCTTCTTCTGATATAGTATTCCAGGCAAATCCCTTCTTTTTGGTCGGTAATTCCTCCCATCGCCCCCAACGGTTATCGTCATTCATATTTAACTACACCATAATACAACGGTGCTTTAATATACAAACTAGAAATACAATTCTCTTACCCGTCTTGTGTTCCAAAACAAATTCTTATGGCGCCACACTAAAATGAATGTGTTTTCTAACAAAAACTGACATGACTCTTCAGTGATATCTAGATTTATAAATATATATATATATATATATATATTACAGTTACATAAGCATCTTATATTGCTAGATAGTTTGACAAAATAACACTTCTTCTAAAATTAACGTTTTACCATGAACAACAATAACAAAACAAAAGAATAAGTAATTATTTATGTGTCACCAGCCAGCTATTGGTGTCGTCAATAAAAATTTTAGTGTCGCCGAAATCCAGTATTGAAATGTCAGCAAAATCCAACAAAAGAATAACACACGAACATTGAAAAACAAAGAATTTGAATGCCAAATTATTACCATGTATCTGGGAATTATTCAAAAGTACCTAGTATATCTTCTGCTTTGTTGCCTTCACCTTGCTGGTCCATCACTTCTACTTTATGCCATTTGACATGTCCTCGAAATGACCGTTAGACACGTTACTTTGGTTAGTTTATTCAAATTTAGGCGCCAAATATTTCACCCCAAATTAAAAATTAGTAAAAATTATTAGGAAGTAATTTTGTTATGTTGGACTAAGAAAAGAAAGACTGTTTCTGAGAATTCAAAGGTACTTGGAAGGAGTTATTTAGTAATACGGTCTAGTAGTATTTCTTTTTAATTGTAAGTGAGAGGTCTTAGGTTCGATTATCGTCAAAAAAAATTTAAACCATATTATTATGGCTACCCCAGTATGAGGCTTAGCCAATTCTCGACACTTTAGTGTAGATACTATCGTTTGTTAAAAAAAAAAAACAAAAAAAAGTACTGGGAAGGAATCAAATGTTAGGGTTAGCTTTGAATCATAGCCAATCTAGTTACACATGACCGCCCTATATATGGATCATTATCTTTCTCATGGGCTTAATATAAAGGCTTCTTAGGCCATCTCCAATAGGGAGGGCTAAAGGTCCAAAAACCGAAAAATGACCTGATTTTCCCAAAAACGCATCTCCAACTGAAGGTTAAGCTATAATTTTGTGGAGTCCACAAGGCCATTATTTGGCTAAAGGGGCACCAGGCTGGCCAAATGTGGCCCTCCTCTTAGGCCATCTCCAACCTAAATGGCTAAACATAGCTCGGTCCAAAATTATAGCCCTGCAAAAAATTATTTTTAGATGAACACTGCCAGGCTATATTTATGTATCATCTCCAACCGAAATGGGCTATGTTTTAGCCCCTCAATAACTTATTATTTTTAAGTTTGTGCTTTAACTTATTGGTTAATTGAATTAAACTACCATATTAAAATAAAGTTATCCAGACATATTTTGGTTGCCACTTGTTGCTAAATAAATAAGCCAATAATTTTTCGGATAGGATTTCAAGTGACACATGTCACTAAATGAGTAACTCTCCATATTTCTTATCTTTATGTAATCTTAATATTTTTTTCATATAGGATTTCGAGTGACACGTGTCTAAATGAGTAACTTTTCATATTTCTTGTCTTTATGTAATCTTAATAATTTTTTGGATATCATTTTCAAGTGACATGTGTCGAGATGTAATTGGTTATGCAAATTTCAGTAATATTCTTATCTACTTCTTCTCTTCAACTTCCAATATTAATAAATTGCCTGGATATTAGAATTCTCACACCTTCATCTTTGCCTCTCCAATTGTTGGAAATGTGCCCTAAAGCCAATCATATGATGATACTTTACGGACATTTCACATGTTAAACTAATCTAGTTTAAATATAAAGGGCAAATATTATTGTTTGAGCCGTATCATATAAATGTTATATGCTTAAACGATAAAGTCCAAGGAATATGTGATTGGGAGAATGCAATCTAATGAAGTTAGATTCATGAGACCATTCTTTCGTAGACACATCCTAAATGTTCCTGATCATAGGATTGTCAATTGGGCATTGACAGTCCGTCAAGATCGGTACGTGCTATGTCTTCTCTCAGGGAGAGTGACTAGTCTCGAGTCATTGGTGTGTGTGACATCAAGACAAGTACGTAGGTGCTCAGTAGAGAATGAGTTCACTGAACTCAATCAACGAAGAGTTCTCATACTCATGTCACATGAGAACTCATGGTTGGGATAATGCAAAGTAGTCCTTTGACCTGAGGCATCACAGTTGTCTTGTGGTTAAGTCCTTCATCTTTGATTATGTCAAACGTCATTCCATTGGAGTGTCCACGGCATCGTTGGGGTTAAACCACTTAGCCATGGAGGCAAGTGAATGCGCAACAAGGGATCTCTAACCTTCAAACCGTTGGGGGAGAATACTCTATGATATGATTTAGAATCTCTGGCCAGAGTATGAATGAGATTTAGGAATGCGTTCCAAATCACATTCAAGGTAATCATATAAGCACACGAATCACATTGGATAGTATACATGAATAAATAAACTATCAAACCAAACAATGTGGTCAAGAGTATTGTATTAGAGAAAGACCGTATTGCATTTGTAATCCCAAACTGAATAGGTTTTCTCTACCTCTTCTGATTAGCTTGGGTAACCATGATATGCTGCAAGGTGTCACTCATGGTTTGTGGAAGCCCTAAACGTGTGTAATCACTAAAGGGAGAATTGAAAGTAAGTTTCAATTCACAATCGATGTAAAATGGTTTTAATCGCCCACTGCCTCGCTAAAAGGAACCTAATGGATCGCACACCGTGTAAGGTGGAGATTGAAGAAACAATGGAGATGAGTAAGAATGATTAAATGGTTTAATCATTTATTTATGGCAAGAATTAATTAATATGTTAATTAATCAAACGAATAAGTTCGTTAAAGACCTCGGGATAGTTTTGGACCTTAAGGCCCAATGGGCTTCGAACGTCAAGCCCATTAACTTAAGTTGTATGACAACTTAATGAATAATGATTCACAAAGGCCCAATTAGTCCAAAATATCCTAATGGCCGGCCATATTGTTTAGGGTAGTGAACTTGGACTTATTTACAAGTTTGCCACTCAAATGAATAAAGGTATAAATATGACTTTATAGCCAAAATTCATTAAGGGTTTGTTTTGGAGAAAATTGGTGAGAACTTGTCTCTCCATTTCTCTCTAAAGAGGCCGGCCACCTTGGGGGGTGCATCTTGCAATCCCACTACTCCAAGGTCACTCATTTCTTCTCCAATCTCTCCTTGGTGAAGAGACTTAGAGGTTCTCAATTTTGGGAACTTGGAGAAACCTATTCATCCATCCAAATCCATAGATTTTAGATGCAAGGAATGAAGGCCCTCTCTTTGGGTGATTAGCCTTTGCCCTCTCTTTGGGTGATTAGCCTTTGCTTATGCAAAGAGGAATCTACAAAGGTATAAATTTCAACTCACTTTGTTTTGAGTTGAGTTTTGGTTCACCAATCTCCTAGGCTTTGAATTTCATGGTTAAAGTTTTGTTTTTAAGTGCATGCAAGCATGATTCCGTCTTTAATTGTTAATTGCATGCTTATTGATGTTGCTTAAATGAACTTGTTTTCACAAAATAATCCTTCACCAATATCTCTTGTCATTGTCTAAAATTTGTCATTTCAATTCAAATTTGCAATTAATTCCAACCTTGGATCTTCTTCACATTCCAATTGGGGGTCCTCATCCAATTCCAAATTGGAAGATAAATGGGCAGAACGAAGACGAGAAGAGGAGGAGTCCGACGAAGAAGATGAAGCATGGCACCACACAAAATTTATGGTGCCAATGGTTGGGACCATGGCGTGTGAGGAAACTCAACAACAACCTCATGGGGTGGCTCTGTTGTTGATCGCTCTTACAAACCACGACAAAGAGAGATGGTGTACGAAACTCTGATGAGTAACTACTTCAGCTCCAACGCGATGTACCTAGAACAAGATTTTAGACATCACTTCTAGATGAGGCATCATGTCTTCAAGCATTTTCTTTATGATGTCCAACATGCCTTCAATCCATACTTTCGACAGAAGATTGATAGATCAGGCTATCCTGGTTTCTTGCCTCACTAAAAGATTACTGTTGCACTTTGAATAATGGCCTACACCTCCACAGCTGATGTGATGGATGATACATATGGTATGTTTAAGTCTACATGCCTTGAGAATCTTGCTTAATTTTTTCACACAATTGCGTAGATTTACAAAGATAAGTACCTCTGTGAACCAAATCAAGTAGATCTTGCTCGGCTCCTTCGCAAAGTTGAAGAACGTGGTTTTCCGGACATGATAAGATCATTAGATTGTATGCATTGGCAGTGGAAGAACTATCCCACCGGATGGCAATGAGTTTTTAACGGAATATCGAGAAAGCCAAATATTGTGTTAAAGGTGGTTGCCTAGTTTAACACATGGATCTGGCATGCTTTCTTTGGAGTCCCAGGATCCCAAAATGACATCACAGTACTCGGGCGTTCACCCTTCTTTACTAACCTAACAGAGGGTAAATCACCTTAATTGGACTACTACATCAACAAACGTCAGTACAATTACCTAGCAGATGACATTTACCCGAGGTTGGCGACATTTGTACAAGAAATTGCAAACCATGTGGATGTCGTTGAAAGGTGGTTTACCTTACACCAAAAGGTGTATTGAAAAGATATTGAAAGAGCTTTCAGTATTTTACAAGCACGGTAGAAAATCATTAAGGAACTGGCAAAAGGGTGGAGTCTAGATAAATTGAACTCCATCATGATGTCGTGTATCATATTACACAACATGATTGTGGAGGATGAGCGAGATGACTATGTTGATGGAGAATTTGATGGCGACCAAGATGATCCGAACTGGTTAAGGAGGGCTCATGCAAGAATATATAATGGACCTAATTTGCCTTTAGATCCAAGAACTGGTAACATATCTATAAAATGAATACATGAGGCATCATAGAATAATATGTTCGTGTACCACAAACAAGTACCTACAATAGGATCTTGTTGCACATCATTGGGCGAAAAAAAAACAATGGAGTAAGCCTAACGGACAAAATGTTATTTAAGTTTCAATAACTCCCCGAAGTAGTACAAGGGTGAAGATTGTGTTGTTATTTGTTTTCCATCTTGAAGAACAACTCTCGTGGTTTCTAGGGTTCGGTGGAGTGGTGTTTTCATATAACTCGTAGTACTTTATGGACGTACGAATCCAAATGCCTTGACTTGTTTGAGAAATAACTTTGATACTATTGATAGGAGCATATTTATGCGCCTTAGTTAGCTAGTTCTTATGCATTTATGTTGTGTTTTCTTAGTTAAAGTAGTCTTTTAAGCTATTTTCATGTGTTTTCAGGTTTTAGAGACAAAGTGAGCAAAAGGTTGCAATTTGGAGCATTTTGGAGCAAAATTGGGCTAGAATGGAGTTCATGCACATGAAGCACAAGGGATGGACGAATTTGAAGGATTGATGAAGCTAGGAATGTGTTTTGAAGTTGAAGAATTGAAGATACAAAGATTCCTAATTGAAGTGGGAAAGTGCTTAATTGAAGATGAAATCCTAGTTGAAGATGGATTCCTAGTTGAAGTTGAATTCCTAGAAGATTGAAGTTTCCTACTCAAACAAGGTTTCCTACTTGAAGAAGGGAAGTTGAAGCCAAAGAATCAGCTCAAGTGAAGAAACCTTATCCAAAACATTATCCAAACCCTATCCTATCCAATCCTATCTTATCTTATCCTATCTTAATCCTATCCTAATTTAATTCCACCTGCATGGGGGATTTATTTTCAGATTAGGACACATTAAAATTGGTTTCTAGAAGCCCTTATCCACTCCTACAAAGGTGCCACACCTTATCCCTTGTTTTTTCTAGAAATCAGCCACAAAACAACCTTTCTAGAAGGCCTTATCCCTTGTCCTACAAAAGTGACGCCCCAAACCTTTCTAGAACTTCTAGAAACCTGATTATTCCTTTCCCCCTTGGTTTCTAAAAGCCTTAACCTTTTCCTTCAAGGATTGTGTGTTATTATCCTATACAAATTAGGCCTTTAAATCCTTTTCCTTTGCTACATAGGGGCTGCGAATTTCAGCCTATAAATACCATCCTCTACCATATTTTCACTACACCATTCACCAAAACATACCTTGTGTGCCGTGAGTTTGCAAGGAGAAGAAGGAAGACAACTTGGAGTCGTGCATGCCATTCAAGGAGCTTGGATTGTGGAGCGTTTCTAGGTGTTTTCTATCTTTGTTTTAATGTTTAAATTTATTTATCTTTGTTTATTTGCGAGTATGAGGAACTAAACCCCCCTTGGCTAGGGGGGGATTCGAAACCATGATTATGCTTGCTATATGATTTGATTACTTCTAATTGCGTTTCATAAGTTGTGATTTCAATTTGCTTATCTATGTGAATTAAAACTTATTCTTGTATGTTGATTGAGGGTCGACACTTAGTTTGCATGCATGAATTTGATGCTAGGATATAAGGGAATTTCACCTAATCGTTATGAACTTATATTCACAAGTAGTAAAGGTTGTTGATCACAATCGTGTTAAGTAAATTCTTGGCATAAGTTTCATGCAATCATAGTAACAAGTGCTTCGTCAATGCTTATGGTTTTCATAGAACTTAATGATTCTTGCTTGTATCTCTATTATGCAATCATGTAGGGGACTTGTGGGGAATGATTTGGGTTGTCGTATGCAATCATCCAATTCAATAACATTAGGAAAATCTGAAGGTTAATTTAAGCGGACCTAATTAACTTGGGGCGTTGGGAATTCATGGTTTATTGAAAAGCAATTAGAGATCGTTTTATATGCAAGTGTGACATGTGTGGAGATGAACCCCTTAGCTAGCCTTCCATCCATCCATTTAAACCAAATTCGTTTTAGAGTCTTTTCAATTTACAAAGTTTTGTTTTGTTTTCAAAATTCGTCCAAAATCAATCCCCCTTTAGTTTTAAGTGTCATATTAGTTAGAAACCCATTTAGTTTGTGTTTTTAAGTGTCTTGAGTCAAGTTTAAACCAATTTTCGTCCAAATTCTTCCCTAGTGTCCAAAACTGCCCAGAAAGTGGTTTTAAGGCAGTTTTGAGTGTTTATTTGCTGTTTTGAGTCTTTTGGTTTGTTTTAGTGTTTTAAAGTTTAGTTTTACATTCTTTGAGTCTAGTTAGTGTTTTAAACTTGTTTTTACGTTTTTGAGTCAAGTCCAAGTGATTTTGCAATCCCTCCTAATCCCCGGCCTAGAACGATCCCTACTTACATACTTGCTACAATTGATAAAAAGAGGGTTAATTTGAGTGTCAACATAATTTTCACATCAAATTTTGGCGCCGTTGCCGGGGATTAGCAACTTTGCTAATCCCTTGGATTGTTTTATTTCAGTTTTAATTCGTTCCAGATTCTGAGTTTGTTATTTTGTTTCTTGTTTTAGGTACTTGTTTATGACTCGGAGTTCTAATCCGGTTCACGAACATATTTTAGACTTTGACGACGATTTTGAGCGTGAGTTGAGACGAAAGAGGAAGAACCCGGAACCTAGTGAATCAAGTGCAAGTTCGGAGTCCATTTCTGAATTTGAAGAGGAAGTGGAAAACATGGCAGCGGACAACCGAACAATCAAGGAGCTTTCCGCGTCGGGATTGGATAATGCCGCACCCCTATGTATCCAATACCCTAGGGCGGCTCCGGACAAAACTGCCGAGTTCGAATTGAAGTCAAGCTTGTTACATCACATTCCGAAGTACCATGGGCTGTCCATGGAAGATCCGAACAAGCATTTGAAGGAGTTTGAAGTCGTTTGCTCAAGCATGACTCCGGTGAACGTGGATGAGAGCATCTTGAAGATGAAGGCCTTTCCCTTTTCTCTCCTAGAGAAGGCGAAAGATTGGTTGTACGAATTGGCTCCCGGAACTGTCACATCATGGGAGAGCATGAAACGAGCTTTCTTGGAGAAGTTTTTCCCAACTTCTCGAGTCATCCTCCTACGAAAAAGGATAAGTGGAATTCAACAAGATGAAGGTGAGTCTTTTCCTACGTATTACGAACGTTTTAAATCTCTTGTTGCTTCATGTCCACAGCATCAAATGAATGAGGAGCTTCTTTTACAATATTTCTACGAGGGACTTCTACCAATCGAACGACAAATGTTAGATGCCTCAGCGGGAGGAGCATTGGTGGACAAGACCCCTACGGCTGCAAAGATGTTGATTGCTAATCGAGCGTTGAACGCTCAACAATACGAAGGTGTTGGACAAAGGAGCATGCCACAGCAACATCAAGTCAATGAGGTAAGTGTCATAATCGAACTTCAAAATCAAATGGCTAACCTTACTATGTTGCTTTCTCAGGTGGTGGAAGGTTCAAAAGTCAAAACAATAGCTTCTTGTGGCGTATGTTCCATGCAAAACCACCATACGGACAAGTGCCCCCAATTGATAGAGAATGGAGGGTGGGAGACACTCAATGTTGTGGGATATGGCAACCAATACCAATCACGTGGTGATCCGTTTTCCAATACTTACAATCCCGGTTGGCGTGATCATCCGAATTTC
Source organism: Malus sylvestris (assembly GCF_916048215.2). NCBI lineage: Eukaryota > Viridiplantae > Streptophyta > Magnoliopsida > Rosales > Rosaceae > Malus > Malus sylvestris. The sequence goes on from NC_062260.1 coordinate 10,478,645, forward strand.
AACTGGCGAGACCCCCAACAAGGCCAACAACAAAGCGGATTTAGGCAACAACCCCAGGGTTTCTATCAAAAGCCGTTGGCACCACCACAAGCCCAAGCACAACCTGCCCAAAGCAATGTAGGTAATTCAAGTGATAATGATAAGATTTTTCAATTACTTACTACTTTGACGCAAGAAGTCCAAACTCAAGCCAAAGAGAGGCAAATCCAAGATAGGAGGGTGGACAACTTGGAGAAGCAAGTGGGACAAATTGCCGAGTTCATAGGGCAATTTCGTGAGCAAGGAAGGTTGCCTAGCTCAACGGTGGTCAATCCGAAAGGTGGATTCGAATCTGCAAAGGCTATCACGCTAAGAAGCGGAAAAGAAGTAGGAACCGAGCCAAAACCATCCAAATCTGCCCCCAAGGAGGACGAGAAGATGCAAATTGAGGAGATGGACCAAGCAAAGGCCACGGCAAGGATTGAGCAATCCTTGCCGCAACCACCAAGGCTATCCAATTCGGCCAATAAGGGTAAGGAAGGTATAATTCAAGTTAATTCTAATGTTATTCCTCCGGATGTACCCTTTCCTAGCAGATTTTTGCAAGCCAAGAACGAAGAAGAGGAACAAGACGTTCTTGAGACGTTTAGAAAGGTGCATGTCAATATCCCTCTCCTCGATGCTATAAAGCAAATCCCGAAGTATGCCAAGTTTTTGAAGAAGCTTTGTACAACAAGGAAACGGATTCGGGAGAAAGAGGTGGTACACGTAAGTGAGAATGTATCTGCATTGTTGCAAAGAAAGTTACCACCTAAATGCAAAGATCCAGGTAGTTTCACTATCCCTTGTGTTATTGGCAATGCGAGGTTTGATAATGCTATGTTAGATTTAGGTGCATCTATAAATGTCATGCCATATTCTGTTTATGCATCCATGAATCTAGGAAAGCTTAAAAATGATGGTGTTATTATTCAATTAGCCGATCGATCTAATGCATACCCCAAAGGAGTTTTGGAGGATGTTTTGGTGCAGGTAGACCATTTGATTTTTCCTGCAAATTTTTATGTGCTTGACATGGAAGATTCGGTACACTCTCCATCATCACCACTCTTACTTGGACGTCCTTTCATGAAAACAGCTCAAACCAAGATTGACGTGGCCAAGGGAGCAGTAACTATGGCCTTTGGTGGTGATATGATTAACTTTAAGATTTCTGAATCGGTTGAGAATACTAATGATGTTCGTTCTTGTTGTGCTATTAATGTAATTGATAATATAGGGCAGGAATGTTCAACACTAGTCAACAAGAATGTACCACAACCCACCATCGAGGAAGGAATTGGAGTGAACAATAAAGAGTGCACGGCCCCAACCTTGAAATCATCAAATCTGCCCAAGTGCAACCCTTGTGCATTTGTCCATAGTGCTACCACTTCTTTGCCGTACAAAGGTAAGCCACCTATTCCAATTTCGATTCCCATTTCAACTAATAGGTTGTTACCTTGTATGGTGCAGGTACCAAATCGAAGACAACGTAATGGGAGAGTTCGTGTTGATTTAGAGAAGCAAAACATGACAAATAGAAAGGATCATTATCCCATCCCATTCAAGGACCCAAAGAATGAAGTATTTCGTAGGTCAGGTTGTGGAAACACCCCTCCATGCTGTGGGGTTCCATAAACCTTCGATGAAGCATCGTCCGGCTGGAAGACGTTAAAGCAAGCGCTACTTGGGAGGCAACCCATGCATTCAACAAAGGAGGACATAGAAAGCACTCCAATTTCAGATTTGCGTTCCTAAACTCTTCTCTTTGTTGTTAATTTCGTTTCTGCTATGTTAGGTTGTTTTGATGTTGTTTTGTTTGTTTGTTTGTTATTTGTGTGAGTCTATGCTTGAAACATTGAGGACAATGTTTGATTTAAGTGTGGGGGGGTAACCAAAGTGTTTTGATGCAAATTCGTAGGGTTTTGTCACCCATAATTTCAAATGTTGTTTCTTGCTGTTTTTAAGCCTTTTTAAGCTGTTTTGGTGTGTTTTAATATGTTTTGAGTAAAAAATCCGAAAATCCCATAAAAATTTGAAAAATTTGTTTTAAAAACCCAAAAAGAGTCGTTTTGTGTGTTTGTTTGTGTCTTAGGGTACCTTCCAACACAATGATAAGGATTCGGTTTGTAATTGCATGATTGTTAAAGAGAGTTATAAACATGGATGAAAGTTTGATTTACTCTTTGGTTTATGCTTGGTTGTGGTTATAACTTATGACTTCACATGTAATCATAAAGAAAAAAATCAGTTTTTGTAACATGCTTGAAGGAAGGAACTCAAACAAACGCTACAACCTTGTGAGACTTGAGCCTAAATTTTTATTTGGAGAGTTAAAATCTGTGCATTCTTGTTTTCTAAAGTCGTTGCATGATCTCATTATTCTTTGCTTGGTTACTACTTAGAAGGCGTTTCATCATTTAGTTCCAAACACTAGAACTCATGCCAATGTCATTCAAAACATGTTATTGAATTGCATAACACATATTCAAGATGAAGTTGTTTAGTAGTACCACCATAGCCAAAAAGCCTTCATTCCATGCATTTGTTTTTGTAGGTTTAACCCCGTTGAGCCTTGTTTAGCCTATGTTGTTTGTTAACCCACATTATCCTTACCTAGCCTAGATTAGGACCATCCATACCTTTGTTCTTGAAGCATAGTAATAAATGACTCAAAATGAATTCCTTTTGGTCATTATTGGCAGAAAATAAGTGTGGGGGAAGTGAGTTTTGTTGTGGGTGTGCCAAAGTCTTGAATGAGGCATGAAAAAGAAAAAAAAATGAAATTCGTGGAAAAAGAAAAAGAAAAAGAAAAAATGTGAAAAGTATGAAAAAAGAGTTGAAAAGATGTGAAAAAGAGTTCTAAAAGTGTTGATTGTTGAAGAAAGGGTCCAAAAAGTTGCATTTGACCCTAAATATGCATGCGTATTCCCCTTTGTGTTTAAAGTTGTTTTCTGCACTATAAAGTGAATTCTAAGTGTCAATTTCATTGCTTTGCTTACTATTGTTTTAAGAACATTTGTTTATCCTTTACCCTTCTTTGTTAGCCAATACCCCAAGCCCCGTTACAACCCTTTACTTTAATCTTGAGTGTTATGTGTTTCAATTTGTGGAGTTTAACATTGGTATGAGCATATGGTGTCGCTGGTTCTCGCATCTAAGTAGTAGCATTCCATTCATGAGATCATATTTAAACATGTTGTTAACTCCGGAAAGTGCTTCCTTTGTCATACATATATGTGAGCATTCGTTTTCATATTTACATCAATCTTCTCACATATAACTAGTATAGGGTGTGTAGTCAGAAATTCTGTGTGAAAATTAAGTGCATATCTAGTAAGGACTTGAGCAATTTCTCTAAGGCATGTTACTACATTCAAAATCATGTTTTAAATGGTTATATGTGAACTAGTACGTGGTGACTATGATTAAGTATGTGCTTAAGTGTGAAGATGACTAAAATCTATGGGAATGATGATTTTTAATAAGTCATGTACCATTGGAAATCCCTGAGGCGATTGTTGGAAGGTTTAGGTCATGTTTTGTTTCGTTGTTTTGCTCGAGGACTAGCAAAAGCTAAGTGTGGGGGAATTTGATAGGAGCATATTTATGCGCCTTAGTTAGCTAGTTCTTATGCATTTATGTTGTGTTTTCTTAGTTAAAGTAGTCTTTTAAGCTATTTTCATGTGTTTTCAGGTTTTAGAGACAAAGTGAGCAAAAGGTTGCAATTTGGAGCATTTTGGAGCAAAATTGGGCTAGAATGGAGTTCATGCACATGAAGCACAAGGGATGGACGAATTTGAAGGATTGATGAAGCTAGGAATGTGTTTTGAAGTTGAAGAATTGAAGATACAAAGATTCCTAATTGAAGTGGGAAAGTGCTTAATTGAAGATGAAATCCTAGTTGAAGATGGATTCCTAGTTGAAGTTGAATTCCTAGAAGATTGAAGTTTCCTACTCAAACAAGGTTTCCTACTTGAAGAAGGGAAGTTGGAGCCAAAGAATCAGCTCAAGTGAAGAAACCTTATCCAAAACATTATCCAAACCCTATCCTATCCAATCCTATCTTATCTTATCCTATCTTAATCCTATCCTAATTTAATTCCACCTGCATGGGGGATTTATTTTCAGATTATGACACATTAAAATTGGTTTCTAGAAGCCCTTATCCACTTCTACAAAGGTGCCACACCTTATCCCTTGTTTTTTCTAGAAATCAGCCACAAAACAACCTTTCTAGAAGGCCTTATCCCTTGTCCTACAAAAGTGACGCCCCAAACCTTTCTAGAACTTCTAGAAACCTGATTATTCCTTTCCCCCTTGGTTTCTAAAAGCCTTAACCTTTTCCTTCAAGGATTGTGTGTTATTATCCTATACAAATTAGGCCTTTAAATCCTTTTCCTTTGCTACATAGGGGCTGCGAATTTCAGCCTATAAATACCATCCTCTACCATATTTTCACTACACCATTCACCAAAACATACCTTGTGTGCCGTGAGTTTGCAAGGAGAAGAAGGAAGACAACTTGGAGCCGTGCATGCCATTCAAGGAGCTTGGATTGTGGAGCGTTTCTAGGTGTTTTCTATCTTTGTTTTAATGTTTAAATTTATTTATCTTTGTTTATTTGCGAGTATGAGGAACTAAACCCCCCTTGGCTAGGGGGGGATTCGAAACCATGATTATGCTTGCTATATGATTTGATTACTTCTAATTGCGTTTCATAAGTTGTGATTTCAATTTGCTTATCTATGTGAATTAAAACTTATTCTTGTATGTTGATTGAGGGTCGACACTTAGTTTGCATGCATGAATTTGATGCTAGGATATAAGGGAATTTCACCTAATCGTTATGAACTTATATTCACAAGTAGTAAAGGTTGTTGATCACAATCGTGTTAAGTAAATTCTTGGCATAAGTTTCATGCAATCATAGTAACAAGTGCTTCGTCAATGCTTATGGTTTTCATAGAACTTAATGATTCTTGCTTGTATCTCTATTATGCAATCATGTAGGGGACTTGTGGGGAATGATTTGGGTTGTCGTATGCAATCATCCAATTCAATAACATTAGGAAAATCTGAAGGTTAATTTAAGCGGACCTAATTAACTTGGGGCGTTGGGAATTCATGGTTTATTGAAAAGCAATTAGAGATCGTTTTATATGCAAGTGTGACATGTGTGGAGATGAACCCCTTAGCTAGCCTTCCATCCATCCATTTAAACCAAATTCGTTTTAGAGTCTTTTCAATTTACAAAGTTTTGTTTTGTTTTCAAAATTCGTCCAAAATCAATCCCCCTTTAGTTTTAAGTGTCATATTAGTTAGAAACCCATTTAGTTTGTGTTTTTAAGTGTCTTGAGTCAAGTTTAAACCAATTTTCGTCCAAATTCTTCCCTAGTGTCCAAAACTGCCCAGAAAGTGGTTTTAAGGCAGTTTTGAGTGTTTATTTGCTGTTTTGAGTCTTTTGGTTTGTTTTAGTGTTTTAAAGTTTAGTTTTACATTCTTTGAGTCTAGTTAGTGTTTTAAACTTGTTTTTACGTTTTTGAGTCAAGTCCAAGTGATTTTGCAATCCCTCCTAATCCCCGGCCTAGAACGATCCCTACTTACATACTTGCTACAATTGATAAAAAGAGGGTTAATTTGAGTGTCAACATAATTTTCACATCAACTATCTTTTGAGAGCCATCTATAAGCCTTGCAAAAAGCTTCATCTTCCTTTCGGGTCCAAGCCTTTCCCTTGGTTGAAGATGTGGCCATTTAAAAAATATAAATTTAGATTATTGGAATAGGTAAGAGAGGGGTGTGTATGAAAAGAGTGTTTGAGGTGAATTGAATGTGAAGAATTGAAATATAATGAGGTAAGATAGTATGGAAGGGTGAAAAGGATGTGAGAAATTGTGTAGAAATGACTTAGGTATTTATAAAAATAAAAATAAATTTTTTATTTTTTATTTTTTTAAATTCATCCTGAAAAAAAAAAATATATATATATATAACGGCTACATGACGTGACATCATGTAGTTGTTGGCTGCTGATAGCTTGGGCCCCTCAAACGGGCTGGCTGGTGGGCTCAACATGCCCATCCTGAAGGTCAAAGGATTTGAATTTGGTTTGGTGGGTCCCTTTTTTTTTGTCTTTTTACCCAAACCTCCATTGGAGTTGGGTTTTGTCTCAATTAGAGCTAAAACATGGCCTATGGCCCTATGGCCTGATCCATTGAAGATGACCGTAGCCCATTTTTTGGGGCCAAAGTCCATAGTTATAATAATTAATTCAAATTCAACGACTAGATTTGAAAACATCTAAAGGTAGTTTAATTAAATAAACTAATAATTTAAAGTATAAACTTAAAACTAATAAATTATTGAGGGGTTATATTTAGCTCATTCGGTTAGAGATAGTATATGAGTATGACCTGCCACTGTTCATTTAAAAATGATATTTTGGTTAAAGATGGCTTTAGACTCTTAGTTTTGAGTTCAAGTTCGGATCCCTACTGTCTAAATGTTGCAAACTACCAATCCATTTTTTAATTTTCCATTAAGGGCGGGTAATAAATTTTAGTGGAGAATATTTCGGAGTAATTAAATCTAATCTAACAAAACGCAATAGCAACTCATTCAATCCACCATAGATAAGCAGTCAAGCCCAAACATTTTGTTAGTGTATGTCGGTTATAATTCCCAGTTTCATAGCCCAAACCTTTGTGTGTAAGTTGAGTCTTATATATTTTGAAAATATGTACAAAATAGAGAGAACTCACATATGCATTAAAGAGGAAATACTTTGTGCGTCAAACAATTTTTGAGTGAGTTCATGTGCATATCATGTTCCTAGAAGATTTGTTCCTTGTTTGAGGTCTTTCTAGGGTTTAAACAAAATTCCATATCTTGAGATTGTGTGGTGGAAGGATCATGTGAAGAAGATTTGTGAGGCGAGATTGTCATTATGGCGAAAGATGGCGTAGCAGCTGTGTAAGTCTTTAGGAGTCTTGAAGGGTGTCCTTACGTTGCATAAGTCTATTGGGCGAGTCATTGTAAAGTTATTTTTCTCATAGTGGATTTATTTCACTGGCTTGGGCCCCAGGTTTTTGCTCCATTTATCGGAGTTTTACCTCACTAAATCTTTATGTAATGTGTTTTTAAGCTTTTCTGCACTTTATTTACTTCATAACAGGATTGATATATGCTTTCAATCCTACTGTCTGATTGTTATATTATTGCCTCATTACACTTGTTGATCAGAACTTGTTTTCTATTTCCGATGCATACTTGATCAATGTGATTAAGAAATAAAGTTTGTGAAAGTTGGATTCAACTAAAGGAGTTTACAACTCAAGTGGTTAAGAGTCACTTTTTATCTACCTATGCACATGAGACCGAGGTTTGATTCCCCTTCATTAGCCAGGTGAACTGCTTTTACTAGTCGAGTCGTCAAATTAGGTTCGCTTTTCCACAAAAATAAGTATTATTTTTACCGAGTCTAATTCAGCTTCATTTTGAATTTTGGCACTTCGCTAACCAGAATAAATAAAATAGTTTTAGATTTTATTTTCCTAGTATAATTCATACTTTCCCAACCCTAACACTAATCTCACAACTCTTCTCTACCTCCCTCAACTTTTCAGTTTCCTCCATTTCTTGTCATCTCCTCGTAGGTCTTCTCCCTCATCATTTCTCTTCCTTCTTCGTCTCCTCATATCTCCATGCCCCTTACCACTCTTTTCTCCATCTTCTCATCCTCCATGCTTCCTCTCCCTTAGACGCTCCATCTGCTTAACAAGCTCAAGATAAAATTGATGAAAACGAAATCAAATTTACCCTGCTAGCTAGTTTCGATGTAGTTGGGTTCGCTTACCATCATGATTTTGTCAGAGAGGAGAACCAATCTAATTTGATCCATTTCAGGGCTACGATTCCATTACCGATTATGGAGTTGAAAATGACTGAATGGAAATCCACCAACCCTTAGTTGTAGACTTGTAGATAGTTTTTAGTTCAAATCTCATGGACGACCGTTCTTAAATAAAAAATAATTAGTATATATATATATACACCCCAATTAAAAATATGATACTGGAAAATATTTTATTTTTAGGCACTTTAACAATACAAATACTTATATTGACAAACTGTTATATAATATATACATTAGATAAATGTAGGATTATAAACTTAGGGGCTTTAGAGCATCACTAACAACCTAGCTAAAAGAGGTTGTTTCGACTATTTTAATGAAAATGCAGCAAAACACAGAAAAATGAGCTTCCAACATATTAGCTTTTTGGCTAGCTATTTAGTTTTTGAAACAGCAACTCGCTACATTTAGGGAGGAGGAGAGAGAAATTAATTGGCTAGCTAAACATTAATATTCCTATGTCGTTGTACACTATGCTTCTATCTATGCATTCAGTTCTCGACCATACATTGGATCAACAAGATATTATGGCAGAGTGGTGAAGCAACGAGATCTGACGGCAGAGTGGTGGAGCAACGTGGCGGATTGATGAGATTTGAATTTGAATGTTGTAGATTGGTAGTAGGAATGGGCAACGGTTATGGCGGGCAGGTAACCATGGTTATTTATTTATAACCGTTTATTCTTATATCCGCATAACCGTTTACCATTGGGTAATTGTCTAAATGGTTATACTCATACTCATAACTGTTTATAAATGGTTAACCATACCCATAACCGTGTACCATTTAACCGTAACCGTTCAGTACCCGTTTACCCATTTATCATTTTTAAACTCGTTTATCCTTTCTTTTTTACCATTTACTCATTTTTCATCCGTCTACGTGTTTTTTTAACAACTTGAAAATTTTAAAAGAACAATTTGTCATAATTTTCTTTTTCCAACAATTAAACACCGTTATAGGTACATTCATCATACATTTCCGCATTTTAATTTTTTAAGTCCCTATATCATTCCAATAATTGAAATAATATTTTACAAATGATATTTTTACTGTTAGCAATGGAGATAATATAAAATTTGCTAAGTATTCTTGGTTATGAAAACTGTTAAAAGACAATATTCTTAGGTTATTTAACTCGGAATGTAAAATATTAACATAATATATATAATGAACCATGAAATTTAAAATGGTTAAGGAAAGTTATATTATATTAGCTATAGAAATCATGCACTATAGTCAATAACATTGATCTAAGTTTTGTCCGATAGGGAACATGGTTTATGTTAATTTTACATATATAAAATAAATGGGTAAATGGTTACCCGTTTATAACCGCGATTAATACCCATAACAGCCCATTTAAATTTCGAGGGTAAACGGTTATACCCTTAACCGTTTATTTATCTAAATGGTTACCCATAACCATAACCGTGAAATTTAAATAGACGGGTAACCGCGGTTACCCATAACCGATGGGTATTTGCCCATCCCTAATTGGCAGTGCTGGATTGTGCCCTATTTTAGGACACGTGTGTGGAAGCGTGGTAGGTGACATATAACAACAACAACTACTACAATAATAATAAAGTTTTATCCCACTAAGTGAGGTCGAATTTATAAATCCTAGAATGCCATTACGCTTGATTTTGCGCCAAGTCTTTTATTAACTCCAAGTACTCGTTGTATTTTTCTAAAGTCTATTTTCAAGTCTTCCTAAGTCTTCATCTATCCCTTTTGGCCTGATGAACATGAATAATATGTGATAAATTAACTTGAATGTTGTAATCCGTTTAATCATATTAAATTAATCATGTGATCCTGGTTAATCGACGTGTTTGTGTTCATTCAAAAAATAAATAAATTTAAGAACACATGCTTAAAACTTAGATTAAGTTTAGAATTCCATACTTAAGATTTCATATGCTGAAGAATTCAATTCAGTTGAGGCTCCGAAGTGTTAGCCCTCTGCTAGTATCTACACAAATGAATCTCTAGTTGGTAAAGAAGGAAGACGGCAATAAGCTACAACCTTCTCCTCTAGTGGTGTGGTGTTTTGTTTTTCAATTTCTCTAAATTGACAAAACTTAATTACCTTCTCTCTAATTTTCTATTTCGCAATATATTAATGGAAGGTCTAAAGATCCCTAAGCTTATATATAGAATAGTACCATAAGCTAGTATGATTACAATTTAATCATCCACCTCCACATGTGTACCAGAAGCACTAGGAAACCCTTCCTCTGGTTTGCCGTACCTCTCTATTGTCGTCGGGCTTTAGCCCGGTTCACTCCTATTTTATTTATTTAGTTAACTCAGAATTTTCCTTCCGGACTGGGCACCCTTATTTATTTTAGTTTAAATAACCAACAATAAATCGAAGACCCAAACCAATTAATTAAACATTTAATAAAACAATTTATATTAAATTTAGTCTTCACCAATTTGATTCTTCGATATCATTATATTATGTGCAACCTTGTATGTTTCAACTAAAGTTGGCAGTGGTTAATTTGATTGATCTAATTAATCTAATTTTCATAATTAGAAACCATTATAATTTAACCTTATAGGAATATCCTCAAACGGAATAATAACATCTAGCAATGGCTTTCGGCTACCTAGGTTAGTCAGAATATGTTTGAATTTATACAACACATATTTTGAACCTTAGTTATGGTTACAATGCAATTCAGTTCTTCTATCTACTATATCCGATCATATATTTAGAGCATGGAATTACTAATGCCAAACTCTACATATAAAATGATCGTCCAAATGTATCCCTTATACGTCACTTTGGTCAAATACTTCTAGAGATAGATCGTCAAGGGGCTCCAAGAATATCCACCTTCATGATTAGCTAGAAGGTGACAGATTTCTTATTGTGCAATCACGTATCTTCATATTAATGCACATGATCTCAACGCTCACACTATAGGGCTCCATTATCGTTTGAGAGCTTTGAGATGAGGCCAGAGATCAGATTCACTAGCATGAGATAATTAGCGATGCCTCAGGTCTGAGAATTAGTTGCATCCATAACTCAAAAGTATGGTACGATTGAGAAGTAGGTAATCTTCTTTTCATACACTTCTATGGTTGGTCAATGTTTAGTGAACTCGATCTCATAGATGAGCACCTTTATGTCTATTCCATGTCACTAAGTGCTTAGTCTAAGACTTACTACTTAATATGACATAAAACAATCTTCGCAGATATTCGATAGTCCACTCAACCATCCTATGGCTAGGAACATAATTTAGGATTTAAGATTTGTAGGGTTCATATCTCAAATTTGGAACTTCTTTATAATCTTGTCCTTACAACCTAAGGTATTCCTTGAACTCATCCTAATCAATAATGAACCTTCTTAATCCGTTGTTAGATCATGTACTCGATTAACGGATGTTTTCACTTACCCTTGTCATTGATGACTCGACAATAGGTTGCCACGAATAACCAATAACATGTTGCCACGTCAATTGCTTTTCGAGCACAAATAGGCGGATGCGACAAAGATAAAAAATTCTTCAACAAAGAAAGAGGAAGAGAGAGATTATGTGTGTGACGCAGTGGAATATATGACAAGGGAAACCAAGCGAAATCCCCATGCTAGAATCCACTAGCAAATAAGCTGAAGTCTATCAACAATCTGAAATCTACCAGAATATAGAAAAAACTTTAAAGTTGTATTGATTATAATATGAATGATTAAGATGACCTTCTTAAAATGTAAGTTAGCCCTAGAAACCCTAGGAATCAAAATAGAAAAGAAATTAAAAATATAACAAAATACAAAAACATTCTAAAATATTGAAATAAAAATTAAACATGGTAAACAACATAATTTTCTCAAATTCTGACAAGCTTTGTAGATTTCGTTGTTTTCTTTGAACCTAAATATTACACACCCAAAACTGACATGTCAACCGAAAATTATGTACATTAATCAAAACAGTCTGTAAAAGTAAAAAAGCATTCACTTTCAGGATAGACAACAACAAACAATCTATTAACCCTTAAATTGCCGATTCTCTCATCATTTTTCTTCCTTAAGCGCCGGTTCCTACTTATAATTTTATTCCATATAAAATAACATAATTTTTTTCCTACGTCAAAGAGGGGGATGGTTTGAGAAAGAAACCTGAGCGTTTGAGAACGAGGGCAAGTCCTGATCTGCTCTGTTTCTGGTGGATTTAATTTTTATCGGTGAAGCTTATAGACTTGGATGGGCGTGGGACTCTTCTGGGAGAGAGTCTGAGAAAATTGAAATATATGGACAGGGCACGGAGAGGAGAGAGAATAAAGTGGATTTGTTAAAATATTTGGATAAAATACTGAAGAGGTTGTTGGAAATTATATATTATAATATGAAATATTGTAATATATAATTTTAATAATTGAATGAAAAATATTGTTAACCAATTTCTTAGAAATGTTATGTTATTTAGGTGATACTTGATAAGTGATGTATACTTAGGGGTGGATTTTTTTGCCAAATTGCCGTGCCAACCGAATTACCAACCGTGCCATACCGATTTTGTGCCAAATTTTTTGTGCCAATCGGTAATGGTACGGTATTGTACCGTACCGAAATTTCTTGGTACGGTATTGGTAATGGATATCATTACCACGGTATTACCTTACCGTACCGAACATATAATATAATATATAATTTATAAATTATATAATATATTATTATATAACACATATTTATAATATTCTAATAATTTGATATGATGAAAGAGGCTCAACCTTGGTTCAAGATTTCAAATAGGAAGAAGATTGCGGCCAATGTGTGGGATTTATATGTGTTGGAAAAGTCTAAGTTATTTGAAGCAATGCATAATCAAAAGGTAAGTATCACAACCGATACTTGGACATCGGTACAAAACATTAACTACATGGTAGTTACCGCTCACTTCATGGATAGTGAATGAAAGTTGCACAAACGGATCATAAACTTCATAAAGATCACGGGTCATAAGGGAGAAGACATTGGGAAAGTTCTAGAGGTGTGTTTGAACCAATGGAGGATAGAGAAGATCTTTAGCATGGGGGAAACTTCTATTTGTTTTGGTTCGTAACTTCTATTTGGATTGTAAGCTTAATTTTCATCATGAATCTTGATGCATCATTTGAATTATTGTGTGTGTGAATTGTAAATGATGAATAATAGATGAATTTAGGCTACAATGTATGAGATAAAGGTACAATAAAAAAGTTTTGCCCTTGAATTGGGTTAAAAAAGCAAAATCAAATTTTGTCCCAAAACAAAGTGGCAATTACCATTGCCATACCATGCCAACCGAACATTTGGCAATACCGAACTTCGGTATACCGAAAGTTTGGTATAGTAGTGGTAATAGATTTTACCAAACCGAAAGTTTGGTATGGTAATTGGTACGAGGGTTTTGGTACGGTAACCGTACCAAACCCACCCCTATGTATACTTATAGATGAAAAGTTACATCTCTTCAATAAGTAGAAGTTGGATTCTATATAAACCCATGAAACCATTGGTATTAGATATAGAAAATTAGAGTTAATTTTTACTCTTGAGAAATAGGGTTTCCCCACTTTGTTTCTCAAATGATTCGTGTGTCAAATTCCGAGTCATGTCTTAAGAGTACAGAATATATTAAGTTCGCAAGAGTTTGAAGATTGAAGTGCTTTAACTTCGGATTATAGATTGTTGAATCCTAGGAGACGGACGCCTACCGAACTACAAGCACAAGAGTAAGGGTGAAATTCTGTCTTTAGGACATTGCATTTATGCAAGCCTCAATCTTCAAGTTTGTCAGTTTTCCTAACTTTATCTCTAGTTGTTTATATGAATTTTGTATACTATTGATGTTGTGATTTTCTTTATGATTTTCATATTTTCTAATATTGCTCCAACAATCTATAGACATAATTTTTTTTTTATGCAATATTAGAAAGTTAATATGAATGTTAAAAAAAAAAAAAAAAGAAGAAGGAAGATGGTAAGACATTAAACGTTACCCTAAACCCTAATTGGAAGAAACTATGGATTTCTATGGAAAAAAGGTATGCCTTCGTGGGATTGAATTTTGTTTGCTTATTGATGAATAACATACTAGTATAATTGATGTTGTCGTTCAACTTGTATTGCTAAATGCATGATACAATTCCAATATATTCATCTATATACGCATGAGCAGTGTTTGCATGTTGATTCAATCTGCGACTTTAAACATGTTGGGCAACATATAGTGTTGTATTTGATGTGTAGCCTAGCCCTTTTATGTTAAGATGATTTGCATAAAATTGATACAATTAAGACTTCAATCTCTATGATTTTAGTCTTGGGGTTAGATGATGTTTTGGCATTATCAATGGAAAGCGGTGTCCATGCAACCGCTTGCTTCTTTTGAAAAAAAAAATTAAATTAAAACTTTTTGGGCAAATGTATCACATAACGAAAAGGCATGAGCAGTTTGTATGGGTGATTTGGGTTACTGGTATGTTTATGCATGAGTACGTCCATGTGTGTCGGCAAGTTACCTTGAAAGCATGAATTGCATGACTTGTGAGATATGTTTTCTGGAAATTTCTTAATTTCAAATAATGACCGAGTGTTTGACAAATTTTCAAGTGTTTGATAGGCTAGTTGGAAACCTGCACGATTTCTAGAAAAAATTTCCAGAAAAGTTTGTTCATCACAATTGCAGAACAACGATATTTCTAAGGAAAAGGAAGGAAATATGTGCAGATGTGAAAGTCCAAGTAACTCTTTTACGAAGGGTTGTGGCCTATAGTAAGGGGAGTAGTGAAAATTTTCATGATGCATGCCTGGGAACGGTTTGTAAATTTCATAATGGAATGTGGCAATAGCAGCATTTATCAAATCCAAATACATGTGAAATGAAATGGGTATGACAATATCCATAGGTAAGGTCAAGGGCCAAAGATGTAATTGAGAGGCCTAACCATGTTTGTAAAGCAGATTGACCAATGTCTTGTCTAAGAGCCACATGTACATGGTTTTTATTACATTGGGGTAAAAGACTACGAAAAAGAGTTTTGCCATGGCTAATGATTTAGTCATGTTTGGCAATGAATTTTGCACCGTTTGTCCATAGGCCAACCTTAGCGTGTAAACTCATTTAGGATGCAATTATCTTTGTCTTAAAAAGAAAATAGCAACTGAATTCTAGGGGTTCTGCCCAAGGATGCAAGCCAACAAGAGTTTTTCTTATAATGGCTAGTGAGGAACGAAGGCCCTAGAATGTGGTGAAATGAGATGCATGGAACATTGATAGAGCCTAGAATGATTGGCAATTACTCCTTAAATATGACATTGAAGTGTGGGGGTTTCTTACAGAAGTGCACTAGATCAGATATGGCTACTTTAGTAAGCAAAATCAAATTTGGCTAGTTTGATGTGTTAGTCATGGTTTTAAGGTACTTAAGGTACATTATCATGGAGTGTAATTTACAATACGCAAAGTATATCCACATGGGATAATCCTATGCATGTATTGGGATGGTTTGCGAATAAGGCAGAGAACAAATTAGAAAGAGTAATTTGCATGTAAAAGAGATAATAAGTAATATCTCTTATTATGAATGACTTTTAAGGTGTGAAGAGGTTAGAGACCTTCTTTCAAATACCTTAAATGTGGGGGAAGTCTAATTCCTAGCAAATTACTATTAGTAAGTCCGAACATATGTTTCGAGGACTTAATATTGGAAAACAACTACTCTCGTATGAAATATAATTTCATAAGATGGATTGTGCACACCCTTAAAAATAGTCAACCTAGTAGTAGATCCAATTATTAAAGATTAGACTAGAGAGTAAGTTGATCAACGAGGAGAATGAGGCTAAAGCCAACATAATTAATGAATCAGCCGAGTGGAAACCTAACTTAGTTGATTGGAGATCCCATGGTCTAAGTTCAATAGGTAAACTGGTTGGGCATGATTCAAAGAAGTTAACACACTATATACCTCATTCCTATGATGGAAGAAGTGTGTTGTTTACAGACGTTTTAGGTTGTATATTTATACTTAATAACAGTGATATCTTATAAATAAGAGGAATAGAGCAGACTGTTCTTAATCAGTGGTCACCTATGTGAGAGTAGAAGTGGGTCGCTTCTATGAGTATGAGATGACTAAATTCTCTAAAGCTCTCATGAATCCGGGATTTGTTCAGGACCAAAATGAACACAACCGTATGAACCGAAATATATTAGGATTAGTGATGTGTGTTGCTTATTATCTCAGTTTACTACTGCGGTGAACAGTTCAAGATTTTATATTCACTGCGTCACCAAGTAAATCTGATAAGTATTCACTAGGGTAGGTTCAAGTCCAAAAGATACCTCTCCCGATGCATCTCTTGTTCGCCTGTACTCTCAAATTCTTCCTGATTTTTCATTCATGTGGGGGATTGTTGGAAATTATATATTATAATATGAAATATTGTAATATATAATTTTAATAATTAAATGAAAAATAGTGTTAACCAATTTCTGAGAAAGGTTATGTTGTTTAGGTGATACTTGATAAGTGATGTATACTTATAGATGAAAAGTTACATCTGTTTAATAAGTAGAAGTTGGATTCTATATAAACCCATGAAACCATTGGTATTAGATATAGAAAATTAGAGTTAATTTTTACTCTTGAGAAATAGGGTTTCCCCACTTTGTTTCTCAAATGATTCGTGTGTTAAATGTCGAGTCGTGTCTTGAGAATACATAATATATTAAGTTCGCAAGAGTCCGAAGATTAAAGTGCTTTGACTTCGGATTATAGATTGTTGAATCTTGAGAGACGGACGCCTACCGAACTACAAGCACAAGAGTATGGGCGAAATTCTGTCTTTAGGACATTGCATTTATGCAAGCCTCAATCTTCAAGTTTGTCAGTTTTCCTAACTTTATCTCTAGTTGTTTATATGAATTTTGTATACTATTGATATTGTGATTTTCTTTATGATTTTCATATTTTCTAATATTGCTCCAACAGAGGTTGGATTATTAAATAATACTTAATATTGTTCACTAGGTTTTGAGTATAACAATATATTTTACAGAAAGATGACATCTTACTTACATGTGAATATGAATACTACCAAACCAAGAGGAATGAGGAGTTCGGCTAAGTCACACAATGAGCAACTTAATTTGATATCGAATTCTTCATCCACGAGATTTGAACCTAAGATCTCTTACGAATACTACTAGACTGAAGCACTAAATGATTATATTGTTCACTAGTTAAAATATAAAAATTATAACATTATTGTTAGGAGATGCTCTTAAATTTCTGGCTTTGAATTGATATGGGAATTATTGGATTGCAAAAAGTAGTTTCAGAGACTGATTCCTAGTTTCCTACCCCATCCTCCGTTGAGTGCAGTCCTCTTCTTTAGGCTTACGATTCCATGCACGCGAACTCATTCCACGCAATTAATTGTATGGTTGGTGTCAAACTCTAACTGATATCATTATTTTAGTTTCTTTTTTTATGCATTAACTCAAATTAATCTTATAAAAGTCTTGTGAGCTCTAAACCATATATAATAAACCACAAAGTGTGACAAATTAATTAGGCACGTCAAAAGACTGCATATGATTGAGTCATCCATTTCACTTTTCTTGGACGTGTAAACATCAAACATCATTTTCTTGTTATTTTCTTACCAACCAATCAATCTTTGGTTGTGGGAATTTGGTAATAAGCTACTACCCGCGCGTTAAAAGTAAATTCAGGCCAAGTGCGTTTAAATCAAGCTGCGAGCTGCTGCTAGAACTAAAGCAGTTTTGGTTTGGAGATATTTATTAAAGTGATCGAGATTTAAGCAGATACTTCATGTGTTACAAAATAAATGAAGAAACACAAAAAATAAATTATTATTGCCACCTATACAAAAAAAATATATTATTATTGCCACCTATACAATGACGTCTGTAATACCCACTGAATACTTGTTACATATAAAAAAAAAATCTTGGTGCATTCACATGTGTCTAGATTGCTAACCAACCCAATTGTTTCTATGTGTGATTGTAATTGTGGAGCAAAAAATAATCGAGAAAAATATTGAGGCGATACGTGGATTCTAAAGTGAAAAAAGATAAAATTACCCTCGAGGCATACCGAAGCTTCTACGCGCAAGCAGCGGATAATCATAACTCAATCAATGTCAAAAGTGATCAAAATAGATATTTATTCAAAACATTTTTCATCAATCCTCATCAAATCTTCCTCACAAGGTAACTCCCAAATTATTTCTTCCAAATTATATTAATTAGCCAATTAATTGATTTATCACTCAATTAATTTATTAATTAGCCAATTGATTGTAATTAACACCAAAAAACACCAAATGTGGCCCGTTCCCATTCTCCTAATAGGGCCGGCCACACCCCTATAAATACCACCTCATTTTCTCCAAAAACCTAAGTTGAATCCTCTTGCAAAATTCTCTAAATTCTCCAAATATTTTTCCCTCAAAATTCTAACTTTGGCATCGGAGGTTTTTCGGCCAAAGCCCCCCTCCCATTCATCGTAGGCGCGTGAGACTCTTGGCCTTGACCTAAGGTGTTAATTGTTTTTGTAGGCATTTTCGTCCAAGAACAAGAAGGAAGAAATTTGCATCCACAAATTGGTGCTTTCATCGAAAGCTTGAGTCGCACACTAGTAGAAGACTCTTGCATTCAGGGTTTTTTGTTTTCTTGTTCATTTGTAGATTTTTCGTACATTCTTATTCTTAGAATTTTTATTTTTAAAAATTCTTTGATAAAACGTAAAAGAAAAGTACAATGGCAAGAGATTTGGAAACCTCGACGAACAGAAATTCCAACATTCAAGAATTAGGACCGCGACGATCTACAAGGCTCAACATAACGATGAGTGGAGTGGCACCACCCCTGGGGCACCACCGTAGCAATCACCATGGTGGCCACCCACGACAAAACCCATGGCGCTAAGGTCATGGCCCAAGCCATGCCATTTCAAGCTTCAAAGGCCCAAGCCCTAGCCGAGCTGGCCCCAGCACCCAAGCCCAAGCCGAGTTGGCCTAAGCTGCCCAAAGCCAAAGGCAGCCCAATGAGTTATGCGTTGCCAAGCCGAGCCTTAGCCTCGCATCCATGTGCGCCACGCGCCGAGCAGCCCACTTTCATGGCCCAGCCTGCTCCTGCTGCCTAACTCACTCCCATGGTATTCTAAGCAATTCTTACCGATCTAAGATCGGTTCAACCATACCGACTTCAGATTTCTGGGCCTACACTTGAACCAGGGCCATTTTCACCAAATTTCTCCGCGAATTTGACATTTCCCAACTCAAATCTCGTGCCCGGAGTTTACCACACTTCCATTGCTCAAGGACATGCATTTCTTCCAAGCTTTTCCAACCCAAATGAAGAACAACACTTGTTTTGACAAGTCATAGAGTTGACGAATGCCCTTGTACAATAGACGACCTTGGTGAATAAGCTCTTATAGCGCACCGAGATGCAACGTGCCCTGGACAAGATGTCCCGAAGTAGGACAAGGGCAGACAAGGAACTTCTCTAGTAGCGTCCTGTCAAGCAACCACTCGACCAGCCACAAATCAAGTCTTAGTGCGTGGAGGAGCATGCACTCTCGACTAGGCCCATGAACGAGCATACACTCACAGTTGGGACCACACTCTGATGATCAACATGGACAACCTTCCAAGCAAAGTGTTCATTCACGACTAGGCTCACAATAAGCATCTTCTACCTCACATCAGAGTAAGCAGGACGACATACGGAGATGAGCAGTCACTCAATCCAGCTTAAGTTCAACCGACAGCCTGCAAGGGATTCCCTCGCCTGCTAGGAACGAACTACATGCACCACATCCACGGTATAGATGAGCCGAGTACGTAAAAGAGTAGCCTAGACTAGCAGGTCAGGTCAGGATCAGGGGCAATCGAGAACTCTGCTACCCCAACAATGGTAGATTCATAGAAGATGTAGCACACTTAGCATGGCTTGCCAATGTCGTGCTAGTAAAAAAGAAAGAAAATGGCAAATGGAGGGTTTGTATAGACTACACTAACCTCAACAAAGCATGCCCAAAGGATCCTTATCCATTTCCCCGAATCGATCTATTAGTAGATTCAACTTCTAGGAACTAGTTGCTCAGTTTCTTGGACACCTACTCCAGCTACAACTAAATAGCCATGTACGAGCCCGACAAGGAGAAAACTGCGTTCGTGATCGAGCGAGGCACTTACTGCTACAAGGTCATGCCCTTTGGTCTCAAAACGTGGGAGCCACTTACCAAAGGTTAGTAAACATGGTGTTCAAGAAACAAATTTAAGTAACCATGGAAATCTATGTTGTCGACATCATGGTGAAAGGCAAGCAACGGTCATACCACATCGGCAACCTGGTGGAAACTTTCAACATCCTTAGAAAGTACAAGATGAAGCTCAATCTCTCTAAATGCACATTTGGAGTATCTTCCAGCAGATTCTTAGGGTACCTAGTGACCCAACAAGGAATTGAAGCATATCCTAAGCAAATTCGAGCGATCCTAGAAATGAAATCTCCAACCACCTTAAAGGAGATCCAAAGCTTAACCGGACAAGCAGCTGCCCTTAACCGCTTTCTCTCGCGGTCCATCGATCGATGCAAACCCTTTTTCAAGGCCATCAAGAGGGCACAACAAGACAAATGGGATGATGAGTGCGAAAAAGTTTTCCAAGACCTGAAGAAGTATCTTACATCACCTCCCTTACTATCCAAGCCAGAAGTAATGTATGACTTATACATCTACTTGGCAGTCTCCGAAGTAGCTGTGAGCTCTACCCTCATACGAGAAGAGTTGGGGGCCTAACTGCTGGTATTCTACACTTCTAAAGCTCTTCTCGATGCGGAAACAAGATACCCGAAGATCAAAAAGTTAATTTTAGCGCTAGTTGTTGCGGCTCAAGAGCTCAGACCATACTTTCAAGCTCATACAATCATCGTTATAACTCAATATCCTTTACGATCAATCCTACATGGTTTGGACACTTCTCAACAAGTGATGAAATGGGCATTGGAACTTGGTCAATATGGTTTAGTTTTCTGACCCCGTACGGCAATAAAAGCCCAAGCCTTGGCGGACTTCATAGCAGAATTCACGCCTAGTGTTGGCGACGCAATAGAGCAGCCCAACGACGTCCCGGAAGTAGCTGAGCACACCTTAACTACGCTTGCTCGTCCCAATGGAAACTTCTTGCATTTGCATGTCGATGGCGCATCCAACTACAAAGGCTAGGGAGCAAGCGTGGTCTTTGTCACCCCAAACTGTTCAATGCTCGAGGAGGTGATCACTCTAGGCATCAAAGCATCCAACAACGAAGCAGAGTATAAGGCCTTACTAACAGGCCTCTGAATGGCAAAAGACTTGGTGGTGAAGAAGCTTGCAATTCATTCTGATTCCCAACTAATCACTAATCAGACTACTGGGAGTACATGGCAAAACATCTGAGGATAGCGCAATACCTAGATAAGGTACGCAAGCAATTTGAGGCATTTCAGACTTCTACTCTTACTCAAGTTCAGCGGTTAGTATAACTCCTAATTGGCAAAGTTTTATTATAGACTACCTGGTCAACGGCACACTCCTTATGGAAAGGTTGAAGTCTAGAAAGCTCCAAATAAAGGCAGCATAATAATACATGTGGAACGGCATTTTCGTCCGAATATCCTACACCAGACCATATCTCCACTGCCTAGCGCCTCCCAATGACCTAAAGGTTTTAAATGCAATCCACGAAGGCGTTTGCAGAAATCACTTCGAAGGCCGGTCTTTAAAGCAAAAGGCTCTTAATGCAGGCTACTACTGGCCTACCATGCATCAACACGCTAAGGAGTTAGTGCAAAAGTACGACCAGTACCAACACTACCTGCCAGCGAACTACACCCGCAGACGAGTCATTGGCTGGTCCTGCAATAGACAATCGACTTGGTAGGGCCGATGCCGACCACTACTAGGGTAGAAGCATGATGATCGTGGCAACCGATTACTTCACTAAATGTGTAGAGGCAGAGCCCATAATAACCACAACTTAGATGGACATAGAGTGCTTCATATGGAAGAACATCATTTGCTGATTTGGCATCCCTTAATCCATCGTCACTGACAACAGCCCACAATTTGTGGGCAAAGATTTAGCGAAGTTTTTCCAAAAGTATGACATTAATCAGTACATGTCCACACCGAGGTATCCTCAAGGCAACAGGCAGGACGAAGCATCCAAAAAGACGATCTTCAACTGCCTCAAGAAATCCTTCACTGACAAGAAGGGAAAATGGCCAGATGAGCTCCCCGGATGTCTATGGGCATATCGTACCACCAAAAGGTGAGCAACCTGTGAGACTCTTTTCTCTTTGGCATTTGGTTCAAAAGCAATCATTCACCCTAATGTCATCATGCCAAGTATCAGCACTCTACTGCCAAGCATTGAGCATAATAGTAAAAAGATGGCCACAAGCTTAGATCTGGTAAAGGAAAAGCGTGAGTAGACCATCACCCATATTGCAACCTACCAGCAGTAGCTCATTTCCAGCTATAACAACAAGGCCAATATCCAACAGTTCCAACCTGGATATCTAGTCTGCCCGCAAAGAAGGCTCCAAAAAGATGGATCTCATCTGGGAAGGTTCGTACAAGATCAGTAGAGTAGGCGACATGGGCAATTACACCCTCGCCTGTGACAACCGGTCCCAATTTATTTTACTGTTTTTACGGAATGGAAGGTTAGTCTCAGAATTTCACTTTGGTTTTAAAAATATGTTTGAAATGGGTTTGTTTTGGACCTTAAATGGTGTGCCCAATGGGGCATACCCCTGATTTTCTATCCCAGTTTCCTTATCCCCCGCCTGCCACGTGGCAAACCCCTACCCATTTCCTTTGTCTTTTCTCTTCTCCCTGAGCACTTACTCTTTCAGCTCTCTATCACACTCTCTCATACACTCACCCTCTCTCTCTCTCGAACACTCTCCCTCACCTTGATTCACTCACACGTCCACCGTGGTAGCACTCTCCTTCTCCCTTGTCTCAATGAAGAAACGAGACAACCAGAAGACACCCAAACCCAGACTTCAGTGAGCCCAGTAGGTTTCGAGCAAGGAACCAGCCACATCTGGCCATTCCACGATGATTAGGAGGTAACAAATCTTTCTCTCTCATCTCTATTTCATTTTGGTACCTAGATCGAGTCCTAAGTGTGAGCAGTGACGTCGATCGGAGCTCGAGATTGTTCTATCGATAACCTTTTTACTTACTCCAACCATGAGGTCAAGTTCACTAAACCTCGATTGTCAGTTGTAGGTCAAACTCTTCGAACGTTGTTTTGTCTATAGTATATAAATGTCTATGTCTGCACCATCGTGTACCACCCCAATTATGCTGAAAGACATATACAAAGCCCAAGAGGGATATCGATAGGATGTTTTGGCTTCCCAACTCTAAGGCACGGTGGATCAGCAGAGTAACACAGTTGTGTATTGCGATAATTAACAAAATAGTCGTAAATAGTGACTTTTATTTCTGCATCTTCACCTTTCTTCACTTGTTTGTTTCTCAATGTAAACTGGATCATACCGAAACAACACACTAAGGGTGTGAATTTCTCACTCAAACCAGATATCTTGCACTCTAGATTTAATGAAGTTGTTTTTAACCCTCAAATCCTATAGTGTTCTTTTAGCCTTCTCAGAATAGCTGTTCGTTAAATATGAGGGAAATTTTCATTGAATCCGCTCACTTGGCTGTGTGTTCCACCTTTTCAGTTTTGGGACATATTGTCATTTTTGTACCTCTTCATGTTGCGCATTCCACTTGAAAGTTTTGTGAAGTTTTACTTGAAGACAATGGGTACTACATTTCATTCGCAAATGTTTGGACAGTATAAGTGAACTATCTAGACTTTGAAGGACGCATTGTGTTCACTCATATTATGGCTTTAGCACATTTAGAATTTACACTTCTCTTGAATGGTGTGTGCTCTCATAAGGTTTTTAGGTTGATCATTTGCGCGTCCTTCTTCTTTCCACCAACATTGGCCTTGTTTAACTAGAAATATGCAACTAAGCAAAAATAGAGAGGTGGTTTATGCACTACAACAACCCCTTTGAGATACTGCTTGTTGGAAAGGTGACTTCTCGTTTTCTGCTTGCCTGGTTCAAGCTTTTGGGTCTGATATTAACATGGTAGCCACTTCTCCTGAATCCTAAGGTACAGTTTTCAAATGGGTTCTTTGTTGGCAAAACACTGGAGTAGTTGGTCGCATTTGGAAGAACCGAGAAAGATGGGGTGCTTGGTACTGGATAGAGTTCTTACGACAACAATTTTTATTTTGTTCGGTTTGGGCATGACACTTTTTGTGACATGGTATGAGAGTTTCTACTGGCAACACTGGTTGACATAGGAGTTTTGCAAACTTGTATTCAGAGGATCAAATTCACGATACGAGAAAATTGTACACTTTTGGGAAATTACTGCTTGCTTATCGAGACAACAAATGTGTGGTCGATATCGTGAGTAGCCGACTGTTGTATCGATAACTTATTCATTAGGTTCGTTAAGCAAGTGGGTAGTAGACTTGTCTACGGTAGATGTTACTGGGTAGTCATTGTTGGGGCTTGACCCAGAGACAACTATTCTCGAAGTAAGTGACGTTATGTATACGTGGGTGAGACCTACTTTCATTTTCGGTTTTGGTTTTCAGTACAAGTATTTTAACTTACCATATTATAGTTATACGTGTTTTCTGACGTTACAAATGTTTTGAGGGGGAAGTATTTCATTTTCAGTTTTAGGTGCAACTTGAGTTTTCGACCTATATGTTAGTACATATCTATTTTGACATTATCATATTTGGCGTACTTATTTTTTACCTTACTTTATTATACATTTTTGACTTTGTATCCTTATAAAGTTTGTTTTCTACTTTACACTGATGGCGAAAAAAAAAGTATGATCCTGGAGGCATGAAAGATGGAATCATTGCAACCCAATTACGACGGTGTGTCATTTTTTATTTTGTGCAACCGCTCTGACTTGATTTCTTCTATACATATATATTTTCTTCTTTATTTTTGAGTTTTTCAGTGTACTAAGTTATTTTAAATTTCGGGATGAAATTTTATTTAATGGGGGTAGATTGTGACAACCTGTCCCAATTTATTTTACGGGTTTTACAGAACAGAAGGTTAGTCTTGTAATTTCACTTTGGTTTTAAAAATGTGTTTGAAAGGGATTTGTTTTGGACCTTAAATGGTGTGCCCAAGGGGGCCCACCCCTGATTTTCTGTCCTCGGTTCCCCTCTCCCCCGCTTGCCACGTGGCAAATCCCTACCCATTTCTTTTCTCTTTTCTCTTCTCCCTGACCACTCACTCTCTCAGCTCTCTATCATTCTTTGTCACACATTCACCCTCTCTTTCTCTCAGACCCTCTCCCTCACCCCGATTCACTCACACATCCACCGTGGTAGCATTCTCCCTCTCCCTCGTCTCTATGAAGAAATGGGACACCCAAAGGGCACCCAACCCTAGACTCAGGCGAGCCCAGTGGGTTTCG
Source organism: Malus sylvestris (assembly GCF_916048215.2). Taxonomy (NCBI): domain Eukaryota; kingdom Viridiplantae; phylum Streptophyta; class Magnoliopsida; order Rosales; family Rosaceae; genus Malus; species Malus sylvestris. The sequence goes on from NC_062260.1 coordinate 10,504,172, forward strand.
AGCGAGGAACCGGCCATCTCCGGCCATTCCATAACAATTAGGAGGTAACAAATCTTTCCTTCTCATCTCTATTTCATTTTGGTACCTAAATCGAGTCCTAAGTGTGAGCAGATACGTCGACCGAAGCTTAGGAGGCTCTGGCTTATTTCCTCAGCGAGAACAAGTAGCCAAGTCCTTTGGGCCGAGGAACCTAGGGCCTTTGGCCGGCTATACCCTTAGCCCAAGACCAAAGGGCTTAGGCCATGAGCTTTAAATCCAACCCAACCCAAGCCCTTTTTATTTTTATTTATTTTGTTTTCTTTTAAAAACCCAAAAACAATCGAGCTAGGCTTCAAGCCCATCCCATTTGAAAACCCTTTAACCCTTTCGTACCCAGGACTTAGGGCTGTGTGGGATTAGGTCTTCAGGCCTTTACATCCGAGCCAAAACCCTTTGTAGCCCCAAATCCTTTGAAACAGGCGTTCGGGCAGTGTGGAAGTTGGGCTTTTGGGCCCGTGTAAACCAAACCCAACCCAGAGAGCGACAGGCCCTTAGGCCATCCAATCTGGGCCTCCGACCCGGTAGTCTCAAGCCTAACCCGGTCCGACCCAGGCTTGTTAACCGTTGACTATTGACCGGTCAAAGTTGACTTTTTTGGGTTTCGTTTAAGGACCCCTCCTAGGCTAATTTGGATGTCCTAGACCCATTTTTGAAGTCCGTTTTCCCAAATTCAATTGTTTGAGTAGAGTTTTATTAATTAGACCCTTTATGTGCTTAGGGGCATTTATTGTGGCGTTTCCGTCTTCGCTAGTTTGCGTGGTTCTTCGATGACCGAGTATGTGTGAGTGGACCCCTTCTAAAATGCATGTTTTAATAGTAGAAATGCTACATGAAAAGCATGATTTAATATTTACGTTTTATGAAATGTTTTTATGAGATATTATGCTTACTGAGAATATTTTGAATTACCATATTTTATTGAACTCATATTCTTTGTAGTATAGATGATGGATGACTTTATACTACTTATGAACATGCTTTTGCACACTTCTTTATAGTATAGATGATTGATGACTTTATACTATGAAGATGTTTTTGAGATATATATACCTATGTTTGGAAAGTCTATGTTCAAGGGTTTTGTGCTTATCTAGTGGTCACTATACCGCCACGAGCAAGGATTATGGTTGTTGGCTGCGGGCCGGGAGAAATAATCTCTGGCTTTGGACCGAGAAACATGGAGCTGGCATTAGGCCGGGAGAAATAATCTCTGGCTACGGGCGTAGAAACATGGAGCTGGCATTGAGCCGGGAGATATTATTATTGGATACCATTATTTATCACACTATATATGAGATATGTTTCAGGAAAGGTTTTATGGCATGTTAGGGTTTTTAGAAAACCTACTACATATTATGCTATTGATGTTTTCATAAAACTTTGGAGGTTAGTATGTTGATAACTATTTTAGTATTATATATATATATACACCAACTTAGTCCACTCATGTTTGTTTTGTGCCCCCTTAGGATTTAGAATTGAGGCATACGATCCCGCATCAAGGTACTTCCGTATTGGCATATTTGAGTCCTCTCAAAGTAGGATCCATCCTCTTATTCATTCAATTTTATATTCTTCCTTTTAGTGTTCTAGTTAGATTGTATGCTCTGAACACGTTCCTAATTTGCATATTAATTATATTTAAATTTATAAGTCTTGTTTATTTCTTGTTCTCATGCATTCTAATATAGCTTCGTCACCTTCGGGTGTTGGCCAACAAGTACCTACCCTACTGTTCAGGAAATATCGAGATCGGGCATGTCATCGCCACCATGAACAACAAAGAGATCGAAAAGCAGTGGGACACCTACAATCTAAGGAAGTACCATGTGTGACATCCCGCTACATCAAAGCCTGAAGAACTCGACCAGCTCAACGGGCACCAACTCGCAAGCCGAGGATTATCCAATTGTTATGTAGTCTTTACTTTACAGTTATGTTTTCATTCGTTTCACTCGTTTTTCAATGAGGAATTCAGAAGTAATTTACAACTTAGCTTGACTACATGCCTACAACGACTGACCACTCATGCACTTCAAAAGAAGACCGTGCCCTTCTTAAGGATTTAACGCAGGAATTGCACCCCCGAGGGACCAACCATGCTCTCCAGTGTGAAAGGGTAAACCAATTCCCCAACACCCACATGGGTATGCTCTTTAAAACATGAGGATAAACTTTACATTACGAATATCCAAATGTGGATAAGCCGGGCTGCCCTAGTATAACTAGATTTATGATGGCTTGCGCCAGGATTCCTAAAAGTAGCCACAATGGTCTTTTTCAAGGCTTAGCTAACTGAAGGATTTTGGGTCTCTTGACCTAATCTGCGGGGAACATGGCCCCAATGACGGAGGGGGCACATTACACAGTACGCTCTATGGACGGCTGCCCTAGAACCTTAAAGCTGCTACCGAGTGCATTAAGGTAGTCTACGGTTTCCAGAAAACTGCTTATGACTTGCTCTTCGAGCAATAAGCCGCGTTAAACTTATACAACCATACGTTTTTGTAAAAGGTTAAACAAGTTAGCACGCACATACAAAGCTTCATCCATTGCCGACATGCTACGCAGTCGATAGACTTCATTTCTACCATAGCACGGAACGACCTACATCAAGTCCTAAAGTGTTATGATACTTGCTATGCAACCTACAGAATTGGAGAAAGCCAAAGTTAACAGCCAAGTGGTCATGCAGACTCGTTTGCTTCTGTAAGTAAGCTGTCTGGCTGCCGACCCTAAGACTAACAACTTTGCAAAGTTTTACACCAACACCTACGGCTACATTGACTACACGGACCTATCTGCTTATAGAAAAGTAGCACGCCTGCCACTGGTCTATAAAGCCTAAGGTTAGGGCATGAACAAAAGAAGAGAAGATGGAAAAAAATGAAGGAAGTAAGTTTATTAAATTTTCTAGCAAAGACCAAAGGTGTTCAAGCAAAAAGCAATAAGGAAAACAAAGAAAATCCTAAAAACTACCTAGAACTTTAGCCGCTTGGACGATCTACGATTACTCGATCGCCACACCCTTAGTAGTGGCACCATTCGGTATTTCATCCCCAGCTGCTCCAGCCTGGGCATCAACTTCTCCGACTACTTCACCAATGGAAGCCTCGAAAGTAAAGAAGAGCAAGTCTTCTGAAGAAATGAAGGAGGTCTCGAAGTCTTTACCAGAAAACTCAGAGTTAGACGGCTGCCCAAAAAGATGATTTACATAACCCAGCTTGTAGAAATCGGCTTGACTCTAAGTAAGCGAAGCCTCGAACCCAGCCTTTTCACCATTCAACTGCTCATTCTCCTTGAGCAGACCAACACGGACCTGCTGCAGCTCTTCTATTTCCTTCTTCAGACTGTCATTGATTTTCAAAACACCTTGGAATTCAAACACTTGAGGTTCAAGCCTATCAACGACCTTTTTGAAATGGATCACTTGGTTGTAAACAACGATCAATTCTTCATCATTTGCATAAACAGCGGAGCGAAGCTTAGATACAGCACATTAAAGGTCTTGAATCTGAGGCATGTAACACCCAATCTCCTTCTCTACACTTTCGTACTTTACTTGGATCGCGTCAAGCCTAGTCTTCAAAACCATGATCTCTTGGCGAGCGGTCTCAAGCTTCAGAGAAGTAGGGGTAGAAATATTAGACCCCTTCAAAGTAGCAAGCTCATATGCCAACTTCTTGACTTTTTCGACCGAAGAGTAAGCTTCGGCTGCCATAGTTCTTACCACCTCCTTGGCAACGTTGGTATCCTCTTGATTAAGGAACATAGACTCAGTTGGTAGAATTGCCGTTTTCTGCATCATAGCTAATAGAGTAGTCCTTCTATACTCAGTTGTATACTTTACAAAAGAACTCTAGCCAACAACCCTTTCAACGTCATCAATAAACTTGGCACACACATCCATGTCCTCAAGCATATTTAGTCTCAAAAGTGCACAATCTCAGCAGCTTTCCTGGAAACAGACTTAGTGGATTTCTCACAACTGCCATCACAAACAGTCTCATTCTTCTTCTCAAGCTTTAAAGAAGTGAGGGCAGAAATATTAGACCTCTTCAAAACAGCAAGCTCATATTCCAACTTCTTGACTTTCTCAACCGAGGAGTAAGCTTCGGCTGCCATAGTTCTTGCCACCTCCTTGGCAACCTTGGTATCCTCTTGATTAAGGAAAATAGACTTGGTTGGTAGAATCGTCGTTTTCTGCATCATAGCTAGTAGAGTAGTCATCTTATACTCAGTTGTATGCTTCATAAAGGAACTCTAGTCAACAACCCTTTTAGCGTCATCAACAAACTTGGCACACACATCCATGTCCTCGAGCATATTTGGTCTCTAAAGTGCACAAATCTCACCAACTTTCCTGGAAATAGACTTGGTGGATTTCTCACAATTGCCTTCACGAGCAGTCTTATTCTTATTAGCAGAAGAATCGGTCTCAGCAACATAGTGAATGGGTTTTGGTGCCACTTTAGCAGGCAAAGGCACCTTGTCACTCTTCATAGTAGCAAGCCTCTCAAAAGGTGAACCAGACTTATCCCCAAACATACGTTTTGACATAAATTTCTGCATTGGAGGCACATAGGAACTTCTACACAGAGCAATCATGTCAACAATCGAACTAGCCACTTTTAGAAGGGTAGGTGTCGTCATCACAGATCTAACAGCCTCATCCTTCTCACCCTTGGGAGAAGTCAAGTCAATCACAAGCTTGGGGGCAGCCGGTGAACCTTTGCGAACATCGAAAGAAGTCTTTGGCATTTTCTTAACTGGCATCTCTTGAGCAAGCGGGAAGGGTCTTTTTTTCCCACCTTCACATACAACAGGTTCCACGACGGCGATCAGACGAGCTAATGCTTCTGCCTTAATCCGTTTTATCTTATCTCTTAGGGGTAGCTCACCTTTCTCCTTAGGAAAATGACTAAGTAGCTAACGCCACTTACGGTACTCGGAAGGGATACCCAGAGCAACATGCACTTTCTTCATGTCCAGAGAAGTCTTAGGAGTTGAGCCAAACTCCAAATCTACAAAAACAGCGAGAGATAATCAGAAAATTAGGAAGCAGCTTAGCACAAATACAAAGCAGACGAGAGATTAAGCAACCTACTTACCAGATATGAAGACTGTTAGAACATGCAACTCGGGGGAAAAATCAGACTCCGATACTCCATTTATCTCCAAAGTCACCTTGGCCCAATCATGATCTCCCTTGCTTGAATGATCGAATAGCCTATGGCTAGGCCACAGCTGCCCAACTTCCTCGATGTGGCCTACATAAAAAAAGTACCAAAATTCGTTGACGATTAGATCTAAGTCAAAGAGTTGGCTTAGATTAAGGAATCCCACCAACACACAGGGGCACATCTCATGGAGTATAGAACTTTATGGAAGAAACGTGGCATAGGAAAAGTAAACCCCAATACAAAATAGTAGGGGTGAAACTTGATAGCTCTCCAAGCCCCATTACACGACTCACGGCTACTACCATCCTTGACATGCTTCACACGCACTCTTGAAGAAATAGTGTGCCTAAATGCCTCAAGCAAGTCTCTAAACAAGTCATCAGAGATAATTTCGAAATGAGCAGCCTTGAAGTAACCAACCTTGCTCAAAGACCCGCCTTGAAGATATAATGGCGACACACCATCATCATTCTTGTGGTTCGAGGAAGACATGCTCAAGGAAATTCTACAAAGAAGCAAAGAAAATTCGTTAGACGGCTGCTTGGAAAAAAAAAACAACAACAGCCGGCGCATCAAGTCCCCTGGCTCAAAATTACGACCCAAATCGCAAGAACCCAGTGGCCTGGTCCGATTCCTTGGCCCAAAAGATCTCTCGACCTCCTTGCTATTTTCTCCCAGGCACAGGGCCAAGCCCTGCCTTAAAAATAAAAAAATAAAGGGAGGCCCGTGCTTCCCTGGCCCATCACCAATGGCCTGAGCTCCAACCCTAACACAATATCACGGCGCCCCAACACCCAGACCAAAGCCAAAGCCACGCCAAGCCACACAAGGTAACAACCTTGCCGTGGCTTCCCAATCAACTTTTCACACCTACTTGACCTCTGTCGAGCCAAATTTCAAGCCCCGACGCTCTAAAAAAAAATTAATAAGACAAGAAAAATTAATTTTTCTTACCTTGAAGCGGTGTGAAGATGAAGCAAGCAACGAAAGACAATCCTTTACACAGGCAAGATGTAGAAGATTGCTAGAGGAGGGGGAACAAATATCCTCTAAGCTTTTTCTCTCATGTAAGGAAAAATAAATCGTTCTCCAAAGTTGATTTAATAATCTACTAAAGCTAGACTTAAATAGGTTTTGAGAAAAATTTATTTCCCTTTCCTAAAAGGATCTAATTTCCAATTAAAAGGGAATCAACATCAAAATAGGAAACAATTCTATGTTTCCTAAAGCAAGAAGATCTCTACACCTACTGCGCTTTCCTGCGAGCAGCCCAACATGTATGGGGGCATTTGTGGAGCCAAAAGTAATCGAGAAAAATATGGAGGCGACACATGGATTCTAGGGTTAAAAAGACAAAATTACCTTTGAGGCATACCGGAACTTCTACGCATAAGCAGCAGACAATCATGGCTCAATCAAGGTCAAAAGTGATCAAAATAGGTATTTATTCAAAACCTGTTTCATCAATCCTCATCAAATCTTCCTCGCAAGGTAACTCCCAAATTATTTCTTCCAAATTATATTAATTAGCTAATTAATTGATTTATTACTCAATTAATTTATTAATTAGCTAATTGATTGTAATTAACACCAAAAACACACCAAATGTGGTCGATCCCCATTCTCCTAATAGGGCCGGCCACACCCCTATAAATACCATCTCATTTTGTCCAAAAACCTAAGTTGAATCCTCTTGCAAAATTCTCCAAACACTTTTCCCTCAAAATTCTAATTTTGGCATCAGAGGTTCTTTGTCCAAAGCCCCCCTCAATTGGTCATGGGCGCGTGAGGCTCTTGGCATTGACCTAAGGTGTTAATTGTTTTTGCAGGTGCATTTTCGTCCAAGAACAAGAAGGAAGAAAATTTGCATCCACAGTAATTAATAACATCTCACATGGTATGAACAATGATAGGTCAACCATCTTGTACATGCAATGCCAGAGTTATTACGATCACATATTTAATGGAAGGATTTTATCTTTAACTTATGGTTGAAACTATAGAAATGTGTCATGCTTAAGGCCAGTTTGGGATTATTGTGCCTTAAAAGAAAAAGGGGGGCGCTATCCACACACCACTTGATAATTTATGTATGTTGATCTTCTTTAATTCATCTGATTCAACTGTTGAAAATTAAAAAGGTGTGTGAGAAGTAAAATGAGGTGTGTGGATATCACACCCCAAGAAAAATTGTGTTTTTTTTTGTACTTTAAGAATAATCAACTGTCAAATAAAACAATTGAGTGTTGGATAAACTGTATGATCTAATATCTAGGCTAAGATCTAATATGATCAAATTCAACTGTAAAAAAAGGAAAAAAAAAAACTAACGGTCCAAATTTACACCCAAAGGTTAAAGTAATTAAAAAAAATCTTTTATGTGTTTCATATTCTTTCATAGTGTTTTAGAAGTTTCATGATGTCGGTTTAGTGATTTTTCAATATTTTTCAGAATCTAAATATTTTTAGGTTAAAATGTTCATAAAATAAAATTTGAATTGTCTACATAATTTTTTTTTAAGTTAATTTAAGAAAAAAAATTATCTTAAACTCATTCTTTAATAATCTCAGGCTAAAATTTAGAGAAGAAAAACTGTTTCTGGCTTAAAACTGGAGATGATCTTAGAGCGAACATTTAAAGGAGTTTTTTTTTAGTACAACAATATGTTTTCACTAAAGAGATGGGAGTTTGGCTAAGCCACACGATAGACAACTTAATTTGGTTTGAATTCATCATCTACAAGATTTGAACCTAAGACTTTTTAGGTGTAAGTGAAGAGGAATACCACCGTAGTACTGAGTGACATTTAAAGGAGTTAAATACATGTAGATCTATTAATTTAAAGGAATTTTATTTTTCTGCTGAATCAAATTTAACAAATCTCCAAGGAAAGAAAAAAAAATTAATGAAAATGGCTTGAAAACTTTGAATAATGATAATGAAAAAATAAAGGGTAAAGTGAATAGTACCAGGTTTGACTTTTTAGTGTAAAAATATGATTTTTCGTTAAAATGAACAGCACCATGAGTTTTTCATTAAAACTCTAAAAAAAAAAAACCTAATACGTGTAATTCCTAGAAAAGCAAAAAATAAATAAAGAAAACAAAAAAGCCGGCTTTCGCAAACGTTGAAAAAGCCGAACAGCAGAGAAAGCCAAAAAAGAAAGAGAAAGGCTTTGACAGCTTGGACTTTAAAACCTCCTGCAGCCTGCTAATAAGTCAGCTCGTACGGCCCTCCGTCGTTGCTTTCTATTTTCCCTCCTTAATTATTTATTTACTCTCTTTCCTCTCTCTCTGCAATTCTTCCAACTCTCCAAACTTGAAGAAATCTTAAGTTTTATGGCCACTCTCTCCCACGCGATCGCCCCGCCGGGACTCGACCTCCACCGCCGCGCTTCTCACGGATTCTCTCCGCCGTCTCTGAGACTACTGACTACTTCCTGTGGAGTCACCAAGAACAGCAGCCGCGTCTTCGCTCAGAGCAAGAGCCATAGCCGGCAGCAGATCGATTTCAGTGATCCCGACTGGAAATCCAAGTTCCAGAAGGATTTCGAGAAGCGGTTTAACATCCCTCACATCACTGATGTCTTCCCTGACGCCGTTCCCATTCCTTCCACCTTCTGCTTACAAATGAGGTCACTTTATTCTTCTTTTATTGTTTGAATTTATTTTTGACTTTTAGTTGGGAGGGCCTCAGATATTGTGTTGCAGGACTCCGGTGATTGAAGACTTTGCAGGTGGGTACCCGTCGGACGAAGAGTGGCACGGCTACATAAATAACAATGACCGGGTACTCCTTAAGGTAAATAAAGCAATTCCATTTTCTAATATCTTTCAAATGTTGTAAAAATAATTTGCCATCTGAATCTTTTTGAATCACTATAGAGCACTATATAGTATAAGAGAACTTGTGAGAAACTTATGTATTTGCACCTTCAATCTATTAGGAGAGTACCCTTTTCGTTTTTTCGATTTTCGTTGCTCTTGGGTTGAACCAATTGAATGGTGATGGTTTATATGACTCTCATGCGAGAATCACTAAAGAGAGACTACTGTTTGCGTGTGTGTTTTTTTGTCTTTAATATGTGCAGACCATATACTACTCGTCGCATACGTCTGCTGGTGCTGAATGCATTGATCCTAATTGTACTTGGGTGGAGCAATGGTAAATATTTCTCTCAACTTACCTTTGTTGTTTGTGGATGAAGTTCTGAGCGGCAATAAGTTGAAGATCGGTTTAATGATACAGATTTTTAGATCGGTCATGTTTTGTGCCTTGGATGTTTTCCAGTGAGAAGTAAAAAACAGAGCGTTTCTGTGAGTTTTGGTTGTGGACGTGGGACCGCTAGGTCAATGGTTCTAATAGTTCCGGTTATGATAGGGATTTGTAGTCCTGTTGCAGGGTGAGAGCTCAAAAGGATGCTTAATAGTGAGCCGCTGGAATGGCGGTTTCCTCATTCATGTTCTCTTTGTACTTGTAGGGATTTTAAAGCAATAGATGTTTTTTTTTTCCTTCGAATTACCACGTTTCTTTTTTATGAGTTAATCGAGTGTAGTAGCTTCTATTTCTTTCATCGGCTGATGGTCATCATTTTTACTCTATGTAAATTCAGAAAGGAGCATACATGCTTCCATATGTATTTTTCAAAGTTTTCTACATTTGGGCTATGATAGGTCTTCAAATAATTGCAACTTGAATGTATTCATATTATTAAACTTTTTATTGATCTCTTGGTACATGCGTACGTTAGCTTGCTTAGCATAGGTGACGCTAGTTTTTCAATTTGAAAACTGTAATTTGTGCTGAATATGATAATGAAAATTTCCAGGGTTCATCGTGCTGGGCCTCGGGAAAAAATATATTTTAAACCAGAAGAAGTGAAAGCAGCAATTGTAACATGCGGAGGGCTCTGCCCTGGTCTTAATGACGTCATCAGACAGGTCATTATCATCACACCAAAATTTTAAATTTTTTTAGTTTTCTTGTGGCTTTTATCAGCCCTGGCCTTGAAGTTCTATTTGATGAAATTGGTATGTTAATAATTCATGATGTAGTAGTAGAAACTGTAATTTAAAGTTCTGATATAACAACATATGCCATTTTCACATTCTGTTATAGGAGTATAGGACAAACAATGGGCGTTTCTGTGTATGAGTATGGTGAGTTTAGCAGATGGTATAAATTTTGGTAGTAAGAACTTTAGAGAAAATAAGAAGATTTAGGATTGCTGTATTGCAGAAAAATTATACGGAGAAAATGATCAGAAAAGTTATGTAGAGAAAAATGAAAAGAAGAGAGAGGAGAAAAGTATAGATGTAGCAGTCCAAGCGTAAAGCCTTACAAAAATAGTTTATTGTCATTCACCAGATATTATAGGCTACAAAGAGAACCTCAAAAGACTCATAGTAGTACTAAAACGCACATATAATGACTAGAAGACTTTTGAAAACTTAGAACAGATTGAGTCTGAGACCAAAACATATTGACTCATATTTGATCTTGACAATAACTTTAAGTTTGACATTTAGACTAACTCTTATGATATTAAGAGATGGATCAAATTTACACTACCTTAAGTGGACCGACACTTCAGTGCCATTGAATTTCTCATTGTACGGTCAGCAGAATATAACACGCTTAACAAGCATTTGAATTGCACAATGTCTTCTCATATTCCAACTGAATAAGTTACTATATGTGATATGCCCAAATAAAGCAATAAAATGCAAACAAACAAACCTGCCAACAGGCAGACCTCCCAATCTGAGTACTTGTGGGTTTTTTTTATACATTGTAGACTTGAACTTTTCATTCTTTTAGTAATGGTGTTTTGGTCAGTCAAGTATTTGTGATCTTAAGCTTTACAGTACATTGGTAAGGCAAAAAGTTTAATTATATTGTGGAGTTACTTACCAACTACATGATTGGGGCTTAGCATCTTTCTTCCCTGATTGTTTTCCTTTTCAGCTCCAAACCTTCATACTTATTTCTGTTGTATTTGACATCAAACGTATACATTCTGCAGATCGTCATTACACTTGAAATATACGGTGTCAAACAGATTGTGGGGATTCCTTATGGTTACCGCGGGTTTTCTAACAATGAATTAGCTGAAATGCCAGTAAGTTCTTGCTTTTGTCCTTGCAAGTAGCTGTCTAATATGAATCATTCAATCAACAATTCTCTTGCAGCCTTTCTATGCTTCTAAGATAAATATATGTTTCCTATATTTCGAAAATGCATTTATGTTGTAGACTAATATGTTGAAACTGGATTTGATTATCAGCTATCTAGGAAAGTGGTTCAAAATGTTCATCTTTCTGGTGGAAGCTTGTTAGGAGTTTCACGTGGAGGTCCCAGTGTTAGTGACATTGTGGACAGTTTGGAGGTGATTACTTGAAAGCTTCTTTTAAGAAATTGGTAATATTGAAGCATCATGATTCCCCTATAATTCAGTGTCATGATATATGTATTTGCGTGTTGATATCAGGAAAGAGGGATCAACATGGTTTTTGTTTTGGGTGGAAACGGCACACATGCTGGAGCCGATGCAATACACAATGAGGTTGGTAAGCTTAGAATCTGTACCAACCTGGTACATTATGTCATATGTTGAATCTGGTATTCATTCATTATTAAAAAAGAATTTCCTAACATTGCCTTCATAGGACTCGTGTAAGATATTCTTCTTTCGAGTTTTAGTACAATGTCTCTTACATGACAATGACCAAAGAAAATAATAAGGAAAACTTTTGGGAAGGAATGAGTGCACTATGCTATAGTTTGGGATAGTCTGTCTGTTTATTACTATTAAAATGTGTTAGCCAATACTGGTAGAGGCTGGGAAATTATGTACTGGATATATATTCTGGGAGGATTTTCGTAGAGAGTCTCATTTGTGACAATCATATAGTCTTTGCAAGTTGTGAATGCTTGGTTCTTTCATTTGCCTTAATTTTTATAAGGTCTAATTGTTTTATGGTTCCTATTTTGCTTTTAGTGCCGTAAAAGACAGTTAAGAGTGGCTGTAGTTGGTGTGCCGAAAACCATAGACAATGATATTTTGCTGATGGACAAAACTTTTGGTTTCGATTCAGCTGTTGAAGAAGCTCAACGGGCAATAAATTCAGCATACATTGAGGTAGAAGTTATGATATGTATTGTTTCTTATGTTAATTATTCAATATCATTTTCCTGTCATGCGTGGGTTTATGTTTCTGCGAGGGTTCTACACTTGTACTTAAATTTCCTGGCAGTGATGTCTACATGATATGCTGATCTTTCTCCTCAATCTTGTAATAGGCACATAGTGCTTACCATGGCGTTGGCATTGTTAAATTGATGGGTCGTAGCAGTGGATTCATAGCAATGCATGCATCCCTGGCTAGTGGACAAATTGACATATGTTTGATACCTGAGGTACTTAGACTGGACCCGTGCTAATGACATATGCTATTTTCATTTATTTCCGACCCTCCACTGATGCTAGTGATATATGCACATCCAAGGTACCTTTTCAAATACATGGCCCTCATGGTATTTTGCACCATCTAAAATACCTAATTCAAACAAAGGGATCAGCTGTGGTCTGCGTAGCAGAGGGAGCAGGGCAGGTGAGTCGGAATCATAATTTCAAGTCATGTTTTATTTTATTGTATATGTAACTTATTATGTTAAAAAAAAATAATAATAAAAAAAAAATTTGTTCTTTTGGTTACCAAAAACTTATGTATTTAACCTAAAAAGATAATGATCATTTCTTTCTTCCCTGGATTTCATGTCTAAATTATTAATTTTTTTCTTTGATTTCTGTGGTTGATATTTTTCTTGACTACATGGTGAGATTGTTGAGTTCTGTATGGTTCTTTTCATGCAGAATTTAATAGAGAAAACCAATGCTACTGATGCATCTGGAAATATGGTATATGGGGATATTGGCGTACATATTCAGCAAGAGGTTGGTGATTGTGTTTTAATGCAATAATGATTTCCAATGCATTTGAGAACTCAGTTTTAGACTTGCAGAATACTATCCGTGGTTTTCGACCTAAAATATGAAAAAACTATACGGGTATAGATGATGATTGCATCCAGTAGGCTATGAGTCTCATTAGGACTTTTAATATGCTTGTGTACTTAAACGGACAAAAGTAGGATCAAGACACAGAACGCAGTCATAGTAATTGACCATTTTTGTTTCTTTTCATAAGAAATATCTGATAGTCTGATAATGCAATTCCTCTGATTTAATTGTTTTGTTCATAATTTGGATGAAACATTTTTGGTGTCTATAACCATCTATTCTTCTGCCAGACAAAAAAGTATTTTAAAGAGGCTGGTGTTCCCGTTGACGTGAAGTATATAGACCCCACATACATGATCCGTGCGTGTCGTGCAAATGCATCAGACGGAATACTTTGCGCTGTATTAGGGCAAAATGCTGTGAGTCTCTTTTCTCCATCTCTCTTTCTCAAACACCCGTACATGCACTCGCACCTGCGCGTATATTTGCACAAGACCATTTCCTTCCTTTTGTATCTCATATGAAGTTACGTTGAATATGTGTTCCTGGATATAACAGGTTCACGGGGCATTCGCTGGATACAGTGGAATCACCGTCGGCACTTGCAACACTCATTATGTATACCTTCCAATTCCTGAGGTCATATCTCATCCCAGGCTGGTGGATCCGAACAGCCGAATGTGGCATCGTTGCTTGACTTCCACAGGTCAGCCGGACTTTATCTAGCTACGTAGGCGTCATTAGCCTCAGTTTTGAAAAATACAAATTTCCAAGAGTAAGTTGTAAGCAAAAAGAAATAACCAACATCAGAAGGAATCTGGTTTGGTCGCGCATGCTGCGGAAGAAATAATACAAAACGATGAAGACATTCCCTCCACTAAATGTCTAGTGTATAGCATATAGCAGCTTCAGAGTCGTCTTAATTGTTTTGAACGTTAAAGCACTTGATGCTTGGTTCGTAATGTACATCATTTGTTGTATCCTTACAAGTCGTTCAAGTAATCCGAACGAGGTTACTGATAAATTGAACCAGACCAAGCATATACTTAATTCAAATACATAATTTAGTTTTAAGGCTTGGGATGCCTACACTTACAAGTCGTTCAAGTAATCTTAGAGACCGTTCGGTATTCTACTAAAAAAAATAAAAAATCATCCTTTTAAAAAATATGTTCCAAGACCATTTCTTAGGAGCAATTTTTAACAAGATTCAAGGAATTGTTTGGTATAAAATTTAAAGTGTTTTGGAGTTTTCACAGTTCAAATTAAAAAAGAAAATGCAACCATCAACTTGGTGGAGCTGACGAAGGAGAGCAAGAAAAGACTGGATCCGAAGTAAGAGGAAGAAGACAGTGGATTAGAGGAGGGGGGGGATCTGGCGGGAGAGTGGAGAGCAGCGAGGAGACAAAGAAGAGAGAGGAGAGAGAGAGAGGGGGAGGACCTGACGTGAGAGTAGAGAGAGCAGCGAGGAGACAGAGAAGAGAGAGACAAGAGAGATAGGACTATCTAAGGGTGGGCATTAAAATCATGAAATGTAGAACCGGATCAAACCAAATTTAAAAATAATTGAAAAAATTGTGTTAACAACAAACTGATCAAACCCGGTCTAAAAACGAACTGAACCGGTCAGATCGGTTCTGGTTTTGGTTATTATCAGGTCCGACCTGAACCGAATTGGACCTTATTTTTAATTAATTTTTATTTTAAATATAATCTTTTAGGCCTTTATTTTTATCTGTCTGTTCAGCCCAGATATAAAAAAAGTCCATATCCAAAGCTCCCAAACTTCAGCCCAAATAACTTTAACAATACCAACCAAGTTAGAAATCTAGTTATGTTGTGGTCTATTTTATCTGACAGAGGGACTAGGGCCGGCGGCAGAGAGAGAGAGGAGAGAGATGTGTGTTTGTAGAATTGTAGGGGAATGTGTGTGTTGTTATCCCTCCTACATTGTGCCTTTATTTATAGTAGTAAAGGGAGAGAAGATATTCCTTCTCCTCCAAGTAATACAAGTTGTAATAGGAAAGGATAACTAGAATCAAATCTTATCTAGGATTTACACAATCATACTTAAACTAGGAATGTTTACAACACTCCCCCTTGAGTGGGTAAATACTCAAGGTAGATTCAGCATCATGCAAAAGTTGAGGAAGTCGACTCGTCGGCATTGATTCCAAGGAACAACGCTTATTCTCAATAAGGTAGGAACTTGCATAAGTAGTAAGTCTCACTAAAAAACCCTAAGGCTATGGCAAAAACCCAAGTAGGGACAAAATCCATAGTCTAAGGAAAAATGCGTGAGAAATGCAAAGTCAAAAGAAACGTCTACAGGACGTCATCAGGGATATGACCAGCCCAAGGTGGGTGCCTCGTTAAAACCTAGTTAGGTAGCAAAAACCCAGTGGGAAAAATGCTCCTAATCGTAGGGAAAAAGAGTACATTAAGATCAAGCAAGTATCTAGAAGATACTCCCCCTGAGTTTGACATAATTCCACAGAGAAATAGCAAAGTTACAACTCAGAAAGTTTACGCATACCAATTCCATGAACAAGCTTCTGAAACGTCGCCTTCGGTAGTGATTTTGTGAAGAGGTCGGCCAGATTGTCTTGTGATCGGATTTGCGTGACTTCAATCTTCTGATACTCTTGTTGTTGATGTGTAAAGAAGAACTTCGGCGCAATATGCTTGGTGTTGTCTCCTTTGATGTAACCCTTCTTGAGCTGTTCGATGCAAGCTGCATTGTCTTCAAAAATCGTCATCGGGGCATTAACGGCGGGATGAAGATCACAGGAGCTTCGAATATGGCCCACTACTGCTCTCAACCAAAAGCATTCCCGAGTTGCTTCATGTAAGGCGAGAATTTCAGCATGGTTAGACGAAGTGGCAACTAAGGTCTGTTTAGTTGACCTCCAAGATATTGCGGTGCCTCCAACGGTAAAGACATAACCCGTTTGAGAACGCGCCTTGTGCGGATCAGATAAGTATCCAGCGTCAGCATAACCAACAAGGCGAGAATCAACCCGATGAGCATAGGGTGCGGCATCACTCGAGGATTCGTAGGGATAGAATAAGCCCAAATCCGTAGTACCCTTAAGGTAACGGAAGATGTCTTTCACGCCAGTCCAATGTCTACGTGTTGGTGCATTGCTGTATCTTGCCAAAAGATTAACAGCGAAGGAGATGTCGGGTCTAGTGCATTGAGCTAAGTACAATAAAGTGCCTATCGCACTTAGATAAGGAACTTCAGTCTCCAAAATCTCTTCATCATCCTCCTTCGGACGGAAGGGATCTCGCTTTGCATCTAGCGTACGAACGACCATAGGAGTACTCGAAGACTTCGCTTTATCCTCATTAAAACGGCGCAACACCTTCTGGGTGTAGTTCGATTGATGTACTAGGATTCCATCCGAACAATGCTCTATCTCGAGGCCGAGACAGTATCGAGTCTTACCTAGATCTTTCATCTCAAATTCTGACTTCAGGTGCGAAGCAGTTATCGCGAGCTCTTCAGGAGTTCCGATGAGATTCATGTCATCGACATATACTGCAACAATCGCAAATCCGGAATGTGACTTCTTAATGAACACACAAGGGCATAGTTCGTTATTCACATATCCCTGACTAGTCAAATACTCACTTAAACGGTTATACCACATTCTTCCGGATTGTTTCAAACCGTATAGTGAACGCCTCAGCCGAGTTGAGAGCGTGTTCCGGGGTTTGGAAATATTTGAACCAGTCAATGTAAGTCCTTCGGGAACTTTCATATAAATTTCCGTATCAAGATCCCCATAGAGATACGCGGTTACTACGTCCATCAGCTGCATATCCAGTTTTTCGGAAACTACCAAACTGATAAGGTATCGAAAAGTAATCACATCCATAACGGGTGAGTAAGTTTCGTCATAGTCAATCCCGGGGCGTTGTGAGAAACCTTGTGCTACAAGACGGGCTTTGTAACGCACAATTTCGTTCTTCTCATTAAGCTTCCGAACGAAAACCCACTTGTAGCCAACAGGCTTCACATGTGGAGGAGTAGGAACTACAGGTCCAAACACCTTACGTTTCGCAAGTGAATCAAGTTCGACTTGGATTGCTTGTTTCCAGTTTGACCAATCAGCTCTACGTCGACATTCATCAACGGAACGCGGTTCAATGTCATCGCTCAACATGATCTCAGTAGCTACTGCAAATGCTAATGCATCGTCGACAATCATCTCATTTCTACGCCACACATCATCTAAGCTAGCATAATAGACCGAAATCTCACGATTCTCGGGAGGAGGATTCGTCTCTTCAAGGACGCTTCCATAATCTAGAATTTCCTCATGAGTTGGGTAAAATGAGTAAGCGATAGTCGGATTCACGGTAGGCTCTTCAGGACCTTGTGCCGTGGTTTTCCTCTTCCGGGGGTGTGAATCCTTTGAACCAAGGGATCTGCCACGCTTTTGTGTAGGGGCAGATGATTGGCTAGCCGCTAATGTACGTGGATCACCAGAATTGGCGTCCCGGGCTTCCAGGAGGGTAGTCCGTCGTACATTTGGTACATCCATCTTTGCAGGCTATTCGCAGCTGGAATATGTGATCTTGTCACGCGCGCTAGATCGGTGAAAGCATCTGGCATGCTCTGAGCTATGCTCTAGAGATCTAATATGCGCTGCACTTCAGCTTCAGACTGAGCGGTGCGGGGATCTAAATGAGACAAAGTGGGAGTCGTCCACGATAATTCTCGTCGTTCATTAGGAACGTTGACGTTCTTATCTCCCCCTAACGACGGGAAGACTGTCTCATAGAAGTGACAATCCGCGAAACGAGCGGTAAACAGATCGCCTGTCAAAGGTTCTAAGTAACGAATAATCGAAGGAGAATCATATCCGACATAGATTCCCATCCTTCGCTGAGGCCCCATTTTTGTACGTAAGGGCGGCGAGATCGGCACATAGACCGCACAACCAAAAACGCGCAGATGCGATATGTCGGGTTCGCATCCGGTGACCAACTGAAGGGCACTAAATGGTTGTGTCGCAACAGGCCTCAGTCGGACCAACTTTGCTGCGTGCAATATTGCATGGCCCCAAGCAGCGATCGGGAGCTTGGTACGTATGACCAACGATCGAGCAATCATTTGTAAACGCTTAATGAAAGCCTCTGCCAGGCCGTTCTAGGTGTGAACATGGGGTACAGGATGTTCAACTTCAACCCCAACCGACATGCAATAGTCATCAAAAGTTTTAGATGTGAATTCTCCAGCATTATCCAATCGAATAGATTTGATCGGATAATCAGGGTGGTGAGCCCTGAGCTTGATAACCTGAGCCAACAGTTTGGAGAATGCAGCGTTCCTTGTGGACAACAAGCACACGTGTGACCACCGTGTAGAAGCGTCAACCAAAACCATAAAATATCTAAATGGTCCGTAGGGAGGTTGAATCGGTCCACAAATGTCCCCCTGAATCCGTTGTAGAAAAATGGGAGGATTCGAACGAATCTTGTCATAAGAAGGCTTAGTAATAAGCTTTCCCATAGAACATGTTTGACATGCAATTTCATGGATCGAACCTAAGCTTCGGGTTAGTGGATGCCCGTGTGAAGTTTTGAGGATACGGCGTATCGCTATTCGTCCAGGATGTCCCAAACGATCATGCCAAAGTGTAATTTCGTGCGCGGTCCCTGTGGTAGGGCCGGCCACATAGTGGCATTCTATGGGGCGTATGGTCGTAGTATACAAACCACTCGGGTTACACTCCATCTTCTCTAGAATACGCTTCTGGCCATATTCGTAGGAAGTTACGCACAGAAATTCAACTCCGTTTTCTACGTGGGTTTCAGCGTGGTAATTGTTATCTCTAATGTCCTTGAAACTTAGTAACGTTCTTCCGGAACGTGGAGAATAGAGTGCCTCATCAATGGTCAAGATTGTACCATTGGACAACATTATACGTGCCTGACCGTATCCTTCGATCAGGTTGGATGGGCCTGAGAGGGTTGTCAGAGGTGCATTCTTAGGTACGAAGTTAGTGAAATAGATGCGTTCACGCAAAACAGTATGCGTGGTTGCACTATCTGCCAGACAACTAACTTTCCCACTAGTCATACCTAGAATGAAAAATTAATTTGAATCGGTCACATGCATAAAAGTTTATAAAAACAAGTATCAATTCAAAATAATTTCATTTATTCAAGGAAAAAACTTAATATCCAAAATAAATCGCCAACTAATAATCCAAAACATAAAGGAAAATTGTTCAAAATCAACCAAAAAACAAGGTGGGGTTCGGCCACAAGGTGGAATTCGGCCCCAATTGTCTTATTTTAACTGAAAAATAAGTCTATGTCTAAGATTCTAATCTTCCATAGGAGTGGTATCCTCCTGAAAATCAGAAACCTCCATCTTTGTAGTCTCCGGTTCGTCCACTTGCAGGAAGTTTGATTCAAACTTCGTACGACGAGAATGATATGCATCCACAACCTTCTTGGGAGCACGGCAAATACGGGACCAATGGTCCTTGGAACCACAACGATAGCACATATCGTCATTCATTGTGGCAGGTGCTTTGCCCTTATTCTTGAAGTTCGGGGCCTTGGGAGCGAGGTTTGGGCGCTTCTGGGCTTTGTTTCCTCCCTTGGATGGGCCTTGGCTCTGTTGACCTTGGTGGGATGGCTTCTGGCCGCCCTTACCACGCCTCTTTTGGCGTTTTGGGTGCTGATTAGTGCTATAATGTGCTTCAGGCACAGCAGTAGCCCCAGTAGGTCGAGCTTGATGATTCTTCATCAACAGCTGGTTTTGCTTTTCAGCAAGAAGTAAAACAGAGATCAAATCCGAGAACTTAGTGAACTTCTGAGCTCTATATTGTTGCTGCAGGACAATATTAGAAGCAGAGAAGGTCGAGTAGGTCTTCTCCAGGAGATCCTCTTCAGTCAAAGTTTCATTGCAAAACTTGAGAAGTGATCGGATTCGACAAACTTCAGAATTATATTCATTCACAGACTTAAAGTCTTGGAAGCGCAAGTGCTGCCAGTCGTGTCTTGCTTCAGGCAAGAATATGTCCTTTTGGTGATCGAAACGATCAGCCAAAGCGACCCATAATGCACGTGGATCCTCCTCAGCAAGGTACTCAGTTTGTAGAGCGTCATGGATATGTCTTCGGATGAAGATCATAGCAGTGGCTTTTTCAGCCTCGCCAACAGGTTTATCTGTTGCTTCTTCAATAGCAGGACGCAAGTTCTTTGCAGTGAGGTGGAGCTTCACATCTTGAACCCACTTGAGGTAGTTCCTTCCAGAAACCTCCAAAGCGGTGAAGTCGAGTTTGTTCAAGTTCGACATGTTCCTATCACAAAATAGATGGACAAGATGTGGTTAGTGTAATGGAGAAAAATCAATCCATTCACATAGGAGTAGAACATACAGGTTCTAATAGACATGTATTGGTTTAATTTTGCATGAAAAACTTCGGGTTTTCATGGGTGATATGTTTAAGTGAAAACTTCGGGTTTTCTAACAAGGCATGTGTATAAGAAACTTCGGTTTTCAAAGTAATTATGAACTTCAGGTTCGTATATTCCTGCAGGCAAACACAAATATATATGCAAACAAATATGCAAAGAATATATGCAAAAATATTGTATAATGATAAGTGAATTAATTTATTTTTGGTCTTCGGGGCCAAATTAAAGTGTGGGTGAAAATATAAAAACCCATATTTAAAAAAAATATTAAATAATAAAATCTCGGGGCCTAAAAGTATAAGCCAAGAACCCTCGGGTGGGATTACAGGCCCACGGGGTGAGAATAGGGGAATGGGCTGCTGTGTGCAGCCCTAAAATTTTTTTTTTTTTCTTTTTTTCGGGCCGTTCCAGGAGAGCCCAGAAACATTTTTTTTTTTTTTTTTTTTTTTTTTTGTATATATAATTCAATGAATCACATATTTACTTTGATGCATATGCAAATAATAGTTTCAATGTATGTACATATGTAAGATTCAATTCATGGCAAATATCAAATTCACATAATTGTAGCAATTTTGATGATGAAGCATACACAATTTATGTAGAATCTAAAATACGTTAAACGTAAAGTTGGGTCATGCATCATGGTGAATGTTCATGCTATCAGGGCTTGCAAAATATCGAGTTAAAAACCGTTGTTTGGAAAGAACCTGATTGCGTGATGATATGGATGAACTGGTTTGATGCAGAAAAAAAATCTCCAACGTCAGATTCCTAAGCGCAGCGGTAGGAGCGTGCTGATAACGTGTTGTGGTCTATTTTATCTGACAGAGGGACTAGGGCCGGCGGCAGAGAGAGAGAGGAGAGAGATGTGTGTTTGTAGAATTGTAGGGGAATGTGTGTGTTGTTATCCCTCCTACATTGTGCCTTTATTTATAGTAGTAAAGGGAGAGAAGATATTCCTTCTCCTCCAAGTAATACAAGTTGTAATAGGAAAGGATAACTAGAATCAAATCTTATCTAGGATTTACACAATCATACTTAAACTAGGAATGTTTACAACAAGTTAAAGTTTTAAACCTTAAGTAATATTAAACGGACCCTTAGTTGCTATGGTGTGGTGGTGTTCTACCAAATGCTAAACTTTTCTCAAATTTAAGACAATTTCAACAAAAACGCTTGAGCAGAAGTGCTTGCAAAATAAGCCTTCCGCAAACAACTTCTACAATGTAGAAGTATCCTTCTTTTATTTTAAGTGAAAGGATTCGGTAGAATTATCCTTAATGTTTCTTGAGGCTGCATTGCGCATGACAATCAAATTAAATTGACTCATCCAAAAAGATATACTAATTAACAATAATAAGTTAGTGTCTTGGTTTTGACTGGTCAAAAACATGTGCCTCAGCTCCTCTAGAACTTTGCAATTTAAACATAAGCTTATTGTTTGATTCTGATTGGCTAATAACAAATGACTGTTAAATGACTTGTTTCAATCTAAAATCCTATAAGAATGACTTACACAAGAGTACTGTTATGTGGCATCTTGGTCTAATAATGTATTAATATGCGTGAGATTTTCTTTACACATAATATTTAGTAGATCAAAATGGTATAATAACGGTGAACTTGTTCTATTTAAATTATCTTCTTGCCGTTGAGGGTTTTAAGTAAAATGAGCCATTGTATACTTAAGTTTTTCACAATAATTCATGTGAGTTTGTTTTTATGTGTAGGAATCATACATATTGAGTTCAATTATTATAATTATATTTGTTTAGAGGAAATTGTAAAAATTATCTCTTAACTTTAATTCAATTATACTAATGATCTCTCAAATTAAAAATTTGTGACCATTGATCCCTTAACACGTGCAAGTATGGTTCATTTCGTCAATTCCGTTAGAACTTCCATAAAAAAGAGTTATGTGCCACACATGTGAGACCGAATCAAAGGCAAATATGAAAAACCAAATGAGAAAAAATGTAGCAATAATCTCTCAACTTTAACCCAATTGTAGTAATGGTTCTTTCAACATGACGGAATTCTAATGAAGTTGACAAAAAAGACCATAGTTGCACGTTTTAATGAGTTAAGGGACCAATGATTATGAATTTTTAATTGAGATACCATTGCTCCAATTGTGTTAAAATTTAGGGACCATTACTACAATTTTCTCATTTATTTATAGTGAGACCAATCTATTTATTCTTTGCCCCTATTTATGAATGGTTAATTTCTTTTTTTCTTTTTTTTTCAAATATTTGGTCATTTATTGTCTATATATAAATCAAACTCATGAGTTCAATATATGAAATTGAAGAATTAGAATCACCCCCATGAAATCAAATTTTCAACTCATTATAAGAGTTTGAATCCAATTTTCTAAACCATTGTGCCCTACTCCATTTCTTTTATTTTTATAAGAAATGTGTGCAATGTGAATATTATAGAGTGCTAATAAAAGTTCCAAATACTTGGCTCTTTAGTTGGCATTTCTAAATTTCTGCTAATGACAGTTTAATATGTGTATATCTCATTTTGTGTTTGTCAAGAGATATTTTAACATATATGTCAAAAGAAAATAACACTTTCCGGGAAATAAACAATGTCCATAATATATTAGCAATGGATGCGACATTGGGATCCTAAGGTACATGATCAATGAATGCAAATACTCTAAGATGATTTAAGTTTTTTGGGTAGGGTAATGTTAAGAAGATCAACTTTTTAAATTAAATTTTGTGAATCATATGACGTGGTTGTTGATTGATTAGATTATTATTTGAGTGTTGATTACCATGCTTATTTTCTATTGGTGACACATTATATAGTTTTTAAGTTTGCTCTAAAAAGTTTATCTAACTAGCACTACGTTTTTGAGTAATGGTATGTATACCCACAACATTTTTCATACCAGATTTGTATCTCTTTCTAATGGAGGTAGGACCCATCAGTAATGTGAATGTCATCTCTATTTGAGAGGTGATAAAAATATGGTATGAAAAATATGGTAAGAATAACATTTTTTGAAGTTTTTTTTTTATATACAAACTATATATTTACATTATGATAATACTTTTCTCCTTGTAGGGGCAACATACATATCTTACCTCTTACGAATCATGTATTTTCACTGTATAAATTTCATAATCATAATCACTCAATTTGTTAATCTCCATTTGAAGATCTTTCCTACATAAAAATCATTCCAATCGAAGATCATATGGTCATCCAAATGTATAAGGTAAATGGACGATTCATCATGAATATATTACTTGGTACTCACACAATCTAATTGTTCCATGCATTTAAATGCCTAAATGGTCTCTTATTAAAATGATTTTTTTGTAAAGATAATCTTCAAATGAAGATTAAGAAACTGAATGGTTACGGTTATGAAATTTATATCATGTTATTTGTAAGTAGTGGGATACGAGTGTTCTCCAATAAAGAGATACAAGTATTATCATTTGCATTAACAGGTGAGAGATTTGAATGAAGTAATACATGGGTTAGCCATAATAAATTTCATTTAAACTTGCTCATATATGTGAGTCGAATTTAAAATCTAGCACTTATAAGTAGAAGAATAATTAGGCTGTAATATTAAATGACTAAGATGATTTAAGTTTTTTTTTTTTTTTTAATAAACATATGATTTAAGTTTGGGAAATTTTATTTGAACCCATTTGTTTTATCTCTACACCAAACTTAAAAATTTTGTCCAACAAACTCTCAAATTTGCCCTTCATAAATATGAAAAAGAAAATAAAAATGGGTGTTTTTCTGTCTACACCCAATAACCCTAAACCCACCACACCATTGCACCTCACCATTATTTCCAGCGAATCCAAATCAAACTTCCACCAAAATTTATCCCCAAGTCATCAACAACTGTCAACTCCTTCCATTCTTTTCCTTCTTTTCCTTCTTTTTCTCCTCCTCCCTCGTATCATAACCGTGAGAAGAATATGAACCATCATTTCCCTTTGGTGCCATCGGTGGGCATCGAACATGACTCCTCACTTCTCTGTCAACACTAATTCACACTCGCATCTCTTTCCCGATTGATTGGACCCAAGTTCGCACAGAGAAACAAAAAAAAGATAAAAGGAGAGCATTAATTGGATGTTGGAGCTTCAGTTATGTTTGCCGGAAAAAAGAGGTGTCGTGGCTTGTCGGGGAGCATGAAAGCCTCCCCTTGTGTTTTCACGATGGGGTTGGCTGGAGCATATACAAGTTCTAATTGTTTTGAAATTCTTTCTATTTATTTCAGGGCACATTTGGAATTTTATTAAATAAGTTTTAAGTTGGGTGTAAAGATAAGATAAACGGGTTCAAATAGAATTTCTCTTTAAGTTTATGGCAGCCTATATTTCCAAGAATCTTAGACCTTTTCTAAATGAGATGTCAAAGTGTCCAAATCAACAATAATAGTAAAAAAAGACAGCTGTTATGTTTTCCAACCGAGAAGTCAAATCTGATGTGTCATAACATGGAATGGCAGCTCTCTCCCTTCCTCCCCTTCCCCTGTCTCTCCGCCACCCCAATTTCCCATCTTCGCGCATTTGTCAAGCTCTCCAAAGGCCTTTTCAAGCTGGTTTTTTTGCTCTCCGATTGCAAACCCAGTGAGGCAAATAACGTTGGCAGTCAAAGCAATTGGAATTGCAGCTCAATGTCGTTGTTTTCGCAGCTCACCGGTGACAGAATTGATACAATGGAAGGGTTTTCTCGAGCTTTGGCGGGACTGGGATGGAAAGGTTCTCCGGGGATTCATGAGAGAATCTGAGTTCCTCCAAACTCTTCGTTCCAAACCCAAAAAATAATAGTTTAATAAATAAAAATAAAAGAAAATAGTGTAATAAAATAATATTTAATTTGACATACCGGGTGTTTAGCAAAATTTTGAAAGATGTAAAAATACCACATAAGCTGTCAAATTCAAATTTTATGTTTAAAATTTAACATCTCATTTGAATATGCTATTAGCTCCAGTCATTGCTGCCCCAGGACAACTAGGGCACAATGAAAAATGGTAATGCTTCGTGCACAAGAGTAGCAGCACATGACAGTAGAAGTGTGTGTATGTGTATGCATATATATTTATCCTTTTACCCTCAAGGGCCCGCTCAGCATGGATGAAACTGTAACTTCACGTAAGGTAGGGCGCTTACTAAGTGCATGCATGGCTGGAATTCATGTTCCTAACATTAATATATTACCGTCCAGAGACTAGAGACTGAGAGGGTGTTTTGATTCTTTCTTCTGAGTGTCTCTGACCAACTCCTTTTAGGGTTTTCTGTTTCCACCCACCTCCTCCCAACTTCTTACAGTTTCCTTCCTCCTTCGCGCACTCTCACAAAAGTGTTAGGTCTCGAGTTCCCATGCTTGATGCTCTCTTGCCCTGCCCTCGTATATTATTCTTGCTATCACTCTGACCAAAAAAATAAAAAAATACAAGAAAATTCTTGGTAATAACACCAGTTTCTGGTCCTGTCAACTTTCATTTTATCAGTGAAGACCAAACCTAATTTAGTTACTACCCTCACAACCTAATCATACGGTACAACTCAAAACATGCTTCCCCAATTCAATCTCAATGGTGCGTATAAAGTGGTTTGGGATATATGTTAAGCATAATAACGATTGATGAGTCATTCATAATAAATTGATACTATCGGCACAAACAAGGATCTAAACTCTTGATATACCCTAGCTAGATGAAAACGATATAAACTAGTGGACAAGTGTCAAAATAATTACGTGGATTAATGGATTCGCTATTTGAGTGTGCAAAATAAAAGCATTGAGATGCTTACAAAATAGAGATATACACAGAATGATATCCGAGAGATGACTTGAATTTCTGTGTTATCAGTCAAACTGAAACTGGTTATTATCAGAGCTGTTAAACCTCTACCAACCTAAAGGCAATTTTGCAGTGGCACTGAAACCACACATGCACACATCAGAGAAAGAGAAAGAGGGAGAGAGAGAGAGGGAGAGAGAGAGGGGGAGAGAGAGACAGAGAGACAGAGAGAAATTATCATATGATATAAAAACTTAAAAGGTTGCAGAGTATGACTGTTCTACGTATGGTCTTCAAGTTGACTGGCCAAATAATTAGAGAAATTTGGAATATGACTTCTTAGTTTAACACGTAAGGGCATAATTCATATCCCTAACTGATCAAATAGTCACTTAGACGGGTATACCATATCCGCCAGATTGCTTCAATCCGTAAGTGAACGCCTCAAACGAGTTGAGATGGTGTTTCGTGGTTTGGAACTATTTGAACCAGTCTATGTAATTCTTTGGGAACTTACTTGTAGATCTCCGTATTAATATCCCCATGGAGAAATACTAACCACATTTCATAATGTTGCAGTCAATCACATGGCGTTTAAGAGAAACCTTAAGTTGTAAGACGTGTATCATATCGCACTATTTCATTCATCTCATTACGCTTCTTTCCCACTTGTAACACAAAAAGGTTACCTTGGGCGGTGTAGGAACAATAGGTCTAAAACACACTTTGGTAAGGAATTTAACCTAGATTGTGATTTCGGTTGTCCAATCAAGTCTACGTTGTCACTAATCAACGGAACACAGTTTGATATCGTCGTTTTTCATTTAAGTCGGTAGCTACCATAGAAGTGAAAACATCATCGATGATAATCTTATTCCAATTCCATTATCTCATCCAAACTAGTATACTGGACCAAGAACTTCAAGTCTCGGGAGTAATCCAGATTAATCTCATGAGATGGAAATGATTTGAGATAACAATCGAATATAGATTCATTTTGTGTCATGATCTTCCTCTTTTAGGGAAGTGAATCCTATGAACCGAGTGATCTGTTGTACTTCATGTCGAGATAGATTGATTGGCTATCCGTCGATGTACCAGACCATCCAACAGAGGCAGCCAAACCGTCCAATAGGGGCAGTACACTCTTCGAGGATGTTGACTCGACATTCGTTAGGTATGTTTATTCTTGCAGACATGTTTACAGCTGGTATATGATCTCATCACTTTAGTTAGATTAAAGGAATGTGTCTGGAGCAATATTTTGAAAGCTAGAATACATCGCACTTGTTTATCACACTTGTGTTGTACGGGGATCAAGATGAGACATAATGGGCAATGTCCATGCAAATTCGTGTCATTCTACAGGAACGTTGACGTTCTTATCTTCCCCTAATAGCGGGAAGACTATCTCATTGAAATGACAATTCGCAAATGAGTGGTAAAGTGATCGCATGCAAAGGCTTTAAAAAGCTAGTGCGAAAGAGAATCATGATTGACAAAGATTCACATCCTTCTTTGAGGACCATGTCGGTACGTTGCAACAACGCAACTTGGCAAATGGAATGCACACCTAAATGCGTAAGTACAAAACATCAAATTCGTACCCAGTAACCAACTGTAACGTCAGAATGGTTGGGTGGCAATGGGTTTCAAGGCGGACCAACATAGCTACGAATAAGATTACATAGCGTAGGCAGAAACCGAAAGCTTGGTGTATTTCCCAAGGAACGGACGATAAATTAAATTGTGCTTTACGATCGCTCTGCGAGGCTGTTTTAGGGTGAACATGGGAATTCGATGTCCAATTATAAACCCAAAAGAAATGCAATACTTATCGAAAACCTTCGATATAA
Source organism: Malus sylvestris (assembly GCF_916048215.2). NCBI lineage: Eukaryota > Viridiplantae > Streptophyta > Magnoliopsida > Rosales > Rosaceae > Malus > Malus sylvestris. The sequence goes on from NC_062260.1 coordinate 10,532,529, forward strand.
ACTCTCCAGCATTATCAAGTCTTCCAGAATTTATGGGACAATTAGGGTGGTGAACTCTTATAATTGGTCGGGAGGTTTAGCAACAATGTGTGTGGACAAACATGTGATCAGTTTGTCAATTCATCAACCAAAACCATAAGTATTTATATGGTCCGCATTTTGGTTGGATTAGTCCACAAATATTCCCTTAAATCCACTGTGAAAACGGGGTCGTTTCGTATCTTTAAGAGGGATGATATAGAAATCAAATTTCCCAAATAAGCAGGCTTGGCAAAGTGTGCTTGTAAGCACATGATCCTTACTTCAAGTAAGAAGATGCGTCATAGAATCATTGTTCGACCTAAGTGTCCCAAAATTTCGTGCCAAGGCAAGTAAACTGCTCAATCACCAGGCTCCAAGCCGACCACATGTGGGGTGTTCCCAGTTGGGAGATAGCCCATTGACCCCAAAACAACGCTTCAAGCTCATTTTTGGAAGTGGTGCAAAGATATTCTACTCTATTTTCCATCGATGGTTTCATTCATGATTATTGTCATCTCGAGTATCCTTAAGACTCAACGATGTTCTTCAGGAATGGGGAGAATATAAGGTCTTTGAAATTGTTGCTAGAGATGTGATTTAGATATAAAGAGTGTGCATAGTATCGCATTCATCCAAACGACTAACTTTCCCACATTCATACCTAATCACGTGTTTAATTGAATTCAGTCACATGTTTTAAGAAACATGATTCAATTAATTAATATTCGAGGATAATATCGATAAGATTATCCATAACTAAAACAAACACCAAACATGAATCCAAGAACATAGAAGAATGTTCACAAAGTAAATGGTTTACTAAGGGGATTGGGCCAACAAGGTCATCCATGTCAAAATTTTGCTCTTCTAATAGTGTTTGGTGGAGCAAAATTAGTCTCACATATTGACTACTAGAATGGTACTCTTCAACGACATTGGTAGGGGCACGAACATGTGCATAACTAATGATCTATTCCATCAAGACGGAAGTAAATTCTGCAGGGTTGAGGTTCAGGAACAATATCCCTAATTCTTGAAGTTTTAGGTCTTAGGTGTCAAAGATCACTCTTCGGGCATGATACCACACCATGGCAATCCTTGATTCTACCACATGTAAAAACAAACTTGAAATTAATTATGAGAGAGACAGACCAAGACTTGGGTTCGGTAAGCTTTAGCTGAACCTGGAGAGGTCTATTCGGTAGGTCTCTGCTGAAGCAGAGAAATACCGTCTGATGCACCTTTGTCGAAGCAAAGCATGCATATTCGTGCATCCCTTGCCGAAGCAAGGCACCACCATTCATTAGACTTCAACTGAAATTGGGTCAATATTGTTTGGTATACTCCAGCTGAAGCTAGGTCTATACCATTCTCTCACATTTATGGTAGTAATTAGATCCAAGAATTTGGTAAACTTCCGCTCTCTATATTATTATTTCAAGAGCAAGTTAGAAACAAGGATGGATAATAAAAGTATTCTCCAGTCAAAATTTAATCGGATTTACAAACTTCATAATCGTATTCATTCACAGACGTAATCATGGTGTGCTTCAAGCAATATCTTTCATGATTAGACGGTTCGTTGAAACAAGCCAAAGAGCCATGGAATCCTCGTTCGGGAGGTATATCCATTTGTAATGTTTCGGGCATAAGTCTTCGAATGAAGATAATGGCGGAGGCTTATTCAACTCTTCCATGCCATTGTTGGTTTCATTGGTTACACATAATAAAATATACAACTAAGTGTAGTGGATTTGGGTTGCTTTCAGGAACTTAAGTGTGAGTCCTTCGGGACTACAAAAGTGAGTCAATGGTTCAAAGAAAATAAATAATTTATTGAATCGTTAATTGCCAAAAAGTGGACTTCAGGCCAATAATTTTAGATTAATTGTCAGATTAATGGACTATTGGTTACATTAATTAATTCAATAGATCATAAGCATCCAAGTTTGATTGTAGAAGCAAAATAATAACATTCGTGTTAATATTAGCTTGAATTTTGTTTGGGCCAAGCAATAATAAAATTATAGCTTGATAAGCATTGACCAATAGCGTCCCAACAATTATAAGAGCATGGTTATGAAGCAGGAATGCCAAAAAATAGGGCATTGGGTTTGAAAAAAAAATCACAGCCCATCTTTATGGGCTGGCTGCCGTGTGCAAGGCAAGGCCCTAAAGGCTTATTGGGCCACGATGTAGCCTACAAAGCAGCCCCAAGTTATGGCTGCAAGCCACGGGCCAGGTTCTGGGAAGAAACCCAGCAGCCAAGCTGTTGGTTTTGGGCCAAATTGGCGCGAAGAGGGACACAGGTCCAGCATGGAAGCTGGCCTGGATAGGTACGCACGAAGGCCAGCTAAAGGTTGGCCTTGTTTTGGGCCGTGGCAAAGTAAGCCTAGCCATAAGGGCTGGCTTTGGTGATCGCAGACTGAGGCAGAAAAGCAAGCCAAGCAAGCAAAGCTTGCTGCAGGCAAGCTAGAGCAAAGACAGAGCCCATCAAGGCTTGTAGGCCTACTGGTGGACTCAGGGCTTCAGGCCTGTGCGAATTTCAACCCAGGCCGAGGCCTGGTTGTCGGTCCATGACGTCGAAACGATGTCATTCTGTGGTGGCGTGGCTATAGGCCAGCCGGTTCAACAGCGTGGTGTGGAGCTGCAGCTCAGCTGCGAAAAAGATCCCATATTTTGTCCTTTCTTTTTCGAATTTCTAGGGTTAAAAGCCCTAATTACTCCTAAATTAATTTCGATGTTTTGATTCACAAATTCCACATAGCATAATTGTATATTGCATGAACAAATATATATATATATATATATATGCAATATATATAATTGGAAGGAAAATATAAATGTAGGGGGTTCATGCATCATGGGGAATATTTTCATGCTTTATAATCGTTTCAAATATCTTAATTTATTTTAAAAGAACCTAATTGGCAAAAAACAACTGAGCCTTTGAATTTGTAGAAGATCATTCTCTGAAAGTCGAAATTGTATCTCCAATGCGTTGTATCATGTTAAACAAAGAAAAATTAAATTGAATCAATAGCATGTAGATCAATTCAATAAAATAATAAATTAATCATAAAAAGAATGATTAAAACGTAATATTCTCCTAATTGAATATCAAATTCTCTTCAGCGCAGTGTCAAGAGCATGTTGATAACGTGTGGTATGCCTAATTTACTGAATCATATAAAGTACAGAGAGGGAGGGGGTGCGGCAACAGCAGAAAGAAAGAGAGAGATGTGTAATTGTGAGGTGTGTATTATTTCATCCCATTGATAGTAGTAGGGAAGGTAAATTCTTTACCCCAATAGGATTACAGCTCTAATAGGATAATATCTAAAATCTAAGATATGGTAAAATTTCATGAGGATATCCCTATATATAATAGAATTTATAAAATTACATTCCTAATTTAATAAAACTACAACAAACCTGCAATAATTTATAATTTAAATTGTTTTGCATGGTTCATTTCCAAGGATATCCCTATATGTTTGCACCTATCTTTCATCATACTACAAGTACTGTATGATGTTCAGATTTTGACCGGTCACCACTCAAAACAAATACCGATGGTGGAGGCAATGGGACCTATCAAAACCCATTGCCAATCCCAATAGCAACACACTGCTCATCAGTCCTCAACACTTGTCACCATTTGAATGTCCACGAATGGACACAATTTTGACAAATTTTAAATTAATCCGAAATTGTTTATACAATGAGGAATTGTAAAATCGAATTCGGAACTTACGAGTGCAAGAAATTCATCAACCAACAATTGTATCTGAAGGGGAAAGGTCAAAAACCAAAACTTGGAATATTTTTTTTCCAGCTATATATAGTTTCAGTTCCATTTCTCATTGAACTGGAAGCTACAACAAAAAACTGTATTTCCTTAAACACCAACATGTCTTTCAAAAACGTTGTAATTATGCACCCCTGGATCATCACCACTTTTCAAATCTATGGCTGTTGAGATAATAAACAGCTGGTGACTCTACTTTCATGCTACAAGCATGAGACCCCTGGATTTTTCCCACAGTACTTTATTCATCTCTCTCTGTCTCTCTCTCTCTCTCTCTCTCTGTTACTACAGGGAACCTCCATAAACCACACCAAAACTCCCACTCAACCAAACTGATTGGCTTGGGTGTGAAGGAGAAAAATTCATAACTCATGACTGATTGTCTGGTTTCCTCCTCTTAATGTCTGGACTACTATGTGAAGAATTTTCACTTGACCCAACTATAAATTCATCACTTTAATAGCTCAAGCATGCAGCATCCAACACCCCATCCGGACTTTGGGGCACCGATGGACCTGAGGCGCTTCCCCGATTGGCGGAACCACTGATCAATGACAAATCTTTGATCAGTTCAACACACTTCAACACTCTTTCCTGAAAATCCCACAACAGAAAAGCTTGAGAAACCATTCCATTGGCAAAAAGATAAAATAAAATCGAAGAAACTTTCTTAAGACCTAAGGCAAATTTGTCTTATCAAGGGTTTGCACCTATTGAACAACCTTTTTACCTTGTCTACATGTTCAAAACAAGAAATGGCCTTATCGATGTCTACTGCTTGCGCTTGTATTTCTCCTGAAATACAAATTGCGACTGCTGCAGCGATTTCAGAAGGCCTGAATTCCAAGAAGTCAATACCTGCATTCATTCCCATCCAGCAGTTCATTGAACCATCAATCCTCAAGAACATGAAGCAACAAAATATAACTCATTCACAGTCAGAAAAAGGACCTCTGATTGTGCTCAAAATGAGTTGTTCTGATCTACATATGGACGATAGCAACGGATATTGATCATCACTTATCTTGCTGAGGAAGCAGTCAATGAAAGAGTAAGCACTACAAGCATGCATTCTCCATTTTAGGGTGCTCATCACAAGAAGCTCCATTCTTAGTATAGTTTTTGCTTCAAACACAAACTTGGGATCTCCAACCTGTGCACAATCCACGCACAATCAATACCAGCTTCCGAATTATCAATACGTAAGTCCAGCCATAGTTATCAATGCACATGACTTGTACACCTGTATATCCACAGACTGGGGTACGCTAGTCTCCTCTACTTTGGCTGCTATTGATAAACAAGCCACAGCTAGCAATTGCACCGCCCAAGCTTTACCTCTCTGTATTCACACGAAAAGTGAAGTACAAAATCAAGAACAGAAGCAGCGTAAATGAGAGGACATTGTACGTAAAGGAAACGAGAAAAAGAAACAAACTTTGGGCTCTAATTCCACAACTTACAGGCAATTCATAAAGCGAAAGGAAGCGGTCCAAGTAGTTCATAGATAGCCAAACACACAATGGTCCAAAATTGTAATGGGAATGAGCCTGTTGATCGCAACACACAACAATTCAGCTTAATTCAGTAATCACAAAAACCGACAGTCTATATATTAGCAATAAAAAATGAGAGACACAACATCCAAATTTACAACACAAATGAGATGCCACAGACAACCAGATTGGGAACAAACGCCATGATCATTGATCCCACAACAGCTTAGATAGACTTGGGGCATCTCGAAAACAATCAAACAAGTCACATTGCAGAGAAACATGTTTTAACAAGTTCTCGAAGAACAAAACCCAGTTGCGCAAACCTGAATAGCAATCGCAAGAACCAGTAAAAGCAATCACCCAATGGAACTTAAGAGGGTAAAAACTCCACCAACCTTCCAAATCCAATCAAAGGCCTCCCTTCTAGCGCTCAATTCTAAGTCCCCAGAACGAAGTCTCCTCAGATAATCGTGTCTGGGCAAATGCTCACTCTCCCTCTTAACCATTTCACTCACCCACTCTTCACTATGTGAGGAAAAATCTATCATGGATTTGGATCTACGGTTGTGATCAAAATTGGGGTCTTGATTGGTTTTGTGGGAATTTGATGGGAAGTGACCCAAGTCATCTGTGACATTAGAATCAAGATCATCAAAGCAGGTATTCGAGTTTTCTGCACAGAGAAGGTTTGAGGTGGCAGAGTCAAAGCTGTCTGTCATTGGAGCACCTCGAGATGCCCTGTAAAACCCAACAAAATCTTATCAAATTAGAGTCTGGGTTTTATCAAAGATGGCATTTTTATGGCACAACAGAACCCAAGAACAACTGAGAGTCTGTTTATAAAGAAAATGTGATAGTGGTGTAGATACAAACAAAGAGAGGTTAGAGAGAGAAAGGGGGGAGGGTTTTGGGGAGAGTATATAGCAAAGAGAGGAGCTTTATGTAGGAAATGAGCATGTGTGTTTAGGGTAAACGAGAAATGGGGGAGTGAGGGGAGTGGATCTGTAAATTAGTGGTATTACTCTTTACTTATAAGTGAAATGCTTTAGGTTCACCAAATTTGAACCATTTTTTTGTTAGCTCATTATGAAGCTTAACTCACTCTCCTATCCCTTCAGTGTAGATTATATCATTTGTTAAAAAAAAAATGTAAGACATGGTAAAAACAAAATTCATACTAGACTTTTATTGAGGCTGCCACTTAATACGGTATACTCATATTCATCTCTACTATTATGTCAAGTTTCATTCTCTTTGATGGCGAGTTCAATATCACATTATTATGGCAGCCCAAATTCTCCATCCTTAGTGTTGTATTAAAAAAAAAAAACTTTAATTGACGTTTTTGCATGGCTAATTATGTTTTACATCCTACATATGATCTGTCACAAAGTTTTATAGTCGTATAACCTTATGTCTTTCATCTATTTGATTGTATGATACACCACAATGTGCAATGTGAAATATATGATCTCTATCTATTTTGTGGAATCATAATTACATCATTATTAAATGATGACGTAACAAATCGTATGATCCGATTCTAGGCTTCATGTAAGCCACACTTCTAACAATGGGACCAAAATATATGATTGGGTATCGTTTTGTGAGAAAAAATAGGTTTTAATGATCAAACTTTCGAGCAGAACAAAAGTGATCAAACAATCACACGGACAAAATGCATATAAATTGCTATGACTTCAAAAGCTCATAATACAACAATGTGAGAAAATTAAAATTTCATGGTTAAAAAAAACATAAAATGTGTTAAATACAGTTGATCATTTGTTGGTGGGTAAATAACTTTCAAGAGAGGTTGACGAAGGATAATGATTAGGCTTGTGATAATGTATATATATCTGTCATCACGAACTCAAGGCTTATAAGAGTCAACAACTCAAGAGGACTTCTAAAGAATTGCAAAATTAAGAGGATGATAATACATCCGACACTCAAGGCCAAATTTTAGTAAAAACTAGTGGCGACTTGGGATTCAAATTTTAATTGGATTGAATTAACATTACCAAATTAAGGAAAACAATTTATCAAATAAAAAATATTGGTAGAATTTAAGTAAAGAAAACAAAAGGAGAAAGTTTTCATCTTTCCAAAACAGCTCGGAAATTTGTCTCTTAAAAAAAAAAAAAAAAATTAACAAATGAACAAATACGTAGGAGACTCAACATCCATATCACATCGGCAAGAAGGAACGAGCTACTCTAGACATCAGTTTTGCATATTCTTTTGTGCACAGTTATATATGATTCATGAATATGGCTAAGGAGAGGATGATATATAGGTCGTTATTAGAAAATTCGATTGGGTCTGCGGTGTAGAAGTCAAACTTGTGGTCAGAAGGAGGTTAAAATGTTTCTATGAGTCTTACCAACTTTCAGAATGAGTGGATAATCGTGACTTGCCATCAGTTATCTTCCTTTTAAAAAAGAAAAAAAAAAAACTCGGTCGGGCTATAGCACGTCCAGCCCTTGGTCCGCCCATGGTAGAAGTAAATGAAAGTAATTGTATGGTATATATATATTGCACGTGATTTTATAGATTATTTTTTTAAAGTAACTGTATGGTATATTTCATGTGATTTTTGTAGAATTTTAGAGTTCAGCATAACGTGTCAAATACACGTAGGAATTGTTAGAGAAATGTGAGTAGTAGTTATATTTGTTGTCTAACAAGTTGTCATGAAAATGTGAAAGATAGATAAGCGAAGCATTTGTGACCAATCAACATTGTTCAAATTATCTAGTTAACTAACTTTTATTCTAGTGATATACGACCCATTAAGATATTTAAAATTATCCAATTAATTAGGTTTTAGTGTAATGAACGTTTCTTTCCGTTCCAAGTTGGAATTGGGATCAAAATAGTTTAAACCATCTAAAGCTTGTTGAATCGGCATATGATTGTAAAAAGGAATATGAATTTGGTGGAGGAATATTCGGATGAAAGACCATCCATCATTTCCTTTCTCTCGTTTTATTTATAATTTAATGTTATTTTTGAAAAATGAGCAAATAGTAAGAGATTAAATGGAAAGGTGAAGGGAGAAGTAGGAAGGGTTTGGTTAGAAAATTTTTTTATTGTAACGAGAACATAGATGATACATCACGTGTTTTTATACAAATCGTGGGAAATTGTATTTTTAAATTATTAATTTTTTAGCACACATATTTCATTAGTATAATGACACATGACGTACCACCTCGTATTCCAAACACATTGAAAAATCCATGAAAGAATGACCAATGGACAATGGCTTTGTCATTTTCCATCATTGGAGAAGTCGCGTGCTCTCTGCATTCGCAGCAGAACCAAACGAGCCGTTTTTGGCTCTGAAATTGGTACCATCATGCTACTTTGACCTTTCTCGCTCTAATTGCATGCACATGCATGCCTTAATGTCGAAATAAAAATATTATTCACACATCCATTTTTATCTCTTACACATCCTTGTTAATTTTGATCATTGATCTTTTTCAATCAATTCCTTTTAGATGTGTGAAAAGTAAAAAATGTGTGTGTGGATGCTAATATTTATCCAACTGGTATGAAGACAAATTAATAAACTTGTTCATTTAATGAGACCTGGTGGTGCCGCCTCCTAAAACATAATGAGAATTTGAGAAAGATTACTACTTAGCTACTCAAGCATGAGTATAAATTTTTAAAAATTCTTCTTTTGGCTGATTCACAGAATTTTGTGGTGAATTGATAGAGTCGGTTATATTATAAATCATTCTGTAAATATCACATCTTCAAAAAATTAATTAAAACTAAAGTTATTAGTCAGTCAACTATAGCAGTTTAACCAACATCTTGGGCTATGAAGGAGTTAGCCACCCTGGGTTTATGTATCTTACCAAAAGATTCATAGCAAAGGAGATTTTTGATCTAATGCATTGAGTCAAGTACAATAAAGTGCCAATTTCACTAAGGTATGAAACTTTAGATTCCAAGACCTTCTTATCGTCGTCTATGCATCTAAAGTTTGAACTACCATGAGAGTATTCGAAGGCTTCACTTTATCCTCATTAAAGCGGCGCAACACTTTTTGCTCATGGTTCGTTTGGTGGACTAGTATACTAATCATGATGGAATTATCTTGTCTTACAAGTAATACAAAACCTATGACGATTTCATCTCCAAATTCTATTAGAAGTCTACTTTAAATTCACACAATCACATCCCTAGTTAATAATTTTGTTCACAACATCTCTCAAATTCCTAAATGCTCCTTTACTTCTTTATGCTTCCCTTATCTCCAATTCTAACAATCATGTCAACCTCGTAAATAATTATTCTATCACTTTGATTCTAAAATTAAAAATGTATACCTTGAATAATCTCTTTTAAATATTATTTAATGCATTAGTTATGAATTTTGTATGAGAAACAAATTCGAATAGCTTCGATCACGGGAGCTGCCCTCTCAATTAAAGAAATCGGGCTTTGCCCATGCTTATATTGGTAGAATCATACAATATATATAACACACTTGGTTGTTGGACTATGACTCTAAACCTGACTGAAGTTTGTTGGATACTTCAAAGACCAATCATTCAATTGTCCACCCTCATATTTTGTTGGAGTTGATTCAAATTTTCCAACTTAGTTGAGCTCCACCACTAACTGATAAAGCAGAAAAAATTCAAATCTTTTAACTGGTATGTTCTCGAAATTGAATGGAAACAAAATTAAAGCTAATCCCCTTCACTTAGGATACTCAAATCCTGCATTCGTAAAAAGCAGACTCGAAAAATAAGATCTAACCATAAAAGAAACATGATCTTTGAATCTTTTTTCTCTTTTCTGGACTTTGGCAACACAAATTTCTAACCCTTTTCTCTTCTCTTAGAGATGCTCTCCTCCTTATTTGAGACTGTTTGCCTTTCCACCACCTCATTTGTATTGGGGTTAGCTCCCAAAAATTCTCCAACACCAAATTCGAACCACTTTTACTACTACATGCATGTTCCAAATCACAAATTTTAATTTATTGCAGCCTTACAATCACTCTTTGTAAGAGCTATATTGTGAGATATTTTTTGGAGTCGCTTTAATACCGTAAGATAATGTTACTAGTCCACTCATATTATAACACATATAATTTTGATGATAATATATTATTTAAATATAAATTCGTCATTTGTTCATATTGTAATACGTGAATTAATAACACTATATAACGTTGTAACCTTCGCATGTAAATATATTATTTTTTGTACCTTTCATGCCTCGTGCATTCCACAACACCCACACTACCAAATAGCCAAGCTTTGAAGTCGACTGGAGATGCATGAAAATGTAGATGGTGGTGGTCCAAACATCCCCACCACCTTTTTTATGTTTAGGGTTTTTGTCAAGTGTTTGAGATTCGAGAGCAGAGTCGTCTCTCTCTCTCTCTCTCATCAAACGCCGAGCCCAAGTAGCATCAAAAGCATCCAGAGCAACAGTCAAGCTCTGTGTGTGTGTGTGTGTGAGAGAGAGAGAGAGAGAGAGAGAGAGAGAGAGAGAGAGAGAGAGAGAGAGAGAGAGAGAGAGAGCAAATGAATATGCAATAAAAATCTGATCTGTAACGGACCTGCTTTTGTTTTCGTTTGTGATTTGTCCCCTTTCCCTTCCACTTGCAATTTATTTAGAGTCCATCGAGCTTATCGAGTTTGTAGAGAAATTTTCATGTATACATGAAACACCTGATATTACGTCGGTGTGCGATAAGATTGATATATTTTATTAAATTTTAATAGAATGATTACACTATGTGACCGTGTTTTTGTATATGAAAAAATTTATCGAGTTTGAGATCGATGCGTTAGTCATCCAAGTCGAGTGTTCACGTGTTTGATTATAAATAGATTACGAAAAATTAAAAATATCAGGCATGCAGAATTGCCGTCTTTTTTTCTTGTTATGTTCAATAATACAAAATTGTTAAGATAGTTGGATCTCAACCACAAGGAAACTGGTATATAACGACGTCTTTTAAAGTAAGGGGAAACAGTTTTTTAGGACTTAAAGTTGCAGTTTGATGGTGTCACAAAGCCAAGAAAAGGTGACGAATACCTCCACTAAGATAGAACAGGCTAGTACCGTGGCCATTTGGTGTAGTGATAGTTAGGGTTAGTTTGGTATTGTTGTGTTTAAAAAAAAAAAAAAAAACTGTTTTTACTGTGATGTGAGAATAAATAGCTGTAAAATAAAGCATTTATATGTTTGGTAAACTTTTTTTGTAAAAGTGCTTTTAAGTGTAAGAGTGTTTGGTAAATTTTTATATAAAGCTACTATGACTATGTCAAATGACAAAAATGAGTATGATATTAAATGTAAAATAAGAATAATTTTATTTATATTTGAAAAAAAATAAAGAATAATAATTTTATTTATTAATACTCTCTCTAGAGTCTTCCCTCTTTATTTTCTCCATCTGCATCGACTAGACTTTTTCAAAAACCAAAAAAATCTCTAGAAGTTTCCCCTACTATCCCAATTTTCTCACTTTTTTTTTTTCTGCTCCGTCTTCTTCTTTTTTCTTTTTTTTTATCTCCATAGATTCCGAAGGCGCCAACGCCGTGACTATGCCATCTTTTAATAGGTTGTTCCTGAATCTCTCTCACATGTCTCACTGCATTTTTCTTCCTCATTTTCTCCATCTAGGCAATCTGGGCTTTCCTAATTTGCAAAAATACGAAGATCAGTCTCCTGTAAGCGGTGCAATCTGGGAAATCTAGGCAAGTCCGCGATGCCAAAACCGAATCTAAATTCAAGTTTGGTTATCGCCGGAAAAGATGGTGGTGTTTCTCGACGCGATTTTGTTGGCGTGGGAGTGAGAGAGGACGAACGAGAGATGGGTGAAAGGACAGAGACAGAAACGATGCCGTAAGGTATGGAATCCAAGGTCAATAACGGTGATTGTTGAAGCTGGGAGTGAACGGCGTTGTGGCGGAGTCGACGAGGATGATCTCCCAATTGAAGTAGACGACGTCTTCCTGTTGGTATTATGTGTACTTTATTTAATTGTTTAAGGCCATTTTGGGTATTTGAAAGTTTCATTAAAGGACTCAGCGCCTCTTGCAAATTAGGTTTGAGCAGAAGCTGTGGAAGCAAAAAAAACCTGTTTTTCAAAGCTAGCTTTTGCTGCTTCTGTTTTTTGACTTTTTTCACCCAAAACTGTGGAAAAAAACTAAAGTTAAAAGTTTACCAAACACAAAAAAGCTCCCAACTTTTTTTTATACCCATTTTTTTCAAAAGCACCTCAGTACCAAACCAGTACTTAGAGAGGTGTAGTCAAATTCAGATTTGAGAAGAATTTAAAAGATTTTAAAATCCTAGTGTAGTCAACCCAAGGATTAAAATATCGATAATATCGGCGAAATATCGCCGATATTATCGTTTTTCAGAGACACCGATATTTTCCCACGTATCCCCCTGATTATCGTCAAAATATCGCGATATTATTGATAATATCGATAATATCGCGATATATTCGATATTATCGAAACAATCGTCGTGGCTCCATCGTCGGAAAGGCAGCCGAGGCTGTGTCGTCGCAGCTGCCCATATCTCTCTCTGCAATCCAAGCTCAAACCCAAGATCTGCTCCTCCGTTGTCAAAAATGAAAAATCCATTTTCTCCGGATCCCAAAACCCGCTCGGGTTTGAATCAAACTGTTTGATGGATTCCCTTGCATGATGGTGGTCACCGGGAGGTGAGAAAGGGATGAGGAACGACGACATGGGTTTTGATAGACTCGCCCACTACACTTGATCCTCCTGAGCCCAACTTCATAGATGATGATCAGTTGGGTGGGTGGGTGGGGGTGGTTTCTCAGGTGGGGGTGCCGAGATCTAGGGGAAGGGAGAGATAACGGAGGAGGGCGAAGGGGGTCGGACAGGCGGAGAGTGAGCACTCGATCCTCCTGAGCCCAGCGTCATAGATGATGATCAGTTGGGTGGGTAGGTGGGGGTGGTTTCTCAAGTGGGGGTGCCGAGATCTAGCGGAAGGGAAGGATAACGGAGGAGGGCGGAGGGGGTCGGACAGGTGGAGAGTGAGGAATTTGAGAGAATATGGATGGAGAAAGAGAGAGAGAGGCGACTAAAAGGCAAAGTGGGAATAAAAGGGAAAGAGTCTAAGGGCAATAGGGATTTTGATAGGTTCTGAAGAAAGATGATGGGTTGGGATTTTTTGCATTTTTGGGAATTAAGTGGGACTCTTTCTTTGCAATTTTCTTAATGCCCATTTTGCATTTTGAAAATAAAATATTGTTTTCTATCACAATTTTACATAATTTAAGAGCATCTTCAATATAAATTTTAAATAAAATCCCCACAAACATATAATTCTTAAATAAAAAAATAAAGGGTAATAAGTCACTCATGTATCTTACCATGCAATGTATAAAGTGTAAAATATTGTACTAATTCATTATATATAAATGATTATGGTGTGTTTAAACTTCTTTCATTAATTACTACATATTTTCTACACTCACAATGTTTGCCAGCTCGTTATATAATCAACTTAAATCAGTTATATCTATCATGCAATGCATTTCCTTCCAATTTTTTGTGATAAACTAATAGATAATTGACTAAATAAACATCCTGCAAAGTTTCAATAAAAATTTCCAAGTTTTTCTTACAATTTCCGTGGTTTCCATGTAATTTTTATCGATATCGATATTATCCCGATATTTCTATCGATATTTCCGTGTTTTCGGACTACCGATATTTCCGATATTACCGATATTTTCTTCCTTGAGTCAACCAAAGGATTTTAAAGGATTTTTAGAATCCAGGCAAATCTGGGTGTAGTCAATTCAATTTAGATTTTAATAGTAATTTTTAAAGTCCATCCAAATCTAGGGTATTGAAAAATTAAAGATTTTGTAGGATTTCATTAAGTTGTGGATTTTGTGGGATTTGAGAGCAAGACGTATATATAACTAAGACCAAATAGAATCCTACCTCACACCTTAGGATTTCAAATCCAAGAACCTCTCCCTCTTCCTCTCACACTTTATCTTCTTCCTTCATCTCTACAATTTTTTCTTTATCTCTGCAATTTTTCTATTTCATCTTTGCAATTTTTCTACAATTCTTTTTGCAATTTTTTGCAATTTTTTCTTCATGGCAGAGAAGGGGAATTGAAATTGGATTGTGAAGGAAGATGAGTATGTCGCACCCCGGCCCAGGCCCCACCACATCCCTGGCTCAACTCCACCGTAGCACGATATTGTCCGCTTTGGACCCTGACCACGCCTTCATGGTTTTGTTTCTAGGAACTCACACGAGAACTTCCCAGTGGGTCACCCATCATGGAATTGCTCTCGCGCAAACTCGCTTAACTTTGGAGTTCTAATGAAACCTGAAGCCAGTAAGCTTCCAAAAGGCCTTATGCTAGGTAGAGATGAGAATATACATATAAGGCTTACATGATCCACTCCCCTGACCGATGTGGGATGTTACAAGTAAGAGAGAGTCGTGGAAAATAAGATTAGAGGAATATTGACAAAAAAAAAAAAAAAGGATTGGAGGAGAGGTTAGCTGGGAGAGATCTTTCAGTGTGACCGGTACATGGGGTGGTACACCACGTGTCACTATACAAATGGTAGGATATATGTGTTGAAAAGTTAATAACTTAAAAAGTAAAATTTCCCACCACTCCTATTAAAACATGTGGTATACTACTTGTGTTCCCATCACAACTAAAAATTTCTTTAGCTGGAACAGAAAAGAGAGAAGAATAAAGTGGGGAGGAAATAGGATTGGAAAGGGGTGCAACTGGAGACTTTTGATTAGTTGGGTTTATGTGATAATTCTTGACTTTTTATTTCAGCTTCATTTTAGTGGATTTATGACCTAGATACATTTATTACCATTTGATTTATTTAATAGTCAAGATTCAATGTTGTTAATTCTATCAAAATCTGCAGAAATCTGTTATATGAATCTTCTCAAATCTGCAGAAATTTGTTGAAGTCTCGTAATCCTATGAAATTCATCATTTAACAAAATCTATTAAAATCCTTTCAAAATTCCAAAGTTGACTTAGTCTCCACTTAAAGGAATTCTTGAGTTTAGAAATTTCATCCACAATACTTGTTGAATGAAAAAGTAAAGAAGACTCTCTCACATATTTATGCAGACGTTTTTGTTTTTTTTTTTTTTTTTGTTTTTTGAGTATATGTTACCGCACCACTTAGTACTACGGTCTAATGATATTCTTCTGCAAGGTATTAGATTTGAATCTCATAAATTACAAATTTGACATCAAATTATTATGATAGACCTATTGTGTGACTTACCTCAAATCTCTTATCTCATTTTTTTTTTTTTTTTTTGGGTCAAGGGTAACTACTTTACCAACAAAGCAAGATTACAAAGGCCCAAAAACAAAAATAAGCACAAAACAAAAGAAAGACCTTCCATATAAGTAGAAGTTTGGGCCCAAAACAGAAATTGGAACTCATAACAGGAAAAGTAGACGACAAAGAAATCCTAGCAACTTCTTCAATATTCTTGCAACCGCCGCCAGAAACCGGTGAATCAAAGAGGAGACCAAAGCCTCGATAGAGATATGTAGAAGATGGTATTGTAGCATCCTACCAGAACTAGCAACAGACGTCACCTTCAAGCTATCAAAGGATGAGTCAAACATAAAAAAATTAAAAATTAAAAAAAAAAAGACATGTTGCCGTGAATTTGAATGATTGAATATGCGATCCTAAATTACAGTCTAACAATTCCTACAAAGATTCATCATGTTTGAGCAGCTTACAATTCCACAAAGATTCATCATTCATGAGAAGATACCTTGGTAATTGCAAATCACAGATTTTTTGAGGTACACGGTACACCGGAGCATAGTTAAATTTCCGACAACTTAGCAAGAAAGTATTCAGGCCGCGTATAGATCACCGGACACAAGGGGATGGGACCGGAAGGTGTTTTGAGCACGAACTTGGGCAGCATCAAGGCCGGGAATTCCACACCCAGGAGTTTCTCCTACTTTGCCTAAGATAAATATTAAGATTGTTTATAACGATATATAGAGGGTAGAATTTTAGGCTTTGGTCATTATAAATTAGTGTCTCGAACTAGGGAGATCCAAACTAAGACCTCCCACACAAACTTGAACCGTAATACCAAGCGGCAAGTAGATATTGTTGAAATGAAATGATTAGCAACAAATAAAGAGATGACTAAACTCTCCTCGGCACACAAACCCATTTCTTAAATGAAAATCATCCTAAATTGAATCAAACAAGCAGCTTCATCAGGTTCATGAGAAGCATTTTCAGGCTCCACGAAAAAAATACTTGGTTGACACGACTTTACACCTTCAAAATGAGGCAACTAAGGTACTAGGAATCATAAAAAGTGACAGATTTCAAAGGACCATATACAAAAAATCGGAGCACAAAAATACCAGGAATCATTAATCAAGCCAAAAAAAAAGGTACTAGGAATCATCATATACTACTCGCATTACCAAGCCAAACAAATTAGAAGGAAACAGGTCAACATGAGCATATGGTATGCACATAAGGACATCAATGTAAATAGAGTTGTCTGCAGATTACAGAATATTTATGACATTCAAGCCCACCTCCCTCAAGGAGCGTAACAATCCCGTGCTTAAGCCTCGTCCATCTGCTCCTGCTTGAATCCCAACAAAATTATATTTAGAAAGAAGAAAAACGGAACTATAAAAATACACCAAGAATCAAATAAATATTCCAGGCTTAGAAAGCTAGAACAAAACCTTAATATCGTTGGGTTTGTACCACATCCGATTACTAAGATCGCAAACTAAAGGACAGCATGCTTGCATTGGAAGCAAACCTTTTTTTAGTTCTTATTTACATAGCGCATTAAAAACATATTTACATGGTACTTTATGCATCAAGGACAGTGCAAATGGAGGCCCAAATGAGTTAGGGGTGAGGATCGGAGATCAGGAAGTGCCAAAGAGCAACCACTTGCACTACCTAGGATCTATCTTTGCAAAAGAACGGAGAATTAGATGGAGACCTCAACCATACAATACAAGCTGGATGGATGAAGTGGAATAGTGCATCCGGCGTGTTGTGTGACCGCCGTATACCATTGAAGCTCAAGGGAAAATTTTATAGGACGGCAATAAGGTCGGCGATACTGTATAGGACAGAATGTTGGGCGGTGAAGCATCAACACGTACATAAAATGGGTGTTGCGGAGATGAGGATGCTTCGTTAGATGTGTGGGCACACGAGAAAGGATAAGATTAGGAATGAGGATACGAGGTAAAGTATGAGGAGTCGAAATTGAAGGAAAGATGAGAGAAAATCGGTTACAGTGGTTTGGACATGTGCAAAGAAGGCCTACTGATGCTCCGGTTAGAAGATGCGACTACGGGACAGAGGTCAGGGTCTAACGGAGGACATGACACAGAACCGAGCGCAGTGGTGTTCTAGGATTCATATAGCCGACCCCACTTAGTGGGAAAAGGCTTTGTTGTTGTTGTTGCATCAAAATTCAAACCGTATATCATGATATTCTACATTTGATTTTGCGGTTTCAAGAGAGATGATGCTCTACCTTCTTTTTCTTAACAATTTTTCATTCAACAGTAAAGTTACAGGCCAAATTATAGCTTTTAAGTGCTACAGAAAAATAATGTTTGTTGTGCACATCCCCCTCTACACAAATCGTGCTGAAGTTACTTAATATTTTATCTAAAAGTAGCACTGACCTGCAAATCTGAAGTCCAAAGAGTGAGGTTGTCCCTCAGCAGTTGCATAATCAAAGTGCTATCCTTGTACGATTCCTCTCCCAGTGTATCAAGTTCAGCAATAGCTTCCTCAAAAGCCTGCATATAACAAAAGGTATTTTAAAAAATCTAGAGATTTTCACGTTATTCAGAGCTGATATGTTGAATCATCCTCCAGTATTACCAAAGTACAAATGACAAAACAAAGAACGAGGTGTAGCCTTCTCAGCGTAAATGCCAAAAATGCATTTTGGCTTTAGTTTATTATAAAGTACATCTTTACACTTTCCTGTAATTTTTAATTAATCTGTATTTTTCCATCTAACTATTAATTCGGCCATTACACATTCCTATAACTAGTATATGCAACCTAGTTGAGATGAATACAAGTAACTAAAAACAAATCAAAACTTTAAAACAATATTAGAGAGTTTAATAAACAAAATCTATGCTTGTTCATCATCCTAGTATGCAGTTCATCATGCTGCCCAATCTGTGAGTGTATGGATCCCACATCTTGTGGCTAAAGCCACATTCTACAGTGTCTCATGCAACTTCGGATGTACTATTAGCCTTTGGCTATCTTCTAGTACTTTAGCTGTTTATGCTTTCTCTAATGTTAATTGGGCTTGGTTGTCTCAGTTTGCAACTTCTGGTTTCTATGTTTTTTTTTATTCCAACCTGATTATCTGTAGTGCCAAAAAAGAGCCTACCGACTCTTGTTCAAGTGCACTACTCACTTCCAAACTTGTGCCGGGATTGTTTGGATTTCCACCCTTCTCATTAGCTCCAGTTTGACAATCTCAATGCCGCGAAGATGGTTCCAGGTCCTGTTTTCCAAACTCGGACCAAGCCCATTGAGCTTGATTATCACTTCATGTGAAAGCATGCACTCTGTGGCAGTCATTGGGTTGGGTTTGTTGCTCCGACCATTATAGTTTGGGGGGAATTATTGGTAGCCTCAAGTTGTCTTTTAGTTGATGCCAAAATGTACTTGGCTTAGCTCTTGTACTTACCCTCTAAAGTTCTAAAACTATTAATTAGCACTTTGCCTCTTTCGCTTTCCTATAACTAGAATATACCTCAACTGAGAAGAAAGCCCCTCGCACTCACAGACATATGGATGCAGAATTCCAATTTCTAATGTCTTGGAACACTGCAGAGCATTGACCATATTAACATACTGTAAAGTCCATGCGATAATTTATGTTTTGCATGTATGTCACATAGAAGAGCACACATAGGGTATTGAGGAAAAGTGATATTGCTGCATAACTATTCTATTCCTAGTCAATTCAATCCATGTCTCCTGCTTTTGGTTTGTCTTGCTAACTGGTGCCACTCACTATGAAGCTTAGCTTCTTTCCTAGCTGGTTGGTCTCTTTATAGTTCCCCTAGTTAACATTTTCCCTTCTTCCCATGTATAGACACATAATTCCCAATCATCTATCTGAAAATGCAAGCAAAAGAAACCCAAGGGAAAAGGAGAAATTCTCTTGATGAATAAATTTAATCAGACACCCCTTGGAACAAGATAGTCAAAGTTCTTTCCTGCCACTAGCTCTACCAAAACTACCATTAGCATATAGCATACAAAGACATACTTTTCATGTCTCCAAAGTAATAATCAAACTATGTTGAACGCAGCAATTACTGAAGATACTATAAAGAATCACAACCAAATCGTAGCCTGCCTTGATGCGCTAATGTCATACTGCTTCTCACAAGAAGTTGAGTTAATTTATACCAAATTATAAATGCTAATTTATAGTGCCTTACCCCAAGCATGTGTGATGTAATGCAATATGTCTTTCCACCCAACACATGCCAGAATCCCCAAATACTGACGAGGACAAGGTCTTAAAAATCTTTTTATTTTGCCATTAAAATATTTATGACCTTGTCCCCAACGAAAATATCAAAGGTCCAAAACATGCAACTTTTATTGGAGACGTCGATTATAGATACCAGTATGAATTCAAGAGAAACAATGGAAATTGTTAGAACAAAATGGAAACTTTCAATGAAACTGTATGGACAAAAAAAATAGGAGGAACTAAATTGTGCAGTGAGTTCAAGTGAATACAATGGTGTGCAGACAAGTACACTCAGAAAATGTTTACCAGTTATTGAAATTTGATCAAATACACCACAATAACAATTTATAAGACTTATGTGGTAATATGCATGCGAATAGCAGTTTTTAAGTACAAAAGAATATGTGTCTAGATTAACAATCATTTATGTGTCGATTAAGCCACAAATTGGTCTGCTAGCCTAATTCTTTGACAACAAATACACTTAACATAAATGACACAAATGCGCATGAGCACAGTTGGGAGAGGTGTTCAAAGAGTAACTAAATGGTGGGAGCGGTTCGAAACTCCTTCATTTCATTTGTACTGGTGTTTGTGCTTATTTCAGACTGATGCGTGATAAACTGGCAATATAGAGGAAGTTTGGGAGATTTTGGCGATAGGTTATTCATATTCAATTATATAAAATCAAAAAGAAAATATCATGGTGGTCTCCCAGCCCAAAAATAGCCAGAAAGAAAAAGGATAAAATAAAATGGAGGCCAAAACGAGTTAGGGGTGAGGATCGGAGATCAAGAAATACCAAAAAGCGACCGTTTTCGTTACCTAGGATCTATCTTGCAAAAGAACGGAGAATTAGATGGAGATCTCAACCATAGAATACAAGCTGGATGGATGAAGTGGAAGAGTGCATCCGGCGTGTTGTGTGACCGCCGTATGCCACTGAAGCTCAAGGGAAAATTTTATAGGACGGCAATAAGGCCGGCGATGCTGTATGGCACAGAATGTTGGGCGGTGAAACATCAACACGTACACAAAATGGGTGTAGCGGAGATGAGGATGCTTCGTTGGATGTGTGGGCACACGAGAAAGGATAAGATTAGGAATGAGGATATCCGGGGTAAAGTAGGAGTAGCCGAAATTGAAGGAAAGATGAGAGAAAATCGGTTACGGTGGTTTGGACATGTGCAAAGAAGGCCTACTGACGCTCCGATTAGAAGATGCGACTATGGGACAGAGGTTCAGGGCCGAAGGGGTAGAGGAAGACCTAGGAAAACTTTGGAAGAGACTCTAAGAAAAGACTTAGAGTACTTGGATCTAACGAAGGACATGACACAGGATCGAGCACAATGGCGTTCTAAGATTCATATAGCCGATCCCACTCAGTGACTTGGATTTTCCAAGTCTCCAACCGAAAAGTTTTCCTCACTCGGGAAATTAAGGGAACACTACCCCAACCTACATGCTCCACTCAGAAAGCTTCAACATACAAGCTTCAACAAAAGAAAATTCAAAGAACTTAGCGAAGAAGGCTTTGGTGTATTTAACACAATACGTTGAAATGAAGGAAAACTTATTTATTGATATCCCCGATAAGCTACAAATATGTACATATACATGAGTCAAAATAAACACACAAGAGGGAGCCTTCACAAAGGTGGCTTAGGAGAAGTCTCAGCAGTCGGTAGAGCCCCAGAAAGAGAAGGCACCGGAGGGGGATCATTTGGAGCCTCAGTACTGGACAGAACCCTAGAAGGAGGAGGCATCAGAGGTTGATCATTCGGAGCTTCATTACGCGGTACAGCCCCAGAAGACGAAGGCAATAAATGCCTTTGGAACAAACCCACAAATCTCTGATGATCAAGTAAAACCTGACCATCAGTTTCCTTCATCTGGTCAAGCTTCCTCTTCATGTTTGTAGCATAGTCATGTGCGAGCCGGTGCAACTGTTTATTCTCATGCTTGAGCCCTCTAATCTCCTGTTTGAGACTCATCACTTCAGCCGCCAATGATTCAACTTGGCGGGTTCGAGCAAATAGGCGTTGGGCCATATTAGACACAGAACGTGCACACTGAACACTGAGAGCCAGCGAATCCTTAACAGCTAACTCATCAGACCGTTTGGAAAGTAGTCTGTTATCTTTGGGAGTGAGAAGGTTCCTGGCCACCACCGCAGCGGTCATATCATTCTTCATCACGGAATCCCCAACGGTAAGAGGACCAGTAGGGGAGACGAAGGATGGGCGCCATATGTTGTCTGGAGAAGGCGGGGCTGCCTCTTCAACAAGGTTCAAGTCAAAACGACGGTCGGAGGGGCCAGACATTTTCAAAGGTGTTGAAGAGAGAAGAGGTCGGACAAATCAAGATCTTAGAAGTGCCAGAATGAAGCTTCTACTGGTGGAGATTCAAGTGTGCTTTGGAACTTAATGCCAGCCCCTATAAAAATCTGCACTCGACGGAGCTTCAGAAATCGAAGAGGCGCCTGCTCAGAAATCGAAGAGGCGTTTGCTTTCTCAAAAGCTGGGCTGCTTAGAGATCACGAGGGTTGATCTCAGAAATCGAAGAGGCGTTTGCTTTCTCAAAAGTTGGGCTGCACAAAGACCACAAAGGCCGATCTCAGAAATTGAAGAGGCGCTCGCTTTCTCAAAAGCTGGGCTCCCCAGAGACCACGAGGGCCGATCTCAGAAATCGAAGAGGCACCTACTTTTCCAGCCTTGTCAGCACCTGTCACACGCACACTCAGCTTTGCGGAAATTATGGGCATTCTGTCGAAGACTTCTGGGGAAGTAGAAAACACATGAATCTTACTGTTCAATCACCCACTTCCCACATGCAACAATAGCTTATGGGTACCACAGATAACTTTGCCAAAGTTCCCTGCCAAAGTTGAGCACGTGAAGCTTGCAGCTCCCACTACATCGCTCTGACCAAGAAGGGTAAAAGAATAGCAAAGAAACAGCACTAACAAAGTTTAGACCCATAAATTTTGAAGGTCTAGCTACCATATTATTACCCACAAGGGTAAAGGAACAGTACCACTGCTGGATAATTGGAAAGTCCCTGTGTGTCAACCTCTGTGCTTCGTGGCAAGGTAGACTAGCAAACATGCCCAACCTTTACTCACATTCGAGAAAACACTCCCAATAAGATTGCTTGCTCCAAAATCGAAGAGGCACCGTCCTCCGAATCTCGAGAGCCAGACTCCCAACATGACTACTTTCTTAAAAATCGAAGAGAGGGTAAAGGAACAGTACCATTGCTGGATAATTGGAAAGTCCCTGTGTGTCAACCTCTGTGCTTCGTGGCAAGGTAGACTAGCAAACATGCCCAACCTTTACTCACATTTGAGAAAACACTCCCAACAAGATTGCTTGCTCCAAAATCGAAGAGGCACCGCCCTCCGAATCTCGAGAGCCAGACTCCCAACATGATTACTTTCTCAAAAATCGAAGAGACACTGCTCCCCGAATCTTTGAGAGCCAGACCCCCAGCATGATTGCTTTCTCAAAAATCGATGAGGCATCGTTCTCCGAATCAATCGAAGAGGCGCTCGCTTTCTCAAAAGATGGGCTGCTCAGAGACCACGAGGGCCGATCTCAGAAATCGAAGAGGCACCTACTTTTCTAGCCTTGTCAGCACCTGTCACACGCACACTCAGCTTTGCAGAAATTATGGGCATTCTGTCGAAGACTTCTGGTGAAGTAGAAAGCACATGAATCTTACTGTTCAATCACCCACTTCCCACACGCAACAATAGCTCATGGGTACCACAGATAACTTTGCCAAAGTTCTCTGCCAAAGTTGAGCACGTGAAGCTTGCAGCTCCCACTACATCGCTCTGACCAAGAAAGGTAAAAGAATAGCAAAGAAACAGCACTAGCAAAGTTTAGACACATAAATTTTGAAGGTCTAGCTACCATATTATTACCCACAAGGGTAAAGGAACAGTACCACTGCTGGATAATTGGAAAGTCCCTGTGTGTCAACCTCTGTGCTTCGTGGCAAGGTAGACTAGCAAACATGCCCAACCTTTACTCGCATTCGAGAAAACACTCCCAACAAGATTGCTTGCTCCAAAATCGAAGAGGCACCGTCCTCCGAATCTCAAGAGCCAGACTCCCAACATGACTACTTTCTCAAAAGCGAAGAGAGGGTAAAGGAACAGTACCATTGCTGGATAATTGGAAAGTCCCTGTGTGTCAACCTTTGTGCTTCGTGGCAAGGTAGACTAGCAAACATGCCCAACCTTTACTCACATTCGAGACAACACTCCCAACAGGATTGCTTGCTCCAAAATCGAAGAGGCACCGCCCTCCGAATCTCGAGAGCCAGACTCCCAACATGATTATTTCCTCAAAAATCGAAGAGACACTGCTCTCCGAATCTCGAGAGCCAGACCCCGAGCATGATTGCTTTCTCAAAAATCGAAGAGGCATCGTTCTCCGAATCTCGAGAGCCAGATACCACAGACCACTTTTTCAAAGTGCTCTGACAGAGTTAAAACATGTGAAACTGGCAGCTCCCACTACCGTGCTATGACCAAGCAGGGTAAAGGAATAGCATTACTACTTGTTGTTAGGGAGACTCCTATATATGTGGACCTCCATCCCCAACGGACAGGCAGACCTGCAAAAATGCTCAACCCTTCATCATATCTGAGAGGGCACTCCCAACGAAGCCTTTCGAAATATTCAGCTTTCTTTCCCCCCGATAATACCTCTGCAAACAAGCTATACTAGAGCAAGAATATCTCATATCATCAGGGTTAAAAGCAAGAGTATCCCATATCATGCTTTTTCCCTGTCTTTTCTTTTGGCCTTGTTTTTACCTGCAAGACAAGGAGAGAGAGCAATCAGTCAGCACTTGGAATCAAGCTTCCAGCCAGGAACTGACTGCCTGGAACCCCTTACCTGATTACTTACCTAGCATTGCTCTCGAGTACTCATCTTCAACATCTTATGTTTCCAGGGAAGATTCCGCATCTGCTTGAGGAACAGATAGGGCAAGTGCGAAGGATACAAGGAAGCATGTGGAGACAAGCGTAACAGCACACGTGCCGATACATCCATTACTCTGTCAAAAGCAAAAGTATCCCATATCAGCAGGGTGGAACGTACTCTAGATTTGATGGACTTGTTTTGACCCTCAAATTCTTCAGTTGGCCTTATACTCTGGAGGAAACCAGAAAACCCTCCAGCTCAGTTCAAGAATAAGCCTGTGGAAAGTTACTTCTTCAAAAGCAAAAGTATCTCATATCATCTCTTCTCATTTTTCTTCTCTTTATCCTTCATGCTGCTGCAAGATGGGGAGAAGGTGAACAATCAGTCGGAGCTCTGATTGCTTACCTTGTCTGTCACCTCTTTCAGCAGACCCCCTAGCTCGGCGACTTGGGGGACTCCTACTACATGGTTTGTATCGCGCTTGACCAAGCCTGAAACTACAAGTAAGCTTCAAGTGAAATTGATACATTACCTTGTGCATCTCCACCAGTTAAAGATACCACCCCTGGATGGAGGAAGAGTACGTCCAGAGAAGATGCCACATCTACCTATGAGACAGATAAGGCAAGTC
This sequence comes from Malus sylvestris, assembly GCF_916048215.2. Lineage (NCBI taxonomy): Eukaryota > Viridiplantae > Streptophyta > Magnoliopsida > Rosales > Rosaceae > Malus > Malus sylvestris. Next base: position 10,558,013 of record NC_062260.1, read on the forward strand.
AAGACGACACCACACTCCGATATTTAGAAGTTTCGTGATTACGAGATCATTCTCCCACAATATTTCCTAATGTCATTTGTACTAAATCATTCACTTGTACTCACTAAAGGAGAGCTTGAACCTATGTACTTGTGTAAACCCTTCACAATTAATGAGAACTCTTCTATTCCGTGGACGTAGCCAATCTGGGTGAACCACGTACATCTTGTGTTTGCTTTCCTATCTCTATCCATTTATATACTTATCCACACTAATGACCGGAGCAATCTAACGAGATCACAAAAAGCGACTGTTTTCGCTACCTAGGATCTATCTTGCAAGAGAACGGAGAATTAGATGGAGATCTCAACCATAGAATACGAGCTGGATGGATGAAGTGTAAGAGTGCATCCGGCGTGTTGTGTGACCGTCGTAGGCCACTGAAGCTCAAGGGAAAATTTTATAGGACGGCAATAAGGCCAGCGATGTTGTATGGCACAGAATGTTGGGCGGTGAAGCATCAACACGTACACAAAATGGGTGTAGCGGAGATGAGGATGCTTCGTGGGATGTGTGGGCACACGAGAAAGGATGAGATTGGGAATGAGGATATCCGAGGTAAAGTAGGAGTAGCCGAAATTGTAGGAAAGATGAGAGAAAATCAGCTCCGGTGATTTGGACATGTGCAAAGAAGGCCGACTGACGCTCCGGTTCGAAGATGTGACTACGGGACAGAGGTTCAGGGCCGAAGGGGTAGAGGAAGACTTAGGAAAACTTTGGAAGAGACTCTAAGAAAAGACTTAGAGTACTTGGATCTAACGGAGGACATGACACAAAACCGAGCGCAATGGCGTTCTAGGATTCATATAGCCGACCCCACTTAGTGGGAAAAGGCTTTGTTGTTGTTGTTGTTGTTGATTGTTGCCAAAATATGGGGATGTGGAAAACAAAAAGATTGACAAGATTTTTGAAATTCAAGGGCATGGAGGAGGCCAGGCTGGAGCGTTAAATCACTGCTAAAGATTTATCCAATCAAAAGAAACATCCTTCTACTTTTTAAATAAAATGTAAATATTTGGCGGCTAAGATCCAAAATACGGAAAGAAGTAATGGTTTTACGATGATAATGCCTGGTGACCTCTGTCCAGAATAGCATACAGTTGTAGCACTCATGGAGCAAAATACAACTACTTCAACTGTTTCCTCAGACTAACTGAAAGACTTTTACTGTAAACAAAGCTATTTTAGCTTGCATCTTCCAATACTTATTCGAATCCATGCATACGAAGGTGCCTTAATTCCAAACAAACAAATAACTAGACAGGTAAAAGCAATCGACTTTTTTCACACGCATTGTCGAATTCAACATCCTCCAGTGTTTCCTCTTTCATCCATATATGATCAAGTATTACAAAATGAAAAACAAACAAAGAACTACAAGTTTTTAAATCAATAAAATGAAGAATTTCATAACCAGTCCAAACCTGTTTAGCCATGCTACAAGCTTTCTCCGAGGAGTTGAGGATCTCGTAGTAAAACACCGAAAAGTTGAGCGCCAGCCCCAACCTTATTGGATGCGTGGGCGCTAAATCACTCACCGCAATATCCTTAAATACAAAATTACGAATCAAATTGAATCAAATCGAATCTAATTAAGCAAAATTAAAATGATAATTAACTGAATTTCGAAAACGTGAAAACGGAGAGAGATTAATCAAGTACCTGAGCAGCCTTGTATGCAACCATGGTGTCCTCGGCGGCGGTCTTCCTCTCGTCGCCATTTTTGAACTCGGCGAGGTATCGATGATAATCGCCCTTCATCTTCAAGTAGAAGACCTTGGACTCTCCGGTGGTCGCCGAAGGAACAAGGTGCGATTGCAGGAGCTTCAGGATTCCAGCGCAGATGGCGGAGAGCTCAGTCTCCACCTTGGATTTGTACTGCTTGACGAGCGCCACGTGCTCCTCGTTGCGACGGCCTTCCTCCTTCTGCTCGATGGACGAGATTATGCGCCAGGCGGCGCGGAGCGAGCCGATGACGTTCTTATAGGCGACGCTGAGCAGATTGCGCTCCTCCACCGTCAGCTCGGTCCCGGCGGCGGTGGAGCCCACCACCAGCTTCTCCATGAAGCTCACCATCTCCTCGTAGCGCTCGGCCTGCTCGGCGAGCTTCGCCAGGTACACGTACTGTTCGCGGCTGAGGTTTTCTGGGACGGCGGAAGCCATTGGAGGAGCTGAGCAGCGAAAGAGTTGGAGAGAGGAGGAAGAGGTGAGTGCGACCGGAGAGCGAGACGGGTTGAGATTCGTTTGATTTTGAACAACTTGGTTTGAAAAGGATACGATTACTGCTGGGGCTTGGCCTACTACTGAGAGTATGAAATTGTTTGATACTCGCTAAGGGGATCGTTTGGGACATCAAACGTCGTCGTTTGGATGACGGGGGTAACGAGTAGCGTTGTCTTGGGCGTAGGAGGGGTTTGTGGTTGTCCGATTGGACCACAATTATGAGAACAGGATAGAACGTGGGAACAAATTTGGATCTCGAAAAAGGTCAAATTTCGGCGATGGCTGGCTTGGGCCAGGAGGCCAGGTCGTTGTATTTTCAATGGTCAGTTTCTACAGGCCCACAAAAAGCCCAATGGACTTTAGTTACGGATTTCTGTTGTTTTCGTTTGGTTCTGATCCAACGTCAGTCCATATTCAGAGATGTAAAAACGTGGCAGTGTAACAGTCACATTAAAAGAAAATAATAACGAAAAAAAATTCACGTACTCCTTACACCAATCTAATATAATTGTTGATTTTTTTTAACAAACGATATTATCTACACTTCGAGTTGGTTATCCTGGACTACTTTAAGGACCTCTTCACTTCGTAATACAATTGGGGTGATGATTGATTAAGGCTATTCAACCAAAATTGAACTATGAGATGTGTGTAAACACGAAATTTTCCTGCGACAAACAAGACAAGAACACGTGTACAAAATAATATTTTGTATTTGATGATTTTGGGTTACGATCTCTCTCAAATTTGATCCTCTGATTCGATCTCCGTAAGGTGTGTATTTGTGGATGTGCGATTGATCCAAGGGCCGTCGAGGCTTGATCTTAGATGAACGGTTGAAAGTTTCTTCAAGGACCGTTGAGGCTTGATCTTGAATGATGGTGATGAACGGATCTTCAAGGGCTTTTGAGGCTTGATCTTGATGAACAATTGATGGATGGATCTTCAAGGGCTTTTGGGCTTGATCTTGAAAAACTGTTGATGAACGGATCTTCAAGGGCCTTTGGGGCTTGATCTTGATGAACAGTTGATGAATGGATCTTCAAGGGCTTTTGGGCTTTATATGTGTGGATTTGTTGATGTTGTTGATCCAAAGGGTCGTTGAGGCTTGATCTTAGGATAAACGAATGATGAACGATGAACGCTTTCTTCAAGGGCCGTCGGGGCTTGATCTTGAATTGGTGGAAGTTCCTTCAAAGGGCCGTTGGGCTTGATCTTGAAGGTTAGGTTGACGAAGAACGAAGAGAGCTTTCTTGATCCTTCGGGATTTGCTTGGGAGCTTTGGAGTTTCAAAGCTTCAAGGTTTTGGTGTGAGGTGAATGGGTTATGAATTGGTTATGAATTTTTTCTAAAATGAATGAAATGGCTTCTATTTATAGAATTTTCCAAGGCCTAATTTTGAATATAATATGCAGATGAAATAAATCGTTTCTGCCAGGTGTTGACATGTTTCCTATTTGATGACTTTTCCGATTTATTTTGATTTTTCGTTTAGTCACACGCTACGTGTAAAATTTATGTGACACGTGAGCGTTGAAATTGTAACTATTGGTCAACATTTATTTCACCGAAATTTCGATGTCTACAAATGCCCCCACTTCAAGGCGTGTCGTATACATGTGCTTGTCGCGTGTAGGAGATGCGTTTTGAAGTCCCTTAATGTAGATGTCGATCCAAGGGCCATCGAAGCTTGATCTTGAATTGGGCTAGAGATTTCTTCAAGGTCCGTTGAGGCTTGATCTTGAATTGGGCTGAAAGTTTCTTTAAGGGCCGTTGAGGCTTGTTCTTAAACTTTGTTTGAAATTTCTTCAAGGGCCGTCGAGACTTGATCTTAAAGGTTGAAATTGGACCACAAGGAGCTTTATGTGGTAGATGATCTTTGGCTTTGGTAGTGGATGAATTGGCACGTATTTGTTTTTGTGCTTGTTGACTTTCCACAGCTTTGATCTTGAACTGGGTTGGAGAATTTTTTGGATTCCTCCAATTGTTGACTTTCCACAGCTTATTCTTGAACTGGATTTGATGCAATGGTGGTGGACGCTTGATCTTGAATCGAACTTGTGATTTCCTTAAGGGCTGTCGAGGCTTGATCTTGAATTTAGCTGGATATTTCTTCAAGGACCGTTGAGGCTTGATTCTTGAAGGTTGACTCGAACACATGGCAAGCAGGCACGAGGTGAAAGTGACGACTTGTTGCTTTGTTCAATCTTTCTAATTCACACCTGAGCAGTTTGGTCAACGGTATGATCTTCAAGATTGATGGGCTCTTCTTCCAGTTGGTGACTTGATCTTTAAGGATTTGATTCAAGGGTGGTGAATCGGCCCGTGCAGCCCACAATGCTTAGCGAGTCGACCCAAGAATTTGAGGGTCAAAACGAGTCCTCCACCCAGAGTGATTGCAACCCTGATGATATGAGATACTTTTGATTTTGAAGAAGTAGCGGATGAATCGGCATGTGCTTTGTTCTGCTTGTCTCCACATGCTTCAATGTATCATTTTCCCTTGCCTTATCTGTTCTTCTGGCAGATTTGGTATCTTTTCTGGAAGCATAAGATGTTGAAATAATAGGTACTTCAAGAGCAGTGCTAGGTAAGCAATCAGGGAAGGGTTCCAGGCAGTCGGTTCCAGATCGGAAGATTGATACCAAGTGCTGTCTGATTGCTTTCTTTCTCCTTGTCCCGCAGGTAAGAACAAGGACAAAGAAAAGGACAGGGAGAAAGCATGATATGAAATACTCTTGCTTTCGAAGAAGTGGTGGCGATTTGACAGCGTTGCACAGCGAGGCTTTGCTCTTTGGCGATGGTGCCGTCAATATGTTATTAAAGCTTCTCGAGCTCTTGGATTCAACTCAGACCCCTTATTCTCTCTAATTTTTTTTTTCAACTTGGACTCCTTCTGCTGAGTTGATTGTGCATGCCACATTTCCTTATTTGTTCTCCAGGCAGATGTGGCAGCTTCTTGAGTTCCTCAACTCAGACTCCTTATGCTGAATTGACTGTACAGGCTGCATTCTTCTCTGCTTGTTTCTTCTGCACGTTGTTTCCACATGCTGCAAGGTATCATTTTCACTTGCTTTATTTGTTCTCCAGGTAAATGGGGCATCTTCTTCGGAAGTACATCAGCAGCTGAAGACGAGTACTCGAGAGCAATGCCAGGTAAGCAACCAGGCAAAGGTTCCATGTAGTCGATTCCTTACCTGAGTTTGAGTGGAGGTTCCGGCATATTGCTTTCTTTATCCTTGTCTTTGCAGGTAAGAACAAGGACAAAGGAAAGGACATGGAGAAAGCATGATATGAGATACTCTTGCTTTCTACCCTAATGATATGAGATACTTTTGCTTTGGTGTCATTTGTTTGTAGAGGTACCCAAAGGAATAAGGAACATTGAGTGACTCGAGAGGCTTCGTTGGGAAGGCATTTTCGGAGATGAAGAAATGTTCTGTATGTCTGCCTTGCTATGGAGGGTGAAGGTGGACAGTTATAAGAAGTTCTTTAATACTTGTAGAGGTACTATTCTTTCACTCGTGTCGACAACCATTGAGTGATTGATTAGTATGGCTTCACGTGCTTTCTTCTTCATCAGAAATCTTTGACAAATTGTCCGTAATTTCCGCCAAGCTGAGTGTGCACGTGACAGGTGTTGACATAGCTGAAAAAGACTGGCGCCTCTTCGATATCTGGGATCGGCGCTTCGACAAATTGCCCGTGATTTCCGCAAAGCTGAGTTTGCGTGTGACGGGTACTGACACGTCTGGAAAAGCAAGATGCCACTTCGATTTCTAAGCTTGCCTCTTCGATTTTTGAATTAGCCTCTTCGATTTCTAAGCTCCGTCGAGTGCAGAGGTTGCATGTAACAAGTGCGGACAAGTCTGGAAATGAAGATTGGCCCGTGGTTTCTGAGCAAGCCCAACTTTTGAGAAAGCTAGCACCTCTTCGATTTTTTGAATTGGCCTTTTCGAATTCTAAGCTCGCCTCTTCGATCTCTGAAATCCCGTCGAGTGCTGATTTTTATAAAGGCACGCAGTTCATTTCAAAGCACACTTGAATTTTCGCTTGTAGAAACTCCCTTCTTGCACTTCTAAGATCTTGATTTGTCCGACCTCTTCTTTCTTCAACACCTTTGAAAATGTCTGGCCCCTCCAACCGTCGTTTTGACTTGAACCTTGGTGAAGAGGTAGTCCTGCATTCTCTAGACAACATATGGCGCTCATCCTTCATATCCCCTACTAGTCCTCTTACCGTTGGGGATTCAATGATGAAGAATGATATGACTGCTGCGGTGGTGACCCGGAACCTTGTCACTCCCAAAGATAACAGACTACTTTCCAAATGGTCTGATGAGTTGGTTGTTAAGGATTCTTTCGCTCTCAGTGTGCAGTGTGCAGCTTCTGTGTCTAATATGGTCCAACGTCTATTTGCTCGAACCCGTCAATTTGAATCATTGGCGGCTAAAGTGATGAGTCTCAAACAGGAGATTAGAGGGCTCAAGCATGAGAATAAACAGTTGCACAGGCTCGCACATAACTATGCTACAAACATGAAGAAGAAGATTGACCAGATGCAGGAATCTGATGGTCATATTTTACTTGATCATCAGAGGTTTGTGGGTTTGTTCCAAAAACAGTTACCTTCGTCTTCTGGGGCTGTACTGCGTAATGAAGCTCCAAATGATCAACCTCCGGCTCCTCTTCTTCCTGGAGTTCCGTCGAGTGATGAAGCTTCACACGAGCAACCTTCGTGAAGGCTCCCTCCTGTTTGCTTTTTTTTTTTTTTTTTTTGACTAATGTAAAAATGTACATTTCTGTAAATTTTCAGAGAAATCAATAAATGAGGCTTTTTTCATTATATATATAAATTTTTTTTTCTTTTCTTTTCTTGCACATGGTGCCAGATGGACCACCACCTTCCTTTCCCATTTTTTTTTAATCATGCACCCACTATCCTTTTTTTCATATGGTGCCAGACACACCATGTTCCCTCATCATCATTTTTATTATTTTATTATTTTGTTTTTTTTTCTTTAATCATGGTGGAGTGTTCCACCATATTTTATTTTTTATTTTTTTTATTATTTATTATTTATTATTTTTTATTTTTTATTTTTTTTGTATAAATTTGGATGACGGGTTGAGGAATTTGCAAGGAAGGACGAAGACGGACGGAGAGCTGGGGTCAAGCTTTATGGTAGTGCAAAGCGTCAAGCTTCACGATCGGCTAGTCGTTTGACGGCGGTCACTGAAGTTCTTCGTCGATTTTGATCATGGCAGCCAGAGTGAAGATGAGGGACTCGCAGGTTTGGATGCAGGAGCATGGAGAGCACGGACGGAAGTGCGTTAAGGGCTGAAGAAGAAGGCGAGGAGACAGAGGAAGAAACCCATCCTCTTGTTCTGCCATGGAAGATGAACCTCTCCGGAATCTGATTCTCCACTACTACCACAACTAAGCACAGCCAACAGACTCCGCCACTTCAATTTCCTAGGCTCCCCCAAAGACACCCTTGCTCCACGGCAATCGCTGGATAAGTGACAGCCACAACTCTACCTCTATACCCAGTGAGAGCCCCACCACAAGGTCACACGCCACTAAGAATCTCTGCCCAACTAGCCGCTGCCACGCCGCTGTCTGCATCTTGCTTCTCTCAGCAACCTTTTGTCTATGCATCTTGTCTAAAATCTTATTTTCTTCCTGACAAATTTCTATCTGTTTCATCAACTCTTGCTTTTTATTTTGAAGGTTATCCACCATGGAGGCCTTAGCCAAGGCAACCTGAACAGTCCTCTCGGCCTCAAGTAAAGTTGCTTCTTTTTATTTGGTAAGGTGATCCAAAGCTTTGTTATCATCTTGAAGCTTCGCAATCTCTTGTCGGGCAAGCTTTAGCTCAGCCTCTAGAGGTGCAAGAATGGCTTCAATTGGAGGCATATCATCATTCTTTTGAGCAGGATGAACACTCCGTAGAGTAGCTTCAGCTGCGAACTAAGCAGCCATGGAAGCTTGATTTTCAAGATTTTTGCTTTCTAGAAGTGATTCAGTTAACTTCAGCTTTTCTTCCACCTTTGACAGCTCATCAGTGAGCTCTTCACAAGCTTTTTCTCTGGCTCTATCAGAGAGCTTGAGAGCCTTGATCTGAGCATGTGCCTCTCCTAGCTCCCGGTTCTTATCTCTGACTTCATTCTTGAGCCGATTGAGCTCGACCTTGATCGGATCCGAGCCGTGCAAGAGGTTTATCAACTAGTCGCCATCCATACTCGGTTTCCTGAATCCTCTCATCCACGATGAGCTCTTCCCCTCCTTGAACTATCCGGACACCGTTAGCGGCAGCGGTGTCGACGTAGCGCTGTGAACCGGTCCGTTACTGTAATCCGTCATCGGAGTCAAACCTCCGTCACCGGAAAACTCCTCCATAACCCGATCTAAGTGCTGCATGCTCCTTCACATCCAAATGTAGCTCAGGATCCAAAATGCCTAGGGTTTCAAATCGCAAACAAAATACACAAAGGCGCAGATGTACAGAGAGAGAGGGGGATATAACGAGAGAGTGTTGGAGCTTTTGCAAAAAATGATGTGATTTTTTTTTAGATAGAGAAAGGGAGTGGGTTTTGCTCTTTGGGTTTGATTTTCTCTCTCTAAATTGTGATTTAAATCTGGTAATGGATAAGAGAGAGAAAGAGAGAAGGTGGAAAGTAGTGGAGAAGTTCCTGTTGTTAATGGAAGCCTGGTAGCAGAGATGTGCAGTGCAGTTGGGTCCTGTCTGATGTGGCTTCATCTCTCGCAGCCATGGCTCTACAATCCCTGTGTATCTCTCAAACCCAGCAAGAAAGTCTCAAAAAACCAGCAACTATGCTCAGCTTCTCGACCACGCTATTCGCCAGCGGAGCACCACCGCAGCCAATCACTTGCAAGGAGTTCAAATCGCAGCCGTGCATCTCATTTCTGTCCCCGTGTTTCAACAAAGTCATGACCATCGACGGGGCACAGGCCATGTGGGTGATTTGGAATCGCTCGATGGATCTCATCAGACACCAATTTCCCCTGATTTACGACCTTTGCAATCTAATGAGCGAAGGGAGAGTCGACGTTGAGATGCAAGTCATAGAATGAAGTGGAAGAAGGAAGGATCGAGGCCGTGGTTCTGGGCCTGACCTGAGGTGGTCTTGCAGCTGTTGATGATAAGCAGGAGAGACCAGCGGAGATGAAGGCTTAGAGCCGAGTGGGGAAGATGATGGGCCTATATTTTTGGGTTTGCCGATGATAGGCTTGGGTCAGGAGGACAAAGAGCAGAGTTAGGGGAGAGCATGAGCTGCTGGGCCACACTGTGGATACCAGTGTGAGTGGACAACTTCATTTCAGAGTTATTAGCGATCAAGCCGTTCTTCATGCTGTTGGGGAGCACAGGAACTTGGCTGGGCTTCGTCCGTACAAGTCTATAACAAAACGTCGAGCACTGGGCATGGATGTAAGGGAGATGAGTTGGAGCTTGGGCCTGGATTTGTAGTTGGGCCCATTGATTTTGGGAAGAAGAATAAAAAAGTTTTAGGGCCGCCCCCTCTTTTTTTTTTCTCTTTTTTTTTGTAATACAATATAACAATAACATATGTAAATATTTTTTTTTTTTTTTTTTTTTTTTGTAAATACATAATAACATATGTATTCATTTTTTTCCCGAAACTGTAATTTAATTTCGTACAAAGAAAATTGCAAAATGTTTCATTTTTATTTATTTTTTACACAAAATAAATTTGTAATAAAATTGACCTTCATCAATGAACTTTAATCAAACCCCTATTTTTTTTATGTGACTGAACTCGAAATTGAATGCTCGAGTTGCCTACGTATACTTCCAAAGAAAGAGATCAAGTCAAAACGTAGTTCAAATGAGCGATAATTTTTTTTTATGGTGATTTTGATGATGATTTTGTTGTACACAGTTTATGCTCTTGCGGGCCAGGAGCTTTGGTGTTGCCTTTTATGCTCGTGCAGACCAGGAGCTTAGTGCCATGCAATTTAGGCTCGTGCAGGCGAAGAGCCTCATGTCCTACAGTTTAGGCTCGTGCGGACAAGGAGCTTTGGTTCGTGCAGTTTAGGCTCGTGCGAACAAGGAGCATTGGTTCGTGCAGTTTAGGCTCGTGTGAACAAGGAGCATTGGTGGTTCGTCAAGCGATCCGGGAGAGTTGTTCCTCGCAATCTTCATAGCAAGGAGCCTTGATTGAGTAGTTAAAGAAGTCTTCTGGGAAGATGTCACACATCGTGATGGGGATGAATGATCTTCGTGTCAAAGTTTCATTATCTCCAATACTTTCACATTGTTCTGGAGGTTGACCGGAGCTGCTTTGCCCCATTTCCCATTGGTGAACTTGTGGAATAGATGGTTGCTGCCTGGAAAGGCGTTCCTCGCAATCTTTATAGCAATGAGCCTTGACCGAGTAGCTGAATAATTTTTTGCGGAATGAGAGATCGCGCATGGTCGATCTTTGTGTCGAAATTTCCTCATCTTCAACACTTTCACATTGCTTTGGAGGTTGGCGAAAGTTGCTTTGCCCCTTTTCCGATGGGAGAACTTGTGGAGAAGTCATATGCTTCTTGTGCAGTTTCTTCGGAGTGACATGAGTCCATCCTTCAACTTCACTTGGCTTGACTAGCATGGTTTTAGAGCATGCCCCCAGCGATTGAGGTGAAGATTTTGAGTTGACAAAGCCGGAAGTAGCGTCTTCTTTCGGGATTTCGCCTTCTTTGTCTTCTTGGGCCTCCTCTTCAATACGGTCCTCTTGGGTTTGTTGGCGTGAAGATTGGCCGGTGTAGGTGATTTTGCGCCTCCTTACCTTCAGTGGTCCTTTTGTGTCGACCTCCAAAGCTGTTTGGCGCTTCATCCTTGAAGGAATCAAGCTTTGAACATTGTCTTTTCCTGCTAGACTGTCGCGCTTTTCTTCCTTGGGCGTTGTCTTCCTGTTTCTAAAAGGCTTTTTAGTTTCTTCAAGTCTATCCGCAGCCGACCGTTGCGGAGGAAATCTAGCTGTGCCGTTTTGTTTCTTGGGTTTTGATAACCTTTCAAAGACAGATCTTTGCAATGTTTGCGTCTTAAGCCTTTTGAAGACGGAAGTTCGGTCTCGACCACTGATGCGATCAAGTACTGAAATTCTAGGTTTTGAATGATTCAGCCTGTCGAAGACTGAAGTTTGAGGGGCGGGTTTAGGCTCCTCTTTTAGCCTTGTGGCTTGTGGTATTGGCTTCCTCGTTTTTTTGTAGGTTGCCGATGTCCACCCTTCCTTATCACCAGTAGATGCATCTTGGTTGCTTGCCCTAGATGATGGTTGTGTAGGAGGTGCCGTGTGACTTAAACATTGACGGGAATGGTCATGCATGCTTCGGAGATGCACAAGATCGAGTGATCCAAATACGATAGTAGTAGTGTGTGCCGCAATCGTGTCTTCGAGGTCAAGCTTGATTTTCCCTTGTTGTGTTAGCTTCAGGATGAGATCTTTCAGTACGAAGCACTTTTCCGTTGGATGACTGATGAAACGGTGGAATTTACAGTACCTTGGACTATCAGTACGATTCATCTCTTCCAGCCGTCTGCACTCAGGTAGGTCGATCACCTTTTTGTCAAGCAAGTCTTTCAACATGGCAACCACATCAGAGTTGGGGAATGGATAAGTCTTCTCCTCGAGCTCCTTCAAAGTACGTCTACGCATCTCTTGATTACTAAAAGTTTCGGCTTGAATTGCCTTACCTCGTGTAGAGATTTTGACGGGAGCTGTGTTGACCGTCATTGCTTCCTTGGTGGATTTCCACACAGACTTCTCCACCTTTGTCCCAAGAGCTTTGTCGTTCTTGTAGTCGGTGTTCGGTTCTTTTTTCCATGATGGGCGATGCTCAACTCCATGTCATGGGCGCAGATGGCTAACTCCTCAAAGGTCCGTGGTTTGATGCCTTGAAGGATGTAGTGTAATCCCCACTGCATGCCTTGAACACATATCTCGATCGAAGAGGTCTCCGAAAGTCTATCTTTGCAGTCAAGACTTAGAGTGCGTCATCGATTGATGTAGTCCACGACTGGCTCATCTTTCCATTGCTTCGTACTTGTCAGCTCCAACATGCTTAGAGTGCGGCGGGTGCTGTAGAAGCGATTAAGGAATTCTTTTTCCAATTGCTCCCAGTTGTTGATGGACTCAGGCTCTAGGTTCGTGTACCACTCAAAGACGTTTCCTTTCAGCGAGCGCACAAACTGCTTAGTGAGGTAGTCTCCCTCCATCCCTACATTGTTGCAAGTTTCGACAAAATGTGCAACGTGTTGCTTTGGGTTTCCTTTTCCATCAAACTGCATGAACTTTGGTGGTTGATAACCCATCTTTAAGGCATCAATCTTCTTGGAGTAGGGCTTCGAGTAAAACAATGAGGTATGTGAGCTCCCTTCGTACTGCGCCTTGATGGTGTTGGTGATCATCTCTTACAGCTGCTGGATAGAAAGAGATCCCATGAGTGCTGCTGCTTGGTCTGGCTTCGACTTCACATCGATTTTCTCCACCTGAGGCTCATTTTCTTCGCCAGCTCCTCTCTTTAGTGGATCATTCTCTGGGTCGAGGTTCTCGCCGTCCTGTGGCCCTAGTCGGCTGCCGAGTTCAGCGATTTGCAAGTCTTTTTCTTCCACAGTCCGTGTTAACCTTGCGATCGCTTTATTCATTTGAGCCAGTTGTTCTTCAATAGAGGTAACACCAATGGTCATGACTTGTGCAACCAATAGATGTGACTTTGCTTTAGACATCCAGGATGCTGACGAAGAACGTCGTTGGCTGCTTTGGGATGTCATCTTGTGTGCCTCAACATCATGCTTCGGTGCCCCCAATGAGGTCAGGTTGATGACGGACTCATGCCTTTGATGCTCCCCTTGCTCATTTAGCAGCACCAACTTTGAAGTGGCATGTTGAGGAGCTGTTGTGGTGCCAATGGATTGTCTGTTCGCAGCATAAGTGCTCAGGATCCTTCCCTTGGTGGTTGTGAGAACGGCTTGTCCCTTGCTTGATGCCATTGACTTTGAGGCGTGTTTGGATTCCTTGAACGAAGAAAGAGATGAGAGGTAGAGATTGTCCCACTGGACGTGCCAAATTTGTAAACACGAAATTTTCCTGCGACAAACGAGACAAGAACACGTGTACAAAATAATATTTTGTATTTGATGATTTTGGGTTACAATCTCTCTCAAATTTGATCATCTGATTCGATCTCCGTAAGGTGTGTATTTGTGGATGTGCGATTGATCCAAGGGCCGTCGAGGCTTGATCTTGGATGAACGGTTGAAAGTTTCTTCAAGGGTCGTTGAGGCTTGATCTTGAATGACGGTGATGAACGGATTTTCAAGGGCTTTTAAGGTTTGATCTTGATGAACAGTTGATGGATGGATCTTCAAGGGCTTTTGGGCTTGATCTTGAAGAACTGTTGATGAACGGATCTTCAAAGGCCTTTAGGGCTTGATCTTGATGAACAGTTGATGATTGGATCTTCAATGGCTTTTGGGCTTTATCTTGAAGAACGGTTGGATGTGTGGATTTGTTGATGTTGTTGATCCAAAGGGCCGTTAGGGCTTGATCTTAGGATGAACGAATGATGAACGATGAACGCTTTCTTCAAGGGTCGTCGGGGCTTGATCTTGAATTGGTGGAAGTTCTTTCAAAGGGTCATTGGGGCTTGATCTTGAAAGTTAGGTTGACGAAGAACGAAGAGAGCTTTCTTAATCCTTCGGGATTTGCTTGGGAGCTTTGGAGTTTCAAAGCTTCAAGGTTTTGGTGTGAGGTGAATGGGTTATGAATTGGTTATGAATTTTTTCTAAAATGAATGAAATGGCTTCTATTTATAGAATTTTCCAAGACCTAATTTTGAATATAATATGCAGATGAAATAAATCGTTTCTGCTAGGTGTTGACATGTGTCCTATTTGATGACTTTTCCGATTTATTTTGATTTTTCATTTAGTCACACGCTACGTGTAAAATTTATGTGACACGTGAGCGTTGAAATTGTAACTATTGGTCAACATTTATTTCATCGAAATTTCGATGTCTACAATGTGTACTTTGCTAAATCTTGACTTCTCTAAGATGGAAATTAAGGCGGCTATTTTCTACATGAAGCCCGACATTACTTTGGGTTTGGATAGCCTCCCCCCCCCCCATTTTTTTTTCCCAATTGGGAAATTGTTGGCTCGAAGGTAGATGGTGCAATTTTGTCTTTCCTTTCCTCTTGGAAATTCCTGAAGCATATCAATTTCACGCATGTCTGCTTAATCCTAAAGGTGAAGAACCCTAAGGACATGACTCAACTTCGTCTGATTAGTCTTTGTAATGTTATTTACAAGATTATCTCCAAGGTCATTGCTAATCGAATAAAGCTTATTCTCCCAAGAATTATCTCTCCACAACAATCGGCATTTTTTCTTGGTCGTAATATTTCGAACAACTCCATTATTGCCTCAGAGATTGCCAACTTCCTCTTCAAGCGCATGAGGGGTAAACAAGCTTGCTCTCACTCAAACTTGATATGAGTAAAGCATATGACCATATTGAATGGCAATATTTGTGGCGAGTTATGTTGAAGCTCGGCTTTCCTTATGCATGGGTCAATCTAATTATGACAATGGTGTCATCGACCTCTTTTTCCTTCTTGGTAAATGGGCCCTTAGGGGATACTTGTTGCCTTTGAGAGGTTTTTGACAGGGTGACCTACTATCCCCTTACCTCTTTCACTGATGCACTAAAGGCTTTTTAGCTTTGCTTGCAGATAAAGAATGGGCTGGTTTGATTCAGGGTGTTTCAATCAGGAATGGTGTGCCACTTGTAAATCACATTTTATTTGCAAATGATTTCTTTATCTTTTCTCGTGCTTCAGTTCAGACTTGCAACCAAATCTCACGTATCCTACAGGCCTATGAACTTGCTTTGGGCCAAAAGATTAACCTTCATAAGAGCAAGATCTGCTTCAGCCGGAATGTGAAAAGGCTGGACAAAGCCCAGATGGCTTCTGTGCTAGGGGTTACTAGGGTCACAAAACATGAACATTACTTGGGACTACCTACCGTTGTTGGTCGAAATCAGAGTACGTGCTTCGACTATATTAAGGAAAGGCTGTGGAAACATCTTCAAGGGTGGAAAGGTAAGCTATTAAGTTCGGCAGGCAAGGAACTTCTTATCAAATCAGTGGCCCAAGCTATTCCTCTCTACCTTATGAGTTCCTTCCTACTCCCGAAGTACTTCTATGATGATTTAAACCGCCTTATTGCAACCTTTTGGTGGAACGGCACTAATAGAGAGAACAAAATTCATTGGCTCTCGTGGGAGAAACTCTGTCATCCTGAGTTTAGAGGTGGTTTGGGCTTGCAAAATTTTTATGCCTTCAATTTGGCTTTGCTAGCGAAACAGGCCTGGAGGTTGATCGCTAATCTGGATTCGTTAGTGGCCCAAATCCTCAAAGCCAAATACTTCCTTGCGTGTCAATTCAAGGATACGGTGATCAATCCAATTACCCTTTTGTCTCGCGTAGTATCTGTGTTACCCATAGAGTTATTAATCGTGGTGCTAGATGGTTAATCAGGAATAGGGCATCGGTGCACATCTAGGAGGATTCATGGGTTCCCCTCCCACATTTTCTTCGTCTGATATCTTCTAAGCTGAATCTTGGCACCATATCTTGGGTGGCAGACCTCATTGACCATAGCTCGCACTCGTGGAAGTCTGATCTGTTTTCTCAACTTTTCTCTACAAATGAAGCTGATTTGATCCAAGGCATTCCACTTAACATTTGCAACTCAGATGACCGCTTGATTTGGCACCACAAGTAATGTGGAAATTTTTCCGTTAAATCTGCCTACTAGGTGGTGAGGGAGTGAAATGTCGCTACTTCGATTCACCTATCTGGCTCTTCGTCTGCAGTTGGTCCATTACCTTTATGGATTGCCCTATGGAAAGCAAATGTTCATCGCAAGGTTCGGGTTTACTTTTGGAGAATGTGTAGGAACATCTTGCTTACTAAATCTAATCTTGCCTCCAAGCATATCGCAAATGATTTGTTATGCCCATTGTGCAATTCCTATGGCGAGTTTACTTCCCACATCATCCGCGATTGTCATTTTGCACGTTGTGCTTGGCTTTCGTCCTCCCTAGGATACTTACCGCAGCTAGTTGGCTATCCCTCATTTTCTAAATGGGCGTCAGAACTGGCGACCTCCATTCCTTCAGCGAAATTCGAATTAATGATGGTCACCAACTGGGGAATTTGGAATTGCATAAATGCAATGCTCTGGAATGGTAAGTGTGACTCTCTGGACATTTCGGCTTCGAGCGCTGTCTCCTGGTGGCAGGATTTTGTGCGGTCAATTGCTTGCCTGAGACGGGTTTCATCCATGTCCCGTCCCCCTATCAAATAGGCTACCTCCCCATCTGGCCACCTGAAACTTAACTTTGACGAAGCATTGAACATGGATATAGGTATTAGTGGGGTGGGCACCATTGTTTGTGATGAATTGGGAAACTTTGTGGCTGCTTTCTGTATAAATTTCTCCGATGTTTCATTTCCTTTGCATGTAGAGGCACTTGCAACGTGAGCATCTGTGGTTTGGGCGACGACTAAGGTTTTTGATAATTTGTTAATTGAGGGTGATTCTCTTCAGATCGTTGAGGCTTTAAGAAGTTCTTCTACCAACTTATCTTCGATTAGTCACATAATTAAGGATATGAAGGTCATTTTTCCTACAATCACTGAAGATCTTTGCACCCATGTTCGTTGCCAAGCCAACTGCATTGCACACCGACTGGCTCGCTATAATCTATCCATCAGAAGTGATTGTGAATGGCTAGCTTCTCCCCCTTCATTTATTTTGGACCTCCTCGTTAAGGAATGTCTGTAATGGTGTTGTGACCTACTTTTTCTTTTTTCCTGGATTATAAACTATTTTGTAATTTGGACTTTGGATGATAGACATCAGTAATACACTGTCGTCTTTTCTCAAAAAAAAAAAAAAAAACAAAGGTAGGGGAATGAGATAAGCCTCACAATGGGTTAGCAATAATGTGTTCAAATTCGCCTTTGTTGATTTTTTTTTGATGAAAATAAATAGAGAAATCCCCTAGGTCAAAAAGATCCTATGAAGTTCCATATTGAAGCCGACTTTGCTTGAGTAGGAAGATATTTTAACCATAATTGATGATCTGTAGATGATTGCCCCATAGGAGCTAAAGCATCCACAATATTTAGCTTCACGAAGGATATGACTAAAAGATATGGAGCTGAAATTGCAAGTGATAATTGTTCAAAAGTCTATGTCCAATGAGCTTTGATTATATATAGTCGATAAGTGTATTTCTCTAGTAATTTATCCGATTAGTGTTTTTCTATAATAATTATATTTAACTTGTTTAATTTTGACCTATATTATAATAATCTTAATGTGTAGGACCATGAGAATGATACAAGGCAATTAAAAGATGAGGAAAAGAAGCAGACATGCAACAAGAAGAGAGTTGGGCTAGGAACAAAGAGCTCAAATTAAAGGCAGATGTAGCTCACATGCAAAGGCAAAAGCAGCGAAGGGTTTAGGCTATTAGAGCAACTCCACCTCTTAGACCATCTCCAACCCTTAGGGATAAAATTTAAAATTTTAAGTCAGAAAATTTTAAGCCATAACCCATAAACTATTTTTTTATGTAAATTGTTTGAAAATAAATTTTATGTAGATTATCCTAATTTATTTTTATGGAAATTTTAATCTTAAAATATTTAAATTTTGATAAGTAATTAAAAAGCATACAAATACATAGGTATTTATAAAGTTTTAAGTGAATTTGATTTAAATAAAATTTTTAATATTATTTTAGACGTTATATTTAATTTTGGGCCATCAAATATTTTTTTTTACCGTTAGATTTGATCGTATTTGATCACAGCGGTTGAATTATAAGCAAAAAAACAACAAAAGGTTTGAAATATGATAATTTGATGGGTCTAGAATAATTTAAGCTATGTTTAATTTCTGGGGAGAATTTAGCCCAAATAAATATTTTCTCCCCGGGCCTTATTTTAGCCCAATGGTTTGGAGATGGTTTCTGAGAGGGGGAGGGGAGAGGTTTAAAGCTATTGGGCTACTGACAATTATTGTCTTAGTGAATAGTAATTGTCTGAGTGCATTTGTGTAATAACCTGTATATGAAAATGACAATATATATGTGTGTGTATAAGTAATTATTTTTATGCAATGACTTTATTGAGTTTCTTTATATATACTACGAGTACAAAAAACTTGTATTTTTGGCATGTAAGTTAGTAGGGGTTCTTTCACTACAAAAATATATTTTTATGCCTAACTAATACTTTTATACTCAAATGTCTCCAACTAGAGAGGTTTCTATTTTTTTGGCATCCTCATCATAATTTTGTAACTTTGTCCAATAACTGTGTATCTTATATGTATATATGCATTAGTTTGATCTGTCTACTTATCCTTTTCGTGCCAATAGCAACTAAGTTACCCTTGGTAGCCTTTTTTTATCTTTAATTAGTGAAGTGTAAAGGGTTGGAGAGTTAAGAGTTAAGCTCCGAGAGGTGGGAATTTTCTAGTAGAGTTAGCTTGGTTTTTTCTCCAAAGAATGAGGTGGCAGTTGGTAATTAATAGAAGCTAATAATTAGGGTGAAGAGGTAGAGTCTATATCATGTGTATGTTAGTCTATTTGCATGTAGGTGGCAACACTTAGAGGTATTAGAAGTGCTTACTCATCAATATATAGGAATCTTAATCATTAGGATGATATTCACCACTCTAAATAGAGGAAGATGACAACTTATTGTGGTTAGAACATTTCACGTGGCCTTTGATGCAAGGAACATCTTGCATGATATTCATTAGTTCATGATTAGCTTAACATTTGTTGTTTTTCTATTGGATCACATTTCATTCTTAATGATTAGGACAACAATTGTTGCTTTGTTATTGGAACACATTTTATGTCTAATGATGGACACAACACTTGGGTTTCTTTCTATTGGCACACTTGTGGAGTTTTTTGGAGAGCAAGATGTCATGAAATCTTTATAAAGAAAGGAGCAAAAACCAACGGAGGACATGGAGAAAAGAAAGAGGAAGAAGAAGAAAAAAAGAAAAGAAAAGAACAACTCCAACTAAAAGCCATCCTCCCTTTCATATTACCACTTTATCTTTCTTTTACATATTGTTAAGGCTTTAAGCCATCTTTCATTGTATTTTTAAGTTTCTCATATATAGTGAAATACAACGATTTGGTGAACCACTTAAATCTTGTGTTGTTTATGCATTACATTTTGAGGTCATTGTTATGAGAGCATTCCCACTAAACCATAAAAAATATTCATTTACTTCCCTTAAGAACTGTAAAATAAGGGGAAAAAATCTCAGAAAATGCATGAGAGCTTACCCAACAAAATTGCTCTATGGAACTCAAATGGAGTCATGCATCAATATCACCTAGAGAGAGATGGAGTAAAATGGTAAAGTAATATTTCTTAATTAGATTATTGTGTGTTATCAATATCATATTATCGGTAATATACTACAATTTTGACTACTAACTATTTTGATTAGTTTTGCAGATTATATTATAGAACGTGATTATTGATATCTATATTACTTTGCATATACATAAGCATTCATGCAAAGCAGGGAAAAGAGATGTGTTGTGTCATGTGCTCACTTGTGTAAAGTGTTTGAGTTGTGAAGTTATTCAAGGGCTGAAGTTTGCCTTGAATATAAAATAAAGAACTTTTGTATATGTCAGGTGTCGAGGGAAGGGCTTGAATATACAATTGAGCGTCGGGGGAAATGCCTGTATAATAAAGTGGAAACTAAGAATTTAATTACAAAAATTGGGTTTAAGGGATGAACGGGAGTTAACTCATATTCTAAGGTATTCGGAGCCAATTGGTATAAGCATGGTATGGAACATGTAGGCTTGGGTGCCTTAGGTATGAGTTGATGGGATTAGAAGAGAGTGAGTACATTCATGCATCTCACTTGCATATATTTTATGCATTTGAAAGAATTGTTACAATTTAATTATAGTAGTTTTTGTGGTGAATTAATTTGTGAACTATGGTTATTCCGCTGTGTATTTAATAAATTTTATGTAGTAAACTCAAGCGTTTAATATGTAAAAGTTGTAATCAGCTCCAAATAATTTTATTTTAAATTTTCCACTATATCTTGGTTGTAAAATTTATTTCTATAGTTAAGATATGGCTCCACCCTAACTCGTGAATAGTCTTTATTCGCGGGTCGGGTGTGACAATTTGAGAGCTTGGAAAGCATGTTTCACCTTGTGAGACCACTTGAAGTTATCTTTTAGAGAAAGTTATTCAATGGGCGAGCAAATTGACTCAAAATCCTTCACAAATTCATGCAGTAACCTGCCAATCCTAAGAATCCCCGCAATTCCTTATTAGTGTAGCAAGTGACAACCAGCTGGAAATAGCTTGAATTTTGGAGTCATCCATAGCTGTGTGCCCTAAATAGTTGATAGATGACTAGCCAAAGACGCATTTGAAATATTTCACATATAATTGATTTTGATCTAGTACCAAGAAAAAGGCCTCCAAGTGAGCTTTCCTTTGGAACTCGCCATGTATGAGATAAAAACTTAAGACATTTCAAATACAGATGAAGAAAAATATTACTAAATTATATTACATACTATGGGTAATGCTGGGGAGACTAATGTGTAGACTAAATTTTGTAAACTAAATGATATGAAAGTTGAAGATTGAATTATTATTTAAGTGTTGATTAACGTACTTATCTAATATTAGTGACACATCATTTATAACAGAGTGTGTTTTCTTATATTTTCATTTGTTTTGGGCGAGGTGGTGGGCTAGAGATACCCAAACCAAACATAAAAACTACATCAAACATAAAATTGACAAAGAGAAATCCCCTAAGACAAAAAGATCCTGTGAAATTCCATAATCAAGTTGACTTTGCCTGAGGAGGAAGAAATTTTAACCATAACTTATGATCAATAGACGATTGCCCCATAGAAGCTAAAGCATCCGCAATATTTAGCTTCACGGAGGATATGACTGAAAGATATGGAGCTAAAATTGCAAGTGATAATTGTTCAAAAGTCCATGTCTAATGAGCTTTGATTATATACGGTTGTTAAGTGTTTTTCTCTAGTAGCTTATCCAATTAGTGTTTTTCTGTAATAATTATATCTAACTTGTTTAATTTTAACCTATATTATTATAATCTTAATGTATAGGACCATGAGAACGATGCAAGGCAATTAAAAGATGAGAAGAAAAAAAAAGCAGACATGCAGCAAGAAGAGAGTTGGGCTAGGAACAAAGAGCTCAAATTAAAGGCAAATGTAGCTCACATTCAAAAGCAAAAGCAGAGGAGGGTTTAGGCTATTAGAGCAACTTCACACCTTAGACCATCTCCAACCCTGGGGATAAAATTTTAAGCCATAACCCATAAACTGCTTTTCTCCTCCAATAGTTATGACTTAAAAAATTTTAGCCCGATATTATTAAATAATGATTTTGGCCTTTTTTTTGGGTAAATTTTTTAAAAATAAATTTTATGAAGATTATCCTAATTTATTTTTATGGACATTTTAACTTAAAAATATTGAAATTCCGATAAGTAATTAAAAATCATACAAATACATAGGTATTTATAAAGTTTTAAGTGAAATTTGATTTAAATAATTTTTTAAAATTATTTTAGATGTTAGTTTTTTTACTGTTAGATTTGATGTCATTTGATCACAGCCATTGAATTATAAGTAAAAAAAACAAAAAGCGTTTGAAATATGATAATTTAGTGGGTCCAGAATAATTCAAGCCCAATTTAATTTTTGGTGAGAATCTAGCCCAAATATATATTCTCTCTCCAACCTAATGGTTTGGAGATGGTTTGGGGGGTTTTAAAGCTTATCTTTTAAGCTTTATCCCATAGGTTGGAGATGATCTTACGATGACAATGACCCGAGCTATTGGACAACTGACAATTATTGTCTTAGTAGACAGTATTTGTCCGAGTGCATTTGAGAGCTTAGAAAGCATGTTTCGCCTTGTGAGACCATTTGAAGTTATCTTTTAGAGAAAGTTATTCAATGGGTGAGTAAATTGACTCAAAATCCTTTACAAATTTCATGCAGTAACCTGTCAATCCTAAGAATCCCCGCAATTCCTTAATAGTAGCAAGTGATAGCCAGTTGGGATTATCTTGAATTTTGGAGTTATCCATAGCCACACCAGAGGTTGTGTGCCCCAAATAGTTGATAGATGACTGCCCAAAGACACATTTGAATAATTTCACATATAATTGATTTTGATGCAGTACCAAGAAAAAAGCCTCCAAGTGGATTTTTCTTTCGAACTTACAATGTACGGGATAAAAACTTAAGACATTTCAAATATAAGTGAAGAAAAATACTACTAAATTATATTATTGAGCGACCATTTATACTATGGGTAATGCTAAGGAGATTAACGTATATACTAAATTTTGTAAACTAAATGATATAAAAGTTGAAGATTGAATTATTATTTAAATGTTGATTAACGTGCTTATTTATTATTGGTGACACATCATTAAATCTACATCAAACGTACAGAGTGTGTTTTCTTTTTCATTTGTTTTGGGCGAGGTGGTGGGCTAGAAGCCCACCAAACCAAACATAAAAACTACATCAAACATCGGCCTGGCTGCAGGGAAACCCAAAAACCCTAGCACACCTAGCTTGTACATATAGCAGTGGCATCTCACCCAACTCCTTCAGATCGTCAGCAACAAAAATGTAGCTTTCTACAGCCACTCCCCAAGCTATCTCCAACCTCAGTAACCATCGCCACCATCTCATCACAAACCTCACCACCAACCTCAGCTCCAAACCCTCACTCCCTCTCAGAAAAATCCCACTCTCACTCAACCCTCTCCGACTTCACTCATGTACGTTCCCCATCCCTTAACATTTGGTATCCAATCCCAACAAACCCCATTAATTTCCCAACTAGGGTTTTGGCTATTTTTCCATAAATTTATATTCTTTTCTTGTTTTGTCGCTGCTTTAATTTCAAGTATTTTGATTTTTCGTTTTATTCAACTTTATTGCTTTCGAATTTGGAAGTTTTCTCAATTGGGGGTTATTTTTTATTATTTTTCTTGTTCACATTGGCCTTTTTGGAAATTATTCGGTTTTGTTTGGTGTTTTGGTTTGATATAAGTGGCTACTTGCTTATGGGAGCATTATCTTTGTGTTTTTCTTTCAGGATTGCTTTTGGCAAGAGCAGCAACATCAGAAGAAACTCCAAATGGGGCCAATCTTTATGCTGCCGAAGAGTGCGGCAGCGGCATATCCTTGGAGGATGTTGTGCCCCCTGAAAACAATCTTTACAATCGAACTTAGACTGAAGAAGAAGTTAAAGAAGATGCAAATGCGGATGCAGATGGCCTGATGCAGATATTCTAGTATTTCAGTAACCTCGACCTAAAGGTTTGTGATTTTACGTACATGTTAATATACATCTATCAAAGTAGATGTCGTACATGCATTTCAATGTTTGCATGAGCAATTGGTTGGATGCAAAAACATGTTCTGTTTATAGCGGATTGTACAGATGTTATTTGTGGATTGATTTAGCTTTATAACTTGTATTTGTTTGGTTCAAATTTCTCAAAATTAATATTGTGGAATTGAAAACTTGGTTGCAATGATGATTCAGTAACTACTTGAGAGTGTCTAACAATACTCGATGGAAATCCGACAATTATGTCGATCTGAGCGGTTACCTAAGCAACTCAGTAATTTAAATTTGGTGGTTTGGAGAAGGATTTCATGAGTGTTTACCTCAGCAAGATATGTTCCTCAGTACTTTTTTGTCATTTGAAATTGCATTTCCATCGTTCTTTTTGTATTTTCCACCTACATGGAAAGTCTAATAGTGTACTAATAAAATGCACTGTTCACATGAAGGTTGGTTTTTGACACTAACCTTTCTTGTCAAACATCAAATTGGATTTCAGAATCAGGGATGTGCTTGCTTGTATTGTTTTCTTTAATGTGATTGTTTTACCTTTTTATTTGGTTTTCTGGTAACCTGAATGTTATGTTTCCATGGATCCCTGGTTTCGTTATATGTTAGAAAGCAAAAGCTAACTTGCTTTGTGCTTTCATACATTGTAATGTCGTGGTAGCCTTTTCTTTGTTTTACTGTTGTACTAATTTCATGTTTGATTTTTGCCCGAGTTCTACCAGTTTCTTTATTCTATTAATTTTATGTGATCTTTGGTTGTGATGATGATCCAGTAACTAGTTGAGAGTGTCTAAGAATGCTTAATGGAACTTTGACAATCATGTCATTCTGAGCGATTACCTGAGCAACTTGACACGTTGGTCATGTTCAGTACTCAAATTCGTTCTCCTTGCTATGCGTCAACTCCCTTTATTAGTTTTTGTTTTCATTTGTTGTCTTTGGTTGCTGGTGAATGGTTGCGATGATGATTCAGTACCAGTTTAGAGTTTCAAAGAATGCTCAATGGAACTTCGACAATCATGTCAATTTTGAGTGGTTACCTGAGCAACAAGATATTTGATTTGGTTCAGTACTCAGATTTGTTCTCTGTTCTGTCCTTATTGCACTTGGTAGAAGTATTTTGTTACATCTGTTTTGTCTTTGGTTGATCTTTAGATATATAAGAAAGTAATAGCTTACAACATAAATTAGTGTAATGTTCACGATAAGGAATATGATTTTGTTAGTATGTGCTGCTGGTAAAACCATATTTCTAAATACAACTGCAAATACCCTATCACAAAAAGCGTTACTTCCGACCAAAAGAAAATAAAAAAGTTGTACTAATGATTTGCGCTTTGACTAATTGCAGTTGGATTGTGATGATACGTACAGCCTTTTGCTATACGGTGGTGGTACCTTGTTTGCTCTGTGGTTAGCATCAGTTGTCGTTGGAGCTATTGATTCTATTCCATTGGTATGTCACCAAACATACTTTCCATGTGAATTTCTTGAATTACAATTATGAATTGATACCCTTTTTTGGGGATATTGATGTTGCTCGCCATTTGAAGTAGTTCCTGAAGTTGCTGGAAGTTGTGGGTCTTGGAAAAACAAATCTGGTTTAGCTCTCGTTACCTGATATTCAAGGTAACTATATACTATTAGCTTCAAATGTCAACTTATTAACCCGTCAGACGTTAAAATATATACTTAATGTTGATTATTGTTGTGCAGGAAAACAGAGATGAGTTGGTTGCTAAACTTCAAGTTCTTAAAAAGCAGGTTCTTGGTTCGGATGATGACTGATATGGAGGATTGCGATGTTGTGCAGATTGTTCCTGCATAAAATCATGAATGTAGAGTTTAATTTCCTTTCGGGAAAGATCAAATATATATACATACATATATATATATATATATGGTTTATTATAATTTTGAAGTCTTAGATTCTTGACCATATGAATCTAGATCCAATAATTTTTTGGTTCCGGCATGTTTTTCGCCTGCCCTGCGTGTTTATTTCGCCTGCCGGGTGGGTTTAAAGTTTAAACCCTCTCCTCTTTCCATTGTTTAGATGAATTTAATTTAGTTGAGATTATCTATCCTTTGTCAAGGAGGTTGATCATTTCTTTTTTAAATGATTAATGAATCACCTCCAATGCACAAAGAAGAAATTCTTCATATCGTCAAAGTAAGATTTTTCGGATCATTCAGTGGTACGTACCGTTTAAGAAAAATTACCGACCCAATTAAGGTTGTAAAGCTAAAGACCGACAGTGAATATATATGGAAAAAGGAAATAAAGTCCGATGCTTATACAAATTTAAATTTGTTTCTGGACATTTGTTTCCCTTTCTTTGGTCAAGTGCCAAACTACAATTAACCAACAAGAAGGGGAAGAAAAGAGCTTGACCTATTTTTCTCTTGTTTCTCTACACTTTTCGCCATCCCAAAAAAAAAAAAAAAGAATTGTACAGGGGCTGAAGCAATATCTTCCTGGGATTTCTCCAAAATTTGGGAGATATCTTAGCGGTATTGATAATTTTGGTAAAACGAAACATCATTGCAAAATCTTTTGGGGAATGTCATTGAAATTTCTATCGATAATGTAGTACTACTGTTTAGTGATATTTCTATTCACTCGTAAGTGACATCTCAGGTTCGACTCTCACCAAGAGCGAATTTGAACCAATATATCTTTCGACATCAAATCTTAAATCTAATCTCAAAGTTATCACTTCTTCTAGCATTGTTTGCACCACAAGGCACAAGCTAAAATGAAAAGGATCCCAAAGTTCTACATTGTGAATTTGTGCATTTACTCGCCTTAGACTATTCAAATAATCCAACAACTCAAGACATAACATTACACTTCATTTTATTAGTTTTATTTTATTTAGTTATTGAGTTTTTGCTCAATAAGGTTTCATTAGGGTTTATTGAAAACTTGGTAGAATATACTGTTACTTAAAATCACCAAGGACCTTTGCGAGAAGATCCAACACTTGCCAGACTGTGTAGGTGGTTAAGTTGAGACAATATCAGTGTGATAGTTGACATCTGTCCTAACTCACCAATCACGTTTGGTTCCATCCCTCGCGTCCTCATTATGACAACAAATTGATATTAATGCTTCAAATCTAAAATTTAAAGATAAAACCTCATTTTACAAGAAACAAAAACAAAAACGAAACAAAAGCCATCACATATTGAAGAAAAACTTGCACATGACAATACATTATTAGATAGGAAACACCACGTGATAATGAACTCGTTTCATGTAAGTTTTTCTTGATAGGGAAGAGGCATCAATTTCAGTTCATTAATTTTCTTATGATGAAAGACACAAATGAAAGGAAAATGCAGTCCAAGTCCAAAGTGGGTGCATGGAATGTGTGAACCTAAAACGAGAAGGAAAAAGTACGCGCGAAGAGAATTCGACCATTATGAGAAACAGTGATTGCGCATGCCACGTCAGCATCTCTTCATTCGCACGTCTCCTTCAAATGCCTTTCTGTCTTGATCATAAGAACCTAATTATTATTATTTTAAGTCCCCTTTTATTTTGTTTCGAATTAATCCCATCGAAGGGTTGGGTATTTTCAAACCAAAATAAAATATTTTCTTATATTTTGAATACCAAAAACCAGAGGGAATTTACAGGATACAGAAAAGGAAAATTTCCTGGAGGAGAGAGAGAGAGAGAGAGAGAGAGAGAGAGAGAGCAAAACCCAATAATTTTAAAGAGTTGCCCTCAAAAGCTCCATGATATTGATTTGGGTAAGTCTCAAATCTCAATTGTTCTTAGTTATTAAGTACATTTATTCTTCTTTGGAAAGTGCTTTTTCTCACAAGTTTCCTGTTTGATCAAAAGATCATTAGAAAAAACAAAATAAGTAAATCAAAGGAGTAACAATCTTCTTCCCCCAAATCATTTGTTGTTTTTTTTAGAGGGATTCCCAGAAGCATAAGCACTTGGTTGATCACTCTACTTGTCATCGGACCAATAAACGAGTCTTGTTTGTTGCTTCTCAGATTTTCTCTACAAACAAGTTTTGATATTGGTGAATCTGTTAGGTCAAAAGGAGTTTCGACAATTGTGTTCGACCAAGGGATGGACACCAATGGTCTTAGATGGGTTGGAGAGGTACGCGCTTTTTGTTAAGAATTTAGCTACGGTTTAAAGTTGTTGGCTTCGAAATTTCTTGTCTTTGATGACTTGCCAACTCTTTGTGGGTGTGCGCAGTCGCGCGCATAGCATAGAGATTTTCTAATTTGGTTTTGTGTGTAACAGAAACATAAAGTACAATCTGCTGTCAACAACTTGAGGAATGGAGGAGGAATGAAGAGCTGCGATTCAGACATGGACACAGACTCTGACTGTTAGAATGTGGCCACTGATAGGAAGTACTCAGTTGCATGGTCCCCCTTGGATGACAGAGCTTCCAACACTTTGGGTTCTAAAGGCGTGGCATCGAAGTAAAGGCAGTGAATTCAGGGTTGTGATCAAATTCAGACTGAATCTAGTTTGTCGAGGGAGAAAATCCAATTGAGAATGGCTCGGGAGTTTGGAAGGAACCAAGCAATATACCCTGCTTTTACCGAATTTGAATTGTCTGATTCGATCACTAGTACTGAACTTCCGTTTAGGCAAACGAAAAGCAACAATGGTGGTGCCCGGAAGGAATCATACAATTCAAGTGGTAATATAGAAACAACATCCAAAAATAAGCTTTCGAATAGTAATCCCATCACTCCTCCACTTTATGGTTCTGTTTCGGAGATTGAACGTGTTGTTGAGCCAAGTTCACTTATTAGAGCATACAACACAGCTCACACTTCGAATTGGAGTGTTCCTGCAAACACTAATGGTTTAAGAAAAACAAAAAGTGTCTACTCAAGCAGCCCTATGCATTATTCTTTCGGCAATGGAACTTCTAACTCGCCAGTTCGTTCACCTGCTCGCCTCCCAGTATTTAGTGAATGGTTGGTTACATAGCTGAATTATATTTTGAATAACCACATAATGACTCGGTGTTTGATTATCGAATATAAGTGCTTTAGAGAAATTTTTACAAGAACACTGAACTGTTCTGTTCTACATTTGATAGTTATCTCACTGATCCAGTAGTCGTTTTAAGTTTAGGGGTTTTATTTATTCAGTGTGCAGGGTACATGGTGTGCTGTAATCGCTTATGATGCATGTGTTAGGCTCTGTCTTCATGCTTGGGCTCAGAGCTATTGTGCTGAAGTTCAAGGATTCTTGGAGAATGAGAGCGCACTGTTGTGAGATGCATTTGGTTTATAGCATGTATTATTGCAATCAGAAGCTGAACTTTTGGCAGAACAGCGTCCTTCACAGCCAATCAATACATTAGCTGCTCCTGCTCCAAAACATGTGAAAGCTTCTGGAAAAATAAAATTGCAAGGTACCCTACTTCATTGAATTCCTCATTTTCTTTTTCAATTAAAATGTTAGGTTCTTCATTGCCTCACTGAAATTTCGTCATTCAACAGTTCGTAAAGTGAAAATGGATTCGGATGAACAACCTTCTAGCTGCAGTTTCCCATCTCCAAAACTACCAAGGATTCGTTATGACTCATGTTGTAGGCGCTTCTCTAATTTGAGATCAACTTTATCTTCTGCATTGAATTCTACACAGAACATAAAGTTGATCTCAAACGGTTCCTTTTCTCATTGGAGCTTGGCTTGCCTAGGAGCTGGAAGGAAATCTATAAAACAAGGATCAAGCTTCCTAAAAATGAGGGCAAATACTTTGTGCAATCGCTCTTCATTGTATGAAGGAGTGCAAGGTATGTGAATCTTTTGTACATTTTAAGCATTCCTTTAGATACTAAGGTGCAGATGGTTTTCTTTTGTCGGGTAGTATCTGACATTTGCCGACCTAATTCTGTCAGAAACTTATTCCTGCTTCGTGAGATTGACAAGTTCACCTGAAGAGGATGCAGTACAAATGCAACCAGGATCCGGTGAAACCCGTGTGTTGTATGTACTCTTGTCCTTTATTTTCTCTTTTCATTCACTCTTTCATTTGGTCCATACTTGTACTGTTGTACGTAGTTGTATTGTTAAACGACTGGTTTACTACAGGTTTCCAAATAGCGTTGGTGATGACGTGATCATACAAGTACAAAATTCCAAGGGACAACATTGTGGTTGTGGTCATGCCCTAGTCAAAGTGGCTGCTATTGCTGATGAACCGATACAATTTTCAGAATTCAGTAATTCACTATCTGTAAGAAGGTTGATATTTATGCTTTGGAATTAAATATCTATTTTTAATGCAGGGCGACAAGATACGATGGTGGCCTATATATAGTAGTGATCTAGAGGATGAACCTGTCGGCAGAATACAATTAAGCATGGATTATTCGAGTATTCCAGTTGAAAATAGTAATCTTAAGGTTGTTAATATTCAACGATAGCTAAATCCTTTCTTCGAAACTGATTGACGTATCTTTGGAGTTCGGTTTTTGATATTCTCTTCCTCTTCTTTCCTTGTCCAGTATGGTTCCATTGCAGAAACTGTGGTATATGACTGTGTCTTAGAAATTGCAATGAAAGTTCAACATTTTCAGGAAAGAAATTTGTTATTACATGGCCTGTGGAAGTGGTTATTGACGGAATTTGCATCTTACTATGGAGTATCAAAGGCATACACCAATTTAAGGTAGTGAAATATGTTAGGACTCAAAGTAACTTATCATGCTATCATGTTAGGACTAAGGTAGTGAAATATTACCTACTATGGATCTTCTAACGGCTATTATATATAAATTTTCATGCTACTTGCAGATACCTTTCCTATGTCATGGATGTCGCGACCCCTACTTTAGATTGTCTCACCTTATTATATGATCTGCTAGCAGATGTGAAGGAAATGAGCACAAATCTGTTAAGTCATCAAGAGGTATTCGATTTCATCGTATTGTTTTTATCCAGACAAAGCATTAGCACATATTCGGTCCCAAATGAGGTGAGGCTCTATTTCTTACTTGAACATCTACTTGGAACTTCGATCTTTCTTTTTAGGGTATACTCATCAATATTATGTATCATCTCTCAGTTAGGAATTCTTTTAAATTCCATGAAGAGGACGCTCGATGTGCTGTGGCCCCATATTGAAAGCCAGTTGATGTCTCGGAGTTCTTGCATCCGCGATGGATATGCCACAGGCGAACATCTTAATGACGTATCTGCTCTACTCGGAACCAAACTTAGAACCTACCGACTAGCCATTGTCGAGAAGCTTTATGAGAATGCGAGTACTGAATTTTCAGTTTGAAATGTGCATGTGCATCAATGCTGTTGAACTATCTGTTAACTACAAAAATTTACAGAGTTTGATTAATAAATGATTTTTTTTTCTTTCTATTTCCTTGTAAATACAGACTAGAGTTCGTAACAAAACAAAGCTGAAGAACATTATTCAACGCTCAAAGGCGGAGAAATCAGTTGTTCAAAGCAGAATGAAGCCTTTGGAGGTTCTTTTGCGGGAGATGATTGATCATCTCCATACTGTTGTTGATCCTACCGTGTTTGTAGAACTCTGCCGAGAGTTCTGGGACCGGTTGGGGCAGGTAAACTGAGCTCTTAATCTTTACCATACAAGATACAACCTCTCCCTCTTGAATTGGCATGTAAAATTTAATTTTCTTTCCAATTTAATTTCTGTAGGATGTACTGCATATCTCGGAGGATAAGAAAGAGGAGTACAAAGGCTTGCGCGTGGCAGTTTCTGTAAGTTTCTCTTCAGCCGTTGAACTTTCTACTAGATATTGATTATCTACATGTTATTGCAGCTAGTTCATGTTAACAAGATAAAATGTTTAATATGTGAATTAGTATCTGTACTAATGATTTTTGTAGACTTGTACTAAAGTGCTAATCATTGTTCTTATAATGGCAGAACCTGGATGACATATTTGCATCAGAAATGCAAAGACTACGCAGGAACTCGTTGAAGGAAAGAGACTTGTCGCCACCAGGATCGATGGAAGAAGTACATTCCATGCTGAAAGATGTTGTACGTATGTAACATGGAGAAATACAGTCATCAGCTACGATTTTTTATGCGTGCGCAGTGTGTACCGAACATAGAAGACGACCTTATTTGATTTCATTTCCAATGAAGAAGAAGCGCTGGCCAGTGGCATAACTAAGGAGACAACACGAGCACAAAGTTCCGAGTAACGAATTTTGACATGGCAAAAAATTTGTCAAATTTTGAGTCTGAGTTGTATGTTGATTTCATAGGATGCCCACCATGGCCTTCATGGTGGTTGTAAATACAGTTCTTCCTTCCATACAGTCTCTGCAATATATTTACAAGGTTGTAAATGCGTTAGGTTCTAAATCTACAACACACAATTCTGCCTGAAGAGCTTAAATGAAAACAGGAGATGAATGTTTGAAAGGGGGATTAAAAATGCCCTATTACCGTAAATTAGATGTTCTGTCTCTGATTTTTTTTCTTTTTCTTTTTATATTTCCAATCATGGGGTAGAGGAACTTTTGTGTAGGCAATGAGATGTGAGAAGAGAGAGAGGCTGCTCTCTCTTTGTGCAACGTAATTGACCAACTGATAAAACGAAAATGACGTTGCACCAAGTCATATACCTAATATAAGAATGTACAAGCACCACTTGGTGTTAAAATGTAGGAACTAGGCCTGAGTATAGATAGAGATTTTGCGGAGTACCCGAAATACAAACTGGTACGCTATGTATCCTAATATAAGTGAAGGGTCATTAAAAATATATTTTCTATCTACTTATATTGTGACATATGGAGAAACAACTACTAAACCGACTATGTAGGAAGCCCAAATCATGAAAATGATAGTGAACACAATCAGAGAAGGCAATACTTGAAGATTTGATTTCTACCAGCTTTATGGTATCTATGAGAAAAAGTGAAAAAAAAAAAAAATTATTTTAAAGTGTTAATAACGTTACAAGACAGGAACAAACTTTGATTGAGCACACATGGTGGGGCTAAAAAGCATGAATGCAATGGTCCATTGAATTTGGTGGTGCAAAATACGTTGCACTTTTAACTTTCAAAGTGCCATTTCGAAATGAATGAACCTTTGAACCTACCATTATATCTCCCAACTTGTGAAGTTGTTCGAGTCTTACCACTTTCCTAGAAATTTCTAAGCCTATTGACTATAGTTAGGTACTAACCCCATTCTACGATGCAAATCATCATAGTATCACGCCTACTAACAATCATTTTCATGGGATCTATCTTATCTTTAAATATAAATATTATTAAGAGCATGAATCTCACATCGAAAAAAAAAGGAGATCTTGTGAAAAACGTTAGGTTTCTACTATAAAACCAATTAAGAATATGTGGAGTAACTCAGTTGCTTACAAGCACATGCAAGATGTCTCTTTCTCCTATAGTGAAGTTTCAAGCAGGTAATGCTAGGAAGACCAAATTTTCAAACCAAATGATGTATCACTAATAGGAAATAAGAACGTCAATCGATACTTAATGAATAATTTCATTCATCAACAACCACATCATTTCGTTTACATAATTTGGTTTAAAAATTTGGTCTCTCTAGCATTACCCTTTCAAGCCTAACATGAAGACAACACAAAATGGGTGATGTGGATCAAGTGTGGATCAGGTGTGGTCTCCCTAGCATTACCCTTTCAAGCCTAACACGTAAATAAGACAAAATGGGTGATGTGGATCGGTGTGGATTAGGTGTGGACTCCCTAGCATTATCCTTTCAAGACTAATACGTAGACAACACAAAATGAGGTAATGTGGATTAGGCGTGGCCGTTGGACTTTATAGACGGGACAACTTGCTTTGATAATATGAAAAAAGTTAAAGTTTCATTATAAAATCAATTGACAGTTAATATGAGAAGTAACTCAATTACTTAATATGCAAATGCAAAACCTATCTTTTCTCCAATGTTTAATTGACAATCTCAAAATAGTGATTCACCCCAAAACAAAAAAGAAAAGAAAAAGATGATGGTGCGAATAGTAGGCAAGGAAGAGGTAGTGGATGAAATTGAAAGGTATGGCAAAGCCTTTGGTTGGCATTCTTGACAATGTGGTGTTAAGATGATATTATTTAAAATCCAGACGGAATTAAATTTAGTTGGTTTATGTCAAATATGAAGGGATTTGAGTTGACTCTCGAAACAAAATTAAAAGCTAAGTCGTCATATCGAGTCGTATGTATATGATCCAGTTGAACTACTAAATGGACTTATTTATATAGTCTTGGACATAAGCACAAGTTCGTTATGAGACTTTTGCTTTTGTATTGATTTGAACTCGGGGCTTATTTAGTATTGAAAAGTGAAATATTATTTGACCAATAGCTAGAATTATCTTATCAAAATGGTGAATTCTGAGCATCAATAATTTGAACCACAAAGGCTTCATCAACAGTTAAGTGTTTTCATTTCCATTGGGTTCTAATTTGAGCCGAATTTCCAGTTGTTGTTTTAGATTGATTCATGCAATTGCAACTCAGCATTCATTTCACATGACAAGTGTTAGTCTAGAGGTTTCAACCTTAAGCCCTTCACTCTTCATAAATGTACATTTCAGATTAAAACTACCAGTATCAAATAATGGTAACGAGTATAAATTTTTTTGGTTTTGGTGACTCAATGTGACCAGAACAGTTTGGTATTGTTTTAACTATCTAGACGGGACTTGTAAGTCACAATATGTTGAACTATTGTCCAATTTTATAAGTTTAGTCTCAACATTGATAAGTTCATCAACATAAAACACGCTACATATGGTTCATTTTAATAGATTAGTCGTGTGTTAACTTGTACACAATTGAGGTACGCAAGAATATTCCAAATAAAACTAGGGTTCTCCAAATCATAGAATCACACCACCAATTTATATCGTAAATTTAACAATCTGATAAACATAAAGGGGATTGAAATACAATCAAATACACAAGCACTTAGGTATATTATATGGCACATTACTTAGAGTCAATATTGCATCTTAATATATTACTTTTGTTTTTGTGTTTTTGCTAACGACCTCTTAATTAAGTTAATTCCTTCCCAATCTAAAGGAATTTAAACAATAATAATAAAAAAAATTACAAAAAAAAAAAGACACATGCCCATATTCTAGAAAGTACTTTTTTTCGTCATCACATCGAATACAATCACCACCGTTCACTTTCTGAATCCTACGTTCAGAAATCCTTGAGCAGCTTGCGTACCTGCTCCAGCGTCACAAACAGCACAACGGTAAAAGGCCCTTGCCGCGAAATCGTAGGCACAAAGCCTTTATAAAGCGCCATGGGGCCCTCCGAACGCACCGTTTTGAGCGCGCAATCGAACGCCCCCGAGTACGGCGGCTCAGCCCCGGCCTCCACCTTCATATTCATCACCCTAGTCTTGATCACGTCGACCGGGTTTGACGCCACCGCCGCCACAAACCCCGCTGCGAAGCTCGCCGTTACGTGGGTCCCGAGCCCGTCGCGCATAATCCCTTTGTCCACGATCATCTCTTTAATCTGATCGTACGATGCCAGCTGCGACGCCGTCACCAGCATCGCGCGATTGATCGTCAGCGACGACCCGCGCCAAAGGCTCGTCACCCCTTCTTGCTTGGCCATGCGGCCGATGGCGTCCACCACGCTCTTGTAGTTACGCTGCTGAGCCACCGGGAGACGCCCGTCTGCTTGCATTCGGACCATGGCCACGTCGGCAGGGTTTCCGACGGCGGCGCCGACGGCTCCGGCGATCAATCCTGCTGTGATTTTGCGGGGGAGTGGCATGTTGCGGGTTGTCGGGTCGGTCCATTTTTGCTTGAGAATGTCGTAGAGGCCCATTCGGGTTGTGGAGTAGAGAGTCTGCCGGAGCATGGTAGCAGAGACGCCGGAGAACATGGCGGAGACGCCTTCTTGCTGAATTATGCGAACCGCAACGGTGATTGGACCGGCACGGACCGCAGGAGGCGGTGGTTGGGGGAGGGGGATGGAGCCGCGTCTGGCGGCTGTGTGGACGGAAGCAAAAGCCGGGCGCACTGTCTGCTCAGCCGGGTTCGGGACGTGGGTTTCGCCCTGGAGCTGCATTCGGACCTTGACGAGGTCAAGAGGGTGGGTGGAGCAGCCGGCGATGATGGAAGCGATGCCTCCTTCAACAAAACCTTTGATACCCATGTCGAATTTTCTTGGGGAAGAAACGGAAAATAAGAATAAATTAGAAAGTTTAATGATGTTAAGAGGGCCAGTTGGAATTAGGGTTCATCTCACTGGAGACGAGGAGATGGGAATGGAGGCTGAAGGCGATGGAGGAAGAGTGGGGGATGTTAGGCCTCTGAGACATATGCTATCCGCAGACTCACGCGAAATTAACGGAATTTGATTAAACAGGATGGACTGGTTTGCAGACAATCCAGGGAATTGAGAATATTTATAGGACAAGGCAAGCGCCTTCGTGAAAGGATTTAGCACGTAGGGCTATTCACACGCATTTTTTATACTTCTGTCGCATAATTTTAATTTTTTAATGTTGATCTTCTTTGATTCATTTTAATCCGACGAGGTATAACAACCGCCATTTAAGAAGAAAGAGAAGGTACTAAATTGTAATGACCTTTTTTGTCTACACGGTTGTGGCCCCCGCTAGCTCATGCATGCATTGCATTCCCATTCGTTCGTCTAAAAAGTACAACTCCCTGCCTCCTCAATTCAATTCCATTTTTGAATTTGATTTAACCATATTGATAAAATTCAAAAACAGGTTTTACACCCGGACTAAAGCAATTTTTATTTGCCACCAACGATTTGTTTAAAGCCTTATATTTATATTTCTTGTTACTTGATCGAGAGGAGGTAGGTATAAAATTGTATACAATTTATTATAGTTATATGCAAGTTTATAATTCGATTTGAATTGAGTTTTCTTTTATCAAACAAATGAATTATGGTATATTTACTTACTCAAAATGAGGGATTAATGAATCAAAGAAGGAAAAAAAGAATGAGAATGGGATCAAATAGTCGATTCTTAATTTTCAAGAGTTGAATCAAACTTAGGACCTCAGATGTACGAATGAATGCTTTTAGATTTAATTAAATTTTTTTATTTTTTTATGCACGATTTAGAATAATTTCTATACCCATGTTTAGTAAATGTATATAGTACTGTAACAAATTAGATCTAATTTTGGCATGCTTACTTACCGAAAATGAAAATTAGAATGATATGGATTCAAGTTTGGTGATTTTTGTATGGTTATTAGTACTTTATACCTTAACACAAATTAAAGCCGCATTTGAATAGCTTGGTAATGTATTTGACCCAATTTGTTGTCTTTCTAACTCGTCCATACAAATTACAACTCGAGTTGGATCCATGCAAACGTATAAGTTGTGTCCCTAGCAGGCTAACACAACCCCAATCATAATCAAAGAATATTCCTACCTTTCATGTTGATGTTTGTTCTATTCCTCTACATTATTCAACCATATAGGAGGCTTTTAAAGGAAAGGATTTTTTATTTATTTATAAAAATAAGGATTAGTTGTTGAACTCACACCACATCGTACTTTAACAATCCGAGCCATTTATTTTTCAACCATATTTGAGGCATCTAATTGAGTTCAAAGAAATTGATGAATATTTTGTTCTCTAAGAAATAATGAAATTTCAACGTGATAATTAAATAAGCAAATGGTTTCGGATTAAATTGAATTTTTGTAAGGATGATTAATAAATCGAGATTACAAAATAGACGGTTCGAATTATTAAAATTCAACATGGAGTGAGCCCTATAATTAGTCCTCGTTTTTACCCAAAAATAGAGACCTCTTTGTACAAAGAGCCTATAACCATATGTGTGTGTGTATATATATATGCTATCCTTTGACTCAAATTTTTAATGTCTATAAAGTTGCGTCTTGTGTCACAAGGGTTGAACTTTCATGCTTAGTATTAACTAAGCAAAGCGTTTTCGACTATCTCATACACTTTTTTCAGTCCTTTCACTCTGGTGGTGTGTGTGTGTAAGAGCTCTTTATGCAAAGGGATTTTTTTTTTTTCAAAAAATGGGGATTAGTTGTGAGGTCCATTTCATATCGAACTTTAACGATCCGAACCGTCTATTTTGTAAGTCTTTATTCATAGATCATCCTTGCAAAAATTTAATTCAATCCGAAACCATTTGCCTATTTAATTATCAAGATAAAACTTCATTATTCCTTATATAACAAAGTATTCGTTAATTTCTTTGAACTCAATTCCCTTAAAAGTTGCTTATATAA
This sequence comes from Malus sylvestris, assembly GCF_916048215.2. Taxonomy (NCBI): domain Eukaryota; kingdom Viridiplantae; phylum Streptophyta; class Magnoliopsida; order Rosales; family Rosaceae; genus Malus; species Malus sylvestris. The sequence goes on from NC_062260.1 coordinate 10,596,108, forward strand.
ATAACTAATTCACTTGGCCTCGTAACATTCTAATATATTTTTTTCAGACTCTATGCCGTCTACGTATTGTAGAACCAAAAATATTAAAAGTACACGGATTATTTGTAAGTTACACTCGCGTGAACGTTTAGGATGAGAGACTGAGTGTGTTATATGTTATTTAGGTCAATGGATTGTTTTTAAGTTTCATTTGCGTAAACATTCAAAAATGCTTATGACACCGGAGACTCCTCCTTACCAAAATGGAAAATGGCACCGTGGACTCCTAGAGGGTATGCATTGCAATCTTCAAATCTGCAAGTGCTTCCGTAGTTTACTTATCATTCATCACCTTTTGCGGCTAAAAAGTTTAGGAATTTTTTATCAAAGGTGAATTTTACAGTTCATGTGACAGTCTGAAATTTTATGTCATACTTTTGTGGTTCTTTCTTCGACCAAATTGTTAAATAATATTTTCTTATTAGTGTAGAACTTTAAACGGTTGTATTTATTAAAAATTATTGAGTTACAAATTTTATTGGTGGAAATATTAATCGAATAAGAGAACCATCATTATGTTGCTAATATTAAAAATAAAATTGACAATGATGTCAAATTCAACTCTTAATCACAAAAATTTCAAATTCAATTTGCTAATAACGCTTGAATTAAAAGAATTTTAATATCAAACATACACCGTAACATTTTCATCCAAAATTTGATATCTACTTCGAAGGGAACTGGCCGCATTCAGAATTCATTTGGCCGTTCAAAATTCAATGGGACGAAATGATAATTAATATTGTTGACTGGACTGGGATTCCCACTCAAAAGACAAATTGGCCTTTATGGTCATGGAGGGACTCTAACTGCCGAAACGTGTCCCAGCATTACGTGAGAAATTAGGTTTTGAAAGGCTGACTGACTGAGTCGCCGAGACTCGATCAGTTGGCTAAGAAGGGTGGGGGGCACTTGGTGAAGGCGCCGACCAAGCTTCCAGAAATAAAGGGTGATATGATATAAATAGGATTTAACGAAAAATAATAATATGAATAATATAAATGTCGCCTGAGAGGTTCGAGGATACCCCATGTGCTTAGCAAGCACACGCCTTAACCACTCGGCCAAAGCGATATTTAACGGCAGGATTAATGAAGAAAGATTTATAACTGTTATATTATAAATGGTGATTAAGGAGCAAGTGGTAATTAGAGCTTGCTCTTATTTCATTTATGCAATTTCTACTTTAGAATAAATTATTTCCTTAATTACTTTGTGTTTGGGCCCAAAATATCAGTTTGGGCCGAGTATAGAATTATTCTCGGCCCAGAAGGCCTTACTACAGGGTTATCAGGGATCGTTTAGTTCTGGATCGGTTAGGTCGTGGGCACCAAACTTGGGTTGTTAAGTCATGCTGCAAGACGAGTCGAATCCTGGTGCAATGAGGAGTCTCGGCAAGATTAATAACCCGGAAGTGAATCCGGCTCAATAAAGGACTAGGTTCACAATTATAGTGAAAATAGGACTGGTCGAGTTGGTGTTTGATCAGGAGAAGAAGTCCTAATCCGGGTAGGGTTTTAACTCGACCTTGAAGGTATCCGGTGTTATAAATAGAGGAGGATGTACATCATTCAACCCCCCTCCAATTCAACACACAACTGCCCTGCGCAAACCCTCTCAACAACTTTGAGATTTTTATTTTCTCTTTTCGCTGACACATCTTCCGTTGGCATCAACAGCACTGTGACAACAATCGGTGATATCTTAAGTCGGCATAGATAGCTCTGTCGCCGTAGAATCAGCCGGTCTCGCAGCATCTTCCGTTGGCATCAACAGCACTGCGGCGAAGACGGTTGGTTACCTATCCAAGTCTCGATCGAGAAGGGTTTCTGAATCCTTACTGATTGAGGTCATCTCATTAGCTTTCTCGACGAAATGAGGTGTTACAGTTTACTGAGCTCGGTGCATTGCACGCTGAGTTATTTTATGATTGGATACTCTCAAGTGGGATTTAGAGTTCGGCACTCAGACGGCCGAACCACGTTCACTATTAAGACTTATATTCGCTTTGAGTATTTGTGTCCTTACACCTTGGTGTCGATTCGGCTTGAGTTTACTTTGACGAATAACATCATTGTGATCGAATTCGACGAAGGCGATCCATGAGCTTCGTAAGAATAGCAGACTTGTCTTCAGGTTCAAGAACCTAAGAGGCCGAGACGTGTTCCTTCCTCGGTCGAAATCGCAAGACGCAGAAGTCAGCCGTGCACCCAACGCAACATCAACAAATTTTACTCCTCGACTGAGCTCAGCCGACGAGTTGGCACGCCCCGCATTTAACCGAATGACGTAGTTAGCTAATAGATTACTCGGCCTGCGCGCCACGTAGGCTTGGTAGTTTTTAGGGTCAACATTTTGGCACGCCCAGTGGGACCCAATGCTAAACTACGAAGTTCATGCCAATTGAAACGCGATCGGTAAAAAAGAAAACAGCTATGGGAAAGTCAACAGCCGATTTGCCAATTCAGAACATAGGACAAAGTGTGCCGCAGGCGCAGAATCCCATTGGCACCGTGACACCTGAGTCCACAAGCGCGACTTGTCAAGAAAGGGAAGTTAATCTCGGCGGTCAGTTTCGTAGTCTTGAAGTCCTTAACAGGAACACCTGCGTTCTCAATGAAGGGATAATGGAGGATTGTGATGAGGATGGTGGCGAGGGAACTGATCCACCAACAAGATCGTTTCTTCGAAAACGACTTGACGAGCAATCTCAGACGGTTGAACAGACGTTTAGTCGAGGAATCGATAAACTTCATGACGTGATACGCAATACCAGTGAGGCACAAACCAGATTACTCGAAATACTGGTTAGTAAGGTCAGCGACGGTAGGTCTTTCGATCTTGCCCAGCACTTGCCACCAAAAAATAATCTATTACCAATTGCACCGGCCGAGTCAACCCCTGTTCGGCTCAAACCAATTAACTTGGAAAAATGAGGAGGATCAAATAGTAGGTCAGACGGATCCGACCAGAGAGTGAAGGCAGCACTTGTCAATATGACTGAGGTCCAACAGATAATCGATTTGGCCATGAAGAAAGGGCCGAAGTTCCCTAAATTTATACATCCGTATCCGGCTTATGTGGAACAGTTCGAATACCCTAGAGGTTTCAAAATCCTGGATTTTAGCCTTTTCGCCGGAGAATCATCCTTATCCTCGTTGGAACATGTGGCTCGTTTCACCGCGCAATGCGGATATGTCAATAGCGACTTTCACAAGCTGCGACTGTTCAACTTTTCGCTGACCGGTTCAGCATTTGCTTGGTATATCAACCTCCCACCGAATTCTGTCCAGAGCTGGGATGAGTTGGTCGAGAAATTTCATGAGCAGTTTTATCGGCCAGGGATAGAAGTGTTAGTATCCTCGTTAGCAAGGATGGCTCAAGCATCTAACGAGTCACCAATGGATTATCTTACCAGATTTAAATCAGCCAGGAATTGGTGCCGAGTACCTCTCCTTGAAGTCGAATTCGTCAGACTTGCTCTGAATGGTCTTGACGTAGAATACAAAAAGAAATTCTTGGGGCAAGCTTTCGGGATATGTATGAACTAGCCCAGCATGTCGAGCAATATGATTATTTGCTCTGTGAAGAGAAGATCTCGAAAGCTCCGTCCAGAGGGACGATCTATAAAAATCCCACTGTCAGTTATGCATCGGCCGAATGTGAATGTGTTAGCGTGGACGCAGCCGAGATATCATAGATAAGCCATACGTTTGCAAGGCACTGACTCAAATTGACTTTAAGAAAGTCAAAACCCGCTCGGCCCCTAAAGAACCAATGAAAACGTCAAAAGTCTATACTTTTGATATTACAAAGGCCGATGCAATTTTTGATCAATTGCTATCAGCAAAGATCATCAAACTTCGGCCTGGGCATACCATTCCCAAGGTCAACGAGCTTAAAGGAAAGATATATTGCAAATACCATAATTCAAGCAAACATACGACAAATAATTGCGTCATGTTTCGAGACAACATCCAAAGCTGGATTGATAACGGCAAACTCAGATTTCCGGAGAAGAAGATGAGTGTTGATACCGACCCATTCCCCACGGCAACAATAAATATGGTAGATGCTCGCCTACCTAGGGATAAAGGAAAAAGGAAAGCAAAGGTCGCTACACCGCAAGGTTCTCTGAATCAGAATTCTCGGCCACGTTTCAATGCTGATTTTCGTTCAAACAAACCACCTACAGCTCTAATGGGACCTGCTATTGTCAAGCCTATGATAGATTACAGCACTGATGAAGACAGTGATTTGGCAGTTTTATGCAGCAAATGTAAAGCAAATGTCAACACCGAGCCAAAGGAAAAGTCCTATCCGCCTATAATGGAACAACCTACAACCGCAACACAGCAAAATGTGCTCAACGTAGGCCAACATCAATGGGTTTTTTATAGGCTCGGTTCTAAAGTATGGGTGGAAGAGACACCTTCAGTTAGACGGCCCCTCGATTTTGATGCTCCGTTTTATGATGAAGATTATTACATACGTAATTCTAGCAGCTCGGAATCATCGCAGAGCCAAAAAACTTTCAAACCTCCCGAACCTTGAGACCAACGTTGGTATACATATCACTCTTCGAAAGGTGTCTACATTGCACTGTCCAAATCCCAGAAACGTCGGCACCGAAGAATAAATTGCATGGCCCACCGACGGGCAGCCCAAGAAACTTCGATCCCTAAATGGCGGCCGAAGGAAACAGTTGTCAATAACGATGAACGACTATCTCCAACGATTATGACAGAGCTGGTTCCAGGGAAACGGCTGGTTAATCAAGATGTCGAAACCACGTTTGAGGAGGCTGATAAACGGATCAAACTTCTTTTGCGGCCCGGGGAGATGAAGGCACACTTCGAGCATTTCAGGCAAGAAGCTGAAAGCAAACTACCCCCGCCAACCACACAAGCACCTTTGATTAAAATTCGACGGAATTTACATCCACCATTCCTCGAAGAGGCCTTGGAATATATGCGAGAGTTTCATAAAAAACATTCGGCCAATGATCTATATGGTTTGCTGAAAGCATGTCAAGATACAATCGATCTCGTCCTAACTTGCCCGGATGCCGAGCGAATTATTCAGAAGACCTCAGATCCAGGATTGAAAGCTAGGTTTCAGCACATACGAGAAGCTCGAGTCCTTGGTTTTGAAGTCGACCCATACACTGATATCGATGCAGCCGACATTCATTTCTCAATGGAGGACCTTCAGTATTTACGATACCATTTCGAAGTCTTTTCGGCTGTTTCCCTTTTCGGCCTTACGACCGATGAAATAACACGAGTCACACGGTTGGATGCCTATCTCAACACCAGGGATGCTCGTATAATGTACCAAGAGCAAGCTCGTATCCTAGCATCAATCCCAGGCACACTTATGATCTCAGACCCACTTGAGGCACCTACGCAGAACCAACAGGCTGCCGAAGAGACACCAAGGGAACAAACTATTGAAGAAAGAGCATATGAGTCTCTTGGTACAACTCTGACGGAAGCGGATGCCGCAGTCGGTGACCCGGAAAGAGAAGAGGCTGAAGAAGATGATCGTAACCCGATGGACCTGTCAGTCCTGGATAACATGGAAATCAGTATGGTCCATGTTTTGCCTGCTGATTTTCAGTCAAACACATCTCAACCGAATTTCCTCGATGGCGACGTAGTTGCCAAGGAAGCTGGTCATATTGATTTTGTAACCATTGCTGAAGTCGAGTCGACAACAAAAGATAACAATATCAAGGCAGCTTTGGCTGAATTGTTTCCTCGCTCCTCATCGGCCAAACTTCATCATTTGAAGCCATTGTACGTAACGGCCCATATCGAAGGGTATCCAGTCTCCAAAGTTTTTGTCGACTATGGAGCCACTGTCAATATCATGCCTGTAAACGTCATGAAGGCATTACGTCGCTCCAATGATGAACTTATTCCCTCCGGGATCACAATGAGCAGTTTCGTCGGAGAAATCCCACACCAAAAGGGTGCTTCCTTTAGCGGTAAACATTGCCGGCCGTAATCACATGACCGCATTTTTTATCGTCGACTCTAAGACCGAGTATAATGCACTGCTCGGTCGTGACTAGATTCATCACACCAGCTATATTCCTTCATCATTGTATTAAGTGCTCGTTTTTTGGGACGGAAAATTAGTCATTGTTCACTCGGCCGATAGTCAGCTCTTCGAAGATAACATGATCCAAGCACGGTATTATGATGACCACGTCGGCTACATCACCCTACAGGGTTTCAATGATGAAGGACGACCGACTAGGATTTCTGTGCAAAAAGCTATCGAGGTTGGCGCCGAAACTGTCCACCAGGATTCAGCGAGACTCGGTTTAGCTAACTTCATCCCCGATCCCGATGTTTAACACCGATCAGGAACAACGTCGGGCCGTAGTTTCATATACTATAGAACGACTGCTGGCTCATTGGTATACTATATCTAAGCAACCAAATTCAGGCGTTAACCTAGTTGAGTTCCTTGCTGAAGGAGATAATGGTCCTGTCTTATCTCTTAACAAAATTCAAGTTGCCTCGGCCGAGCTCGAAGATAATCGGCCCCAAGTTAAGGACCCCTTGGAAGAAATTAATGTTGGGGCGACCGATGACCCACGACCTTTATTTATTAGTGCTTTACTTCCCCAACTTATGAAAGCCGAACTTCGTGCCCTGCTTGGGGAATTCAAAGATTGTTTTGCTTGGAGCTACCATGAAATGCCTGGCTTAGATTGCACTCTCGTCGAGCATGAGTTACGTATTAAACCTAGATGTAAACCTTTCCGTCAACCACCTCGACGATTCTCGACCGAAGTGCAACTCGGTATCAAGGATGAACTGGTTCAACTTTTGAAAGCAAGGTTCATTCGGACAGCTCGATACGTTGAATGGTTGGCCATGCCGGGTACAACTAAATTTTCATTGCTGAAGCCGATGTGCACAAGATTGCTTTTCGCTGCCCGGGGGCACTCGGCACTTACGAATGGGTTGTCATGCCATTCGGCCTCAAGAACGCCGGCGCCACATACCAACGAGCAATGAACACCATATTTCATGATTTAATTGGAACCATCGTCTAAGTCTACATCGACGATGTTGTAATTAAATCTAAATGCCGGCAGACACATCTGGATGATCTCCGACAGGCTTTCCTCCGTATGCGTAAACACAACCTCAAAATGAATCCTGCCAAATGTGCCTTCCGTGTGTCGGCCGGTAATTTTCTCGGCTTCCTCGTGCATCACCGTGGGATTGAAGTGGATGAAAATAAAGCACGCGCAATCATCAATGTTCCACCCCCGACGACGAAGAAACAACTACAGTCCTTACTCGGTAAGATAAATTTTCTTCGTTGATTTATAGCTAACTCAGCAGGTAAAATGAAAGCTTTCTCTATGCTTTTGAAACTTAAGGACTCAGATAAATTTGAGTGGAAAGACGAGCATCAGGCGGCGTTTACGTAAATCAAAACCTCCCTCACGACACCACCTGTCCTTGTCCCACCTCGGCGTGGTAAGCCTCTCAAGCTATATATCTCGGCGGCTGAAGAGTCCATCGGCTGTCTCCTCATGCAAGACAACGATGCCGGACGAGAGCAGGCTATTTTCTACCTTAGTCGAAATCTTAATCAACCGGAGATCAATTATTCTACCGTCGAGAAACTCTGTCTCGCTGTATTTTTCGCCGCCTTCAAGCTTCTGCATTACATGCTCCCATCGGTCACACAAGTCATTGCCCAGACTGACGTTATCCGCTACATGCTCACCTGACCAATCGTAAAAGGCCGAATTGGGAAGTGGACAATGGCGTTGCCTGAGTTTAGCTTGCAATACGTGCCCTAGAAAGCTGTCAAAGGCTAGACACTAGCTGATTTCCTAGCTCAACACCCTTCCCCCTATGGTTTTGGGGGCACCGACGTCGAAATCGGCATGGTTGAAACATGCGATAACTACTGGACGATGTACTTTAACGGCTCAAGTACTTCATCCTCGGCTGGCGTCGGAATTGTCATTCAATCCCCAAACCACGATCGTTGGTATTTTTCACTCAAGCTGGATTTTGAATGCACAAATAATCAGGCCGAATACGAAGCCCTCATCATCGGCCTTGGCATCCTTCATGACTTGCGGGCAACCCGTGCCCTCATCCTCGGTGACTTCGAACTTGTGATTAACCAACTTAATGGGTCTTTTCGATGCATGAGTTGTACCCTGACACCCTACCAGATGGTTGCCAGCTATTTGGCCGAATCCTTCGACGGTATTACATTTGAACATATTTCTCGGATCCATAATACCAACGCAGACGAATTGGCTCAAATCGCCTCTGGTGCATAACTCTTGGGGGCAAGCTAGGCCGAGAAATACCCGTGTTACGACAGCTATACCCGACCTTGGTTAACCAGCAAGTCCTTCGACGTGACAACGTGAGATGCACCAGAGTCATGTCCTTACCTTCGTTGTTAGACCGACAAGACCTTATAGATGTTTGCGCCATCGAGGCAATACCAGATGATTGGAGAAAGCCCATTATGTAGTATCTTGACAATCCTAATGGCAAACACATTTGCAAGACAAGAGTTCACACCACAAACTATGTCACGTACCAAAACGAGTTATACCGAAAGGGTGAGGATGGTTTCTTACTGCTATGCCTCGGCCCCCAAAAAAGTGCTCAAGCAATCACAGAAGTCCATGAAGGGGTTTGCGGAGCTCATCAGTCCGGACGTAAAATGCGGTGGTTGCTTCGACGACACGGTTATTTTTTGCCAATAATATTAAAGGATTGTATCGAGTTCGCACGAGGGTGCATACAATGTCAGATTCATGGTCCTATACAACGGGTCCCGGCCGAGTCATTACATTCGGTCACTAAACCATGGTCATTTAGAGGATGGGCCATGTACGTAATCGGTAAAATCACACCATCTTCCGGGGCTGCCAAGCACGCATGGATACTGGTAGCAACCGATTACTTCACTAAGTGGGTCGAAGCAAAATCGTATGCCGAGCTAACATCTAAAGAAGTTTGCGACTTTGTGGAAGAACACATTGTGACCATATTCGGCATACCAGAAACGATTATAACTGATAATGGCATAATCTTTACAGCCGAGAGGTTTAAAGAATATACGGCAAGTTTGAAAATTCGGCTTGAACAATCTACACCATATTATCCACAAGCAAATGGGCAGGCTGAGGCAAGTAACAAAGTGTTGATCGGCATTCTCGAGAAAATAATAAAAGAGAGGCCTGTCATGTGGCATTTAAAGTTAAATGAGGCTTTATGGGCATATCGAACATCGCTTCGATCGGCGACTGGGACAACCCCGTATGCACTAACCTACAGACACGAGGCAATGTTACCAGTCGAGCTAAGCATAAATTTGTTATGAATAATTGAACAAAGTAGTTTGTTCAACGCCGAATATAATCAGTCCATGAGACAGGAGTTAGAAGACTTCGAAGAAGCGCGACTCGATGCTTATAACTTGCTAGTGGCATAAAAACAGATTGCCGAGCGAGCGTACAATCAAAAGGTCCGACATAAAATATTTGGCGAAGGAGAATTAGTTTGGCAAACAGTGTTGCCTGTAGGAATTAAAGACCCTAGGTTCGGTAAATGGTCGCCAACTTGGGAAGGGCCTTTCGTCATACATAAGGTTCTCGGCAAAAACGCACATCATCTTAGAGATCGGACTGGTTTAGTTCACAAATTTCCAATCAATGGGAAGTTTTTAAAGAAGTACTATCCGGTCACATGGGAAATGCAGGAATAGAAATTCAGTTCATTAAGATCGATAAGAGAATACACAAATTGAGTAGGTTGATCAGTTTACATTTAAATAAATTCAGGGTGAAGAAGGAAGAAGAGTGTCAAGAAGCGCCTTCAGCTCCAACCACCGCACCTCGCCCATTATGACCTCGGCCTGCCGGTTCTTCTTGTCCATTTTCAACTGCTCGACCTGTTTTGTGCTCGCTACATATTCGGTTAAAAAAGCTTTACCGCCCGACTCGATGTCCTTCGCAAGCTCGGAAGCAATAGCCGATCTTCGTTTTGCCAATTCGGCCATTTGACGGTCGAGGTTGGCCAAAGCCTCCAAAGCCTCCCCTTTTGCCTTTAAATCATCAATCTTCAGATGGAAAGTTTCTTGGACAGCCGTAACAGCTTGCAGATCTTGTTTGGCCCTCAAAGCGTTCTTGAAGACACTAAAGGTTTCTCGAACTCGCTTCAAGGCGAATGACGCCTGAACGATGGCCTTGGCGCTCAGTTAACTGTCGGCTCCGAGGTCGTTTAGACATGCACCCAGGAAATCAAGACCTTTGCGCTCAATGACTTGCGACGCTGAGAGAGATAAGACCTCTTGCAAACGAGCTAGAGCAGTTGAATCAGCGGCTGTAGTTGTGGTGGCCGAAGGACCAGCCACTCCAGTAGTGCTGGACAAAAGGGCTTTGAACTTGACTTTCCATGAAGCCTGCACACAAAAATCAGTTTAAGCTTAAGGAAATCACGAAAAAGGTAGAATGAAGGTTTTGTTTTTTTTTAAACCTGCCGAGAGGAAACTTCGGCCATGTCTTCAGGATCGTTGCTCGAACCTAAAGAACTTAATGGCCGAGCCTAGCATCTTAGATTGCTTCTCAGTTCACGCGGTTGATGGAGGTTATCTACGTTACACGGCCATTGAGGCGGCCAAGAAATATAGATAACACCATTCGGCGCATAGAATGTTCTATGAAAAGAGTGTACAGGCATCTGACATTTAGTATTTTCCTGGTTTAGAGTTCTATGGCAGAGAAATAACTAAAGAAAGGCGGTAGGGGGTACTTACAAAGGCCAAAGTGGCTTCCTGCGGAGGAATATTGAGGTTCTGGTCCTGCGGATGAACAGGCGTTTCCGCAGTCGCTTCTGGCTTTCCTACAGGTCGTTTGCCACGGTCGGCCGTAGAAGGGCCGACTTGGACAGCCGCCTCGGACACAGGAGAAGGCACCTGACATTTAGTATTTTCCTGGTTTAGAGTTTTATGGCAGAGAAATAACCAAGGAAAGGCGGTAGAGGGTACTTACGAAGGCCGAAGTGGCTTCCTGCATAGAAATATTGAGGTCCTGGTCCTGCGGGTGAACGGACGTTTCCACCGCCGCTTCTGGCTCTCCGGCAGGTTGTTTGCCACGGTCGGCCGTAGAAGGGCCGACTTGGACAGCCGCCTCGGACACAGAAGGAGGTTGATGGCGGGGTCGAAAGCGACTCGCCAGTGGAACCTCGTCGCTCCCGTCGCTCTCTTCCAGAACGAAGGCCGAGGGTTTTGGATTTTTAGGATAAGTTCCCTTGGTCACAGGGACTGCCTCTTCCGGGAAGGGTGCAGCCTCGACCGGTGGAATAACAACTGGTTTACTGACTTTAGAAACAAGCCCTATTGACGAGGCCATTTGCTTAACACGGCCTGGACTACGGTCTTAACCCTCTTGGAAACGATCGATTTTTTCTCGACCGCAGCCGCAACGACCACTTCCACTTTTTTCAATGGCCGACTGCCTAGAAAAGTAAAAGCAAATCAGCAAAGCCGATCAGTGGTTCAAAATTGAAGGAAAAAGGTAGAAATAAACTGTTACCTTGGGGTTGGGGGGCATGAGCCTTCTTAGGTCGATCACCGAAGATTTTGTTCATAACGGTTTCGATCGGAACACCAAAAAACTGGTGGGTATACTCTTCCCACCAATCACCGAAAGTGTTAGTGCAAAGAGGTTCTGTAGTGACCGGTTGAAGACGAAATTTTTGGCATCGCTCCTGGAACTTTCTTTTGGCATCGTTGCATTCCTTCTCTGAAGAGCCAGGTTCGCGTCCGCGGCTTAGGACGGACCATGAGAAGAGAAGGGGGACTGGGCAACCTTGAAGGTAGGCAAGCTGCCGAGTGAGGAAGTTGGGATGATACACTTCCCAGCTCACTCGGCGACCCTCACAGCCAAGAGGCAGGTCGCGGGCAAGCACAAAAGACCCCAGGATTAACGAAGGTCAGCATCTTCGTCCGCGCCCCACGCTGATGTAGGAAGTTTGATCGACGAAGGGTATTCTCGACGACGGCAGATCAAGAACTCATCATCAGAAAGGTCGTCAAGAGCGAAAAAGTATTTGAACACTTCTTCGGCTTGGTAAGGGGGGATTGGCCGAAAAGCCACCTAAGGGCCGAGCGCTTCCTTAGGCGAGAAATCGGCAATCGTTGGCCGAAGAGGAGCAAAGTAGACCTGCAACCAGAGTTGGAAGACCCAGAAGGGACCATTCTGCTGCGGATCGACCTTATCTAGGGTTGTTTCGGCCAAGCAGAGTAGGAGATGGGCGAGAATGGCTGGGCTGAGTGCTAGAGTGTGACCGCTAGCTAGGGCTTCGACCATTGGCATATTCTCGACCAGACACTTATTAGATTTGGTACAACAGATAAATTTGTTGTACCAATAGAAGAGGAAAGCCTCGTGTTCTCCTTCTCGCAGAGCATCTTCTCCTCGGTCGGCAAAATAGAGATAGAGGGTGTTATAGTTGAAGAAGTTCTTGTGAAGCTTGTGAACCTCTTCTTTCGAGGGTATTTGGCCTTCACCGCTTAGCGTCTCAAGGGCCCGTTTGTTGAAGAGCGCCTTCAAGTTAAGGTTCGACGGGTACCCAGAGAGGGCAGCGTCGATTAGGATTCCAGTTGGGGAAGTCCCCAAGATGGCAGTGAGATCAAGGATGGTGGGGCCGAGAGGGATGACCATAATGTTGGTGGCCGAACACCAGAATTATAAGGCCGCTAGGAGGAGCTCCTTGTCCAGGATGACTTCCATGGACGAGAGGTGAATGGCGTCGTAAATGCCGATGACTTTCCATTGCTCGCCGAAGAGCTTTTCCATTCGTACAACCCAGGCTGCCCAGGCTGTAATGGTCGAGGGCCAAGAGCCTTGAGGCCTTGCCACATCCCACTTCGGCCATTCAAACCCTTGTAGCAAGGGTGACAGGCAGTGTTTCTGGAGAAGCCTAGTGATGGTTGATGGTACTGCCACTTTAAAGAGAGGACCCAAGATTTGATGAAGGGTGCTAATGTCACTTTCGAACCGTATGGTTTTGATCGAACTTCGATCAATAATTTTCTGACATTGGTCGCATTCCTTGGAAAGCTTAGAGATAAAGGAAGCCATTGTTAGGGGATTAAAAGAATGCGAGACGAAAGGAGTTTTTTTGGGTTGGGAGATTTGAAGACGAAGATCCGGAAGGAAGGAGTGCACCAGAGAGCGATGGCAAGAATTTCAAAAAATTTGAAAGCGTAAAGTACAAATGAGAGAATTTCGGTATTTATAGAACGGTGGAAGGAAGGGCAATCGTTCGAAATTCAAAATGAAGGGTAAAATCGATCGAGAAATCGCTAATCATTATGAACATTTAGAAAATCCAGTTGAGAAGACCGAGGGTTTCGTGTTTCAAGGGATGCACGATGGCGTGTGGCGGTGAGATTTATGGTGAAAGACGTTTTGGCGTCTGCACGATGCTGAATGGTTCGCAGATCGAGGCGACACGGTTGTGTTCAGCAACAAGGTCATGATGGTATGACGGTTCAGGGAGCCGCACGCTTTAAACGTCATTATTAGGGATTAGCTGTATAAAAGGATGCCACGTGGTGTATTGGTTAGCAGGATCAAGATCGTGCAATCGTGCTCAATAAATGCGCCTCGGAAATAGAGTATTTGGATTTTGAGTGTTAATTTCACTTCTTCAAGGTCAGAGCTCGACCAGAAGATTCAGGCCGAGGATCTCAGAAACGAGGAGGCAATGTTTGGGCCCAAAATATTAGTTTGGGCCGAGTATAGAATTATTCTCGGCCCAGAAAGCCTTACGACAGGGTTATCAGGGATCGTTTAGTTCTTGATCGGTTAGGTCATGGGCTTCCAAACCTGGGTCGGTTAAGTCATGCTGCAAGACAAGTCGAATCCTGGTGCAATGAGGAGTCTCAGTAAGATTAATAACCCGGAAGTGAATCCGGCTCAATAAAGGACTAGGTTCACAATTATAGTGAAAATAGGACTGGTTGAGTTGGTGTTTGATCAAGAGAAGAAGTCCTAATCTGGGTAGGGTTTTAACTCGACCTTGAAGGTATCCGGTGCTATAAATAGAGGAGGTTGTACATCATTCAACCCCCCTCAAATTCAACACACAACTGCCCTGCGCAAACCCTCTCAACAACTTTGAGATTTTTATTTTCTCTTTTCGCTGACACATCTTCCGTTGGCATCAACAACACTGTGAAAGCAACCGGTGATATCTTAAGTCGGCATAGATAGCTCTGTTGCCGTAGAATCAGCCGGTCTCGCAGCATCTTCCGTTGGCATCAACAACACTGTGGCGAGGACGGTTGGTTACCTATCCAAGTCTCGGTCGAGAAGGGTTTCTGAATCCTTATTGATTGAGGTCATCTCATTAGCTTTCTCGGCGAAGTGAGGTGTTACAGTTTACTGAGCTCGGCGCATTGCACGTCGAATTATTTTATGATTGGATACTCTCAAGTGGGATTTAGAGTTCGACATTCAGACGGCCGAACCACATTCACTATTAAGACTTATATTCACTTTGAATATTTGTGTCCTTACACCTTGGTGTCGATTCGGCGTGAGTTTACTCTAACGAATAACATCACTGTGACCGAATCCGACGACGGCGATTCGTGAGCTTCGTAAAAATAGCAGCCTTGTCTTCAGGTTCGAGAACCCAAGAGGCCGAGACGTGTTCCTTACTCGGTCGCAATCGCAAGACGTAGAAGTCAGCCGCGCACCCAACGCAACATCAACAAATTTTACTCCTCGGCCGAGCTCGGCTGACGAGTTGGCACGCCCCGCATTTAACCGAAGGACGTAGTTATCTAATAGATTACTCGGACTGCGCGCCACATATGCTTGGTAGTTTTTAGGGTCAACACCTTGTCATCATGATATCAATGACAGGATGCTTACAATTTGTTTTTTTTTTCACGATTATTTTCGAACAACTATGGTTAATATTTTTTGTTGATGAGTCTTGCGTGGTGGTGAGTTACGTGGAAAAGAGAGCGTGAAGAGAAAGGTGGAACTTTCCTTGAGGACATTGGCCTCACTAAGAAGTTGAGTCAAAGGGTTTGAATTTGTTGAAACAAAAGCTTCTACATTGCTCATTGTTTCGTTGATTACAACCTAATGAATTGAACATCGAATCTTTGAAAAGTGATGAAATAATTAATGTGATTAATTGGAGGAAGGAAAAAATTAATTATGCTGGCAGTCAAACATCCTCAATGGCTTGGTAATAGTTTCGGGTTTGACAGAGCTCATTGGGCCCAAGGACTCCGTGACCAGTTTTCACTAGAAGAATGGTGATTGATTTTGTTATAAATTTAAAAAAAAATTCAAATATTAAGTGATGGCGCGTATTGGAAGTCATGAGTGGCCGCCATAAAAGAGAAACTAGAAAAGTTCTCAAGGAGGTTCAAGTGTTCATTTAAAAAAAACAAGACTATGACTTGCTACTTAGTACTACAGTCTATTGATATTTTTTTTAATTGTAAGTGAGAAATCTTAAGTTTAAATATTGTGAATGACGATTTCGATACCAAATTAGGTTGTCTATTATGTGGCTTAACCGAACTCCCACTCCTCTCCCTTTAATGTAATATACATCGTTGTACTAAAAAAAAAAGTGTAGCTTAACCGAACTCTCACTCCTCTCCCTTTAATGTAATATACATCGTTGTACCAAAAAAAAAAAGGCTATTACTCAACCTCACATGCAAAACTAAGGTGAGTCTCATTTTAGAGAGAAAACACAACTCACTGCCATAATAGCCAGTCACCCTCTCCCTAGAGCAATAGTATACTTGCTTATCACCCTTTCTCACTTCTTCCATCCATCGTAGTTTTAGGAGGTGTCTAAAATTAGAGGGCTTCAACTTTGGAACCTAAAGGAAGAGTCATACAAAGTTCATTAAAAAAGCTAAGGTGGATGGTGGAACGCTCACATCGAACTTAATGCACAGTCTAACAGTATGTGTTCTTAACTCACTGCCATAGGGCTCATTTTAGCCATGTCATAAAAATCCGTCTCCAATCGAGTGTCAAAAGGTCATAGGGCCAAACATAATTTATTATTTAAATTTTAAAACTACAACAACTTAAATTTAAAAAACTACAACTTATGTTTAAAAACTACAACTTAAATTTAAAAACTACAAATTAAATTTAAAAACTACAACAACTTAAATTTATAGGAAAAAAATGAGAATTTTTTAATATTTTTTTTACAAATTTTGGCCGAAAAAAAATCAAATTGAAATCCAACAACTAGTTGACGTCAGCATGACTGTAGAGCCAAAAATAATCACAATGTGACACGTGGATCTTTGGATTAAAAGGACAAGAATACCCTTGAGGCACATTGGGATTCCTACGCGCAAGCAGCAGGTAATCATCCCTCAACCAAGTCAAAAGTGCTCAAAATAGGTAATAATTCAAAACCTATTTCATTCATCCTCATCAAATCCTTTCCACAAGGTAACTCCAAAATCTTTCCCTTTTTATTATACTAATTAGCTAATCAATTAGGCAATTATTATATTAATTGGCTAATTAATTAGTTAATTATTCAATTATGCCCAATTAAACACAAATCAAGAACCTAGTCCACAAAGAGAGCCAACTGGTCGGCCACACGACTATAAAAGCCCTCTCATTCTCTCCAAAACCCAATTCCAATTCTCTCGCTAAATTTTCAAAATTCTCCAAACACTTTTCTCTAAAAATTCTAACATTGGTATCGGAGGTTCTTTGGCCAAACCCCCGCCCCCCCCCAAAATTCATTGTGAGCGTGTAAGGCTCTTGGCCTTGACCTAAGGTGTTATTTGTTTTGTATGTGCAATTTTGTCCAAGATCAAGGAGGAAGAAATTTACATCCACAAATTGGTGCTTTCATTAAGAGAAGAGTCACACACTCGTAGAAGACTCTCGTATCAAAGGTTTTTCTATTTTCTTGTCCATTTGTAGATTTTTCGTACGTTCTTATTATTAGAAATTTTTATTTGCAAAAGTTCTTTGATAAAACGTAAAAGAGAAGTACAATGGCTAGAAATTTATAAAATTCAACAAGTGAAAATTCTAATATTCAAAAGATGGGACCGTGGCGATCCACAAGGCTAAGTGTGACAATAAGCGGAGTGGCACCACCACTACGAGGCTCTGCTATGGCAACCACCTACGGCGAGGTCCATGGCACTACTACCACGGCCCAAGCCGTGCCATCCAAACTTGCACGGGCCCAAGCCCAAGTCGTGCCATCCAAGGCCCACGACACCAAAGCCATGACCCAAGCCATGTCACTCCAAGGCCAACGCGTTGCTAAGCCAATCCTAAACCTCGCACTCGAGTGCGCCACATGCTTAGCAGCCTACTCTTGTGGCTTCCCAAGCAACCCAAGTCGGCACAAGACTATCTCAACAATCCAGACCTACCATCGAGCCTGGGGCATTCTCACTACATTTTTCCATGGATTTGACATTTGCCAACACAAATCTCATGCCTGGAGTCTACCACCCTTACAACACTCAAGGAGGCACATTCCTCCCAAGCTCTTCCAACCCAAATGGTGAACAACACTTGTCTCAACAAGTCATAGAGTTGACAAGCACCTTTGCACAACAGACGACCTTGGTGAATTAACTCTTGCAACGCATCGAGATCCAACGTGCCCCAAACGAGGTGTCTTGAAGTAGGACAAGGGCAGACAAGGAACTTCTCCAGCAACGTCCTGGCAAGTAGCCACTCGACTAACCATGAACTGAGCATATTGTACACTCCCGATTGGGTCCCCGAGATAGCATATACTCCCGTCTTAGCTCGTGGAGGAGCATGCACTCTCAACTAGGCCCATGGACAAGTATACACTCACGGTTGGGGCCACATTTCGATAATCAACGTGAGCAGCCTTCTAGGCAAACGTTTATTTGTGGTTAGGCCTGTAATGAGCATTCTCCACATCACATCGGAGTAGGCAGCATGACGAATTGAGAGAAACACTCACTCAATCCAGCTCAAGTTCAACCAACTGCTTACGAAGAAATCCCTCACCTACTAGGAATCTACCTCATGCACCGCAGCTGCAGCATAAACGCGTCGAGCATGGAGAAGAGCAGCCTAGACCAATAGGTCAAGACCGGGGGCAGCCGATGGCTCCCCTACCTCAACAAAGAAAATTTCAGAAAGAGGTAAAGAGGCTCATCAACGAACGGTTGTGTGATTTCTAACACAATGAAGTGGCCGATGAAGCACTACGGCGGGATATGACCAACATGGGCAGGTTACCCTTCACAGACGAGATCGAGCAGGCAGAGCCGTCACATAAGTTTAGCATGCCACATTTCACATCTTTCAAATAAGATGGAGATCTGGAGAGGCACTTGAAGCACTACCGAAGTGCGATGGTCCTTTATCGGAACAACGATGTCCTTATGTGCAAAATATTCACCACCACTTTACAAGGTAAGGAGCAAGATTGGTTTCACACCTTGCCGCCACGATCCAATCGGAGTTTTGACGATATTTCTTTGGTTTTCACCAAAGAATACTTATCCTACCACGTATCAAGAAAAAGTCCGACCACTTGTTCAATGTGAAGAAAAACCCAAAGGAGTCGCTCCCGACTATGTGAAGAGGTACAAAGCAAAGAAGGCAAAGATCGTCGGATGCGACGACTCAATAGCAAGTGCAGCCTTTCAAAAAGGACTCCCAGCAGACCACCCACTGTTCGGAGAAATGATCATGAAAGAAGATTTGACTCTAGCAGACGCCTTTGGTTTGGCAGAGAAGTATGCATTTTGTGATGAGGCTTGACGAGCAGACAAGGCACCCGAGCAACCTCGAAAAAAGTCGGCAGTGGCTCAAAGGAATGAGGATGGGAAATAGTCTAGCAAAAGCAGGTAGGAGGCCAAATGTAGAGACCCACCCACGACTAAGAACTAGTTTAAATTCACAATTCCGACCCACTAAATCCTTCGCGACATCAAGAACGAGCCATGGTTCAAGTTGTTGAAACAATCGAAGGGAGATACTTCCAAGTTGGATCACACTAAATACTGCGCATTCCATCAAGGTTCTGGTCACACAACCGATGACTGCTACACTTGGAAGAACTACCTAGAGAAGCTAGTGAAAGAAGGCAAGGTCGACATATACTTGGATAAGCCAGCTGTGTAGCCTAGAAGGAATGCAGACAATGACGAGGAACCGCGAACCAAGACGATTTGAATCAATGGCATTTTTTCTAAATCCGAGCACTTGGGGGCCACCATCAACTCTAAAAAGAGGAAGATCTAGCAGGCTCTACTAGTCTCATAGGTCCAAGCAAACAACACCCAACCTGGAACCATTATTGGCTTCACCGAGCAGGATGCAGAAGGCGTCGATTTCTCACACGACGATGCACTAGTAGTATCTGTCCAATTAGCCCATGCTATAGTTGACATAATGATGGTTGACAATGGAAGTGCAATCAACTTACTTCAACTCTTAGTCATCCATAAGATGGGCCTGGAAAACATAATCATATGACGAGCAGAGGTACTCACCAGATTCAACGGGCACACCTCAACTGTCATCAGTCACATCACACTTGACGTAAAAACACCGCCAGTTGTCTCAAAGCAGACGTTCACGATCGTAAGCGACCTATCTCCCTACAATAGGATTCTTGGGAAACCTTGGTTGATCAACTTGGACACCATCACTTCTGTCAAGTATCAAAAAATTTGATTCCTTCCAGGGAGGAGGAGTCGGAGATATCAAGTCTGACTAGGCCGCATCTCAACGATGCACTGTGCAAGTGTTGAATGAGTCAAAGAAGAAGACCTTTACCCCCGTAGAGGCTACCGAAGTCTAAAAGGGTGAAAAGGCTATCAAATGGCAATTACAACAAGTGGATCACGAAGATGGTGCCCAAGCAGACGAGATAGGATAGACACCAGAAGAGGACGCCGACGACATCATTCTTAATCCCTAGCAGCCAGAAAAGATGGTTAGAATTAGCTCACGTCTAAGCCTAGCCGAGAAGGAAGAACTCACGGCTTTCTTTAGGGAAAATTGAGACGTCTTTACATGGTCACTTTCCAACATGCCTGACATCGATCTTAAGATAGCTTGCCATAAGCTGCACGTCGACCCCGCTGCCAAACCGGTGATCCAATCATCGAGGCATAAATTAACAAGCTACTAGAGGCCGAATTCATAGAAGAGGTAGCACACTTAGCATGGCTTGCCAACGCCGTGCTAGTCGTGAAGAAAAAGAAAGGCAAATGAAGGGTTTGTGTAGACTACACTGACCTCAACAAAGCATACCCAAAAGATCATTATCCACTTCCCCGGATTGATTTATTGGTAGATTCAACTTCTAGAAACTAGTTGCTCAGCTTCTTGGATGCATACTCCAGCTACAACCAAATAGCCATGTACGAGCCCGATGAGAAAACCTCGTTCGTGATCGAGCGAGGCACCTACTGCTACAAGGTCATACCCTTTGGCCTCAAGAATGGGAAAGCCACTTACCAAAGGTTAGTAAACATGATGTTTAATAAGCAAATTGGGGTAACCATGTAGGTCTATGTTGACGACATCATGGTAAAGGGCAAGCAGTGGTCAGACCACATCCGCAACCTAGCGAAAACTTTCAACATCTTTAGAAAATATAAGATGAAGCTCAACCCCACTAAATGCACGTTTGGAGTATCTTCAGGCCAATTCTTAGGGTACTTAGTAACCCAACGAGGAATTGAAGCACATCCCAAGCAAATCCGAGTGATCCTAGAGATGAAGTCCCCAACTACCTTGAAAGAGAACCAAACCTTGACCAAATGAGCAGCTACCCTCAACCGCTTTCTCTTGTGGTATACCGATTCGATACAAGCCTTTTTTCAAGGCCATCAAGAGGGCACAACAAGACAAATGGGATAAAGAATATGAAAGAGCCTTCCAAGACCTGAAGAAATATCTCACATCACCTCCCTTACTATCCAAGCCAGAAGCAGCGGAGGACTTATACATCTACTTGGCAGTTTCAGAAGTAACAGTGAGCTCTGCCCTCATATGAGAAGAGCTGGGGGCCCAACTACAGGTATTCTACAATTCTAAAGCTCTTCTTAATACAGAAACTAGATACCCAAAGATCGAAAAATTGATTTAGAAGCTAGTTGTTGATGCTCGAAAGCTCAGACTATAATTTCAAGCTCATATAGTTATCGTCAGGACTCAATATCATCTACGATCAATCCTACATGGTCCTGATGCTTCTTAACGAGTGATGAAGTGAGCGTTGGAACTTAGCCAATACGGTTTAGTTTTTCGACCCCGCACGGAGATAAAAGCCCAAGCCTTGGTGAACTTTATAGCAGAATTCACGCCTAGCCTAGGCGACGCAACAGAGTAGCCCAATGATGCCCCTAAAGTAGCCGAGCAACCCTTAGCCACACCTACTTCCCTAACGGAGACTTCTAGCATTTGCATGTCGATGGCGCATCTAACTACAAAGGCTCAAGAGCAGACATGGTCCTTATCACCCCAGACAGTTCAATGCTTGAGTAGGCGATCACTCTAGGCTTCAAAGCATCCAACAATGAAGCAGAGTATAAGGCCCTACTAGCAAGCCTCCGAATGGAAAAAAACTTGGGGGTGAAGAAGCTTGCAATTTATTCTGATTCCCAGCTAATCACTAGCAAGACTACTGGAGAATACACAACAAATCATCCAAGGATGGCACAATACCTAGAGAAGGTAGACGAGTAGCTTGAGGCATTTTAGACTTACACTCTCACTAAAGTTCAGTGGGTAGATAATGCCCACGCAGATGAGCTAGCTGGCTTAGACTTTGCTCTCGACCACCAACTCAAATACTCGATTTTGCTGGAGTATTTAGACAAGCCAAACATAGAGGTGGAGCCGGCAGCTGAGGTGTCACAGGTTAGTATAACTCCCAACTAGCAAAGTTATATTATAGATTACCTGGTCAGCAACACATTCCCCACAGAAAGGTTGGAGTCTAGAAAGCTCCAAATAAAGGCAGCACATTACTACATGTGGAATGACGTTCTCATCTGAAGATCTTACATCGGACCATATCTCCATTACCTAGCGCTTCCCGATTACTTGAAAGTTTTAAGCTCAATCCACGAAGGCGTTTATGGAAACCACTTCGGAGGCCGATTCTTAGCACATAAGGCTCTTAACGCAGGCTACAATTAGCCTACCATGCACCAAGATGCTAATGAGTTAGTACAAAAGTGCAACCGATGCCAACGCTATAAGTCGGTATCAACACTGCCTGCCGACGAGCTACACCCACAGATGAGTCCTTGGCCGTTCATGCAATGGGCAATCGACCTGGTAAGACCTATGCCGCCTACTACTGGGGGCAGAGGCATGATGATCATGGCAACCTACTACTTCACCAAATTGGTAGAAGTAGAGCCCATAACGACCACAACTCGGCGGACATAGAGTGCTTCATATGGAGGAACATCATTTGTCGATTTGGCATCCTTCAGTCCATCGTCACCGACAATGGCCTGCAATTCGTGGGCAAAGATTTGGCGAAGTTCTTCCAAAAGTATGGCATTAACTAGCACATATCCACACCGAGATATCTTCAAGGCAATGGGCATACCGAAACATCCAATAAGACGATCTTCGACTGCCTCAAGAAGTTCCTCACTGACAAAAAGGGAAAATGGCTAGACGAACTCCCCGAATGTCTATGAGCATATCGCACCACCAAAAGACGAGCAATCGGTGAGACTAATTTGTCTTTGGCATTTGGTTCGAAATGGATCATTCCTCCTAACATCATCGTGCCAAGCATCAGTACTCTACTGCCAAGCATTGAGCAGAACAGTAAGGAGATGGCCACAAGTTTAGATCTGGCAGAAGAGAAGCGCGAGCAAAGCATCACTTGCATCGCAGCCTACCAATAACAGCTCTTTTCCAGCTACAATAAAAGGGCCAAGATCTGACAGTTCCAACCCAGAGTAGGCGGCAAAGGTATTTACACCCTTGCCACCATGAACGATAAAGAGATCGAGAAGCAATGGAACGCTTACAACCTGAGGAAGTACCAGGTGTGACCTTCCACCATATCAAGACCAGAAATCTCAAGCAGTTCAATGGGCACCACCTCGCAAGCCGAGGACTATCCAGTTGTTATGTAGTCTTTTATAGCTAAGTTATTCGTTCATTTCACTCGCTTTTCAATGAGGAATTCATAAGTAATTTACAACTTGGCTCGACTTCATGTCTACAACAACTTATCTCTCATACACTTCAAAAGAAGATCGCACCCTTCTTAGGTACTCATCGCAAGGATTACACCCCCCGTGGACCAACTATGCTTTCCAGTGCGAGAGGGTAAACTAATTCCCCGACACCTACATGGATCTGTTCTCCAAAGCGATAAGATAAACTTTACACTTTGAATATCCAGACGTAGATGAGCCAGGCTGCCTTAGTATAACTAGATGCACGATGGCTTATGCCATGATTCCTAAAAGTAGCCAGGATGGTCTTTTTCAAGGCTTAGCTAACTGAAGGATTTTGGGTCTCTTGGCCTAATCGACGGGGAACCGAGCGCTAGAGACGGAGGGGGCACATTACACAGTACGCCCTACAAATGGCTGCCTTAGAAACCTAAAGCTACTATTGAGTGTACTAAGGTTACCTACGGTTTTCGAAAGACTGCCTACGGTTTGCCCTTCGAGCAGTAAAGTCGCGCTAGACTTATACAACTACCCATTCTTGTGAAAGGTTAACCAAGCTAGCGTGCATATATGAAGCCTTATACATTGCCGACATGTTATGTAGTTGATAAGCTTGACCACTGCCAAGCGTGGAACAACCTACGCCAAGTCTTAAAGTGTTGTGGAACTTGCTACGCAACTTAAAGAATTGGAGAAAGCCAAGGTTAACAGCCTAGTGGTTACGCGGACTTGTCTGCTTCTGTAAGTAAGGCATCCAGCTACCAACCCCTATGGCTAACAACTTTGCAAAGTTCTACACCAATACTTACGGTTGCGTAGGCTACGCAAGCCTGTTTGCTTATAGAAAAGCAGCATGCCCGCTGCTGGCCTATAAAGTCTAAAGGTTAGGGCATGAACAGAATAAGCGAAGATGGAGAAAAGCGAAGGAAGCAAGTTTATTAAATTTTCTAGCAAAATTGATAAAAAAAACTAATAAAGACCGAATGAGTTCAAGCAAAATCAACAAGGAAAACAAAGAAAATCCTAAAGGCTACCTAGAAGACTACTCTTTAGTAGCTTGGACATCCCACGACTACTCGGTTGCCACACCTTCAGCAGCCGCGACACCTTCAGCAGTGGCACCATCAGGCGTTTCACTTCTAGCTACCCCAGCCTAGGCACCAACCTCTCCGACTACTTCACCAATAGAAGACTCAAAAGTAAATGTGAGAAAGTCTACTGGAGAAATAGATAAGATTTCGAAGTCTTTACCAGAAAACTAAAAGTCGGACGGTCGCCTGAAAGGATGATTTACATAACCCAACTTGTAGAAGTCGGCTTGATTCTGAGTAAGCGAAACCTCAAACCCAACCTATCATCCTTCAACTGCTGATTCTCCTCGAGCAGACAAGCATGAACCTGTTGCAGCTCCTCCACTTCTTTCTTCAGATTGTCGTTGATCTTCAAAGCACCTTGGAGTTCCAACACTTGAGGCTCAAACCTATCAACACCACGATCAGTTCTTCATCCTTTGCATAAGTAGTAGAGCAGATTTCAGAGATGGCATGCTTAAGATTTTGAATATGAGGTTTGTAACACTTGATCTCATTTTTCTGCACTTTCATTCTTTACTTGGATGGCATCAAGCCTAGTCTTCAAATCCACGATCTCTTGGCAAGCAGTCTCAAGTTGCAGAGAAATAGGGGTAGAGATATTAGACCCCTTCAAAGCAGCAAGCTCATATTCCAATTTCTTGACTTTTCGGCTGATGAGTAAGCTTCAGCCGCTATAGTTCTTGCCATCTCCTTGGCAACCTTGGTATCCTCTTGATCAAGAAGCATTGGCTGCTAGAATAGCCATTTTCTGCATTATGGCCAGCAGAGCAATCCTCCTATACCCAATTGTATGCTTCACAAAGGAACTTAGGCCAACAAACCCTCTGACGCCATCAACAAACTTGGCACATACATCCATGTCCTCAAGCAGATCTAGTTTCAAAAGCGCACAAACCTAAATAACTTCCCCAAAAACAAACTTGGTGAATATCTCACGACTGCCTGCATGAGTAGTCTCATTTTTCTCAGCAGACGAGTCGATCTCAGCAGCAGAGGGAACAAACATTGGTGCCACTTTAGCAGGTAGGGGAACCTTGGTATCTTCTTGATCAAGAAGCATCGGCTGCTAGAATAGCCATTTTTTGCATTATGGTTAGCAGAGCAGTCTTCCTATACCCAATTGTATACTACACAAAGAAACTTAGGCCAACAACCCCTTTGACGCCATCAATAAACTTGGCATATACATCTATGTCCTCAAGCAGATCTAGTTTCAAAAGTGCACAAATCTCAGTAACTTCCCTATAAACAGACTTAGTGAATATCTCACGACTGCCTACATGAGTAGTCTCCTTCTTCTCAGCAGACGAGTCAATCTCAGCAGCAGAGGGAACAGATATTGGTGCCACTTTAGCAGGCAATGGAACCTTATCACTCTTCATAGTAGCAACCCTCTCTAAAGATGAACCAAACTTAGCCCCAGACGGACGCTTTGGCACAAACTTCGACATCGGAGGTACATAGGAACTTATACGCTGGGCAATCCTATCAGCAATAGAACTAGTAGCCTTCGGAACGGCAGGCACCACAAATACAGATCTAGCAGCCTCCTATTTCTTGCTCTTGGAGAAAGTCAAGTCAATCACAAGCTTGGGAGTAGCCGGTGAGTCCTCGTGAACAGCGAAATGAGTCTTTGGCTTCTTCTTAGCAGGCATCTCTTGAGCAACCGATGAACCTCAGCAAGCAGCAGAGGAAGTCTTCGGCTTCTTCTCAGTAGGCGTTTCTTGAGCAGAAGGGGAATACCTCTTTTTCCCTCCTTCATTTGTAGCACGCTCTACCACAGTGATAGGACGAGCCAACGCCTCAGCCTTGATTCGTTTTATCTCCTTTCTCCGGGGCAACCCACCTTTTTGCCTACGAAGAAGACTAAGCAACCAACAACATTCATGGTACTCAGAGGGGATACCTAGAGCAACATGCACTTTCTTCATGTCCGGAGAAGTCTTAGAAGTTGAGCCAAACTCCGAATCTACAAAAGTAGCAGGAGACAATCAGAAAATTAAATAGCAGCTTAGCACAAATACAAAGCAGCCAAAAAATTAAGCAGCTCACTTACTGGATATGAAAATCGTTGAAACACGCAGCTCGGAGGAAGAATCAGACTCCTATTTTCCACTTATCTCCGAAGTCTCATTAGCCCAGTCATGATCTCCCTTGCTTGAGTTATCAAAAATCCTATGGCGATATCGTAGTAGCCTAACTCCCTCAACGTGACCTATGTCAAAAAAATACCAAAATTAATTGACTGTCAAATCTAAGTCAAACAATTGGGTTAGATTGTGGAATTCCACCATTACATGGACCACATTCGGAAAACATTGAGCAGGGGCACATCTCATGGAGCAAAGCACTTCTTGGAAAAAAAAACGTAGCATAGGAAAGGTAAACCCCAATACAAAGTAGTAGGGGTGGAACTTGATAACTCTCTGAGCCTAGTCACATGGTTCATGACTGCTACCATCCTTAACTCGCTTCACACGCACTCCCGACGAAATGGCATGCCAATAAGCTTCAAGGAAATCTCTAAACAAGTTATCAGAACTAATCTTGAAGTGAGCATCCTTGAAGTAGCCAACTTGCTCAAAAACCCACCTTGACGTTACAACGATGGTACACCATCATCATTCTTGTGGTTCGAAGAAGACATACTTGAAGGAATTCTACAAAGATGCAAGGAAGATTCATTAAGAAGGATGCTTAAAAAAATAAAAAAATAATAAAAAGAAAGAAAGAAAAGGCTCGGCACAAGCAGGCCACACGGCCTAAAAAAGAAGAAGTGCTTAACAGGCCTCTCGGCCTCACTTTCTCTTTTCTCCCTCAGGCACGGGCCCAAGCCCAGCCTTTTCAAAAAAAAAAAAGAAAAAGAAAAAAAATGAAGGCCCAAACCGCAGGTGCCTAGCGTCCTCGCCAGCCTTGTTCTCCCTCGCCTGTAGGCCTCACGGCCCGACTCTAACTTGGCCCATGCCAAGTCCAAACCATTAGGCCACCAACAGCAGCCCTAGTGCCGTGATTTCTCCTAAATTTTTTCAAGTCACCTCGACCCCCGTCGTGCTAATTTCAAGCCCTGAGGCTCCTAAGAAAATTGAGAAGAAAAGAAAAATTAATTTTTTCTTACCTTGGAGCGGCGTGAAGATGAAGCAAGCAATGAAAGATGATCATTTGCACGGGCAAGATGTAGAAGATGGCTAGAGGAGGCGGAACAAATATCCTCTAAGCTCTCTTTCTCTTGTAGGGTAGAATAAACTGCTCTCCAAAGTTGATTTAATAATCCACTTAAGTTGGACTTAAATAGGTTTTGAGAGAATTTTTTTTTCCCTTTCCTAGAAGGATCTAATTTCTTATTAAGGAGAGAATCTACATCAAAATAAGAAGCAGTCTTAAGTTTCCTAAATGCAAAAAAATCTCTACACCTGTTGACCTTTTCTACGAGTAGCCCAATAGGTGTAGAGGCATTTGTGGAGCAAAAAATAATCACAATGTGACAAGTGGATCTTTGGATGAAAAGAACAAGAATACCCTTGAGGCACATCATGATTCTTACGCGCAAGCAGCGAGCAATCATCCCTCAACCAAGTCAAAAGTGCCCAAAATAGGTAACAATTCAAAACCTATTTTATCCATCCTCATCAAATCCTTTCCACAAGGTAACTCCAAAATCTTTCCCTTTTTATTATATTAATTAGCTAATCAATTAGGCAATTATTCTATTAATTGGCTAATTAATTAGTTAATTATTCAATTATGCCCAATTAAACACAAATCAAGAACCTAGTCCACAAAGAGAGCCAAGTGGCCGGTCCTCTCTCACGCAATGAGGCCGGCCACACCTCTATAAAAGCCCTCTCATTCTGTCCAAAACCCAATTCCAATTCTCTTGCTAAATTCTCAAAATTCTCCAACCATTTTTCTCTCAACATTCTAACTTTGGTATCGGAGGTTCTTCGGCCAAAGCCCACCCCCTATTCATTGTGAGTGCATGAGGCTCTTGGCCTTGACCTAAGGTGTTATTTGTTTTGTACATGCAATTTTGTCCAAGATCAAAGAGGAAGAAATTTGCATCCACAATGACGTCAGCTAGCCGTTGGATTTGAATTTTTTTTTTGGCTATAAATAGGATGGATAATGGGTCATAATTCACACACTTTTGAATTCAATCTCTTTCAATTCAATCTATTTCAATTCAATTTCTTTCCATTCAAGTTTACAATGAATTCCACATTTGGACTCCATCATGATGTCTTGCATTATATTACACAACATGATTGTGGAGGATGAGTGAGATGGGTATATTGATGGAGAGTCCAATGACGACCAAGATGATCTAAATAGGTCAAGAATGGCTCGTGCAAAAATATATGATAGGCCTAATTTGCCTTTCAATCCATGAACTGGTAATATCTCTATAAATGAGTACATGAAGCGCTATAGGATGATATGTTCCCGTTCCACAAACAAGTACCTACAACAAGATCTTGTTGCACATCTTTGGGCCAAAAGAAGCATGGAGTAGGCATTTAAGTTTTATGTTGTTAAATATTTTTAAAAATGTTGTTTAAGTTTTATGTTGTTAAATGTTTTTTTATGTTGTATAATTTTTATGTTGGTTAATGTTATTTAATGTTGTTTCATATTGTTTAATGTTGTTTCATGTTACTTAATTTAATTTAATGTTGTATAATGGCTTAGGAAGTTATAGGAAAAAAAAATAGAATTTAAAGAAAAAATATGAAACAAATTTTGTAAAATAAAAGTTATAGAAAAAAATAGAAGTTATAGGAAAAATTTGTGATAACCCATCCCTATATTTACAATTTTATAAATTTTAAAATAGTGATTTTAAGAAAATGCCTCTAGAGGCAAAGATTTTGACTTTTGTTGACTATTGGTTACAGAGACGTAGGACTCATTCTTTTAGTGTATCCTCATAGTACTCGTCACTATGAGCGCATAGGCAGAAGCCGTTTGCAAGTCCGGATTATAATGGTATAGTTACGGACGTTTGAAATTGGTTACTTACATTTTAGATTATAAATAAATTGAACTCCCATCTTATGGGAAAGAAGCGAATCAGATTTAAGCAAGAAAATAAGGGACCAATCAATTAATGTAAGGGATGACCAATCAGAAAATGAGAAGAATAGGGAGTTAGCCAATTAGGAGAGGAGAGAGAAGCTCTCAGCTTCCCTTCCCGTAGCCCTTCACACGCAGAAACCCGGTTTTGACCCAAGGTGGTTTCTAGAGGTCCTCCGCCATTTTTCAGGCAATTCATTCACATCCAACACCTGCAACTTCTTCCATCACTTCCCATCTACCATTTCCGCCCAAGATTGAAGGGTTTTAGGTCCATTTTTGTGTAGAACTTCATCGGAGAACTCGAAGGTCCTCGATGGCGATTCGTCGATTCGGCGAGCTGCACCACCCACCACCACCCTTAATCAACTCCCTTTGGACCTAGGAACAAGACCCAACCAGTGATAGGGGCGTTGGAACAGCAAGGAAGGAGAATCGAAGAACACCCACCTTAGGGTTTCCGGTGGGTGCAAGCTAAATTGGAGTTTTTCCCGGCCAAATTGGACTCGGCCACAAGTATAAAACTTTCTCTACTAATTGAGATCTTCATTTCTATGAAATTTGAGAATTTTTAGAAATAGTTGATTTTTCTGACAAGTCGGGGTGGCCGACTGCCGTGTACGGCGGCGTGTGGCGGCGATGCGTGAACTGAGGTATCCCTTGACCTTCCTATGCTAAATTTGATACCCCAATTCCATATGTGAAGTCCGATTGATGGAATTTCATCGTTTGAACATAGTTATGATAGAGACTGTCACTTGATCCTTATATGAATTGACGATCCGACCGTTAGATCGTCACCAAACTTTAATACGTTATAATACGTAATATTTGATAACAATAAAAATTGATGGATCAGGAATCCAACATATGGACCTTCCCAAATTGGATTTGTAATCTTGTAAAATAAAACGTCGGCCTCCACTTAATTCTAACAATTGGCAGAGATCCGACTGTTGGATCGTAATGAAATTTTAGTATGATGTTCTAGAAGCATAATGTGGATCTTTGGAATTTACGGATTGGAAATCCAAAGTGTAGATCTTCTGGATTGAGTTATGTAGGATTGTGGACCCTACCGTCGACCTTTGACTGATGGTTGACTTTTGGTCAATGGGTTTCAAATCTTTCTAACACGTCCTTGGGGATGTATTTTATGTAAGTTACGTGTTATATCGATAAGCATTCTGAGACGTTATTTGATAATTGTTCTAGACGATGATGGTTTGTGTCGCCTCGATATTCATGCCAGGGAATTGTAGCGTGGACTTCAGGTGAATGGGTCTTTTCATTTTTATCGTATATATATGATTGATAGTTCCACAAATGCTTTTAAATTGATTTATGCATTTTATGCCATGTCATATATATATATATATATATATATATATATATATATATATTAAAATACTATGATATGGTTGAGTGTTAGATTGCATCATGGCTTATCTATATGCATATTACCTGCATATAATTGTCATGAATGCTTGGAAGTGCTAAGGTGAACGCGGGATGCTCAGGTAAGTTCAGGTGAGTTTATGGTGTTATCTGAAATGATTGAGTTATGGCATGACTATATTTATGTTTTAGGCAACTTCGACACTATTGTACAAGTTGCCTCTTGAGTCGTACAAGTTGCATTAGGCAACTCCAACTTGTGTGTTATCATAAATTGATTTATGAGTTGTACAGGTTGCCTTAGGCAACTCCGACTCGTGTGTCAGGATAGATTGATGAGCACCTGATTTTATTATACCGCTGCTGATATGTAGTGATTTGGAATATTTCTGGATTTCACTATTTTCAAGTGTGGTTTCTGTATATGTACGTATGCTAGTTTTTGGGAAATTATACGGGTTTTACGGTGATGGGTTACTCCTTTTGGAAAGAGAAATGGTTTTGAAAAGCTTTGTTTTTGCCCACTCAAACTTTTTGTTTTTCGCCCCTCCAGGTTTTTATAGCTGAGCTTTCTTATCGACGAGGATTCGTGGCAAATTTTGGTATTGGAGATTAGCTTTGATGGTATGATTCTCAATCTACTATACTGTACTTTACTTATGCTCTGATGTCACCTGTGAAATGGGTTCATTTCTACGCACAACACACTTTTATATTTAGGCACTTTTAGGTTTAAATGCATTCACATTTTCCACATCACTACACTTTATGGCTTCATCACCTTCCAGGTTTCAGCTAGCACAACTCAATTTGGAGTCCTAGTGGACAATCCGGGCCGGGATGTGTCAAAATTTTTTGTAAAAAATAAAAAATAAAAAATAACGGTTGTATTTAAATTTTTGACCTACCATTCATGTTGGATATAACCGACAGGAATAATGCACAATGTTGTCGGTTATATCCGACAGGAATACTCAAAATTTTGGACCAGCCCGGGGTTGGCTGGCTGGCTCATTTAGGCCAGCCGGTTGGCTCTTTGGCCTTTTTTGTCCTGCGGGGCCCATGAGCCCTTTGGCCTAGCCCTCGGTTGGAGACGATTTTTGAGCGTTTTTCTGCCCTCTGGCCTTCTAGACCATTCGGTTGGAGATTGTCTTAATTTATTGGAGAGCCAAAGGGCTAAAACGAGCCTTTTGGCCAATCTTCGGTTGGAGATGGCCTAAGTCCGATTTACCATTGGAGAGGCTTGCTACTATGAAGAGCGATAAGGTGAACTCTGCTGGTAAATGAGCGCCAAGGCCTACTCCTCATGTTGCTGAGATTGGTTCGCCTGCTGAGGAAGAAGAGACTATTGGCATGTGCAGTTGTGAGAAATCCACCAAGCCTGTTTCTAGAGTCTGCTGAAATTTGTGCACTTTTGAAACCAGATTTGAATAAATACCATTTTGATCACCTTTGACTCTTCCTTGATTGAGTTGTTATTATCAGTTGCATGCACGTGGGAATCCCGATGTGCCTCAAGGGTAATTTTGTCCTTTTAACTCAAAAATCCACATGTCACCTTCATATTTTTTTTGATTATTTTTTACTCCACACTTACCCTTGTACGTTTCAATCTTTCATCAATGAATATCGTATTTCATCTCAAAAAAAAAAAAAAAAAACCCTTGTACGTTTTCAATCTTTCATCAATGAATATCGTATTTCATCTCAAAAAAAAAAAGAAAAAAACTTTCATTAATGATAAGATTAATTATCAGAACTAAAAATCATTCCCTGCAAGTACAAGTTCTTTGAGAAATCGTACTCTCCTCCTCACTTTCTTATATTCGTCTTGCCTACCCTCATCATTCTTCTTATTCCTTCGCTCCACCTTCCTTTTTCAGTTTTCTATTTTCATTTTTATTCATCATGTCTTCCCTTTGCCTTTCAATGGAAGAATTATATACAACTTCCTCGTTCTTTTGTTTCCTTTTTTGGTTTTTTACCTCACGCATAAATTTTTTCTGGTGTGTTTTCTTAGTTTTATTTTCTCATGGATCACATTTGCAGTAGTGGATCTAAGAATATAATATCTAGTGGTCTCAGTATAAAAGCTTAAAAAAAAATATATTATACAAACAACATTATAAGTTACAAAGACTAAATTTGTCCAAAATAATCCAAGAATTTAATATTGTTTTAGCCAAGTCGTTTAAAAAAAACTAATCAGTCTTCTTCTCCTTCTCCTTGTAGTTTGTAGAATTCCAATATGGAGCCTAAAATAATCTCAAAGTTTGTAAAGGCGATATGTAAACTTTTGTTCAAGAAAGACAAAATTGCTCTCATTAAATGGGCGGGCTTCTTAAATTCTCTCATGCACACCTCAAAACCCGCCCATGAAGGTCCAAGTAATTGAATACGATTGGTTTAAGCTCAACACCCCTGAACGCTTCTCCTAATTAAGCAATTATTCATCTACCAATAATACGATTTAATTTACCTCTACCATATCTTCGAGTTTCTATAGTTTCATATCTCAGTTGTAGATTAAATGCTTTTATCTACCTTTATCGCATTTTTTTTTCAGTTTACCTCTATCACATATTCTTTTTATGTTCTCCCTTTATAA
This sequence comes from Malus sylvestris, assembly GCF_916048215.2. Lineage (NCBI taxonomy): Eukaryota > Viridiplantae > Streptophyta > Magnoliopsida > Rosales > Rosaceae > Malus > Malus sylvestris. The sequence goes on from NC_062260.1 coordinate 10,629,576, forward strand.
CAAATTAATTTTATTTTCTACATATATAGTAGGCAAATATTATAAATGTTGTATCGTAATCCTAAGAAGGAGGTATCATATTATCATATATGCTTACATAGTTTTTCAACCTCTATCATATTTTTTTTTCAACCTCTATCATATGTGTTTTTACTTTTTTTTTTAAAAAAAGTGCTTTCTTAGATAATAATAAGTTTAAAGGTTTAAAATTCAAAATTATGTAACCGATGCATCAGTTAAGGGTTCAAATACTTATATTTTTTCACGTCAAAGGACGAAATAAGAATAAAAAATTGTAACTGACAAAAAAGGCTTAAGTCAAAATAGTTCTTGAGATTTGCATAACTCCTCATTTGGTCCCTGAGATTTGAAATCGACTGAATTGGTCTTTGAGATTGTCTACCATTAATCATTTAGGTCATTCTGTGAAAAATCTCCATTAAACAAGAATAAAATGACAAAAAATACTCTCAATTTTTGTCAAATCATTTTGGCCTATTTTTTATAAATTAAGGGTATTTTTGTTATTTTGATCCTTATTTAACATAATGTTTTACGGACTGATCAAAATGATTGATGATTAATAATCTCGGGGACCACTTCTATTGATTTTAAATCTTAGGAACCAAAGTGATGAGTTATGCAAATCTCAGGAACTATTTTGGCTAAAAAGGCTACAAAAAAACATACAGTAATGCTCACCTAAGGTCCTCATCTTGAGGACCTGTGAGATCCTCTGTTGTATATACCCTTAGATTAATCTGACGGTGAATCATTTAATAACCTTATATTGTCCTTGTTACACTCGGACAAACCTTTGGAGAGGTGAATCCTTGTTACATCCGCATCTTCCTCCAATCAACAATCACGTATGCCCTCAAATGCCCATTTGGGTTTGTTCCTTCCAATTACTCCCCTGCTGCCTAGCCAATTCCAGTCAAGCTCCTCAGTTGTTCGCTTGACTGAATGGTCTACAAAAGCATTAGGTCCTTGTGGACCAGGCACATGGGCTGCTCCACAAGGTTAAGCTGTTCAAATCGGCAGAGGTGGTCAATGTCTTCTTTTAGGGCATGGTGGCGGCGGTTGCAAAGAGAGTTGAGAACTCAATGAAGGGAGGCTCATGGGTCTTTGACTTGACGTTCCAATTTGGCTTCCTGCTTTTCAATGGTGAGGTCCAGGTGTTGGGCTTTGCCGAAGAAACACTGTCACTGCCATGGAGGGGAGGGAAAGATAGGGAATGGAGGGGAGAGAGAGTAGGAGAGGAAGAAGACGGCTTGCCCGAAGGAGGTTTCACATGTGAATTATTTTTTCTTTTTCTTTTTTAATTGAGATTATGATTTTATTAGGGTGCAACTGGATAATATAAGATTATTAATTAATCAATCGTTGGATTAATCTATGGATTTAAATGAAAGAGGACCTCACATGTCCTCAAAATGAAGACGTTAAGAGTGCATTATTGAAAAAACATAATTGTACTCGCTCTAAAAATAGCCTATGATTTGGGATCTCGATGTACAAACCCAATATGTATTTATTATAAATCTTTTAACATAGTCAAAAGTAGATTTTGTTTTTCAAAATTTCACTTTTTAGGACATGATGCTTAACGCGTTTGATATTTACAGAGAATTATAAAGACATAATAGAAAATTATGCCTCCATAATGAATCCACGCGGTAAAATCCACAGTAACCTGGACAAGACAAACACTAGAGATTCAATGACGATTTGAGATAAAAAAAAAAAAAAAAAAAACAAAAACCGAACAAAAAACCAATCGTCGCCACCCGACACTCCACTCTCGGATCCGACTTAATATTCCCCATCCCATTCATTCCCCCTTTCCCTTTCCATCTCTCTCCTCCTCCTCCCTCCTCCACCGCCCACATCCCACCAGATGCTTCATCTCTCCCATTTCCACCACTACCCCCACTCAAATCCCCTTTCTGCCCCTCCCAATTTCCCCCATTTCCTCTCCCTACCCCCTCACCGGCACCGCCACCTCCACCGCCGTCGGATTTATGTATAGCAAAAAAACCATCCTAGGGTTTCTCTGCTCTGGACTTGTCCTCGACGCCGGCTAATATTAGCTCAGCTCCGATCAATGCTGGTCCCCGGAATTATAGGGTTTCAGGGCCTGCTGCTGCTCCTCATCTTGCTCTCCTTCTTCGTGATTTGTCACAAGTGGAAGAATGCGGCGGCGAAGAAAGAGGAAATCTTGAGGCTTGTGGCTATGGCTTCCGAAGAGACAGCTGTGGCGGAGTTTCAGGCCACGGCTTTTTTCGCTCCAGTGGTGCAGCCGGCGTCCTGGCCGTACCATTGTGCCGTCTGCTATGCCAGTACCACAATGCGCTGCTCTAAATGCAAGGCTGTCCGATACTGGTTCGTTTTGCTTTTAAAAGTTGTAATTTTTCTTGCTTGGTTTGTACATTTTCTGGATGGTTATGTTTGTGCATTTGCTGTTGCAGTATAATCTACTCTTTATTTTTATTATTTTGTTCTATTGGTGTTTGATTGCGTTATTTACGCGATGGATTCAGCTAGCTGTTTATCACCAAATTTAAGTATACAAGCCAACTTCATTTTTCTTTTTTCTTTTTTAAAAAAAAAAAATAAGACATCACATTATGGGCTTTCGTTGAATCCTTGCTGTATGTCTGAACTCAAAATCTGAATTACCATGGGGTGGACATGCTCGCGTAGATATAAACATTGTTTTCTTGAACATTTGTGTGTAGTTCTGGTAAGTGTCAAATCATCCATTGGAGACAAGGTCACAAGGATGAATGTCAGCCTTCAATCGATTCCATGCAGTTCCAAGACAGGAGTGATTTTGATGGGGACACAGTTTTACATCACGGTATGATTTTGTCGATAACAGTAAAAATCTCTATTTTCTGAAGAAGCCTCATTTCATCATTCATGATGGGTGACAATGATATAATTAACCTTATGCAGATGGGAAAGGATCACGTACTAATTTAACTCCATCCAATACCGTATCATGGGATGACAAATCAAGGAAACCTCTTTCTGATGTTGTTGCTCCTGAACAGCCTAGGAATATGTCATCACCCTTAGAGTGTACTAAGCTGGTGAATCATCAAGAGGACATGTCTTGTGAAAACAAGTTATATAAGATGAAATCGAGTCATACTGATAAAGCGGTTGAGTCTACACAAAAATTTCCTAAAGCAAATGCAAATGTATCTGGTGAGGCTCAGCCTGAAAATCTTGGCAGTAAGAAGCAGTCTAGAAGAGCTATTTCAACAGAAAAGTTAGTTACTGATGCCTCTAAGTCCAAAAGCTCATCAAGTAATGACAGGGAAGATGGGTCTAAAGAAGATGGATCTCAGTCAAATAGTGCTTCTGTTGATGAGCCATCTTCGACCACTGAGGGGCATCTCGATTCCATTTCTAGGTCTGAAAAAATCGAAGCTTATCATGCATTGCCTGCAAAATTCGGTAGTATCCCAAGCTTGCCGCAAAATTCTAGTAATGGATTGAAAACATCTATGAGGAAAGTTGTGCAGCAGTTTAGATCCTCAAAACAGCTGAAATGCAACCCTTCAAGTCATGGAGATGAGACTGGAAAATACAAGGTTATTTTCAAATATGTATTTTTTTCCTTTACTAATAGTTTCCAGTGTTATCGATTAGTACCAATTTTGTTTTTATACTGTATCATTGACAGGTATTGTTTCCATATGACCTGTTCGTGAAACTATACTCCAACAACAGTGCTGATCTTTACCCCTTTGGACTCATGAATTGTGGGAACAGGTGATGTGGAGAGTTCTTTAGGCACATGACATAGTAACATAAAGAAATTGCATAAAGTGTAACCAGTTTTTTCTTCTGAAAATCCTTTTGTGAACTTGTGCTTACAATCCTACTAGTGCAAATTTTACTTTGTTCATATGCTGAATTTTGCATGTTCTCTTCAGTTGCAAATTGTGTAATGAATATTCTTCGTTTTTTTTTTCTTTCTTTCTTTCTTTTAAAAGTGTTTTTATTGTATTCTTTCAAAAGTTCATTGAATGTTTGCTGATAATCTCTTTTTCTTTGGATTTCTCAGCTGTTATGCTAACGCTGTGCTTCAATGTTTAGCATTTACTCGGCCCCTTGTTTCTTATCTTCTTCAAGGGCTCCATTCAAGAGCATGCAAGTTTCCTGACTCCTATATATAAGATATATTTGCAGCCAGTTCAATTATTAGAACCATGTGTTTGATGGCCTTTTAATTGACACATTCATCCCGTATGCCAGGTCGAAAGAAGGACTGGTGTTTTATCTGTGAGTTTGAAGTTTTGCTTTTGAAGGCAAGAGAAGGGAAGTCTTTACTGTCCCCTATCAGGATACTATCCAAAATACATAAAATTGGAATTCATCTTGGTCAAGGGAGGGAAGAAGATGCTCATGAATTTTTGAGGTGAGCCAGTTAAAAACTCAACTGGAGAAATATTTCATATAAGATCTGTTTTCCCTTTTACAAATAGGTACCATGCGATGAGTTACTTCAATGGTGAGCCAGTTATAAGATCTACTTATCCTTTTGCAAATATGTACCATATGATCAGTTACTAAGATGGCAGGTATGCTGTTGATACCATGCAATCTGTTTGTCTTAAGGAAGCTGGGGCTGTTGGTCCTTTGGCTGAAGAAACAACTCTAGTAGGCATGACTTTTGGAGGCTATCTCCGATCTAAGGTAGTTTCTGTTTTTGTCGTTTTGTCAAGATTTACCTTTTTTTTTTTTTTTTTTTTTTTATATTTTTTTGTGTAGAATTGATTGTCCTTGTACAAAAGCACAACCCATTTTACTGTTGGTAATAAAAATCATGGTATGTTTTTGTGATGTCATGATTGGGATTCTCAGATAAAGTGCACGAAGTGCCTTGGAAAATCTGAGCAAATTGAGCGGATGATGGATCTTACAGTTGAAATCGACGGGCAAATTGGAACTCTTGAAGAGGCTCTTGCTCAATTTACGGCTACTGAAACTTTGGACGGGAATAATAGGTACCATTGTAGCAGGTTGGTTCACTAGCTTCAGTATAAATGTTTTTCTTTTTTTATGTTGAAGGATAAAACGCTTACATTACATAGAGAGACCGACCTTAATATTTGTTACATTGTTTGAAAAAGGAATAGGATTCTGATGTGACTTGTAAGGGACTTTGTGGTCTGATTATAGCTGAGGAACCATGTAATATAGTGGAGTTTCTAGTCCCAGAGTGCTCACCTACCTCAATGCTAGTTCCGAAATCATTTTTTCCCCGATTTCGGTTGGGCAATTCAACCTATCTTCTTAGGTGGCCTGGAAAATTTTACATTCATTATGTTACCCATGTATAAAACTATTTTTCCAGGTGGGTCTTAAGTCTTCCTTTTCTATTGTTCTAATTCTTTGATGTATGTTGTTTCCCAACTTTTGTGAAGGTGTAAATCTTATGAGAAAGCCAGAAAGAAATTAACAGTTTTGGAGGCACCAAATATTCTTACAATTGTATTGAAGCGATTTCAGGTAATTAGTTATTGTCTATCAATTGTGAATTGTGCTTTTCACCTATTGGTTTAATATTATTGGTGTTTTTTCTATTACTGTCGATGACTGCAGTCTCGTAACTTTGAGAAGCTGAATAAGTCAATAAGGTTCCCAGAGGTTCTCAACATGTCCCCGTATATGGGTGAAACAAGTGATAAATCCCCTTTGTACAGTCTTTATGCTGTGGTTGTTCACTTGGACATTATGAATGCTGCGTATTCGGGCCATTATGTATGTTATGTAAAGAACAATCAGGGGGAGTGGTTCAAGATTGATGACAGCTCAGTACGTTTTCCTATCATTTCTTATATTTCCATCTCAGTTGGGACTTGGTGTTATTTATTTGGTTATTTTCTGAGTAGAACATTCACACCGCCTGAATCAATGGTTGGAAGAGGCATTTTTTTTGTTATGCCTTTTGACGAAATTGATTAATATATAACATTGTCTGCTATGTTGAATATCTCCATTCTTTTTTCGATGAGAGGCATGAAACCTGCCAATGAATTTCGCATGTATGCATTCTAGACCTGATTCTATGAAAAGAAATGTTTGAAGAATGTCTATTATTGGCTTGAGATTTTTTTGCTTTTGATTTATAATTTTTGTTAATAATTTCAAGAACTTATCAGTGCCATATGCTCTTGTAGGTTGAACCTGTGGAATTAAAGAGGGTCTTATCTCAAGGAGCATACATGCTACTTTATGCAAGGTAACATGCCTGTGGACTAAGCTTTCGAGTCATTTTGTAATTTTGTTTTGGCAAACCACCTAAAAATTTGATATTTCTAGGCGCACCCCACGTCCCCCGGCCTTGCTAGGAAGTAGTGCCATTTCTAATGGTGGGAAATCCAAGAGACGGAACTTGGAAGCTGTTCCTGCACGCCATACCAAATCCAAGTCGAGATGTAACTCCGCAGTTCCAAGGCCTTACACCAACAATCAATCGCAAAGTCCAGATCCAGATGATTGGAGATTCCATGCAACTCATAGAATTCCTGCCATAGATTCATCGAGTGAGAGTTCATCCATATTTAGCTCATCGGATGCAAGTTCTTGTAGCACAGTGAGCACCAAGGAGTCTTCCAGCAATGAAGATTTCTCGGATTACATATTTGGCGAAATGGGACCCAACTGGTACAGCCAATACAGCAGGCATTCGTCCGCTGGGATCACATCTTCATTGTTTCCCAACTTGGATGTAGGTATAAAAGGCCGTAACTTGGAAGGGGAAGGGAATGCCGCAATTTTGTGTAGCGACAGAAGTAGACATCGTAGAAGGTCAACCTCGGATTGATTGGATTCGTAGGAGTAGTAGTAGTAGTAGTAGTAGTAGTAGGGAAATCGAGCAGCAGCAATTTGTATGGTCGAATTCCAACCTTCGGAATGTAAGCTATATATTACGAGCAGATGGAGAAAAGAAATGAGCTCGAACATTTTATCGAGGTTTGAGCTGAAGTGTAAGTAGGAGAATAGGATTAAGGTAATAAGGTCTCATTAAGGTTAATATCTATACTATCTTATTGAAAAGAAATCAGTCATTATTCATTCACATTTCGAGTGCGTTTTCTTCTCTTCAATCTTATCGTTTGCCAACATTTTGTTTCTGGTAGCGATTTTTGCACTTCAACCTGGATAGCCACACGTCTTCTGGTACACTTGGCACTCACACCACCCTTATAACATCTGAGGGTTCCACAAACCAGATAACAGAGTCATGACAAGACAAACTTAACTTGGCAAGGCGATGTGCCACGCCATAACGGGTCATTTACATTATGCGACATCACGTTTATATTGTACAATCATTTATCCGAATAATTCATGCTCTGTATTGACATCTATGTGTCAAACAAATCGATGGTTATGTTAACAAATAATTTGTTCATGATTAATTTTTTTATTCATAATGGTGGATAAACGGTCACTAAATTAAATGAATTTTTTTTATAAATAATTTTTAGACGATTGTAAAGAGAATGAATTATTCGAGTTATGACGTTTGTACGATAAAGAGAATGAATGATTTCGTGGCGCAAAATGATGTCAAAGTTTCAAGCAAGTTACAGAGATGCCACATACTCTTTTGGGTGTAGAAGATTTGAACTCTCAATAAAGGGAAGCAATAGTTAGGCGCCAAGTGAAACGACACCGTGAGTTAAAATTTCCCACCACAACTGAAATGTCCAATACCAATACCAGTACCAGTAGCAGCAATAACGGCACGTAATTTCAATCCAAATATCCAGAAAATCTACCAGTAGGTAGCACCGATCAAGCTCCACTTAGGCATTCCAATCTGGGCTATGGGCACCACCGCCGTCACAACCAGCAGCAATAGCAACAGGAGTGGTGGAGGCGGCGCGTATACGGGCATCAAGGATATAGTGAGGTTCGAAAAAGAGATCAAGAAGAGCAAATTCATCGCCATCGCCGGTCCCATCTCCGATGAACAATCCGCTCAATCCTTCCTCTCCCAGGTACGCTACTTGTTCTACTCTTGTTCCTTGATTTCGTCACAAAAGGAAAAACCGTGGCAAATGAAGTTTTGGTGTTTTAGGTGCGAGAGCAACTAGAGTCCAAACTCAAGTTTTGAGAGAAATAAAATTATATTATTGATGCAAATTAAGCAATTTAGTGGATAAAGAAAACAAAGTCCAAACTGGGAAATGTGATGAAGGACTAGGCGAACCGAACTACACATCAATGTTGGTTGGCATACCTTTTTTTTTTATTTGACAGCTTCACTCTCGTCTTGCGTAGCACAGTTTGAGAGAACCAAATTCAGAGGGTTTGGTGTTTGGTGTTCAAACTACAATTATAGTCTACTTTCTTCTTGCCCATTATAGGTCATCTATCTAAAACGGTAATATTACTAAGATCATCAATGCGAAAATCAATCTCCCAATGATGAAATATATAAATTCAAAAAAGAGTTATATATTGACTGACAACGAGTCCATGTTTTGAGAGATTTTTCAGTGTGACCGGTAGGTGGTACACTACTTGTTACTATACAAATAGTGAGATATGTATGCTAAAAAATTAATAATTTTAAAAAATAAAATTTCTTGTCACTCTTATTAAAACACGTAGTGTACCACTTGTGTTCCTGTCACAACTAAAAATTTCTCCCATTTTTATTCACCCCTTAACTTAAATGGCATATTATAACTGTTGGAATTTATTAGGTTTATTTAGGAAATTAATTAAGATTTGATTTGATTTTGTAGTAGGGTATTTTTGGCATTTAAGCATTAGGGTTTCTTAGGTTTATTGCTCTATAAATAGAGCTTGTAATTTAGTTTGAGAATAAGTTATTCACAATGTAGTCTCTAGGGTTTTTGTAGCCGTCTCGGCATTCCCAATTTGTTCAATAAAATTCCTATTATTTTGTAGTCTTGTTTGTTCCGCACTCTGATATTCAACTTGGTATCAAAGCAGGTTTGATCCTTTGGGATTTAATCTGCCCTTGATTCGTATCAGTTTGTTTGTCCGTCTTGTTTGTTGTTTAGATTGTCGTTGGTCTACTTTGTTTAAAAAAAAAAAAAAAAAGGTGGAATCTGCCATCACCTCCACTGCGCCTACCCCATCTGGATCTGCAGAACCATCCACCCACCATGTGCTTGAACTCGCACGGTACCCGGACTCGATTCCTATGAGTTGGATCTGTCGCAACTCGTATGGAGTCATTCTGCAATTGCATTGGAGTTGTTCTGTTGGCTGCAATCCATTTTCTTTCCCTCGACTTGGTTGCTGCATGAAGAAAGCAGAAGTAAAAAAAAAAAAAAAGGGTTAGGTTTTTTAGGCCCATGCGGGCAAAAGAGAAAGGAAAAAAAAATTGTTGGATTTTTTTTTTGTTTGTTTGGCATCGGCATCGAAATCTTGCACTGGCACTGGCATTGGAAATCTTGCACTGGCACTGGCATGGAAATCTTGCATTGGCACTGGAATGGAAATCTGGCACTGGCATTGGAATCTTGCACTGGCACTGGCATTGAAATCTTGCACTTGCACCGATGGAATTTTGTATTGAAATTGGCATCGGAAGTTAGCATAACAAAGCTTGCATCCACATCGTCTGTTGGCAAACTCATGTCGTATACCGCCATGAGTTTGACCGGGGGTGTTGGAATTTATTAGGTTTATTTAGGAAATTAATTAAGATTTGATTTGATTTTGTAGTAGGGTATTTTTGGCATTTAAGCATTAGGGTTTCTTAGGTTTATTGCTCTATAAATAGAGCTTGTAATTTAGTTTGAGAATAAGTTATTCACAATGTAGTCTCTAGGGTTTTTGTAGCCGTCTTGGCATTCTCAATTTGTTCAATAAAATTCCTATTATTTTGTAGTCTTATTTGTTCCGCACTCTGATATTCAACCACAAAATAAGATTACCGAGCTCTTTTTCTTCATTGTGTCTTTGGCCAGTACGTTTCATCAAGATTCCCAAATTAAACCACCAAAACACTTCAGTACTCAAAAGAGAACATTGGACTGAAAGTCTCAACTGTTGTTTATCTGCGACCCGTGACTCACGTTTTGGCATTTAGGTTTCTGCCAAACAAGACCTCAATGCATAGCATGGTTTCATAGCCTCCTGCCAAATAGTGCCTCTTCCTCTTTAATTATGCATACAGCTCACTGGACGCACAAAGTCAAAACACCCAATGCATCTCCTACATTGCCTTTCAACCATAGAAAAATACCTAATATCTACTTTTCCTTCGCTCTTTTCCTCCATACCAAAATCTAGAGCCAAAAAAAGAAAGAAAAAAGTATACTCTCAGATGGGTTCTTCTACTATTTTCTTGCTCTTTCTTCTCACAACTGCATTTCCTCACCAAAACCCTAATTTTCTCGTCCATGCTGACTCAACCCTGATCCAGAACACATGCAAAAACACAAAGTACTATGGCCTCTGCGTCTCATCCCTCAAATCTGTTCCCACAAGCAAAAATGCAGACACAAAGGGGTTGGCAGTTATTATGGTTGGGATTGGAATGGCAAATGCAACCGCCACCTCATCCTACTTGTCCTCTCAACTCATTAGCTCAAGCACAACCGATACAAACTTGAAGAAGGTCCTCAAGGAGTGTGCCGACAAGTACGGCTACGCCGGCGATGCCCTTCAAGCTTCAGTGCAGGATTTGGGCTCAGAGTCTTATGACTATGCTTACATGCACATCACTGCAGCCGCAGACTACCCTAATGCCTGCCACAATGCTTTCAAAAGGTACCCAGGTTTGGCTTATCCTCCAGAGCTAGCAAGAAGAGAGGAGGGTTTGAAGCATATTTGTGACGTGGCTCTGGGAATTATTGATAATTTTGGTGGGTAACTGTTTATTTCCTACTAGTGTGCTCAATAATGCAAGTTTATTAGAAAAGAAAAAAAAAATCTTTATTTTTCTGAGTTATTGTTTGGTCTAAGTGCCAATGCTGTTGCAATGCTTTGTTCTAAACGAGAAATTTTTAGTTGTGATGGAAATACGGATGATACATCATATGTTTTTATGTAAGTGGTGAAAATTTTTAATTTTTAATTTTTAAGTTATTAATCTTTTAACACACATAATCTACTATTTATACAGAGACACGTGTGTACCATCTCGTGTGACGGTTACATTGAAAAATCTCTCATCCTAAACATATATGCAATTTAATTATTCATTATATATTAATATTTCTCCATAATACGATGCCAACTTAGGGAAATCATCATTTCCACCAAGTCCAGGCACATAATTCATGCTTTTAAAATTTGATGAAACAGTTATAAACAATGACTCATTTTAAAAGTTATAATAATTTTAATCATTGAATTTAATTTCAAAGATCCGTATATCTTGCAGGACTGATCCTTTCCCCAGGCAGAATCTACTATTAATTTTTGATTAATTGTCCACTTAACAAAAAGTGTTTTGTCTCCTTTCTTTTCTTTGACCGTACTACAGTTTCTTTATCTTTGTGGAGAAGACAGGTGTCATAATGGAAGATGACTGATAACACGTCCCTTATAAAGTGGTAACTTTGTTCCAGATTTTCAGAAAGGATAATGCTTGTTTTTGTTCCAGAATTTCAGAAAGGATAATGCTTGTTTTCTTTTATGATGGAACGTTATAATTGAAGTGATTTATTCTCTTTATCATTATATAAAAAAATTACATCTAGGAAAAATCATTTAATCATTCATGCATGTCAAATCATTCAACGATTTTGTTAACAAGTAGCATTTTCGTGATGTATATGAATGGTTAAAAGATTTACAAATTAAGTATTTTTTCTTCATATGATCTTTAAGTCATAATAAGAGATTGCCCGGTTTTGATTATGAAATTTGTTTAGTGAAGATACATTAATCATAAGTGGAGGACAATAAATTCACCAATCCTTTCTTTATTATTTATAGTTTATGAAACAGTGCAACATGAATTTTTGGAGAGCAAATAGACCAAGAACAGAAAACCAAAAGAAAAAGGCTTGCTTACTAATCTACAATGCAAGGAATTGAAACGAGGAAGAGTTTGGAACAGGGTGGAATCAGAATCAGATTCTTGTTGAAACTGTTTATTAAATTTTTCAGAAATAAGAGTAAGAATGGTACTGAGCCGTGTAAACTGTTTAATAATTTACATGAATCTGAATGAAAATCCATGTGATTACTAAAATGCCCCTATTCTCGTAATCTATTTTATATGCTGTTGAACAATGTTGATGCACAAAACCGGAGAGGTTTTGGAACAACGTAAATCCGACCGTGAATCTACAAGAAAGTAAATAACACAAGATGTATCATGGTTCACCCCAATGTTTGGGTTACGTCCACATTGATATTGTATTTCTCCAAGATGTTGAAGAGGGAGAGAGAGTTGTTGAGGGTGAGAGAGCTCTTCTCAATCTGAGAGGTTTGAGGGGATGAGGAGGCTTAAGGATTGGTCTCCCTCAATGAGGAGAGTGAGGGGTCCTTTTATAGAATAAGGGATTCTCACTTATTACATATTTGCCCATTCATTTATTACATAATTACATTTAAGTCCCCCGAGTATTTATACGAGATCTAAATACGGAGGCCCTAAGTATGGTACAAACAAACAACAAAAAATTAACATACAAAAAAAAAAAATAGAGTCCATACAAATTGGATCAAGCTACAAGAGAAAACAAAAATGTAGTCCAGCCCAAAAGGTGAGGATTGGCTTTACATACAAATCAACATCCATAAATAAAAAAATTAAAAAAAATAAGACATGAATTCCTTCCTACAAAAGGGGGAGTAATGTGCAAAACAGGAGCTCCCCATTTTTTGCAACAAAAGGACGTGAAAGATTGGGACAATCGGTGAGAGAGGTTAAGAGAAAGTGGTGGCAGACATGGCCTCTATCTCCCCCATGTAAAAGCTCCAGAGCCCTCCTAAGATGTCTATAAATAGGAATCAGTTGCAATAACAAAGGTAGACACAAAAAAAGAAATAGAGACTCTATAGAAATTGAGAGACAAATTAAGAAAGAAAAGAAACAACGAAGTACTGTCGGGAGATGAGAGGAAGTAATCCCATTGCCTGCGATTTTGAACTGAGTCTTTCAGGGAAGGAGAACAAACTACAAAAAATAATCAGAAGGTAATTTTATTTTTCAGGCTGATGTTTTCTTGAGTAAACTTTGGTCAACAAAGAATCTATACGCTAGTAGCCTCTGCGTTCCTTTATATCGGCAACAACAACATTAAGTAGTCCAAAAATGGCAGTTGCCACATGTTTTCTTTCTGCCTAAATCTGAAGAGAACAAAAACACACAAGAGCTCTGCTCCCCGCCGCTGTCGTCAACTCTATGAATTTCTTGTGGGTGGTCTAAACCATCCCGTGAAGTTCCAACCAAGTCTAAGAGCTCTGTTCCTTGCCGTTGCCTTCAACTCCATGAACTTCTTCGAGGTGGTCTAAACCACCCCTTGAAATTCCAATCAAATCTAAGTGATCCATGCTCGCCATCCATGCCAAGAAAGAAAGGAGCAGTCAGTGTCACGACAAGCAAAAACAAAAAAGAGGATCTAGACTCCCTACTGATAGTAGCATAAATAATCTCCCAAACCCTATGTATTTCTTTGGGTTGGTCTAAACCACCCCGTGAAATTCCAATCAAATTTAAGTGATCCATGCTCACCGTCCATGCCAAGAAAGAAAGGAAGTAATCCATGTCACGACAAGCATTGGATTTGGATAAAGAAAGAGCAAGTTTCATTCGACTTTAAATATTGATGGCAACCTGTTCTTCATTCAATCACCAAAGGTGCAAAAGCTTGTTGGCAAAAGTAGAACAACATGCTCTAAGAAGATGGCACGCTACTGGTGTTCTACACTTCAAAGATTACTCCAGAAGAGGAGGAAGAAGAAAAGTCTTCTAGATAACATGAATGCCATTCACGTCATGTTGGGTAAAGTCAAGAGACTTGAAAACAACAAAGGATCATTCTAATTGACATCTGTAAAAAAAAAAAATCAAGCAAAGGAAGCAGACACAGGAAGCCAAGTCTTATATGCAAAGTCACTCTTTGTGGTCCAATGAGAGAATAGGTGCATTTGTGAAGTTGTGACACTTGAACTATGAGGAAATCAATATGTTTTTCAAGAAATGAAGTTCGAACCCCTAAGTGCTTTACGGGGTTGTCCTTCTGCAGCTTTACAAAATGTCAGACCAAACGTGAAGGTTGAATAAATTCCACAAAGAGTCCTATTAAGTTAATTTGTGGACAACTGAACAAGGGAGAAGAAGCCAAATACAACTTTTGTTCCCCTTGACTGATTCATGCTTGGTCTGATTCCACAAAAGGAAATTCCCCAATTTAACTTTTGATAAAGACCAAAAAAAAAAGGGGGGGGGGGGGGAAACGAAGTCTCTGTACAAGAGCCATGTTCTTTTCCAAAAAAAAAAGAAAGTCAAAAGATGCTTTTAATATGGCAAACTTTATATTAAATATCCAAAGGACTAGTAGACAAATCAAAGCTTCAAGAAGATTTTGGGAAAAGCATCACTTTGCACAAGTGTTGATGAGAAAGAATAGCAAGTATTGAAGGCAACACATGAATGGAAGCCTAAAAAGAGCGTCCAATGCCTACTGTCAAAACTAGTCATATGACTCTCTACGGAGAAGCAGAGATGCTGGAAAGTGATAACCGGACACTAATGCATCAAGACTCATTCAAAATATTGCAGACACGAAGAATGTTTTACTACAAATTTTAGAGTGCAATTCTCACATTTTGAGCCTTGAATTAACACTTGTTTTCAACAAACTCTGGGTTGCAAATCAGAAAGGAAAAATTAACATTATTCCTTGATTTTATAAATTCTAAGTACTTGGGAAGTTCGAAACCTTTGCTACATAGTGGAACTTTCCCAATTTTACTCCAAGGCAAATGTCTGCTGCAATCAAGGAGATTGAACATCAACCAAAAGAATATGCACATCATCAAAAAGCATTCCTACAAATGGCATCGGCAATTCACAAAACCATGGAAAATACCTTTAAGTCAAGGTGGAAGCAATGTTCAACACCGAATGAAAAAGGATTCACACTGACCAGTCACAATCAGCAAGCACCCTTCCTCTACACATTCAAGAAAGAAAAAACAAAGGCTTAAGACTCCATAAAGAGGATAAAATGAGTCTTCTCCCCTATACATTAGAAGCTACAAAAACTAATGCCCCGAAGACACAAGTTGGAAAACAAGGCTTTCACAAGCCACTAAGATAAACAAAAACACAACGCAACTCAAATTTCAAATTACCTCTTAGGGGAGACCAGATCAAAATCGAAAAAGGATAAGCAAATTCTGCAAAACAGTTTGTCCAACAATCATACAATCATGTCAAAAATCAAACCAACACTAGTACTGAAAGCTACTCATGACAAATGAAAAGTTAAAATAAATTTAGGCTATGAAAGCTACCAACATCAAATGGGGTTTATCATCTACCAGTATACAAAAAAAAAAAAAGGGGTTTTTACAACCCAATAAGGCTCATTACCTAAAGGTCACAACAACAACCAAATCTAAGAGATGTCGTTACCGGTGACACCTGCATGAAAGAATTAAACCAATAAATTAGTTGCAGTTTAGAGCTTCATTCCAAATCAAATCCAGAACACAAAGAAAATGAAAATAGGGTCACCTGCCTATTACCTTCTTTTCCTTTTCATTCTTTATTTTCAATCCATAAAATAAGCACATGCAATTTGGTGAGATTAAGAGAACGATGCAACAGAAAAATAAAAGAGCTTGTGACTTGCACAAAAAAGGCCTTTGTGATTTGAAAGGGAAATGATGGTAAATTGAAGTAATTTGAAAAAGAGTCTGAGCTCCAACAAACCTTACCCATCTTCACTTGGAAAACAATGGTTGCCCAATCCAAATAGAAATTCAAAATACAACCAATTCCATGGGAGCCCAAGTATATCAGAATTGCTTTTTGCTTTTGGAGGAAGAACATTGAGTATTGGAGCAAAAAATAAGGGGATCTCTGAAGCATTTCACGGGGGGATGCTAAGTGAAGTTTGCACCTCACGTGGGATTCTAAGTCCCACTTTAAGCCTTGGGCTAATAAAAGGAAAAGACAAATCAATTTCCTATTTCGCAAAGCCTTTAGGTGATATTACCGAAGGTCATATATGAGTTTTAAATAAATCCAATTGGCTTCTTATTTTTCCAAGTTTGAACATAAGTCTACAAATCCAAATCAAATACTTTACAAACTAAGCCAGTTTGATTCCGTTAAGAATACATAGGCAGTCTGAACCGTGAAACCGAGATGAATCCCTGGTTTATATAAACTAAATTCACTTTTGCTACTTTGACCAAATAATTACAAATTATACAAAGAGTAAAAGAGAAGTCTGCAAGCACAGTTCCTAGATTCCAATTAATGTATGCTGCTCATGCAACGAAGTTGAAGAAAAGTTTGAAATGACATGAAGCCGTATCAAATATCAAATGGCACAAAGTCATGTCAAGTTTCAAAGGGCATGAAGCCATATCAAATCCCAGATGGCACGAAGCTAAAGAAAAATCTCAAATGGCACGAAGCCGTATCAAATATCAAATGGCACGAAGCCGTATCAAATATCAAATGGCACAAAGCCACAACAAGTCTCAAATGGCACGAAGATGCGTTTTGCTCCAATGGCTCAAAGTCCTTGCCCGCACGAGCTAAAAATGAGCAAGGCACCAAATGCTCTAATAGTTCAAAGTCATTGCCCGCACGAGCTTAAATTGCACAAGGCATCAAAAGCTCCAATGGTTTGAAGTATGGTTCGAAGTCTTCACCTGCACGAGCTAAAACTGCACAAGGCATTAAAAGCTCCAATGGCTCAAAGTCCTCGCCCGCACGAGCTGAAACTGCATAAGGCATCAAATACTCCTTGCCTGCACGAGCTGAAACTACACAAGGAATCAAACCCCAACAAATACATGAAGGAACTACGAGTGACTTGATCCCTCAATGAGGGTACATAGGCAATCTAGGGCTTGACCTAGGTGTAGCCGCAAATGAAGGAATATTTTGTGAAAACATGTTCATTTAAGAAACATCTATAAGCATGCAATTAACAATTAAAGGCGGAATCATGCTTGCATGCACTTAAAAACAAAACATTAACCATGAAATTCAAAGCCTAGTAGATTGGTGAACCAAAACTCAACTCAAAACAAAGTGAGTTGAAATTGTATACCTTTGTAGATTCTGATAGGATTTTTACTGCTTATGTGAATGCGATAAAAACCTCCTATTTTACTTGCAAGAATCACAAGGTTATTGTAGTATAAACGGATCTCGCAAGGTCATTCTCCACAGGGATTATTAAATAATTCGAAACAAATCAGATTCCAATTAATGATTGTAAAGTAGAAATTGAAGTGATTGATTTTAAAAGCTAATTAAAATAAAAACGAATTTAATGATTTAAAATAAACAATCTGCAATATTAGGATTAGAGAAGAAAACAGTTTTGAGAAAATCAAATTAAGAAAGCACTAGGGTTCCACCATCACCTAGCAATCCTATGAATTTTTACCAATTACTTATGATCTACACATGCCACTTTGAAGGTTAGATTTTTCTAATTCATATTCTACTTGGAACCTCCAACGTAGAACGTATATCTAACATGCAACCCGTCCGGACGTTCGGATCAAATATGAACATGAAAGACTCATTATGCTTTATGAAAATCCTTTGAAAAACCATGCAATCCTTAAGACGTGATATTCATCCTAAGAGAAATTACAATTATTAATCACAAGAAGCCAGCGTCAATTTTAGGGAACCTTCCGACCAAAATTGCATCAAATTACTTTTCTAAAGATCCTAATGGTGATCAGGCATTAAGACAATTAGATAGTTTTTATCCCGGTGATTAACAATTCAAAGTACGCATGCAATCAATCATAAGAAATTTAATAAAAATCACATATTCATGCTAAGGCTCAAGGCTTCACCCTAGCAAAAGAAATTAGTTCCGCATATTCATAATTGAAATCATAGAAATATCTATTAAGAAAAGGATTGAAAACACCTTCAAGTAGAAAATCTTCAAAACCCTAGCACTTCTCTCTGTCTCCAATATTGCATAAAATAAAGCGTACCCTAAAACTGTAGACGGCTAAGCAATATATTTGCTAAGCCACCACCAAAAACCCTCGCCAACTAAAATTAATAAAAACCCTAAATAAAAATAGTAAAATTCGTCTAAAATCTGAACAACCACGTTTTGGCCCAAAAGCTGCTCCAAAACTGGCCCAATATAGCTGGATTTGATGTTTGGAATATTCTGAACACTTTTCCAGAAGGCCACGAACCCATCCGAGGTCATCTTGGGCTCCAAAAACGTCATTTAAGCCCAAAAACGTCACTTTCCAGCACTGCGCACTGCTTCTTTATTTCATCGCCAGAAAATAACTGCTTGGTGGAAAAATCCCAAATTTTGATACGATCAAGCTAATTGACTCACGAACGTCCTCCAATTGGAATTACTCCAAAATTCGTCCATTTGGTCCTGTTTTGCTCCAGAGGAAGTCGAAAGTCCTATATTGAAAATACAATTCAAAGTATCAAAATTCTTCCAATATATTAACCAAAATATACTAAGATTAGGGTAAAATATATAATATAAAATCTACTCATCAGATTCCTCTTTGCATAAGCAAAGGCTAATCACCCAAAGAGAGGGCCTTCATTCCTTACATCTAAAATCTATGGATTTGGATGGAAGAATAGGTTTCTCCAAGTTCCCAAAATTGAGAACCTCTAAGTCTCTTCACCAAGGTTAGATTGGAGAATAAATGAGTGACCTTGGAGTAGTGGGATTGCTAGATGCACCCTCCAAGGGGCCGGCCTCCTAGAGAGAAAAAGGAGAGAAATGTTCTCACCAATTTCCTCTAATGAAACCCTAAATGAATTTTGGCTATAAAGTCATATTTATACCTTTATTCATTTGAGTGGCAAACTTGTAAATAAGTCAAAGTTCACTACCCTTAACAATATGGCCGGCCTTAGGGTGTATTTGGGTTGTTTGGGCCTTTGTGAATATTTAGTCATTAAGTTGTCATACAACTTAAGTCAATGGGCTTGACGTTCGAAGCCCATTGGGCCTTAAGGTCCAAAACTATCACGAGGTCTTTAACGAACTTATTCATTTGATTATTTAACATATTAATTAATCCTTGCCATAAATAATTAAACCATTTAATTATTCTTACTCATCTCCATTGTTTCTTCAATCTCCACCTTACACGGTGTACGATCCATTAGGTTCCTTTTAGCGAGGCAGTGGGCGATTCAAACTCTTTCAAATCGATTGTGAATTGAAACTTACTTTCAATTCTCCCTTTAGTGATTATACACGTTTAGGGCTTCCACAAACCAAGAGTGACACCTAGCAGCATATCATGGTTACCCAAGCTAATCAGAAGAGGTGAAGAACCTATTCAGTTTGGGATTACAAATGCAATACGGTCTTTCTCTAATACAATACTCTTGACCACATTGTTTGGTTTGATAGTTTATTTATTCATGTCTACTATCCAATGTGATTCGTGTGCTTATATGATTACCTTAAATGTGATTTAGAACGACTTTTCTAAATCTCATTCATACTCTGGCCAGAGATTCTAAATCATATCATAGAGTATTCTCCCCCAACGGTTTGAAGGTTAGAGATCCCTTGTTGCGCATTCACTTGTCTCCATGACTAAGTGGCTTAACCCTAATGATGCTGTGGACACCCCGATGGGGTGACTTTGACATAATCAAAGATCAAGTACTTAATCACAAGACAACTGTGATGCCTCAGGTCAAAGGACTACTTTGCATTATCCCAACCATGAGTTCTCATGTGACATGAATATGAGAACTCTTCGTTGATCGTGTTCAGTGAACTCATTCTCTATTGAGCACCTACGTACTTGACTTGATGTCATACACACCAATGACTCGAGACTAGTCACTCTCCCTGAGAGAAGACACAATACGTACTGATCTTAACGGACTGTCAATGCCCAATTGGCAATCCTATGATCAGGAACATTTAGGATGTGTCTACGAAAGAATGGTCTCATGAATCTAACGTCTTTAGATCTCATTCTCCCAATCACATATTCCTTGGACTTTATCGTTTAAGCATATAACATTTATATGAGACGGCTCAAACAATAATCTTTGCCCTTTATAGTTAAACTAGATTAGTTTAACATGTGAAATGTCTGTAAAGTATCATCATATGATTGGCTTTAGGGCACATTTCCAACAATCTCCCACTTGCACTAGAGCCAATCAGCTTGGTCATCAGTGATGATACCTCTTCTTTAGTCATTTCATAAATGGCTGAATAGTAGGCCTAGACAATGGATATCTATATGTTATCCATAGAAGCAACCTTGAGAATAATGACGTCACCATTATACATGATTCTCAATCATGTGGTTTAGTCTCTCATATGAGTTCGGACCTTGATGAGACCTTGATTCCCTGGCTTGAGCTATCGCCCCATTAGTGTCATAGTGTCGATACACTAGATACACTTTCTGGTTGGAACCGAATAGAGAGTTCATAAATGAACTTTCTCATCCAAACAACATTGTTGTAAGCTTCTATATGGCAATATATTTTGCATTCATAATGGAACACACTAAAGTCATTACTTTAATGTTTCCATCCAAATATCTCTTTAGTCATAATAAAGAGATATCCGTTTATCTCTTCATTCATAATGAAGAAACATCCAATGATGGATTAGATTCATAATCTAATACATTTACGCTTCCATTACGTTACTCTAATTCTTCCTCGATCTTTGAGGAATTTATCCTTTAGTATTTCTTAAATACTTAAGGACTCACTTGACAGTTGTCATGGTTCTGATCCTGGGGTTGCACTGATATCGTCTTGTACCGTTCTAGGTACAACTCATATCAAAGTTTTTCATACAATATGAAATACATAAATCCCCTTTATGCGTATGCATAAAGGATTCTATTTACGCATTATTTCTTTGGGAGTCAAAGGGTACGTTCCCTTTGAGAAGGGCAACTTGCTAGTCTCACTAGACTCGTCCTTCTAATTGAAGTTTATCATCATATGAGAAACTTCCTAGCATCTTTTGTCTATTATTAGGGATTGATATAATCAAATTATATCTTGAAATCTATCAATATAGATTTCCATCCCATGTATATAGACTATGTCTCCCATATACATTCTATCTTCATATAATGTTTTAAAGTCATAACTTTAACGAAGAAGTATTCTTTTCATTTCCAAAATTAATATATCATATATATTTAAATTTTAGGAACATGATTAACTCCCACTAACCTTTTGTAAACCTAGTAAACAAAAGATTCATTTACATCTTTATGAGAAATCAAACGATTTGATCCTTTTCTCATAAGATGCTTATAGCTCCCACTAGCTTGCTAAGATTCATGATTTTTGGATCTCTACAACTTACATGTCTTGTGATTCATAGTTTTTAGACATATATTATCAAGACTATCTTAATAATGGTTTCGAAAAACCCATATCATGTGCAAACATTGAATCACCATTTAGTTGTAGCTAGCAATCTTCGAATTAATTGAAACCAAGACTATCTCAAAGATGGTTTCTTCAAAGTCAACCATTCTCTTTGATTGTAGTCACCTTAAGCTACAAATTAGCTTATAAAGGTTTCATTATTTCGGGTCAAATGGTACTTTACCATTTCCTTAAGTATATATCATATATATACACTCAATGTAGTCATAAGGATTTTCATTCTTATTTCTTTCGAATTAAGAGGTGTAACTCTATGACATAGTCATAAAGTTCAAACCATTCAACTGAGACGGTTTATAAATCCTTCTCGACTACCTTGGAGCTTGTGGTATAGGAATTAGGTTGTTATATTTGTTGATCATTATCTTGTTTCTCAAAGAACCTATTCTTTGAGTTCTATCTCTCGTTCATTTGCTCTAAGGCAAATCACATTGTAGGATTACAATGAACTACCCAACAAAACAACATTTGTTAGTTGGTTTATAGAAGCGATATCCAAAAGTTAATTTAAGGATATCCTACAAGATTGTTATCAAACAAATATTGCTTATAAGCACACAACCCCAAATCTTAACATGTTTTAAGATTTGTCTTTCTTTCCAACTACATCTTATGGAGTCATGAAAATATTGGAAGATCTTCTCATTGACAATCATATTGTTTTAGAAGTATATATCCTATATATGGGTAATAGATAACATCTAACGAACTAAATCTTATTCGAGTTCGTTCTTCTCCTAATGGAGAAATACATTATCTTATGATGCTATTTTCTTTGATATCTTTCAAGGAAACTCATCTAAAGTGTTACCTTTCCTTGGATCAAATCTAAGGAGGTAAATACTTCAGATGTCTTACTCATCAACTTACATTTCTTGAATTCTTTGAAACATTTTGCAAAGTATTCGGACTTGTGTTTATTCAAAATAAACTATAGTCCAACCGAGAGTGATCTTCGGTGAATGTCATCCAACATGAGTAGTATTATGTTGTGGACAAGTGCCACTAACATCTAAGTGAATTAACCTCAACAACTTTGTGATTCTTTCTTCTTTCCAAAAGAATAAAGTTTCGAACATTTTGCCTCCATACAATTTTAACAAGAAGGTATTGGATCCGGACCTAACGATCCAAAGCATCCATCTATCACCAACTCGTAACTTATGTTTTTGAGGTATCACAACTTAGTTGGGATTAGTCACTACCTTGCAACCTTTTGGGTTTTAAGCATCATTATATTCTAAACAGTTAACACTACCATATCATCTCTACTATAGAGATAATTAATTAGTTTACAATAATCTAATCATTCATTAATAAAGAACAATGTTTTGTCAAACAAAACATTTATCCATTTCACTTAGTGACGGAATTTAGTTCCTTAAAATTGGAATATAAAGACAATCTATGTTTTTCCAATTTCTTTGGTAGTTCATGTGAGGAAGTAAGTACCATCTGCTTTCGCAGAGATCTACATTTGATTCACGTTTCGAATGTGAAGTACTCTCTCTTCTCTCATTAATCTGCTACTTCTTATTAGTCACACTTTTACAACGATTGTAAAACATAGTTACTAATACGGAATCAAGCATTCAAGTAGAAGAACCAACTGTTTTGAACTATTCAAGAACAATTTACAACACCTTCGAAAGGTGTGTTCTTGACACTTGCAAGACATTTCTTGCAAATACCCTTTCCAATGTTCATCCTTTCATAAAGAAAGTTTGTTCCCTTGGAGTTAATTTTATCTTCTTCATTTGACTTCTCCTTTGACTACAATAGTCATGGTCCCTAAACTCCCACTATCTCTATTGAAACTTATTTCAATTGTGTTATACACATCAAACATTTTGGAGAGCATGTGGTTTATTGTTTACTACATAGTTTACAATAAACTTAGTGAACCATTAGGATAGGGACACATAGGTGAAGTCCTTGCCTAGTTCCCGTCTCTAGAAGTGTTTTAACACTTCAACACTCAATGATTCAAAATCATCATATGTCCATGTTGATGGACTATTTTTGTCAACCAACCATTATGTTCTAAACATAATTACAAACTTTCAAGAGTTGTACAAGGCAACTCTCATTTCTTCATACATCGAATTGTAAGTGAAGAATCATGGCACATTAAGTGTCCATGCCTTTGTGCTTTCTTCTCAAGTTCCTTGTTTATATAACAAAGAAACAAGCACTAAGTGTTTGCATTGACTAAGAGTTGTTCAAAGCAACTCCTATTTCTTCATACAACGATTTGTAAGTGAAGAATTATGACATTAAAAGTGTTGTCCTCTTTATGATAGACTTTTTCTAACATATTCTTCTAATGATACATTATCAATAGGAAGATTGTGAGGATTAGACTACTTAGGTACATATACAATCCATTTAAGACAATCTTTGGGATTGTTGTACCAAGTCCGGAAACTAAAGCTTTCGGCTTTTCTTTGTCAAGTTTTGGATAGCGTTTGCAAATATATTGGTAAACAAATACATAACGAATATAAATTGATTGATTTTAAGCCATTTGATTCGGGTCTTTAAATCAAATAGCACCACCCACTATTTTTGGCAAATTCCATATCCCTCATTGGAATTCGAGAGTTTTGGATGAAACTCCTAGTAGGGTATGGGAGACTCACTATTACCAAGCCCACCTCACAATGATATGATGTTGGCTAGCATTAATAATAATGAGAGAGTACGCTTACTCATTTGCAACTAATGCAAGTACCCATCTTATTTGGCCTCTAGAGAATGTCACCTCACAATGATATGATGTTGGCTCCATTGCACTTAGTTAAGTCATTCCCACCATGCTTAGTTCGTGAAGGGGTTCAAGAATAGCCTCACGATGATACGATGTCGGCCATCCTCGTTGCCTACACTCACCTCATCATATGTTTATGGATTCCTCTTGAGTATAAGCATGCACTTTGTACTCCCCCATGATAGGGTGAAGCCGGTGTACAAGTCATAAACGATTGGATCCCACCACGGTGGAAGGCCTACGAAAGAGTGTTCAAAGCACTCTCACGCTTATCAACTTAATAATGGTTTGGTTGAGGGTTTTAGGTCTCATCACATATAAATATTCATTTTAATCTTTATGAAAACAATTTTGGTCCTATTACAACTATTGGTCCATTTGATTGAATTTAGTTGTATATAATACTCCCACTATGCTTATAAAACGGTTTTTAAAGCAAGAGTATATGATACTACTAACATAAACTTTGCATTCATTTGATGGACTATATAGTTGCCTTAGGGCCTTAGGATGATTATGAACCTTTGTTTAGATTCAACACGAGCCTTGTGTTGAATCTCGGTCTAGGGATGGTGATTGATTTTAGTTACGCGTTTAATCACATTAAGGCGTGTTGTCTTACGGGCGTTGGACCCAACTACTTCATTTTCATGCATATCAAATAAAGCAAGAAAGAAGTACTTCAAAGTAAAGGTGAGCTTATGCTCATTACAACATTTGCATAAAACAAATTACTTTAAAGTAAAGAAGAGCTTAAGCCCTTTTACAACATTTGATCAAATCAAATTACAACCAAAATCTAATCTACTCATTCCCATGGTTCAAACAAATTTGAAACGGCCTATCACATAGCTCAATTATCGTAGGCTTAGGTTCATAATCACCCTTTAATTAATTAACACTTTAACTAATTAAATTGAATGCAACATTTTCATTTGGTTTTTTGTATCCATAAAATTGATTTAAATGGAGCTAAACAAAATGAAAATCCAATTCTTATTTAAAGAGACAAAACAATTTTGTTCTCTACTTAATTTGGGCCATCTTGCAATAACCACAACATTTGGGCTATATTGCGAAAACATAAACTTTTGGGGTCACTTTGTAAGAACACAAAAGTCCACTACTTCATGTAATTACACTAGAACCCAAAATTTAAACAATGTAAAAACTTCATAAAAGGAGCAAAACAATTTGTCCTTTAGCGTTTTTGGACCTAAACGTAAAAACGTAAACTTTTGGGTCAAAGTGCAAATACACAAAAGTATCAAAACTTTATGTAATTGCATAAAAGCCCCAAAAGTACTCCCACTTGAGGGAGGGCCGGTTTTGGAAGAGAAGTGTGAGTGATGTGTGTGTTGATTTGTGAGTTTTGACATAAAGCATGCAAGTGATGCAAGTGGTGTGTGTGAAAGGAAATTAATCCTTTCACACCCACCATAATATCTCTTACATCTCTTACACAATTTAAACAAATATCTAACACATTAAATCATTTGAAAAACATAAAACATAAACTTTATGCAATAAATCAAAACTTTGAATCAAAACACAAACCTTTTTGTTCTTGGCAAAAATGTCAAGAACAATGAAGAACACTCATGAAAAAACTCAAAATTTTCCATGAACATATTTCACCAAAAACCATTCCAAAACCATTCAAACTTTAGGGAAATAACATATAACCAAACTAGGGTACATAGGGGTTCCAAAAGTTACCTTAAAACATTTTTAACAAGTCAAACAAGAACCCAAAAATCCACCCTTTGGATTTGGCCGAATTTTCCCAAAGTCATGGCACCAAATTTTAGCTCCAATATTCATGCTCATATGAACTACATCTACAACATTTGAGATGGCAAATTTTCTAACAAAATTTACATTCAAATAAACAAGAATAAAGCTTGTAACAATTACAACTTTTAAATCAAAGACTATGAACTACAAAACCCAAAAGGATTCACCAACTACTAGACCTAGGCTCTGATACCACTTGAAGGAATATTTTGTGAAAACATGTTCATTTAAGCAACATCTATAAGCATGCAATTAACAATTAAAGGCGGAATCATGCTTGCATGCACTTAAAAACAAAACATTAACCATGAAATTCAAAGCCTAGTAGATTGGTGAACCAAAACTCAACTCAAAACAAAGTGAGTTGAAATTGTATACCTTTGTAGATTCCTCTTTGCATAAGAAAAGGCTAATCACCCAAAGAGAGGGCCTTCATTCCTTGCATCTAAAATCTATGGATTTGGATGGAAGAATAGGTTTCTCCAAGTTCTCAAAATTGAGAACCTCTAAGTCTCTTCACCAAGGTTAGATTGGAGAAGAAATGAGTGACCTTGGAGTAGTGGGATTGCTAGATGCACCCTCCAAGGGGCCGGCCTCCTAGAGAGAAAAAGGAGAGAAATGTTCTCACCAATTTCCTCTAATGAAACCCTAAATGAATTTTGGCTATAAAGTCATATTTATACCTTTATTCATTTGAGTGGCAAACTTGTAAATAAGTTCAAGTTCACTACCCTTAACAATATGGCCGGCCTTAGGGTGTATTTGGGTTGTTTGGGCCTTTGTGAATATTTAGTCATTAAGTTGTCATACAACTTAAGTCAATGGGCTTGACGTTCGAAGCCCATTGGGCCTTAAGGTCCAAAACTATCCCGAGGTCTTTAACGAACTTATTCGTTTGATTAATTAACATATTAATTAATCCTTGCCATAAATAATTAAACCATTTAATTATTCTTACTCATCTCCATTGTTTCTTCAATCTCCACCTTACACGGTGTATTATCCATTAGGTTCCTTTTAGCAAGGCAGTGGGCGATTCAAACTCTTTCAAATCGATTGTGAATTGAAACTTACTTTCAATTCTCCCTTTAGTGATTATACACGTTTAGGGCTTCCACAAACCAAGAGTGACACCTAGCAGCATATCATGGTTACCCAAGCTAATCAGAAGAGGTGAAGAACCTATTCAGTTTGGGATTACAAATGCACTACGGTCTTTCTCTAATACAATACTCTTGACCACATTGTTTGGTTTGATAGTTTATTTATTCATGTCTACTATCCAATGTGATTCGTGTGCTTATATGATTACCTTGAATGTGATTTAGAACGACTTTTCTAAATCTCATTCATACTCTGGCCAGAGATTCTAAATCATATCATAGAGTATTCTCCCCCAACGGTTTGAAGGTTAGAGATCCCTTGTTGCGCATTCACTTGTCTCCATGACTAAGTAGCTTAACCCTAATGATGTCGTGGACACCCCGATGGGGTGACTTTGACATAATCAAAGATCAAGTACTTAATCACAAGACAACTGTGATGCCTCAGGTCAAAAGACTACTTTGCATTATCCCAACCATGAGTTCTCATGTGACATGAATATGAGAACTCTTCGTTGATCGTGTTCAATGAACTCATTCTCTATTGAGCACCTACGTACTTGACTTGATGTCACACACACCAATGACTCGAGACTAGTCACTCTCCCTGAGAGAAGACACAGTACGTACTGATCTTAACGGACTGTCAATGCCCAATTGGCAATCTTATGATCAGGAACATTTAGGATGTGTCTACGAAAGAATGGTCTCATGAATCTAACTTCTTTAGATCTCATTCTCCCAATCACATATTCCTTGGACTTTATCGTTTAAGCATATAACATTTATATGAGATGGCTCAAACAATAATCTTTGCCCTTTATAGTTAAACTAGATTAGTTTAACATGTGAAATGTCCGTAAAGTATCATCATATGATTGGCTTTAGGGCACATTTCCAACAGCAAAATCAAATAAACCCCCAAATTCCCAAGTTACGATTTATTCATATTGGAATCAAAGGGTTTTTCCTTTTAACGAAGGATTGTAATTAATAGACGCATAATCTAGAATGAGTCGAACCCAAATTAATAAAAACCTCTTTGGAAAAATGAACGGAGGTGAAATTATGTCGAGTGAATTATTTGTTTACATATTGTGTACAATTTTTGCTCAAATATGCTAATTCTTTTTTATTAATTTATTTGTTGGTAAAACAATTCTTTTTAGGCTAAATTGGATTGTTCATCCCCGTGGTCATAGGACACTTGCATGATGACCCCCGTGGTGAAAAAACTAGGAATTAAACCCAAGTGGTCTAGAATGTTAGCAAATTTAGTCCAAAAGTAAGATTTTTGTTAAAGGACTGTTAAAAGTTGGGGTAAAACTGTATTTTCAGTTCCAATTGACAGTGAATTGGGGCCTTTTTTTATTTAAAAAATTAAGCATTATTTTTTTGTTAATTGTTATAAAAAAATATTTATTTTAAATGTTAATTGGAACTGAAAATACAGTTTTACCCATACTTTTAACAGTCATTTAACAGAAATCTTACTTTTGGACTAAATTTGCTAACATTCTTGACCACAGGGGTTTAATTCCTAGTTTTTTCACCACGGGGGTCATCATGCAAGTTTCCTATGACCACGAGGATGAATAATCCAATTTGGCCTTTTTTTAATAACAAACGATGTTCATCTACACGAGGGGGTAAGCTAAACCTTACAATGATAGCAATAATGTGGTTCGAATCCATTTTTGACGGGAATCAAACCTAAGACCTCTCACTTACAAGTAAAGAAGAATACCATTAGATCGTAGTACTAAGTGACAACATTATTTTAACTTTGTGAGAGAAAACTTTTAATTTTTTTTATTTTTCTTCTACGAGAACAAAATTTAGTGATGGGTGGAAGGGCGATCTTGGAATTTGATAAATAAGTGAGGGTATAATGGGGATGAAAAAACAATCCTAATTCCCCCAATAACTCAAAATACAATTATCACCATGTTATAGGTAATCTAATTCTTTCAAATTTTGGAGTTGGATTAAAAATTGCATGGATCCTACCATATTTTTGTTTCCCCTACAGTCTCACATTTCTCAAATACAACTTCAATAATTTATTCTTTTCCATAAGGAGTTATTTATATGAATACAATGAAGCAATAATAGGAAATAAATTAAATGAAACCTTTGTTCATAAAATAATGAAATTTTGACCAAATCAAATCTCTAAATTGCTTTCCCTTATATTTTCCAACCATTTGCAGAATTTTCTACATAGTTGAAAGAGCTTTTGATTGTTAAAAAGTTTTTATTTTATTTTTTAATTTTTTTAACACAAACTCACACATTTGCTGGCCACTCTCTCTGATGCAAGTGGGTTCCAAATAAAAGGGTAAATCCTATCATTGAGAGTGTGTGTAAGCAAATGTATTAATTTTGTATGCGCAAATAAAACTATTAATAATTAGTTGTAAGAAAGCTAACAAGTAAATGTCGCTCCATTATTGATGTTGACTAATTGGCGAAGTGGATCAAAGATCAAATTAATGAGCAAATCTGGCAGCAAGAAAAATACCTTGCATATTTGGGCTCACCACTTTGTTAAGAGATATGGGTTTTCCGGCCAAATTCTATCATTTACTATGTTTTATCAGTATTTTTTAGTTTTTAAGACATTTTTTTGGGTATTTGGTATAATGTAATTCTTTTCCTATTTGAAATTCTAAAAAGTATAGGGCTAAGAAACACTATAAATCACCTTTAGACCATCTCCAACCATGAGCTAAATGCCAAATTCACCCCCCCACCAAAACCCAACCCAACCCAAGCCAAATCCTTGGGCTAAAAGCTAAAAGCCAAACCCAAGCCAAATTCCCCCCAAAATTTAGCCTAGGATTCGGTGTGGGCCTCACTGAAATGAGTGAAACCCAACGTCTGTGTGCCAATCCCCCCCCCCACCCACTCGCCTGACGCGCGCGATGCACGACCCTTCAGACAGACAAGGCCCCACCCACGTGGGCCTGTTGGCCACCTTTCCCAGGCGCCCCAACGGCTACTTTGATCCGACTGTTGCGATCAACAGGCCGTTGGTTGATCCAACGGCCTAGATTCAAATTTACATATATATTTTTTTGTTTTTATATTTATATATTTATTGAATCCAACTGATGAGATTAAATATAATCAAATCTAATGGTAAAAAAAAATCTAACGACCTAAATTTAAATCCAACGACTAAAATAATTAAAAAAAATTATTTAACTCAAAATTTACCAAAAATCTCTATAAATACCTATGTATTTGTTCAAACATCCACACAAAACTCATTTTTCTCCTACAATTATTCCAATTTTTCTTTCTACCATTTCCAAATTTTGTGTTTATACATCCCTATCATGATTTTCATATTCTTTTATAGTGTTTCATGAGTTTCATATATGGATTTAGTGATTTTTCAATATTCATTGGAATTTAAATATTTTTAGATTAAAATGTTCATAGAATTAATTTACGATAGTCTACATAATAATTCCGGGCTAAAATTTTAAGCCAGAAGGGTTGGAGCAAAAAAACTGTTTCTGGGCTAAAAGCTCAATTGTCAGGCTAAAAAATTTGGCTTTTAGCCCAACAGTTGGAGATGGTCTTAGAGTGTACAATTTGTTATCTTTTGTAACTTTAATTTGTAAACTTTGACGTTTACTCATTCTCTAGTGGATTTCAAATTACTTGCTTTTTGATTGAGGTTATCGTTTAATATATTTACTTTGTCACGCTATGTCAATTACTTTTACCAAAACACTGCTCCAACTTACCATTTTTTTCCACGCACCTCTAGCATTTAAATTGAATAAAATCAAAAGTAATTAATGGACCAAAATAAACAGGATGTGCACAAAGAGAATGGACAAAAATGAATTTTGTATTTTCATTCAATTGACTTAATAACAGTTTCATGTTACAAATCCATTTTGTTCTACTTCAGTCTGGCAAGTTATGGTAGGAAGATATTATATAATCCCACTTTTCCTCTTTCCATATTTATTTTTTTTAACTTTTCTTTCTCTTTTTGTTTTTCATTTTCCAGCTACCTTTACGGTTAATACCATAATCTAGTTACTGGCTTGAGCATAAAGACTTCGAACAAAGATCATACATGGTAAGATTAATTCAATAAATGTTTTATTAAAGTATAATCAAGAAAATACAATCACAAACACAACAATATACGTACCCAGAACATATAAAACCGAAAAACTAAAAAGAAAAAGAAAAAGAAAAAGAAAAAGAAAAGGGGAATCATGAAAATTAAACATCCGCACAAGCTCTCCAGAACAATAACATAGAGTAATTAATAAGCCATCGTACAGCACATCCAAGAAATCAGATAGTAGTAGTGTAGTAAGAAAGGAGAACCATGGCGGTTATATATGTGATCATCTCCGGTGGTTTAGTTTGATGGGGGTGGGGAGAGGAATGGAATGCTTGGAATAGTTGATGGAATAGTTGGGATTGAAGGGATTGTTGTGGGAAATGATGGCAGTGGGTTGGCTGGCAATGGAGGTAGTGTTGTGGGAAGAGTGGGCATTGCCGATTTTGGCAAAGATGGAATTTGAGAGCTTGGCATTGGAGGAAGAGCAGTTGGACGAGTAGGCAATGGGTTAGAGGGCAGGGGTGGCAAGGTGGCCTTGGGCTGTGTTGGCAATGAAGGCAACGGAGGCAATGTGGTCTTGGGCTGTGTTGGCAATGAAGGCAACGGAGGCAATGTCGTCTTGGGAAGAGTTGGCACTGAAGGCAACGGCGGCAATGTGGTCTTCGGCAGAGATGGGATGGTAGGGACGGGTAGTGCTGGCGGTGGAGCTGCTGGCGTGTCCAAAAGGTGGCGAGCTGCTTGGCTCATACGGACGCTTGAAAGTGATAGCACCGCCACCGAAAACAGAAGGAAGAAAATCTTGGGGAAAGCCATGGTTGAACTTGTGACGAAAGTAAAGCTTTGATGAGGAGTTGCTAGGTAATCTCTTAAAATGTTGTTTGTTGTTATGAAGAGTAGAATGTGCCTAGTATTTATAGGAAAAATGTGGGGAAGTCTCTTTGTGCTTAAGTTTGATGAGTTGTGGTTGGAGGAAGCGGGAAAAAGAAAAAGAAATAGTTAGTTCACCTCCCTAAAGACATTGGTTCTAAATTCAAAACCAATCCAACGCAAAAGAATGCTTCAACTCATGCACGCAAACCAGTAATAAAATGGTTATTGGACTTGCATTAATTTAGTGAGTTGGTGACGAACCAAGTAGGTAGTGCTGTTATTTCCTTGGTATTGGATTGGCTATGTACCTGTGTTAACTTCTCTCATCTTTTTCATTTATTTTTTTGGCCTGTTTGTTTTTTTAAGGGTTTAGGGGGAAGACTCTGAAAACTTAAGCCAACTCCACTTAGTGGGATAAAGTTTGGTTGTTGTTATTGTTGGTTGTTTTGGCAAGGGGTTCCTTTTGTTTTGTTTTATCTTTTTTCTTTTCAAATATTCATCTAATTACAAGATATGTATGGAAGTTTAAAAGCTGAAATTTATGGGCAAGTCAAGGGCACACAATTGTAGGTGAACAATGGGGGAAACGTACGTGCTTCAGTTGCTTCCTAAATAGCATATCAACCATATTCAACTTCAAGTTCAGTCAAATGTTATAGCTCTATAGGAGAAGATTAATTGACTAATTAATTTATTACCAAATTCGCCTTTGGCAAATATCGCATTTAAGATCTCTCACTTACAAGTAAAGAGGAATACTACTAGACCTAATATTTAATGACTTATTATTTATAATTTAAATTATGAAAGAGTTCAACTTGGAGAGCAAATAGACAAAGAGCAGAAAACTAAAGGGTAAATTACACAAAACTACCTCAACCATTGGTCGAACCACAATCTCATACCTCATGTTTTAAAAATTACAATGTCATACCTCATCTTACAAATTTGTTGCAATGTCAGACCTCTATCAAATGTTCTATTAATTTCTCTGTTAAATGCTGACGTGGCTTGATACAGGTCCACTTCCTAGTCCAGTTGGATTCAAAATTAATTAAATATTCAAAAACTAAAACTAAAATTATTTAAATTTTTTATTAAAGAAGAGGGACCCACCCCCTGCAATCCCATCCCCTCACCCTTCTTCCTCCATCCACCATCTCGGCCGTAGGTCTATCGATTCACTCATTGCTGCTTAAGTCTTCCCAATTCGTCCAACCCATCTTCCCTGTCCATCGCTCCCTACCCATCTTCTTTGGAGTTCTTCCTCTAGCTTTTGCCCCTCTTCTTCTTCCTCCTTCTCCCCCTCCTCTTTGTCTTTTTTTTTTTTTTTTTTTTTTTCCGGCAGATCATATTGCATAGAAGGCAGGAAGGCGTTAAAGCTTTACAAATCTTACCACCATTCTATTGGGAATTGGGGACACTTGGGATTTCGTAGGAAATAGGGATACATTGCTTTTGGTATTCTATTATGCCATCAAAAAGGTTAAAGCTTTACCGCCCATTTCAATGTCCTCCATCACTTGGATTTGTTTACAAATTACAAAATTGTTTCCAATCCCAAGTGTCACCCTCGCTCACTCAGAAATCCTAATAAAATACTCAAAACAATTTATCCCCAATCCCTAATGCTACACCCTCACCATCCTCTCCAAAGACAAGATTGTCGGCGTAAAAAACCTTGGAATTCCCTGGTTCGATCCACCATGAATGGCAGCCAAACAACGTGAACTCTAGGTGGGTCTTGTTTGTGGCACTGAGAGTAGTGGAACGACGGTGGTGGCGACGATGCTTGTTATCAGAGTTCGTGGTCAACTCACCTGGGAAGTTTTCCCAAGAAACGATGGTAGAGGAGACGGGTGGGGAAGAAGAGTGAGGGGATGGGTTTGTAGGGTAGGTCCTATATTTTCAAATAAAAACATTTAAATAATTTTAGTTTTAGTTTTTAAATATTTAATTAATTTTTAATCCAACAAGACTAGGAAGTGGGCCTGTAATGACTTGTTCCCAATTTTTACGGTTTATATAATTTTAATAAGTGAATTTACGAAAATGTCATTCGAGGCAAAGATGTTGACTCTTGTTGATTGCTTTGTCATTTCACGTCAGACTTGTTTTCTTGGCATATCCTCGTTGTACTCGTCGCTACGAACGCGTGGGCGCAAACGAAACGCAATTTGGAGTTATAACGAAGGAGATATTAGCATTTAAAGTCGGGGGCATTTAGTAAATTAATTATTTCTAGAAAGATCCAAATTTATTTAGCTTAATCTGGAAAGCCACGTGTGTGGCCCAGATTTAAAGGTAAAAAGGATGGGTGGTGGAGATGGAGTATAAAGGAGAGAAAGGAGGGAGGAGCCGAACTAATCAGAAATGAAGAGACAATAGGGTGACCAATTAGAGAAGAGAGAAGGGAAAAGAGGGAAGGGAGAAGGAGAGAACCGGCCAAACCCGATTTCACCACCTGACCCGCCAACTTGCCTCACTCATATCTCCTTCGTATGAACTCCGTTTTGGGTGATCTTGGTGTCCATGGAAAGCCCTTGATGAGCCCTACATTTATGTAGTGTTAGATTTCCAAATTTCTTACCTAAATTCACAAATCAAAGCCACAAACCCACAGGGGCATTCGGCGGTTTTAACCTTTTTCCGGTGACTGCGGCGAGTTTCACTGTCGATTATCACACCAAAAGACTCCTCTCAACCCAGGAGCAAGGCCCAAGCTTTGGTGAAGGAATTGGAGTTTGTTTTGGTGGTGAATCAACAACAACTAATTTTAAGGGTTTCCAATGGGATTCCTGTAAAATTTGAGAATTTTTAGAAATAATTGAATTTTCCAATGAGTAAGGGCGGCCGACAGCCACCTGCGGTGGTGCGTGGGCCGAGATGTCCCCTAACCTTCTTAGGTTAAATTTGAATACCCTGATTCCATTGGTGAAGTCCGATTGACAAATTTTCGTCATTTGAACGTAGTTCCATTAAGGTCCACCGTTTGATTATTATAGCAATTGATGATCTGACCGTTGGATCGTCACCAAACTTTGACACGTTATAATACGTAATATTGGAGGATATTAGAAACTTACAGATCGGGAGTCCGACGTACGGATCTTCCCAAATAGGATATGTAAGTTATATGTTCTATTGATAAGAATTCTAAGATATGATTTGATAATTGTTCTAGGTGCCGATTGTTCATGACGCCTTGATGTTTGTGCTAGGGAGTTGTAGCGCGGACTCCAAGTGAATGGGCTTTTGGTTTTCTATATATACGTATATATGTTTTCTATTTTCCCAGAAATTGTTTTAAATGGATTTACGTTTTTAAATGCCATGTCATGCTTGCATTTCGTTTTATTATATGCATTGGTATATATATGCATACTATTGTATGACGCTACGGAGGCCAAGTAAGTTTCAGGTGAGTACTGTATGATGTTAGTGGTTGCATTGGTTATGATTATACGTAGAAGCATGTAGAGCTCATTATCCTGCACCCCAGTGTTAGTGCTCCCTCCCATGGCCAGGGCACAGTCCTTCACGTGTAGTTCACATCTCGCACCACACGCTCACCTTGAAGTTTGGTACACAACCCTGTCGTACATACCACATTAGGTGGTTCTGACTCGTAGGTGACTCGCGATTATTCTCACAGCCTTCACGTGATCGTAGCACTTGAGCGTACTTATTTACACCCAGCCCTGTCGTACAGACCACAATAAGTGGTTCCGACTCTTGTGCAGGCATATTTGATGAGGTATAGGTTTAGTAGTACATGTCACATTAGGTGACTCCGGCTGGCATATCATTTTGCATTGATTTATTTCACCTGGCTTACTTATTTTATTGATGAGATACTTGACATAACATAAACTCGGTTTTCACTATTCTCGAGCATGATTTCTATATACGTATGTATTATTATTTTTTGGAAAATTATACGGGTTTTACGGCGATGGGTTATAACGCTTTCAAAAGGTTTTTATTAAAAACTTTATTTTCAGGCCCACTCACCTTTGTTTTTACGCCCCTCTAGGTTTTTAGCAGCTGAAAGTTCGTATCGATGAGGATTCGTGATGAATCTCAGTATAGGTGGCTACCTCTGAGGGTATGATCCTTACCCACACTACTATACTTTACTTATGCTCTTGCATTGCGTGTGAAATGGGCTTATTCCCACTCATAGGGCACTCTTGTCTTTAGGCACTTTTAGGTTTAAATTTATTCATATTTTCCACATCACTATACTTTATGGCTTCATCACCTTCCAGGTGTCGGCCAACAAAATTCGATTCGGAGTCCTGATGGACATTCCGGATTGGGGTGTGTCAGGGCCAGCCTTAAGCCACTTCAGCATTTAACAAAGAAACTAACAGAAAAACTGATGCAGGTTTGACATTGCAATAAATTTGTAAGATGAGGTATGACATTGTAATTTTTAAAAACACGACGTATGAGATTGTGGTTTGACCAATAGTTGAGGTAGTTTTGTGTAATTTACCCAAAACCAAAAGAACAAGGTTCGTTTACTAATCCGTAATCAGAACGAGAGGAGTTGAATTGAAGAAGAGTTGGGAATCGAGTGGAATCAAAATTAGATTCCTATTGAAACTGTTTACTAATATTTTTAGGAATTGAAGTAAGAATAGTATTGAACTGTGTAAGCTGTTTACTAATTTACATGAACCTGAATGAAAATCAATGTGATTACTGAAATGCTCTCCAAGCTTTATTTTTCGACTACGATGATGTACTTCTGGAGTCCGAGCACTTGCACCCCCAAGCTTACAACGACGCCTTTACTTACTTCAGTGTCCGCTACCATTTTCCTCTGCCTCTCAGCCCCTCAATCAGGACCTCCACTTCTACGATCAGCTCCATAACCAAATCATTGGTGGAAAGCCCAAAATGTGATGGTCCTTACTCTTTCTCTCTCATTTTCTCCAAAGGTTGAACTTTGGATTTTGTTTTCTACTTTGACATTTTTTTGCTAGCTAAATTACACTTTACCACCTCAGGTTTAAGGTTTATTGCAACATCATAAAACATCTTTAAAACATTTCACTTTCATACCTTAAGTACTATTTTATTTTAATATAATACATCCATTACATTTTCCATCCATTGGTCTGTTAAGAGCTGACGTGGCTGCCACATTTGCATCATGTGGCAAAAAAAATAATTTTTTATGCATTTAAAATATTACAATAATTTACCCTATTAAAAAAAAAACCCAAAAATCTTCCCCGACCCCTATAACCCAAACCCCCTATCCCACCCACCCCAACCTCACCTGCAACCTCCCCAGCCCGACTCTGCCCCGTCCCAAATCGCAATCCCTAATCCCCAGCCCTAGCAATCTAAACCCACCCCATTTTCCAAAACCCCGTCCCCCCACACCAAAAAACCGTCATCCCAGTCCCCGTCCTTATCTAAACCCTCGCCCGCCCGATCCAAAAAACCCCAACCCGCTTCCTCAGATCCTATTCTCACCGATGCCTCCTTAGACAACTCGGATCTCAGCCTGTTTCTGCTCAAGCTGGCCTGGGACACAATCACCTCCGGTGAAGGTCCGAACAAGGCGTTGGAGTACGCAGTCCGGGCGTCTAAGTATTTCGAGTGGTGCCCGATGGACAGCGAGCCGAGCTTGGATGACACACCCCAACCATAAGGTGTAGTATGGTGGAATATGTGAATAAATTTAAACCTAAAAGTGCCTAAATATAAGAGTGCACTTGTAAGCGGGAATGAACCCATTTCACACATGATAACAGAGCATAAGTAGAGTACAATAAGGTATGATGAGATTTATATCATCAAAGGTAGCCACCTACACCAAGAGTTGCCAAGAATCCTTGTCGATAAGAAAGCTTAGCTATTAAAACCTGGAAGGGCAAAAAACAAGGATGAGTGGGCCTGAAAATAAAGTTTTAATAAAAACCTTTGAAAACGTTATAACCCCTCGCCATAAAACATGTATAGTTTCCAAGATATACATACTACATATAGTATGGAAATACTCACCGTAGCCTACAACATATCAAGATATCAATACGGCACCATAGTTCATAATAAAATCAGATGCTCATCGATCTATGCTAGCACACAAGTCGGAGTCGTCTAATGCAACCTGTACGACTAAACTAATGCTCATTAATCTATGCTAGCACACAAGTCGGAGTTGCATAATGCAACCTGTACGACAAGACTGGGTCATAATATATGCTCTAGTGCTACAATCACGTGAAGACTGACACTATTCGCGGTCACATACAAGTCAGAGTTGCCTATTGCAACCTGTACGACAAGATGTCGGAGTTGCCTATTGCAACTTGTACGACATGACTAGCACCTACTTGGATCCAAGACGAGCATGTGGTGCGAATATGAACATACATGTGAAAGACTAGACCTGGCCATGGACGAGCATTAACACCAGGGTGCAGCAATGATGAGCAGACTACGTAAATACAATCAGGCCATAGTAGTTCGATAGTTCTAATCAACATAATATCATTCATACCCGTAGGTGTAATCATGGCATCAATAAACATACGCTTACCTGTGCATCCCGTAGGATTTATGATCACTTTGTAATTTTCTGTTATTTCTCTAATTCTTTTAAGCATTAGTCTAAACTAGGCATACGTAGTAAATTCTCTTTCAATGTATAAATGGAAACTAACAAATATGTACATACTATATAAAAGAAAAGGCCCATTCACCTGAAGTCCGCGCTACAACTTCCTAGTACGAATATCGAGGTGTCACGAATAATCGTCGCCTAGAACAAGTATCAAATCACGTCTCAGAATTCTTATCGATAGAACACGTAACTTACATAAAACACATACCTAAGGAAATTCTAGAATGATTTGTAACCCATTGACCAAAAGTCAACCGTCAATTAAAGGTCGACGGTAGGGTCCACAACCTTACGTAACTCGATCCGGAAGATCTACACTTCGGATTTCCGATCCGTAACCTCCCAAGAGTTTCAATAAGCTTGTAGAACAACATCCTAAAGTTTCGGAATGATCCAACAGTTAGATCTCCGACAATGACAAATTTAAGTGGCGGTCAACGTTGGATTTTACAAATTTTAGAAATTCAATTTGAGAAGATCCGTAAGTTGGATTCCCGATCTGTGAGTTCCTAATGTCCACAAATATTACGTACTATCACATATTAGACCAAGTGGCGGTCTCAATTAAAACTATAGTCATACGACAAGATTTCGTCAATCAGACGTCACATATGGAATCAGGGTATCCAAATCAGTCTAGGAAGGGCAGGTGGGGTCTCGGCCCACGCGCTGCCGCCCTAACTCGTAGGAAAATTCAACTATTTCCAAAACTTACCAAATTTTGTAGATGTATGGATCTCAATGAGTGGAGAAATTTTCATACCTGGGCCAGAGTTCAATTCGACCAAGAAACACCTGAAAACTACCTCGATTTTCCAGAACCCTTGAATTTGGGTGTTCTTGATCCGACACCAAAACGGCTCTGACGCCTTAACCCACCCATGGGCTTTTTTCTTAGACTCAAGGGACACTTGAAGATGGTTATGGTTGATAGAAAACCTTTCAGAAATGGGAAGATCGCAGCCATGCACCCTTCGGACTCTCAGTTCGAATTCCACAAATTAGAGCCAAATTGGCTTGGGTTTTTGTATGAGAAGAGTAGAGGGAAGGATCTTAGGATGATTCCAAGTGATGAGAGGCCTTAATTTTCCAGAGAACCACCGGAAAACCCGTTGGAATCGATGGCGCCACTGGGTTGGGTCAAAATGGAAAACCAGGTAAAGGAATTCGGTGTCCCTCCTCTCCCCTCGTTTCCCCTCATTTCCTCTTCTCCCATTTTCACGTCCTTCCTCTCTCTTCTCCCGATTCGGCCATCTCCTCACCTCCTTCTTTTGGTTGGTCCATCCTCATTCTCTTCTCTCTTCCTGCTATCCAACAGTTTCTGTCTCCTTTCTTTTATTTTTATTTTTTTTATTTATAATCAATCCCAACCATCCAACTCTTTCCTTTCTCCATCACAACCCTCCACGTGGCGCTTCCAGATTATGGTTAAATGACCATTTCACCTATAACTTCGTTTGTTAATAACTCATTCGTTATAGCTCGAAATTACGTTCTACTTGCGCCCACATGTTCGTAGCGACAAATACTACGAGGATACGACAAGAAAACGGATATTACATGACACGACAAGGCGGTCAACAAAAATCAACGCCTTTGCCTCAAGGGCATTTTCGTAATTTCACTCATCAAAATTTATAAAAACATAAAATTAGGGACGGGTTGTCACACTGGACCTGGCCATGAGCTTGGACGGTGAGGTGAGGTGAGCCTGGACGGTGCGCGGTGGATGGAGACTAAACCCGGCATCCTCATTGAAGAAGAAGGGAGTGGAGGAGAGGGAAAATGTGGGATGGGGGGTTGCGGGGGAGGTGGGGGTGGGGTGAGGCGGAGGAGAGAGTGGGTCGGGGGGGGGGGGAGGGAATGGTTTCTGGGTTTGAGTGGTTTGCTTTTTTTTTTTTGCCACGTGGCACATATTTGGCAGCCACGTCAGCTCTTAACGGAGCAATGGATGGAAAATGTAACAGATGTATTATATTGAAATAAAATAGTACTTGAGGTATGAAAGTGAAATGTTTTAAAGATATTGTAAGAAATTGAAATCGACCTCAAACATAAGGGGGTAAAAGGTTTACCCTTTGTTTTTACAAGAACTTCTTTGACTGAATTAGGGGTTGGGGTTTGTTTAAGGGAGTATACTTGAATTTATTCAATTCTGCTTCAAATCTCCTTATTTTAA
Organism: Malus sylvestris; assembly: GCF_916048215.2. Classification (NCBI taxonomy): domain Eukaryota; kingdom Viridiplantae; phylum Streptophyta; class Magnoliopsida; order Rosales; family Rosaceae; genus Malus; species Malus sylvestris. The sequence goes on from NC_062260.1 coordinate 10,670,671, forward strand.
CCGAATCTTGCTTTGTTTAATTTCCATGGATGACTTAATTTTGATTTTTGGATTTTCTCATAAAATTTTAATTTAAGAGTATATTAGTACTTTCATATTAATTTTTGGTTATAATTATCATAAATTTAAAATGATAGCTAGAATTCTATTTTAAGATCCAAAATTTAGTTAGTTTTCCAAATTTTCCTTCTTTTTCTTTTAGTGCAATGACACCCATCCTAGACCAACCATAAGCGGCCAATATTTATCCAAACCAGGCACTATGTTCAAATTGCTCAACTCAACATAGTGGTGATCGGTAATTGCCTATACAAAAAACTATACAAAAAATTTCTTTCTTCTCTCGATTCCATCCTTTTGTTTTTTTCTTCTCTCGATTCCATCCTTTCGGAGAATAAATAATAATAAAATAAAAGACAGAAGCACTCATGATAGCAAACAGATCCTACTATGACGATTTTTTTTCTTCTTAATCTCTCTTCTCTCCAAGGCATCGAAACCGCATACTTTTTCTTTTATTTTTTTCTTCATGGCAGCGGCAATTTATTTTTTTCTAACAATTGTAGAAAATTTTTACTTTCAGATTCATGGCTTGCGGGTACACAAAAAAAATTAGTTTCGTGCACTCATATGGAAGCCTTAACAACATAATTCAACTAAGAATCAAACTCTGCTTGATACCAAATTGAAAATAAAAGGTTTTTGATAAATTTAGAATTCTCTACAATCTCACATTTCTCAAATACAACTTCAATAATTTATTTTGCTCCGTAACGAGCACTGGCGAAGCTATATGGGAGCAAGGAGGGGCGATCGCCCCTCCCCTCGTCGAAAATTAAGCCTGGGAACGACGGCCCGCCCCTCTAGTCACGTCGGAAAACTTGCAGCGCCGTGAGGGACAAAGTTCCAATAATCTTAGAGGAGGAAGAAGAATTTCATCCACCAGAACATAAACTCGTGACCTGTTCTCCCCTCTTCGAACCCCTGCACCTCGTACACAGATGGGGTTTGAAGCTCAAAGGAAAAATCGGCGCTGGTGTGTGAAGGCATGAGCAAATGGGAGAGGCGCTGGGCTATCCTAATTTTAAACTAGAAGCTTAAAAAAAACAAAAAAGTAAGAATGAGGTCCTAGCTGCTGCAGTCATGGTGTTGGCCCAAAACTTGGGCCTAGTTGATTTAAAATAAAAGGAAAAAGGAATGGGTTGCAGAGGAAAACTACAAAAGGACGAGTTTCAATACTTTGGTATTATTGGTTGATACCGCTTCAGTTAAGAGAGTTTTTTTGCTATAAGTATTCCCAAAATACCATTGTGTAACAAAAAAGAAGATCAATGGTTGAGTGATAGCTTTGTTGTTTACAGTAAGAGAGATATTTTTCTTCTATTGATAATAAACTTATTGTGCAACGTTTTCATGACATTAAACATCGCCGACAACAATTGTAACTTGTTTGTATTGATACATTATGAACGACATTTAAATTTTCCACCATATAAAAGGATTTGGTTGTTATATTTTTTTGGAGCCTTTTACTCTTTTAAATTTCGCCCCTTCCCTTGAAAATTCCTGGCTTCGCCACTGGTAACGAGGTATTTATATGAATACAACGCAACAATAATAAAAAATAAATTAAATCAAACCTGTGTTCACAAAATAATGAAACATAGACCAAATCAAATCTCTAAAATGCTTTCATTTATATTTTTCAACAGTCTGCATAATTTCTACGTAGTTAAAAGAGCCTTTGATTGTTGGAAAGTTATTTTATTTTTTTTAATTTTTTTTTAAACACAACTTCAGACATTTAGTGACCCACTCTATTACAGGTTCCACATAAAGCGGTAAATCCTATCACAAAGAGATGTAAGTAAACGTATTAATTTTGTATGCACAAATAAAACTTTTAGTAATTACTTGTAAGAAAGCTAACAAGTGTTATTGTCCCTTCCTTATCAAAATGTCGCTCCATTATTAATGTCGATTAATTGGCGGAGTGGATCAAATATCGAAACTAATGAGAAAATCTGGCAGCAAGAAGAATGCCTTGCATATTTGGGCTCATCACTTTGTTGTGACATATGGGCTCATCTGGCCAAATTCTATCGTTTATTATGTTTGAAGTTTTTTGAGACATGTTTTTTCGATATTTGGTATAACGTAATTCTTTTCCTATTTGAAATTCTAAAGAGTATAGGGCTAAGAAACATTGTATAAATTATCTTTACATTATGTTTGGATGATGAAAATAAACCTGGAATTTGGATAAAAGTCAAATTTGGATTCATAAACATAGAAATTTAGAATTTCCGCATGAAAAAAAAGAAACTTGGAATTTGGGACCTCCAATTCCCAAATTTAAATTTCATGTAAATATGTGTCATTTATTAATTTCTATGATTGAGAGTTTGAAAATAACAAATTCCGTATTCAATTCCATTGTTCTTTTAAGTTAACCAAATAAGAAAATTCACAAATTCTAGAAAATAAAATCCCGTTATTTCAATTTCCATCATTTTAAATTTCCTTAGTAATTTTAAATTTCATCATCCAAACATAGTATTAGCGTGCTATGCTTTGTTATCTTTTGCACCTTTAACTAGTAAACTTCCACGTTCACTCATTCTCTACTGGATTTCCAATTACTTGGTTTTTAATTAATGTTATTGTTTAATATAGATTTTTTGCCATGCTACGTCAATTACTCTTACCAAAACATTGGGTTCCAAGATCAGCTAATGGAGCAGTGGATTTTGTGGCGTTGCATGCTGGAGCGGAGATGTGCAGCTTTGTTTGGGTCCATCGACCTCCATTTTCGTTTGTCTGTGTACTGAATAAGGATGATCTCCCTTGCCCTCCTTCATAGTTTTTTTTTTTTTTGCAAAATAAGTTATAGGTAACATAAGAATGTCTTTGTGTCGTAGCTTTACCTATTTCTCATTGTTGTTTCGTGTTGGCCCGTGGTGGCTTTCTGTACTTCCCTGGCTTCGGCCCTGGTTATGCTATTATCCAGTTCTAAAAAAAAAACAACAAAACATTGCTCCAACCTGCCTTTTCTTTCCTTTTGTATTGGAATATGATTTTCACACTCATTTTTTTTTTTCTCCACGTGCTTCTATCGTTTGAATTGATTAAATAAAAGATAATTAATGGACCGAAATAAACAGGATCTGCAGGAGGATGGAGAAAAATGATTTTTCTCTTTTCTTTCAACTGACTTCATAACAGTTTCTTGTAACAAATGCATTTTGGTCTACTTCAGTCTGGTAAGTTATGGTAGGAAGATATATATAATCCCACTTTTCCTTTTTCCATAATTTTTTTTCCCCTCTTTTTCCCTTTTCCTTTTCCAGCTACCTCTTCGGTTAATATCATAATCTAGTTTATCATAAACACTTCGAACAAGGATCATACACGGTAAGATTAATTCAATAAATGTTTTATTAAAGTATAATCAAGAAAATACAATCACAAACACAACAATATACATATCCAGAACATATAAAACCGAAAAACTAAAAAGAAAAAGAAATGAAAAAGAAAAAGGGAATCATGAAAATTAAACATCCGCACAAGCTCTCCAGAACAATAACATAGAGTAATTAATAAGCTACCGTACAGCACATCCAAGAAATCAGATAGTAGTAGTGTAGTAAGCAAGGAGAACCATGGCGGTTATATATGTGATCATCTCCGGTGGTTTAGTTTGATGGGGGTGGGGAGAGGAATGGAATGCTTGGAATAGTTGATGGAATAGTTGGGATTGAAGGGATTGTTGTGGGAAATGATGGCAGTGGGTTGGCTGGCAATGGAGGCAGTGTTGTGGGAAGAGTGGGCATTGCTGATTTTGGCAAAGATGGAATTTGAGAGCTTGGCATTGGAGGAAGAGCAGTTGGACGAGTAGGCAATGGGTTAGAGGGCAGGGGTGGCAAGGTGGCCTTGGGCTGTGTTGGCAATGAAGGCAACGGAGGCAATGTGGTCTTGGGCTGTGTTGGCAATGAAGGCAACGGAGGCAATGTCGTCTTGGGAAGAGTTGGCACTGAAGGCAACGGCGGCAATGTGGTCTTTGGCAGAGATGGGATGGTAGGGACGGGTAGTGCTGGCGGTGGAGCTGCTGGCGTGTCCAAAAGGTGGCGAGCGGCTTGGCTCATATGGACGCTTGAAAATGATAGCATCGCCACCGAAAACAGAAGGAAGAAAATCTTGTGGAAAGCCATGGTTGAACTTGTGACGAAAGTAAAGCTTTGATGAGGAGTTGCTAGGTAATCTCTGAAAATGTTGTTTGTTGTTGTGAAGAGTAGAATGTGCCTTTGGGTATTTATAGGAAAAATGGGGGGAAGTCTCTTAGTGCTTAAATTTGATGAGTTGTGGTTGGAGGAAGCGGGAAAAAGAAAAAGAAATAGTTAGTTCACCTCCCTAAAGACGTTGGTTCTAAATTCAAAACCAATCCAACGCAAAAGAATGCTTCAACCCATGCACGCAAGCCAGTACTAAAATAGTTATTGGACTTGCATTAATTTAGTGAGTTGGTGACGAACCAAGTAGGTAGTGCTGTTATTTCCTTGGTATTGGATTGGCTATGTACGTGTGTTAACTTCTCTCATCTTTTTCATTTTTTTTTGGCCTGTTTGTTTTCTTAAGGGTTTAGGGGGAAGACTCTGAAAACTTAAGTCGACTCCACTTAGTAGGATAAAGTTTGGTTGTTGTTATTGTTGGTTGTTTTTGCGAGGGGTTCCTTTTGTTTTGTTTTATCTTTTTTCTTTTCAAATAGTCATCTAATTACAAGATATGTACGGAAGTTTAAAAGCTGAAATTTATGGGCAAGTCAAGGGCACACAATTGTAGGTGAACAATGGGGGAAATGTACGTGCTTCAGTTGCTTCCTAAATAGCATATCAACCATGTCCAACTTCGAGTTCAGTCAAATGTTACAGCTCTATAGGAGAGGATTAATTGACTAATTAATTAATTACTAAATTCGCCTTTGGCAAATATCAAACTTAAGACTTCTCACTTATAAGTAAAGAGGAATACTACTAGACTGTAATATTTAATGACTTATTATTTATAATTTAAATTATGAAAGAGTGCAACATGTATTTTGGAGAGCAAATAGACAAAGAGCAGAAAACCAAAAGGTAAATTACACAAAACTACCTCAACTATTGGTCGAACCACAATCTCATACCTTATGTTTTAAAAATTACAATGTCATACCTCATCTTACAAATTTGTTGCAATGTCAGACTTCTGTCAAATGTTCTATTAATTTCTCTGTTAAATGTTGACGTGACTTGATACAGGTCCACTTCCTAGTCCAGTTGGATTCAAAATTAATTAAATAATAAAAAACTAAAACTAAAATTATTTAAATATTTTATTAAAGAAGAGGGACCCACCCCCTGCAATCCCATCCCCTCACCCTTCATCCACCATCTCGGTCGTGGGTCTGTCGATTCACTCGTCATTGCTCCAATCTTCCCAGTCTGTCCAACCCATCTTCCCTATCCATCGCTCCCTACCCATCTTCTCCAGAGTTCCTTCTTCAGCTCTTGCCCCTCTTCTTCTTCCTCCTCCCCCTCCTCTTTGTCTTTTTTATTTTTATTTTTATTTATTTTTTCGACGGGTCATACTGCATAGAAAGCTGGAAGACGTTAAAGCTTTACAAATCTTACCACCATTCTATTGGGAATTGGGGACACTTGGGATTCCATAGGAAATATGGATACATTGCTTTTGGTATTCTATGATGCCATCAAAAAGCTTAAAGCTTTACCACCTATTTGAATGTCCTTCACCACTTGGATTTGTTTACAAATTACAAAATTGTTTCCAATCCCAAGTGCCACCCTTGCTCACTCAAAAACCCTATTAAAATACCCAAAACAAATTTTCCCCAATCCCTAATGCTACTCCATCATCATCCTCCCAAAGACGAGATTAGCGACGTCAAAATCCTGGGACTTCCCTGGTTCGATCCGCCATGAATGGCGGCCAAACAGCGTGAACTCTAGGTGGGTCTTGTTCGTGGCACCAAGAGTAGTGGAACGATGGTGGTGGCGACGATGCTTGTTGTCGGAGTTCGTGGTTAACTCACCTGGGAAGCTCGCCCAAGAAACGATGGTAGAGGAGACAAATGGAGAAAAAGGGTGAAGGGATGGGCTTGTAGGGTAGGTCCCATATTTTTAAATAAAAAAATTTAAATAATTTTAGTTTTAGTTTTTGAATATTTAATTAATTTTTAATCCAGCAAGTCAAGGAAGTGGGCCTGTAAAGCCACGTGTGTGGCCCATATTTAAAGGCAGAAAGCATGGGTGGTGGAGATAGAGTATAAAGGAGAGAAAGGAGGGAGGAACCAGATTAATCAGAAAAGGAGAGATGAGAGGGTGACCAATCAGAGAAGAGAGAAATGAGGGAAATGAGGGAAGGGAGAAGGAGAGAAACGGCCATACCTGGTTTCTCCACCCAACCCGTCAACTCGACCTGCTCATATGTCATTCGTACGAACTCCGTTTTGGGTGATCTTGGTGTCCATGGAAAGCCCTTGATGAGCCCTACATCTATGTAGTGTTAGATTTCCAAATTACATCCGGTGACTTCGGCAAGTTTCACTGTCAATTATCACCACCAAAAGAGTCATCTCAACCGCAGGAGCAAGGCCCAAGCTTTGGTGGAGGCATCAGAGTTCGTTTTGAGGGCAAATCAACAACTACCCATTTTGAAAGGTTTCCAGCAAGTTTTCAAGAAATTGAGGCTTTTTCCGGCCAAATTGGCCTTAGTTACAGGTATTAAAGTTGCTCCACTCATTGAGATATTCATTCTTGTAAAATTTGAGATTTTTTAGAAATAGTTGAATTTTCCAGCAAGTTCGGGCAGCCAACCGCCACCTGCGGCGGCACGTGGGCCGAGATATCCCTTAACCTTTTTAGGTTAAAGTTGAATACCTGATTCCATTGGTGAGGTCTGATTGACGAATTTTCGTCATTTGAACATAGTTCCATTAAGGTCCGCCGCTTGATTATTATAGCAATCGACGATCCGACCATTGGATCGTCACAAAACTTTGACACGTTATAATACGTAATTTTTTAGGGTATTAGAAACTTACGGATTGAGAATCCAACATACGGATCTTCCTGAATAGGATATTTAAGTTATATGTTCTATTGATAAGAATTCTAAGACATGATTTGATAATTGTTCTAGGCGCCAATCGTTCGTGACGCCTTGATGTTTGTGTTAGGGAGTTGTAGCTCGGACTCCAAGTGAGTGGGCTTTTGATTTTCTATATATACGTATATATGTTTTCTATTTTCCTAAAAATTGTTTTAAATGGATTTACGTTTTTAAATGCCATGCCATGCTTGCATTTCATTTCATTGTATGCATTGGTATGTATATGCATACTATTGTAAGACGCTGCAGAGGCCAGGTAAGTTTCAGGTGAGTACTGTATGATGTTAATGGTTACATTGGTTATGGTTATACGTAAAGGCATGTAGAGCTCATTATCTTACACCCCAGTGTTAGTGCTCCTGCTCGTGGCTAGGGCACAGTCCTTCACGTGAAGTTCACCTCCTGCATCGCATGCTCACCTTGTATCCAAGTTTGGTGCACAACCTTGTCATACATACCACATTAGGTGGTTTCGACTTGTAGCTGACCCGCGATCATTCGCATAGCCTTCATGTGATCGTAGTACTTGAGCATACTTATTTACACCCAGCCTTGTCGTACAGACCACAATAGGTCGTTTTGACTCGTGTACATGCATATTTGATGAGCTATAGGTTCAGCCGTACATGTCACGTTAGGTGACTCGTGCTGGCATATCATTTTACATTGATTTATTTCACTTGGCTTACTTATTTTATTGATGACATACTTGACATGGCATAAACTCGGTTTTCACTGTTCTCGATCATGATTTCTATATACGTATGTATTATTGTTTTTTGGGAAATTATACGGGTTTTACGACGAGGGGTTATTATGTTTTCAAAAGTTTTTTTATTAAAAACTTTATTTTCAAACCCACTTACCCTTGTTTTTGCACCCCTCCAGGTTTTTAGCGGCTGAAAGTTCGTATCGATGACGATTCGTGGTGAATCTTAGTATAGGTGGCTACCTCTGAGGGTATGATCCTTACCCACACTACTGTACTTTACTTATGCTCTGGCATTGCGTGTGAAATGAGCTCATTGCCGCTCACAGCGCACTCTTATCTTTAGGCACTTTTAGGTTTAAATTTATTCACATTTTCCACATCACTATACTTTATGACTTCGTTACCTTCCAGGTGTCGGCCAGCACAACTCGATTTGGATTCCTAATGGACATTCGGTATCGGGGTGTGTCAAGGCTAGCCTCAAGCCACGTCAGCATTTAATAGAGAAATTAACAGAAAAACTGATAGAGGTTTGACATTGCAACAAATTTGTAAGATAAGGTATGGCATTGTAATTTTTAAAACATGAGGTATGAAATTGTGGTTCGACCAATAGTTGAGGTAGTTTTGTGTAATTTACCCAAAACCAAAAGAACATGGTTCGTTTACTAATCCGTAATCAGAACGAGAGGAGTTGAATTGAAGATGAGTTTGGAATAGGGTGGAATCAAAATTAGATTCCTGTTGAAACTGTTTACTAAAATTTTTAGGAATTGAAGTAAGAATAGTATTGAACCGTGTAAGGTGTTTACTAATTTACATGAACCTGAATGAAAATCAATGTGATTACTGAAATGCTTTCCAAGCTCTAATTTCGACTAATTTTTTTTTGGTAAATTACACTTTACCAGCTCAGATTTGAGGTCTATTGCAACATCATAAAACTTCTTTAAAACATTTCACTTTCATACCTCAATTACTATTTTATTTCAAGATAATACATCTGTTACATTTTCCATCCATTGGTCCGTTAAGAGCTGACGTGGTTGCCACATTTGTGCCACATGGCAATTGTTTTATGCATTTAAAATATTATAATAATTTACCCTATTAAAAAACAAACCCCCAGAAATCCTACCCTGACCCTTGCAACCCAAACCCCCTATCCCACCCACCCCTACCTCCCCCATAACCCTCCCAGCTCGACTCTGCCCCTTCCCAAATCGCAATCCCTGATCCCCAGTCCCAACAACTCGAACCTGCCCCATTTTCAAGAAACCGTTCCCCCCACACCAAAAAACCGCCATCTCGGTCCCCGTCCAGATCCAAACCCTCGCCCTCCTGATCCAAAAGCCCTAACCTGCTTCCTCGGATCCTATTCTCTCCGATGCCTCCCTAGGCAACCCAGATCTCGGCCCGTTTCTGCTCAAGCTGGCCCGGGACACAATCGCCTCCGACGAAGGTCCATACAAGGTGTTGGAGTACGCAGTCCGGGTGTGTAAGTATTTCGAAGAGTGTACGGTAGACTGCGAGCTGAGCCTGGATGACACACCCCAACCCAGAATGTCCACTTGAACTTTGAATCGAACTGTGATGGCCGACACCTGGAATGTGATGAAGCCATAAAGTGTAGCATAGTGGAATATGTGAATAAATTTAAACCTAAAAGTGCCTAAATATAAAAGTGCACTTATGAGCGGGAATGAACCCATTTCACACATGATAACAAAGCATAAGTAGAGTATAGTAAAGTATGATGAGATTTATATCATCAAAGGAAGCCACCTACACCGACGCATAAGAATTCTTCAACTCATGCACTTAAGCCAGTACCAAAATGATCGTTGGACGTACATTAATTTGTGAAGTTGGTGACAAACCAAGTCGGTAGCAATGTTATTTTCCTTGGTATTGGATTGGCTATGGTATTCATCTAATTACAAGATATGTATGGAAATTTAAAAGCTGAAATTTGCGGGCAAGTCAAGGGCACACAATTGTAGGTGAACAATGGGCGAAACGTGCTTCAGTTGCTTCCTAACTAGCATATCAACCATATCCAACTCCAAGTTTTAGTCAAATGCTATAACGCTATAAGAGAGGATTTAGTGATTAATTATTAACACTTCTATGAATGTTAATTACATTTGATGATTAGACTATTGGTTTTGGACCTTGATATTGGTCATGCTATCAAGCTTTAAATATAAATAGGAAATGAAGATTAGCCAATAATGGAGAGTTCCACATAGAAGGATGGAGTTGCACGTTGTGACTTGCTAAATGGCAATTCAGCCTCATGAAACACGATATGTCGTGAAATGTAAACACACCCAGTGCTTGGATCAAGGCACCTGTAACTTTTATGAGAAGGACTATTGTGGATGCAAATTTCCGCCTTCTTCTTCTTGGACAAAATTGCACCTACAAAACAATTAACCCCTTAGGGTCAAGGCCAAGAGCCTCAAGCGCCCACGATGAATGGGGGGGGCTTTGGCCGAAGAACCTCCAATGTCAAAGTTAGAATTTAGAGAGAAAAAGTGTTTAGAGAGTTTTTGGAGTTTTGCAAGAGTGTCAACCTAGGTTTTTTTGTGAGAATGAGAGCCAATATATAGGGCATGGCCAGTTCTCTTTGGAGAAAGAGTGGCCGACCCTTTATGCACATTTTGGGTGTTATTTGGTGATTTATTTAGCAATTAATATATTGATTAGGAATAAATATATTAATTTGGCTAATTAACATAATAAAGGGAATGTTTTTGGGAGGTTATGGAATGAATAAAATAAATAGCTAATTGATTAGCTAAAAAAGGGAAAATGAGGTAAAAGATATATGGAATGAAATAGGCTTTGGGAGTTACCTTGTAGAAGGGATTTGATGAGATAGGTCTTAAATTGTTACCTATTTTGGGCACTTTTGACTTGGTTGAGGGATGATTGCCCGCTGCTCGCGTGTAGGAATCCCGATATGCCTTAAGGGTATTTTTGTCCTCTTTTATCCAAAATTCACGTGTTGCCTTGTGATTATTTTTGGCTCCACAAATACCCCCACACCTGTTGGGCTGCTCGTTGGAAAGGGCAGCAGGTGTAGAGATCTTCTTGCTTTAGGAAACATAAGACTGCTTCCTATTTTGATGTAGATTCCCTATTTACTAGGAAATTAGGTCCTTCTAGGAAAGAGGAATAAATTTCTTTCAAAGCTTATTTAAGTCCACCTTAAGTGGGTTATTAAATCAACTTTGGAGAGCAATTTATTCTACCCTACAAGAGAGAGCTTAGAGGATATTTGTTTCCCCTACTCTAGCAATCTTCTACATCTTTCCCGTGCAAAGGACCGTCTTTCGTTGATTTCTTCGTCTTTTCTGTGCCGTACCGATGTAAGAAAAAAATAATTTTTCCTGTCTTCTTCTTGGATAGTGTTATCGCGGGGCAGTTGTCGGGGTGGTGCGGCACATCGGCTGGCCGGGGCCGGGAGTCGGCTCGTCATAAGCTGATGTGGTATTGTGGTAGGGACCACTGCTTTAGGCTGCTCAATTTAGCTAGAGCCATGAACAGCTTGTGCGACTGGGGTTGTAGATTGAAGTGTTGTGATGTAGTGCTAGATGGGCTGCATGACTCATGTCTTTTGGGCACTTGTTCCTAACGCAAGCTAAGCCGGTGATTGAGAGAAAGGAAAAGGTCGTTGGCCTCATGAGCTGTTGGAATGCTAGGCATGCAGGCTTCCTGCCTGCTAGAATGCTAGGTTGAGACCCCTGCTGAGTACCATGAATGGCGTTGGCTGCTTAGTTCTCTTCGCTGGGAGAAATGTGGATTGCTCCCGAAAATTGGTTTTTCTGATCGGTGTCGTGAAGCCTATTATGAATGAAGGTGGAAAGAAGAGATCTTCCCCGCCTGCTTAAGAGATGCCGGTTGAGAAAAACTAAAGACTTCCTTCGCTGCTCATGAGGGTCTGCCTGCTGCTCATGAGGGTTTACTTGCTGCCGAGATACTTGTGATTGACATAACTTCTTCCAATGGGAAGAAAAAATGACGCTGCTAGATCTGAGCCTGTGGCACCTGCCATGTCGAGAATGGCTAGTATGATTACTGATAGGATTACTCAGCGTAAAGGTCCCTTATGCCCCCAGTGCCGAAGTTTGTACCAAGATGTCTATTGGGAGCTAAGTCCGCTTCACATTTGGAGAGGCTTGCTACTATGAATAACGATAAGGTGGAGTCTGCTGCTAAAGTGGCGTCAAGGCCCACTCCCTTTATTGCTGAGACTGATTCGCCTGATAGGAAGGAAGAGACTGCTCATGTGGGCAGCTATGAGAAATCCACTAAGCCTGCTTCTGGGGAGGCTGCTGAGATCTGTGTTCTTTTGAAACTAGATCTGCTTGAAGACATGGACGCTTGTGCTAAGTTTGTTGATGGCGGTAAAAAGGTTGTTTGCCCAAGTTCCTTTGCGAAGCATACGACCTAATATAAAAGGACTGCTCTGCTTGCTATGATGCATATATAGCAAGGCTACCAAGGAGGTGGTGAAGATTATGGCAGCTGAAGCTTATTCCTCAGCCGAGGAGATCAAGAGGTTGGATTTTGAGCTTATTTCTTTGAAGGGGTCTAATATTTCTGCCCTCATTTCTTTGCAGCTTGAGACCGCTCGCCATGAGATCGTTGACTTGAACACTAGGCTTGACGCGATCCAAGTTAAGTATGAAAATGCAAAAAAGGATATTGGATGTTACATGCCTCAGATTCAAAATCTTGAGTTTACAGTTTCTGAGCTTCGTTTCGCTACTTATGCAAAGGATGAAGAGTTGATTGCTACTTATAATCAAGTGATCCACTTCAAGAGAATCGTCAATAGGTTTGAACCCTAAGTGTTGGAACTTCAAGGTGTACTGAAGATCAACGAAAGTTTGAAGAAGGAAGTGGAGAAGCTGCAGCGCGTCCGTGTTGGTATGCTTGAAAAAAATAAGCAGCTGAAAGGTGAGAAGGATGGGCTTGAGGTTTCGAAACCTTTTATATTTCTTCGGAATAGTTGCTTGCTTTTACTTTTGAGGCTTCCATTGGTGAAGTAGTTGGAGAAGTTAGTGCCCAGGCTGGGGTAGCCGGGGGAGAAGTGCCAGATGATGCCACTGCTAAGAGCGTCGCGGCTGCTGAAGGTGTGGCGACCGAGTAGTCGTGGGATGTCCAAGCTACTGTAGTCTACTAGGTAGCCTTTAGGATTTTATTTGTTTTTCCTTGTAGCTCTTGTTTTGCTTGAACTCCTTCGGCCTTTACTAATTGTTTATAACATGCTTCCTTCGTTTTTCTTCATCTTCGCTTCTTTTGTTCATGCCCTAACCTTTAGACTTGACAGACTAGTGGTAGGCATGCTACTTTTTTTTATAAGCAGACAAGCTTGCGTAGCCTATGCAGCCGTAGGTGTTGGTGTAGAACTTTGCAAAGTTGTTAGCCATAGGGTCGGCAGTCGGATGCCTTACTTACAGAAGTAAACAAGTCTTCGTAACCACTAGGCTGTTAACCTTAGCTTTCTCCAATTCCGTAGGTTGCGTAGCAAGTATCACAACACTTTAGGACTTGGTGTAGGTTGTTCCGCGCTTGGCAAAGGTGAAGCTTATCGACTACGTAGTATGTCGGGAGTGGATAAAGCTTCGTATATGCGTGCTAGCCTGTTTAAGCTTTCACAAGAATGTGCGGTTGTATAAGTTTAACACGTCTTTACTACTCGAAGGGCAAGTCATAGGCAGTCTTTTGAAAACCATAGGCTACCTTAGTGCACTCGGTAGCAGCTTTAGGGTTTTAGGGCAGCTATCTGTAGGACGTACTGCGTAATGTGCCCCTTCCATCTCTAGGGCCGGTTCCCTACGGATTAAGCCTAGATACCCAAAATCCTTCAGTTAGTTAAGCCTTGAAAAAGACCATTATGGCTACTTCTAGGAATCCCAGTGTAAACCATCGTGCATATAGTTATACTAGGGCAGCTAGGCTCATCCACGTTTGGATATTCGGAGTGTAAAGTTTATTCTCCTGTCTTGGAGAGCTGACCCATGTGGGTGTCAGGGAATTGGTTTACCCTCTCGTACTAGAGAGCAATTAGTTTACCTTCTTGCACTGGAGAGCATGGTTGGTCCCTCGAGGGGCACAATTTCTGCGATGAGTCCCTAAGAAGGGCGCAGTCTTCTTTTGAAGTGTAGGAGTGATCAGTTGTTGTAAGCATGCAACCGAGCCAAGTTGTGATTACTTCTGAATTCCTCATTGAAAAATGAGTGAAACGAACGAGAACTTAGCTGTAAGGTAGAAACTACATAACAACTGGATAGTACTTGGCTTGTAAGGTGGTGCCCGATGAGCTTCTTGAGTCTTAAGGCTTTGATGTAGCGAGAGGTCACACATGGTACTTCTTCAGATTGTAGGCGCTCCACTGCTTTTTGATATTTTTATCGTTTCATGGTGGCGAGGGTGTAATTACTCTTGCCGCCTACTCTGCTGATCTTGTACGGACCTTCCCAGATGGGATCTATCTTTTTGGAGCCTTCTTTGTGGGCAGTGATGAATGCTTTTCTTAGGACTAGATGTTCGGGTTGGAACTACCGGATCTTGGCGTTTTTGTTGTAGTTGGAAATGAGTTGTTGGTGGTAGGCTGCGATGCAGGTAATGGTCTGCTCGTACTTGTCCTATACCAGATCTAAGCTTGTGGTCATCTCTTTACTGTTTTGCTAAATGCTTAGTAATAGTGCGGTGATACTTGGCTTGATGACATTGGGACGAATGATTGCTTCTTGAGCCAAATACCAAAGAGAAAGGAGTCTCACCGGTTGCTCGTAGACATCCGGGGAGTTCATTCGGCCATTTTCCCTTCTTGTTGGTGAGGGATTTCTTGAGGCAGTCGAGGATCATCTTGTTGGATGCTTCGGTCCACCACTGCCTTGAGGATATCTTAGCATGGACATGTGCTGCTTGATGCTATAATTTTGGAAAAACTTCACCACATTTTGGCCCACGAATTGTAGGCCATTGTTGGTGATGATGGACTAAGGGATGCCAAATCGGCAAATGATGTTCTTCCATATGAAGTGCTCTATGTCCGTCTGAGTCATGGTTGTTTTGGGCTCTGCTTCTACCCATTTGGTGAAGTAATCGATTGCCACGATCATCATGCTTTTACCCCCAATAGCAGGCGGCATAGGTTTAGTTTGATTGCCCACTACATGAATGACTAAGGACTTGTCTACGGGTGTAGCTCGCTGGCAGGTAATACTGGTACCGGCTTGTAGTGTTGGCAATGGTCGTACTTTTATACTAACTCCTTAGCATCTTGGTGCATGGTAGGCCAGTAGTAGCCTATGTTAAGAGCCTTCTGTGCTAAGGATCGACCTCTGGAGTGATTTTCACAAACGCCATCGTGGATTGAGCTTAGAACCTTCAAGTCATCAGAATGTGCTAGGCAGTAGAGATGTGGTCAGATGTAGGATTTTCGGATGAGAATGCCATCCATATGTAGTAGCGTGTAGCCTTGGTTTGGAGCTTCTTAGACTCCAATATTTTCATGGGGAATGTGCCATTGACCAGGTAGTCTACGATGGAATCTTGTCAGTTTGGAGTTCTACTAACCTGTGGCACCTTAGCTGCTGGCTTTGCCTATATGCTCAGCTCGTCTAGATACTTCACTGGAATAGAACGTTTGAGTTGGTGGTCAAGGGCAGAGCCTAGACCAGCTAGTGCGTCCACTTGAGTGTTTTCTGCCTGTGGAACTTGAGTGAGGGTGTGAGTCTAAAACGTCTCAAGCAGTCTTGTTAGTGATTAGCTAGGAATCCGAATGAATTGCGAGCTTTTTCACTGCCAAGTCTTTTGCCATTCAGAGGCTTGCTAGTAGGGTCTCGTATTCTGCTTCATTGTTGAATACTTTGAAACTTAGGCATCGAACCGTCTGGATGACAAGGACTACGCCTGCTTTTGAACCTTTGTAGTTGGATGCATCGTGGACATACAAATGCCAGAAGTCTCCATCGAGTGGAATAGGCACGACTAGGGTGCGCTCGGTTACCTTCAGGGAGTCGTTGGGCCGCTCTATTACGTCATGAATGCGTGGTAGGGAGCCGTGGAGCTGAACTGCCGGTACATGTTGCTCTATGTAGAATCTTTTGGGGTGACAAGGACAAAACTTGCTTTTAAATGTGTCTTTCCAATGTTTGTCTGCCCTTGGCGAGTCTTTTGGGCTGAGTTGTTACGTTCGTCAGAAAACTTTGCATTCGCCAAGGTCATACGCCTTTATTGTCGCGTGTCTGGATTGGGTGAAATAGTGTGTCATGAAGATAACTGCATGCGCTTGAAGGTAAAACTTGAGCTTCTGGGTTACAACAACTATCGTCCAAGTTAGCTTTTGAATTTTTAATAGCATCGATGAGAGCTTTTGAACTGTAGAATACAGGTAGTCGGGCCCCCAGCTCTTCTCGCATGATGGTAGAGCTTATTGCTGCTTTAGATACAGTTAAACATGCGAATAAGTCCTCCGCTGCTTCCGATTTGGATAGTAGGGAGGTGATGTCAGGTACTTATTTAAGTCCTTGAATGTGTATTGGCGAGCCTCGTCCCAAAGTGCATGCTTCTCTGCTGGAGCGAAAGAGTTTGCTAGAGTTAGATCTTTTTTCATGATCAATTTTTCGAATAGCGGGTGATAAAGTCTTTTTTGGAAGGCTGCTTTACCTATCGAGTCGTTGCATCCAACTATCCTTGCCTTCTCTGCTTTGAACCTCCTCACATAGTCATGAATCGACTCCTTTGGGTTCTTCTTGATGTCGAACAAATGGTCGAACTTCTTTTTGATCGAGCGATAAGATGAATATTCTTTGGTGAAAACCAAAGAAAGTTCATCGAAATTCTGGATGGATTGTGGCGGCAGGGTGTAAAACCAATCTTGCGCCTCGCCTTGTAGAGTGGTGGTGAATATCTTGCACATGAGATCATCGTTGTTTCGATAGAGGATCATTGCGCTTCGGTAGTGCTTTAAGTGTCTCTCCGGGTTTTCATGCCCTTTAAAAGATGTGAAATGTGGCATGCTGAACTCGCGTAGAGGCTCTGCCTACTCGATCTCGTCCGTGAATGGTGACCTGCTTAGGTTGGTCATATTTCGTCGATGACCTCGTTGCGTTGGAAATTGCGCAATCGCTTGGTCAATTGTCTCTCCACTTCTTCCTGAATTTACCTTTGTTGAGGTAGTAGAGTTCTCGGCTGCCCTTAACCATGACTTGCTGGTCTAAGCTAGATTCTTGTCGCGTATTGGGTTGCTACTGTTTGTTTTTCTTGCATCGTGTGGCTCTATAATTGGTGTGTTGTTGTGATTGTCGTGTATTATTATCTCGTGAGTTATTACAATGGTGAATATAGGTTGGGTTTTAGATTCCAGTGCAACAAATCATATGACGTATGATAAAACTTTGTTTCAGTCCGTAAAAGATTCTCATAGAAAGTGTGTGGCAACTGCCAATGGTACTACTGCTATTGTTGCGAACAGTGTCTCTTACACCCTCTCTTCCCTTACATAATTGATTATTGGTTTCGTCATTGTCCCATCACTTAGTGTTTGTACCTCAAGTCACTGAACAATTGGATTGTGTTGTATTAATGTATCATTCTTTTTGCTTCCTTCAGGATGTTCAGACAAAGAAGATCATTGGGGGTGGCACTAAGAGAGAGGGGCTATATTATATGGATGAAGTGGTACCTGGAAGAGCTAATTTCGTTCGTGCGTCATGTAATAGTAATCTACAGAAGGTATTGTTATTGCATCGTCGTTTGGGGCATGCATCGTTTGGTTATTTGAAACATATAGTACCTGATTTGTTCAATGATATTGAAGACTCATAATTGAAATGTGAAGTATGCATTTTAGCCAAAAGTCATCGTGCTTCATTCCCTCAAAGTATGAATAAAAGATTGTCTCCATTTGCACTAGTGCACTCTGATGTGTGGGGATCTTCCCCCATTTACTTTTGTGGATGATTGCAGTCCTATGACGTGGTTGTATATGTTCAAAAATAAAAGTGAAGTTTATGATATGTTTCGTTTGTTTCAACAGATGATTAAAACTTAGTATTCCTCTAATATTAAAGTTTTGCGTTCTGACAATGGTGGAGAGTACATAAATTCTGAGTTATCCCAGTTTCTACAAGATCGTGGAATTATTCATCAAACTACATGTCCGCATACTCTGCAACAAAATGGGGTTGCTAAGAGAAAGAATCGTCATATCTTTGAAACTGCTCGTGCCTTGCTTATTGGTGCGTCCGTGCCTAAATGTTTTTGGCTTGAAGCTGTTACCTATGCCGTGTATGTGATTAACTGCATGCCATCTCAGGTTGTGGACTTCCGTACACCTCTTCAAGTATTGACAGAACATGTTCCTATAGTATCCACGAACACCCTCACTCCTCGTGTGTTTGGGTGTGTAGCGTATGTTCATATTCACAAGATTCATCGTAGCAAATTGGATCCGTGTGCTCTTCGATGTGTCTTTATTGGATTTGCATCTCAACAAAAAGGGTATAAGTGTTACCACCATGACACTTGCCATATATATGTGACTATAGATGTTACCTTTTTCGAATCCGAGTATTTTTATTCTTCACTCCCATCTTCTTCAGATCCCCAGGGGGAGAATACTAGTGGGGATCAGGGTGATCTTGGATGATTGGAAATATTAGACAATGGATCTCGGCAAAAAACTACTGAAAATGAGATAAATAGGTCTCGGCAGGAAATTGCCGAGTATGTGACAGAGTTTCAGCCACTCCCTACCGAGACAAGCATAGCAGATCGGCAAGGATCTGCAAATGAATCTGGAACAGCCTAGCCACTTGCTGTTGCTGAACCTACAACCCCTCTCTCTCGAGCTTGATAGTGTCACCCAATGTGTCTTCTCTGAATATCCCTGAGGTAAGTACCATTAATGCTCATGTAACTAATCTTAATAATGCTACGGGTACATATAAGTTGCCGTCAAGGCAAAATCGTGGTGTTCCTCCTGACAAGTTCTCTCGAAGGAAAAATGAGGTATCCAATAGCAAATTATATGTCATACAAGAATCTTGCACCGGAACGTCAAGCATGGGTGAATAATGTGGAAGCAATCCAAGTACCAACCCGAGTTGAAGAGGCCTTGAAGGATCCTAAATAGGCTGCTGCAATGGATGAAGAAATGATGGAATTACATAAAAATGATACATGGGAGATAATGGAACTGCCAAAGGGAAAAAAATCGGTTGGGTGTAGATGGGTCTTTACAATTAAGTACAAGGCCGATGGATCAGTAGACAAGTATAAAACAAGGTTAGTAGCAAAAGGCTATACTCAAACGTATGGTATTGATTACCAAGAAACATTTTCACCAGTAGCCAAGATGAATACGGTACGTGTTCTTATTTCTTTAGCTGCAAATTTGAATTGGCCACTGAAACAGTTTGATGTAAAAAATGCTTTTCTTCATGGGCATTTGGAAGAAGAAGTATACATGGATTTTCCTCTGAGGTATAATGTCGGAGGGAAAACCGGAGTATGTAGGTTGCGAAAGTCACTTTATGGGTTGAAGCAATCACCGTGGTTTGGTAGATTTACTCGAGTTATGAGGAGGATTGGATATTACCAAAGTCACTCCGACCATACGTTGTTTGTAAAACGAAGGAATGGTAAAGTGATAGCCTTAATTATTTATGTGGATGACATGATAATAACAGGTGATGATTTTGAAGAGATGATGAAACTAGAACAGAGCCTTGCCGCTGAATTTGAGATGAAGAATTTGGGAGATTTAAAGTATTTCCTTGGAGTAGAAGTAGCTCGTTCATCGAGAGGTATCTTCTTGTCTCAATGGAAATATGTTCTAGATTTATTAAAGGAGACAGGCATGCTTGGATCTAAACATGTGGATACTCCTATTATAGAAGCATTATTTGGGAATTTATCCCGATCAGAAACCGGTTGAAAAAGTTAGATATCAGAGACTAGTAGGGAGACTAATTTATTTGTCTCACACTCGTCCAGATATTGCTTATGCAGTGAGTGTGGTTATTCAGTTTATGCACTCACCGAGTGTGGATCATATGGTGGCAATGATGAGAATTTTGGCATATTTAAAGTCTGCCCCGGGAAAGAGGATTTTGTAGAAGCACCATGGGCATATGCGAATTGAGGGATTTACTGATGCTGATTGGGCAGGTGATGTGACTGATAGACGATCAACGTCTGGGTATTTTACATTCATTTGAGGTAATTTAGTTACTTGGCGAAGCAAGAAACAAAAAGTGGTGTCACGATCTTCTGCCGAGGTCGAGTATAGGGGTATGGTACATGGTGTGTGTGAGATCCTTTGGCTACAAAAGTTGCTTTGGGGTCTTGGTTTTAAACAGGAGGAGGCGATGAATTTGTATTGTGATAATAAGTTAGCAAGAGAGATAGCTGAGAATCCTGTGCAACATGATATGACGAAGCATGTAGAGGTTGATCGGCATTTCATTAAAGAGAAGCTTGAAAATAAGATTGTATCAATTCTGTTTGTGAATTCAGAAGAGCAACTTGCAGGTGTTCTTACTCATGCTGTGTGTTGTAGAAATTTTGATGACTCACTTATCACGTTGGGCATGTGTGATATCTATGCACCAACTTGAGAGGGAGTATTGCGTGAGTTGGTATGCAGAAAGGGAATGTAAATATGTGTAATTATTAGTCATATTTAAGGAAGGTTATTTGTGTTCTTTATTGTTTTTCCTTATGTAACAAGGATTGTATGTACTTATATTGAGAATTATGGAATACATGGAAATTACCCCGTAAAATTCTATTGTTTCCACTAGCAAATCCAACGATATCACTGGTTTCTATTTGTTTTCATTGTTAATTTGATATCGTTGGATTTCAATGAACTCTCCTTTCTTGGGGTTCTGTACATATTATATCAATGAAAATGATTGTTGTTCAAAACCAAAAAGAGAGAAAAAAAGAAGATAAACTTAGGTTCTTTCATTGGTCTCACAACTAACCAGAGGCGTAACCAAACAGAGAGGCTGATAGACTCACTAGGGTTTATGGTTACTAGTAGCTGTTTTTAATGGTTTTGAGATGCTGTAACATTATTCAGGACGCTTCTTTGGAAGAGAAGGCGGGTTCTTCCATCTCTCCCATTATGCTTTCATTTGAATAAACAAATTACAAGAAGAATAAATAAATTCAAGTCTCTGGAAGCATTAAACAAACAAAATCATTGTCCTAATAAAACCCTAATGATTCCATATGCCAAGAGGCAGTAGACAACAATCCCGGTAGTGAGTTGGCAGGGCGAGCTAGCTAGCTATGAATAAAGTAGTAGAGGTACGTAATCAGAAAGATGAACAAGAGCAGTACTACAGAAAGCTACCTTAAACACTGGGCTCACCCATTAAGCTCTTTGGGTTCGACCAACAAACCAGTAAACATGGTCGAAGTCTCTTCTCAACAGGTCTAAAACAAACCCTTTCTTTGTCACCCTTTTGAATCCTCTTTTCTCTAACCACTCTTTTCTGTGCAGCCTTTATGGGAAGTCAAGCTTAATGCCCTTCTCTCCGGCACTTCGGGGACGGTTGGAACTTCTGTAACCATGGCTGAGTTTAGCGCCCTCGCCAAGTTGTAGGAACTTATGTCACTCTCGCCCTCATAAATCTTCTAATGTAAAGGTTTTAACTCTGTGGGAGAGTGCTTGAACAACCTTGCATCCGACAGTCTATTGAGCAATGAGTGTGTTGTTCATCTATCAACTGTCCTGGAAAGAACTCGACAATATTTCATTGTTTTCAAGAAGGCTCTTCAGGCAGAGGGCGACCTCAAAGCTGTAATTGTCGTTTTCAAAGCTATTCAACCAGGGCTAGAGGCAATAAAGGCAAAGAAGGAAACACTGGCCAACCTTGACCGTCAAATCGTCGAACTTCATCATTAGAGGTTGGTCCTTGCTTCTGAGCTTGAAAAAGATTTTGAGTCAAACAAACCTCGACTGGCAGAGTACGTGGCTTGCACGAAGTGGATACAGCAACTAAAGCTTGACAAAAGAACATGACAGGTCGAGGTTACGATGGGCGAAGTGAAGTGGCTAGAACTAAAAGTGGCTCTTGAAGCTTTCCTTCATTTGACTCCTTAGGATTTACTTTGGTGTCGACTTGTAAGCCGGTCGATTTCTTTTGTAATTTTGTGTGTACAGCCTTTGGAAATTAATAAAACAAATCTTTTATTCTTAAATCTCCCAAGTGACCGGATAATATTTCTTTAAGAATTTCCCATTGATCGATAATTTATGAATTGAACCAGTTCGATCCTTGAGGTGGTATGCTCTTTTGCCAAGAAATTTGTGGACGATGAATGGTTCTTCCCAATTCGACGACCATTTCCCGAATCTAGGATCCTTAATCCTAGTGGTAACATGGTTTGCCACACTAATTTACCTTCATCGAATGTCTTTTGCCTAACTCGTCGATTAGAAGCAAGTTCGGCTATCTTTTTGTGCACCACTAGTAAGTTATAGACATCGAGTCGAGTTTCCTCCAAATCCTCTAACTCTTGCCTCATGGCTTGGCTATACTCAGCACTGAACAAACTGTTTTGTTCAATAACTTAATGAGTTTATGCTTAGCTCGAATGGTAGCATCGCGTCGTGTCCATAAGTTAGCGCATATGGGGTCGTCCCTATTATTGATCGGGAAGTTCGATATGCCCATAATTCTTCGTTTAACTTCAAATGCAATATACCAGGCTTTTCTTTTATCATTTTCTCAAAGATACCAATTAGAACTTTATTATTTACCTCGGCCTGTCCGTTTGCCTGTGGGTAATACGGCGTAGACTGTTTAAGTCGAATTTTCAAACTTGTTGCATAATCTTTAAGCCTGTCAATCGTAAAAATTATGCCATTGTCCATTATAATTGTTTCTGGTATGCCGAATCTCATCACAATATTTTCCTCTACAAAATTGCAAACTTCTTTAGATGTTAACTTGGCGTATGATTTTGCTTCGACCTACTTGGTGAAGTAGTCGGTCGCTACTAGTATCCATGCATGCTTTGCCGATTCGAAAGACGCTTTAATCTTACTGATTACATCCATGGCCATCCTTTGAACAACCATGGCTTAGTGACCGAGTGAAGTAATTCAATTGGGACCCTCTGTATGGGCCCATGGATTTGACATTGTACACAACATTGCGTGTATTCAATGTAATCTTTTAACATACTTGGCCAAAAATAACCATGTCGACGGAGTAACCAACGTGTTTTGCGTCCAGATTGATGAGGCCCGCATATTCCTTCGTGTACCTCTGCGATAGATTGGGCTGCTTCATTCGAGCTAAAGCATAATAATAACAGACCGTCTTCACCTTTTTAGTATAGTTCATTCTGGTACATTATGTAATTTATGGTGTGTACCCTTGTCTTGCGGTCGTGTTTGCCACTAAGATTGTCAAGATACTATATGATTAATCTTCTCTGGTCATCTGGTAATGTCTTGACCGCACAGATATCTATAGGATCTTCTTCTTCCAACAACGAAGGTAGGGACATAACTTGTGTACGGATTATGTGGTTGTGTTGGAGAACTTGTTGATTAACCAGGGATGGGTGTAGACATCGCACCACTGGTATGACTCAGCCCAGTTTGCCCCCCAAGAGTTATGCTCCAGAGGCTATTTGAGCCAACTCGTCTACGTCAGTATTTCAAACTTATGAAATGGGCTTGAATGTAATGCTTGCAAATGATTCGGCTAAATAGCTGGCAACCATATAATAAGGTGCCAGAGTACAACTCATGCAACGAAAAGTCTCATTGAGTTGGTTAATCATAAGTTTTGAATTGCCAAGGACAAGCACGCAGGCTACCCTCAAGTCATGAAGGACATTAAGGCGGATGACGAAGGCTTCATATTTAGCATGATTGTTTGTACATTTAAAATCCAACTTGAGAGAAAAATACCATTGGTAATGATCAGGGGATTAGATGATGATTCCAACGCCTGTCAAGGTCGAGGTACTAGAGCCGTCAAAATACATCGTACAATAATTATCATGTGTTTCCACCATGTCGATTTCGACATCGTTGCCCCTAAAACCGTTTAGAGAGGGATGTTGAGCTAAGAAATCAGCCAGTGCTTGTCATTTGACAGCTTTTTGGGGCACGTATTTCAAACTAAATTAGGACAGCGCCATTCTCCATTTTCCAGTTTGGCCTTTTACTATCGACCGAGTGAGCATATAGCGAATAATATCTGTTTGGGCGATGACCTGAGTAACAAAAGGGAGCATGTAATGCCTGAGCTTAGACGCAATGAAGAACAAAGCCAAACAAAGTTTCTCGATGGCTAAATAATTTATCTCAGCTGAGTTGAGATTCCGGCTACGATAAAAAATGGCCTACTCCCACCCAGTGTCGTTATCTTGTGTAATAAGACAACCAATGGATTCCTCAGCCACCGAGATATACAACTTAAGATGTTTATTGCATCGAGGTGGCATGAGGATAGGTGGGGTAGTGAGAAAGACCTTGATTTACGTGAAAGCATCATGATGCTCTTCACACTTTTCAAATTTGACAAAACCCTCAAGTTTCAAGAGCATGGAGAATGCCTTCATTTTCCCTGCCGAATTAGAAATGAAACAGTGGAGGAAATTGATTTTGCCAAGTAAGGATTGTAACTGCTTCTTGGTTTTCGGGGGTGGAGCATCAATGATCACTTGAGCTTTATTCTCATCCACTTGGATGCCACGATGATGTACAAGGAAACCAAAGAAGTTGTCAACCGATACACCAAAGGCGCATTTGGCAGGGTTCATTTTAAGGTTATGTTGGCGCATACGGAGGAAAGCTTGCCGAAGATCATCTAAATGTGTTCGACGACGCTTTAATTTGACCACCACATCATTGATATATACCTCCACGACTGTGCCAATCAAGTCATGAAAAATAGTATTCATAGCGTGTTTGTATATGGCACCGACGTTTTTAAGGTCGAACGACATGACGACCCATTCAGGTCCCAAGTGCCCCGGAGCAACAAAAAGCAGTTTTGTGGACATCGGCCTCGGTAATGAAAATCTGGTTGTAACTAGTGTGGCCTTCCATGAAAGATAACATCTCGTGGTTTGCTGCGGGGTCGATTAACAAGTCTAAAATTGGCATTGGATATTCGCCTATAGGGGTTGCCAAGTTCAAATTACAAAAATCAATGCAAATACATAGAGCACCATTTTTCTTTAAAACTGGGAGGATATTCACCAACCATTCGACATATCGAGATGTACAAATAAACTTGGCTTTTAAAAGTTGAACTAGTTCATCTTTTATGCCAAGTCAAACTTCGGTCGAGAATCGTCAAGGGGGTTGGCAGAAAGGTTTACAAACAGCCTTGATGCCTAATTTGTGTTCAACGAGTGTTCGATCCAGGCTAGGCATCTAATGGTAACTCTAAGTAGAACAATCTTTAAATTCTTCGAGTTATTTACAAAGCTCGGCTTTCATAGGTTGGGGTAACAAAGAACTAATAAATAAAGGCCGAGCGTCATCGGCTGTTCCACCATTTATTTCTGGCTGGTTTGGTATTGATGTGCTTTGAAAAAAAAAATGATTCTACTGTGCTGTGAGAATAAGCAGCTGTGAAATAAAGCAGCAGAGTGTTTGGTAAACTTTTATGTAAAACAACTATGACTGTATGAAAAGTGTATAATATTAAATGTGCCATTAATTTAATTTTCTTAATAAATAAAGGTGAATTACTAAATATACTTTATTTATAAAATTGATAACAAAGAGTAAAATTCATCCATTTTTTTAGACCCAATGATGATTACAAAAGCAAATCTTAATTGTCATTAGAGAATTAGAACACTAATTAAAGAACAACAATAACACATCACAACATAACAATAATTTATAAAAAAATAACTAAAATTTAGAACAAACCTAGTAGGCAGTGAGTGGAGTCCTGAGTAGTGAACCCATCAATTGGTTTTCGGGTTCGGTATGAGGAACAACCCGAAACTGGTGCCTTTGGAAGGCAAAAAGCCCAAGAACTTTTGCAAATTGGTCTAAATATTGATCGAGCACAGAAAGTACGAAAATGCCATTGAACAATCCGTCGCATCCTCCCCTTGCAGCCCATTGTGGCTCATCTTCATCTCCAACCCAAAGGGCTTGATGAAGGAAGATTTTGTGAAAAACATGTTCATTTAAGCAACATCTATTAGCATGCAATTAACAATTAAAGGCGGAATCATGCTTGCATGCACTTAAAAACAAAACACTAACCATGAAATTCAAAGCCTAGTAGATTGGTGAACCAAGACTCAACTCAAATCAAAGTGAGTTGAGAAATTTATACCTTTGTAGATTCCTCTTTGCATAAGCAAAGGCTAATCACCCAAAGAGAAGGCCTTCATTCCTTGCATCTTAAATCTATGGATTTGGATGGATGAAAAGGTTTCTCCAAGTTCTCAAAATAGAGAACCTCTAAGTCTCCACACCAAGGTTAGATTGAAGAAATGAGTGACCTTGGAGGAGTGGGATTGCTAGCTAATCCCTCCAAGGGGGCCGGCCTCTTTAGAGAGAAATGAGAGCTTTGTGTTCTCTCCAATTTCCTAAAAAGAAACCCTTAATGAATTTAGGCTATAAAGTCCTTTATATAGTCCCTTCAAATAAGTGACCTAAAGAACCAAAAGGCCATTCTCTCTAACATGGCCGGCCATAAGGGTTTTATTGGGCTTTTGGGCCTTTGTGAATTAAGTTGTCATACAACTTAAGTCAATGGGCTTGACGTTCGAAGCCCATTGGGCCTTGAGGCCCAAAACTAACCCGTGGCCTTTTACGAACTTATTCGTTTGATTAATTAACATATTAATTAATCCTTGCCATAAATAATTAAACCATTTAATTATTCTTACTCATCTCCATTGTTTCTTCAATCTCCACCTTACACGGTGTACGATCCATTAGGTTCCTTTTAGCGAGGCAGTGGGCGATTAAAACCATTTCAAATCGATTGTGAATTGAAACTTACTTTCAATTCTCCCTTTAGTGATTATACACGTTTAGGGCTTCCACAAACCATGAGTGACACCTAGCAGCATATCATGGTTACCCAAGCTAATCAGAAGAGGTGGAGAACCTATTCAGTTTAGGATTACAAATGCAATACGGTCTTTCTCTAATACAATACTCTTGACCACATTGTTTGGTTTGATAGTTTATTCATGTCTACTATCCAATGTGATTCGTTTACTTATATGATTACCTTGAATGTGATTTGGAACGCCTTCCTAAATCTCATTCATACTCTGATCAGAGATTTTCAATCATATCATAGAGTATTCTCCCCCAAACGGTTTGAAGGTTAGAGATCCCTTGTTGCGCATTTAATTATCTCCATGGCTAAGTGGCTTAACCCCAACGATGCCGTGGACACCCGCGGATGGGGTGACTTTGACATAATCAAAGATCAAGGACTTAACCACAAGACAACTGTGATGCCTCAGGTCAAAGGACTACTTTGCATTATCCCAACCATGAGTTCTCATGTGACATGAATATAAGAACTCTTCGTTGATCGTGTTCAGTGAACTTATTCTCTATTGAGCACCTACGTACTTGTCTTGATGTCACACACACCAATGACTCGAGACTAGTCACTCTCTCTGAGAGAAGACACATCACGTACTGATCTTAACGGACTGTCAATGCCCAATTGGCAATCCTATGATCAGGAACGTTTAGGATGTGTCTACGAAAGAATGGTCTCATGAATCTAACTTCTTTAGATTGCACTCTCCCAATCACATATTCCTTGGACTTATCGTTTAAGCATATAACATTTATATGAGACGGCTCAAACAATAATCTTTGCCCTTTATATTTAAACTACATTAGTTTAACTTTGTGAAATGTCCGTAAAGTATCATCATATGATTGGTTTTAGGGCACATTTCCAACAATCTCCCACTTGCACTAGAGCCAATCAGCTTGGTCATCAGTGATGATACCTTTTCTGTAGTCATTTCATAAATGGCTGAGTAGTAGGCCTAGACAATGGATATCCATATGTTATCCATAGAAGCAACCTTGAGAATAACGACGTCACCATTATACATGATTCTCAATCATGTGGTTCAGTCTCTCATATGAGTTCGGATCTTGATGAGACCTTGATTCCCTAGCTTGAGCTATCGCCCCATTAGTGTCATAGTGTCAGTACACTAGATACACTTTCTGGTTGAAACCGAATAGAGAGTTCATAAATGAACTTTCCCATCCAAACAACATTGTTGTAAGCTTCTATATGGCAATATATTTTGCATTCATAATGGAACACACTAAAGTCATTACTTTAATGTTTCCATCCAAATATCTCTTTAGTCATAATAAAGAGATATTTGTTTATCTCTTCATTCATAATGAAGAAACATCCAATGATGGATTAGATTCATAATCTAATACATTTACGCTTCCATTACGTTACTCTAATTCTTCCTCGATCTTTGAGGAATTTATCCTTTAGTATTTCTTAAATACTTAAGGACTCACTTGACAGTTGCCATGGTTCTGATCCTGGGCTTGTACTGATATCGTCTTGTACCTTTCTAGGTACAACTCATATCAATGTTTTTCATACAATATGAAGTACATAAATCACCTTTCTGCGTATGCATAAAGGATTCTATTTACGCATTATTTCTTTGGGAGTCAAAGAGTACGTTCTCTTTGAGAAGAGCAACTTCTTAGTCTCACTAGAGTTGTCCTTTTGATTGAAGTTCATCATCATATGAGAAACTTCCTATCATCTTTTGTTTATATTTAAGACTTGATATAATCCAATTATATCCTAAAATCTATCAATATAGATTTCCATCCCATGTATATAGACTATGTCTCCCATATACATTGTATCTTCATATAATGTTTTAAAGTCATAACTTTAACGAAGAAGTAATCTTTTCATTTCCAAAATTAATATATCATATATATGTTAAATTTTAGGAATATGATTAACTCCCACTAATCTTTTGTAAACCTAGTAAACAAAAGATTCATTTACATCTTTATGAGAAATCAAACGATTTGATCCTTTTCTTATAAGAGGCTTATAGCTCCTACTAGCTTGCTAAGATTCATGATGGATGGATCTCTACAACTTACATGTCTTGTGATTTATAGTTTTAGACATATATTATCAAGACTATCTTAATAATGGTTTCAGAAACCTATATTATGTACAAACATTGAATCACCATTTAGTTGTAGCTAGCTATCTTCGAATTAATTGAAACCAAGACTACGTCAAAGATGGTTTCTTCGAAGTCAACCATTCTTTTGATTGTAGTTACCTTAAGCTACCAATTAGCTTATGAAGGTTTCATTATTTCGGGTCAAATGGTACTTTACCATTTCCTTGAGTATATATCGTATATACACTCAATGTAGTCATAAGGATTTTCATTCTTATTTCTTTCGAATTAAGAGGTGCAACTCTATGACATAGTCATAAAGTTCAAACCATTCAACTGAGACGGTTTATAAATCCTTCTTGACTACCTTGGAGCTTTTGGTATAGGAACTAGGTTGTTATATTTGTTGATTATTATCTTGTCTCTCAGAGAACCCATTCTTTGAGTTCTATCTCTCGTTCATTTGCTCTTAGGCAAATCACATTGTAGGATTACAATGAACTACCCAACAAAACAACATTTGTTAGTTGGTTTATAGAAGTGGTATCCAAAAGTTAATTTAAAGATATCCCACAAGATTGTTATCAAACAAATATTGCTTATTAGCACACAACCCCAAATCTTAACATGCTTAAGATTTGTCTTTCTTTCCAACTACATCTTATGGAGTTATGAAAATTTTGGAAGATCTTCTAATTGACAATCATATTGTTTTAGAAGTATATATATCATATATATGGGTAATAGATAACATCCAACGAACTAAATCTTATTCGAGTTCGTTCTTCTCCTAATGGAGAAATTCATTATCTTATGATGCTATTCTCCTTGATATCTTTCAAGGAAACTCATCTAAAGTGTTACTTTTCTTTGGATCAAATCTAAGGAGGTAAATACTTTAGACGTCTTACTCATCAACTTACATTTCTTGAATTCTTAGAAACATTTTGCAAAGTATTCGGACTTGTGTTTATTCATAATAAACTATAGTCCAACCGAAAGTGATCATCGGTGAATGTCATCTTGCACGAGTAGTATTATGTTGTGGACAAGTGCCACTAACATCTAAGTGAATTAACCTCAACAACTTTGTGATTCTTTCTTCTTTCCAAAAGAATAAAGATTCGAACATTTCGCCTCTATACAATTTTAATAAGAAGGTATTGGATCCGGATCTAACGATCCAAAGCATCCATCTATGACCAACTTGTAATTTATGTTTTAGAGGTATCACAACTCAGTTGGGATTAGTCACTACCTTGCAACCTTTTGGGTTTTAAGCATCATTATATTCTAAACAGTTAACACTACCATATCATCTCTACTATAGAGACAATCAATTAGATTACTATAATCCAATTATTGATTAATAAAGAACAATGTTTTGTCAAACAAAACATTCATCCATCTCTACTATAGTGACGGAATTAAGTTCCTTAAAATTGGAATGTAAAGACAATCTTTGGTTTTTCCAATTTCTTTGGTAGTTCATATGAGGAAGTAAGTACTATCTGCTTTCGCAGATATCTATATTTTGTTCACATTCCGAATGTGAAGCACCTTTTTCTTCTCTCATATATCTTCTACTTCTTATTAGTCACATTTTTACAACGATTGTAAAACATAGTTACTAATACGGAATCAAGCATTCAAGTAGAAGAACCAACTGTTTTGAACTATTCAAGAACAATTTACAATACCTTTGAAAGGTGTGTTCTTGACACTTGCAAGACATTTCTTGCAAATACCCCTTCCAATGTCCATCATTTCATAAAGAAAGTTTGTTCCCTTGGAGTTATTTTTATCTTCTTCATTTGACTTCTCCTTTGACTACAATAGTCATGGTCCCTAAACTCCCACTATCTCTCTTGAAACCTATTTCAATTGTGTTATACACATCAAACATTTTGGAGAATGTGTGGTTATTGTTCACTATATAGTTTACAATAAACTTAGTGAACCATTAGGATAGGGACACAAAGGTGAAGTCCTTGCCTAGTTTCCATCTCGTTAAGTGGTTTATCACTTCAACACTCAATGATTCAAAATCATCATAAGTCCATGTTGATGGACAATTTTTGTCAACCAACAATTATGTTCTAAACATAATTACAAACTTTCAAGAGTTGTTCAAGGCAACTCTCATTTCTTCATACAACAATTTGTAAGTGAAGAATCATGGCACATAAAGTGTCCATGCCATTGTGCTTTCTTCTTAAGTTCTTTGTTTATTTAACAAAGAAAACAAGCACTAGTGTTTGCATTGACTAAGGGTTGTTCAAAGCAACTCTTATTTCTTCATACAACTTTTGTAATTGAAGAATTATGACATTAAAAGTGTTGTCCTCTTTATGATAGACTTTTTCTAACATATTCTTCTAATGATACATTATCAATAGAAAGATTGTGAGGATGAGACTACTTAGGTACATTTACAAGCCATTAAAGACAATCTATGGTTTTGTAGTACCAAGTCCGGAAACTAAAGCTTTCGGCTTTTATTTGTCAAGTGTTGGATAGCGTTTGCAAATATATTGGTAAATAAATACATAACGAATATAAATTGATTGATTTTAAGCCATTTGATCGGGGTCTTTAAATCAAATAGCACCACCCACTATTTTTGGCAAATTCCATATCCCTCATTGGAATTCGAGAGTTTTGGAGGAAACTCTTAGTAGGGTATGGGAGACTCACTACTACCAAGCCCACCTCACAATGATATGATGTTGGCTAGCATTAATAATAATGAGAAAGTACGCTTACTCATTTGCATCTCTTGCAAGTACCCATCTTATTTGGCCTCTAGAGAATGTTACCTCACAATGATATGATGTTGGCTCCATTCCTCTTAGTTAAGTTCTTTCCTACCATGCCGGTTTAGAAAGGGGTTCAAGTATGACCTCACGATGATACGATGTTGGCCACACTCGTTGCCTACCTTAACCTCATCAAATGTTTTAAATAAACTCCTCCTGAGTATAAGCATGCACTTTGCACTCCCCCATGATAGGGTGAAGGCGGTGTACAAGTCATAAACGCTTGGAGCCTACCATGGTGGAAGGCCACGAAAGAGTGTTCAAAGCACTCTCACGCTTATCAAACTTAATAATGGTTTGGTTTGAGGGTGTTAGGTCTCATCACATATAAATATTCATTTTAATCTTATTAAAACAATTTTGGTCCTATTACAACTATTGGTCCATTTGATTGAATTTAGTTGTATATAATACTCCCACTATGCTTATAAAACGGTTTTTAAAGCAAGAGTATATGATACTACTAACATAAACTTTGCATTCATTTGATGGACTATATAGTTGCCTTAGGGCCTTAGGATGACTATGAACCTTTGTTTAGATTCAACACGAGCCTAGTGTTGAATCTCGGTCTAGGGATGGTGATTGATTTTAGTTACGCGTTTAATCACATTAAGGCGTGTTGTCTTAGGGGTGTTGGACCCAACTACTTCATTTTCATGCATATCAAATAAAGCAAGAAAGAAGTACTTCAAAGTAAAGGTGTGCTTATGCTCATTACAACATTTGCATAATATAAATTACTTTAAAGTAAAGAAGAGCTTAAGCTCTTTTACAACATTTGATCAAATCAAATTACAACCAAAATCTAATCTACACATTCCCATGGTTCAAACAAATTTGAAACGGCCTTTCACATAGCTCAATTATCATAGGCTTAGGTTCATAATCACCCTTTAATTAATTAACACTTTAACTAATTAAATTGAATGCAACATTTTCATTTGGTTTTTGTATCCATAAAATTGATTTAAATGGAGCTAAATAAAATGAAAATCCAATTCTCATTTAAAGAGACAAAACAATTTTGTTCTCAACCTAATTTGGGCCAAAATGCAATTACCACAACTTTTGGGCCATATTGCATAAACATAAACTTTTGGGGTCACTTTGTAAAAACACAAAAGTCCACTACTTCATGTAATTACAACTAGAACCCAAAATTTAAACAATGCAAAAACTTCATTAAAGGAGCAAAACAATTTGTCCTTTAGCGTTTTTGGACCTAAACGTAAAAACGTAAACTTTTGGGCCAAAGTGCAAATACACAAAAGTATCAAAACTTTATGTAATTGCATAAAAGCCCCAAAAGTACTCCCTTTGAGGGAGTGGCCGGTTATAGGAAGCAAAGGGAGTGATGTGTGTGTTGATTTGTAGTTTTAGACATAAAGCATGCAAGTGGTGCATCACATAAATGTCATGCAAGTGGTGTGTGTGAAAGGAAATTAATTCTTTCACACCCACCAATATTTCTTACACCTTTTAAATAAATATCTAACACATTTAAATATATGATAAATCATAAAACAAAAACTTTATGAAATAAATCAAAACTTTGAATCAAAACACCAAACCTTTTTGTTCTTGGCAAGAACATCAAGAACAATGAAGAACATCCATGAAAACTCATAAGAGCTCCATAAATGTTTTCAAGCAATAAAACTAAAATTTTCACCATTCAAAATGGGGCTAACATCCTAGGGTACTTAGGGGTTCCAAAAGTCACTTTAAAACACTTTTAACAAGTCAAACAAGAACCCAAAAAATCACCCTTTGGATTTGGCCGAAAATCCCCAAAAACTTGGCACCAAATTTTAGCTCTAATATTCATGCTCATATGAACTACATCTACAACATTTGAGATGGCAAATTTTCTAACAAAATTTACATTCAAAGAAACAAGAATAAAGCTTGTAACATATTAC
The DNA here is from genome assembly GCF_916048215.2 of Malus sylvestris. Lineage (NCBI taxonomy): Eukaryota > Viridiplantae > Streptophyta > Magnoliopsida > Rosales > Rosaceae > Malus > Malus sylvestris. The sequence goes on from NC_062260.1 coordinate 10,704,507, forward strand.
AACTTTTAAATCAAAACTATGAAATACAAAACCCAAAAGGATTCACCAACTACTAGACCTAGGCTCTGATACCACTTGAAGGAAGATTTTGTGAAAAACATGTTCATTTAAGCAACATCTATTAGCATGCAATTAACAATTAAAGGCGGAATCATGCTTGCATGCACTTAAAAACAAAACATTAACCATGAAATTCAAAGCCTAGTAGATTGGTGAACCAAGACTCAACTCAAATCAAAGTGAGTTGAGAAATTTATATCTTTGTAGATTCCTCTTTGCATAAGCAAAGGCTAATCACCCAAAGAGAGGGCCTTCATTCCTTGCATCTTAAATCTATGGATTTGGATGGATGAAAAGGTTTCTCCAAGTTCTCAAAATAGAGAACCTCTAAGTCTCCACACCAAGGTTAGATTGGAGAAGAAATGAGTGACCTTGGAGGAGTGGGATTGCTAGCTAATCCCTCCAAGGGGGCCGGCCTCTTTAGAGAGAAAGGAGAGCTTTGTGTTCTCTCCAATTTCCTAAAAAGAAACCCTTAATGAATTTAGGCTATAAAGTCCTTTATATAGTCCCTTCAAATAAGTGACCTAAAGAACCAAAAGGCCATTCTCTCTAACATGGCCGGCCATAAGGGTTTTATTGGGCTTTTGGGCCTTTGTGAATTAAGTTGTCATACAACTTAAGTCAATGGGCTTGACGTTCGAAGCCCATTGGGCCTTGAGGCCCAAAACTAACCCGTGGCCTTTTACGAACTTATTCGTTTGATTAATTAACATATTAATTAATCCTTGCCATAAATAATTAAACCATTTAATTATTCTTACTCATCTCCATTGTTTCTTCAATCTCCACCTTACACGGTGTACGATCCATTAGGTTCCTTTTAGCGAGGCAGTGGGCGATTAAAACCATTTCAAATCGATTGTGAATTGAAACTTACTTTCAATTCTCCCTTTAGTGATTATACACGTTTAGGGCTTCCACAAACCATGAGTGACACCTGGCAGCATATCATGGTTACCCAAGCTAATCAGAAGAGGTGGAGAACCTATTCAGTTTAGGATTACAAATGCAATACGGTCTTTCTCTAATACAATACTCTTGACCACATTGTTTGGTTTGATAGTTTATTCATGTCTACTATCCAATGTGATTCGTTTACTTATATGATTACCTTGAATGTGATTTGGAACGCCTTCCTAAATCTCATTCATACTCTGATCAGAGATTTTCAATCATATCATAGAGTATTCTCCCCCAAACGGTTTGAAGGTTAGAGATCCCTTGTTGCGCATTCAATTATCTCCATGGCTAAGTGGCTTAACCCCAACGATGCCGTGGACACCCGCGGATGGGGTGACTTTGACATAATCAAAGATCAAGGACTTAACCACAAGACAATTGTGATGCCTCAGGTCAAAGGACTACTTTGCATTATCCCAACCATGAGTTCTCATGTGACATGAATATGAGAACTCTTCGTTGATCGTGTTCAGTGAACTCATTCTCTATTGAGCACCTACGTACTTGTCTTGATGTCACACACACCAATGACTTGAGACTAGCCACTCTCCCTGAGAGAAGACACAGCACGTACTGATCTTAACGGACTGTCAATGCCCAATTGGCAATCCTATGATCAGGAACGTTTAGGATGTGTCTACGAAAGAATGGTCTCATGAATCTAACTTCTTTAGATTGCATTCTCCCAATCACATATTCCTTGGACTTATCGTTTAAGCATATAACATTTATATGAGACGGCTCAAACAATAATCTTTGCCCTTTATATTTAAACTACATTAGTTTAACTTTGTGAAATGTCCGTAAAGTATCATCATATGATTGGTTCTAGGGCACATTTCCAACACTTGAAGGGTAATTTCGCCACTGTATTCCCCTCAAACAGCAAGTTGAGCAATTCGAAGATGAAGAAGAGGACAAGGGTGATGACGGCGCCAGACTTGAACTTGAAGAGCGACAAATCGTGGCTGGATTCCTTAAGACTGCTCTTAATGCGGTCGATCTCCTTTGCAAGTTTAGGTTTTTGGTTTTTTTTCATCCTAAACTTTGAAATAAAGCTGGTTTAAGGTGTTTACTAAACACTAAAAACTCTCCCAACTTTTTTTGATACCCACTTTTTAAAAATCATCTCAGTACCAAATTAGGGCTAAGGGCTGGTTTCGTATTGCTATGCTTTGAAAAAAAAATTGCTTCTACTGTGCTATGAGAATAAGCTCAAGCTCATTTTTGTTGCTTCACGTTTTCAGCTTTTTTTCACCAAAAACTATGAAAATAAGTTGCTTTTAAGTATTTACTAAACACCTTTTTGAGCTCAGATTTTTTTATACCCATTTTTTCTAAAAAAAAATCACTTCAGTACCAAACCAATACTTCATCTAATGGGTCTTTGACTTGGGACCGACTGTCTTCGAGCTTGGATGGGGCAACTTAGATTTTATGAAGTGACAGGACTGGACCGTTGCCTCATTCGGCGAGGAACTCTACTAAGTTCACATCAGAAATAGTATACCAATTGGCCATCAGGTGTTCCATAATGGATGAAACTGCAACCCGGCGTCTATCCTATTTGGTATCAGGCATCAGGATCGTTAATTAGGTTAACCAACCCGAGTCTCGCCGAGTCTTGCAGAACAGTCTCGATGCCAACCTCAATGGCTTTTTAAATTGAGATCAAAGTCAGCCATCCGTCTTCGTTGAAGCCTTGTAGGGTGATGTAGCCGACATGATCATTATAATAGCGAGCTTGAATCATATTAGCTTGAACAGATGATTATCGGCTGGATGAACTACAACGGATTTGCCATCCTAGAAGATAAAGACTTGATATAATGACAAGGGGATACAACTAGTTTAATGGATCCAGTCACGACTAAGCAATGCATTATATTCAATTTTTTAATCAACTATAAAAAATGCAGTCATGTGATTTCAACCTGCAATAGTCACCTCTAAAAAAACAATCCCTTAGTTTGAGATTTGTCGCCGACAAAGCTGCTTATGGTTACCCCTGATGGAATAAGTTCGTCGTTGGAATGTCGTAGTGCTTTCTTGATAGAAACGGGTATGATGTTAACTGTTGCTCTACAATCGACAAAAATTTTGGAAATCAGGTATCCTTCAATATAAGTCATGACATACAATGCTTCAAATGATAAAGATTAACGGATGAAGAATAGGGAAACAGTTCAGCAAAAGCTGCTTTAAGTTTATCTTCTTTGCTTGCTCAATTTCTTCGGTGGCCACAAAATTGACTTGCGTGGCCTCTTCGGCAACCACGTCGCTGTCCAGGAAATTTGGTTAGGATGCGGTTGGTCAAAATTCTGCAGGTAAGACATGGACCAGCTGATTGTCATGTTGTCGAGGACCAAAAGACCCATCAGGTAGTGATCTTTGTCCTCTGGAATTTTGGGCATGATATCTTGCTCATGGGCATTACTCGTTTGGTCACCTTTGGCTGTCGTGAGAATACATTCAAACCGCATGTCTGTCAGAACTGTTTCGTTCCTCTGACTAGCTCGGTGTTGGTACTTGGTCTTGTGCTTGAAAAGCCTTGCGAGTCCGCTCCTGATATGCGATGCGAGTGTCTTTTAAGCCTAGATAAGCATCTAAACACACCACGCGTTATTTTTCATCAACCATAAGGCCGAAGAGGGAAACAGCCGAGAAAACTTCAAAATGGTACCGCAAATACTAGAGGTCTCGAGAGAGAAAGGGAGATCAGCATCGTCAATATTAGTATATGGGTTTACTTTAAAGCTGAGAACTCGAGCCTCATGTATATGTTGAAACCTAGCCTTCGTTTCTAGATCTGTGGTCTTTTGGATGATCTGCTTGGCATTGGGGCAGGTTAACACCAGATCAAGAGACTCTTGGCATGCTTTTGGCAGGCCGTACAAGTCATTTGCCGAATGCTTCTTGTGAAACTCTCGCATGTATCTTATAGCTCTTATAGGGGTAGCGGAGGAAGTTTACTTTCGGCTTCCTTCTCAAAGTGCTTGAGGCGAGCTTTTATTTCCCCAGGCTGAAGAATGAGTTTGATTCACTTATCAGATTCTTCAATTGTGGCTTCAAAATCATGGTCGATTACCTTCTTCCCTTAAAGCAGCTCGGTCATGATTGTCGGGGGTTGTCAGTCATCTTCTCTACCCACCGTTTCTTTCAACTGCCATTTGTTGGCTAGGGTAGCCTAGGTTGCTTGTCAGTGAGCCATATAGTCTATTCTTTGGCAAAGGCATTTCTACAATTTAGACAACTTAGTATATGTACCGATAGGGAAGTTGTAGATGTACCAACGTTGGTCGTGTGGCTTATATGGCTTGAAGGTTCTCTGGTTGGCTGATGAATCTAAGCTGCTAGAGTTGTACGCATAGTAATCGTCATTGTAAAATGGCCCGTCAAAATCAAGTCGTCGTTTGGCCAAAAACGGCTTGTTATCCTGTATTTAAGGGCCGAGCCTATAAAAAATGTTTTGGCGTTGGCTTGCACCAAGAACTTTCTAAGATATTGCCGCAGCTGCAGGTGCCAATTATGATGCTTCAGCCAGAAGTGGCTGTCCTTTTGGCTTAGTTAAGAAGACGTTTAATTTACACCAACTACATAAAACTATCGGCCCGTCAGTTTCTTCAGTGTTGTAGTCCAACATTGACTCGACATAAGATGGGTTTTAAAGTGTTTGGGTGGCTCATTCGAAGATAGATCAATTTTCAATCGTGGTCGAGAGTTCTGCTTAAGGACGAACTGCATTGGGACGAACTCAGTTTTTCCTTTTTCTTTGGGTAGATGAGCATTTACCATGCTTACTGTCGTCGAAGGGTTAGGATCGGCGTCAACAATCATTTGGGGTTTCTTGGGAAACTTGAGTTTTCCATTGTTGATCCAATTTTAGATGGCGTCGCGAAATACGACACAATTATTTGTTGTATGCTTGTTTGAATTGTGATATTTGCAATAGGTATTTCCTTTCAAATCTTCGGCCTTGGGAATATTATGCCCTGGTCGAAGTTTGACGATCATTGCGAGTAACAACTGGTCAAAGATGGCATCGGCCCTAGTGATGTCGAAAGTGTAGACCTTTGACGTTTTGACGGTGGCCTCCAAAAAGGCTAAACGGGTTTTGACATCTTTGGAATTAGCATGAGCCAACACTTTGCATGCGTATGGTTTGTTAATTACTATCTCAGCTGCATCTATATTGGCATATTAGGACTCTTCGCTTTTGGCTGATACGTAACTTACCGTCGGATTCCTATAGATCGTCCATCGGGTTAGGGATTTCGAGATTTTCTCTTCTCAAAGTAAATAATCATATTGCTCGACATATTGAGCCAATTCATACATATCTTGGAAGTTTTTCCCTAAGAATTTCTTTTTGTATTCCATGTCCAGGCCATTTAGGGCAAGCCTGACAAACTTGACTTGAGGGAGGGGTACTCGGCACCAATTTCTGGCTGATTTAAACCTCGTAAGATATTCCATTGGTGACTCATCGAATGATTGAGCCATATTGGTCAAAGAAGAAATTGACATTTCCATCCCTGGCCGATAGAATTGCTCATGGAATTTTTTGACCAATTCCTCCCAACTTTGGATGGAGTTGGGTGGGAGGTTGATGTACCATGCAAACGCTGAGCCGGTTAACGAGAAATTGAACAATCATAGTTTATGAAAATCATTGTTAACATCTCCACATTGAGTAATGAATCGAGCCACATATTCTAACGAGGACAAGGACGACTCTCCAATGAAAAGGCTAAAGTCTGGAATCTTGAATCCCTTAGGATAGTCAAATGTTTCCATTAAGGCTAGATATGAGTGAATGAATTTTGGGAACTTCGGCCCCTTTTTTAAGGTCGAATCAATCATTCTCTGGACCTCAACCATGTCAACAAGTGCCGCTTCTGCTCCTTGGTCAGTTCTATCTGATCTGCTACTTGATCCATAACTTTTCTCTATGTCAATCATTTTGAGCCGAGCAGATCCTGTCTCGGACTGTATTGCTGGTTAGGAATTATTCTATAGAAGAAGCTTCCTGGGTCGATCAATGAGTCCAATGTCGTGGACTCTACTAACCAAAACTTGAAGCAATTTGTTATGCACAGCGCTATTATCGAGTATCTCTTTAAGTATGCTTTTTACCTCTTGGCTGAACATTTGCTCAAACTGCCGAGATTGCTCTTCAAATCGTCATCGGAGAAAAGATTTATATGGTGGATCAGAGGCCTCATCACCGTTCTCTTCACAATCCTCCACTAGTCCTTCAACAAAAATACCTTTTGTCATTTTGATCGGGATTTCTACATCACGAGTCTAACCGCCGACATTAATTTCCTTTTCTCGATGTGTTGTACTTATGGCTTCAGGTGTCACGGCAGTAGGAGGATTTTATGCCTATGACAAGCCATCGTGTCCTGGGCTTTGGACTATAGGTGGAAGATTAGTCGTTGACTTACCCATGATTGTTTTCTTTTTTACTGACCGTCTTTCAATGGTCATGAACTTCGTAGTTTTAGCACTGTGTCCCACCAAGTGTGCCAAAAATATTGACCCTAAAAACTACCAAGCCTACGTGGCGCACAGGCCAATTAACTAATAAGCTAACTACGTCATTCGGTTGTGTGTGGGGCATGCTAACTCTTGGCCGAGTTCGGCCGGGGAGTAAAATATGTTGATGTGGCGTTGGGCGCGCTACACGTCTTTACCTTCGGGTTCTAAAGCTTGAAGACAAGGCTGCTAGTTTCTTCGAAGCTCACAAATCGTCGACACCAGGTTCTGTCTCGGTAATTATATTTGTGAAAGTATAAGTACGCCGAATTGGTACCAGACTGTACAAACACAAATACTCGAAAGAGATAAATGTCTTGATTGTAAATGTGGTTCGGCCGTCAGAATGCCGAACTCTAAAATGTACTTGTGAATATCCAATCATAAAACTTGGTTTTCAATGTGCCAAGCCTAGTAACCTAGTAACACCTCACTTCACCGAGAAGGCTGATGAGATGACCTCTACCAACAAGGACTTAGAAATCCTTGTTGACTGAGACTTGGTTAATAAATAACCAGTCAACTTCGAAGCAGTGTTGTCTATCCAAACTGGAAGTCCTCTTCGGTCGGCTGATTCTACGGCTCTAGTGCTGTCTATCCAAACCGAAGATATGTTGGTGAGAAGAAAGGGGAAGAGGAAAAAATCTCAGGGTTGTTGAGAACCTTTGCGCAGGGCAATTTGTGTGTTGATTTGAAAGGGGCCTTGAATGATGGATTCCCTTCTCTATTTATAGCAACGAACCCCCTTCCCCTTTATGCCAAATTCATTAACTACGTAGAAATTAAGGGGAAACAAGTTAAAAGAATAATCAATCAAGGAAATTAAGGGACGAGTTGACAAAGAAAAAAAAGAAAATAAGGGATAAAACCCTCCCCTTTATGCCAAATTTAAGGGGAAAAAAATAAAAAGTCAACTGACTTGCGATATCTCCTCATTCCATGAGGATCAACAATTTCTAAATCCCGAATTGTGTTGGTTATACAAAATGGTCCATGAGATTTGCATGATCAATAAAAATGATCCCTAAGATTTCAAATCAATAGAAATGGTCTCTGAGATTGTCCACCATCCATGATTTTGGTCCTTCCGTTAAAAACTCTATTAAGTGTCCCGGAACTCTTGGCCGGAAGTTTGAGTAATTTTAAAGCTTCGTAACTCAATCATTTCTTAATCAAAATGAAGATAGGAAACTGTATAACAAGATTATACCTATTTGGAAGATGGTCGGAAAATAGCCTGAAAGGTGATTGGTCTGAGGGAAAACTGGAAAACTCGCTGGAAACTAGGTAAACTTTAAACGTTCATAACTTCTTCAATACTCAAACAAATCGAGTGATTCACATGGGCTGCCGAAAGTTTAGGATCAAACATGTGACCAGTTTGTCAATTCATCAACCAATACCATAAGTATTTATATGGTCTGCATTTTGGTTGGCTTAGTCCACATATATTCCCTTGAATCCACTGTTAAAAGGTGATTTCGTCTATTTGCGAATGATGATTTAGGAAATCAATTTTCAACGAGCAGGCTTGGTAAAGTGTGCTTGTAGGCATGAGATCCTTACTTCGGGTAAGTTGATGCGTCGTATCATCATTGTTAGACTTAAGTGTCCCAAAAGGTCGTGCCAAAGCAAGTAAACTGCTCTAATCACCCGGTTCCAGGCCGACCACATATGGCGTGTTTCCAGTTGCAAAACTTCAGGCTTATTTTTGGAGGTGGTGCAAAGATATTCCACTCTATTTTCTTCAGTGGTTTTATTCATGATCATTGTCGTCTCAAATATCGTTAAAACTCAATGACGTTCTTCTGGAACTGTGAGAATATAAGGTCTCTTAAATGGAAATTTAGTACCATTTATACAACGAGGAGCGTGCCAATGCTCTTAATCAGGTTGGATGGACCTTAAGTCATTGCTAGAGATGTGATTTAGGTATAAAGTTAGTGTGCGTAGTATCGCATTCATCCAGACAACTAAATTTCCCACATTCGTACCTCACTGTTTAATTGAATTTGGTTAGATGTATACAAGAAACATGATTCAATTAACTCATATTTGACAACAATATCAATAAGATTATCCATAACTAAAGCAAACACCAAACTAGAATCCAAGAACGTAAAGAAATGTTCACAAAGTAAATGGTTTACTAAAGGGATTAGGCCAACAAGGCCATCCATGTCAAAATTTTACTCTTCCAACGATGTTTGGTGGAGCAAATTAGTTTCAAATATTGACTACTAGAATGGTACTCCTCAACAACATTGGTAGGGGCATGAACAGGTGCATAACCAATGATCTATTCCATCGAGAGGGAAGTAGATTCTACAGGGTTAAGGTTTGGAAATATTATTCCTTATTCTTGAAGTTTTAGGTCTTAGTGCCAAGGATCACACTTCAGGCATAATGCCACACCTTGGCAGGCTCTGATTCTACCATATGTTGTAAAAACAAACTCGAAATTGGATTGTGCGAGAGACAGACCCAGACATGGGTCCGGTAGGCTCCAGCCCAGGCTGGAAGGGTATGTTCAGTATGCCTTTGCCGAAGCAGAGCATGCCCTTCGGTGCATCCCTTCAGAAGCAAAGCATCACCATTCAGTAGGCTTTGACTGAACTTGGTTGAGCCATTTGGTAGACTCCAGCGGAATTGGGTTTATACCATTCAATAGACTTCAGCCGAAGCAGGGTCTATACCTTTCTCTCACATTTTGTGGTAATAATCAGATCCGATAATTTAGTAAAATTTTGTTCTCTACATGGCTGCCTCAAGAGCAAGTTAATGTCCAAAAGTGGGCTTAAGGCCAATAATTTTGCATGTCTTGTCAAATTAATGGACTGCTGGTCACTTTTAATTAATTCAATAGATTAGACCATATAGGGTCGATCGTGGAAGCAAAATAATGACATTCGGGTCTTATTAGATTCAATTGGCTGCGGGCCAAGTGACAAGTGAATTATAGCTTAATTAGCATTAACCAAAAACGTACCAAAAATTATGTAGGTATGGTTATGAAGTGGGGATGCCAATACATGGCATCGGGTCGAAAAAAAAAAAACAAACATAGAATGACATAACCCAGCACACTTGGGCTGGCTGCAAAGTCCCGGGTCAAGTCCCTGTAGTTGTTGGGCCTCAGAAACATGGCTACAAAGCAGCCCAACCTGACTGCAAGTCAGCGAGCCAGGGAAAGGAGCAGAGCCCAGCAACGCCAATGGTGCAAAGCCCAACCTAAGTGCAAGTTAGCAGGCCAGGGAAAGGGGCAGAGCCTAACCTGACTGCAAGTCAGCGGGCCAGTGGTGCAAAGGAAGCCTCTTTCACTGGTTTCTGGTTAACACGGGACAAGCCCATCTATTGCTGGCTTCTAAGAAGTAGGCCAAATCTAGAAAAGTTCAGCAATGGTTGCTGTTTTCTAGAACAGATCGCGGGACGTGAAGCCCAAGCATCAAGGACCTAAGCGCAGGCCTGGTCCAATTTTAGCACAAAGCCCAAAGGGTTGCCATATCGCATACCCAAACTTCAGGCTTGGCATAACACATCATTGGCTCAGAGTGGCTCGAAGTCGAGGTTTAGCGGCACAAAAAAAAATCTGGGATTTTTTTTTTCCGACACTTTTTCAAACCCTAATTGCTTCTAATTTATTTCGATGCTTTGACTCACAAATAATTCCGCATAGCATAATTGCGTATTGTATGAACAAATATATATATATATATATTGACAAAATATATGAACACATATGCAATACATATAATTGAAAGGAAAATATAAATATAGGGGGTTCATGAATCGTGGGGAATATTTTCATGCTTCATGGTCATTGTAGATCAATTTTTTAAAATAATAAAATAATCATAAAGAGACTGATTAAAACGTAGTACTCCCCTGATTGAAGAATAAACTCTCTTTAGCGCAGTGTCAAAAACGTGTTGATAACGTGTTGTAGGGGGTGCGACATAGAGAGAGAAGAGAGAGATGTGTAATTATGAGGTGTGTTCTATTCCACCCCATTGTGCCTTTATTTATAGTAGAAGAGAAGGTTAATTCCTTACCCTAATATGATTACAACTCTAACATGATAATATCTAACACTAGAGAATATTCCAAGATATCCCTAGATACACTAGGATTTACACAATCGCATTTCTAATCTAATAGGACTGCAACAACCATAACTAAAGCACAGGCAATGGAAAACATATCCCATAAATTCCTATTATGATTTGATAATCTTGTGACATTGATTCTTTCCTATTATGATTTGTATTACTTGGAGAGCAAGTTTCTCTCTTCTCATGGTTTACTATAAATAAAAGCACAGACAATGGAAAACATATCCCATAAATTCCTCAATTCTCTTTCTCTCTCTTTGGCACATCCCTAAAATAATAGGCCACAAGATGTTATCAGCATGCTCCTGATGCCGCGCTAAGAAAACTATGCTACAAACAAATTCACAAGATCTATTATCGCAATCCAGGTTCTTCTAAAACACAATCTTAATTGTCGATAAATATTTTTTTCGATCTGATTGCATGAAACATTCACTATTGAGCATGAACCCTAATTTTCCCTTATCCAAATATATATTCTACTCCAACTATTGTTCACAATTTTATTATCATTAATGTTATAATTGTGGCAAATTGTATCTATGTGATATAAGAAATGAAAATGAACAAACAAGAAAAAAAAACTCTAAAACTTGCACCGGATGCCTTGAGCTCTCACTAAGCCGAGCTGCTTATGCCACGGCTTGAAGCCATAAGTCGTGCCGAGCCACCACGCCACCAATTCGAGGAGCCGAGCTCCCACAGCTGAGCACAGGGACCTCTAAAACAATGAAGTTTAACGTCGTCTTCCCAAACCTCACTAGGTCGCCGCCTAGTAAAGCCAACGATGATCCTTACCATTGACGATCTGCGGCCGTCTTTCCTTGTTGAACCCATTCATCTCTGACAACAAACCGACAAGTTTCCAGGCGAAATCTCGTCAGATCCATCGACATTCAATTTGAATCTCTGAGTTTTTGGACTACCCCGACGTCGAGATCCTTCTTCATTGAAGTTTTGTGTTCATACTTTTAATTGGAACCCAAAGTTTCAAATATAGTATTGTTTGGACCTAAAATTACACTATCAACCGGTGCAATCTAGGCCATTGAGTGAGCAAAGTTTTAAACCATTAGATGGCTGAGTCAAGATAATTTTTTTTTCTTATTAGAGAATTGTTGCAGTCATATTAGATTATGAATGTGATTGTGTAAATTCTAGTATATCTTAGAATATCTCTTATATTCCTATTAGGAGTAGATTACCCATTAAATGTTGTAATCCTAAAAGGAAAGGTTTTTACCTATCTTACTAATATAAATAAAGGCACAATGGGGTGGAATAACACATACCCACAATTACACATCTCTCTCTCTTCTCTTTATCTACGCTGCACCCATCTCTCTTTCTGACCCCCATAATTCTTCAGTAAATTATGCCTACAACACGTTATCAGCACGCTCTTGACGCTGCGCTAAAGAAAGTTTGATCTTCAATCTGAGGAGTATTACGTTTTAATCATTCTTTTTTTATTATTAATTCTTATTTTATTGAATTGATCTACATGCTATTAATTCAATTTAATTTTTTGTGTTGAACATGATACAACACATTGGAGATACAATTCCGGCTTTATGAGAAGGATCATCTACAAATTCAAAAGCTTTTGTTATTTTCTGCCAATCAGGTACGCTTAAAATAAAGTAAGATAATTGAAACAACCATGAAGCATGAAAACATTCCCCATGATGCATGAACCCCCTATGTTTATATTTTCCTTCCGATATATATATATATATATATTTTTTTTTTTTTTTTTTTGTTTCATGCATTACACAATTAAATTGTTATGTTGAATTTGTGAGTCAAAGTATAAATCAAATTAGAAGCATGATTGTTTTTCTTTTGGGTTCTGAAAACCCTAAAAATCTAAAGAAAAAAAAAAGGAAAGAAAAAAAAAGGAAAAGTCATAGCTTTGGGACAAAGAGAAATAGAGAGACAGAGAGGGAGGGGAGAGTAGCACGGGGGACGATTTGCAAGAAAAATGATTTGAAGGCTGTTGTCTTGCAGGAAAAAATACGGAGAAAAGAAGTGATGGGGGACGAAACAAGAGGAAGAAAAGGGAAGAACTCTCCAGAGAGAGCAGTGGAGTGTCTGGCTGTGTACTTTGGATGTGTATTATAAAATATTATTGAATTAATAATAAAATATTATTAGATTTGTATTATATAATATAATATTATAGTTATTAATTATCCTGTTTTTTAGTCCGACACTGCACCAAACGCTTCACTAAGCTAGTCCAGCTTAGTCTAGTCTAAGCCAGTCCAGCTTAATCCCTGAATCTAGTCCAGTCCGAGACAGTCTGGTGCAACAAACGCACCCTAAGTGGATTAGACTGAACTACCTATTAATGTAGTCCAATGTTTGTTACATAGTGTGGGGCCAAGTTTAACGAGACTAGAGGGGACTCGCATTGACTAACGAACTCACGAGAAGTTCTTAGCAAGAGCCCCCGCTAAAACCACTTTCTTTCTCTGCACTCTCGTCTAAGTCCCAGACCCCTTCCCGCGCCTCTTCCGTCTTTCTTCTCTGCCCTATTTTGCCTCTTTCTCCTCCAACAAGATCCACATACCCACCCCCACCAACTGTCGTGGGCATAGGTTGCCCTTTTTTTTGGAACTACTCTGGCCAGAGGCCACTGACTTGCTGATGGAACCCTCACTTACTCGTCCTCCTTCTCATGCACCTCAAAATCCAAGGTCCACTTAAATTGATTTCACATTTTTGGAATTAGCCCAATTAATGGAAGGGCTGCGATGAAGGAGTTTTTATTGGTTGTGGCTGCGACGGAGGAGTTGGAGCTATGATTAAGGAGTTGTTAGTTCTGATTTTTTTTAATGGAGTTGGGGCTGTGATGTTGGTTTTCATGGAAGATTTGTGGGCTGTGAAGGAGTTGGCAGGAAGATACCAGAATGATTTATTTTACTTTTTTGTTTTTTGGATTTTATAATTTTAAAAAAATTAATTACTTTTATTATCACATCCCTTTGTCCACTGCAACAAATGTTTCACTAAATTAGTCTAGTTCAACCTATTTTAAGTCAATCTAGCTTAATCCCTGAAATTAGTGTAGTCCAAGATAGTCTGGTGCATCCCAGCACGAAATAAACACAGTATTGGACTAACAACTAGTCCAATCCAATCTCACTTAATGAGGATAAACAAACGCCCCCTTAGAGTACAGAACTCTACTTCTTTCTTAGTCTTTCTTAGTTTTTCTTGGTTTCTTACTTGATTACAAGCTTATAACACCAGGCCCATATTTATAAAATTGGATCCTCCCCAAGGCAATTCATCTAGATCCTCCTGACCCATTAACACGGATTGAATTTTGATCCAACAGCTATAAACAGGAGACACCTTTAAAAGTTATAATAATTGTAGATGTTAGATCAAACTCCAACGAACCGTGTTAGTTGTTCAAGAGGATCCAGAGACTATGCATTCCCATATTTATAGATGTGCTCAACCGACCTCCTTAAGTGCCCAACCGACTTGGGCTTTCATATTAGCCACACATTTATCTAGTCTTGTAGTTCTTTACAAAGAGCTATTTTATCTTAGATTTTTATAGGGTAAATTACATAGTAGCCCTTCAGGTTTAAGGTTTATTACAACCCCATACAACATATTTAAAACATTTCACTTTCATACCTCACGTACTATTTTATTTCAAAATAATACAACCGTTACATTTTCCATCCATTGATCTATTAAGTGCTGACGTGGCTGCCACATTTGTGCCACATGGCTGCCAAATGTGTCACATGGCAAATATAATAATTTTTCAATTTTTTTAAAAAAAAAAACTTGAATCTTCTAAAATAAAATATAAAAAATAAATAAAAAAAAAACTTATCCCCCCTCTTCCAACTCTCTTTTCCCCGCAACCCCCAAACCCAGAAACCTTATCCCACCCTCCTCCTCCTCTCTTCTCCCTCATCTTCATCTTCTTCCCTCTGCAACCCAGAAATAAAAAAAGAAAAAAAAAGCCCTTCAGTTCGTCTTCCCCACCCCTCATCTTCATCCTGCTCCTGTCTTCTCCCCCATCTTCATCTTCTTCCCACTGCAACCCAGAAAAAAAAAAATAACCTTTCAGTTCGTTTCCCCCCTCCTCTTCCCCTCTCTTCTCCCCCATCTTCATCTTGTTCCCTCGACTCCCTTACCACCAACTCGGGGAAAATAAAAAAATAAACGGATCCCGTGTACGACGTCATCGCCAGGTTCGTGAGGGGGGAGGAATGGATGATGATTTAAGAAGTGAGGGGTGGGTGTGTAGAGGAGAGTGGGGGGTGTGGTAGAGGAGGGAAGATGGTGGGTGCAGAGGGAGGGATGTAGGTTTCTGGGCGAGGTGGGTCGTGGGGGAGGGAGGAGGGTCCCTTGGGGGGTTTTCTTTCTGGGTTTCTGGTTCGTGAAGGGGGGGTTTCCTTTCTGGGTATCTGGTTCTTGGGTGGGGGGGGGGGTTCACAGGGGTGGTTTTTCTCTTTTTTTTTTTTTTGTTTGGGTTAGAAGATTTAGGTTTTTTTTTAAATATATATTATTTTTGCCACGTGATACATATTTGGCAGCCACGTGGCACAAATGTGGCAACCACGTCAGCACTTAACGGATCAATAGATGAAAAATGTAACGGTTGTATTATTTTGAAATAAAATAGTACGTGATGTATGAAAGTGAAATGTTTTAAAGATATTGTATGGAATTGTAATAGATCTTAAACCTGAAAGGTTACTATGTAATTTACCTATTTTTATATGCATGCATCGGCCATTGCTAGAATTCTCTAGCAAAATCCCAGGATAGAATCTTCTAGAATAATTTAGTTTCTTTGCACCTGATCTTGGGCTGCCCTTAATGGGCTGGAGTTGTACTTTAACAGACTTGACTAGCAGTAGCACCTGATCTTACTATTTAATCCATTAATGACAGAGATTCTTCTTATGTGAAACATTGCACAATTTTACAAGTCATTAGGGACATTTACTAGCAGTAGCAAATATACGTTGAGACTAGGTGGTCTTAGGACCATCCGAAAAAATATACATATCCTTCGAGGTCTCTTAGAATGTTTAGTATGGATTTTTTTTTATGCCCAACAAGTATTTGATATAATGTTTGCAAAACATATTTCGGCAGCAATTGACAAGTTGCGTCCAGAGCACTCAACAAATTGTCTCGGTAGCACTCGTCAGATTGCTTCGACATATATCGATATATGTTGGTATGTGCACAACATAGTTCAACTGATGACAACAAGTTCAAAAAGTGTTCAACGAAATACCTCAGTGAATATTTTTTTTTTTTTTTTTGCACTCTTCGCTCTCTGTTTCTATTAAAAAAACTTAAACTTTAACACTAGGGCTCTCCCAATGTTCGAATCCTAGATCCGTCACTTTATGTAAGTGGTAACTTTGAGTGTACCCTATGACATATAAGTTATTTCGTTAGGATCTTCTGTACTTTCCACTGCAAAATCTTAGGCCTCGTTTGACAGCTCAGACTATACTGACTATTTCAGTCAGGTAGGATAAATAGTCATTGGATAGTACTGATTAAATTAGTCGGACGTTTGACGCTTTCTCGGATTAATCTGTGCATTAAATAATACTTTGGACTATAATAAAAAAATTAATATTTTTCAACAAAATAATTGATGTTAAAATGAAAAAGAAAAAAAAGAAAAAAAGGAGAATACTAAAGAAAAACAGAAGAAGAAAAAAAGAATTAAAAAAAGAATAATGTGCACCGACAAAATAAAAAACAAAGAATGAAGGAAGATAAAAAAAAAATCCCCAGGTTGTCTTCCTTTCTTCATCGTCTTTCCCATCCGCAGTAAACCCTGTTGATGAACCTTCCAATCCAGTAACCCCACTTCTTAATTTTGCATACCAGTCGATAAGAACTAGGTTAAAAGCTCCACAATGGTCAAATAAAAGAAAATAAAGATCAAATCTGATGAAGGTCAAAACTCTCAACACCTTCTTCATGTACTGTAAATTTTTATATCTAACGCATGAAAACACAAACTAAATAACGTGGGCTTTATGTATAGGATATGCTCTCATAATTTTCTTAGTGTTTAACAGTAGTATTCTGTGTTTTCCAATACAAAAGATTCTTTTCGTGCAGAAGAAACAAAATAATCTCACAATCAAGTAGTCATTTTTCTTCTTTTTCCCACTTTCTGTCTTGTTTGTCTCCCACTTCATGCAATTTTACATGTCACGACACACCGACGGACCAAAAGTGGTGGATTCTTTTTATTTTTCTTATAATAGTTTTTTTTTCTTTCCTTATTGTGGTTCTCAAAGGTACGTTTGATATGCAAACGGGATGAAACGGGACGGGACGGGATGGGACGGAACGGGACGAGACGAGACGGGACATGACGAAACAGATGATGTAAATATTGAAAAAGATAAGGAGAAATTTTGTCATAAAATGTTATAAATTTGTGTTCCACAGATGTGGAACGGGTCGTTCCAGGGGGAAGAGGTGGAACGAAAAATCAGCCAAATTTCGTCCCATGGGACAACCCGTTCCATAATTTTTAGGCGCACCAAACATGGGACGGAACTGCTCGTCCCGTTCCGTCTCGTCCCACGTACCAAACGGTACCAAAATCAAATATCATGTAGTTCTTCACTCTGTTAATTTAATTTATTTTTTTCTTAAATATAGAGGGCATGACAAGGATTTTGTCCATCCATCTCTTTTTCCCCATCTCAATATTTTATTTTCCTACCCATCTTATATTCTCACTCGTTATCAAAAGTAAAGGAAATCCATATTATTTTCCCACCCACCTTCCCAAAGTACCATTACCCCCAACACCTTACTCATTGGCCTCCTATTCCATCTGTACTGGCCACTTAAAGCTCAGATCCTATCATATTAATGCTTGATTTCCTTCTCCAGCAATATGTTCTCCATTCTATTTTCACTTCTTTGAATAATATTTCCAAATATGATGGAAGGGTTGGCTTTCATTGTTGCATTCATCGGTATAAATAATTAGTTTGAATTACAAGAGTCCTACTGGGATACTGAGTTCCCATCTATATCGAATACACAAGATTACAATTATCACATCCTTTGACAGATTACAATATACTTCTAATCAACATGGGACTATCGCCTAGCTAGCGGGTTTGGCAACGGCAATGGCATGTCAATCCACAATAATCGCCTTCCCTCCAAATGCCTCATCCCCTTCCTCTCTCTCCTCACCATTCACCGTCACAAAGTAACAGAAACATGACCCTCACTCCAGTCGGTCTTATAGCCTTGATCACAATAACATGCTGAGGTTGGAGTTTTGCAAAAGAGTGAGAGAGCTTGGAGGAGACAATAAAACGACGATGCGACGAGTGTTCATTTTTTACTGTCATCATTTTTTACTGTCCTTATATGTTATTTTATAAGAAGATAACTTAGTCATTAAAAATTTTAATAAAAAATAAGGTGAGAAGATAAGACATTGAGAGGGTATAATATCACTTTTTTGTTTTTTTTTGTTAATCTTAGTTTACTATTTTGAAGTTTTTTTTTTTTTTCAAAATTTTATACATCAAGTTTTTTCGTCCTAATCTGATATCTAAAGTCTTAATTTTGAGACACTTTCTTACAACCTACAACCGTTAAGTTTTCCTTCAGAGTCTCTGTTACCTGATGACGTGGCCCCCAAATAGACTCACGTGTTAATATAAGTCCACGTGGATATTAAAAAAAATTAAAAAGAAAATTGTCTTCCACCTCCCACCACATCCCCGTACCCTTTCTCTCTAATTTCCCAAAACCCGACTTCCCTCTGTAGAATCCCCAAAACCATGCCCAGACCAAAACCCACCTCCAGATTTGTCCTCTTCACCCTCACCCTCTTACTCCACTTCCCAATCCCATCAAATCCTCTAAACCCAAAAACTCCGCCGCAGGCGAAACCGAAGACGGAAGAGCAGCACCATCAGCAGCGGTTCCGGCTCCGACGTCAGGATGAGCAGCGACAAAGATTGGAAGAGCGAGAACGGGAGGATACGGCGTCGTTGGTGGGTCCGGGTGTTCGATCTGGACCTCCGATCGATGACTCAGAACTCGATAACCTCGAATGCCTTAAACAACTCCAAATTGGGTCCGATTCCACTGTCGAAATCAGCCAAAAGCAACCCGGACGTTTGGTATAGCTTTTTGATGTGGCTCCGAGTCAGCCCGTGAGCTCTGAACAGACTCAGTACCGAGTCAAGGTTGTGGGTGGCTGTGGGTTCGAATTGGAGCTTCATGGAAGTAGAAATGGTATAATCTTGAGACAAACCACATGATTTTTTAAGGTGGGTGTCGGAAGTGGAGGTTGGGAAATGGACTTGGAGTAGGAGGGCGAGGGTGAAGAGGACGCATTTGAAGGTGGGTTTTGGGGGATTTTACAGAAGGAAGTGGGTTTTGGTAAATTAAATAGGAGTAGGAGGGTGTGGGTGTGGGGGAAGAGGGATGGAGATGGCAATTTTTATTTTTTATTTAAAAAAAATAAAATATCCACGTGGACTTATATTGACACGTGGTGTCTTATTATTGTTTATATGGGTATCACGTCATTTTTGACAGAAAACTTAACAGATGTACGAAAGTATCCCAAAATTAGAACTTTAGATTCCAGACTGGAACAAAAAAAACTTGATATAAAGGTTGAAAATCAAAAAACTTCAGAATAGTAAACTGAAATTAACTTTTTTTTTTAAAAACCATTTTTTAGGTTGTAAGTGTTGTAAATATTATGTGGATGGTCCACATGAATAGTTTGTTACTATTTATACATAGTATTTTCACTATTTATTTGTGGAAAATTTGTAAAGTGAATAGTCTTTTTTTTTTTGTTTATATAAAGGAAGAAGAGGAGATGAAGGGATTAGGGGTTCACGGGAGAAAAGAAGGAAAAGGAAGTAAGAGAGAGAGAGAGGAAAGAAGAGGAAGATGAGGAAGATGAGAGGGAGATATAAAGAGAGTTATCTTTGTACTCCTATTATTTCAAATTATAATGAAAGCACCACTGCTGCCCCGAGGACGTACTCCAGTCACACTAACTGTAGAGGAACCTCGTAAATTTTGTGTCTTGTTTCATTTATTCCACTGCACCCACAGTCGATTTCACAACACGTTATCAGCACGAAAAGCTCTCATGTCAGTGGAAAGCACAACACCATAAATCCGGTGAAGCATTATCTACCTCTCACCTCGGTCAGCTAAAATCTCACAGAGTAGAGACGGCAAGCCAGACATGTCAAACAGAGAAGATCATCTTGTCACAAAAATCCATCAACCTTTCTTTTATCACTTTTCTTTTATCACTCTAACTATTGATGTGCTAATCCTTATCCCTGCTAGACCTGCAATCTATTTTTTCTCTCGTGGACAAGAAAGATGGAGAGATCTTACAGACAAACAAAGGTGCAGCAAAACAAGCAAAGGTATGTCCATTTTCGTTTCTCCCACCGCGCCAGAAACGCCCCACCGATTTCCGATGCGAATTGAAATTTCCAACGACCTGAAGTCGTCACGAGATAAGAAAACTCGTACCTGACAACTGGTTTTCAGAGATCCAGAAGAATCTCATTAGACTTGGAAACCCAGATCGTGTCGTTCTCAATGGATCTCGAGGACCTCCATGAATCCTCAATTGTCTGAGACGGTGATGGCATGACTGACTCCACACAGGCTTCCCTCTCTTGTGCCTTCGTCAACCTCACTGTCATCTATGTCTATATGGAGAGGTTCTTGCTTTGCGATGCCATGTTCTTTGGGCCATGCAAGAACAACGCCAGTCTCTGGTAGCCTTTTTGGATTGAATTGGTTTTGTGTAACCCCCACAACAACCCAGCTGGTACTGGATTTCGAGACTGGTAGAGATAGACAAAGAAAAGGGGAAATGGGGCCAATGATTTAGAAAGGTGCGTTGCACCATGTAAAATAAAAGAAATAAAACCAAAAGTTTTTGGAATGTTGTAGCATGTGAATGAATAAGAAAAATAATAATAAAGGTAAAGGTTTTTTTGATGGTGTTACACCATCTGAAAAGAAAGAAGAAAATATGTATATATTTATTTATGTGCATGGTGTTGGTTTAAAGCCCATGTCACAAGTTCTATTTACTTTAAAGCAATTTATTTATCATGGACGGTTTTACCGCCTACTGCTTTAAGTTTTGATTTATGTGAATGGTGCTGAATTAAAGCCCTTGTCACAAGCTTTAATTTATTTATTGTTCAATTTATTTACTATGGCTGGAATTACCGCCTATTGCTTTAATTTATTTATTGTACTTATCTTTTGTTACGATGAGTATAACAAGGACCCAGAGTTCCTTGATTAGATCAGCACCTGCAGTTTCTTGATCCTCATCACATAAAATGATTGGACCCGAAGTTCCATCATGCAAAAAGATCAAACATGAAGTCCCTAGATCCTCAAGATCAGGACATGAAATTCCTTGATGAGTACCGTAAGTTTGAAGTGCCGCAGTGCCTCAATTTAACCATAATAAAGGACATAAGAGTCTCAGTTCACAGACTATTTAATAAAGACCAGAAGTTCCTTATGTCCATACTTATAATGGTTTAGCAGAAGCATTTATTAAGCGGATGAAATTGATTACCAACGCTCTGCTCATGAAAACGAAATTGCCAGTTTTCTACATGGGGACATGTAAACTTTACATGATGCATTATTAATTCGGTTGAGATATGTTATCAACCATTAATACTTCTCAGTACAACTCGGGTTTGGGAACCAACCGAACATTATACATTTACGAGTTTTTGGTTGTGTTATCTATGTGCCTATTACACTGCCACAACGTACTGAAATGAGGCATCATCGCTGATTGGGCATTGATGCTGAACACCATCTATCATTCAATATTTGGAATTCTTGATTGGGGATATGTTTACCGCATGGTTTGCGGACTGTCATTTTGATAAAACAATTTTCCTGCCATTAGGGGGGAAAATAATATCGTTCCAGAAGAACGATGAGAAAATATCATTCCAAAAGAATGATGAGAAAAGACCGTTCTAGAAGAACGAAGAGAATTTGTCTTATTTTGATTCACGATGCAATCAATGAGAAAATGAAATATGAATAATTGAATGATGCAACGAAAGTGATGAAATCATATATACTTACTGCAAATGTGCCTACAAGAATTGATGTCTCTGTTGGATAAAATAATGAGACAGTAAATGATTTATCTGTTGCACGCCTGAAGCGTGGCAGATTTTTAGACTCAAAAGGTTCAGTTATTCGAAAGAAGAATAATATGGCACTACTGAACTATTGCATTCCCGAAGCATAACTGTTGCATGCCAGAAGCATGACAGTCGCCGCATGGATACACGTCCCAGATAGGACAATCCACAGACATGGGAATGTTGATGTCTCATACATGGAGCATAATAGACATATAGGTTCCAATGACTCAACTCCCGGAAGTGGAGATTAAAATCCAAGCTCTATAACGCTCAAGAGGAGGTTATGATCCACATTCTCTAAATTATGACTATCCTGGAAGAGATAGCGTCATGCCCTTGAAGAGGCAATGGATATCCAAACAAATGAAAAGCTTTTATGCATGTGCATGCACATAAGAATATGGGATCACGGATTGATGATAACCAATGGTAATTTTGGTTTTTACAAGTAGCTACTAAATTCATCAATGAGCTATGTTAATATTGAGTCACGTTCTTTTGTTCGTCGACAAAAGAAAAATTATTGGCCAAAATGGAGAAAGGCAATTCCATTACAATTTTGTAAGAACGTGGGCAAATGAACCTATATATATTTGAATACAATACAAATAGCCAAAAGATGTTGAACCCAGGAGGTTACATTGGGCGTTTGTAATACAGTGAAATACACTCACATGATATGACACAAGGTTGTAAACAAGTTCATATAAATGGAGAATTATATACGAAGGGTTGTGAGTCGCCCACATTATATCTCCATAAGTAAATCCCTCAAGTATACATGGGAGCAAATTGCTCTGTATAAATTTCAAAGGAAAATGTGTCATGAAGTGTAGAAAACCCTTGAAGGATTCAAATTGCTTGAAGTAAGCCTCTGAAGGGTAAAACATAAAATATGTACTCAATACCAATGGATGATATAAATTGTCTTAGTGAGTACTATCATTATGATATTGTTGCAACATACTAAAATCTCTTGCAAGAGTCAATGACATTAAATTATAACTCTTGAAGAGTTGATGATATTAAATTGGGACTCCTGAAGAGTCTAGAAAAATTATAAAGTGTTGAAGGAATTATTGTCTCGAGCTGCAGATCGAACAATCTACCAACACGAATCTTATCCATGATATTTATGATATTAAAAGAACCATATGGATTGAAGATTATGAGTTGAATACTCATATGATGAAGACACTAAGAATAATCATTTATCTTCGTGAGGGTAAAGATAAATTAATATTTGGTCCAGAAGTACCACATCTTAGTGAAGTATATGCTTTATTGTATTTGGCACAATACATTGAATGAAATAAAGCTTATTTATTAATATCTCCAAGAAATTACAGATATATACATACACATGAGTTAAAACAAACAAACAGGATGGAACCTTCACAAATGTTACTCATGTGAAGCCTCAGTACTCGGAAGTACCCCAGAAGGGGGAGGCACTGGAGATTGATCATGTGGCACCCCAGTACTTAGCAAAACGCCAGAAGGGGAAGGCATCAGTTGCTTTCGGAATCTAGCAACGAACCTCTGGTGATCACTTTGAATCCGACTTTCGGATTCCTGCAGTTGTACGAGCTTTCTTTTCATGCTCGTAGAGTAATTATTTGCAAGCACGTGTAACACCATATTCTCGTTCTTGAGCCCTCTGATCTCTTGTTTAAGACTTGCCACCTCCGCCATCAATGATTCAACTTGGCGAGTTTGAGCAAGTAGGCGTTGGCCCATATTGGACACAGAGCCAGCACACTGAACACTGAGAGCCAAGGAGTCTTGAACGGCCGACTCTTTAGACCGTTCTGAAAGGATCTTGTTATCCCTTTGAGTGAGAAGATTCCTAGCTACCACAATAGCGGTTATGTTGTTCTTCATCACAGAGTCCCCAACCGTAAGAGGACCATTAGAAGATAAGAAGGACGGGAGCCATATATTATCCTGACGCTGCTCGTCTGTATCACTCCTAAGACTCAAATCTAAGCAAATGTTAGATGGGCAAGTCATTTTTCAGAAATGATGAAGGAAAAACAGAGGTCAAAATAAAATTTCAAAGGTGCAAGATAGGGGAAATTTCTACAGGCAGCAACTTTCTGAGCATACTCTTGAACACAATTGATGTCTCTATAAAAGAAGAGGCAGCAGAGCCACTTGTTCAAAGATCGATGAGGCACCGCTCTCCGAATTTCAAAAGCCAGATTTTCCTGAATAAAATTCGTTGGCATTTTTCAGACGTAATCTCAGCTTTTCAGATATCGCGTGCAACTTTGTCAAAGATCTCTGACAAAGTTGAAAACGCGTAAATCTTACTGTTCTATTTACACCACAGTTGCTAACAAGAGTAAAAGCACAGCACCACCACTTGCTATTGAGAAATCTATATATATGTCGACCTCTGTTCTCCATAACAAGGCAGACCCGCAACACTGCAAGAATACCTAACTCTTCCTCATCTCCGAGAATGCATCTTCAACATAGCATCTCGAAATACTCAGTTTTCTTCCTCTCCGAGAATACCTCTTCAAACATGTCACACAAGAGCAAGATTATCACATATCTTCAGGGACCAGAGCAAGATTATCTCATATCATGCAATCTCCCTGTCATTTCCTTTGTCCTTGTTCTTGCCTGCAAAGACAAGGATAAAGAAAGCAATATGTCGGAACCTCCACTCAAACTCCCGGTAAGGAACCGACTGCCTGGAACCTTTCCTGATTGCTTACCTAGTATTCCTCTCGAGTAGCCATCTTCAACTGTTGTTGGAGCTGGGTCTCCAGTCACCAAGAAGTGATGAACCATCCAAATGCAAGGGTTGCATTCCACTCCTGCATCAGAAGGCAAATACTGCAGGAGAAGATGCCACACATGCATGGGGGAAAACTAGGGAAAATACTACTTAAGCAAGGGGAGCAAGTAAGGCAAGTGAAAATGATACATTGAAGCATGTGAAAACAAGTGCAACAAACATGTGTTGATTCATCCCTGACAAAGCCGAAGATCATTTGCCACGTAAAGCTCCTCACGGTACAACTTCATTCAAGATTAAGCCTCAAAGGTCCTTGAAGAAATCACAAGTCCGATTCAAGATCAAGTGTTCACTACTCTTGAATCAAATTCCGCTCCAGATAAAAGGAGTAAATTCAGACCTTTGGATCAAGTCTAGCAGAAGGTCCTCCAGCCCAGTTCAAGAACAAGCCTGTGGAAAGTTAACAACAAGTAAAGCAACTATTTCAGCAACTCTTCTTACTAAGAGACTAAAGCAGAACGATCAACGATCAACCTAAATGATTTGAAATTAGGGGGAGATACTCATCAGGGGGAGCATCCAAGACAGATCAAGATTTTAACGAGTCAATCGAAGACTTGTGGCCATCCAAGGGGGAGTGTTGTAAATATTATGTGGATGGTCCACATGAATAGTTTGTTACTATTTATACATAGTATTTTCACTATTCATTTGTGGAAAATTTGTAAAGTAAATAGTGCTTTCTTTTGTTTATATAAAGGAAGAAGAGGAGATGAAGGGATTAGGGGTTCACGGGAGAAAAGAAGGAAAAGGAAGTAAGAGAGAAAGAGAGGAAAGAAGAGGAAGAGAGGAAGATGAGAGGGAGATATAAAGAGAGTTATCTTTGTACTCATATTATTTCAAATTATAATGAAAGCACCACTGCTGCCCCGAGGACGTACACCAGTCACACTGACTGTAGAGGAACCTCGTAAATTTTGTGTCTTGTTTCATTTATTCCACTGCACCCACAGTCGATTTCACAACAGTGAGAGGTTTTTAAAGGCAAAATTTTTGTGATGGTTCCTGTAGTGAGACTTCACTTTTAAATCAACAATTGTGGTGAAAAAGAATTGTTAATCATAATCTTGTGATGAAATTCGTTATCAAGTCCAATTTGAAATTTGTTTGTTCCAATACATCATTGAATGGTTTTATCTTGATTGTGGGATTTGTTGTGAACTAACATGGTTGCAAAGTTTGTTTCATAATTAAAAATTAAAAATAATTCCCAGCAACCACCCCTTTCGCCAAAAACCCAATTCCCCACCACCACCTTGACTCCCTGCCATCAATTGCCATGGCTGTCTTCCTCCTGAGAAATCATCTCCAATGTAATAAAAATGATTCCCCATACCCCCTTCTGTTCATGGCAGGAATTTCCGTCGGGGATGTTTCCTGGCCGACGAGTACACAGCTCCCCTGGAGGTCGGCACCGGTTGAGGGCAGCTGTCGGGCTTCTACTTCGCGGTCGGGCTTTGTCGGGCAAGTCTCGTCGGGCAAGACTTGTCGGGCAAGACTGAAAGAGAAGGACAGCATTAACTTTGAGAGGTGCCTTTGTAGGGCCTTAGGTGTAGGCCTTGAGGCTCACAATCAAGGTTAACATTTAAGTGCTCAGGCGTGCCACTGCCATCTTTAGCATGGCAGATGTAAAATGGTTGTCGTGCTTTAGTTGTATATATGTATGTATCCAAGAAACCGTGTTAGTTATAACATGTGCCTTTGTGGGGCCTTAAGTATAGGCCTTGAGGCTTCCTATAAATAACTAAACCAGTGCTCGAACACATCATATTTATTCTTGCGATTATAGGAGTTTTCTAACTATTATACTTCTGATTACCCGAATCCAAGAAGTAGAATGAACCCAAATAGGTGCCTTTGTGGGGCCTTAGGTGTAGGCCTTGAGGCTTCCCATTAGAGTTCATTCTTATACTTAGACTCTTTAGATTGTAGAACGGAATGAATCCAAATGGATGCCTTTGTGGGGCCTTAGGTGTAGGCCTTGAGGCTTTCCATCAGAGTTCATTCTTTGCTCAAGCGTTCTATGGAAATCATAATATAATATAAAGAAAACTAGAGGATAGGTTGATTACTTGCGCCCCAAGTAACTCCGGACTTCTCATTTATCAAGGACTGTCGTGGATGGGTTAAGTCCACATAAAGTTCTTTTTTATGCCTTGAGGCCAAGGACTTTTCATTGATCAGATTTACATGCCCGAGGGTTTAGGACTTGGATCTGGTTTGAACACTTAAGATATATTCAAATCGGATTCAAGTATTGAGAAAGCCTTTTAATAGTCACAGTGCTTAAAATAACTTGTATATAACTGGATGTATACACCATATTGAAAAGACAAAAACAAAGCAAAGAAGGTCGGGCAAGGTTAAACCTTATCGAGTAAAGCTGCTTCTCTTGTAGGTTCCTATCTTTGCAGTTTTGTCAAGGGTCTGAGAGCTTTGGAGGGATAGAGAGAGATTACAGAAGATGAATCGATACTACAACAAGGTTGAACAGGGTAGCAGACCTATTACAAAAGTTTGAAGCGAGAGTTATCCCGTGAGGGATGAAGGCTTGTCCCGAGAGGGATAAAGGCTGATTACAGCTTTGTTTTGAAGGCAAATCTGGCTTGAGCAGAGTTTGTGCTTGCAATTGTTTGTTTGATTGAGTGTCCTTAATCATGGATTTCCTTTCTTCTTATATAGACAACTCG
Organism: Malus sylvestris; assembly: GCF_916048215.2. Lineage (NCBI taxonomy): Eukaryota > Viridiplantae > Streptophyta > Magnoliopsida > Rosales > Rosaceae > Malus > Malus sylvestris. The sequence continues at coordinate 10,731,919 of NC_062260.1, forward strand.
ACTGGGCCTTCGATAGCAGCAGCTTTGCCCGAATGCGGTTTGAGGGTGATGACTCATCGGCTATTTTACATGTAATGCCACCATAAAGTACTTTATGGGCTGTGTAGCTGACCAGTCTACACCACTTGGCCTTTGGGTAGGTAAGCAAGTGGTCTTCATGAGCTGTACCAAGTCAAAAAAGGCCTTCTCCTGCCTTCTGGGCTTCGACTGGGCTTCGGTTATCTTCCCTTTTGGGCCTCCTTTTGGGCCAACTCCCTCCTTGAGCCCAAAGTTCAAGTTTTGATCCAAACACCTTCAAAAGTTAATATGCACCTTCAACATCCAGCAATCATTCCTCTACAAAAATGGAGTAGTGCCGATTTCAACACCGTGAAAACCGAGAAAGCGAGCCTCATGAAAGGTACAACCACCTCTGAAGGTTTAGCCAAACTCGGCCGCGGTGTCGTCTTCCTCCGTTGGACTCTCTAATTTCCCCTGCGCCAAAAAAATTCTCGGTCTACCTCATTCACCTCTCAGGCATCGTTTATAGCTCTCCTCTTCGTCTTCCTCCTCTGATAGACTGGCACGTCATCATCGCCTTTCTCATCTTCAATTCCCACCCGTGATCATAATCACGACGCTTCAAATAAGACTAATGTACCACTCTATAATTCGTCCTTGAGGAGTGTTAGAAAGTCAACAATTATCCGAAGGGAATGCCGTGATTTGGGGAAAGTATGTTGGAATGATTACCGGAAATTTTATTTAAATCATGTAACCTCTTTCTACACAACAACAACAACAAAGTTTTTCCCACTAAGTGGGATCGGCTATATGAATCCTAGAACGTCATTGCGCTCGGTTTTGTGTCATGTCCTCCGTTAGATCAAAGTACTCTAAGTCTTTTCTTAGGGTCTCTTCCAAAGTTTTCCTAGGTCTTCCTCTACCCCTTTGGCTCTGAACCTCTGTTCCGTAGTCACATCTTCGAACCAGAGCGTCAGTAGGCCTTCTTTGCACATGTCCAAACCACCGTAACCGGTTTTCTCTCATCTTTCCTTTAATTTCGGCTACTCCTACTTTACCTCGGATATCCTCATTCCTAATCTTATCATTTCTCGTGTGCTCACACATCCAATGAAGCATCCTTATCTCCGCTACACCCATTTTATGTATGTAAATTTTAAATGTTAATTGTCTATTTTACTTTATTGCATAATTACTATTAAGTAAAAAATGAAATTAATAATAAAACTCAAATTTCTCAATAAACCCAGACACTATAATTAAACCCTATCATCACCTTTTGTTTATCCTACGTCCATTCCGGCTAAAACCCTAATAGTTCTGATAGAGAAAAACAAGCTTTTTTTTATTGATGGATAATGATTTTGAAGTTTTGAATCCTCCAACTAAGGTATGACTTGATTTATGGATATTTTGTTTGTTTGCTTCTTCTTTGGATTAAATTTCATACATACTATATTATATTATATTTGTTTTTCTCTGCTGTTTGTCTGCCCCAAAAACACCATTGCAAGGACTTTTGATTAGTAATGCAAAGACATATAACTTGATTCATGGTACAAATAACGATTGCCCAACCTCATAAACCTTGACCACTCACTAGCGGGTGGCATGTCTCCATCCAAATCCAAAGCATCAAGGTCAAATGTTTTTCTGGCAAAGTGATGGATTGAACTGGAGTTTGCATCGCATTCTCTGGCAAATTCAAATCTATGGAAGGATCTCTTGGATCCCAAGTCTATGGATGGGTTTGGTAGCAGAAAAAAAAAAAAAAAAAAAAGCCATAGAAATGCTAGTCATATGCAATTATACATGGGCAAAGGAAGCCTATTTGAAAAAACATTCATTTAGAGATGTTATTTTATAAAAGGAATAAGGGTAAAGATAACTTTACATTTTGAATTGGGTTTGAGAAAGTAGTTTAGACAATAAATTTGAGTTTAAATAGATATTAATTCTTTAATTAAAAAAATATAGATGAAGGGAATAAATTAAGTGTAAAAAGATGTTAAATGAGTTTAAATAAAATTTTCCTTACAATAATTTGGGGGTAATGATTATGTTGGATGGAATGATTTCCTCCACCTTTGCAAAAGATGTTAAACGTTTGTAAATTGTACTTTGGATTAATAAAAGAAAATATATTCAGCTCAAACTTTTTACTGTTGAAAGGTTTTATCTTGATAGTGGGATTTGTTATGAGATTGCTTGCTAAAAGTTGATGTGATATTTTCAAAGTTATTTTGTGATTGTTTTCGATTTGCCTGAATTTATAATTCAACCGCCTGTAAAAAATTATGGAAGCCTAAATTTTAAAAGAGAGAAAATGGTATTGTTGTTCAATAAATGCCGTCACCTTTAAGTGAAAATTAGGTTCTTAAACTATTATTTCAGAAAAATTAGTCCTTAAATTATAAAAATCTGCCAATTACATCCCTAATATTATATTCGAAGTTACTATATTCAATTTTCCATCAATTTAAGTCACGTTACTTGTATGTGATACACATTGGAGGGTAGATTAATAGTTTTTCATAAAGAAATAGTGTATAAAGTTAACTTTGAAGGGTAAATTGGTAGTTTTACATAAGAAATAGTGTAAATTAACTTTGAAAGGTAAATTAGATGTTAGATTCGCAACCTATATGAAATGTAAAAGGCTTGTAGGCGAGAAAACGACGATAGTACATTCTAAAGTGTGAAGTGACTTAAGTTGAAGAAAAATTAGATAAAATAGCTTTGAATATAATAGTATGGATGAAATTAGCAATTTTTAATGAATTTAGGAACTTATTTTACCGAAACAAAATAATTTAAAACATAATTTTCACTGAGATGATAATTCAGATACTAAATCAACACTTCATCCTAAAATTAATTTTTTTTCATCTTTTGTTAAGAGATGAGGTCATCTAGCTAGCCCATTAAAGTTAGAGATGAGGTCTCTTTTTGTTGAAGTGGCTCCCACAATGGGTACTTGCTTTGCGCCGAAAATTCCTATAACGCCATCATAACGTCAACCGACCTTAAAATACAATAAGGTCGTCAACTGGTCAAAATTGGACTATAGATTTCTCCGAAAAAAAAGGAGGAAATTGCATCGTAAAACAGTTATACAATTTTTATTTTTAAAATTTTAAATTTGACGGTAACATTTTATACGATTAAACCGTGGGAGGAATAGCACTCACGCTTTGTTGACACTGGGGAATCTTAGGAAACACCATGGTTATTTGAGAGCCAAGCTGCTATTCTACAGCTGCGGCTGGTAGATTGAGGCAGGCGGGGTGTCAGGAGTAGGGTGAAGGTTAATTAGGCTTAGGGGGTCGTCATGTGGGGCAAAAGGCAGTGGGTCCGTGGCAAGTGGTGAGAATGGTAGGGGCATGTGCTGCCGTGTGTCAAGCACAGGTCGTGTGGGTATGTGTGAATCGGATGGGGTGGCAGTGGATGGGATGGGTAATGTGGACCCTTGGTCATGAGGTTGTAAGGGAGTGACAAATGGTGTTGAGAAGGGAAATATATTTTTGTGAAATCTTACATCTTGACTGACAAGGAATGTGTGAAAGTCCAAATTGTAGAGTGTGTAACCTTTTTGACCAAAAGGGTAGCCAATAAATATGCAACGTTTGGCACGAGTGTCAAACTTGTGAGTTGGCTGAACAACAATGGCATAACAAAGACAGCCAAAAACTCACAAGTGAGTAAGAAATGGTGGTCGGTTGTATAAAAGCTCAAAAGGAGATTTGTTGGATAGTAATGGTAATGGTATGCGGTTAATGAGATATACCGCAGTTAAGACACAATCACCCCAAAGAGAGGGGTAAGTTGGATTGGAATCGAAGGGCACGGGCAACGGTGAGAATATGCCGATGTTTACGTTCGACAATCCCATTTTGTTGTTGAGTATATACGCATGTGCGTTGATACTCAATGCCATTATTTTGAAAAAAAGCTTTCATGGATAAGAATTCTAACCCATTGTCAACCCTAATTGCTTTAACATTGACATTAAACTGTGTGTGGACAAAGGAAATGAAAGTTTTTAAAAGGTGTTGTGTCTCAGATTTAAATTGCATAAGAAATATCCATGTGCATCTAGTAAAATCATCCACAATGGTAAGGAAAAATCTAGCCCCTGAATGAGTGGGAATTTTATGTGGGCCCCAAATATCACAATGTAACAAATCAAATGCTCTATGAGTTGAAATTGAACTTAAGGGAAAAGGAAGCCTTGTTTGTTTGGCCATGGGACATATACCACAATTATTATCAAAAGAATTGTTACGCGAAGACAATAAAGGAGAGATTAATTTAAGGCGAGAAGGAGAAGGGTGACCAAGATGCATGTGCCATAAGTTGGAGGGATGAGATATTTGGCAAGAAACCGGTGTCCGTTGCACTGGAGACATGTAATAAAGACCACCACGTTGTTTACCCGAGCCAATTATCTTCCCTGTAGCCAAGTCTTGCAAGACACAAAAAGTGGGAAACAATATGACACAACAATTTAGAGAATCAGTGATTTTGCTAGCAGACATAAGGTTTAAGCGGAATGATGGGATAAATAAAACATTATCCAAAGTGATGTCAGAATTAAATGGTATAATGCCAATGGAAGTGATTGGGGCAGTAGAACCAGTGGGTAGATTGACTATGGGTGTAGGTGATGAATTTGTTTTAGTGAAAAGTGTGGAATCAGAAGTAATGTGGTTTGTAGCTCCGCTATCCAAAATCCAAGGCTTGGTGAATATAGAATTAACTGAAGGAACAAAAACAGAAAACAGACCTGGAGTATTTGCATAAACATTGTGATTACCGGAAGCACAATTGTGATTTATCATAGACACAATATGAGCAAGTTGTTGTAGGTGGTCACTGGAAAGGCCGTGAGTTGGATGGAATGGATCGGCCCCAATTGGAAATAGGGGTTGTTCGTGCATAGACATTTGTTGCGTTGGTAGCATGTGAGAAGGCAGGTGCCTTGCGGTCCGTGCTTGCAGCATGAATTGGCTGCATTTGTTGGCAGCATGCGCTGGAAGCATGCTTCGACTGGTGACATATTTGTTGGTGATGATGAATTTGCTGATCATGCATGTGATGCTTAGTCAAATATGTATTTTTTTTTTTAACCCAAAGATAGAGATATATTAAAGACGAATAGATAGGTTTACATCCTTAGCAAGGAAATTAAACAGAAATTCAGGGCCAATACAATCCCAAGAGAAAGATCGTCCCTCCTTAAAGGCATACTTAGCCACCGAGTGAGCAGCACGATTGCCCTCTCTAGGCACAAAAGCAAAAGAGACAGACCTCAGCTTTTGCGCTAGAACCTCAATGTCGTCGAGAATGCATTCGATACTAAAATCAACCAAGACTTCTTTCTTCAGCATCATGATAATCGTACTTGCGTCAGATTCAATGATAATGTCATCAAACCCATGGTCTATACAAGACAATAAGGCAAACCTGATGGCTGAAGCTTCAGCAGCAGCTACACTGTGACAGAATCCGGTCCCAGACCCGCCAGCAGCTTGGAGCAATCAAGCGAAGTCCCGCCCTAGCCAGCCCAGCCCCATACGCATTGTATCTTTACACCAAGCCGCATCAGTATTAATCTTAATAGTTCCGAACCTTGGTCTCTTCCACTTGGTACAGTTAAGTGCAGTAACCTTGGTTGTCTTCGGCATCATCGGGCTGTAATCATCATTTTCCGGAGCCAGACTGTCCTTGTACTCACCAGTACTCTTTTTCCAGGCCTCCAAGATATCCAGAGGCTGGCGATGGATCCCTTTAAATACCACTTCGTTTCTGTTTTTCCACAATCTCCATAGGCCAAAGGCAAATTCTTGGCGAATATCATCCGCGTTGATCCTGTCCTTTACTTGGGCACAGAAGTTGCTCCAGCTTTTAAGAAAGTCTATGCCCTCCAGGACATGAGAATTAAGATGAAGAGGAGAACAAAACCAGAAGACATGGCTTATTTCGCAACGGAAAAACAAGTGGTTTTCAGTTTCGTTAAAGGCATTACAAACGCCACATACATTGTCAACACGCATATGACGTCTTTTAAGATTCCGTCTGACCGCCAGAGCATTATTGCAGCAACGCCAGATGAAGATTTTGATTTTGTGAGGAACCTGCAGTCTCCAGATGTTATTCCATACCAGCTTTAGTTTGTTACTCTCACTGGGGTTGCCTCGCCCTTTCCTCCCCAGAGCACCATCCTTCATCAGCTTTAAAGCCATACTGTAGCCAGATTTAACAGAATAGCTTCCATTAGTAGCATAGTGCCACACCAGTCTGTCATCACTGCCAGTGTGGCTTAAAGGAATGCTTAAGATCGTTGATACATCATTCCGATGAAACCCGTTCGCAATCGAGTCTGTTCTCCATGACTTAGTATCCGAGTCGATCAAATCACTTACCATGGTTTCAACGAGATTAGTCGTCGGATGGACTTTGAAAGTTGAGGGTTTGGGGAACCACGGGTCCTCCCTAATGTTAATGCTTTTCCCGTTTCCAACCCGCCATCTAAGCCCAAGGTTTAACACTTTTCGAGCTTCAAACAGACCTTTCCAACCCCATGAGGTATTCTTTCCTTTAGATGCTTCTCTAAAGGTTTTCCCCGGGAAGTATTTATCTCTCAAGATCGAAGCAAGGAGGGACATAGGATTCAGGGTGATTCACCATCCAATCTTAGCAAGAAAAGCAAGGTTGACACATTGGATGTCCTTGAATCCCAAACCGCCGGCCTTTTTCTGTTTCATCAACCGATCCCAGGAAATCCAGTGTATACCCTTCCTTTGTTCATTACCACGCCACCAGTAATTCCGAATGGCTCTTTCAACATCCCGACATACGCCAATGGGGAGTTTGAAACAGCTCATAGCGAAGTTAGGCAAAGCCATAGCTACAGTTTTCACGAGGATCTCTTTTCCCTCCTGGGACAGGTACTGCTCAGCCCACCCTGACATGCGAGCTTCAATCTTATCCCGTATCTCGGCAAAGACAGCTTTTTTTGAGTGCCCAAAATCGGCCTGCAGGCCTAGATATTTCCCAAATCCCTGTTTGCTTTGAATCCCCAGGGAGTCCACGATTTTAGCTCTCAACTGCTTCGGAGTATTAGCATCGAAGAAGACCGAGCTTTTGGTCAGGTTAATCTCCTGACCGGAGCCCCGAGCATAAGTCTTTAACACTTCCACTATACTTTCCGCTTCCTCCACAGAAGCATTTCCAAAAACCACAGAATCATCCGCAAAGAAAAGATGCGTTAAGGGTACTCCAGTAGAGGAAATCTTGAACCCGTGGAGGACACCCCTTTCCAAGCTTCTCCTAATTAACATTGAAAACCCTTCAGTACAGAGAAGGAATAGAAATGGGGAGAGAGGGTCACCTTGTCTAAGCCCCTGATTCGGCCGGAAATACCCCGTTGGGGAACCATTTATAAGAACACTGAAAGATACAGAAGAAATACATTCCTTTATCCAGCTGCAGAAGAGAGGCGCAAAACCCAAACTGCTCATCATGCCCAGGAGGAAATCCCATTCAATTCGATCGTAAGCCTTAGCCATATCAAGCTTGATGGCCATGCCAGGATGGTCTCCTTTTTTCTGGTGGAGTAGGGAGTGGAGGGCTTCGTGCACCACTAGGATATTATCTTGTATTTGCTTCCCCGCCACGAAGGCAGATTGGTTCTCCCCAATCACTTTCGGCATCACCTTCTGAAGCCTATTAGTGAGAACCTTGGCAATGATCTTGTAAATGACATTACATAATGCAATGGGCCTGTATTGCGACATGTTTTTCGGGCACTTCACCTTCGGGATAAGCACTAAGTTGGTATGGTTGAGTTTACGAAGAAGGGTTCCCGAGTACCAAAAGGCTTTGACAATCTTGATTACATCCGGCCCGACCGTGTCCCAGTGGTCCTGGTAAAAGCAGCCAGAGAAGCCATCAGGACCCGGAGATCTCATGGGGGGGATTTGATATGCAGCCTCCATAATTTCGCATTCGGTGACCATAGCAGTTAATCCCCGGTTATCCTCAATGGAGAGCACGCCCTCCATACAACTTTGAATTTCCTCCACTAGATTAGGCTTACAGGACTGAAAAAGTTCAGTAAAATATTCGATAGCCGTATCACCTATCCCCTTCAAACGCTCCTGCCAGATCCCACGACTATCCTCTATCCCTCGGATCGTGTTAAAACGTCTCCTTTTCAGCGTTTGAGCATGGAAGAACTTAGTGTTCTTGTCGCCCTCTCGAAGCCATTGATTCCTAGATTTGACTTTCCAGTAAGCTTCCTCCTGCTGATGAGCAGCATTGAGCTCCTTCTCTTTTTGCTTAACATCCTTTGAGGCGAACTCGTTAGAGTTGTAGGCCGCCCGAATCTCTTCCTTCAGTTGCTAAATCAGTTTCAGAGAGTTCCTTCCTCTTCCTTTGTACCAGCCTTTTAATCTTCTCCTTAGATGTTTCAGTTTATCGCAAAAGCGAAACGCATGTGATCCATTAATCTTATCTCGCCATTCTTCCCCGACCAGATTACGACACTCCTCCGACCTGCTCCAGCGCCCATCGAAAACGAATTGCCTTCCCTTTCTATTCGGGTCTTTTTCTATCGAAAGGAGTAAGAGGGCGTGATCAGACCCTTCCAAGAGCACATGCTTGATTTTTGTGTTAGGGTACATTTCATACCAACCCATAGTTGCCAGCCCACGGTCAAGGCGTTGCTGGATAGGCATGGACTCTCTATTGTTTCTCCAAGTGAAGGGGTAGCCTTCATAACCCAAATCCATGAGCTCGTCTCGAGCCACAAAATTTCTAAAGTCACGTAGACTAACAGCCGGTCTGTAGTTTCCTCCCTCCTTCTCTTCATTACAAAGGATGTCGTTAAAGTCTCCTAGGAGCAGGCAGCGGTCCCTTTCTTGGCCTATACGTTTTGATAATTCTTTCCATTGCTCCCTTTTCTTCTTTTAATCAGTACTAGCATAAATGGCGAATAGTCTCCAGTTGCAGTTCATCTTTTCATCCCACAGTTTGAGTTCCATCAAAAAATCCTCCGATTTCATTAACACCACAGGAGTCTCATCTCTCCAGAAAACACATATACCACCTCCAATGCCCCGAGGCTCAACAGCAAACCAGTGATCCATACCCAAACTTCTTTTCAGATGGATGAAATTCCGACTTTTATTCTTAGTTTCCAGCAAAATAACCATGTCAGGGGTGTGAAGCCGGTGTTCAAATATGTATTTGATGTTGTGGAAAATTTTTGAGAATTGGGTTTTGTCTTTTCTGGAAGTGTTTGATTTGGCATGGTGTTCAAAGATTGAATTTTGTGTTTTCTGACAAGGGAAAAGTTGATTTGATTTGACATGGTGTTTTTGAGAAGTAAGAAATCAGGCACTAGGATAGTGCTCTGATACCATCTTAAGGAACCAAAGGAAAATTTTGCAGGGCAAATTGACTAAGGTTTGAGAAATAGACAATTGGGTGAATGATTTTCTTCAATTGCATAATTCTTTCTGTACAAGATATTATATACAAATATTACAAATAAGCACATAGCCATTATTACGGCATGTAAGCCATGATCCATAATTTGTGGCATTTGACTTATGCTAGAAGAGATAAATTATAATGATTATAATGATTATAATAACTATGATAACATTTTCCTAATTCAGGAAGATATTATCATAATCACAATAATAATATAATAACTACAATAATTATTTCGTAATAGAGGATCTTAAGGCTTCTGCAGATTTGGTTGGCCAGAATCTTAAAACCACGGCCGATGGGTATAATTTCTTGTTTACTTCAAATTTCATATCAGCATATTTCACTAATCAACCAAAAATTAAGATAATTATAATCCAGGCTTAGAATCTGATTTCATATATTATATGAAAATTTTGATCGTTGGTTCGTGAACTATGATAGAACTTTAATTTTGGTCACTAAATAAAAAAAATATTAGAATTGGAATCTGAATTTTATGAACCGTAAAACATTTGCATAAGATTTTCTGTCAAAATCAAGCAAGTGAAACGCAGGTTACATGCTTCATTTTTTGTGGGTGTGTGAAGCACAAATGCAATAAAAAATGTCATCCTTACCATTTATTTGTACCATAATGTGTACTATCTCTCTAATAGATATGGAATCCACTCATGTTGGCTGACCCTAACTCTATCAGAGAGAGAATATATGATGTCATGATTGTATAAATAGATGGTAAGTTTAGCACTACCAATTAGTAGCCTATATCAAAAAACAAGTAACACAGGGAATATTAAATTTAACAAGGCTAAATCGCCAAAAGGGTCATTGAGATTTGCATAGCTCATCACTTTGGTCCCTGAGATTCCAAATCGATAAAAGTAGTCATTGAGATTGTCCACCATCCATTATTTTGGTCATTCCGTTAAAAACTCCGTTAAGTGTCCCGGAGGAAGTTTGGGCAATTTTCAAAACTTCGTAACTCAATCGTTTCTTAATCAAATTCGACCTATAATATATTAAAATGAAGATAGGAAAGTGTAGAATAAGATTATACCTATTTCGAAGCCCAATGGTTTCCGTAGATGGCCGGAAAATAGCCTCAAAGTTGATTGGTCCGAGTGAAAACTTGAAAACTCGCCGGAAACTGGGTAAACTTTAAACGTTCATAACTTCTTCAATACTCAAAGAAATCAAGTGATTCAAAAACAAAAATCATACTTCTCGACGAGACAAAGATAATAAAATCTTTTTTGATGGCTAACTCTCCGTGGTTTGGCCGGAAAACTGCTCGAAAGTGGCTGTCTTAGTCTAGAGTTAGCCACTTTCGAGCCGTTTTTTTTGCCAAACCACGGTGATATAGCAGTCAAAAAAGGTACCATTCTCTTCCTCTCGTCAAGAAGTATGATTTTCATTTTTTAATCACTTGATTTCGTTGAGTATTGAAGAAGTTATGAACGTTTAAAATTTACCCAGTTTCTGGCGAGTTTTCCAATTTTCGCTCGGACCAGTCAACTTTGAGGCTATTTTCCGGTCATCTCCGGCAACCATTGGGCTTCTAAATAGGTATAATCGTATTCTACACTTTCCTATCTTCATTTTGATGTATTATAGGTCGAATTTGGTTAAGAAATGACTGAATTATGAAGCTTTGAAAATTGCCCAAACTTCCTCCAGGACACTTAACGGAGTTTTTAACGGAATGACCAAAATGAAGGATGGTGGACAATCTTAGGGACCACTTTTATCGATTTGGAATCTAAGGGACCAAAGTGATGAGTTATGCAAATCTCAGGGACCATTTTGGCAATTTAGCCAATTTAACAAAGAGGATGATTACTGAAAGCTACAATTGCATAATAGTCCAATCACCAATGATCTAATCTATTCACATTATAATCTAAGATTAGACACGTGGTTGAATTGAGCTTTAATCTAGTTTATTCAGATTTGTTTCAATATATAAATATCTAGTCATTATGAATAATGTGGATGCAAATTTCTTCCTCCTTGATCTTGGACAAAATTGCACCTACAAAATAAATAACACCTTAGGTCAAGAGCTTTACGCGCCCACGACGAATGGGGGGGGCTTTGACCGAAGAACCTCTGATGCCAAAGTTAGAATAAGGCATTTAGTATGGCTTTCGTAATTTGGAATTTCTACTCGTAGGCGTGAATGAGTGTTTATCGAGAAAATTGTTGAGGACGTTAAGGGACTAATGAAAACCACAGACTTAAAAGAAGGCAAGCACTCAGTTGGAATGGCTTTTCACGTGCAAGAATTCAGTATTGAATACTTAGACGTTGGAGGTTCACTTGATGTTCAAATAATTGCAATTTGGGATATGGGTGGTATAGGTAAAACAACGCTTGCTAGAGCCATTTGTAGCAATTATCAGCATAGTTTTAGTGGTCAATGTTATCTTGAAGATGTGAAGAGTAAAAAGAAAGAGATGGTTAGTCTGCAAGAACAACTTCTTCGAAATATTTTAAAACAACCTGACATTAAGGTAAGCAGTGTTGCCGAAGGGACCAAAGAGATAAAGAAAAGACTTGGAAGCATGAAGGTACTCATCGTTTGATGACATAGATGATGCAGACCAATTAGATGAATTGGCAATGGAACATGAATTGTTTGGTCCAGAGAGCAGAATTATTATAACAACAAGAGATGAACAAGTGCTAAATATACAAAAGGTGGATAAAAAGGAAGAAAAGAAAAGGCTTTCATCCACTGTAAATTGAAAGAGAAAATACATAATTACGTTGTATTTTAAAGAAAAGGCAGTAACATAATTGAAAGAAAAGAAAAGGCAGTAACATAATTGAAAGAAAAGAAAAGGCTTTCATCCACTGTAAACAAAAGGCAGTGACATCATTGGCCCATGCAAAAAATTTAAAAGGGCCACCGAGACTGGGGAATCTTGGGAAAGACTTGACTTTGGTTCTTTGAAAGCCAAGCTGCACTTCTAGAGGCTGCAATGGATACCAGTAGCTCCGCCCATGGAGCCGCTGCTGCCGCCTCTTTGTCTTCCTCGCGGAGATCAAACCGCTGGAAGTACGAGGTGTTCCTGAGCTTTAGAGGTAAAGACACCCGACAAACCTTCACAGACCACCTCTGCATTGCGTTTCGCAATGCCGGAATTAACACGTTTATAGACGACCGGCTCACAAGGGGGGAAAACATACAGAGTGAACTTGACCAAGAAATCGAAGGGTCGAGAATCGCCGTCATCGTCTTTTCGAAGAGGTACGCGGAGTCCCGGTGGTGCCTGAGGGAGCTGTCGAAGATCATGAGGTGCCTAAAAGATCAAGAGGGGAAAATAGTCTGTCCAATATTCTACGACGTTGACCCTTCTCAAGTCAGGAATCAGAATGGTAGTTTTTCGAAAGCATTTCAGAAGCACGAGAGGAATGAAGATCCAAATGAAGTCAAGCAGTGGAGAGAGGATCTTAAGGCTTCTGCAGATTTGGCCGGCTGGAACCTCAAAACCACGGCCGACGGGTATACTTTTTTTGTTTACTTCAAATTTCATATCACCATATTTCACTAATCAACCAAAATTAAGATATTATAATTAAGGCGTTGAATCTGATTTTATATGTGATGAGAAAAATTGGATCGTTGATCTCTGAACTATGATAGAATTGTAATTTTGGTCCCTACATAAAAATTTATTTCAATTGGTATATGAATTTTATTAAAGGTAGAGCATTTGCATAAGAATTTCCGTCAAAATTAAGGAAGTGAAACGCAGGGTACATGCTTTGTTTTTTATGGGTGTGTGAAGGACAAATGCTCCACATTTTATCAAATTAAAATACCAATTATAATGGATTCTTAATTATACTATTGAAAGCTACAATTGCGTAATAGTCCAATCACCAATGATCTAGTGTATTCACATTATAATCAAAGATTAGATACGTGGTTGAATTGAGCTCAATTAATCCTATTTATTCAAATCTGTTTCAATATGTAAATATCTAGTCATTACGAATAAGGCATTTAGTATGGCTCTCGTAATTTGGAATTTCTACTCGTAGGTGTGAAGGAGTGTTTATCGAGAAAATTGTTGGGGACATCAAGGGATTACTGAAAACCACAGATTTAAAAGAAGCCAATCACTCAATTGGAATGGCTTTTCGCATGCAAGAATTCAGTACCAAATACTTAGACGTTGGAGGTTCACCTGATGTTCAAATAATTGGAATTTTTGGTATGGGCGGTATAGGTAAAACAACGCTTGCCAGAGCCATTTGTAGCAATTATCAACATGGTTTTAGTCGTCAATGTTACCTTGAAGAGGTGAGGAGTAAAAAGAAAGAGATGGTTAGTTTGCAAGAACAACTTCTTCGAGATATTTTAAAACAACCTAATATTAAGGTAAGCAATGTTGCCGAAGGGACCAAAGAGATAAAGAAAAGACTTGGAAGATTGAAGGTACTTGTCGTGGTTGATGACATAGATGATGCAGACCAGTTAGATGAATTGGCAATAGAACATGAATCATTTGGTTCAGGGAGCAGAATTATTATAACAACAAGAGATGAACATGTGCTGAATATACAAAAGGTGGATAAAAAATATAAGGCACAAGCAATGACAGAGAAAGAAGCTCTTGAGCTCCTTAGTTGGCATGCCTTTGAAAATGATTATCCCGATAAAGAATACATTGAATTGGCAAGAGATATTGTTGATTATTGTGGAGGATTGCCCCTAGCTCTGAAAGTTGTTGGTCATTTGTTGGCTACGAAAAAGAGTACAACGATATGGAAAAGTACATTGGATAAATTGAGAAATATTCCAGATGGAAAAATTCATGAAACACTTAAATTAAGCTATGATGGGCTACGTGATGGTCATGTGAAGGGTGTGTTCCTTGACATATCTAATTTCTTTATTGGATGGAGATTATGTTTTGTCGAGGCAATATTGGATGGTTGTAGTCGTTTTTCTGTAAAAGCAGAAATTAACACACTTTGCGATCGATGTCTCTTGTATATTGATGAAGAGGAAAAATTGAGGATGCATGATTTGATTCGAGATATGGGAAGAGAAATTGTGCGGGCAGAATCTCCTGAAGAATTGGGAAAACGTAGTCGATTGTGGCGTAGTGAAGATGCAAAACGTGTGCTAAGGAACGAATCTGTAAGTACTTTTGCAATAAAAAGATGTTATGTTAAGTACATGTAAAGAAAGAGAAGTATACCTGCATATCCGCATATATATAATGTATGCCGTACATAGTATATTTGAACAAAAAGAAGAAAAGAAAAGGCTTTCATCCACTGTAAATTGAAAGAGAAAATACATAATTATGTTGTATGCCCTACCTTTCCAGTAGTTCATTCATCCAATTCACGGCTCTGCTTCGTGTGAAAATTATCCTTTTCTTGTTTTTTTTTAATCTCTAACAGGGAACAGAAGCAGTTGAAGGACTATGCTTAAGGTTGCCAGAAGGTTCTGATGACGAGGAAAGCTTCAGGACAGAAGCATTTAAGAAGATGAGGCGTCTAAAATTTCTCATGCTGGATAATGAAAAGTTGACTGGAAGCTACAAACATCTTTCCAAGGAGTTAAGATTGTTGCGTTGGTATGGATTTCCTCTTGAAGCCATACCAGCAGATTTTGATCAACGAAACCTAGTTTTTATTGGCCTGAGCTACAGCAAGATCATACGAGTTTGGGAGGATTCGAACCTGGTACGATATAATTATCAATGTCCTTGTAAATATCAACATCAGTCATCGTCATGCATTCTCTCTTTTATTTATTTGGGTTTTTATTATTGTTTTCTCTTTTGGAGTAACAGTTGCCTCAGAAGTTAAAGTATCTCCTTCTTATACACTGCCATAACCTGACTGAATTACCAGACTTTTCAAAACTCCCATATCTTGAGATATTGAACCTCAGTGGCTGTAAGGGTTTGTGTGGGGGTTACCATTTTTTAGCACAACTGAAGATGATTAAGGAATTAAATCTCAAGGACTGCAATATAACAGATGGTGCCGTTCTCGAAATAATTGGGAGTCTATCTTCTTTAAGAGTTTTAGATCTAGGTGGGAATGGTTTTAATAGGCTACCCATTCTCAGTGGCCTTTCTCAGCTTGAGAGGTTATATCTAAATCATTGCACGAACCTTCAAGCAATCCCAGATTTGCCGAACAGTTTGCTTCTACTGGAAGCGAATTACTGCACTGCATTGGAAATAATGTCCGACTTTTCAAAGATGTCGAAAATGAGGGTATTGGAACTGAAAGACTGCCGCAAACTCAAAGATATTCCAAACTTGGAGAACTCAATGGACTACATATATTCAATTCGTATGGAAGGGTGTACCAGTCTCACTGATAGTTTTAATGAGAACCTCCGAACGGTATGGTACTCTCTCTCTCTCTCTCTCTCTCTCTCTCTCTCCTTTTTGTTTTGTTGCTTATACTGACTTTGCACCCCATGTTGTAGAAAAATGCATTTGGTGGAATTTCTCTCTCCGGAAATGATAAAACTGTCAAATTTGAAGTGCCGCCAAGTATTGATTATATAGGAGGGTTGGCTTTGGGCATTGTTTATTCTTCAGACAACTCCGACTCTACTGGGTCTCTATGCATTGATGTTGTTAATTGTACCCAGCGAACTAATTTTCGCATCTGGCCAATGAAGGCCACCGTAACTGCTTCCCATGAAATATATCTTTGGTTGGGAAATCTTTCAAATAAGAAGCTCAATCTGAAAGGCGGCGACATAGTTCTTGTAAAAGCAGAATTTTATGGAGGAGATAATAGAATTAAGGTGAACAAAACAGGAGTGGATATGGTAAAATGGGATTTGTCTGATGGTCTTGCTATTTGGGACGACTATAAGACTATGCCATATGAGTCTGATGAAGACACTGATGACAATACACAGTTGGACATTCACCACGTTTTCCTCTGCTACAAGACCCCCGAGGCCTGGCCTTGGTGCATCAAGGGCTCTGATTCCGATCCACTCCCTAAGATCTTCGCTTCCGCTCTCAAAGCTCGCAAGAACGACATCACCTTTAAGGTCCGTTTTCTAGCTCAATTCGTCGGCTTTTTTGCTGTTTCTTATTTCCTGAAGCTACTGAGTTCTGGTGTTGAGCTGAGCTGAGTCCGTTGCTCACTTTTTTTCTTGGTTTTTGATAGACGTCAATGACGGTAATTGAAAGACATGAAGGAACTGAGTTTTCTGACGGCGATGTGTTGATTTTCCCACAAATGATCAAATACAGGTAAATTCGCATCGATTTCTTGAGGTTTTTGTTCTATAGTTGCTTTAATTTTAATTGAAATTTATAGAATTTAGATAATTAACCAGTGAGTGGTTAATTTTAATATGATTCATAACGATGAACTGAAACCGCAGTTGAGTATTTCTTAACAATACAACAGTAATAAGAATAAGTATATTAAGCAAGCTTGAGAGGTAAGCAAGAGAACAACAATGTCTCACTGGAGCAATCTGAAGCAATAACTTAAAACTATTCAAGATGGCACATAAAAGCTTAACTTGGTGGATGAAAAAAGTTCAAATGGTGGTTTGATTATGGAATACTGAGAGCATTGTCTTACCTATAGCTACATTGAAGAATGCCATGTAAAATTGCTTACGATGGAGAGACTAAAACATGAGCCGACCCACGTTGCCACCCGAGTGCTATTCAAAAACTGAGTCATACTATTAAAACTAAGTCATATACTATTGAAACAAATTATTTCATTAATACAACCAACACTTCCAATGTCAAAAGAGAAAGAAATAACAGTACACGGCGCATTAGCAGAAAAGTGCCACATTACATACCATTAAATGACAGCAGTTAACTCATGATATAACTGCTGGAAGAAAAACCTTGCATGATGCAAAACAACAATTAAATCGAAAAAGTGAGTCAGTTTTAGTTATATTATGACTGACACTTTTTATGTAAAAATGCTTTAGACCTAACTTTCCCCATCTGAAACTAAGCGAAAATCAAGATGGATTCCATTTCATGATTTCCCCTTGAACATGTATGCATCATGAAAAAGAAAAATATTTTTTTTTAAAAATACAAAGTTTAAAGGATGAGAAATAAAGAAAATTCAGAGAAAGGGAAGATTTAAGAGTCGAAGAAGACAGAACCAAAACATCCAAGATAACATCCAAGACTCAGCCACCACCCAGCTAGCTAGTAAACACACACCTAAAGGCTAAAAAGGATAGGGTCTTCATCAAATTAGCTATGGTCAACCTAAACCAAAATCAAGTGACAAATAAACAAAGGTATGCATAAATCATTTTCTTAGTCTGCTTTCCGATGTTAACATGTAAGAGAATCATGTAGTAGCCTTTGTTACCTTTTGAATAGGAAGGATGCAGCAGCCCCTGACAAATCAACCCATACCTCTAACTCCTACCCTTTCCATCAACCTTCTTGTCTCTCACTGTGCAAACCCTAAACTCGATGTCACCCTCTGCCTCTCTGCCTCTCTGCACGATCCCCTTGACGAGGCCCCCACGGAATTGCAGAACACAAACGCCCCAAATGGTGGCCGTTTGGATTAGGATTGAAGGGGGCAAAAGAGTCATTTGATTTTTCGGTGAAACCTAGCCCAAAACGCTTGAGAACTGCACCCTGGGCCTAAATGCAGCGGCCCAACCCAGCTGTTAAGCACGGCCCAGACTAGCACACACAATGGCAAACCGTAATTAATTCATAATTGAGGGCCCATTCCATAACCAACATGAATTTACTGACTTAAATAGATAATTAGATATGTGTTAGCTTTTGAAATTAGTTCTAGAAATTGAATTTAATGGCTCAGTTTACGACTAATTCCTTGCCTGTAAATCCCTTTTTGTGATTCTGAGGTTGTTTTTGTTTGTTGATCAAAGGAGCTTGAAAGAGTCGGATGTGGACAGCTTTGTTGATGATGTCCTTGTGAATCACAAACCATGGGCTTCTGGAGTGCAAGAGCCGTTGATTGGCCCCTATGTATTTATATGCGCACATATGAGTCAAAATGAATGGGATCGTTATCGTGCACGTGTTCTCATTGATAAGTTCAAACATGAGGCTGAGCTGCGAGGATTGACGGATCAGGTATTTGTTACTGCTTGCTTTCACATTGGAGGCCACAGGTATGCTGGAAACTTGGTTATCTACAGCCCAGGTTCAGATGGAAGCATAATAGACCATTGGTAAATATTCGGATCATAACAATTTAAAATTTATCGTATTGGGATCGATGAAGGAGTTTGAATATTATGTATTATTAATTGCAGGTATGGCTACATCTTTCCTAGTGATGTGCCGGAATTGCTTGATCAGTATATTGGGAAGGGAGAGATTATAGAACGACATTGGAGGTTTGTACGTTTTTGGTTTTGCCTACTGTCTTTGGATGAAAATTTCACTGGACAGAAGCTTCTGTCGTCGTATTTTTCAATTGCTGATTATGTCTAGTCTTGTATGATAGATTATTACATTAACATGGAGGAACTTTTGTGGAGAAAGCACAAAAGAATTGGATATAACTGCATTACCCTGTATATGTTTCTAATTTGTAATGTTGTTGTGATTTGTTATTAAGCTTGATCATACCTGTTCTTACTCAATTGCTATTGACGAAACTTTGAGTTGAATCTTTAAATAGCTGAACACGAAATTCAATTTCATTCCTTATAGGGGCCAAATCGGAGCATCTTCTGATGAAGCTGAAGAAATTAATGACCGGGAGCTTCCAAATGGAGAAGAAAATATGAAAATCGAGGATATGCCACAAGAAAATAGCAATCAGATTCACCAAGAAAAGGGCAATCAGATTGAGAATAGTGAGAACGGTGAAAGTGAGGAAAAGCAGCTGAAAGAAACCAGAGAGTCCAAATCATCATTTGTTTATGAGCCTACGGATATGCGTGGTTCTGCAAGCTGGTGGGTTTGTCCGTAAAAAGAAAGCTTCTCTTAATTACTCAAGCATTTCTTCAGAAGTTATTTATATTTTTTTAAAAGGAACTGAATTATAATATTGATAGTTGACATTCTTTTCCATGCATTATATAATACCTAAGTTCCATAATACATAAATTTCAAAACTTAATTCACCTTATAATATATATTATGGAGTCTAAGCAGTTCTTTTCATTCTCGTGTGCCAGGACCTTAGATGATGCCCTTGGGGAGCTATCAAGAAGGATCCAGAACTGGTTATGAAGCATGGATACGGTGATACGGAAAATCTTTAAAAATTAAAATACGATATGTTATGGATACGGCAAATAAAAATGTTTATAGCAATAAAAATATACATTTTAAAACATAATTCATCATTCAAATTCAAGTACATGATTTTACTTAGAGGGAAGCTCTTTGTATTGTAGAAGAAGTGTGAGTCGTATTCATGGTTTTAATTAGAGGGAAGCTCTTTGTATTCAACAACTTTCAATTATAGATGTCTCTTATTAATTTTCTCCTCCTCATTACCTTTTTTGAAAGTGTAAATGTATCCTAAAAGCTGGATACGTGTATCTTAAATGGAGGATACGCGAATCCATCCTATCACATTCGTGTCCATCAACCAGGATACATGTCGGACGAGTATCTGAGAGTATCGTATCCGATCAAGTATTGGATACGGGATACGAGACCAAACAGAAGTATCCGTGCATCATAGACTGGGAGTAAAGCGATGATCTCACAGCTACTGCCGTGGTATTGTTGTTGCCACGAGGGATGACAAATTTAACCGTTAAACCCGATAACCGTGGATAACCGTCCGAATGGATTGGATTTGGATATGAAAACTCAGGCATATTTTGGGTATGGGGAAAAACCATGAATATTATTTGGTTATGATTTTAGATATGGTTATAAGGGTCTCCAATCCGTATCTGAACCGAATAATATATATAATATAATTATATATAATATTAGAGTATTATAATATATATATATATATATATATATATATATATATTATTTACTGAATCCATTATCTTGAGAATACAAAAATTGCATTGTGTGAATTGCATTTTGTGCGTAAGTTCAAAAGTTTAAATATGAATCAAAATCTATGAAATTCAATGGTGTTTATGGTTCGACAAAAAAAAAATTGATGCTTATAGGAGATATTAAAGATCAGCCAACATTATTAATGTTTAGCTTTCATTTTATGCCTCACAAGATCCATTCATTAAATCATTTTATTAATGTTTAACTTTAATTTTATGCTCCACAAGATCCTCTGCCTCTCTGTACAATCTCCTTGACGAGCTCCCCACCAAATTGTAGAACACAAACACCCCAAATGGTGGCCGTTGGATTAGGACTGAAGGGGGCAAAAGAGTCATTTGATCTTTCGGTGAAATCCAGCCCAAAACTGGTGAGAGCTGCACCCTGGGCCCAAATGCAGTGGCTTATCACAAATAAGCCACTCTAAATACCATTTCCACTTCACAGTAAAAACAAAGTGCAGGAAGTATAGCTCATATTTTTAGCAGCGTTATTTTGACAACAATTCTGCAAGTGGTGGATTGCCCAGTGGGTAGGGCATTTCTCTTAGTCCTACTGCATCCCGGGCTCAAAGTTCTAACCATCCCCCATACCAGTTTGAGCACACCAAAGGCCAAATTTAGCATGTTCTGTCTTCATCCACCCACCCTCAGCAGATACTTATACAATATTCAAACAAAACTTGCCAAATTCATTCTTAAAATACAAAATGAAAATAGTTTATGATCACTGACCTCTTGGGATCAAACGATATCCGGATGCAGTGATCTGTGGTTCATGATTTCCCATTGAACATGTTCATCTATCTGCATCACCAAAAAAAAAAATACAATATTCAAACAAAACTTGCCAAATTCATTCTTAAAATACAAAATGAAAATAGTTTATGATCACTGACCTCTTGGGATCAAACAATATCCGGATGCAGTGATCTGTGGTTCATGATTTCCCATTGAACATGTTCATCTATCTGCATCACCAAAAAAAAAAAAATTTTAAAAAAAAATACAAAGTTTAAAGGATGAGAAATAAAGAAAATTCAGAAAAGGGGAAGATATAAGAGTCGAAGAAGACAGAACCAAAACATCCAAAACTCACCCACCAAGATAATCAAGACAACCAAGATAACATCCAAGACTCACCCACCACCCAGCTAGCTAGCAAAAACACACCTAAAGGCTAAAAAGGATAGGGTCTTCATCAAATTAGGTATTAGGTGAGTCTTGGATGTTTTAGCTATGGCCAACCCAATCCAGAATCAAGTGACAAATAAACAAAGGTATGCATAAAGAATGAATTGAACAGTAAATTAGCCGAGTCTTGGATCTTTCCGTTAACTTTAATTAATAAGATTGGGTTTGGATCTATCTTAGTCGGACCTAGCTTTTCTGCCATCTCAGTTCATACACTCTCATCTCTTTCTATTTGTACGGTCACGGTTAAGTCACGTCAACATTTTATATTACTATTGTTTTTTGTCTTATTATCTCTATAAAAAAAACCAATATAAAATGTTGACGTGGCTTAACCGTGACCGCACAAAATAGAAGGGGATGGAAGTGTATGGAAACTGAGAGGGCAGAGAAGCCGGGTCCATCTAAGTCTGCCTTTCCTGAACATTAAATTCACATCCAACAGTAAAAAATGAATTGAAATTTTTTTGTTACCTTTTGAATTGGGACAAGGATTGTCTGCCCTCCCACTTCCGGTGTCCTCCTGTTTGTGTGGTCACGGTTAAGCCACGTCAACATTTTATATTACTATTCATTTTTGTCTTATTATCTCTTAAAAAAAACAATATACAATGACTTTGGAGGTACAACTACGTCACTCATGTTGATGTGCCGGAAATGCTTGATCAGCATATTAGGAAGGGAGAGATCATACAATGACTTTGGAGGTTTGTGTATTTTTGGTTTCGCCTACCGTCTTCTGATGAAAATTCACTAGAACTGAAGCTTCAGTTGTCATATTTTTCGATTGCTGCTTATTTCTATTGTTGTATGATAGATTATTGAGATAGAGTAACATTAACATCGAGGAACTTTTGTGGAGAAAGCACAAAAGAATTGAATATAACTGCATTACCCTGTATATGTTTCTGATTTGTAATGTTGTTGTGATTTGTTTATTAAGCTAGATAATACTTGTTCTTACTCAATTGCTATTGACGAAACATAGAGTTGAATCTTTAAATAGTTGAACATGAAACTCAATTTCATTCCTTGCATGGGGAAGGTTCCAAATGGAGGAGAAAGTAGGTAAAAAAAGGAAAAGCCCCAAGAAAATGACAATCAGGCGTGGACGAAGCGGAAGCGAGAATGTCAGCTTGAGTAACGCAAACATTGGTGAGAATCCAATGCCGCGAGAACCTAAGGGTTCCTCCGCAAGGTTCGTCCACGGAGGTTGAGTCAGGGCCTTGTAAAGTATGAAGAACTTACTGTATCTTGCAGAAGAAGAAAGAAAGAGATAGAGAGAAGTAGAGATTTAGAGAGAGAAAGAATATACTGTTTTTATTAACTAGTTATCAACAATAGTTACACACACTAGTTATATACCAGATTTAGTAGCTTACTAACTAAGCCACATACTCAACTCACAATCTATTGACATTTGTCACTCTATCTAACCATTGAATCATAAGCTCATAACAAACCCATATTATTGTTAACATCCTCCCGCAATCTCAGGATGGGAATTTCCTAGACGGAGATTGTAGCAATGAGTGTGAAACAAAGAAGTCGACAAGCCTTTGGTGAGAATATCTGCAAACTGAGCATTAGAAGTAACAAACTGAACCTGGAGTAACTTCTTAGCGACCCGTTCTCGGACAAAATGAACATCAATTTCAATATGCTTCGTCCTTTGATGCATAACAAGATTATAAGCAAGTGCAATGGCAGAGAGATTATCACAATACAAGATAGCAGGAGAAGGCACAGAAACATTCATAAATTGTAATAACTGCTTGATCCAATCCATCTCTGCTGCAGTAGAAGATAAAGCCCTGTATTCGGCCTCAGTAGAGGATCGAGAAACTGTATTTTGCTTCTTAGAAGACCAAGAAATAGGATTAGATCCCAAATAGACAACCAATCCCGTTGTAGACCTCCTGTCATTGGGATCCCCGGCCCAGTCAGCATCACTATAAGCATAGAAGGTCAAATCCCCTTTACTAAACTGAATGCCATAGTCCTGCGTCCCCCGCAAGTATCTGAGGATTCTTTTGACAGCAACAAAGTGGGACTCCATGGGACAGTGCATGAATTGACAAACTTGATGGACAGAGAAGGCAATGTCAGGCCGTGTGAATGTCAAATACTGAAGTGCACCAACAATGCTTCTATACAAAGTAGGATTATGAAACGGTTTACCATCATCCTTTAACAGTCTATTGTAAGCTAGGCAAGGAGTGGTACAAGACTTGGATTGGAGCATATCAGTTTTGATCAACAAATCTGAGACATACTTAGATTGAGAGAGGAACAAACCGTGGGATTGCTGTGTAATTTGAATACCAAGGAAATAATGAAGAGGCCCTAAGTCCTTGATGTCAAACTCAGAATGTAAAGCTCCAATAACCTCAGTAATGGCATCTGTAGCACTGCCTGTAATGATAATGTCGTCGACATACAATAAAAGAATGACAACAGACTGCCCAACATGTTTCACAAAGAGGGAAGAATCTGAGTATGTAGTAAGAAATCCCAGAGATGGTAAAAACGTTGTGAATCTCTCATTCCAAGCCCTTGGGGCTTGTTTTAGACCATATAAGGACTTGTGTAATCTACACACATGCGTGGAATAATGAGGATCCAAAAAACCAGGGGGCTGAGACATGTATACTTCCTCTTGTAATATGCCATGAAGAAAGGCATTCTTCACATCTAGTTGTCTAAGTGACCAACCAAAATGAGCAGCAAGAGCTAAGACTAACCGGACCGTAGTTGGTTTAACCACAGGGCTGAAGGTTTCTCCATAATCAACACCTTCCTCTTGATTAAACCCTTTAGCAACTAGTCTCGCTTTATACCGAGAAATGGTGCCATCAGCATTTTTTTTAATCTTATAAACCCACTTACACCCTACAAGATTTTTATGTGGAGGAAGAGGAATAAGAGACCAAGTACCCTGAGAATGAAGAGCTGAAAGTTCCTCTTTCATGGCTGATAACCACACAGAAGATTTCAAGGCTGACTTATATGTTGCAGGCTCGATTTGAGATAAATCCACTAACTGATCATCTTGAAGAACAGAGAGAAAGACCTTTTTCTTAGATATCCCACTCTTAGATCGAGTCTGCATTGAATGTGTATTGAGTGGAGGAATTGGTAAGATAACCTGTAAACTGTCAGGAGAAAAAACAATAGGATCTTCAGATTGCTTATACGAAGGCTGAGAAGTACTTGCAGGAGCCACAGGGGTAGGAGAGGATAATGATGGAGAAGAACTTGCTGATATGGTTGGGGTTGCAGTAATGAGTTGTGGACTGGAACTGTGAGCATCATTGGGAGCTGAAGAATGAGTATCATTTGGCATAGAAGTATGACCAGGGACTATAGTATTCTGATTAGTGACATACATATTTGGAAACTGTGATATGACAAAAGATGGAAGAGACTTGGAACACACAGGAACTGGACACTTTGAACTCAAACTGGTATATGGAAATTCAGTTTCATCGAATATAACATGTCTGGAAACATATATCCTCTTATGAGACACCTCATAACAAATAAACCCTTTATACTTAGAAGCATAACCCAGAAATATGCACTTTGTGGTCCTAGGTTGAAGTTTGGTACTATTATAGGGTCTGAGTAATGGAAAACATGAGCACCCAAAAATTCGGAGATTAGTGATATCAGGAATAGAATGAAACAACAATTCAAATGGTGATTTGTTGTTTAAGGTGGAGGTAGGCATTCTATTAATAAGATAGACAGCCACTTGACAAGCAAAAGACCAAAACTGTGATAGAGGTTTCAATGATATGTCTATGTTTGCTTTCGGCTAGCCCATTTTGTTCCGGGGTATGAGGGCAAGATATTTGATGGTTGATTCCTTTATCAAGAAGAAAGGTTTGAAGTGTTTTGCTAATATATTCCCCTCCCCCATCACTTTGTAAAGTTTTAATGGTAGTGGTAAAATGATTCAAAACAAAGTTATAGAAACCAACAAAGACAGAACAAACATCACTTTTATTGCTTAGAGGAAAAATCCAACAATATCGAGTGCATTCATCAATGAATGTCACATAGTATTTGAAACTGTCAACAGAAATACAAGGAGAGGGACCCCAGACATCAGTATGTACAACTTCAAATGGGGTAACAGATTTTGACACAGAAGCAACAAAGGGCAGTTTACAAAATTTTCCTTCCAGACAAGTAGAACAAATCACAGGTTTTGAATCAAATGCAACAGACACTTTACACTGTTTTAAAATGGAAGACACTACAGAATTTGATGGATGCCCTAATCTACTATGCCAAAGTGCAGAAGATACTTGGTGGCCAAGAAATGCCACTTGAGATCGAGGGGATGAAGCACGGCCAGGAAATGGAATTGGATACAACCCATCACTGCAAAGCCCCTTGAACATTATCCTCCATGTGGCCTTGTCCTGAATCAAAAAACAGAAAGCATCATATATCAACCAGCAATTATTGTCCAGACACAATCGATGTACAGACAACAAATTCTGTGTTAACCGAGAAACATATAGGACAGAATGTAATTGCAATGGTTTAATTGGAGTTGGAATACTGGAAGAACCAATATGTGAAATAGATAAACCTGCACCACTAGCTGTTTGAATTGTCTCAGTGGACGAATAGGGAGTAGCCAATGAAAGATTATTCAAATCAGCAGTCATATGTGATGTAGCCCTCGAATCAGTAAGCCAGAACTATTGAGGAGATGCACTGGGAACAACAGAATTAGAGACAGTGTTGACATGCATAGCAGTAGGCGCAGAGTTCTGAACATTGGAGTTCCTGTAAAGACAAAACTGTGCACTATGATTCTTTTTACCACATATT
Source organism: Malus sylvestris (assembly GCF_916048215.2). Taxonomy (NCBI): domain Eukaryota; kingdom Viridiplantae; phylum Streptophyta; class Magnoliopsida; order Rosales; family Rosaceae; genus Malus; species Malus sylvestris. The sequence goes on from NC_062260.1 coordinate 10,758,488, forward strand.
TGACAACCTTGAACCGCAGCAGTATCAGAATTCCTGAACCGGCAAGTATCAGCCAAATGCCCATATTTACCACAAATTTGACAATTAGTGTGAAACTGGCCTTGCTGAGATGGTGGTGAATTCCCAAGAATACCAGGTGCATTATTGATGTAACCAGATTTGTTATTCCCAAACCGAGGATAGGAATTGTTGTAAAATTTCCCTCTGCCTTTGTTCTTGTTAAAATTTGGCTTATAACCAAAGGCATTAAAGAACCCAGATTGAGAACCATAAGGATTAAACTGTCGGTCATAGTTTGAATTCTTAGAATCATGACCACTGTTCTTGGCAACCATTGCAGTTAAGAATGGAGTGGCAGCCACATTTTCAATCATTGCTTCCTCAGCAAGTAACTGAGAGCGAAGATCCTTCGTGGAAATAACATGTTCTCTTCCACGAATTATAGACCTCAACGTATTATACTCAGAAGAAAGACCATTCAAAGTTAAGATCACAATATCATCATCCGCAAATGTGACTCCGGCAGCAGAAAGATAATCATGAGCCTCTTTAATTCTTTGTAAATATTGAGAAATGGAATCAGTACCTTTCTTGATGTTTTGCAATGCAGATTTCATCTGAAAAATTGTTGTCCGAGTAACAATGGAAAATTGCTCCTTGAGACGAACCCATAGGGTGCGTTTGGTACGCAGACGGGACGGGACGGGACGGGACGGAACGGGACGGGACGGGACGGGACGAGACGGAACGGGACGAGACGGAACGAAGGTGTAATTTTTGAAAAAGACATGGGGTATATTTGTCTTAAAATGGTAAAACATTGTGTTCCACAGACGTGGAACAAACCCGTTCCAGGGGGGGAGGTGGAACGCAAAAACACCCAAAATCTGTCCCGTGGAACAGCCCGTTCCACCCATTTTTGGCGCACCAAACGCGGGACGGAACGCCTCGTCCCGTTCCGTCCCGTCCCGTCCCACGTACCAAACGCATCCATAAGTCACGAGCACTGGTACTTCCAATTGCACAAGAAACGGCGGATGGAGACAAAGTGGCAGTGATCAACTGCATGAGTGCCCTATCATGCATCTTCCAAATCTTGAAAGTATCAGTCTCAACACGAAGAGAAGAATCAGTTGAACCCCCAGATACAGTGGAATCAAACCGTGAGGGGCAAGGGTTGATGCCATCGACAAATCCCATTATGCCATGACCTTCCAAAAGTAATTCCATCTGGAAATTCCACACAAGATAGTTAGAATCATCTAGTTTGACAGTAACTGATGAAGACACTGTCGATATAAGAGAGGAAATAGGAGATTGAAGGATCTGAAGTTGTGCAGCCGTCACCATAGTTTCAAATCAGAGAGAAAACCCAGATGCAAATTCGCAGAGGAATTAACACAAACACCTGGAGTGCACAAGAAGATGCGCAAGAAATCAAGAAATACAGAGAGATCAAGACCCCAAGAAACGTGAGAAAGAGGAGCAGATCACAGATAGAGAGCGGAAGCGGAGAAATCCAAGATCGAATAACCGTCAAGCACGAAGCATTGCGGCGAATGATACCATGTAGAGATAGAGAGAAGTAGAGATTTAGAGAGAGAAAGAATATACTGTTTTTATTAACTAGTTATCAACAATAGTTACACACACTAGTTATATACCAGATTTAGTAGCTTACTAACTAAGCCACATACTCAACTCACAATCTATTGACATTTGTCAGTCTATCTAACCATTGAATCATAAGCTCATAACAAACCCATATTATTGTTAACAGGCCTAAGATCAGGCCGAAAGGCATAGTCGATGGACAACAGTAGCTGTAGCCTATAGCTTTTATAGAAGGTCATGCTGAAACGCACTCTAATCCTCCAAACCATGCTCTTATATGAAAAGAGAAATCTAAGAACGGGGACGACAGCTTCCCATGTGAAGGTCGTACTATATAGCTGGTGTTCTAATTCATGGAGAGAATTAGATCACACTTCTCCGTTTGATGTAATTTGGTATTGGGATTACCCTTACTCTAGTGAAACTGACACTATGTCAATGGGAATTCAAACTGCATGGTCACTAACGACACTGATACTCACAGTGCAATTCTTTCTTTCGACATGGCTGATGAAGTGTTCCGATTGATTTGTTTTCCAAAGTTACCGGAATTTTTACCGGACGGCGGTACGCATATCAATATCCATGCATGGAACGATGATTCTCTTTCCGTGGTTGTTCAGCCAAAGTCTTATATTCCTGACAAGACTTGTGAAGTATGGATCTTGCATGACTACGCTGACGATGAATCTTTGGACTAAGCTAATCACGATAGGGCCAATTGAAGGCATTGCGAGGTCATTGGAGCTATTGGGATTTTGGCGAAGTGGAGAATTTCTTTTCCAATGTGACAAAGAAGAAATTATGATCTCGTACAACCCAAATTCACAGAAGATTACTCACCAATTCCGAGTTTGTGGATCGGTGCGAGCTTATTATTCAGAGAGCTTGGTTTCAATCATAGGGGATCGACGGGACAACCAAAATATGTTGTTTGATGTAGTTAAGGAAAGTAATGATCCAACTCTTTAACAAACCACATCTTCGTAAGGATTATTCAGTTCAGTGTTTAAATTATGGACTCGTTATTTTTTATATTTTTTTTTGTTGTTAGGTCGCCTAATCACCAAATGAATTGCAATTCCTTCTTTTGTTTCGTTGATACAATATTTGCCTCAACATTTTATTTCCGGCGGATGCTTCCTTGATATTTTTAAGTATATGGTATGGTTCTTGCTTATTGGGACCAAAATATTAGCATGTCTGTTTGTCTTTTAATGAATGCCACGATGTGTTTAAAATAAAGAGCAGTAGATCTGAAGTATGAGATGACAACTTTTCGGTGTGCTGGAATTTATCATGGTACAAGTATCATCATCCAAGTGGTTGAATTTTGTTATTTTTATTTTTTATATTTTTCACACAAAATGAGATTGCTTTACTTTTCAAAATATAAAAAATATTTAATTATGACCGTACGATATTTAATCAACGATCCGTATGCGTTGATTTCTAAGATCCTTAGGGAGGGGGATCTGGCGAGAATCCAATCCTCTTTCTCCCCCTTCAATTAGACAAAGTCTCCTTATTTTATTACTTTTTTTTTAGACCAGACTAGGTTGGATTGATTTAGTAAAGCGTTTGGTGCAGTGTCGGACTAAAAAGCAGAATAATAAAAAATAAAAAAATCTTTTTCTTTTTTTATTTCTTTTTCTTTCCATTTTCTGGAAGGGAATTGTTATTAGCACTCCAAAAATCTCATTATACACTCCAAACTTTCTATATTAGGAAAAAAAAAATACACAAATGTAGAATGAGATTTTTAGAATGATAATAACACTTCCCTTTCTGGAACTCTCTATCTGTTTTTAGAGTGCACAGATTGATAATTACAAAATGGAGACATGCCTCACTTTCAATTCTCAATTCCTAATTTTTTCCCCAAATTTCCAATTCCCACCAAAAACCCCAATTCTGCTCCTTCCAACTCCGTCAGCGGCCATGGTGAGTTTTCCCGTCCGACAACCTCTCTCTCTGTCCTTTGTTTTCTCATCTAAATCCATCTGGCCAAATCCTTCTCTCCCCCAATTCCGTCGGCGGCCATGGCGAGTTTTCCCGTTTGGGTGTTTCTGATTCTAAGATTTTTGGGGGTTCTGGGTCGTAATCGGATTCTGGGTAGTTCTGCACTCCTTTGCGATGTAAGCTTGTGGTGGTGGCTCGAGGGATTCTGGGAAGACAAGAGGCAGTGACATAGTCCTAGCGAATACCAAGGTTTCAGTCGGGAATAGCTAGCGACGCTTAGCAGAGTCCGGAGTCGAGGCGAGTCCTACCCAGCGTCATTTAAGTTAGTCCCTTGCTACGCCAAACACAGGACTACACGGACTGTTAGTCCAGTCCTGTCCAGTGAATGCTAACGATGTCAAACAAAGGTGATTTGGTGTTGTGCAATTATGGTGTTTATGATGCCGAATATGTGTTTTTCGTACCGAGTTACAACGATGATGTTCTGTTCTGTTGTGTTCTCAATCTGTTTGTTTGTTGCGTTTTGTTTGTTCTAGATATAAGAATCAAAATTTTGCTGTAAAAATTGTTCATAGAGGAGAAACCCAGAGCAGATTGCCAAGAGAGAAGAGCGGTTTGCGAGGGAGGTGGCAATGGTGTCGAAAGTGCAGCACAAGAACTTAGTGAAGGTTGTTGTCTAGTTTTCGATAAGTATTTGTGATTACTAAATGGGTGATGGGGGTTTTTTAACTTCGTGATTCTGAGGTTGTTTTTGTTTCTCAATCAAAGGTGCTTGAAAGAGTCGGATGTGGACAGCTTTGTTGATGATGTCCTTGTGAATGACAAACCATGGGCTTCCGGAGTGCAAGGGGTGTTGACTGGCCCCCATGTATTTGTATGTACACATGGCAACGCCCCATGTATTTGTATGTGCACATGGTAGTCGAGAGATGTGGTGTTTGTGGACCTGTCCTCATTGATAAGTTCAAAGAGGAGGCTGAACTGCGAGGATTGACGAATCAGGTATTTATTACCAATAACAGGCCATTGGTAATGTCTGGATCATAACAATTTAAAATTTATCGTATTGGGATAGATGAAGGAATGTGAATATTATGTAATAATTCATTGCAGGTATGGCTATGTCACTACTGATGATGTGCCGGAATTGCTTGATCAGCATATTGGGAAAGGAGAGATCATCGAACGACTTTGGAGGTTTGTGCATTTTTGGTTTTGCTTACCCCCTTCTGATGAAAATTTCACTGGAACTGAAGCGTTGTCATATTTTACGATTGCTGATTATTTCTAGTGTTGTATGATAGATTATTGATATAGAGTTGCATTAACATCGAGGAACCAAATCAAACAACTAGTGTGAACCAAAATCAAACAACCTTTTTCTTTATTGATAAACCAAACCAGAGGTGGTTTGGGGAACGGGGGATGGGGTCAAGTAGGCACTTCACAGAGATGGAGAAAGCGAAGCAGATCTAGCGAATTGGATATAACGGCATTACCTTGTATATGTTTCTGATTGTAATGTTCTTCTGATTAATTGTTGTCAAATTGTGTATTAAGCTTAATCATACCTATTCTTACTCAATTGCTATTGACGACACTTAGAGTTGAATCTTTAAATAACTGAACACGAAATTCAATTTCATTCCTTACAGGGGCCAAATGGGGGTATCTTTTGATGAAGCTGAAAAAATTAATGACCCGAAGCTTCCAAATGGAGGAGAAAGTACGAAAATCAAGGAGAAGCCCCAAGAAAACAGCAATCAGATTCAGAAAAATGAGAACTTTTCAGGCTGTTGCCAAGGTGCTAAGAGTAATGGATTTACATGCTGCAAAGAAGTAAGTTTGGAGCAAAACGGTGGAAGTGAGGAAAAGAAGCTTAAAGAAACCAGAGAGTTGTGTGCCAGGAAGGATGCCTTAGGGAAGCTGTCAAGCTTGATTGGGAACTGGGAGCAAAGTGATGTTCTTGCAGCTGCTCCGTGGTTGGAGCAGTGGCAACAGTGGCCGTGGCCTATAGCTTTTATAGAAGGTTAGGCTGAAACGTACTCTAAGCCATGTCGGGTTCTACCACGGGTGTAGAGGCCCTATATATTTTTTTCTTTGTAGAAAGATGTTATAACGTCAATTAAATAAGCTCTTATATGAAAGGAGAATATGGTAGCTACACTATACGTTCGTTTTTGGAGGGTGGCATGATTTCCCGAAGCTAAGCCGTCTATAGTTACAAAAATATTCACTATTCCTTTCCGTAGTTGCTTGCTTACACAACTGATTTGTTGTTCCAATATACTGTTGAATGGTTTTATCTTGATAGTGGGATTTGTTATGGGACTGCTTTCATGTGGTGTTTTCTAAGCTCTTGTGATTGTTTTCGATTTGCCTGCTGAACTTTTAATTCAACCATGGATTATGTCAAAATTTATGATAATTTTTGTCTAAATTTCAAAAGAGAGAAAGGCAGCGTTGTCCTAGTAGAGATGGCAAAGCTCAGAGTTTGGTTGAGATCATCGTCCACTGCTGATCTTTGCAAGCATCTCCTCCACCAGCCTCAATACCGGTGTACTCATCCATCAACTTTTTCGTCCTGCATAAACTGCTCTATATCCTTATTCCTGGACTGTTTACAAAATAAAGGTAGTCATTTAGTTACTCTGTTGGAGCTTAATTCTTCTGCCTCTTTTTGTTAAGATGGGTTGTTGGAGTTGGAGATGAGGACTGGTCCCATTGATGCTCTCTAGACTGACTCAAAAATTTGAAAGTTGCTTTGCACCGTGACGTCAAGTCAACTGGTCAAAGTTGGGCGGCAGACTTCTCAAAAAACTAAAAAAGAAAGGAAATTGCATCGTAAACTGTGGGGGAATAACACTCAGGCCATCTCCAACCGAAGGCTGGCCAGAGGGCTCGTTTGAGTCCTCTGGCCCTCCAAGATTCTCCAAGATATTAATATTTTAATGAACAGTACAGGGTCATATTTGCCTCCGTCTCCAACCGAGGGCCAGAGAGCCAAAGGGCTCGTTTTAGCCCTGTCACAAAAAACCGTCTCCAACCGAGGGTCAAAGGGCCATAGGGCCAAACATAATTTATTATTTAAAAACTACAATTTAATGTTGTATAAATGGCCTAGGAAGTTATACGAAAAAAATAGAATTGAAAAAAAATATGAAACAAATTTTGTGAAATAGAAGTTATAGGAAAAAAAATATGAAACAAAATTTGATTCATATGAAAAGAAAAAAAAAAGGAAAAAAAGAAGTTTAAATTCATTAAAAAAAAAAAAAAAAAAAAGAGGCCTAATAATCCAACGGCTACTAGCCGTTATATTAAAAAACATTTCAAAATATTAGTGTCGGTTATAACCGACACTAATAGTAGAACTATTAAAAAAAAAAAAACCTCTTCAATGCTGTCGGTTTTAACCGACAGCAGTAGAAAACATTAAAAAAAAAATAAGCCAGCCCTCTCCGATCCCGTGGGGCCCTCCCAGATTCCAGAGCCCTCTGGCCTAGCCCTCGGTTGGAGACGGTTTTAGGGCTATTTTCGGCCCTCTGGTCCTCTGGACCCTTCGGTTGGAGATGGCCTCACGCATTATCGACACGGCAGTTGGACCGACTTGACTTTGGTTATTTGAAAGCCAAGCTGCACTTCTACAGGCTGCAATGGATACCAGCAGCTCCGCCCGTGGAGCTGGCTCTGCCGCCTCTTCGTCTTCCTCCCAGAGCTCAAACCGCTGGAAGCACGAGGTGTTCCTGAGCTTTAGAGGCGAAGACACCCGCAACACCTTCACAGACCACCTCGACATTGCATTTCGCAAAGCCGGAATCAACACGTTTATAAACTACCGGCTCAGAAGGGGGGAAGATATACAGAGAGAACTTGACCGAGAAATCGAAGGGTCGAAGATCGCTGTAGTCGTCATCTCGAAGAGGTATGCGGAGTCCCGATGGTGCCTGAAGGAGCTGTCGAAGATCATGAGGTGCCAAGAAGAGCAAGAGGGGAAAAAGGTCTATCCAATATTCTACGACGTTGACCCTTCTCAAGTGAGGAAACAGAGTGGAAGTTACAATTAGGTTTTTGTATTAGCACCCAACCTATTGTTTTTTTTTTTTTTTTTTGAACAAAAAATATTTTTTACACCAAAGGGGGAGGGGGTGGGCTTAGCCTAACAATGGATGAGCAATAATATATTTCAAATTCGCCTTTAACGAGAACTGAACATAAGACCTCTCACTTCCAAATGAAGAGGAATACCACTGTACCGTAGTTACTAAGTAGCAGCACCTAACCTATTGTTGAATATATCTGACATAAATTTTATTATTAGATGACTGATGTACCTTAAAATGAAATGACTATTTAATCCAAATAGGATTTTAAATATATAATTTCTTCTCAGGGGATAGCAGAAGATGTAGAAGAGCATTAGCAGTAGAACAGTGGCAATAAGGAGACTAGAATTAGAATTTGATTTTATACGTTTTTAGGAAAAAAAAACTTTGGAGCTTTGGTATCTGAATTTAACAAAATGTGAAGCATTGATCATTTACGCCTAATTGTATGAGAATTGCTGTCAAAATGTGAAACACGTCACAAGCTTAATTTGATGGTGATGCGTGAAGGGCGAATCCTTTACATTTTGTCAAACACATACTATTTCTAATGGATTTCTAATTCTATGACTAAAGGCTATAATACAGTTATAGTCCAGTTGCAATCTAGTTGAGCTTATAACTTATACGGTCATAATGCATTTCAGAAACATGGTTGCATTTTAGCTTAGTTAATCACATGGATCAATCTCATTTACTCAAATCTTCTTACTAAAAAAATATCTGGTCATGATGAACGAGGAATTAGTTAATACGAATCTTGCAGTTGCATGATGAATCTTACTTTTGTATAATTTTGAATTTTAATTGCCAGACGTGAAGGATTGTTTATAGAGAAAATTGTTAAGGACATCAGGGGACTACTGAAAACAACAGACTTGAAACAACCCAAGTGCTTAGTTGGAATGGATTTTCGCATGAAAGAATTCAATACTGAATACTTTGATGTTGGAGGTTCACCTGATGTTCAAATAATTGGAATTTGGGGTATGGGTGGTGTAGGTAAAACAACAATTGCGAGAGCCATTTTTAACAAATATCAGCATAGTTTCAACGGTCAATGTTATCTTGAAGGGGTGAGGAGTAAAGAGAAAAAGATGTTTAGTTTGCAAGAACAACTTCTTCGAGATATTTTAAAACAAACTGACATTAAGGTAAGCAGTGTTGCCGAAGGGACCAAGGAGATAGAGAAAAGACTTGGAAGCATGAAGGTACTCATCGTAGTTGATGACATAGATGATGCGGACCAGTTAGATGAGTTGGCAATAGAACATGAATCGTTTGGTCCAGGGAGTAGGATTATTATAACAACAAGAGATGAACAAGTGCTGAATATAAAGAAGGTGGATAAAAGATATAAGGCACAAGAAATGAATGATGAAGAAGCTTTTGAGCTCCTTAGTTGGCATGCCTTTGGAAATCCTTGTCCCGACGAAGAATATATTGAACTCGCAAGAGATGTTGTTGATTATTGTGGAGGATTGCCCCTAGCTCTGAAAGTTGTTGGTCGTTTGTTGGCTACGAAAAAGAGTAAAAGCATATGGGAAAGTACGTTGAATAAATTGAGAAATATTCCAGAAAGAAAAATTCATGAAACGCTTAAATTAAGCTACGATGGACTACCTGATGATCATGTGAAGGGTGTTTTTCTTGACATATCTAATTTCTTCATTGAGTGGGACAGAGATGTTGTCAAGGGAATATTGGATGGTTGTAGTCGTTTTTCTATAGAAGCAGAAATTACCACACTCTGCGATCGATGTCTCCTAGATATTGGTGAAGAGAAAGAATTGAGGATACATGATTTGATTCGAGATATGGGAAGAGAAATTGTGCGTGCAGAATCTGTGGAACTGGGAAAATGTAGTCGATTGTGGCAAAGTGAAGATGTAAAAAGCGTGTTAAGGAACGAATGTGTAAGTACTTTTGCAATAAAAAGATGTTAAGTACATGTAAAGAAAGAGAAGTATATACGCATGTCCACATATATATGATGTATGCCGTACATAGTATATTTGAAGAAAAAGAAGAAAAGAAAAGGCTTTCATCCACTGTAAATTGGAAGAGAAAATACATAATTATGTTGTATGCCCTACCTTTCTAGTAGTTCATTCATCCAATTCATGGCTCTGCTTCGTGTGAATATTGTCCTTTCCTTGTTTTTTTTTAATCTCTAATAGGGAACAGAAGCAGTTGAAGGACTAAGCTTAACTTTCGATTCACAGTTCGCAATTTCTTATAAAGCTTCACCACCTAATCTGCCCAATTTCAAACATATAACCATCCATTTCTTCCCCAACCGCATCATCACAGATTCACAGTGCAAGGCAATGAAATTGTTCCATCAATCTGAAAACATTCACATATGCAGTCAACGCAAGACTAGCAGCCTTCAATAAACCTCTTTGCCTTGCGTACCAGGCCATTATGTTCTTACGCCTTATGTACAATCAACTCCCTTCATGCATAAAGCACAATGAAGAAACTTTAATTTCCATTTAATCATCCTTATTAGCTAAAACCCAACTGCATATATCAAAAACCAACAAACTTCACCTATCAATTTGCAGAAAATTAAACCAGAAAAGGAAAAGTAACAAAGCAAAATAAACCACACCTGAATCGAAGCACGACCTTCATCTGAAACAACAACGACAGGAGCAATCCAAGTACTGTCAGAATAGTGCCAATTCATATTCAGATTGCAGGTGACCCCAGAATCAATAACTGCGATTCCGTCGTCTCCCAGCTCGAAATGCGACGGACCCACATCGATTTCATAGATTGTGACGTTGGAGAGCACCATATTAACATTTCCCAGAAACAGGATTCTCTTAGATTTTGAAATTTTTGGGAGCTGGTGTGGAATTATGGAGAAAACGGCCTGAGTTACAAGCAAGTCCTTCAGTAAATCGATTGTTATTGGAACTTCAAAATTCTTATTCTACACTTTAAACTTTCTATATTTAGAAAGAAAAATATACTTGTGAGGAGACTATAATGAGATTTTTTTAGTGCCACTAACATTTCCCATAAAATAATAAATTGATCATCACATGTCTCGTACTCAAGGGTCGAATAAAAACAAAAGAGTTTTATCACAAATAGTTTTTGAAATTGACATATACCATGAAGATGGTCCATCAAATTTAAAATCGATTTATGCAGTCCTGAAAATAGGTATTGCAAATTAATGTGGTTCTTTCGTCACAATTCTTTAAAAAAATTATGTTATATGATGATGTGGCACATAAATGGATCCCACGAGATTTACGGGTTTTTATCACAAATGATCCATAAAATTGACCCACGTCATCAAAATGGTTCCTAAAATTGAAAAATCAATGTAGTCCCTAAATATAGGTATCGCAAATTGATGCCTTGAAAAAACCAAGAGTCTCAAGAAGATGAGGAATAGATGACCTGGAAATCACTCAACCAGGGGGGATGAATTCGCTCACGTTGCTATGGGGATGGAACCTGGGAATCACTCAACCAGGGGCAATGGATTCACTCGACATGACCAAGCCTTTCACTTGATCTAAGGAAGGAGAAAATCACTCTCTTCTCATATTAACTTTAATTCACTAATTGACTACTTACATTACATATGAAGCCCCTTTAAATACAGAGATTACAAAGCATTGATATAAAATTATAAGATAAATTACACACAACTACCTCAATTATAGGTAGAACCACAATCTTATACCTCATGTTTTATACATTGCAATGTCATACCTCAACTTATGAATTCGTTGCAATGTCAGAGCTAAGTTAAATTTTCTGTCAAATTGATTGTTAAATGATGACGTGGCAGGAGCGGGGCCCACTCGTTTGGCAACTAGAATAAAAAAATTATTAATTATTAATAAATTATTAATTTTATCTAATTATTAATAAATTATTAATTTTATCTAATTATTAATAAATTATTATTTTTATCTAAAAATTAACTTTAATTTATAAAAAATAAAAATAAAAATAAACTCACTCTCCTTCCTGTTTCTGTTTGTCCCCCCCTTCATTTTCCTCGTCTCCTCCTAATATTTCTTAACCCTAACCCTGGTTGCAGAACACATTTCTTCTTCCGAGCCTAGACCCCTAAGCAACAGCAGCAACCCCAACTTCGATTTCGAAAATTTCCTCCTCGGCGACGCCGCGCTAGCAGGCCGTGAATCCTATGTCAACCTTACGCGGCCGTCCGTCTCAAGCTCCGGTCTTCTCCTCTGCAGAAAACCCTTTAAATTTGTCAACGGGAATCTCAGCAACCTGCTGTCGTTTTCCACCGAATTTGCATTCTCGATGACGCCTGGCAGCGGCGACGACCTCATGGTCGTTTTGCTCTTGGAGATTTGGGGTCCAGTTATCGGGTAAGGGCCCATTTGGGATTAACGGTGAGGATCGGTTTCTAAGTTTAGGGGTACGAAGGTGATACGGTGAGGATCAGTATCAATTTGATGCTGAAATGAATGGAGATAGGAGGAGGAGATGAGGAAAATGAAGGGGATGAACAGGAAGGAAGGAGATGAGGTAAAGCCCCGGATTTCACAAGTCTACTCTTGTTTCTGCAAAGTTGGAAAATAAAGGAAAAAATCCATCTCCCAGTTACAGCACAAGGAAGAGTCCCCATTAAAAATCATACATAACAGAGTCTAAAAAGTTAACCTTTCACTACCAAAGGCAAGACTAAGCAGAGAAAACAGAGAAGCTTTCAATGGCTTCGACATCCACCAAATGCAGCATCGAAATGAATGGAACCATAACGCCCCTCTCAGCCAACTTGTACCTCTGCTTGCTCTTAAATTTACTCAGCTCCGTCGCTGCCTCAATCTGCGCCGACCAGTCGCCGGCAAATTGGTTTTGCAGCACCAGTTCCTCCATGATCAGAGCAGATACATGTATGTAGCTATTTTTCTTTGTGTCTTTTAATAAAAGAATTTTAAAAACAGTTGATCACCATCATATCATATCCTCCACATTCAGAAAATTAAGTTTTAGAAAAACGTGGCAGGCATCAACCCTTTAGATGTGTTGAACGGTTGAGATATAAAACCGAGTATAAGCGGGCAGAGACAAAAGCCGACAGAGAATCCAGTCCACCCATCCTAGAGAAATTTTTTATTGTGACGAAAACACAGTTAATACATCACGTGTTTTTATGTAAATGATGAAAATTTTTATTTTTGAAGTTATTAACATTTGGATAATTTTATTTTTGAACTTATTAACATTTTAACATAAATTTCATCATTTATATAATGACACGTGATGTACTTCCCTATCCCGACATTCTCAAGACTTTTCAACACTCATTTCGCTCCATGCATTTCGTTTCTCGATAATACTTGGGCGATGACGTTTCAACACTCATTTCGCTCCATGCATTTCGTTTCTCCATAATACTTGGGCGATGACGTTTGACTATACCTCAAAGCCAAGCCGCGCAGCCTGCTGTACTCCCTCTCCTCTCCAAATACTAGTACCAATTATCGATGGATACCATCAGCTCCGCCCATGGAACCACTGCCGCTGCCTGTTCGTCTTCCTCACAGCGCTCAAACCGCTGGAAGTACGAGGTGTTCCTGAGCTTTAGAGGCGATGACACACGTACTACCTTCACAGAACACCTCTCCATTGCGTTACGCAATGCCGGAATCAACACGTTTTTAGACTACCAGCTCAGAAGAGGGGAAAATATACAGAGCGAACTTGACCGAGAAATCGAAGGGTCGAGAATCGCAGCCGTCGTCTTCTCCAAGAGGTATGCGGAGTCTAAGTGGTGCTTGAGGGAGCTGGCCAAGATCATGAGGTGCCGAGAAGATCAAGAAGGGAAAATTGTGTATCCAATATTCTACGACGTTGCCCCTTCTGAAGTCAGGAAACGTAGTTTTTCGAAAGCATTTCGGAAGCATGAAAGGGATGAAGATCCAAATGAGGTCAAACAGTGGAGAAAGTATCTTAAGGCTTCTGCTGATTTGGGTGGCCAGAATCTTAAAACCACGGCGGACGGGTATAGTTTCGGATTTCCTCTTTTACAAAATTTAATTGCAACATCTTGTATTAGCTTTTGGGACTCTAGATTACCATATCTCACTAATCAGCCAAAGTCATGATGAATAAAGCATTTAATTCATATGATTCTTGCTGTTGCATGATGAATCATCCGTTTGCATAATTTGGATTTTCAATTGGCAGGCGTGAAGGATTGTTTATCGAGAAAATTGTTGGGGACATCAAGGGACTATTGAAAACCGCAGACTTAAAAGAAGCCAAGCACTCAGTGGGAATGGCTTTTCACGTGCAAGAATTCAGTACTCAATACTTGGATGTTGGACGCTCGCATGATGTTCAAATAATTGGAGTTTGGGGTATGGGCGGCATAGGTAAAACAACGCTTGCAAGAACCATTTGTAGCAAATATCATGATAGTTTTAGTGGTCAGTGTTACCTTGAAGAGGTGAGGAGTAGAAAAAAAAATATGGTTGGTCTGCAAGAACAACTTCTTCGAGATATTTTGAAACGGCCTGACATTAATACAAGTAGTGTTGCCGAAGGGACCAAGGAGATAGAGAAAAGACTTGGAAGCATGAAGGTACTCATCGTAGTTGATGACATAGATGACGCGGATCAATTAGATGAATTGGCGATAGAACATGACTCGTTTGGTCCAGGGAGTAGGATTATTATAATAACAAGAGATGAACAAGTGCTGAATATATAAAAGGTGGATAAAAAATATAAGGCACAAACGATGATTGATGAAGAAGCTCTTGAGCTCCTTAGTTGGCATGCCTTTGGAAATCATTGTCCTGATAAGGAATATATTGAACTCGCCAGAGATGTTGATTATTGTGGAGGATTGCCCCTAGCTCTGAAAGTCGTAGGTCCTTTGTTGGCTACGAAAAAGAGTAAAAGCATATGGAAAAGTACATTGAATAGATTGAGAAACATTCCACATGGAAAAATTCATGAAACACTTAAAATAACCTATGATGGTTTAAGTGATGATTATGTGAAGGGTGTGTTCCTTGACATATCTAATTTCTTTATTGGATGGCAAAAACATACTGTCATGGCAATATTGGATGGCTGCAGTCGCTTTTCTGTAGAATCAGATATCAGCACCCTCCTAGATCGATGTCTTCTAGATATTAATTTAGGAGATACTTTGAGAATGCATGATTTGATTCGAGATATGGGAAGAGAAATTGTGCGTGTAGAATCTGCTAAAGAACCTGAAAAACGTAGTCGATTGTGGGATCATGAAGATGTAGCAAGCATGTTAAGAGAAGAATCTGCAAGTACTTTCCCAAATCCTAATAAAAAAATGTTATGTTGAATGTGTTGTGCGGAAGCGTCAAATATGAAACCAATAGGCTAATACGGTAAAATATGACAAGACAAATAATCCAAAAGACACAAGGATTTATACTGGTTCGGCGTAAGCCTACATCCAGTTCCGAGACGGCGAGGAAATTCCACTAATATCAAAAGGAGATTACAAATAGAGTTTTAACTCTCAAACCCAAATCCCACATACACCCAATAGCTCTCACTAAAACAAAGAACAAATGGAGAAAATGGAAACATATACCAAATTCCTTCTCTCCCAAAAGCCACAACATGTAGCACAAATATCTTTGATTGAGTTATCACTAACCAAGGGGGAAAGCAGCAACTCTATTTCAAATGGGAGAGCCGAATGCTCTCTCCTCTGCTCACTGATTAGAGCTGTCAACAGACAACTCCCTTTTTCTCCTCTACTGCCGCTCCCCCTTCACCAAAGGCATAACCAAAAAACATATAATAAACAAAAGGAACAAAACCATAATTGCCACATATTCTTTGCCTTTGTAAAAGCCACAAATCAAGGGCTAGACATCATAATGATGTCCCCCTTTTTCTTATTCTATTTTATTAGCCGAAAGGTGTTGTCCACTTGGTCACAAATCCAACAATCTCCACCTTGACCAAGTTCTGAAAGCATCACAGAGAATCGAATCAACAATCACCATAAGCACCCAAAGTACAAACTAAAACCAACGGGAACTAAATCAAATTCCCCAAACTTACCAGTGCTCATAACAATTTCCACCTCGACTCAAACTGTACCAAAGCCAACGAAAGTGAACATTTCTCTACCGTCTTCTCCAAATTTGCAAACCATAAGTGCCTTGATTAAAAAAACAAAAGTGATTCAAACGAAGAACTGAAATTCTTCAATATCACCGACAAAAGATCAAGCACACCATACCAAAGTTGGACACACAACGAACTCCACCTGCTCACAAACACCATGGTCTTAAACTGCACCAATAGACTCATTCACATAGCATGGCACATTCTCCAAGTCAAAACTGATTACAAATTTGGCAACAAGGTCTCACATACCACATACAAAAATATGCCCTTCACTCAAGTTTACCATCATCACATGAGCACCAACAGGACAACCAAATTTTAAATTCAAATAATCAGTAGGAGATCCAAAACCATACCTCAACTGGAGTCTTCAAGAAAAATAATTGCAGATGATGGAGACCAACAGACCAAATAGCAGTGGCAAACAAATCCAACCAAATGTCCATAGACCAAAGTTAGAAAGCATATGACTTGCCTTCTACAAGAGGGTTCCACACAAATGTTCCGCATTAGGTGTCTCACTATCAAAACCTTGCAGAACTCAACAAATTGGTCCTCACTGAATACAATTTTACCAAAAGGCAAAACCATACCAATATCCAAAACAAACAAAAAACAATGAAGAGGCAACTGACAAAACACAAGCACAACATAACAAAAGAATCCTTACAAACTCTTAAATCTCCATATGTAGCGAAGAGATTCAAGAGTACCCACAACACCAGATTCCTTTTTTTTTTTTTTTTTTTTAATATTTCAGATCTGGTGTAGCCAACTGTCATCATAGAACAAAGTCGAAGTCGTCATCGACGACATTCGCCCTCGCACCAGCATTATCTTTCAGTTTTGGGCAATCAACTTTCCAATGCCCTTCCTTGCGACAATAGTTGCATGTGTTGTTTCTGATCTTAGACTTCGATCTCAAATTTCCTTTATTACTACCTGAACCATATTCCCTATCTCTGCCTCTTGCTATCAAAGCCTCAGAATGAGAATCATTCAAATTTCCAAATACTTTGTTCTTTAACTCTCTTGAATTCAAAGCGGCTTTTACATTCTCCATACAAATAGAATCTCTCCCATATAACAAAGTTTCAACAAAATTCGCATACGAAGGAGGTAAAGAACACAACAAAATCAAAGATTGATCCTCATCATCAATTTTATTATCCATACTTTTCAAATCCATAATAACCTTATTAAACTCATCAAGATGGTTTTGAATAGGTGTACCTTCAGTCATACGGAGAGTGTACAAACGTTGCTTCAAATACAAACGATTGGTGAGGGATTTGGTCATGTATATACTCTCCAACTTAAGCCACAAACCAGCTGCAGTAGTTTCATTTTCCATCTCACGAAGAACTTCATCAGATAGTGATAACATAATTGCACTATGTGCTCGATTCAAAGCGTCTTCTTTTTCTTTAGCAGACCAATCTTGTGGCAAGGCTTCCACACCCTGTAGCGCCTTAAGCAACCCTTGTTGAACTAGCACAGCTCGCATCTTAACCCGCCACAGGCTAAAATCATTCCTCCCATTGAATTTTTCAATATCATATTTCACCGACATATTCGAAGGTTTCATAGACATATTAGTACAAAGCCCCAAGTCGAAACTCAGAGCTCTGATACCACTTGTTGTGCGGAAGCGTCAAATATGAAACCAATAGGCTAATACGGTAAAATATGACAAGACAAATAATCCAAAAGACACAAGGATTTATACTGGTTCGGCGTAAGCCTACATCCAGTTCCGAGACGGCGAGGAAATTCCACTAATATCAAAAGGAGATTACAAATAGAGTTTTAACTCTCAAACCCAAATCCCACATACACCCAATAGCTCTCACTAAAACAAAGAACAAATGGAGAAAATGGAAACATATACCAAATTCCTTCTCTCCCAAAAGCCACAACATGTAGCACAAATATCTTTGATTGAGTTATCACTAACCAAGGGGGAAAGCAGCAACTCTATTTCAAATGGGAAAGCCGAATGCTCTCTCCTCTGCTCACTGATTAGAGCTGTCAACAGACAACTCCCTTTTTCTCCTCTACTGCCGCTCCCCCTTCACCAAAGGCATAACCAAAAAACATATAATAAACAAAAGGAACAAAACCATAATTGCCACATATTCTTTGCCTTTGTAAAAGCCACAAATCAAGGGCTAGACATCATAATGATGTCCCCCTTTTTCTTATTCTATTTTATTAGCCGAAAGGTGTTGTCCACTTGGTCACAAATCCAACAGAATGTATGCAAATAAAAGGAAGCATATGCATATATATTATCCATCTAATGCATTGTATGTTCTGCGTATTGTTGTTCATACAAAGTCATGGCTTTGCTTAAATTAGGTTTGTTCTTATTGTCCCCTAACAGGGAACGGAAGCAATTAGAGGACTAACTTTAAATTTGCTCAAATATTCTGACGAGCACAGCTTCAATACAGAAGCATTTAAGAAGATGAAGCATCTGAAATTTCTCCAACTCAATTTTGTAAAGGTCACAGGAAGCTACAGTCATCTTTCCAAGGAGTTAAGATTTTTGTGTTGGCATGGATTTCCTCTAGAGGTCATACCTGAAGATTTTGATTTACGAAACTTAGTTTATATAGACTTGAGCTACAGCAAGCTTGTACGTGTTTGGGAGGATTCCGAACTGGTACGATACATATAATTGTCGTAACCTCAACCAAATAATTAACCATTTCCTCCTCCGAGTTTTGTACATACCAACATCTGTCGACAATCTCTCTTTATAATTTATCTGGATTTTGATTTTTTTTTTTTTTTTTTTTTTTGTCCAACAGTTGCCTGAGAAGTTGAAGTTTCTTACTCTCGAGCATTCCCGTAACCTGACGCAATTACCAGACTTTTCAAAACTCACACATCTCCAGGAATTGAGCCTCAGTGGCTGTAAGGGTGTGTCTGGGGGTTACCATTCCTTAGCACAACTGAAGATGCTTGATTGTTTAGATCTCAGCTACTGCAATATAACGGATGATGCCGTTCTTGAAAGCCTTCAGAGTCTATCTTCTGTAAAGAGTTTAATACTAGATGGAAATGGTTTTATTAGGCTACCCATCCTCAGTGGCCTTTCTCAGCTTCAGTTTTTATATTTAAATCATTGCACAAACCTTCAGGCAATTCCAGATTTGCCGAAAAGTTTGCTTATACTGGAAGCGAATTACTGCACTGCACTGGAAATAATTTCCTGCTTTTCAGAGATGTCGCATCTGATAGAATTGAATTTGAAAGACTGCCGCAAACTCAAAGATATTCCAAACTTGGATAACTCGTTGGACTGCATGAATACCATTCATATGGAAGGGTGCACCAGTCTCACTGCTACTTTTAGGAAGAACATCCTAATGGTATGGGACTCTCTCTCTCTCTCTCTCTCGTATTGTTGCTTACACAAACTTTGCACGCCGTGTTGTAGAAATGGAACGTGGGGGATGTATTTGGTGGAATTTGTCGCTCTTGAAATGTTATTCCTTAGTGGTTAACCTATGTCATGAGAGAGGATGAAAATGTCAAATTTGATGTGCCGCCAAGTATTGATTATATAGGAGGGTTGTCTGTGTGCATCGTTTATTCTTCGGACCACTCCCAGTGTAGTGGGTATGCATTGATGTGGTTAATCATACCCAGCGAACTTATTTTTCCATCTGGCGAATGGATGCCACCATAACTGATTCCCATGAAGATTACCTTTGGCTGGGAAGTCTTTCAAACAGGAAGCTCAATCTGAAAAGTGGCGACAAGGTTCGTGTGCATGCAGAATTTTTTGGAACAGAGGATGATCATCAAATTAAGGTGAAGAAAACAGGAGTGAATTTTGTAGGATGGGAACATTGTTTACCTTCAGAAATAAAAAATGTGAACTATGAGCGTGTACCATGTGAGTCTGATGATGATACTAATGAGGAGGACTATCAGACTATACCATATAAGTTTGATGACGACACTGATGACGGTACAGAGTTAAGCGATCACTCATCTGATGAGGCCTTCAACATATTAAGGTACTTAGACATTTACTACAAACTGCTAAGGAACTGATGCAATTATGAAGCATGAAGCAACTTGTTTATAAATCTTACCCAATCGGGTCATTTTTCTCTATCTTTTTCCTCTATAAAGACCATGAAAACATGTTTTTACGTCTCAATTTCATTGCCTCTAAGGGTAGTATTGGAGGTTGGGCCAGGCCATGCTCGCTAGTTAGGGGTCTGTTTAAGATTGTTCGTATGGCTCAAAGCAGCGGTTCATAGAGAAGCATACGCCACTTCTTTTTCTTTTCGGAAAGCACCCTTAAGTGGTTTTTCTGAAAGTACGTACTTGATTTTCTAATAAAAATTTCAATGTGGTTAATAGAAGCACTTCAAGCTGAAGTGCTTTTTAGAGAAGCAATGACAGATGAGCCTGATGTAGCATCTTGCAGTTTAGTAGGCATTTCGACATTCTCGTTTGTTTAATAGTATTCTTATTATTTTGTAGTCTTACTCTTCGCACATTTTGATATCCAACTTGGTATCAAAGCAAGTTTGATCATTCAGGATTTAATCTGTTCTTGATTCGTATTAGTATGTCTGTTTGTGTTGTCCATTGTTTATTTCTGGTTTAGATTGTCGTTGGTGTAATTTGAAAAACCAAAAAGTAAGGAAAAGAAAAACTGTCATCGCGCCGTAATTTAGCAATCGAATCCAACGTGATTTTGAGAGCAATGAACTGCATTTTCGTTCTTGAGTGTTCTCTGCAATTCCAGCTCATAGAGAACTTCAATTTCTCATTGAATTTCATATAAAATCCTCACTGTAATATAAATCATACACCTGCATGCAGAATAACTTGTTCGGAGTATGGACATGCTGAATATATTGTAACATTAATCATACATGTGTAAGCTGAATAACATGTCTGTGTTATAGACAAGATGAATATATTGTAATATTTGTAGTATGGACAAGCTGAATATACTGTAATATATATTAATCATACATATGTAAGTTAAATAACATGTCCGTAATATGGACAAATTAAATATACTATAATATTAATCATACAAACATAAGCTGAATAATATTATCACACACTAGTTCTCACACTCCGAATTCCGAGACATGACTATAAACAAACCATTAGTTTAATAGCGTAGTATCCTTACAATTTATTTTATGGCTGCCTCTTGACCTTTAGATTAAACTGCCTACATACCCTAAGAAGATATCAAGTCATTCGTAGTTCACCCACTGTAAACGATTTTCAACGCACACCACTTAAGCATTTGAATAGATTGCATATGAGTTTATGACATCTATTCGTGCTTGTTAGAAATGAACATGTCACCCAAAAAGAACAACATGACGATTCTTTCCCTAGGGCGTAATCTGTCCATTTCATTTCGTTTCTCATTCGGTTCTCATGTTCATTTCTTAAGTCCATAATCGTGCCGTAATAGACATTTGATTCAATAATAATAAATCCAAACCAATTTCAAGTTTACTCTTCTCTTAAGAAAATCCAATTTCTTCAAACACTTAAACCCAAACAAAACCCAATTAGAATTTCTTCATTTTTCTACGCAACTATTAAGGCAGATACTAAAAGAGATCAGCAAGCTGTTAGTTAGCTAAAATTGTTACACTTCAGTTGTGGTTTTTCTGTAATTAGTTATAGGAGCTAAGGGTATTAAGAGT
The DNA here is from genome assembly GCF_916048215.2 of Malus sylvestris. Lineage (NCBI taxonomy): Eukaryota > Viridiplantae > Streptophyta > Magnoliopsida > Rosales > Rosaceae > Malus > Malus sylvestris. The sequence continues at coordinate 10,780,023 of NC_062260.1, forward strand.
ATTAATGCATTAGGTTTCTACCTATATATACTCAAGTGTACTGTGTAATTATTCAAGGAATGTGAATCATTTTTACTGAGATATTTTCTGTTTTTTTATGGTATCACGTTGCCAACCGCCTCACGGCTCTCCCTTACCCACCGCCTCGATCTTCTTCCGCTCTACGTCTTGATCGATTTCTTGATCAATTTCTTCCATTTTCTCGATCGATCTCTGTCTTCGATCTGTCATTTCTGTTACTTTTCATCCTGGCATCCACCTCTGAATCTTCATCTTCGATGGCGTCACCACCATTACCAAACCCTAATCCCCAAAATTCGTATCTGTCTCTTACGATTCAGAACATCGGCAGTATGGTTCCTATCAAGCTCAAGCGCACCAACTATCTCCCATGGCGTGCCTTGTTTGCTCCTATTCTGCGTCGCTACAAGCTTCTTGGTCTCATTGATGGTACTGAGCCATGTCCGGCTCCTCTTCTCCCTGATCGCTCTATGAATCCAGAGTTTGAGCAGTGGTTTGAGAAAGATCAAAATCTGTTGATCTGGTTGAACTCGACACTCTCTGAAGACCTCATTCCCTTCACGGTTGGAGTGTCTACATCTCGAGAGCTCTGGCAGAAACTTGAACAACGTTTTGGTGGCGTCTCTGATGCGCATGTTCATCAGCTTCGCTCTCGTTTGCACTCTATTCAGAAAGGTCATCAATCGATCTCTGAGTATCTTCAACAAATCAAGGAAATTTCTGATTCTCTCACTGCCGCTAGTGCTCCTATCTCTGATCGAGACCTAATTGCAGCGACACTTCATGGTCTCCCTGATGAATTCGAGTCTTTCATTGACTCAATAATGCTTCGATTGTCTTCTACCTCTCTTGATGAATTACATGGCCTACTACTTACTAAAGAGTTATCCATAGCTCGTCGCAAACACACTGGTTCTTCTTCTGTTACTGAGCCATTTCAGGTCTTCTCTGCTCAGTCTTAGGCTCCTTTATTGCCTACGCCTGCATATCCTCCACCACTCCAATCTTCTTTCCGTTACAACTCTAATCGTGGGAGACAGAATCGCACCTTCAACAGAGGCAATCGCAATCGCAATACCAATCGTGGCTCTTTTAATGGCAATCCTCGTGGTTCTCAGAATTATCCTCATGGCTCTAAGTCCAATTATTCCGGCTTTTCCTCCTCTTCTGGCACCAAGACTCAATGTCAAATTTGTGGTTCCATTAGCCACGAAGCTATTGACTGCTTTGACAGAATGAATCCTGACATCTTTGGCAGGGTACCACCAGCCAAACTTACTGCTTTATGTGCTCATTATTCTTCCAAACCCTCTCCATCTTGGCTACTGGACTCTGGAGCTACATCACATATTACCAATGATATTGCTAATCTTTCTGTCTCCTCTCCCTACACTGGTGAAGACAAGGTCTACGTCGGAGATGGTAAAGGTTTGTGCATTAAAAATGTTGGTTCTTCATATTTACATACTCCTCATACTGCTTTCACGTTGAGTAATCTACTACATGTTCCACATATGAAGCACAATTTACTGTCTGCTTATCAATTTCTCAAAGACAATGATTGTTCTATAACTCTTGACCCTGATGGATCTACTGTAAAGGATCGTGCTTCGGGGAAGACGCTTTTGCGGGGCCGAGTTGAAGATGGGTTTTATCCTCTCCACGGCTTCAATACCACTATCCTTCCTTCACCATCAACTTCACCATCAGCTTTCCTTAGTGTTAAAGCTCATCTGAAGATTTGGCATCGCAGACTGGGTCATCCATCGTCTTCACTGTTTCGAAGAGTTCTCTCCAGAAATAATCTTGTTGTACTTGGCAAAACCACTGTGGATTTCTTCTGCTCAGACTGTGCTCTAGCTAAGAACCATAAACTTCCATTTGGATCTGCAAGTTCTACTACCAGTCACAGTCTTCAACTGCTTCATTGTGATCTTTGGGGTCCTACCAATGTTATCTCACCTAGTGGTTTCAAGTATTACATGTTGTTAGTTGATGACTATAGTCGTTATAGTTGGTTGTTTCCTTTAAAGGCCAAGTCTGATGCCTATTCTACTTTCGTTGTATTCAAACAGTATGTAGAGACCTTACTTGATAATAAAATCAAAATTGTCCGCTCAGATTCTGGGGGTGAATTTACTAGTACTCTATTTCGGTCATTTCTTCGTTCTCATGGTATTGTCCACCAATTAAGTTGTCCTCATACCCCTGAACAGAATGGTTGTGCCGAAAGGAAGCATCGCCATATTGTGGAGACTGCTCGTACTTTACTTGTTGCATCTCATGTTCCTCATATTCATTGGGTGGAAGCATTCTCCACAGCTGTGTATCTTATCAATCGATTGCCCATTTCTGGACTATCTCAATCTCATTGGGAAATACTCTTTCACAAGCCTCCTGATTACTCCAGATTGAAGGTCTTTGGCTGTGGTTGTTTCCCATGGCTTAAGCCTTATGTTCATTCCAAGTTGGATCCTAAAAGTAAAAGTTGCATTTTTCTGGGGTACAGTTTACAACACAAAGGCTACCGATGTCTTGATCCTCAAACTGGACGGATATATATCTCTCACCATGTGCAGTTTGATGAATCTGCTTATCCATTTCACACAATCTCTCCACCCGCTGCTGCAATCCAAGACTCTACTTCTTCTTCTTCTATGGATTTACATTTCTCTGTTCCAGTTTCGAGACTCTCCTCCACCTCTCCATCCTCCGGATCCATTATTGAAGCATCCCTACCTCATCCTTCTTCTGATCCTCCTGGTGCAGTCTCGCATCCTGCCTCGTCCAGTTCTTCCTCATCGCAAGTACCTCCCAGTAATTTTCATCCCATGGTGACTCGTTCCAAAGCTGGAATATACAAGCCTAAAGTTTTTGCAGCTACCAAGCATCCCCTTCCATTGGATATTGATGTTGTCCCCACTACTTATCTCCAGGCATCTAAACACCTTCATTGGCACTCGGCTATGCAAGATGAATTTAATGCCTTGCAATCTACAGGCACCTGGACGTTAGTACCTCCTTCTCCTACTCACAATGTTGTCGGTTGCAAGTGGGTCTTTCGGGTAAAGAAGAAGTCTGATGGTACTGTTGAAAGATTTAAGGCCCGCTTGGTTGCCAAGGGGTTTCACCAACAAGAAGGCATTGATTTTCAAGAGACCTTTAGTCCTGTAGCTAAACCAGTCACCATTCGTGTCCTTCTATCCCTTGCCGTGCAGTTTAATTGGTTTTTGAACCAATTAGATATCAGTAACGCTTTTCTTCATGGGGATTTAAAGGAATCTGTGTACATGCAGCAACCCCCTGGCTTCATTGATCCTAGCAAGCCTCACCATGTCTGTCAATTGCGCAAATCTCTGTATGGCCTCAAACAGGCTCCCCGTGCTTGGTTTGACAAACTTTTTCAAGCTCTCCTTCAATTTGGATTTGTGCAATCTTCTTCTGATGCGTCATTATTTGTTCTTAACGGTCCATCTCCGGTTATTGTTCTTGTTTACGTCGATGACATCTTAGTCACCGGCCCCAATTCTTCTGTGTGTACTCAGTTCATTCACAAGCTCAGTACTCTTTTTCCAGTTAAAGATCTTGGTCCCGTGCACTATTTTCTGGGATTAGAGGTTCATCGGTCTGCTGAAGGTCTCTTTCTTCACCAAACCAAATACTTACTGGATCTTCTGCGTAAAACGAACATGGATGGTGCTAAGCCTTGCTGCACTCCTCTTGGTTCCACCAAACTTGATCACACGGGTCCTCTTCTTTCCAATCCCACTGAGTACAGGTCTCTTGTTGGTGGTCTGCAATACTTAACATGGACTCGTCCTGATCTCTCGTTTGCAGTCAATCAAATCTGCCAGTTCATGCATGCTCCTCGGGACCAACACTTGCAGGCTGCAAAACGTGTTCTTCGCTATCTCAAAGGTACTATATCTGAAGGCCTTTGGTTCAAAAAGGGTTCTCTCACCCTCACTGCCTTCTCCGATGCAGACTGGGCAGGTTGTCCCTTTGATCGCCGTTCCACCAGTGGTTATTGTGTTTTTTGGGGTTCCAATCTTATCAGTTGGAGTGCCAAGAAACAACCTACTGTTGCCCGCTCCTCTACTGAAGCTGAATACCGCTCTCTAGCTCACACTGCTGCTGAAATTACATGGATCTGTAAAATTTTCCGTGATATTCACTTCTCTCTTTCCCACGTTCCCACTCTCTGGTGTGACAACATTTCTGCCATCTCTCTAGCTTCTAATCCGGTGTTTCATGCCCGGACTAAACATATTGAAATCGACTATCACTACATTCGCGAATTAGTCTTGGCTAAGCTTCTCAAAGTTCAGTTTGTCTGTAGTCAAGATCAATTGGCTGATATTCACACCAAGTCTTTGTCCACCAGTCGGTTCCGTTATCTTAAATCCAAGCTTCCCCTTGGTTCCATGGTCGATCCCACGCTCAGCTTGCGGGGGAGTATTAAGGCAGATACTAAAAGAGATCAGCAAGCTGTTAGTTAGCTAAAATTGTTACACTTCAGTTGTGGTTTTTCTGTAATTAGTTATAGGAGCTAAGGGTATTAAGAGTATTAATGCATTAGGTTTCTACCTATATATACTCAAGTGTACTGTGTAATTATTCAAGGAATGTGAATCATTTTTACTGAGATATTTCTGTTTCTTTAGCAACTCCATCATGCAAACAAAACCCAATTGCACGTATCAAAAACCAACAAGCTTCACCTATCAGTTTGCAGAAAATTAAACCAGAAAAAGAAAAGTGACAAAGCAAAATTAACCACACCTGAATCGAAGCACGACCTTCATCTGAAACAACAACAGGAGCAATCCAAGTGCTGTCAGAATAGTGCCAATTCATATTCAGATTGCAGGTGACCCCAGAATCAATAACTGCGATTCCGTCGTCTCCCAGCTCGAAATGCGACCGACCCACATCGATTTCATAGATTGTGACGTTGGAGAGCACCATATTAACATTTCCCAGAAACGGGATTCTCTTGGATTTTGAAATTTTGGGGGGGCTGGTGTGGAATTATGGAGGAAACGGCCTGAGATACGAGCAAGTCCTTCAGTAAATCGAAACCTTTTTTGGAAGCTGACGACGGATGCGACGGCTTGGTCGGCGGTGAAAGGAAGAAGGAAGATATGAGAATTTTAGTTGATGAGAGCGAAAAGGGAAAGAACAAGAAAGCAGCAAAAACCCCCCGGATCTGCACGCACTAAGGTGCTGTTGGATTTCCTCTTTTACCCCCCTTTTTTCTGTTATTTCAACTTTGCCACTGTTGCTTTGCTGTCAAATGGAGAGCAGAATGGTGACGCATGGATCTTCACCGCTTCTTCCCTCTAATGGCTTTTTTGCCCACATCAATCTAGTTCCAACGGACAGGTTCTGAGGGCACTTTTGTCACTGCGTTTAAGGGATGGTTGCTATCGATGTCGTCGAGGCATGGTTTGCAGAGGGGTTGATGGGTCGCAGGTAGAGAGAGGGATCGCACTCTCAGTCGCTACCAGAACCTTTTCATTTCTGCTCCTGCTGCAATTCAATTTCACCTCTTCGTTTTTTCTCCATTCTGAGAGAGCGGTTCGCGCGAGTTGGCCCGGCGCATACCGGAAGTGCAAAATTTTATTGCTTTTTTATGATGTCGTCTTGGTTGATTGACATTTGCTTATTTGAAATGGGTATGTTGGATGTCAAAATTTTATTGCTTTTTTCTTCTTCTTCCTCAAATCCCCAAGTGCTTATTTGAAGTTTGGGTAAATTGCATAGTAGCCCATCAGGTTTGAGGTCTATTACAATCTTATACAACATCTTTAAAACATTTCACTTTCATAGCTCAAGTACTATTTTATTTCAATTTCATACAACCGTTACATTTTCCATCAATGGATCTGTTAAATGCTGACGTGGCTGCCACATATATGACACGTGACTGCCAAATGTCTGCCACGTAGCAAATAAAATAATTTTTTAAATTTTTTTTTAAAAAAAACCTATCTGCCAACTTTTTTTTTTTTTTTCTCTTTCTTCTTCTTCTTCTTCTCTTTCTCTTTCTTCTTCTTCTGGGTTCAGACCCCCTTTTTTTTTTTTTTTTTTCTTCTTCTTCTTCTTCCTCCTCCTCCTCTTTCTTCTTCTCTTCTTCTTCTTCTTCCTTCTTCTTCTGGGTTCCGTCCATTTTTTTTCTCTCTTTCTTCTTCTTCTTCTTCTGGGTTCGGACCCTTTTTTTTTTTTTTTTTTTTTTTTTTCTTCTTCTTCTTCCTCCTCCTCCTCTTTCTTCTTCTCTTCTTCTTCTTCCTCCTTCTTCTTCTGGGTTCGGTCCCTTTCTTTTTTTCTTTTTTTTTTCTTCTTCTTCTTCTTCTTCTTCTTGGTTCGGTCCCTTTTTTTTTTTCTTCTTCTTCTTCCTTATCCTTCTCCTCTTTCTTCTTCTCTTCTTCGTCTTCCTCCTTTTTCTGGGTTCGGTCCCTTTTTTTTCTTTCTTTTCTTCTTCTTCTTTTTCTTCTTCCTCCTCCTCCTCTTTCTTCTTCTTCCTCCTTCTTCTGGGTTCAGTCCCTTTTTTTTTTTTTCTTCTTCTTCTTCTTCCTCCTCCTCCTCTTTCTTCTTCTCTTCTTCTTCTGGGTTCGGTCCCTTTTTTTTTCTTCCAATTTCAGGTTTTTTTTTTTTTAAATTAAAAAATTATTTTATTTGCCACGTGGCAGACATTTGGCAGCTACATGGCATACATGTGGCAGCCACGTCAGCATTTAACAGATCCATGGATGGAAAATGTAACGGTTGTATGAAATTGAAATAAAATAGTACTTGAGGTATGAAAGTGAAATGTTTTAAAGATGTTGTATAAGATTGCAATAGACCTCAAACCTGAGGGGCTACTATGTAATTTACCCTTGAAGTTTTATCTTGAATCTGAACAGGTTTTTGTCAATTGTTTTCTTCAAAGTTGTGATAGTTTGTGTTGGCCTAGCAGAAATCACAAAAAAAATTTGTGAAGTTTATGCAAGGATTAAAGTTTGTAGAAGGTTGCTGATCGACCTTTGCTGCCACCAAAATAATGTACGTAAAAAGTTGCTGATCAACGATAATGGGTAGCTTGCAAATTTTTTTAATGTATCCTATTAAATGGATTTGAGAGCTGCGATATTACTTAATTATTTTAACAATTTACATTAGTAGCTTTTATTTTTTCACATTGTAATAGACAAGCATGTATATTGTAAAAAATAAAAATAAAAGTTCTGAAGTCACCATCGAAGAATTTATAAGTGTTGGTTAGTGTATGTGTGCAAATCTAACTGTAAACAGGAATACGAATCCATTATTGAACCCCTAATTAGGTTGTACATGTGTATAGAACTTTTTACATATTTTATATGCTTTAAAAACCCGTAGCACCGCGCGGGTACTTATACTAGTTCCAATCTGTTTATGCTAGTTCCAGTCTGTTTATGCTCACGCATTCGTGGGAACAAATAATATCCAAATAAAATAACAGATTGACCATCAATTGTCTCTTCCTCAACGGTCCAACAAAAACAAAAGTGTTTTTATCACAAATAGTCTCTGAAATTGACATACACTATGAAGATGGTTCATCAAATTGAAAATTGATTTATGCAGTCTTGAATATAGGTCTCGCAAATCAATGTGGTTCTTCCGTCAAAATTCTTTCAAAAATTTTGTTATATGATGATGTGGCATATAAATGGATCTCACGAGATTTACGAGTTTTTATTACAAATGGTCCATAAAATTGACCCACTTCATCAAGACGATTCCTAAAATTGAAAAATCAATGTAGTCCTAAAATATAGGTGTTGCAAATTGATGCCTTGAAAAAACCAAGGAGTCCCAAGTAGATGGGGAATAGTTGACCTGGGAATAGCTCAACCATGGGGGACGGATTCGCTCACATCGCTATAGGTATAGAACCTGAAAATCACTCAACCAGGGGCAATGAATTCACTCGACGTCGCTAATTGTAGATTCATTTAACACGATCAAGCCTTTCATTTGATTTAAGGAAGAAGAAAATCACTCTCTTCTTAGATTAATTTACAAAGCATTGATATAAAATTATGATAGTAGGATAGTTACTAGGCAATTCAATTAAAAGAAAAGGTGACAAGTTTTGAGAGATAAGAGGTCACGAAAGCCCCATATATATTTGTTCCCCATGCACTGTATCACAAATCAATACTGTCCTCAAAATTCCGTCCAAAATTTTATTGTGTGCTAATAAAGAAATTTGAATATTATGTATTATTAACTGCAGGTATGGCTACGTCACTCCTGATGATGTGCCGGAATTGCTTGATCTAGCCAATTGGATATAACTGCATTACCATGTATATCTTTAAATAGCTAAACACAAAATTCAATTTCATTCTTTACAGGGGCCAAATGGACAATATAATGCTTTCAGATTTCGACCTTTCTTTAAGATGCGCCGTTTCCCCCACCCTGGTAAGATCTTCAAACTTAAGTTTGGAGAAAGAAATTAGCATATTGTGTTCAGCCGGCATGCATCCAGGCAACTTGTGTAATGCAGCCGGATTGCATTACGCCCACATGTTTTGGTCCACGCTTTTTCAAGGGAAACCCCGAGAAAGATAAAAAGACCAAACTGAAAAAGAATGATAATGATGTGTACAATCAAGTGAGCCCTCTCCCTGAACTCGTTGCAGAACCGACGAGTGCTAGATCAATGTCCTTTGTGGGAACACACGAGTACTTGGCGCCTGAGATCATTAAAGGTGAAGGCCATGGCAGCGCTGTGGATTGGTGAACCTTTGGGACCTTTCTCTACGAGCTTTTGTTCGAAAGAACTCCATTCAAGCGGTAAGGAAACCGGGCTACTTTGTTTAATGTGGTTGGCCAGCCTTTAAGATTTCCAGAGTCGCCTTCTGTCAGCTTTGCAGCCAAGGACTTGATCAGAGGTTTACTTGTCAAGGAGCCACAGCATCGTCTTGCGTATAGGTGGGGAGCAACAGAAGTTAAACAACATCCGTTTTTCCAAAGCGTGAATTGGGCACTAATTCGCTGTACAACTCCACCCCGGGTGCCAAAGCACTACATATTGGAGACTCCTGACACACCGAAAGAACCATTAAAAGGGAAGATGCTCGGCGTTGATTTGAAGCCTTCGGGTAATTATTTAGAGATTGATTTCTTTTGATTCTGGGCCTTCGTTTTCCTCTGATGAAAAACAGGTCTCCAACTGATTCATGTGGGTGCTACATGTACACAATGGTTCCTTTCCATTGCAAGCATTACAATCTGGTAGTTCCTGAGATTTGAGGAAATGCAATTGCATTGAAAATTTTGAGGAATGTATACTTGATGTTTATGAATCCCTACTTCGAATAACATGTTTATGCATCATCCGCCTTTCGGCCTACATATTGCTCGGAACAGTCAAATATTTGGAAATCTCTGGATTTGCCCTAATTTTTCAACTCTCCGAAACATTTCATCGCTTACAATGCCCTTCCTCGTCTCTGGGTCCCTAGGAATCCACCATAAAGCCTTTATAGGTCAGGCTAACAAAATCTTTTTCAATTAGGGTTGTAATTTGACACTACCAAGTACAAATTATTTCCTTACTCTCAACATAAAAAATTGAAAGACCAACATAAACAATATGAAAATGTATGAACTGAAATGAATTTTACGCACCTCCTTCTTTTCCTTACTCTCAACATAAATATTTAAATGCCGTCCTTACCCTACACTTCTTTATTTTTTTGTTGGAAAACGATAGTTTTTTGTCAACTGAAACAAGCTTCACAAGAATAATATCCTAGATTACGAAAATGGCTCATTTCAAACTCAAACGTGAAAAATAAAAAACAAAAGGCATCATCTTAAAATCAATCGTTGTTTGAAATCTACACTCATTCATATTAAATTGCAAGGGTGTGCTATTCAAAAACTCTTTTACGTTCCATACAACCTTCTCAATTTTCAGCCGTTGGATCGAACAAATTGAAGAAGATAAAAGACATAAATTAACAAATGATGTGCGAAAAGTAAAAATAATTGCGTGAATAGCACCACACTAAATTGTATCATTGACAAATTAACAAATTGAGCCATTGAAAAATTAAATTCAATAATTACCCAAAAAAAAAATCAAATATTAAAAGTCATTCTCAAGAAATAAATTAATGAAAGAAACAAGATTTCTAGAAGTTGTCCACGTTGGACTAAGGCTTACATCTTGACTTAGTCAACGAAGTGACCAGTCTGTTTCTTGACAGAATGTGAAGGCCGAATTACAGGTCGCCACATCACCAAGTTTAGGGGATTTTACAATTTCGCCCTCGGTCAGTTCCCTCCAACCTACCGCCAAAAAATCCACAGGCAGCAATGAATCACAAAATTAAATCACACGCGATTGTACCCCACTTCCCGGGTGCAGAGAGTGGTACTCCTCCGTTTGTAGGACCTTCCATTTTTGCGTGCTCGAATTATCTTTTAGCTTCCGTCCAATATGATCGCAGATATCAAAAGAGGTGTACATATGAACTACATGTCAAACCCCACGCGCCCAATCCCACGCGTCTCGATTTCAATCTTCAGAAACCTCATCGTGCGCCGTATGCGCATTGCGCACCTACACCCATACCGACACCGCCGTTCCTCCTCAGTCTCCCATCATATCAACACCAACAACCAAACAACAACGCTCTTTCTCTCTCATCCTTTCCCTCTCATCGTTTTCAACTTCAACCCCCGCTAAACCCCTCATTCCTCCTTTCCGAGCCCTAGCAATGGCCTCCGACGACCCCTCTGCCGCCGTCACTGCCGCCGAAGACGAGAAGTTCGGTTTCAAGAGATCGGAGATGTTCAAGGAAAACTTGCCGGCACCGTCAACGCCTACGACCGCCACGTCTTCCTCTACTACAAGACCCCCGAGGCCTGTCCGTCATGCGTCAAAGGCTCTGAGTCCGATCCGCTTCCTAAGTTCTTCACCTCCGCTCTCAAACCTCGCAAGAACGACATCGCCGTTAAGGTCCATTTTGTAGCTCAATTCGTCGGCGTTTCTGATCGCTTTTTCTTACCGTTTCTTATTTCCTGGAGCTACTGAGTTCTGGTGTTGAGCTGAGTTGACTCCGTTAATTGAAGGACGCGAAGGAACTGAATTTTCCGACGGCGATGTGTTGATTTTCCCACAAATGATCAAATACAGTTAAATTCAAGTTCATTTCTTGATGTTTTTGTTCTGTCGTTGCTTAATTTTAACCGAAATTTATAAGATTTAGATAATTAACCAGTGAGTGGTGTTTTGATTTTTCAGATTTGCTTTATTTGACTTGGAGATTTCGATGATTGCTAACTAGAGATAGAGTTTATGATTTTCCCATTTCAATTTACGAAGTCCCGAATTTAGCTAATTTAGTGTGTATTGGACTAGTTGTGGTGTTGATACCTTGAAATTTTCCTTGTTTACTCTGAGATTGTGTGCCGGTAACACGGCCTGGTTTCCAACCATTTGTGTTATTACACTTGGTGTACCGGGCCATGGCAACACATAAAAATTTCTCGTGATTTTCATGGAAATTGATTGAATGCAAGTTACAACCGCATTTAGTGTTTTATTTCTGTTTCGACATCTCTTTTGATTACAAGATTGTGCTGAATTTACTGAACTAAGTAGATAATTCGATACGTGTTCGCTTCTGAAATTAGTTCTAGAAGTTGAATTTAATGGCTCAGTTTATGACTAATTGCTTGCCTTACAAGGAATTAAAGAGTGTTAAGTTATTGTTTCCTGTAAATTCCTTTTTGTGATTCTGAGGTGGTTGTTGTTTCTTGATCAAAGGGGCCTGAAAGAGTCGGATGTGGACAGCTTTGTTAATGATGTCCTTGTGAACGACAAACCATGGGCTTCCAGAGTGCAAGAGGCGTTGACTGGCTCCCATGTATTTGTATGTGCACATGGTAGTCGAGATAAAAGATGTGGAGTTTGTGGACCTGTTCTCATCGATAAGTTCAAAGAGGAGGCTGAGCTGCGAGGATTGACAAATCAGGTATTTGTTACTGCTTGCTCTCACATTGGAGGCCACAAGTATGCTGGAAACTTGATTGTCTATAGCCCAGGTTCAGATGGAAGCATAACAGGCCATTGGTAATATCCGGATCATAACAATCTATAATTTGTCGTATTGGGATAGATGAAGGAATTTGAATATTATGGTATTAATAATTGCAGGTATGGCTACGTCACTCCTGAGGATGTGCCAGAATTGCTTGATCAGCATATTGGGAAGGGAGAGATCATAGAGCGACTTTGGAGGTTTGTGTGTTTTCGGTTTTGCCTACTGTCTTCTGATGAAAAGTTCACTGGAACTGAAGCTTGTGTTGTCATATTTTCCTATTGCTGATTACTTATAGTGTTGTATGATAGATTATTGATACGGAGTTACATTAACATTGAGGAACCAAATCAAACAACTCGTGTGAACCAAATCAAACAACTGTTTTCTTTTTTTATAGATAAACCAAACCAGAGGTGGTTTTGGGGAAGGGGGGACGGGGTCAAGTAGGCACTGTTGTCAAATTGTTTATTAAGCTTGATCGTACCTGTCCTTACTCGATTGCTATTGATGAAATAGAGAGTTGAATCTTTAAATGGCTGAACACGAAATTCAATTTCATTCCTTACAGGAGCCAAATGGGAGCATCTTCGGATGAAGCTGAAAAAATTAATGACCAGAAGCTTTCAAATGGAGGAGAAAGTAAGAAAATCGAGGAGAAGCCCCAAGAAAACGGCAATCAGATTCAGAATAATGAGAACTTTTCAGGCTGTTGCCAGGGTGCTAATAGTAATGGATTTACATGCTGCAAAGAAGTAAGTTTAGAGCAGAACGATGGAAGTGAGGAAAAGAAGGTGAAAGAAACCAGAGAGTTGTGTGCCAAGAAGGATGCCTTAGGGAAGCTGTCAAGCTTGATCGGGAACTGGGAGCAAAGCGATGTTCTCGCAGCTACTGCCGTGGTTGGAGCAGTGGCAACAGTGGCTGTGGCCTATAGCTTTTACAGAAGGTCAGGCTGAAACATACTCTAATCCATGTCGGGTTTTGCCACGGGTGTAGAGGCCCTATTTTCTTCTTTTTTTTCTTTGTAGAAAGGTGTTATAACGTCAATTAAATAAGCTCTTATGTGAAAGGAGAATATGGTAGCTACACTATACGTTCTTTTTCAGAGGGTTTGATGAATTCCCGAAGCTAATCCATCCCGAAGCTAATCCATATATAGTAACAAAAGTATTCACCGTTCCCTTATGTTGTTGATTGCTTACGCAACTGAAATTTGTTGTTCCAATACACTGTTGAATGGTTTTATCTTGATAGTGGGATTTGTTGTGAGACTGCTTGCCAAATGTTGGTGTGGTATTTTCTAAGCTCTTGTGATTATTTTCGATTTGCCTGTTGGGACTTTTAATTCAAGCGTCGATTCTGCATTGTTGTCCTCATCGTTTGTTCAATAAACAAGATGAACGGCTGTTCCAACATCTTAATCTGCTTGGCAAAGCTCAGAGTTTGGTCGAGATTATCGTCCACTGCTGATCTTTGCAAGCTTCTCCTCTACCAGTCTATGCCGTTGTACTCACCCCGTCAACTTTTTCTCCTTCTGCATCAACTTCCTACATAATTGGAACAGTCTCAATGCCGTTGTACTCACCCCATAAACTTATTCCTTGACTGCTTGTTTCTCGAACCATAATTGGAACAGTCTCTCAAAAAGAAACAGCAACTTCCATGCCGCAGTTTTAGCATTGAAAACACTATGCCCGAAGAGACCAGAGACGGAATAATCTGATGGCAGAGCGAGAGGTTGTGTAGTGTGGCTATGCTGTCGAGTCTGGCCTGCACACTGATGCCTTCAGCATAGTCTTGACCAACAACAACAACAACAACAACAACAACAACAAAGCCTTTTCCCACTAAGTGGGGTCGGCTATATGAATCCTAGAACGCCATTGCGCTCGGTTTTGTGTCATGTCCTCCGTTAGATCCAAGTACTCAACTCTTTTCTTAGGGTCTCTTCCAAAGTTTTCCTAGGTCTTCCTCTACCCCTTCGGCCCTGAACCTCTGTCCCGTAGTCACATTTTCGAACCGGAGCGTCAGTAGGCCTTCTTTGCACATGTCCAAACCACCGGAACCGATTTGCTCTCATATTTCCTTCAATTTTGGCTACTCCTACTTTACCTCGGATAACCTCATTCCCAATCTTATCCTTTCTCGTGTGCCCATACATCCCACGAAGCATCCTCATCTCCGCTACACCCATGTTGTGTACGTTGATGCTTCACCGCCCAACATTCTGTGCCATACAACATCGCTGGCCTTATTGCCGTCCTATAAAATTTTCCCTTGAGCTTCAGTGGCCTACGACGGTCACACAACACGCCGGATGCACTCTTACACTTCATCCATCCAGCTTGTATTCTATGGTTGAGATCTCCATCTAATTCTCCGTTCTCTTGCAAGATAGATCCTAGGTAGCGAAAACGGTCACTTTTTGTGATCTTCGCTAGATTGCTCTGGTCATTAGTGTGGATAAGTATATAAATGGATAGAGATAGGAAAGCAAACACAAGATGTACGTGGTTCACCCAGATTGGCTACGTCCACGGAATAAAGGAGTTCTCATTAATTGTGAAGGGTTTACACAAAAGCAAACACAAGATGTACGTGGTTCACCCAGATTGGCTACGTCCACGGAATAGAGGAGTTCTCATTAATTGTGAAGGGTTTACACAAGTACATAGGTTCAAGCTCTCCTTTAGTGAGTACAAGTGAATGATTTAGTACAAATGACATTAGGAAATATTGTGGGAGAATGATCTCGTAGCCACGAAACTTCTAAGTACCGGAGTGTGGTATCGTCTTGACTTGCCTTATCTGTCTCATAGGTAGATGTGGCATCTTCTCTGGAAGTACTCTTCCTCCATCCAGGGATGGTATCTGTAACTGGTGGAGATGCACAAGGTAATGTATCAATTTCACTTGAAGCTTACTTGTAGTTTCATGCTTGGTCAAGCGCGATACAAACCATGTAGTAGGAGTCCCCCAAGTCGCCGAGCTAGGGGATCTGCTGAAAGAGGTGACAGACAAGGTAAGCAATCAGAGCTCCGGCTGATTGTTCACATTCTCCCTATCTTGCAGGCAGCATGAAGGATAAAGAGAAGAAAAATGAGGAGAGATGATATGGGATACTTTTGCTTTTGAAGAAGTAACTTTCCACAGGCTTATTCTTGAACTGGGCTGGAGGGTTTTCTGGTTTCCTCCAGAGTATAAGGCCGACTGAAGAATTTGAGGGTCAAAACAAGTTCATCAAATCTAGAGTACGTTCGACCCTGCTGATATGGGATACTTTTGCTTTTGACAGAGTAGTGGATGTATCGGCACGTGTGCTGTTACGCTTGTCTCCACATGCTTCCTTGTATCCTTCTCATTTGCCCTATCTGTTCCTCAGGCAGATGCGGTATCTTCCCTGGAAGCATAAGATGTTGAAGATGAGTACTCGAGAGCAATGCCAGGTAAGTAATCAGGTAAGGGGTTCCACGCAGTCAGTTTCTGGCTGGAAGCTTGATTCCAAGTGCTGACTGATTGCTTTCTTTCTCCTTGTCTTGCAGGTAAGAACAAGGCCAAAGGAAAAGACAGGGAAAAAGCATGATATGGGATACTCTTGCTTTTAACCCTGATGATATGAGATATTCTTGCTCTAGTATAGCTTGTTTACAGAGGTATTATCGGGGGGAAAGAAAGCTGAATATTTCGAAAGGCTTCGTTGGGAGTGCCCTCTCAGATAAGAGAAAGGGTTGAGCATTTTTGCATGTCTGCCTGTCCGTTAGGGATGGAGGTCGACATATATAGGAGTCTCCCTAACATCAAGTAATAATGCTATTCCTTTACCCTGCTTGGTTATAGCACGGTAGTGGGAGCTGCCAGCTTCACATGTTTTAACTCTGTCAGAGCACTTTGAAAAAGTGGTCTGTGGTATCTAGAAAGCTGATGTTGCGTGTGAAGATTACAGACAAGCTTTATCCAAGGAGATCCAGCTCTTGAAGTTGGGAAAGTGGTGTCTCTTCGATTTTCGAACAAGCAATCCTGTCGGGGATCTGGCTCTCGAGATTCGGAGAACGATGCCTCTTCGATTTTTGAGAAAGCAATCCTGCTGGGGGTCTGGCTCTCGAGATTCGGAGAGCGGTGTCTCTTCGATTTTTGAGAAAGTAATCATGTTGGGAGTCTGGCTCTCGAGATTCGGAGGGCGGCGCCTCTTCGATTTTGGAGCAAGCAATCTTGTTGGGGGTGTTTTCTCGAATGTGAGTAAAGGTTGGGCGTGTTTGCTAGTCTACCTTGCCACGAAGCAGAGGTTGACACACAGGGACTTTCCAATTATCCAGCAGTGGTACTATTCCTTTACCCTCTCTTCGATTTTTGAGAAAGTAATCATGTTGGGAGTCTAGCTCTCGAGATTCGGAGGGCGGTGCCTCTTCGATTTTGGAGCAAGCAATCTTGTTGGGAGTGTTTTCTCGAATGTGAGTAAAGGTTGGGCATGTTTGCTAGTCTACCTTGCCACGAAGCACAAAGGTTGACACACAGGGACTTTCCAATTATCCAGCAGTGGTACTGTTCCTTTACCCTCTCTTCGATTTTTGAGAAAGTAATCATGTTGGGAGTCTGGCTCTCGAGATTCGGAGGGCGGTGCCTCTTCGATTTTGGAGCAAGCAATCTTGTTGGGAGTGTTTTCTCGAATGTGAGTACAGGTTGGGCATGTTTGCTAGTCTACCTTGCCACGAAGCACAGAGGTTGACACACCGGGACTTTCCAATTATCCAGCAGTGGTACTGTTCCTTTACCCTTGTGGGTAATAATATGGTAGCTAGACCTTCAAAATTTATGTGTTTAAACTTTGTTAGTGTTGTTTCTTTGTAATTCTTTTACCCTTCTTGGTCAGAGCGATGTAGTGGGAGCTGCAAGCTTCATGTGTCTCAACTTTTTCAGAGAACTTTGGCAAAGTTATATGTGGTACCCATGAGCTACTGTTGCGTGTGGGAAGTGGGTGATTGAACAGTGCGATTCATGTGCTTTCTACTTCGCCAGAAATCTTCGACAGAATGCCCATAATTTCCTCAAAGCTGAGTGTGCGTGTGACAAGTGCTGACAGGGCTGGAAAAGTAGGTGCCTCTTCGATTTATGAGATCGGCCCTCGCGGTCTCTGAGCAGCCCAGCTTTTGAGAAAGCAAACGCCTCTTCGATTTCTGAGATCGACCCTCGTGGTCTCTGCGCAGCCCAGCTTTTGAGAAAGCAAACACCTCTTCGATTTCTGAGCAGGCGCCTCTTCGATTTCTGAAGCTTCATCGAGTGCAGATTTTTATAGGGGCAGACATTAAGTTCCAAAACACACTTGAATATCCACCAGTAAAAGCTCCATTCTTGCACTTCTAAGATCTTGATTTGTCCGACCTCTTCTCTCTTCAACACCTTTGAAAATGTCTGGCCCCTCCGACCGTCGTTTTGACTTGAACCTTGTTGAAGAGGCAGCCCCGCCTTCTCTAGACAACATATGGCGCCCATCCTTCGTCTCCCCTACTGGTCCTCTTACCGTTGGGGATTCCGTGATGAAGAATGATATAACCGCTGCGGTAGTGGCCAGGAACCTTCTCACTCCCAAAGATAACAGACTACTTTCCAAATGGTCTGATGAGTTGGCTGTTAAGGATTCTCTGGCTCTTAGTGTTCAGTGTGCAGGTTCTGTGTCTAATATGGCCCAACGCCTATTTGCTCGAACCCGCCAAGTTGAATCATTGGTGGCTGAAGTGATGAGTCTCAAACAGGAGATTAGAGGGCTCAAGCATGAGAATAAACAGTTGCACCGGCTCGCACATGACTATGCTACAAACATGAAGAGGAAGCTTGACCAGATGAAGGAATCTGATGGTCAGGTTTTACTTGATCATCAGAGATTTGTGGGTTTGTTCCAAAGGCATTTATTGCCTTCGTCTTCTGGGGCTGTACCGCGTAATGAAGCTCCAAATGATCAACCTCTGATGCCTTCTCCTTCTAAGGTTCTGTCCAGTATTGAGGCTCCGAATGATCCCCCTCCGGTGCCTTCTCTTTCTGGGGCTCTACCGACTGCTGAGACTTCTCCTAAGCAACCTTTGTGAAGGCTCCCTCTTGTTTGTTTATTTTGACTCAAGTATATGTACATATTTGTAACTTATCGGGGATATCAATAAATAAGCTTTCCTTCATTTCAACGTATTGTGTTAAATACACCAAAGCCTTCTTCGCTAAGTTCTTTGAATTTTCTTTTGTTGAAGCTTTGTGAGTGGAGCATGTAGGTTGAGGTAGTGTTCCCTTAATTTCCCGAGTGAGGAAAACTTCTCGGTTGGAGACTTGGAAAATCCAAGTCACTGAGTGGGATCGGCTATATGAATCTTAGAACGCCATTGTGTTCTGTCCTGTGTCATGTCCTCCGTTAGATCCAAGTACTCTAAGTCTTTTCTTAGGGTCTCTTCCAAAGTTTTCCTAGGTCTTCCTCTACCCCTTCGGCCTTGAACCTCTGTCCCATAGTCTCATCTTCTAATCGGAGCGTCAGTAGGCCTTCTTTGCACATGTCCAAACCACCGTAACCGATTTTCTCTCATCTTTCCTTCAATTTCGGCTACTCCTACTTTACCCCGGATATCCTCATTCCTAATCTTATCCTTTCTCGTGTGCCCACACATCCAACGAAGCATCCTCATCTCCGCTACACCCATTTTGTGTACGTGTTGATGCTTCACCGCCCAACATTCTGTGCCATACAGCATCGCCGGCCTTATTGTCGTCCTATAAAATTTTCCCTTAAGCTTCAGTGGCATACGGCGGTCACACAACACGCCGGATGCACTCTTCCACTTCATCCATCCAGCTTGTATTCTATGGTTGAGATCTCCATCTAATTCTCCGTTCTTTTGCAAGATAGATCCTAGGTAACGAAAACGGTCGCTCTTTGGTATTTCTTGATCTCCGATCCTCACCCCTAACTCGTTTTGGCCTCCATTTGCACTGAACTTGCACTCCATATATTCTGTCTTTGATCGGCTTAGGCGAAGACCTTTATATTCCAACACTTCTCTCCAAAGGTTAAGCTTTGCATTTACCCCTTCCTGAGTTTCATCTATCAACATTATATCGTCTGCGAAAAGCATACACCAAGGAATATCACCTTGAATATGTCCTGTTAACTCATCCATTACCAACGCAAAAAGGTAAGGACTTAAGGATGAGCCTTGATGTAATCCTACAGTTATGGGAAAGCTTTCGGTTTGTCCTTCATGAGTTCTTACGGCAGTCTTTGCTCCTTCATACATATCCTGTATAGCTTGGATATATGCTACTCGTACTCCTTTCTTCTCTAACAGCATAGTCTTGACCATGGAAGAAAAAATCGATAATATCGGCGATATTTCGCCGATATTATCATTTTTTTTTGGAAGTTCAATATTTTTTTTAACTATCCAAACGATTTTGTTAAAATATCACGATATTATCGATAATATCGATAATATCACGATATTTTTGATAATATCGCAATATTTTCGAAATTATCAATAATATCGCGACATAATACTAAAAAACTTAAATATGTTGAGAAAACTCAACACATACTTCACTTGATCATAGCCCAAAGGCCGAACAAGCTATGCTTCTCTTAGCAGGGGAATGTGGGTTTTATAGGACTTCATGATTGCTCACTGCCCTCGCATGGGCGATGTGGGACTCGCCCAATGGGAGAGAAAATCAGAATTTCGGCCGAAATTTACACCCACTTTAACAGCCATAACTTTGTCAAAACGCAACGAAATCAAGCAAGACAAAAACGAAAGTTGTAGCCCTCGAAGAGACGAAGAGAATGGTACCTCACACGACGTCTGACTCGTCGTGGTTTGGCCGGAAAATGCCTCGAAAGTCACTGCGGTCGCCGGAAACTGGGTAAGATTCAAATGAGTATAATTTTTTCAATATTCAACGAAATTGAGTGAAACAAAAAGGAAAGTTGTACTACTCGACGAGACGAAGAGATTGATACCTTGTACGCCGGCCAACTCGCCGTGGTTTGACCGGACGAATTATAAAACAATTGACACACTCCTGGCTTCCAAAATTCAATTCTTTTACTTTATATAAACTTGAAAAAACATAATCGGCATCCAAATTAAAGTTTAGTCTTATTCAACCTATTGATTTTCAATCGTTAATTGATATACTATAATTTGGAACTTCAACGTCTAGACGCATGCTTATGTGTAAGAAATTTAAAGTGTCAAATTCGGCACATTATTCTTCATCATTTTATTCAATTCCTTTTTTTTTTTAATATCCTAAATAAAACCTCCCAATATTGTACTAATTAATTATATATAAATGATTATGGTGTGTTTAAACTTCTTTCATTAATTATTACATATTTTCTACACTCACAATGTTTGCCAGCTCGCTATATAATCAACTTAAATAAGTTAAGTCCATCATGCAATGCATTTCCTTTCAATTTTTTGTGATAAACTAATAGATAATTGACTAAATAAACATCCTGCAAAGTTTCATTAAAAATTTCCAAGTTTTTCTTACAATTTCCGTGGTTTCCATGTAATTTTTATCGATATCGATATTATCCCGATATTTCCATCGATATTTCCGTGTTTTCGGACTACCGATATTTTCGATATTACCGATATTTTCTTCCTTGGTCTTGACTGAGAAATTCAACCATTAGTTGGATGGCTTCGGATGATGCAAGCAATTGGTAGCTTGTTTCCCTTGCAAGACGATACGATAAAAAAAAGCTGCTATCGTGAGCTCGATCATCTCCTTGCTTTCGTAGCTAAATTGATCCTTATTTTGGGAAAGTAAATTACTTATTTTACGACATTGATCCTTTTGACGTAAAGTACGAATGTCTCCTTCTAGCTAAATTTAGTTAGTTACCGTTCACAAAATAAAGATAGTCATTTAGTTAGCCTGTTGGAGTTCAATTTTCTGCATCTTTTGTTAAGATAGGTTGTTGGAAATGAGATCTCTTCCCATTGATACCCTCTAGTCTCTAGACTGACTCCAACAGTTGGAACGTGCTTTACGCCGAAGATTCTTACGTCCACCAGCAGGGGCAGTTGGACAGACCTGCCCACCACCCTTAAAATACAATAAGATCCTCAACTGGTCAAAGTCGGGCGGCAGATTTCTCAAAAAACTACAAAAGAAAGAAGCAGTTATACAATTTTTTTTTTTAATTTTTAAAATTTGATGGTAACATTTATACAAATATTTAAAAGGGTCACCTGTTGAATTATAAGTCTCTAGCTGATTGAGTATTAGAAATAAGATGAGATTAAATGTGTATTCACTTGTGCTAAGAATGCCAAGTGTGAAGTTCTTATGTGTAAAAGGCCATGAGTGCCATGTGGTTATTTGGTCTTTCTTTTCTTATGTTATTACATGTTAGATGAGCGGTTGTGATCTAAGTACTGTGAGAGAAAGGATCCAATTGTTTTTTTAACTGTAATTTTCCCTTACACACAGTTTTTGTGTAAGTGTGTGAGTGCATATCAGAAGAAGAAATATAGAATGCCAATCGCTCCTCTATGACTTGCAGAGAGTGAGAAGCTGCCATTTTCCAATCTTTTTCACTCTGTACTTTTTCACTCCTTCTTCTTCGAATTCATTCAGCTAGACAAAAATATCAACGTTTCTTAACATGGCCTCAGAGCCTGGTTTCGATTAGATCTGGACGTGTTCTGTGAACTCAAACATCACCGTTTCTGGACTCGGTAAAGTTTGCCGGAGTCTGTCTGTGATCTAAGAACTACGTGTTTCTGGATTCACACAAGCTCACGATGGCTAGATCTGGGAGTGCTGAAGTGAGGACCCCGATCTTCTCCGGTGAGAACTATGAGTTCTGGAGAATCAAAATGGTTACCATTTTCAAGTCACATGGACTATGGAATCTGGTGGAAAAAGGAATTTCAGTTTTCGATTCGAAGAAGAAGAAAGCTAAGACTGATGAAGATACAGATGTTGATGCTGACGATGATGAGAAAATGGCTGTAATCTTCATGAAAGATGCAAAAGCTCTCGGAATCATTCAAAGCGCAGTCTCCGATCAGATCTTCCCTCAAATCGCAAACGCAGACTCAGCAAAAATGGCATGGGATCTGTTATATGGTGAATATCACGGTGGGGATCAGGTAAGATCTGTGAAACTCCAAAATCTTAGACGAGAATTTGAATACACTAGAATGCGTGATGATGAATCCTTGACTGGGTATCTTACTCGTTTAAATGATCTGATTAATCAAATGAAGACGTTTGGTGAAACTCTGTCAAATGAGAGATTAGTTCAGAAGGTGTTAATCAGTCTCACTAAGATATATGATCCTATATGCTTAGTGATAGAAAACACCAAATGTTTAGAATCTGTTGAACTGCAAGAGGTACTAGCTATATTGAAGAGTCAAGAGCAGAGGTTTGATTTGCATTCCTCTGATGCAACTGAGAGAGCATTTTCTTCTCTTACTGTTAATTCAAAAGGGCAGAATCGAAGTTATGCTCAGTCTAGTACTTTTAAACCACAGAGAAATTGGAATCAAAAGGGTAAGAAGTGGGATTCAAAACCAAAGTTTCAGCAAAAATCATTCACAAATGTTGCACAGAATAGTACTTCCTCACAGGTTATGGGTCAAGAGAGTGTAAAACCTCAATGTAAAGTGTGTTCAAAGTTTCATTATGGTGAATGTAGATATAAGGGGAAATCCAAGTGCCATAACTGTGATAGATTTGGACATTGGGCCAGAGAGTGTACTGTTGGAAAGTCTGTTCAAAAGGAAAACTGTGCAAGTCAAATGGAAGTGACAGGAAACATATTTTATGCAAATTGTGCAGTTGCTGAGACTAAGGTTAATGGAGATTGGTACATAGATAGTGGCTCCAGTAATCATATGACAAGGAATGTTGATCTTCTTGTTGATGTGAATACCAATGTTGCAGGGAAAGTTCAAATGCCAACAGGAGTGTTAGTTAATGTGGCAGGAATGGGATCACTGGAAATTGAGACTAACAGAGGAAGAAAATACATCAGAGAAGTCATGTACTTACCTGGTTTGAAAGAGAATCTATTAAGTGTAGGACAAATGGATAAGCACGGATATTATCTTGTGTTTGGTGGACACTGTTTTTTATGGTCCTTCTCTGAAATGTCAAATTATCCGTGTAAAAATGAAAGAAAACAGGTGCTATCCTCTATCTCTAAGGCCTGAGAAACAACTTGTGTTGAAGACTAGTTTTGCTCATTGTTCTCTGACTTGGCACAGAAGATTAGGTCACCTAAACTTTGGTGGAATCAAGCAATTGAAGGATAAAGACATGGTTCATGGTCTACCATATCTAGATGAGTATGACAGAGTTTGTGAAGGCTGTCAATATGGTAAGCAACACAGAGAAAGCTTTCCTAGTGGTCAAGCACAAAGAGCAGGTGCTCCACTTGAATTGGTTCATGTTGATTTGTGTGGACCGATGAGAAATGAGTCTATAGGAGGAAACAAGTATTTCATGTTGCTTGTAGGATGATATGGGTGTATTTTCTTAGATTCAAATCTGAAGCTCTTACTTGTTTTAAGAAATTCAAGGCCATGACTGAGTTGCAAAGTGGTATGAGAGTAAAATGTGTAAGGAGTGATAGAGGAGGGGAGTTCTTATCAAATGAATTCAATCAATACTGTGACATAGAGGGAATCCAAAGACAACTGTCTCTCTCTTACACTCCACAGCAAAATGGAGTGGTTGAAAGAAAAAACAGAACTGTGATTGAAATGGCTAAGTCTATGCTTCATGACAAAGGAATGCCTTACTATATGTGGGCAGAAGCTGTGCACACTGCAGTCTACATATTAAACAGATGTCCTACCAAATCACTTGATATCATAACACCTTTTGAAGCTTACAACAAAAGGAAACCAGGTATTGCCCATTTGAAGGTTTTTGGCTCGGTTTGTTATGTTCATACTCCATCCGAGCTAAGACACAAGCTAGAACCCAAAAGTATAAAAGGAGTCTTTGTTGGATATGCAAAATGTGAGAAAGGGTACAGAGTATTTGATCCAATCTCTAAAAGACTGATCCTGTCAAGAGATGTTGTGTTCGATGAAAACTCAACTTGGGATTGGCAAAGAAGCACAAAAAGACATGTCACTGCCTATTTATGAGTTTGACTCTGTTGATACACCAAGAAGTGAGAATACAGAAAATGACACTCAAGTTTCAAGTGGTTTATCATCTGGCATATTGGAAGAAGCTGCAAGTGGCATTGATGATACACAGATCAATTCACAGTCAAGTGCAGGTGTGAGTGACACTCATTCATTTGATCATACTCCATTAAAATGGAGAAAGCTGGATGATGTACTTGCTCAATGTAATATGTGCATTATATAACCAAAGAAATATGAAGATACGGCTAAGGATGAGTCCTGGATGAATGCTATGAAGGATGAGCTCTCCATGATTGAAAAGAATGGAACCTGGGAGTTAGTAGACAGGCCAAGTAACAAGCCTATAATTGGAGTAAAATGGGTGTTTAAAACCAAACTCAACCTGGATGGAACTGTGCAAAAGAACAAGGCAAGGCTTGTTGCAAAAGGATATGCCCAGAAACCAGGAATAGACTACAATGAGACCTTTGCTCCTGTTGCTCGGTTAGATACAATCAGAACCCTTATAGCATTGGCTGCACAAAAGAGTTGGAAACTCTATCAACTTGATGTCAAATCCGCTTTTTTAAATGGTGTTCTAGAAGAAGAGGTTTATGTAGAGCAGCCTGATGGTTTTGTAGCTAAAAGGGAGGAAGACAGAGTATATAAACTTCACAAAGCCTTGTATGGTCTAAAACAGGCACCACGTGCCTGGTATGGAGAGATTGATACCTATTTCTCACAGTGTGGTTTTACAAGAAGTTTAAGTGAACCAACACTGTACATCAAGGCAGAAGAGAAAGACATTTTGATTGTGTCGATCTATGTGGATGACATAATCTATACTGGGAGTAACAAGCAAATGCTTGAAGAATTCAAGGAAGACATGAAACGAAAGTATGAGATGACTGATTTGGGTCTTCTCCATCATTTCCTTGGAATGGGAATAATTCAAACAACTTCAAGCATTTTCATCCACCAAAAGAAATATGCAAGCTCCTTATTAGACAAATTTGGTCTGAAAGAGTGCAAACCTATGCTTACTCCACTTGTTGCAACTGAGAAGTTAACCACGGATGATGGAAGTGGTACAGCAAGTGAAGAGTTATACAGAAGTATGGTGGGAAGTTTCCTATATCTCATTGCAACCATGCCTGATATTATGTATGCATCCAGTCTGTTAGCCAGATTTATGCACTGCCCTACCAGTAAGCATGTTGGAATTGCTAAAAGAGTGCTAAGATACATTAAGGGCACCCTAGATTATGGTCTGGAATATGTGAAGGGTAAGAACTCAATGTTAATTGGGTTCTGTGACAGTGACTGGAGTGGATCAATTGAGGACAGTAAAAGTACTTCTGGTTATGCCTTCTCCTTTGGCAGTGGAGTATTCTCATGGGCATCCGTGAAGCAAAATTGTGTAGCCCTTTCCACCGCAGAAGCAGAGTACATCAGTGCTTCAGAAGCAACTACTCAAGCCATTTGGTTGAGATTTGTTCTTGAAGACTTTGGTGAATTTCAAACCGAAGCCACTCCAGTGCACTGTGACAACACCTCAGCAATTGCAATCACCAAGAACTCTGTGTTCCATCAAAAGACCAAACACATTAACAGAAGATACCATTTCATCAAGGATGCATTGAAGGATGGCATCATTGATCTGGTGTACTGTCCAACTAAGGAGCAACTAGCTGATATTTTCACAAAACCTCTGCCTAAAGATCGGTTCAATTATCTCAGGAGCATGCTTGGAGTGAAATCAGCTCAAGACTTAAAGGGGAGTGTTGAATTATAAGTCTCTAGCTGATTGAGTATTAGAAATAAGATGAGATTAAATGTGTATTCACTTGTGCTAAGAATGCCAAGTGTGAAGTTCTTATGTGTAAAAGGCCATGAGTGCCATGTGGTTATTTGGTCTTTCTTTTCTTATGTTATTACATGTTAGATGAGCGGTTGTGATCTAAGTACTGTGAGAGAAAGAATCCAATTGTTTTTTTAACTTTAATTTTCCCTTACACACAGTTTTTGTGTAAGTGTGTGAGTGCATATCAGAAGAAGAAATATAGAATGCCAATCCCTCCTCTGTGACTTGCAGAGAGTGAGAAGCTGCCATTTTCCAATCTTTTTCACTCTGTACTTTTTCACTCCTTCTTCTTCGAATTCATTCAGCTAGACAAAAATAATCGCCGTCATCGTGTTCTCGAAGAGGTACGCGGAGTCCCGATGGTGCTTGAGGGAGCTGTCGAAGATCATGAGGTGCCTAAAAAATCAAGAGGGGAAAATAGTTTGTCCAATATTCTACGACGTTGACCCTTCTCAAGTCAGGAAACAGAAATATAGTTTTGGGGAAGCATTTCAGAAGCATGAAAAGGATGAAAATCCAAACGTAGTCAAGCAGTGGAGAGAGGATCTTAAGGCTTCTGCAGATTTGGCCGGCTGGGACCTCAAAACCACGGCCAACGGGTATACTTTTTTGTTACTTCAAATTTCATATCACCATATTTCACTAATCAACCAAAATTAAGATATTATAATTAAGGCATTGAATCTGATTTTATATGTGATGAGAAAAATTGGATCGTTGATCTCTGAACTATGATAGAATTGTAATTTTGGTCCCTACATAAAAATTTTCCTTCTTAGCCCGTGACTGCAGCAAGCCTACAGAGCTTGTTTTGCAGGTTGTAAGCTGCCTGCAGCAGCCTCACACATCCCACATTTTGTATTGCAAGCCTGTAACTTGCACATGCTGATTGGGTTGCCCTGTGTGGCCTACAAAAGCCAAATTCGGCCCGTCCATGGGGTGCCCACGGCTAAGCTCAAACTGGGGCTATATTTTGCAACCTTATGCTATTATTTTAGCATTTTAAATAATTTTAACTTGAATGTTATTATTATTTTTGCTTCTACAATCGACCCCGTTTGGTCCCGATCTATTGAATTAATTAAAAGTGACTTGCAGTCCATTAATCTGATAATGAATCCAAAATTATTGACCTGAAGATTACTTTTGGACATTAACAATTCAATAATTTATTTTTATACTTTGAACCGTTGACATACTTTCGTAGTCTCGAAGCACTCACACTTGAGTTCCTAAAGCAACCCAAATCCACTACACTTAGTTGTATATTGCATTATGTGTTCTTGTAGGAACCTCTCTTTTATGAACTAAACATTCATAAACTAAATTGAACCTGTAGTTTTAAATTTAGTGCCTTTGAAGCCCGAAAATTTCATAAAACAATACACCCATGAAAACCCGACATTTTTCATGAAAACCATGTCATAGAACTCGAATGTTCTAACTTTGATGCTTATGGATGATTCATTCCCATAGCACTAATCACACCATTGTTCCCTCCAATTATGTGGATTGTCGAAACGTCACAAGTTTGATTTTCCCTGATTTGGATGTTTTTAATAAAAAACCACTTTATGTGGGGTACAAGACTTGAATCTCCACTTGACTATCAAGAAGCTGAGACACCATTGAAGCAAACAATGGCAAGGAATAGCTGAATAAGCCTTCGCCATGATCTTCATTCAAAGACTTATGCTCAAAGCATTACAAATGGAAATACCTCCTGATCAAGGATTCCATGGCTCTTTGGATCTCTCCTACGGACTGTCTAATCATAAAAGACATTGCCTGAAGCACACCATGATTACGTCCATGAATGAGTACAATTCTGAAGTTTATAAATCCGATCGAATTTTGACTATAGAATACTTTTCTCGTGGTTCATTGTTTCTAACTTGCCCTTGAAACAGCAGTGTAGAAAGCAGAAGTTTACCAAATTCCCTTATCTGATTACTACCACAAACGTGAGAAAAAGGTATAGACCCAGTTCAGCTGGAGTCTACCGAATAGCTCGACCCAGTTCGGTCAAAACTTACCAAATGGTGATGCACTGCTTTGCCAAAGATACACCAAATGGCATATTCTCTCACAATCCAATTTCGAGTTTGTTTTTATAACATATGGTAGAATCAGGGTGTGCCAAGGTATGGCATCATGCCAGAAACATGATCCTTGGTACCTAAGACCTAAAACTTCAAGAATAAAGGAAAATATTCCCAAGCCTTAACCCAGCATAATCTATTTCCATCTCCATGGAATAGACCATTGGTTATGCACCTGTTCGTGCCCTTACCAATGTTGTTAAGGAGTACCATTATAGTAGTCAATACATGAGACTAATTTTGTCCACCAAACACTGTTGGAAGAGCAAAATTTTGACATGGATGGCCTTGTTGGCCGAATCCCTTTAGTAAACCATTTACTTTGTGAACATTTTTCCATGTTCTTGGATTCAAGTTGGTGTATGTTTTACTTATGGATAATCTTATTGATATTGTCCTCAAATATAAGTTAATTGAATTATGTTTCTTCATACATGTGACCAATTCAATTAAACACATGATTAGGTAGGATTGTGGGGAAGTTAGTTGTCTGGATGAATGCGTACTACGTACACTAACTTTACACCTAAATCACATCTCTAACAACGACTTCAGGTCTATCCAACCTAATTATGAGCATTGGCACACTCCTCGTTGTATTAATGGTACTGCATCACCATTTAAGGGACCTTAAATTCTCCCTGACATTGAGTTTTTAAGGATATTCGAGATGACAATGATCATAAATGAAACCATTGAAGAAAATAAAATGAAATATCTTTGCACCACCTCCAAAAATGAGCCTGAAGGTTTGATTTGGGACCAATAGGTTGTCTCCCAACTAGGGCACACGACACATATGGTCGGCCTGTAGCCGGATGATTGAGCAGTTTTCTTGCTTTGGCATGACCTTTTGGGACACTTAGGTCGAACAATGATGCTACAACGCATCTCCTTACCTAAAGTAAGGATCTTGTGCCTACAAGTACACTTTGCGAAGCCTGCTCATTAGGGAAATTGATTTTCTATATCATTCCTTGCAAAGATACAAAATCACCCTTTTTCATAAGTGGATTCAAGGGAATATATATGGACTAATCCAACCAAAATGCAGACCATATAAATACTTATGGTTTTGATTGATGAATCAACAAACTGGTCACATGTTTGTCCACAAACATTACTGCTAGCCCTCATGGCCGATTAAGGGTTCACCACCCTACTTATCCCTTAAGGTACGAGAGACTGGATAATGCCGAAGAGTTTATATCAACGATTTTCAATAAAGTTTTGCATGTATTTTGGGTTTATAATTGAACATCAAATTCTCATGTTCACCCCAAATAGCCTCGCCTAGCAATCATAAAGCGTAATTTAAATGATCGCCCAAATTTTGGTAAACGTACCAAGTTTTCGATTTTTGCCTAGTGTTATGCAATCCTTGTACGCAGTTATGTTGGTCCGCCTTGAGGCCCATTGCCATCCAACCTATATGATGTTGCAGTTGATTACTGGGTACGAACCTAACGATTTTCATATTTACCCATTTGGGTGTGCATTCCATGTGCCAAGTTGCGCCGCCACAACGTACCACCATGGGTCCTCAAAGAATGATGTGTATCTTTTGTCGATCATGATTCTCCTTCACACTAGCTCTTTTCGAGCCTTTGCACGCGATCTCTTTACCGCTCATTTACGGGTTGTCACTTTAATGAGACAGTATTCCCGCCGTTAAGGGGAGATAAGAACGTCAACATCCTTGTAGAACGGCGCGAATTTGCATAGACATTTCCCACTATGTCTCATCTCGATCCCCATACCACATAAGTGTGATAAGCAACTACGATGAATTCTAGTTTTCAGAATGTTGCTCCAGATGCATTCCTCTAATCTAACTAAAGTGATGAGATCATATACCAGCTACAAACATGCCTGCAAGGATAGACGTACTTAACGGACATCGAGTCAACATCCCTGGAGGGTATGCCACCCCTGTTAGACTGTTTGGACGCCTATGTTGGACGGTCCGGTACACCGGTGGATAGCCAATCAATTTGTCTTGGCCTGGAGCACGACATATCACTTAGTTCATAGGATTCACTTCCCTGGAAGAGGAAGACACATGCCAACAATGAATCTAAACTCGATCGCTGTCTTAAATCATTTCCATCTCATGAGATTAATCCGGATTTCTCCCGAGACTTAAAGTTCTTGGTGCAGTATACTAGTTTGGATGAGCTAAATGGAATTGAAATGAGATTATCATCGATGATGTTTTCACTTATATGGTAATTACCGACATAAATGAAAAGCGACGATATCGAACCATGTTCAGTTGATTAAGTGATAATGTAGAACTGATTGGACAACTAAAGTTACAATCCAGGTCAAATTCCTTACCAAAATGTGTGTTGGACTTGTCGTTCCTACAGTGCCCAAGGTAACCCTGTTGTGTTCCAAGTGAGAAAGGAAGCGTTATGAGATTAATGAAATGGTGCGATATAATACACGCCTTACAGTGCAAAGTTTCTCTCAAACGTCCTGTGATTGATAGCAGCATTATGAAATGTGGTTAGCGTTTTCTCCATGGGGATATAGATACGGAGATTTACATGTAAGTTCCCGAAGAATTACATGGACTGTTTCAAATAGTTCCAAAACCACGGAACACCCTCTTAACTTGGTTGAGGCGTTCACTTACAATCAGACGGATGTGGTATACCCATCTAACTGATTATTTGATCAGTCAGAGATGAATTATGTCTTTGCGTGTTAAACTATGAAGTCTGTTGATGCACAAAATCAGTGAGGACTTTGGTACAATAGAAAGTGTTAAGTTTGTGACCTTTGCTAGATTGCTTCGGTCACTAGTGTGGATAAGTATGTAAATGGATGGAGACAGGGAAGCAAACACAAGATGTACGTGGTTCACCCAGATTGGCTACATCCATGGAGTTGAGGAGTTCTCATTAATTGTGAAGGGTTTACACAAGTACATAGGTTCAAGCTCTCCTTTAGTGAGTACAAATGAATGATTTAGTACAAATGACATTAGGAATTATTGTGAGAGAATGATCTCTATTTATAGAAGAGAGTTTCTAGTTTCATTCTGACATTGACACGTGTCGTGTTGTGATTGGCTTCTGATGTTAACACGTGTCACGCTATGATTGGCTTCTGATGTCGACACATGTCACGCTGTGATTAGCCTTCTAGTTGGAGGGAAACTCTTCTGGGTCCTTGACGGTATAACGTTGACTGGTGCTCAGTAGTTTCAGGATTGGTCAAGTATGGTACAAACAGTGCTCCCCTAAGTTCCCGAGTGAGGGAAGCTCCTCGGTTGGGGACTTGCAAGATCCAAGCCATTGAGTAATCACGAAACTTCTAAGTACCGAAGTGTGGTATCATTTTCACTTGCCTTATCTGTCTCATACGTAGATGCGGCATCTTCTTTGGAAGTACTTTTCCTCCATCCAGGGGTGGTATATTTAACCGATGAAGATGCACAAGGTAATGTATCAATTTCACTTGAAGCTTACTTGTAGTTTCGGGCTTGGTCAAGTGCAATACAAAACCCTATAGTAGGAGTCCCCCAAGTCGCCGAGCTAAGAGATTTGCCGAAAGAGGTAACAGACAAGGTAAGCAATCAGACTTCCAAGCAAGCAACCTGGATCGGAGGTTCGACTTCGGCTTCCGGTTGATTGTTCTATTTCTCCTTGTGTCGTAAACAGCAACAAGGATAAGGAGAAGCAAATGGATAAGAGATGATATGAGATACTTTTGCTTTTGAAGAAGTAACTTTCCACAGGCTTATTCTTGAACTAGGCTGAAGGGTTTTCTGGTTTCCTCTAGAGTATAAGGCCGACTCAAGAATTTGAGGGTTAAAACAAGTCCATCAAATCAAGAGTGCATTCGACCTTGATGATATGAGATACTTTTGCTGATGACGAAGTAATAGATGAATCGACACGTGTTCTGTTGCGTTTGTCTTCATATGCTTCCTTGTATCATTCTCACTTGCCCTATCTGTTCCTCAGGCAGATGTGGTATCTTTTCTGGAAGCATAAGATGTTGAAGATGAGTACTTGAGAGCAATGCCAGGTAAGCAATCAGGCAAGGGGTTCCAGGCAGTCAGTTCTTGACTGGAAGCTTGATTCTAAGTGCTGACTGATTGCTCTCTTTCTCCTTGTCTTGCAAGTAAGAACAAGGGCAAAGGAAAAGACAGGGAAAAAGCATGATATGGGATACTCTTGCTTTTGACCCTTATGATATGAGATACTCTTGCTCTGGTGTGGCTGGTTTGCATAGGTATTATTGGGGGGGAAGAAAGCTGAGTATTTCGAGAAGCTTCGTTGGAAGTGCCATCTCAGATATGAGGAAAGGTTGAGCATTTTTGCAGGTTTGCCTGTCCGTGGAGGATGGAGGTCGACATATATAGGAGTCTCCCTAACAACAAGTAGTAACTTTGTCAGAGCACTTTGAAAATGTGGTATATGGTATCTAGAAAGCTGATGTTGCATGTGAAGATTGCAGACAAGCTTTATCTAAGGAAATCTGGCTCTCGAAGTTCGGAGAGCGATGCCTCTTTGATTTTCGAACAAGCAATCATGTCGGGGATCTGGCTCTCGAGATTCGAAGAATGGTGCCTCTTCAATTTTTGAGAAAGCAATCCTGTTGAGAGTCTGGCTCTTGAGATTCGGAAAGCGGTGTCTCTTCAATTTTTGAGAAAGTAATCATGTTGGGAGTCTGACTTTCGAGATTCGGAGGGCAGTGCCTCTTCAATTTTTTGAGCAAGTAATAATGATATTCCTTTACCCTTCTTAGTCATAGCAATGTAGTGGGAGCTGCAAGCTTCACATGTTTTAACTTTGTCAGAACGCTTTGAAAAAGTGGTCTGTGGTATCTGGAAACTGATGTTGCGTGTGAAGATTGCAGACAAGTTTTATCCAAGGAAATCTGGTTCTCGAAGTTCGAAGAGAGATGCCTCTTCAGTTTTCGAACAAGCAATCCTATCGGGGATCTGGCTCTCGAAATTCAGAGAACGGTGCCTCTTCGATTTTTGAGAAAGCAATCCTGTTAGGAGTCTAACTCTTGAGATTCGAAGAGCAGTGTCTTTTCAATTTTTGAGAAATAATCATGTTAGGAGTCTGGCTCTCGAGATTTGGAGAGTGGTTTCTCTTCGATTTTTAAGCAAGCCATCTTGTTGGGAGTGTTTTCTTGAATGTGAGTACAAGTTGGGCATTTTTGCCAGTCTGCCTTGCCACGGAGCACGGAGGTTGACACACATTGGGACTTTCTAGTTATCAAGCAGTGGTGTTATTCCTTTACCCTTGTGGGTAATAAAAGGGTAGCTGGACCTTCAAAATTTATGTGTCTAAACTTTGTCAGAGATCTTTGGCAAAGTTATCTATGGTACCCGATGAGTTGATTTTGCGTGTGGAAAGTGGTGCCTCTTCGGAATTCGAAGAGTGGTGCCTCTTCGATTCTTGAACCAACGACCTTGTTGCCATTTCTTTTATAAAGGAACCAATTGTGTGCAAGAAGTACATTCAGAGAGTTAATGATTTTAGGAATTTTTCCCTTACTTTAGAGATTTATTGCACCTCATTTCTCCTTCATCATTTCTGAAAATGTCTGGCCCATCCGACCATCGTTTTGACTTGAACTTTGGTGAAGAGGCAATTATGCCTTCTCAAGACTACATATGGCGCCCATCCTTCTTATCCCCTACTGGTCCTTTTATCGTTAGGGACTCTGTGATGAAGAATGATATGACCGCTGCGATAGTGGCCAAGAACATTTTCACTCCCAAAGATAACAGACTACTTTCCAAACGGTCTGATGAGTTGGCTGTAAAGGATTCTCTGCTCTCAGTGTTTAGTGTGCAGATTTTGTGTCTAATATGGCCCAACGCCTATTTGCTCGAACCCGCCAAGTTGAATCATTGGCGGCTGAAGTGATAAGTCTCAAACAGGAGATCAGAGGGCTCAAGCATGAGAATAAACAGTTGCACAGGCTCGCACATGACTATGCTACAAACATGAAGAGGAAGCTCGACCAGCTGCAGGAATCTGATGGTCAGATTTTACTTGATCATCAGAGGTTTGTGGGTTTGTTCCAAAGGCATTTATTGCCTTCGTCTTCTGGGGCTGTACCGCGTAATGAAGCTCCAAATGATCAACCTTCGGTGCCTCCTCCTTCTGGGGTTCTGCCTAATACTGAGGCTCCGAATGATCACCCTCTGGTGCCTCATCTTTCTGGGGCTCTGCCGACTACTGAGACTTCTCCTGAGCAACCTTTGTGAAGGTTCCCTTTTGTTTGTTTATTTTGATTCATGTGTATGTACATATTTGTAACTTATCGGAGATATGAATAAACAAGCTTTGCTTCATTTCAACGTATTGTGTTAAATACACCAAGGCCTTCTTCACTAAGTTCTTTGAATTTTTCCTTTTGTTGAAGCTTGTATGTTGAAGCTTTGTGAGTGAAGTATGTATGTTGAGGTAGTGCTCCCTTAATTTCCCGAGTGAGGAAAACTTCTCGGTTGGAGACTTGAAAAATCCAAGTCACTGAGTGGTTGTGAGACTTCTGAGTATCAAGGTGCAATAGCATATGGTAGGAGTCCCCCAAGTCTCTGGTCGAGGGAGTTGACGAATGAGGCATTTCCTTTCTAAGTGGTAGCCCAAAACTCCTCCTTCATATATATTTGTTATGAAAGTTGTTAGGCACAAAGAAGATGAGGCCTAGGCAATTTGTTTTTTCGATTTTTTTTTTCGAATTTTTGAATTTTCGAATTTTTGGATTCATGACCATCATTCATGTCAACATTCATGTCAACATTCATGAGCATCACTCATGTTAACATTCATGAGCATCACTCATGACAACATCCATGAGCGTCACTCATGTCAATCAACATAAACATTCATGAGCATCACTCATGTCAATCAGCTTCAAAAGCTTCATTTACTAAAGCTCCAGCTTCGAAAGCTTCATTTACAGAGCTCTAGCTTTAAAGCTTCACTTGCAAAGCTTCACCTACAAAGCTTTAATGCAGGGTATACAAATACCGCCTCCAAACAACCACCACTTCGGCCCATACATGAATTCAATTTGAAGTCTCCAGCCAACGGACTCTATTGACCGAAGACTTGGGGGACTACATTATGTACCATATATTGGGCCTCATGAAAAATACTTGGGGGACTTAGCCCATTACTTATGTATTGAGGAGCGAGCCCTTATTCTATAAAAGGGACTCCTTCACTTTCATTAGAGAGCACCCATTAAGTTGGAAATGTGCCCTAAAACCAATCATATGATGATACTTTATGAACATTTCACATGTTAAACTAATCTAATTTAATATCAAGGGCAAAGATTATTGTTTGAGCCGTCTCATATAAATGTTATACGCTTAAACGATAAGTCCAAGGAATATGTGATTGGGAGAATGCGATCTAAAGAAGTTAGATTCATGAGACCATTCTTTCGTATACTTATCCTAAACGTTCCTGATCATAGGATTGCCAATTGGGCATTGACAGTCCGTTAAGATCAGTACATGCTATGTCTTCTCTTAGGGAGAGTGACCAGTCTCGAGTCATTGTTGTGATTGACACCAAGACAAGCATGTAGGTGCTCAATAACGAATGAGTCCACTAAACACGATCAACGAGGAGTTCTCAAACTCATGTCACATGAGAACTCATGGTTGGGATAATGCAAAGTAGTCCTTTGACCTGAGGCATCATAGTTGTCTTGTGGTTAGGTACTTGATCTTTGATTATGTCAAAGTCACCCCATCCGCGGGTGTCCACGACATCGTCGGGGTTAAGCCACTTAGCCATGGAGGCAAGTGAATGCGCAACAAGGGATCTCTAACCTTCAAACCGTTTGGGGGAGAATACTTTATGATATGATTAAGAATCTCTGGCTAGAGTATGAATGAGATTTAGGAAGTCGTTCCAAATCACATTCAAGGTAATCATATAAGCACACGAATCACATTGGATAGTAGACATGAATAAACTATCAAACCAAACAATGTGATCAAGAGTATTGTATTAGAGAAAGACCGTATTGCATTTGTAATCCTAAACTGAATAGGTTCTCCACCTCTTCTGATTAGCTTGGGTAACCATGATATGCTGCTAGGTGTCACTCATGGTTTGTGGAAGCCCTAAACGTGTATAATCACTAAAGGAAGAATTGAAAGTAAGTTTCAATTCACAATCGATTTGAAATGGTTTTAATCGCCCACTGCCTCGTTAAAAGGAACCTAATGGATCGTACACCGTGTAAGGTGGAGATTGAAGAAACAATGGAGATGAGTAAGAATAATTAAATGGTTTAATTATTTATGGCAAGGATTAATTAATATGTTAATTAATCAAACGAATAAGTTCGTTAAAGACCTTGGGATAGTTTTGGACCTTAAGGCCCAATGGGCTTTGAACGTCAAGCCCATTGACTTAAGTTGTATGACAACTTAATGAATAATGATTCACAAAGGCCCAATTAGCCCAATAATACCCTAAGGCCGGCCATTTAGAGATGGAGTGAGTTTTGAACTTATTTACAAGTTTGCCACTCCAATGAATTAAGGTATAAATATGACTTTATAGCCAAAATTCATTTAGGGTTTTCTTTTGGGGAAAGGATGAGAACATAAGCTCTCCTTTCTCTCTAAAGTGGCCGGCCTCCTTGGAGGGTTTAGCTAGCAATCATACTACTCCAAGGTCACTCATTTCTTCTCCAATCTAACCTTGGTGAAGAGACTTAGAGGTTCTCAATTTTGGGAACTTGGAGAACCATTTCATCCATCCAAATCCATAGATCTAAGATGCAAGGAATGAAGGCCCTCTCTTTGGGTGATTAGCCTTTGCTTATACAAAGAGGAATCTACAAAGGTATAATTTCTCAACTAACAAATGTTGTTTTAAGTTGAGTCAAGGTTCACCAATCTACTAGGCTTTGAATTTCATGGTTAATGTTTTGTTTTTAAGTGCATACAAGCATGATTCCGCTTTTTAATTGTTAATTGCATGCTACAGATGTTGTTTAAATGAACATGTTTTTCACAAAATTTCATTCAAGTGGTATCAGAGCCTAGGTCTAGTAGTTGGTGAATCCTTTTGGGTTTTGTAGTTCATAGTCTTTGATTCAAATGTTGTAATATGTTACAAGCTTTATTCTTGCTTCTTTGAATGTAAATTTTGTTAGAAAATTTGCCATCTCAAATGTTGTAGATGTAGTTCATATGAGCATGAATTTTGGAGCTAAAATTTGGTGCCATGTTTTTGGGAAAATTCGGCCAAATTCAAAGGGTGGATTTTTGGGTTCATGTTTGACTTGTTAAAAGTGTTTTCAAGTAACTTTTGGAACCCCTATGTACCCTAGTTTGGTTATATGTTATTTCCCTTAAGTTAGAGTGTTTTTTGGGATGTCTTTGGATGAAAAATGTTTATGAAGCTTTTATGGGTTTTTCATGAATGTTCTTCATTGTTCTTGACATTTTAGCCAAGAACAAAAAGTTTGGTGTTTTGATTCAAAGTTTTGATTTATTTCATAAAGTCTTTGTTTTGTGCTTTATCAAATGTTTTAATGTGATTGAAATTTTGAAAGGTGATAGAAATGGTGATGGGTGTGTAAGAAGTACTTCTCTTACACACACACCACTTGCATGAATTTATATCACACACACCACTTGCATGGCTTTATGACTTTGTTGAAAAATTTCAAAATTTTGCATTCCTCACTCTCTCTAAAACCGGCCACCCTACAAGTGGGGTGCTTTTGGGGCTTTTATGCAATTACATAAAGTTTTGGTATTTTTGTGTAATTTGTAGTTTGACCCAAAAGTTTACGTATTTACGTAAAGCCCCAAAATCATTAAAGGACAAATTGTTTTGTTCCTTTAATGATGTTTTTCAATTTGTTGAATTTTTGGGTTCTAGTTGTAATTACATGAAGTAGTGGACTTTTGTGTTTTTACAAAATGAGCTCAAAAGTTTAAGTTTTGCAACATAGCCCAAAAAGTTGAGGTTATTGCATTTTGGCCCAAATTAGGTTGAGAACAAAATGGTTTTGTCTCTTTAAATGAGAATTGGATTTTCATTTCATTTAGCTCCATTTAAATCAATTCTATGGATACAAAAACCAAATGAAAATGTTGCATTCAAGTTTAATTAGTTAAAGCGTTAATTAATTAAAGGGTGATTATGAACCTAAGCCTACGATAATTAAGCTATGTGAAAGGCCGTCTCAAGTTTGTTTGAACCATGGGAATGTGTAGATTATATTTTGGTTATAATTTGATTTGATCAAATGTTGTAAAAGAGCATAAGCTCTTCTTTACTTTAAAGTAATTTGTTTTGATCAATTGTTGTAAAAGAGCATAAGCTCTTCTTTACTTTAAAGTACTCATTTTCTTGTTTTATTTGATATGCATGAAATTGGAATAGTTGGGGTCCAACGCCCAATAAGACAACACGCCTTAATATGATTAAACGGGTAACTAAAATCAATCACCATCCCTAGACCGAGATTCAACACTAGGCTCTTGTTGAATCTAAACAAAGGTTCATAGTCATCCTAAGGCCCTAAGGCAACTATATAGTCCATCAAATGAATGCAAAGTTTATGTTAGTAGTATCATATACTCTTGCTTTAAAAACCGTTTTATAAGCATAGTGGGAGTATTATATACAACTAAATTCAATCAAATGGACCAATAGTTGTAATAGGACCAAAATTGTTTTAATAAAGATTAAAATAAATATTTATATGTGATGAGACCTAAAAACCTTCAACCAAACCATTATTAAGTTGAGAAGCGTGAGAGTGCTTTGAACACTCTTTCGTGGCCTTCCACCGTGGTAGGCTCCGATCGTTTGTAACTCGTACACCGGCTTCACCCTATCATGGGGGAGTACAAAGTGCGTGCTTACACTCAGGAGAAGTCTATATGCATACTTAATGTTGTGAAAGGTAGGCAACGAGAATAGCCAACATCATATTATTGTGAGATTGTTCTTGAACCCTTACCCGAACTTGCATGGTGGGAATGACTTAACTAAGTGCAATGGAGCCAACATCATATCATTGTGAGGCTACATTCTCTAGAGGCCAAATAAGATGGGTACTTGCAAGAGATGCAAATGAGTAAGCGTACTCTCTCATTATTATTAATGCTAGCCAACATCATATCATTGTGAGGTGGGCTTGGTAATAGTGAGTCTCCCATACCCTACTAAGAGTTACATCCAAAACTCTCGAATTCCAATGAGGGATATGGAATTTGCCAAAAATAGTGGGTGGTGCTATTTGATTTAAAGACCCGAATCAAATGACTTAAAATCAATCAATTTATAATCGTTATGTATTTGTTTACCAATATATTTGCAAACGCTATCCAAAACTTGACTAAGAAAAGCTGAATGCTTTAGTTTCCGGACTTGGTACCACAATCCCAAAGATTGTCTTAAATAGATTGTATATGTACCTAAGTAGTCTAATCCTCACAATCTTCCTATTGATAATGTATCATTGGAAGAACATGTTAGATAAGTCTATCATAAAGAGGACAACATTTTTAATGTCATAATTCTTCAATTACAAATTGTTGTATGAAGAAATAAGAGTTGCTTTGAACAACCCTTAACTAACGCAAACATTAGTGCTTGTTTCTTTGTTACATGAACAAGGAACTTAAGAAGAAAGCACAAAAGCATGGACACTTTATGTGCCATAATTCTTCACTTACAAATTGTTGTATGAAGAAATGAGAGTTGCCTTGAACAACTCTTGAAAGTTTGTAATTATGTTTAGAACATAATGGTTGGTTGACAAAAATAGTCCATCAACATGGACTTATGATGATTTTGAATCATTGAGTGTTGAAGTGTTAAACCATTTCTAGAGACGGAAACTAGGCAAGGACTTCACCTTTGTGTCCCTATCCAAATGGTTCACTAAGTTTATTGTAAACTATATAGTGAACAATAACCACACACTCTCCAAATCATTTGATGTGTATAACACAATTGAAATAAGTTTCAAGAGAGATAGTGGGAGTTTAGGGACCATGACTATTGTAGTCAAAGGAGAAGTCAAATGAAGAAAGCGAAATTAACTCCAAGGGAACAAACTTTCTTTATGAAAGGATGGACATTGGAAGGGGTATTTGCAAGAAATGTCTTGCAAGTGTCAAGAACACACATTTCGAAGGTGTTGTAAATTGTTCTTGAATAGTTCAAAACAGTTGGTTCTTCTACTTGAATGCTTGATTCCGTATTAGTAACTATGTTTTACAATCGTTGTAAAAGTGTGGCTAATAAGAAGTAGAAGATTAATGAGAGAAGAGAAAGTACTTCACATTCGAAACGTGAATAAAATATAGATCTCTGCGAAAGCAGTTAGTACTTACTTCCTCATATGAACTACCAAAGAAAATGAAAAACAAAGATTGTCTTTACATTCCAATTGAATAAAGGAACTTAATTCCATATGTTAAATGGATAAATGTTTTGTTTGACAAAGCATTGTTCTTTATTAATGAATGATTAGATTATTGTAATCTAATTAATTATCTCTATAGTAGAGATGATATGGTAGTGTTAACTGTTTAGAATATAACGATGCTTGAAACCCAAAAGGTTGCAAGGTAGTGACTAATCCCAACTAAAGTTGTGATACCTCTAAAACATAAATTACGAGTTGGTCATAGATGGATGCTTTAGATCGTTAGATCCGGATCCAATACCTTCTTATTAAAATTGTATGGAGGCGAAATGTTCGAATCTTTATTCTTTTGGAAAGAAGAAAGAATCACAAAGTTGTTGAGGTTAATTCACTTAGATGTTAGTGGCACTTGTCCACAACATAATACTACTCATGTTGTATGACATTCACCGAAGATCACTCTTGGTTGGACTATAGTTTATTTTGAATAAACACAAGTTCGAATACTTTGCAAAAGGTTTCAAAGAATTCAAGAAATGTAAGTTGATGAGTAAGACGTCTAAAGTATTTACCTCCTTAGATTTGATCCAAGATAAGGTAACACTTTAGAACAGTTTCCTTGAAAGATATCAAGGAAAGAAGCATCATAAGATAATGGATTTCTCCATTAAGAGAAGAACGAACTCGAATAAGATTTAGTTTGTTGGATGTTATCAATTACCCATATATATAGGATATATATATACTTCTAAGACAATATGATTGTCAATTAGAAGATCTTCCAAAATTTTCATGACTCCATAGGATGTAGTTGGAAAGAAAGACAAATCTTAATCATGTTAAGATTTGGGGTTGTGTGCTAAATAAGCAATATTTGTTTAAAAATTATCTTGTGGGTGTCCTTAAATTAACATTTGGATATCACTTCTATAAACCAACTAACAAATGTTGTTTGTTGGGTAGTTCATTGTAATCCTACACTAGGATTTGCCCAAGATAGAGCAAATGAACAAGGGATAGAACTCAAAGAATGGTTCTTTAAGAAACAAGATAGTGATCAACAAATATAACAACCTAGTTCCTATACCACAAGCTCCAAGGTAGTCGAGAAGGATTTATAAACCGTCTCAGTTGAATGGTTTGAACTTTATGACTATGTCATAGAGTTACACCTCTTAATTCGAAAGAAATAAGAATGAAAATCCTTATGACTACATTGAGTGTATATACGATATATACTCAAGGAAATGGTAAAGTACTATTTGACCCGAAATAATGAAACCTTAAATAGCTAATTGGTAGCTTAAGGTGACTACAATCAAAGAGAATAGTTGACTTTGAAGAAACCATCTTTGACGTAGTCTTGTTTTCAATTAATTCGAAGATTGCTAGCTACAACTAAATGGTGATTCAATGTTTGGACATAATATAGGTTTCCGAAACCATTATTAAGATAGTCTTGATAATATATGTCTAAAACTATGAATCACAAGACATGTAAGTTGTAGAGATCCAACCATTATGGATCTTAGCAAGCTAGTGGGAGCTATAAACGTCTTATGAGAGAAAGATCAAAACGTTTGATTTCTCATAAAGATGTAAATGAATCTTTTATTTACTAGGTTTACAAAAGATTAGTGGGAGTTAATCATGTTCCTAAATTTGAATATATATATATATATATATATATATATATATATATATATACAAATATATGATATATTAATTTTGGAAATGAAAAGAATACTTCTTCGTTAAAGTTATGACTTTAAAACATTATATGAAGATAGAATGTATATGGGAGACATAATCTATATACATGGGATGGAAATCTATATTGATAGATTTTAGGATATAATTGGATTATATCAAGCCCTAAATATAGACAAAAGATGATAGGAAGTTTCTCATATGATGATGAACTTCAATCAAAAAGGACAACTCTAGTGAGACTAAGAAGTTGCTCTTCTCAAAGAAAACGTACTCTTTGACTCCCAAAGAAATAATGCGTACATAGAATCCTTTATGCATACGCAGAAAGGTGATTTATGAATTTCATATTGTATGAAAACATTGATATGAGTTGTACCTAGATAGGTACAAGACGATATCAGTGCAAGCCCAGGATCAGAACCACGGCAACTGTCAAGTGAATCCTTAAGTATTTAAGAAATACTAAAGGATAAATTCCTCAAAGAATGATGAAGAATTAGAGTAACGTAAAGGAAGCGTAAATGTATTAGATTATGAATCTAATCCATCATTGGATGTTTCTTCATTATGAATGAAGAGATAATCAGATATCTCTTTATTATGACTAAAGAGATATTTGGATGGAAACATTAAAAGTAATGACTTTAGTGTGTTCCATTATGAATGCAAATATATTGCCATATAGAAGCTTACAAACAATGTTGTTTGGATGGGAAAGTTCATTCATGAACTCTCTATTCGGTTCCAACCAGAAAGTGTCTCTAGTGTACCGACACTACGACACTAATGGGGCGATAGCTCAAGCCAGG
This sequence comes from Malus sylvestris, assembly GCF_916048215.2. NCBI lineage: Eukaryota > Viridiplantae > Streptophyta > Magnoliopsida > Rosales > Rosaceae > Malus > Malus sylvestris. Next base: position 10,823,169 of record NC_062260.1, read on the forward strand.
GAATCAAGGTCTCATCAAGATCCGAACTCAAATGAGAGACTGAACCACATGATTAAGAATCATGTATAATGGTGACTCGTTATTCTCAAGGTTGCTTCTATGGATAACATATAGATATCCATTGTCTAGGCCTACTACTCAGCCATTTATGAAATGACTACAGAAGAGGTATCATCACTGATGACCAAGCTGATTGGCTCTAATGCAAGTGGGAGATTGTTGGGAATGTGCCCTAAACCCAATCATATGATGATACTTTACGGACATTTCACATGTTAAACTAATCTAGTTTAATATCAAGGGCAAAGATTATTGTTTGAGCCATCTCATATAAATGTTATACGCTTAAACGATAAGTCCAAGGAATATGTGATTGGGAGAATGCGATCTAAAGAAGTTAGATTCATGAGACCATTCTTTTATATACATATCCTAAACGTTCCTGATCATAGGATTGCCAATTGGGCATTGACAGTCCGTTAAGATCAGTACATGCTATGTCTTCTCTTAGGGAGAGTGACTAGTCTCGAGTCATTGGTGTGATTGACACCAAGACAAGCATGTAGGTGCTCAATAACGAATGAGTCCACTGAACACGATTAACGAGGAGTTCTCATACTCATGTCACATGAGAACTCATGGTTGGGATAATGCAAAGTAGTCCTTTGACCTGAGGCATCATAGTTGTCTTGTGGTTAGGTACTTGATCTTTGATTATGTCAAAGTCACCCCATCCGCGGGTGTCCACAGCATCGTCGGGGTTAAGCCACTTAGCCATGGAGGCAAGTGAATGCGCAACAAGGGATCTCTAACCTTCAAACCGTTTGGGGAAGAATACTCTATGATATGATTAAGAATCTCTGGCCAGAGTATGAATGAGATTTAGGAAGTCGTTCCAAATCACATTCAAGGTAATCATATAAGCACACGAATCACATTGGATAGTAGACATGAATAAACTATCAAACCAAACAATGTGATCAAGAGTATTGTATTAGAGAAAGACCGTATTGCATTTGTAATCCTAAACTGAATAGGTTATCCACCTCTTCTGATTAGCTTGGGTAACCATGATATGCTGCTAGGTGTCACTCATGGTTTGTGGAAGCCCTAAACGTGTATAATCACTAAAGGGAGAATTGAAAGTAAGTTTCAATTCACAATCGATTTGAAATGGTTTTAATCGCCCACTGCCTCGATAAAAGGAACCTAATGGATCGTACACCGTGTAAGGTGGAGATTGAAGAAACAATAGAGATGAGTAAGAATAATTAAATGGTTTAATTATTTATGGCAAGGATTAATTAATATGTTAATTAATCAAACGAATAAGTTCGTTAAAGACCTCGGGATAGTTTTGGACCTTAAGGCCCAATGGGCTTCGAACGTCAAGCCCATTGACTTAAGTTGTATGACAACTTAATGAATAATGATTCACAAAGGCCCAATTAGCCCAATAATACCCTAGGGCCGGCCATTTAGAGATGGAGTGAGTTTTTAACTTATTTACAAGTTTGCCACTCCAATGAATTAAGGTATAAATATGACTTTATAGCCAAAATTCATTTAGGGTTTTCTTTTGAGGAAAGGATGAGAACATAAGCTCTCCTTTCTCTTTAAAGTGGCCGGCCTCCTTGGAGGGTTTAGCTAGCAATCTTACTACTCCAAGGTCACTCATTTCTTCTCCAATCTAACCTTGGTGAAGAGACTTAGAGGTTCTCAATTTTGGGAACTTGGAGAACCATTTCATCCATCCAAATCCATAGATCTAAGATGCAAGGAATGAAGGCCCTCTCTTTGGGTGATTAGCCTTTGCTTATGCAAAGAGGAATCTACAAAGGTATAATTTCTCAACTAACAAATGTTGTTTTAAGTTGAGTCAAGGTTCACCAATCTACTAGGCTTTGAATTTCATGGTTAATGTTTTGTTTTTAAGTGCATACAAGCATCATTCCGCTTTTTAATTGTTAATTGCATGCTACAGATGTTGCTTAAATGAACATGTTTTTCACAAAATTTCCTTCACATTATTCATGTACTGAGGAGCGATCCCTTATTTTATAAAAGGGACTCCTCCACCATCATTAGAGAGCAACGCCGCCAGCTGAGCAACCGCCTCACCGCGAGCATCACTCCTAACCCATCACTTATGTATTGAGGAACGAGCCCTTATTGTATAAAAGGGACTCCCTCACCACCATTAAAAAGCATCATCGCCTACTGAGCAACCGCCTCGCCGCGAGCATCAACTCTAGCCCATCATTTATATATTGAGGAACGAACCCTTATTCTATAAAATGGACTCCCTCACCATCATTAGAGAGCATCAACTCTAGCCTATCATTCATGTATTGAGGAGCGAGCCCTTATTCTATAAAAGGGACTCCCTCACCTTCAAACATCGCAAGGCGAGCCAACCAAGGCAACATAAGCCACGAGCCGAGCAGCCTCGCATCGTGTGCTACTTCTAGTTGAGCGTCATTTCAGATTGAGCACTGCTTCATATTGAGCATCAGTTCAAGATAGCATCTAGTTACTTTGGCCCACACATGGACTAAATTTCAAGTCTCCAGCCAAAAGACTCTCTTGACTGAAGACTTGGGGGACTACTGTTTATATCATATTTAAGGCCTCGTATTTAGACCTTGTATAAATACTCAGGGGACTTAAATGTAATTATGTAATTAGGGGAGGAGCCCTTATTCTATAAAAGGGCCTCCTCACCCTCACAAACCCTAAGTTTCTCCTATCTAAAGCAAAGCTCTCACACTCTCTCCCTCACAAATACTCTCAGAGAAATACAATCAGTGTGGACGTAGCCCAAACCTTGGGGTGAACCACGATACATCTTGTGTTATTTACATTTCATGCAGATTCACGGTCGGATTTACGTTGTTCCAAGACCTCCGGTTTTGTTCATCAACAAAGTCTTATTCCGAATTGCTAGAGTTATAGTTTATGTCATTGACACGAATCTCACTAAGACTCCGGAAGAGCTTGAGAAAACTGCCTCGCACCTGAAGATGGAATTTGAGATGAAGGATCTTGGGAAAACTCGTTTATGCCTTGACCTGAAGTTGAAGCATTGTTCTAACGATATTTTGATTTAACAGTCAAATTACACCCCGAATGTGTTACCCTTGAGTATACCTATGATCGTCCATACATTATATACAAATGAGACCCTTGAAGAGGTTATGGAATCTGAAATTTCATATCTAAAGTTCAACTTTGCGCTTCGTTGTACTTAGCTTATTGTATTTAGATAGGACATCTCCTTCGTTGTTGATCTTAGTAAAGATGCAGCACCGTGCCTACACGTAACCACTGAATTGGTGTTAAAGACGTACCCTGAAGGTACTACATGGGCAAATCCCAATGCATCTTAGCGGATCCAACCCCCTTGATCCTCGAAATGATGCTTGCCTTGTTTGTTATGCTGACGCAAGTTACTTATCAAACCCACACAAGGTAAAATCCCCAAATGGTTATGTCTTTACCGTTAAGGATATCGCAATATCTTGAAGGCCCATGATATGACCTTAGTTGCGAAATCTTCAAATCGTTCCAAAACTCACCTTACTTCACTATGCCACAAGTAAGACATGGTTAGGAGTTCTTGTTGAGCATATTGGAAGCACTTGTTGTGTTTTCATCCATCGTTGACTCCCAACGACGATCCATGAAGATTATGCTGCATATATCAACTCGACCAAGTCATGATACATCAACAAAGTCAATGCCAAGACATATTGCGTCTACATCTACATCAAGATTATGCCGCATATATCAACTCGACCAAGCCATGATAAATCAACAAAGTCAACGCCAAGACATATTGCGTCTACATCTACATCAGCAAAGCAATAGGAGATTGAAGTCATGCAAGCCGATCCCAGATAACCTTGTCGACCTCTACACGACGTCACTGCCGAAGTCAACCTTCCAGAAGCTTATCCAAGGAATTTGTATGCCTAGCTATCATATGCAATGTTTGTAGTTCTCATTTGGAAGTTATGTCAAACTCAGGGGGAGTATCCAGAAGTATACTCACTTAATCTTAATGTACTCTTTTTCCTTACGATTATGAGCATTTTTCCCACTGGGCTTTCGCTACCTAACTAGGTTTTAACGAGACACCCATCCTGGGCTGATCATACCCTTGTCAGCTCTTCTACTTGCGTCCAAAAGACGTATAGTTTTGACTTAATGCAACTTCTCACTTTTCTTCTTAGTCTTTGGGTTTTCTACCACCTTGGGTTTTACCATAACAAGGTTTTATGAGTTTTACTTTTATGCATTCTTCTATTGATCTGAGACTCGAATTTGCTCATTGTGTTGACGACTTCATCAACTGTACTTGCTTCATCACTGAAGACCTGATGTGCCATTTACTTGAGTATTTATACACTCAAGGGGGAGTGTTGCTGTCCTATTAGATTGGGAATTTGATTGTGTAAATCGTAGTATATCTTGGAATATCTTTTATATTCCTATTAGGAGTAGATTACCCATTAAATGTTGTAATCCTAAAGGGAAAGGTTTTTACCTATCGTACTACAATAAATAAAGGCACAATGGGGTGGAATAACACACACCCACAATTACACATCTCTCTCTCTTCTCTCTATCTATGCCGCACCCCTCTCTCTTTTTGGCCTCCTTAATTGTTCAGTAAATTATGCCTACAATAAGAATAATATTGTTATCTTCATCATAATGATTATCTTTTAATAATATATTGAATTAACTAGACTTACTATTATTTAGAGCACAACTGGATGATAAAGTCGTAGTGATTTAATACAATGTCGTGTGGGATAATACTATTGCAATGTCGTGGAAAGATAGCATCATTATCATCAATGGAGTCATAATATGGCAGGATGATTATCAAATCCAATGACTAATTTGAAGATGGGATTTCAAACAAAGGGTGGAAATTGAAAATAAAGATTGGATTGCATGCACGTGGCCACAAACTAAGCCCAAATGGTGTGATTTCACCAAACCAAGTCTAAATTGTAATCCGTGGGGTAATTTTTTTGTTTTTGAATAAACGATATTACCTACACTAAGGGGAAGGGGTGGACTAAGCCTCACAATAGGGCTAGCAATAATGTGGTTCAAATTCGCCTTTGGCAAGAATTGAATCTAAGACCTCTCACTTGCAAGTGAAGAGAAATACCGCTAGACTGTAGTACTAAGTGGCAATCCATGGGTAATTAAAAGATATTCTTAGGAATATTATTGGTAGCTTTGGTACTTCTCGGAATGCAATATACAATGTGGTCGTCAAACATACTAGCTCTATAAATACGAGACATATCGCAACGAGAAGAAAGCTCCAATTCAACACACAACTGCCCTAGCAAACCTCTTAAACACCTTCAGATTTTTATTTTCTTTTTTCCCGCCAACACATTTTCAATTTAGATAAACAGCACTGTGGAGGCAACCAACAACATCTTTAGTTTGGATAAATAGCACTGGAGCCATAAAATCAGCCGACCGAAGAGCACCTTCAGTTTAGATAAGCAGCACTGCTTCGAGGCTGACTGGTTATTTATCCAAGTCTCGGTCAACAAGGATTTCCGAGTCCTTGTTGGTAGAGGTCATCTCATCAGCCTTCTCGACGAAATGAGGTGTTACCAGGTTACTACATTCGGCACACTGAAAGCCGAATTTGATATTAAACTTAGCAGAACTAGCAGCCTTGTCTTCAGGCTCTAGAACACAAAGGCCAAGACTTGTTCCTTCCTCGGCCGTAGTTGCAAGATCAAGAAGTCAGCAGCACGCCCAACGCTACATCAACATACATTTTACTCCCTAGCCGAACTCGGCCGACGAGTTAATACGCCCTGCATTCGACCGAAGGATGTAGTTAACTTATTAGTTACTCGGCATGCGCATCACGTAGATTAGGTAGTTTTTAGGGTCAACAATTACCATGAAACCCCAAAGTTTCATAAACATACACCTATGAAACCCAAAGTTTTTCATGCTAATTTAAACCAAACTTGTCTACAGAACTCTAACGTTCGACTTTTGACTATGAATGTTTTTGCTTCTTCCATTGCAGCACCATGTCGAATCTTAACAAATTTGACTTTACCGCTCTGGAAGCATCTGGAAGAAACTACTTGAAGTGGGTTCAAGACGTGAAACTAGACCTCGCTACAAAGAATGTTAGGACTTAGGACTACCATTGAAGCTATGACGAATAATCCAGTTGACGAAGCTTATAAAGTTGTTAGAGTAAATGTAGAATTATGGAGAATAATCCGAATAATGACTTTGAGGTACGACTTGAATCGTTTCCTTAAAGTGTTATTTGCCCCCACTCGAATGAGTTTGCTAAAGGGTTCTTGGCAAATCACTTCCAGGATACAACAAAGTATGGAATATTCGATTAGCAAAATCGAATTATATTCCCTTAGAAATAACTAGAAAGAAATTGTATGAATGTGATGAAGAGAGAAAATAGAGCAAAGAAATTATGTAGACAACAAATTTCTGAATGAATTCTCTTCTACTAATGTTACCAATATATATAGAGAGAATTGCACCTTTTAGACATATCCTTTGGTTTTGGGTGTGCCCCTTCATCATGAGATACAACTAAACATTGCAGTAATGTTTCTAATGGATATGTCTGATACAAGAGGTCAATTACCAATAATCACTTCTGTTGGAAAGGGAATGCATCTGTTTTGGATGCATCATGTTTTTCCGTCAAACAATAAAAGGTGCAATGTTTACTATCAAAGAATGTGATTGTTGGGTGAATGACCCAACTCCATCTTCTGACAAACAGCCCCATATATATATATATATATATATATATATATATATTACATTATATTATATTATTAAAATATTCAACAATCCTTCCCAATTTCAATAATATAATAACATTTCTCTCTTTATAATTAATCACAAGCATACCAATATAATCATGCATACAATAAAGGTGTCTTTCAAATTAAAGCTTTAATTAGTGTAAGTAATTCAAAGTTATAACGAATGCGATGGTGACCTAAGTTTAAACCACCTATTCTTATGTTAAAACCGGAATCACTACACACATGATTATATCTTATTTCCTTAAAGAAATTTCTGAACTAATTAAGCACTATTATGGCCTTGTGCTTCATCCTGGTTTCATAAACATTTACAAGATAAAACCCAACTCTTGGTAGAAGCGGCACCACTTCTTATGTTCATATAGGTGAGATTCCTTCCCATGTCTCTGCTACTATAGACATAACTACAAATAACCTCATTAAGAGATAAAACTCATCCTCCTAAACGTAGCAGTGTACTAATCATCCTGGAATGAGCTATATAATAATTTTCAGTACTTTCACAACCACTTAACAATAACTTGTAATTACCCATTAAACTTTTAAACTAGTGATGTTCTAGAGAAAGTTGGGTTACCATTATTGGTGGCTAATTTTCAGTAAAGGGTTTTAGCCCCATTCCACTAGATGTACTAACTACCAAAACTCTTGAAAGTGCTTTCGTTAACGGATCCGCCAAGTTATTACTTGATTTAACATAAACAATATTAATAACTCCATCAGTTATTAATTGCTTGACATATTCATGTCTCAAGCTAATATGTCTAGACTTTCCATTGTATACCTTATTGTATGCTCTAAACAAAGTAGCCTCACTATCACAGTATAAAGAAATGGATGGCATTGGTTATGGCCACAACTCTATTTCCAATAACAAATTTCTAATCCATTCCGCTTCTTTACATGTTGCCGCTAATGCTATAAATTCATATTCCATAGTTGAATGTGCTATACATGTTTGCTTCTTCGAAGCCTAAGAAATTGCTCCTCCGGCAATTGTAAAAATCCACCCTAATGTAGACTTATTATCATTAGCACTTGTTATCCAACTTGTATCTGAATATCCTTCAAGTACTGCTGGAAACTCATAGTAAGTTAAACTCAGATTAATAGTTCTTTTAAGATAACCAAAAATTCTATTTATTGCTTTCCAATTAGCAGTACACGGATGGCTAGTGTATCTAGAAAGTTTGCTTACTGCAAATGCGATATCTAGCCTGGTACAATGCATGGCATACATTAAACTTCCGATTACACTAGCATACTCAAGCTGTGCAACGGACCTACCAGAATTATTAAGCAAAGTTTCACTAGGGTCATAAGAGGTAGTTGCTTCTTTTATTTGTAGATGCTTAAACTTAAGAAGCAATTTTTCTATATAATGTGACTGACACAAAGCGTAACTCCTACTATGCTTCTTTACTTTAATTCCCAATATAGTATCTACTTCATTCAAATCCTTCATCTTGAATTTTGAATTTAGATACTCTTTAGTTTCAGATACACCTTTGATGTTTGTACAAAAAATTAGCAAGTCGTCGACATATAAACATATAACAACACCATAATCATTTGTGAATTTAGAGTATATGCATTTATCAACACTATTATGTCTAAATCCATATGATAAAATGACAAAATCAAACTTTTCATGCCATTGTTTTGGTGCTTGCTTCAATCCATATAACGACTTTACTAATTTACAAACCTTCTTTTCATTCCCAGGGAGAATAAACCCTTCCGGTTGTTCCATATAGACTTCTTCATCCAAATCACCATTTAAAAATGCAGTTTTCACATCCATTTGATGCACATGCAAATTATATAAAGATGCCAATGCAAACAATATTCTAATTGATGTTAGCCTAGCTACTGGTGCATATGTATCGAAATAGTCTATTCCATTTTTCTGCTTAAAACCCTGGGCAACCAGCCTGGGTTTAAATGTCTGAATAAACCCGTCTGTATTGTATTTTCTTCTAAATAACTTACAACCTATTGCTTTTGATCCTTGGGGCAAGTCTTCTAAAACTCATGTCTGATTAGATATTAATGATTCAAATTCATCATCTATAGCCTCTTTCCAAAAAGTTGCATCTCTTGAAGTCATTGCTTCGCTTAGACTTTTAGGATCATCCTCAACATTCAACAATATGGGTATTTTCTTAAGAACCTTTGTTCTATTTCCTTCAACTAAAAATACAATAGATTGAGATGAAATAAAATCAGGGCCTAAAGTCTTTTCTTTTCTTACTCTTTGGCTTTTCCTTGGTTCATTAACAGTCTCAGACTGTTTTCTTTTCTCACCTTGAGAATGACTACTAGCCGGATTATAGAAAAGTGTTTGATCATTCTCTTTTCCAGACATTGAGTAGTCGTTATAGAATTTATTTTCTATAAATTCGACATCTCTAGACTCAACTATTGTGTTTGAGTCTAAATTAAGCAACATATATGGCTTTGAATTTTCTGCATATCCTACAAATATGTTTTTAATTCCTCTTGGACCCAACTTGGATCTTTTAGGATCGAGTGCCTTATAAAAAGCTACACAACCCCGTACTCTCAAATATGACAAATTTGGTTTTCTTTCTTTCCAAATTTCATATGGTGACACATGTGTCTTCATAGATGTAATTCTATTGTGTATATGGCATGCAGTAAACAATGTTTCACCCCATAAATATTTTGGAGTATTAGCATTAATTATCATAGAATTAATCATTTCAGTGAGTGTCCTATTTTTTCTTTTTGCCAAACCATTTTGTTGTGGTGTATAGGGTGTAGTTCTTTGATTTACAACACCATACTCTTCACAAAAAATATCAAATTCATGTGAAAAATATTCACCACCTCTATCATTACGAAGGCATTTAATTTTCCTTCCATTTTGGTTTTCAACTTCAGCCTTATAGCGCTTAAAACACTCAAAAGCTTCATCTTTATTAGACAATAAATAAACATAAGTAAACTTAGAACAATCATCTATAAATGTGATAAAATATCTTTTTCCTCCTCTTATTAAAACACCATTAAATTCACATATGTCAGAATGTATTAAGTCTAATAAATTTGTATTTCTTTCGGTAGTTGGAAAATGTTTCTTAGTCATTTTCGCTTGAATACATGTTTCACATTTATCATTATAATCATCATTGCAAGCAATAAAACCAAGTATGCGCATGTATTTTAAATATTTAAAATTTATATGTGCTAAACGTAAATGCCATAAATGAGAGGAAGATTCAACAATATAAGCAGAAGAATTCACTTTATTATTAATACTTAGTTTGAACATCCCATCACAAGAATACCCCTTCCCAACAAACATCCCATTTTTCGACATTATTAACTTGTCGAACTCATGAACAGTCTTTATACCGTTCTTATATAATAAATTTGCAGACACAAGATTCTTTCTAATTTTTGGAACATGCAGAACATTAAGCAACGTCAATTTCTTTCCAGAAGTAAATTGAAGTTCAATGGTTCCTTTTCCTAGAACTTTGGTGGAATTATGATTCCCTATTAAAATTTCTTGATTGTCCGTTGATGCTTCATATGTCTTGAATTGTGCCTTGTCATTGCACACATGTATAGTAACTCCTGAGTCGAGCCACCAATCAGAGGATTTTATTGCCGCTGCCATATTCAGTTCGGTAATCATGTCAATATGCATCATTGATACCATTGCAACAATGTTATCAATTCCAGAGTTTTCCATCATATTTGCGCTATTGGTCTTATTGGCATATTCCTCACTTGCTTTTATGTGTCTACAATCACGAATGTAATGGCCTTTCTTTCCACAATGGTAGCATACACCATTTGCATTCTTTTGATTGTTGTTGGAATTGGTCTTCTTAAACTTCCCTTTGTCAATTTTGACTTTGAAGTTCTTTTTATATTTGTTTCCTTCGACAATGTGAACTTTAGAGAAATCTTGATTTGCAAAATTCTTATCACGATTTCGAGTATCCTCTTTAATTTGAATACCCTTTTGCAAATTCTCTAAACTAATATCTTCCACCATGTGTAGAAGTTTCTTTATATAGTTATTCCATGTTTGGGGTAATTTTGCCATAATAGCCCCAACTATCATAAGATCCGGAATAACTATTTTAAGTTCACAAAGTTTTGAGACCAAGACCAATAATTCATGAACTTGGTCTAGGATGGGTTTATTATCAAACATAGTGAATTTATAATATTTGAACATTAAAAATTTATCGGGACCTCTTTTTTCCGTTGTGTACTTGTGTTCAAGTGCTTCCCAAATTTCCTTTGGAAATTGAATGTGTGCATACAGGTCATATAAACGATTAGATAATGTGCCCAAGATGTGTCCTCGACATACCAATTCATCTTCTTCACAATTCTTTCGATTGGCAACTATATTATCCAAGTCTTTGTCACATGGTTCACAAATAGGCACCAATTTCGGGTCCAACACATATATGACATTTAGAACAGTAAGCATGAAGCACATCTTGTCCTTCCATCGGGTGAAATTTGATCCATCAAATTTGTCTAACTTGTAGACATCTTGATTGATAATCTTCAAAGCCATGTTATCAGATTTGTTATTCATGACGAAGTTAACACTTTAAGATTGTTAGAGTAAATGTAGAATTATGGAGAATAATCCGAATAATGACTTTGAGGTATGACTTGAATCGTTTCCTTAAAGTGTTATTTGCCCCCACTCGAATGAGTTTGCTAAAGGGTTCTTGGCAAATCACTTCCAGGATACAACAAAGTATGAAATATTCGATTAGCAAAACCGAATTATATTCCCTTAGAAATAACTAGAAAGAAATTGTATGAATGTGATGAAGAGAGAAAAGAGAGCAAAGAAATTATGTAGACAACAAATTTCTGAATGAATTCTCTTCTACTAATGTTACCAATATATATAGAGAGAATTGCACCTTTTAGACATATCCTTTGGTTTTGGGTATGCCCTTTCATCATGAGATACAACTAAACATTGCAGCAATGTTTCTAATGGATATGTCTGATACAAGAGGTCAATTACCAATAATCACTTCTGTTGGAAAGGGAATGCATCTGTTCGGGATGCATCATGTTTTTCCATCAAACAGTAAAAGGTTCAATGTTTACTGTCAAAGAATGTGATTGTTGGGTGAATGACCCAACTCCATCTTCTGACAAACAGCCCCATATATATATATTACATTATATTATATTATTAAAATATTCAACGAAAGTCATTGAAGAATACATGGGATGACCCAAACAAGGATGTACCCTCCCTTTTGACTCTCTGGAGAACTTTCATATACGTATATGCGACATTATGTTCAATTACATTATGGTACTGTGGTTTGCTATATGAAAATAATCTAGATTTTCTCACCAAAAAAATAATAATTTGTGTGGATCTTGAGCGATTATCTACCAAAAATTCTATGAAGATCTATGTTCGTGATTTAGTTGATGTGTAGGCCTCTCGATATGTTCCTAAAAAACCCGATTAGTGCGGATTCTTTCCCCAATTAAGGAGATCTTGGCGCATGATGTTAATCAAGTATGAGAAGTAATGAACAGACAGAAAAAGTAGGGAAAGAGAAGCTTAGAGGAGAAGAAATGAGAATCTATATATTTTCGTAATGATGAAAATTTTACTAGTATTCACTCATATAGTAACACTAAGACAGGTAAGCTTAACAGCCTTTCCAACAGCATGACCATTGCTCCATTTCTCTAACATAATATATATATAAGGAAAACTAATGAAAATGGCTTGAAAACTTTAAGTTTTAACTAAAATGACAAAATAAAGGGTAAAGTAAATAGTACTATGATTGACTTTTTAGTGTAAAAATATGATTTTTCATTAAAGTTAACAGTACCGGGAGCTTTTCGTTAAAATTCTCTAATATATAACAACCTAATTAACTCCTCTCTTCATCAACTGACACGTCTCTCAATCTAGACCATCCATACTCTTCATTCCCTAACAGATTGAACAATTGCCCCCTCCAACCTCAAATGACGTTGCTTTTTTGCTTGACATGGATGAACAAGTTTAGAAACTTGATCTTTATTTATTTGTTTTGTGAATACGCATCCACAAAATACACATAGGTAGATAATACGATCGATTCCTATTAATGATCAATTAATAAATTTCGTTAGCCTAACACAAGGGATGCTAATCTCCTCAGATAAAAATAAAATAAAAAATAAAAAATCACCGAGGAAAAGGCAGCTTCTTACTAACATTTCTTGGCAAAACGGGGCGATCGGCAACCATCTTCAGTGCTCTCTTCAGCGCCACCACCCCTTCATTTCCACCACCTAACCTTTGCAACCACACCGCATTTTTACTCCTTCCACCCACTGTCACCATCTCAGCCCTCACAACCCTTCCCTTTACACAACTCGGTGCCCTTGTCATTTCTGATTTGAGCCCCGGCCTATCCTCACAGCTGCATGTGGCCTTGACAAGCCCTTCCTTCTCCCCCTCACATTGTTCGATACTTAACTTGTCAACCCCACCAGGTAAAACGCACTCGTCCCTCCTGTCCCCACCACGACAAGCTGCTTCGACTTCTGCTACCGCCTTTTAAGCTCCCTTACTTGCCGGACTGCCTCTGCAAGCAATGATGCCTTGTCCCCATCTGTATGTCAAGATTATGTTTAGAAAAATTTGCGAGACATTTTCCATGTTACACCATACAGATTCAAAACATAAATACATTTTATCAAACAATTACTTTGATTAACTTTGATTAAGTTTGGGAGGATGTCACGAAGAGTGGTATATTGACTGTTGATTCGCATCCTTCGCCTTTTCTCCGACTCACTGTGTTTCTTGGCGTCAATTAATTTGGCTTCTGCCTTTGAATTTGGTTTGAAGAAGTTTTTGTTGTAGATATTAGTATTCGTTGGGAAACTAATTTGTTTCGGATAATAACTTGGAGTGGATTGCATTGGACAAGCTAGAAAAACAAAGTCCTGTCCAAAAAGCAAAATCCAATCAAAAATATTGAAGGGAAATTGGACAAGATAATTGGAAACGGCAGAAAAACAAAAGGACTCGTAAATAGACGTGCATACGCACACCTACCTGTTGCAGTATAACCATGAAAAATAGCAGAGAAACAATTGATGGAACAACAGATTGATCTTTTTATACAGGAAACGTTCGGGAACGAAATCTTTCAAATAAATGCTACGATAAAATATATTTGCACTTAAATGTGAGTACGTGAAGCATTTAATCTTATAATTATGTGACACATTCAACCTAATAAACGGCATTTAATCTTATAATTACCAAACAATTTGTGATCATATAATAATAAATATATGTCCACCCCAGTCTTATTTTCCCACATATTTTTTAATAAAAATTTAATAGCAAATTTAATCTTACGTAAAAAGACTTCAAAAGCCCTTTTAAAAATTAGGGTTCTTTAGATATAGACCCTTACAACTTGTGATTTTTAGATAAAAACCATATATCTTTAAACATACAATATAAACCCAAAATTCAAATATGTTGCCACATTGAAATGAAGTGACCCATTACTTCAGATAATTTACAGCATGTGCCACAACCCTTCTAACGTTTTCTCACAATAAAGTAGAAAATTCTATTAAGAGTATGAATTCCACATCCAGAAAAAAAATGATATTGCATGTGCTTATAAGTAATTAGGCTACTCTCATATTGTCAATTGGTTTTATGGTGCAACCTCAACATTCTTCATGGTATTAGAGCAGGTTGTATTATATGTGAAGCAATGTCCACACGTGCTCCATGCAATGGCAAAGCTACATAGGAGCAAGGAGGGGTGACCGCCCCTCCCCTCACCGGAAATGAAACCCAGGAGTGAGTATCTACCCCTCCTCTTGCCGGAAATAAACCCCATGTTTTTTGCTGCTACTGTGTAGGCGTTGCGTGAGGCAGTTTAGTTTTCTGAAAACCCCAAGCCAAACGGCGTCCTGTTGGATATAGAAAAATGAAACCCCCCTTAAGTATAATGGTGTTGTTTGTATTCATTGAAAAATGTAAATAAATAAGACTGTAATATGGGGACCACTCATCCAAATTAACCTTATTGGAGCCCCCACAAACCAGCTCGAGAAGACAAGCGAACCTTCAAGCCACTGACCAGATTCCCCTTTCGCGCCTTCGCCCTTCCCCTCCAAGTTCCAACCTTCAAGCCAAACCACTGCCCAGCTTCAAAGGCTTTCATAGCTTACCTAAATTCCTCTCCAAAAATTGAGAACAACAATATATAAGCTTATGGCGTACCTGAATTCCTCCAAGTTGGCTCCTTCATCTTGTTTCTTGATTGAACCTCCAAATGACACGATTGAAATCAAGAACACTTGAAACATGAGATTAAAGTCTAGTTTGTGTAAAATCCTGAATTCAAAAAAAAAATTCCAAACCTAATTGCATGTCCAAATCCTTTACCTAAACTTGTTTGGCTCGGCTCACTAAATCGTAGGTGAAAACCTGTCCAATCAACGAGCAAAAAGAAAGTTACAAATTTTCAATATTTTTTTTAGGGAAAACAGAGGGAAACTGAGCTTTCCAGAGGAAGTCGAGATTGATGAGAATATGAAGAACCATATAGCATTCTGGTTTAAAATTATACCCACGTGGCTGACTAAACTTGTATCTTTAGGGACTTTGTAATGTGGTGAAACTAGATATCACCTCATAAGCAATAATGAAGACGCATAGCAATTTTTCACCATTAAAAAAAATTAGTGATATTTTTGGTGACTTTCGAGAGTTGTGAAAACTATAAGTTAGTGTATAAGCTTTTGACATTGGTTTTGGTGTTACTAGTTGCAACCGCTTCAGTGGAAAGAGCATTTTCTACTATAACTATTGTGAAAACACTATTGCGTAACAAAATAAGATATCAATGGTTGAAGGATAGAATGGTTGTTTACATTGAGAGATATATTTTTGCTTTTATTTGATAATGAGCCTATTATGCGACATTTTCACAACATGAAACGTTGCCAATAACAATTGTAATTTGTTTGTATTGATAAATTATGATCGACATTGATATTGTCTACAATATATCTAAGGGATTTAGTTAGTTGTCAACATTGTTGCGACCTCTTACCCTTTTATATTTAGCACCCCCCCCCCTCCCAAAATAATTCCTGGTTTCACCACTGGCTCCATGTCACGTAATTTTTGTTGTTCACTTGTTATGCTTGAAAATTCACCACACATGAGGTGGCACGTTAAGAGTATGAATCTCGCCTCAAGAAAAGAAAGGATTGTGCTTACAAGTAATTGAATTACTCGGTTTTATAGTTAAACCTCAACTTTCTTCAAATACTTTATTCGAAGTGGAAGACCAAGAATTCTGTCCTTCGAATGTTCAAAATTTTGTTGGAAGAACAAGAACTAAGTTTGTAGTTAATACGATATGCTAGGTGGTCCGAAAACAACACGGTTAATACCACATGTTGCACGAGTCCCATGTCGTTTGACACGAGACACGCCTAATTCTTTTTAGCATGGCAATAACGTTAATGAGTTATATGGCTAGTTAGGAAGTGAGGAATCAGTGCAAGTGATGCTCCCTCCTATGAATCTGGTCATAAAGTCACTCTAACATGTTTAAACTTGCACATGAACCACGATGAAGAAATAGAGAGTTAGTAATATGTTAGTGAGCCAATCACTGACATGCCTGTATACACACGACACGAATCAACAGATTACAAATCACAATACCAATTGTTTTGACACCTCAGAATGATAGTATTTGTTTCATACATACATCCGAAACAACGCAAACGATGGAGGTCCTAACAGATTTCCACATTTCATGACCTCATGTCTTTTAGGACTCCCCCCTTTTCAAGTTCGCCGACTAAATCCCTCAGACACGGAACTTTCATGGCTAAAGTCCTGTACAGCCTAGAATACCGAGCTCGTGTTCCATCGGCAGTCCTTGCCAAGGCAAGCAAGCTTAGAGCCTCAGGGAGTTGGGAGAATACATGTTTCATCTCCTCCAAGCTCATACTTTCCAGAACAGATGGTCTTGGGACGACCCTGACAACCTCACCACCTTTAGGTTCTTGAATCTTGGCATCTGCTTTAATGACCAGTTCTGAACTTGAGTTTGCTCCACACTTGATGATAAATGGGGTCGTGGAGCCTGTATTGAACTGCAGGACATTCCACTGCGCCACATCGGTTTCAGTATTAACCCCCACAAAATCTGTAGATGGTTTGCGAGCATGAGATTGCTCTTGAAGATCATCTTCTTCAGGAATAGACTGCAAGCAACATTAATAAGATTCAAGGGTGAAGCAAATGAAGGATCAGTCGAAAGCATTAACACATCAACTTTACAAGAAGCATCTGTTACAAAAGAGAAAATAAAGACATATTATGTGGCGAAATATCCTCTTACCAGACTGTCTCACAACATAAAATGCTTATATTACTATATCGTGAATACGGACAACTGATCAGGTTAATTTGTACCGGAACGCAACGCGTGGACCATATTCAGAGTCTAGCAAGAGAACATTACCCAGTATATGTATATGTATATTTATAAGTGTTCAGAATTTCATATACCTGGATGAGATGACGAGCATCAGCAATTTGTCTTTGTGCACATGGATGATCAATGTCCAGAAGAGAAGGCATCCGTTCAGCAAGTTCGTCCAGAGATGCAAGCATTAGTTTCTTCTTGTTCTTGGTTAAGGTGCTTACAGACGATTGTCTTATTAAATCCTGTATAAATAAATAAAGTAACGTTATATTATCTTGCTTCTAATTTACAAAAACCCAATCATTAAGTATCACACTAGAAGTACAAAGAGTACCTTGACTTGTTTCAATATGCCATCGAGGGAAATGAGAGATGCTAATCGTGCATCTTCACCAGCAGTGGAAGGATTTTGAATAGGTGGACCACCATCTTCCAATGTCATCAAGGCTACATCACTTCTTATTTGTTGCAAAATCTGATGCAATCAAGAAATCAGCATAATATCCGATAATGGGCACAAGAAGAGAATATCATTTCAGCCAACCAAGTTACCAACACAGAAAATGGAAACATAAAAAGAAGAATTCCAACTCGGATGCCAGTTGCCATTCAGTAATTTCCAAACATATGAAACTCTAATAAACCCGAAGGGCCAAAACTTTTGATTGCCCTTTTTCTTTTTAACGTAGATATTTTAGTAGAATTACATCCTTTTTGTTAGAAGGATTTCTTCCTTTCTGTTGGACATGCAAATTTTCATGTATGAAGTGCACAATATAGGTAAGAAATACTTTCTAAGATATGCACATGTATCAGTTAAGAATGATTACCTTTCTCCTTTTGTGATCAACAGACTCGAGAGCTGATCGCAGTTTTGCCACCTGTGCAGTATCTTCTGCCCCTTCTGATGCCAATGTACCAGCAATATCCTGGAACATGAAAGAAATTCAGAAATCAAAAAATAATTCATTGATAGAGCATCACAAAACAAGCTGCATCTTAGATATATATAGTAGAAGTATTTATATTGCATTTCATGTATAAAGGAAAATAAACATCGTTACTCCAAATTCAACAAGTAAACAACAAAAATGCTAATGGGCATAAATACAACAAAAAAGCTACCAAAAGATGAACAGAAAGACGCCAGTATATGGACCAATGTTTTGAAAAACTAGTATTGAGACTAGCATAGGTGGGTTTTTGGGTGGGGCTATCAAGAAAACGCCTTTGCCCAGTGGGAGTAAGCTATAGACTAGCCTAGGAACCTGAGGCGATAGCCTAGGGGTTTGAATTATCATAATTTTTCTTTAAACAGCCCAAACCCAAAACGACGTCGTTTTGGGCAAGGTGTTATAAAATTTACGCTAATGTTATATTCCTAAGTTTCTATGAATACAAAGGTACAGATTTCCCAGTTGCTTATTATCAAATTAATTAAGCCCTCAGGCATTTTGAGGGGAGAAAAATCAATAGCAAACCAACTATGTGGTGCTTACAATGTTTTAAAAGGCTTGCCTCAGGGCGCGCCTAGGTGCCCTCTGAGGCTGAGCTTGAGGGTTGCCACCCCTGTTTTGAGGGAGTGGGCGTAAGGCTTTGCCGAAGCCACCTAGGCGGCGGAAGGCGCGCCTCAGGGCTTTTTATTTTTTTATTTTTTTTTTTAACTCTCAAACCCAAATTTTGGGTAGGGTTTTAACTGACTCATACCTCTTCCTTGCACTATCGTCTCTCTGCTTTTTTTTCTGATTTTTATTTTTTATATAATGAATGTGTGTGCTGTCTGCGTGCATTGTAAGTGTGCTCATTGTGCTTTTCATCCCCAATTATATATATATATATATATATATATATATATATATATATATATGTCTACATATGTGTGTATGTATTTATAATATATGTGTGCTCAGAGTGATTATTGGTTAATAATCTTCTTGTTTTTAATATAATATGTGTACGCTTAGTGTATATATTAAAAAAGTAGGTCCTATGAGGCTTCGTCTCATGCCTCATGCCTAGGCCAGGCTATCCCTCGGATGCTTCGCCCACGCCTCACGCTTTTAATACACTGGGTGCTTATTATCGAAGTAATTGGGCCTCCGGGCATTTTAAAGGGATCAAAAGCAACATTAAGCCAACTATAATGTGGTGATCTCCGATACCTACTCTACAGTAGTACTAGCCTGCAATAAATCCATGCATACCTTCAAGTGCTGCAATTGAGAACTGTAGACCCGCTTTGAATACTCGGATAGAAGTTGGCCAAGAGCATCTGTATTAGGAGGCACTGCAGCACCAAGTCCAGCCATCCAACCATCCATGATTGCAGTTGAAAGGAGCTCCAACTGACCAGTTGTCCCTCCTGATGCATCCTCTCCAGTAACAGAGAGAAAGTCAAAATTTTCTGCAAGCCAGGATCTAAGTTGGCGCTGAAGCTCACCTGCTGGTGTATGCACAAACAGAGCCGCAAGAGCTTTGTTTGCAACTGCAAAACTTTTTGCTTCCTCATTTATTTCCTTAAGCTTTCCAGCAGTTACCTGCTGCCTTGGAGTATCCTGTACATTTGAATGCTTAGTGCTACATTATACAAACCATTTGCAACAAACGAGAACACTAGCAGAAAAAGGTTAAAATTATTAAAGTAGTGTACATATGGGTAGTGAAGAAGCACCAAAAAAGGGAAGAATGAGAAAGAGGTTCACAGAGAAAAGTGAAACCTCCACTCATTGTGCATTAAAATAGATTAAATGGCAGAAGCATAGCTAGATTTTTTTTTCCTCATCCTCGTCTGCCTAGTGCATGCGTGTTGAGATTCGCTTTTCTATCTATCCTTTATCCCTTGTTTATATACAGAGAGAGAGAGAGAGAGAGGACACTTACCTGATCAAGTCCTCGTATCTTTGATACAACTGATGAAAACTTTGACTTCTTTTCTGGCTTAAGGTTCACTTTGAAGCCTTGGATATGCTCATCAACATAGCGCACAGGAGATCTTCCAGGGCTGTTACCCCGGCTGGAACTTCTACTACGTCCAGTATTAACCTTCTCTAGAAAACTTTCAACCGGAGAAACCTATAATCGAAAAGAAGAAGAAATAATAAGCATTGGCAGCATCCCACCTCGAAATTGAGAAAATAACAAAGAAAAAGAAAAAGGAGCATACAAATAAAAAGTTAGTATCTATTATTTAACTCCATTACCTTGATGGACTGCAGCTCTGGTGATCTAGCAAGCAATGATCTAATATACAAAATTCTAACACGGGATACAAGCATGGTGTCCATTACCCTCTGTGGTTCCATTTTACGAATAAAAGAGAAAACAGCATCTCTTATTTCAGCAAGTATTTCATGCTCCCTAGAAGCCCCTGCTTTAATTACTGCAGCCAGAACCTGTAATTTGTAAAGAGACAGTTCATGTAACAACATCTCAAAGCTGCACACATTAAGTATCATTGACCATTAATATATGCCGGCCAAAAGAAAGATTATACGTAGTTCAAACTTGAAGGAATAAACAAGCTAGGTCAAGCAAAGCAATAGGTTGTTTAAATGTGGTGATCAGAGGCATCATACTGTAATGTTATTTTTTTAGGTTTAAGAAGATAAGACACTGAAATAAAAGATGGTGGAGGTGAAGGAGAGATGAGAGATCAGATAATAAATAGAACGTTTTACTAGAATCTAACTAAACACCAAGTTTAGAAAGTCTTAAGTTTTAAGCTTTAGTTTAATATTCTCCATGTTCCGGTCATTTCTATCATTTGTCATCTTCTTCCCTCCATTATTTACTCTCTCTCTCCCTCTTTGTCCGGTTTTTTTTTTAAATTTTATCAGACAAGAAGCACTTCCCAAAAACATCTTCTCTAAAAACTTTCAGTCATTTAAAAGCACTTCCCAAACGAACCCCAAGCATACCAGCATCAAAAGCTTATTTGCTCCATCCGAAATGGCAGCAAGGCTGTCATGCTGTTCAGGATCAAAGTCATTCAAGGCAGACGTAAGATATTCTCCTGCCGGGGTTGTTTTGACTTTCTCCACACCTGTTTTCACCAAAGCAACAGTACCCTCAGTCTTATCTGCAGCAGCTGCCAGTGATGAAGGAACAACATCCATCGAGTGTCCTCTACTATCATTCCTGTTTTAAATTATTGCGAAGAGAAAGTTTGATTAAGAAAGCTTTTTCTTTAAGGAAATAAGGGATGTTGAGTTATTTTATTCCAAAAGTCTTACCTCACAAGGTCCCGAGACTGAAAATTTAGCGGCCCCTTGGATGATGGACTTGACAACTGAAAATACACACAAACACATTAGAAATTTGTTGATACCCTAAACAAACCACAGTAGTAAAATTGCTTAAATATCACAAATGAGTAAAGGAACCAGCTTATTATCTGAAAATGGATTGTGATAGGACACCACACTTCTACAAACTCGTAAGCTTTTCATAGAATTTTGAACCCCTAAACTTTTTCACTCAATCCAATGGCATCATAATAAAGAACAATCAATACCATATGAATAAATGAAACTGTTACAATACAGTCGGGACTCAGAATGCTAACTTAAAAAAAAAATCATCACAACATCTTAAAGTGTTTTTATAACAATAAACACCCAGAATTACATCCAACCACCTGCACTCCACAGGTTTCCATGAATTACTGAATCAAGAAAAACAACGAAGGCAGAAAAAAAAATAAGCACATAAGATGCCACAAGGAAATGAGAAAAACCAGAAGAATGTAGCATATACATTAAATAGCATGTGTAACAATCAGATGAAGAAATAAACCTTTATATTGTGAAAGCGCACAACCACATCAAAAGGGGGATTAACAGAAATTACCTTTGGTGAGCCAGCCAAAGATGTTTTCTCTGTCAATCTATCAAATAACTTTTCATTTTCTTCATGCAACCTCTGGTGAGAGAGAGGGAGAGACGGAGGGAGGGGGAGACAGAGACAGAGAGAGCATTAGCCATCCTTTCAGAACACAAATAAGCATATAAAAATGTGCACATATCAATTGAAAATGGGAAAATAGATTAAAAAATAATAATATTTTCATGCTGGCATGCACAAACAATGACTTGGTACGAGATAACTCGTTGTGGAAGAACCTCTTCATAACACAATTTTTTGATCCCAAGGAATGTGCCTCTGGTTTTTTAAAATGACTCATTAAGTAAATATTATTTGAAAAAAAAATACAATTGTAATTTCAAAGGAAACCAAAATAGAATCAAGACTTTGTTACTTCACCAGTCTAGTTTATACTAGTTTTTATGGTCTAATGGTCTTCATCTTTACATGCCACTAGCAGTTTCTTAGCAAGGTCAGTTTGTGTCTATAAATATCAATTTTTTCCTTTGATGGAGTGTCATTATGAGTTAAAGTGAAAAGGTTAAAATCTAATCTCTTGCAGGGTTCAAGTCTATGTCGGTTTGTGAATTTGTTTCATGAGAAATGAAAATTGGTTTAGATTACAGATAGGATCGATAACAAATGTTCAAACACATGTACAACTAGAGATCTACACAAATATAAGAGGTCGTTTAACAAGGATCCATTGGCATTAAGTTGCAACCATTATTCTAGATACAGAAAACATAGAATTATGGAAGTATAGCACACCTCTATTAATGCGTCACGTTTTTTAAGCTCTTCTTCCAATTTCTTAGTTACTGGAGGAGAATCCATGCCGTCCCCCATTGCCTTGGAATTTGATAGAATTCCAGACCCTGGATCAGAGACTAATGGTGACCGATCTTCAGTGGAATGGAGGGTTTCACTGAGTTTGGACTCGATGCTTTTAATTTTGGCCTGTATCGAACAGTTAATGTTGCACAACACCATGTGGTGCAACATTGCACCGAAAAGTTTCTTGGTTAGGAAGCATAAATGAGAAACTTTCATATTATTACATGCGTCCACCAGAGTTCAACCATTTAATAATGCGATGTAATTGAAACCTTAAAACATGATCAATCAACTTGACAAGGAAAACGTGTGATAATCACTTTAATAAAGAACCACAATACCGAACAATTGAAACATAAATATTCACTTCAAAACTATGATATCAAGAGCAGAGTTAACTATGGAACATATCGAACAATATGCTGACCCAAATACACTTCAAACAATTTAATCACATTCTAATGAAAAATCATATGCCTACAAAATAATGGAGGATTTAAATTTTCTAACCCAAATTTTGGAGAAAAAAATCTAGAAAGTAGAATGCCATGAATCGACCAATTGCTCATATGAAGACTGCTATAAAGAAAGTGTCAAGATCTTTCCTTTTCTTCTTCGCTTGTCACATAAAAAACGTGTTTTGGAAATCTTCAGCCCACACGTATCATCTTAAACTAAATTTCAAGCCTGCACTATGTGCAGATAAATTTCTCAAACGAAAGTTGGCAACTATGACACAACTCATACTCTTGCATGCTAAACAAAGAATATTACAACGTCTTTTTAGCATGGACTCCTTGTTACATCTTACTGTAACCATGCTGATATGACATAGATGGGTATGATTATCTCTGTGGGAAATTCTTCTAAAAAATCATCTGAAAACATGTAACTCTTTTCTTGAGCACACGCTGGCATCAGACAAATATGCAGCATAGATTAAACTGAAAATATGAATGTATACAGTAGTTCCTGAAATATTTTAATGGAATCATTGTACTCTAAAACATATAAATGAGAAGATGATGCAGACACATGACCAACCTGCAAGGCCTGAATTGTAGAATCTCGTTGTTCAAGCTGCACTCTCTGGTCTTGCTCCAACTGTAACAGCTGAGCTACTTGATTTCTAAGCTGTGCATTTTGCTCCTTTTCTATCTTCTGCTTATCTGCAAGCATCATATTCTCTGCCTGCATCAAATGAGAATATTAAACCAGTTTAGAACCATGCTTACTAGACAAAACCACAGTATCATGGTTGAGAAGGAAAATTTATGAAAAAAAAATAGAAAATCACTAAATTAGAATACTAGTAACTCTGGAGAAGTTAATTAATTGGAGTGCAAATCCAAGCCGTATTTTCTAACATTTCAGCAAAGGCAGACACATTAAAAGTGGCTTCCAGAACATGTTCAAAGTACACAGGAAGTTTTACTGGCTTCCAGAAACATGCAAGTAAACTAGAAAGCTGTATCAAATTCAGGAAGTTATAAAACCTTTAAATCTGACTGTAACATATCCGATACTTTCCATGCCTTCTGCACTTCATTGAAGAGCAGGACACACTGATCATTTGAATCCTTGAGTGCGTGTTTATGTCCCAAAACCTCTTGTTTCAGATCTTGACTTTCTTTTTCCTTTTCATACAACTCCTTACGTGCATCATTTGCCTACAAGAACCATCACAAATTAAAATTCAGCAGAAATAAATTCATAATTTTGCTGATCACAGTTCCCTTATCTGCACAAGCTCGTAAGTAGATTGTCTTTCGAAGTGATTCTCACTTGTGTCAGCAGGGTTTTATTAAGGGCTCTTTGCTTCAATTAAAAGCAAGCTTTTTATGTTATGGTTTTTACTATTAGTATATCCAGTTTTAGTTAACAATGTCATGCCTATTCTATTTACTTGCTTTGATGTGCAATGGTGACAAAAAAGAAGAAAAAAACTCAAACTGAGAGAGAGAGAGAGAGAGAACTTACAATATCTCTCCATTTCTTTATCGTATCTCGATTCCCAAGGCTTAGAACAGCATTTCGAGCTCTAGAAGAGAAATTGAGAGATGATAATGTCTCCGACAAATTCGAAGCATTTGGAACGACGTTAACAATCATCAGAGTTTTTGAACTTCCACCTATAGAATTTTTTTTTTTTTTTTTTTTGTTTCAATAAGAATTCAAAACCAGTTTTCTAACAAGATTGATAAAAGGATTTAATATAAACCAACTGTACATGTTAGCAAGATAATTCCAGTCAAGCATACAGGGGAAAATAGGGTAATGGACACCACGGTCAATCACAAGTACCCATGAGACAGTTACAAACATATACATCTAGAAAAAGCATTATACAAATTGTTGTTCATTATCTTCCCTTCATCTTGGAATTGCACAGCCAAGATCAGTACTAACATAGACAATAAGGAGAATGGAATACCTAGTGAGTCTGCAAGTACTTTGGTAAGCATTGAATTTTCATAAGGTATAGCATCCTTTTTTGAAGTCAAAGAAGACAAAACATCTCCCAACCTACATGCACAGCGTCAAATCAGTAATATTTGAGTACAGGACGGCATGAGTAAATATAGAAGACACAAGATAACAGGTTGGCTTCAGCAGCCATGCAAAAACTTTTCAGTATGGGTTCAAAGGAAGCCGATATGTCTTTGTGATTGACATAAAATGTGACCACCTATGTAGTTTCCAAATTTGTATATGTAAAACATAGTTGACCACATGCTAAGAAATTATACAAAATGAAAATTATATACTGCTCATGAGTTCAAAACCAACATTAACCATTCTTTGAATTTATAGGCAACCTTCCTGGAAACCAAAACTTACTAAATTCACAAAAATCAGATAAGTCATCGTAACATACGCTGAAAGTGACTTCATGACATGCAACAAGTCTGTCACGCGCTCACTGCTATCATCTTCGGCAATTAATCCTTCACTTCCAGCCAAGTCAACTAGAGAAAGCTTGCTGTAGGTGTTTTCTCCAGTGATCAAATTGTTATAATATATATGTATCGTGACGATCCTGACAATAGTGAAGCAAGAATCTATTTTAGATAAATTAAAGCGTTGAGCAGTTGTAACACATAGGCAAGCATGCATGCAAAAACAAATGACTACACATACTGAACTTCTTTATCTAGTTTTCAAACTTGTTTCGGTATGGTATAGTTATATTTGTTATCCACTATTCCCCTTTCTTCAAATGTTATAACCCCTAAAAACTGGACAGTTCAGTGGTCTTTTTTCAAGTTTTGAGTAAGTATATGTTTAAGTTCCATCTCGTAGACTACATTGAGTAAGTAAAAGGAAACTATCTAGTCAGGGTTAGGCCACTTGATTGTAGCTTCAACCAAGTCTGGTCAAATGTCTGACAATATTCCACCATGTCAACAATTAACTTATAAAACTTTTCTCAAAAGATGAATTTTTATTACTTAATAGAAACTGTACAGCAAAGTGGGCAAGTAATTCACCATTAGTAGAAGTGAAAACAACACTAAATCAACAAACTACATGTATATGACACTAACACTACAGCTTTTCAATTGTGAACAATATCAGATGGGGATGTGTTCGGAAAAACAGAAGATACATGAGCCTGAAGAGCTACCCAAAACTTGACCTTCTCCCTTCAAAGATCCACTGATTCCTTTCTCACCAAATACCCAAATAATAGCCATCACCAGACAACCCCATTTCAGTTTAGCTTTTTTTTTCCACACCGAAAACCTTAAACTTAATTTGTATAAACTATGTAGCCATTAAAAGAAAAGAATTTAAGTAGATTAAATTGAGTAAACAAGTTATATAACCACTAAAAGTATTTTAGCAGATGAAAGTGAACAAAGTTTAATTTGCTATTAAATGAAGATTGTCTGCTAAAAGTGAACAAACAAGTTCAAGTTGCTATTTAATGAAGATTGTCTTTTTTATCATAGGAAACAAAACTTTTAACAAGTTGAAATAGATCCTTTTTTTTTTTTCTTTCAGAAAAGGTGTATGAGTTATAATGATCATTTTTGGTACCAAATTAGATGATAATGATCACTTCACTAATTGAGTGATCGCTGAACAGTGATGAGATTAAAACTGTTAAGAAAAACATCAGGAATTGTCAATATTAAAAAGAAAAAGAAAACAAAATCTCACAGTTTAAGCATGGTGTTCTCATTCAGTAATATGAAGGGTCTTCTTTTAAGAGAAAGATAGAGGTTACCATTTTAACTAAGTTACCAGAAGTATGACTTTACATTAAATACTAGCCATATAAAAAAGCGTATGAAAGTTTGAGGCTACAAAATTGGAACATACAAATGAGAAACATTGAACTTTGATGGATTATTTCCTCGGCTCTGAAATGCAGCTTTTAATACTTTAGAGAAGTCCAGTGGGTTATCAACTTTTTCCTGCACAAGTTCTACAAAGGATTCTGGTGATCCCATTCGAATCTTTGGTAGAGCATCTCCTGATTCTGGGAGTAAATCCCTCATCTAAAAGAAAACAGAAAGGATCCACATCAAACCATCATGAGGTTTCCATTCTCAAAAGCCATTCAAATAAATATAAACTAGAAAACATAAATACTAACAATAACAATAATTACCTGTTCGTTGTAGAGCTCGGAAACTGTAACAGAGAATTTAAATCTTGAAGTAGAAGTGGAATCAGAGTTGGATAAATCAAATAGTTCCTCGAATGACCGAGCATATAAACCACGATCATGGCTAGATCCTTCCTGAAAGAAGGTTAAAGAAGTCCAAATATCATTAAGCTGGTGGACAGATGAAACAATGATCATGAATTTCAAATGAAAAAACAAAAAAACAAGTACAGGTAAATCTCTTAGTGTACTAAAGACAAACCAAAAAGGCATGAAACACCCAGATTGAAAGACACATCCCACATTGCGCCTATTTAAATTCATGCATTAGTACATTGAATTTCATTTTTATTATGAGGTAACCATTTTAAAGAATTCTCCAGCTTACAGAAAGAAATGCAAAGAACAAGGAAAAGTCCTAAAAGGTTAAATTCTAACAGTGAAAAATCACTTCCAATATCTTTTCAAAAGTCTCTAATACATCAATTTAGAATTTTTGTTCTTTCAATATACAAGTTTGTTACAGTGTTCAGCATGTGAGTATAAACCTATATGCATCAGAAATGCATATCGCTAAAGACACAAACAAACAAACAAACACAGCGAGAGAAAAAAAAGGAAGAGATACCAACCATAGTGTGTGTCTTTCCCGAGTTGGTTTGTCCATATGCAAATATGGAAACATTATATCCATCCAATGCTGATTGTACCAGTGGTTGAACATCATGGAAAAGTTCAGCTGACAGACAAAAAATGTCAAAAGATAGTTTAGCAGCAGGCATGCTTTAAAGTAGGAGTATTTTTTTCCACAAGATCAAAGTAGGAGTATATGATTAAAATTTCACATAGTAGAACCACAAAAGAGGTGGAACCCATGAAAGAAGAATAGTTATTCTCACCCTGTCCAACATGAGGTCCATAAACTCTGTCAAGTTCAAAATCCTTCTTGGGGTTGGACAGGGCACCATCACCAGTATTGACACGGATATTGTAATCATCAGGATACTCAACAATTGAGGAACCTTCATCCTCAAATAACGGTCTTGTACGACAAAATACCTTTATGTTTCCTGGAATAAAAAAAGTCTAGTTAGAAAATACAGCCACAGTACCTCAACAATCTTGGAAATAAAAATATAACTGCTCATGCATGCGTACGTTTTTATGTGTGATGAATGTGTACAGGAGAGAGAGAGGGAGGGAGGGAGCGAGGGTGAAAGACAGAGAGAGATTGAGAGAATTCCAACAGAGAAAACTCACAGAAGATGAGTACCTTTGGCTGTCAATAAGTCATTGAACAACCTTCTCTTCTCATTGATGAGCGGAGAAATTCTGGCCTCAGTTTCAAGAGCAAACTGATCTGACATTTTTTTTAAGACAAACTTTCAAATCCATCAAGATGATCAAAGAACATGAATAAACCTTACAAAGAAGTAGTAAACAAGTGAGGAATATCAAATTCAAGACTACTCTTGAAGGGAAATTACATTCATATAGTTTTCATTTTGTAACATGTAATATCAAACCCTCTCCCATAAAACCCACTTGGGCCACTTCAAAAAATCCACCTTGAAAGCAGACCGCACAATCAAACAACATAACCAAATCCCTTACCTAGTTTTCGGGTTTTGTTCGCAAGAACGCCAAGATAACGTGTAGCTCGTTCGAGTTTCGCATTCGAGTATTCATGCAACTCACTTGCTTCTTGTCTCAACTCCAAGTAATCTTCTTTAGCAAGCTGTTCCAAAGAAGAAGATAAAAAAGGGCACCAAACCTCCTAAATCCAATATAATCTTCACATAAAAACAGAAGCAAAACTTCAGAAGCACCAATGAAGTTATCTACATGAATATGTTTCACATTATACCCAAAGCTTCAATTTTCAAAACCAATTGGCGCTAAACACACACACACACACCACACCACACTCTTAAAGCAGACTAATCACTAAGATTACCACTAATTCATCTCAAAACAAACTCTGAGCAAATTACAAAACCCAAAATCTCAAAACCCATTACCTTAACTTTATCCTTGAGCTTCTGGAGCTTGGAAGCCACAGCCTGGTTGTTGGAGTTGGAGTTGGAGTTGGAGTTGGCGAGCTCAGACTGAGCCAATGCCGACGCAGCCGAGATCGAGTATCGCCTAACTAGCGGCGCATCGGGCTTGTAATCGTCGTGATGGTCGAAGCTGGACGCCGCCGCATCCGCAGCCGAAGACGACGAAGAAGACAACTTCCTTGGCTCGAAGCCACTGACCTCCCAGTTCCACCTGTTTTTGTTGTTCCTCTGCTCCGCCATTGCCGTCGTAGTCGTCCCCCGAAAAACCTAGCCCCCAAACTGGAAACCCAATTTTCAAACCCCAAAAGAAGCCGAAATTGCTTCTCTGGCTATGGCTTTGGGCTCTGTGGACCTAGAAAATAGAGATCATCTAATTTCTGCCATTTTCTTTTGTATTTCCCTTTTTCCCCTCTTTCTTTCCGTCCATATGTGTATTCCCAAATATGGAACAAGGATAATTGCGAAGATATCTTCAAATTGTATTCGAATATCGTTTATCTAGGTTAATTTTCGTCACGTACTATTCATGTTTTTCTAAATAAAATATATTGAAAATAATTTTTTATTAAACGATGTAAGATAAATATACATGATTTGAAGATTCTCAAAATCCTTACAAAAACAAATCCGAAGGGATCTTCATTCCCCAATATGTATGGGTCAGGATTGGTAACTCGCATATTTTAACACTCGTATTGTAAGATGCACAACAACATGAATAACTAATTTTTAAGTCTTTCTCAAATACTATGTTATTGTTGATCAAAATATGAGTGCAAAGACAGGTTGCAAGTAAGAAATTTTAGATTTAATTTTCATTAAAAATGAATTTTAACAATATTATTATTAATTCAATATGAAACTAAGTCCATCTAATGTAGCATATTCAAAAAATACAAAACATAATCTCCATCTTTTAATATAAATAATATCGTATGATTAAAAAAATAAAGAAAAACAAAAAAATAGACTGTAAGTCTGTATTATATGTACCGCATCTTGTGTTTGTGGTTGGGTTAATGATGACGTCGTTACGGAATTTGGAGACACTTTTCGGCTTTTGGAGTCACAAGTTTTTTTTGCGCTGGTTGTTACTCGGCGCCTCATTCTCGGATGGGTTTGTCCGTGGATGTGGTGGAGTTTTTGGATAAGGAAGGTCACGTGACCGGGCGTGTGGATTGTTCAGAGCTTCCTTCTTTGGCCTTTGTTTTGGTCTCAAATTTTATTTTATTTTTTTTAGTACATTAATATTTTTACATTAAAATAAGAAGAAATTTGGCAAAATCACATAATTGACAACTTAATTTGGTATCAAATTCAGAGCTTCCTTCTTTGGCCTTTGTTTTGGTCTCCAATTTTTATTTTTTTTAGTACATATATATTTTTACATTAAAATGAGGGGAAGTTGGGCAAAATCACACAATGAGCAACTTAATTTGATATCAAATTCGTTATCTACAAAATTCAAACCTCAAACTTTTCACTTTCAAGTGAAAAGAAATACCACCGTAGTACTACATGACCCAATTTGACTTTTAACCACTGTTAGTTTGTAGCTCACGTATACGTGGAATAATTTGAATTAATTTTTTTATTAAATTGTAGATTTCTTTTTCAATTAATTCGTAATGTTTGGCTGGAAAGAGCCGCCAGGTGAATTCAAAATTTGGCCTTTTTGTAGTTGTTACTTAATGATGATGAAACAGTTTGGGCTTGGCCTTTTTGGCCCACACCTCTCCACCACATTTATTCTTTTATTTCAATCATGGATGGAGAGCTTGTTGGATTTTTAATTTAACTGCAATTAATTTTCGTTTTTCTTGTCAATTTATGGTTTTTGAATTTAATATACACCATGCTCCTTCACAAGTGACACGCCCCGATCCTAAAAATCAAGGAGTGCTGGCCGTCACGTGAGCGTGACGTAACCAAAAGTGCAATGCGGAAGCAATAGATAAGAACATACGAAAAGAAAAAAAAAACCAACTACTAGCAATAATAACCAACTAGCATGCTAGAGTGAGTTTAAGTATGCAGTACACAATTTTAGAGCATAAATACTAGGTGCAGTCAAGTAGGACTATAATTAAATTACAACACCCACAAGTGAGTCCTACATGCAGAAAGTCTGTTAGAACGCCGAAGAAAACCTCGTGAGCCACCAACTGCTAACTAGAACCTGAAGGGGCGGAAAACAAAATTGAGTAGGTCAGTGAAACCAAAGTTTTTCCAAAACATTTCATTTAAAACATTTCTAACCCCTCACTGTAAAACCTGTATACTTTCCCCGAAAATAACATAGTAGCATAATATTTGTTCAAATCTCTCAAAACATTAATCTTTACCAAAATCTAGCAAGTATGCCATGCAATAATGTCAATGACAGAATATGGATGCATCAATGTAACAGGTGACATAATGAATAAACCGGAGACCCTGCAGTTGGTCCTGTACGGTTAATTCTATAGCTCAATATCCAATCCAGCCGCAGTCACCACGGTGACCTGTACGGCGCTACTCTGCACATAAGTCGGAACTACCTGAAGTAGTCTGTACGACAAGAATGGTGAAATAATACGCTCTAGTGCTTCTCTCATCAATCATCTGCGCGCATAATCTAAGGTCACCTACCAGTCGGAACCACCTCTAGTGATTTGTACGACTAGCATGTCGGAACCCTCTCATGGTCTGTACGACATGCACCTACTTGGATCCAAGGTGAGCATGCGGTGCAGTGAATACTATAAGCACTAACACCAAGGATGCAGGTTATGAGCTCTCAACACAATTCACATCATCAATAATTCACATGAATAATATAAAACTCACCTGATATTCACTTGTGCGTCCACAGCACCAATTCACATATATATGTGCATCAAATATCAATTCATATAATTCACAATATGCATGCATGGCATTTTAAAACATACTTTCATATAAATTCGATTTCTGGGAAAAATTAATAGTATATAGGTATAAATAGAAAACAACTGCCCACTCACTGGTAAGTCGATAGGTCGTAACCCCCATGACGTCCCTGGATGCGCTCGTCCTCAGGATAGGTGTCACCTATATGCGAAACAACTATAAAAACGTTAATTAAAGCACATAACCGACAATTCGAAATAACTTCTCATACGGTATTCAATTTGGGTATATGAATATACCACAGTGACCTACTCGACGTCACGAACGTCGACATATTTTTAGAAAAAAATTTGGGCTTGTCATGCGCCCCCACGCGCCTGGACAGGCACGGGTCCACCCGCGTCTCCTACCTTGGGCTCGCCGGACTGGTTTTTCCGGTGGCCGGAAAACTGGGGATTTTTCAATCTCCTTGTTCTCCGTTATTTCTCAACCAATTTCTTCGTATTTTATATCAATTTGAAGCCCTCAACATGTAGAATCACGTTAGACTAATTTAAGGCTCTAAAAATAACAAAATCTCACCGGAAAAATTCCAAGAAAACTGGCCAACTTTGAACTCAATGATCCCGACGTCCAAAACCTTCAAACTAAGCACTCCGAGCTTCCTTAGGACCTCACTAAGCTCACTATAAGCTTAGAATTTCCTGAAATCCAACAATTCACGTGTGCATGAACAGTGATCTCAAAATGGGTTTCGGGTTTCACGTGATATCGAGGGTTCCAAGTTCTAAAAATTGCACCAATGAACTCACAAGCTTGCAAGGATTCACAAACTTACCTTTTTGACGTCGATCCGTGAAGGTTGGAGGGTTTTGGTGCCTCGTCTGTACGAGTCGAGAGGGAGAGAGAGACTGAAACAGAGAGGAGAGAGAGAGAGCACGGGGGAAAGGAAAGGGGGTCCTGTGCATGTGTGTGGTCCAACAAAAACCATACATTCCAATATTTAATCCCTAACCACACAAAACATACATACCAAACTTTTAATCCAACTCCAATTATTTTCTAAGACTTTAGGAGAGTAGATATTTATTCAAATAATGCCACACGTACCTTAGTAACCGACAAGGGTAATTTCATCATTTCACAACCTCGATAATAAAATCTCGGGACGGGCTGTGACAACAAGTCATTAATGTCAAAGAGACGGTTAAGAGTTTGGTTACGAGAATGATTTATATGACACATATACATTGTTACAATCGCACTCTGTACTAATAAAATTTGCAAGTTTTTGTCAAGATATATTTATTTCATTGACATAGAATGCCACATCATAGTGTACATGTGTCATATGAGTTGTTTTCCTACATATACCAAAATCCTAAATAAGAAAATGAAAGAGAAAATTGACAACAACTGGTCTCAAAATATCTTCTCAGAATAACTAACTCCTAATTAATATTTGGTCCGTTAGGGTGAGGAATTTATTGATTCGTGTCGAAATTTTGACAATGTAGATACTACTTTTCCTACAAAGAATCACATGAGATAGATATTAGTATATGATAATGTTCATTGTTGCAATTAATTAAATAAAGAGTAAATTGTAGCTATGGTCCCTTAACTTTAACTCAATTGGAGCAATGATCCCTCAACTAAAAATCCATTACCATTGGTTCCTCAACTCATCAAAACGTGCAGCTATAATCCCTCAACTAAAAATTCATTACCATTGGTCCCTCAACTTTAATTAAATTGGAGAAATTGTCCTTTAACTTTAATCCATTGTAGCAATGGTCCTTCCAACATAAATCATTTTGACAAAAAATTTGACGTAGTTGACGAAAATGAGCATGATTAGACACTTTGATGAGTTGAGGGACCCTAATTATATAAATGGTTATTTCAACATAACTTATTTTGACAAAATTTTGACGAAATTGATGAAAATGACTATAGCTACACATTTTGATAAGTTGAGAGACCAATGATAATGGATTTTTAGTTGAGAGACCATTGCTATAATTTACTCTTAAATAAAATCATCAAATAGTGTAAAAACCTCCTTTCGTCAATGCTTCATTATAACAACATTGTAGGTTGAGGTGTAGCAGGTTAATGATAACTTAATATAATACCACAACCTGATCCCAGAAGTGTACCCTCACTGTACAAATTGATGTGCACTAATAAAATTCAAGAACGGAATTGATCGATTTTAAAATTGTTGAACCAAATTGAAGAATTGGGTCTCATAGACTAGTTGTGACAAAAACCAAAAATATACATATATTATTAAAAAGTTTGGAAGAACATTTGTATATTCAAATTACTGGTCCAATGATTAAGAATTGTGAATGCGATGAGAGGGAGTTTATATTTAAAGACTATTTTGCCAAAATTCAATGAAATATTTACTAATTAGTCAGAGATCAATGAACAATTATTTTTATGACATTAGTCATTAGCTTGAGACTTTATTTGTTGACCCAATTCCATCACTATCTTTCAACAACGTCTTGAGAGCACTTCCAGTGTGTAAAGGCTTCCCTTGGCAATAGGCAATTCAATCCTTTTCAGTGAATAGTAATTGTCTTTAATGAACAATAATTATCTTTTGCATCTCCACTCCTAAACTGAATAGCCATAGCAATAGGCAATTAAATATTAGTATTTTTTTATGTTCTAAAATAATAAAAAAAATTATTTTTAATTTCAGATAAATTTTTTAACCGATCTCGTCATGTCCACATGTCATTATCCTAAAGTACAATTTTTGTGGATAGATTTCGATAAGATTTTTAACTAATTCTGTTGCGCGACGTGTCCTTCCATGTTTAGAATTGTTGAAAATATTGAAATGTGGTGTAAAGTGGGAGAAAATGGTAAGTTATTTATAGAAAAAATATATATATATAATTTTTTGAAAATTTTTCGGATTTTAATTTTTTTTTATTAATTGAATTAAGTTGAACCGTTGAATTATAAAAAAAAATTGAAATCCAACAATCCAAATTGTGACACGTGTCCCCCCAAAACATTTCTATATTTTTCAATTTTTAAAACGGAAAAATTTGGACCATTGATATGGAAATCAAACAATCCATATTCAACAACTACTTAGTTGGCTGCAACGTAAGCCCCACCGCCTGAAATCTTGTCGGTAACGCGCCACCCACGTGCGCGTGTTATGCATGTGCCTGATGTAAAAAAATTTATAACGTGGCTGACATCATGTTGATATCAGCTTTGCATCACTCCCCCTCAGGCATTGTGGCCTTGGACTTGTGCCTGAGCTCCCCCACGGGCTCTCCCTCATCCCAATTGCCCGAATGGGTTGGCGCCAATTTGAGAGGGGATTGGATTGCAAATGGAGCATGTCCATAGGGCAAAAGAGCACGCTAAAAGTGCATTGAACCATTCCTATGTTTGCAGCCATTTGTTTTATGTTCGTCACCGAGTCTTCGTGTTTATCTTACAACTTTCATCTTTCTATCACCATTCACTAGGGTCACCCTAAGGGAAGTCGAGTAAGGTGGTCGCTTAAGGTCCCAAATTTTTTTATACAGTCTATATATAACATATAAATATAGAACAGTAAGAAGTATCATAATTGAGTAGTTGGTGCAGTGGAAATGGTCTCTGTTTTTTCTTCAGGCAGTTAGCAACATGAAGCAATCATTAGTTTTTTTTTTATTTTTCAAATTTACTCCATGAAATTGATGGCCCCAATTCATCTTGTCCAGATGCATTTTTTTTCTTTTGCCTTTTTTTTCTAGTCCAAAAAAATCACATACCATATTTTGGCTTCCTCTTCAACATATAAAGTTATAAAACTCAGGTCCATTTGCAATACTTTTTTTTTTAATTTCAACTTCCTAATATTTCTATTTCTACTGAATGTTTAAATCAACTATCACATGGTTATTTGAGGTAACCAAAACTTTGAATTTATATTTTGTTTTTCGATAATTTACTATTTAACTAGATTATTCTAATATTCGATTCGTTTGTGTGATACTGATTTTAGAAAGACCACAATAGAACCAATTAGTGTTGTTGAATTTATTATATTCGTCAATCTAGTTTTATAGTTCTTTACTCTCTTGATCATCAAGTTTTTTTGCTCTTCACTCTCATCTTTGTGAGGCCTTTAAAAATGTGAGAAGTGTAATATTTAAGTACTGATTGTATATATTTCTTCTTTTGATATTTAATTTTAAATACATTTAATATAGAAATAGAATTTTTATGTACTTAGCTAATTATTTTTTATACATATCATTGTACAAAGACGCAGGGGACAGACAACTTTCATCTTCCTATCACTTATGCATCTAATTAGTTTAGCAATACAAATCACCAAAATTACTACTTTTTTATTGGTGTGAAAATTAAAATCAAAGTAATATTTCTTTTTCTTTCTTTCGTAGAAATAAACTAGTTTTTTAAAAGACCACTATGAAGACGTTGAATTTCTTTGCCCTCACCCATTGCATTCGATCCATAACTAAATAAAAAGACATAAAATCAAAAAAGTGAAACTCGTGTTTTGGTGGTTGAATATTAGCAAGTGCGAATTGGGATTCTGGAGAAGCAGACGGCGGAAAGGTTGCAGTAGGCAATTGCAGTGACGGGAGAGGTCCCAGAAGAAGATCCGAGCAGACGGCGAATAAAAAACTCAGATTGTGAGACTAAAAACGTGCAGGCCTTGCAGGATGAAAAGCCTAAATGAGGATCCTCTCAATCCTCCAATTGTATCCATTCATTATATATCATGCGGTCAGAAATTACTATAAATTTTTTTATTTAAAATTGAATATAAATAGTATTTGACAAAAATTGGCCGCACGATGTACGATAAACGGACACGATTGGAGGATCCTCGAGATCCTCACAAAAATGATTCAGAGAGGATCCTCATTCGAAAAGCCTTCGCTTCTCCTAACATCATCTTCCACCTAATCTCCAAGGAGACCTTTGGCATAAGCCCCTGGACGGGACAAAACCTATCTGTTATTTTCTTGGGTAAATCATTAAGGCCTCATTTGATATGCCGTATATAGTCTCAAATATGACTAATATGGATTTGGGTGTTTGATGCCTCATTTAATACCCGGATATCTGGCCACGCCACTTTAGTACTCTCCATGCCTACTTAATTATACCCCAAAAGCTGTGTATTATTGGTCCAACTCACGCCACTTCAACTTCGTTGCTTCCATCTTCGTGCATCTGCCCAACTTCAGATTCTTCACGCTCTTTTCTCTTATCTCTCATCTTCCCTCCCTCTCTTGTTTTCTCAAATTCCCTCTCTGGCCCCACCACTTTAGTACTATCCATGCCCGCTTAATTATACCCAAAAGTTGTGTATTATTGGTTCTATCTTTCAAGTTTTGAAGTTGTTCCCATTCAATTTTTCTATATGAATGAGATTCAGAATATTGAGACATGTCGTTTGTTCAAATTTCATAAATGTTTAAGTTTCATAATATCTATGACAAGAAAGATGAACTCTCGCTTTCTCCATATTCAACTATAGAATATGGTTATACCTTTGGGTAAGAAACCATTCTATATATTAAAATGAAAATGCAAACTTTTGCCTAGCCAAGAATAAAGCACCAAAAATTATGCAATTCCACACCTTTAAGCAAGAAGATTTATACACAATCCTGGTTTTTCATCACTCACTATACACTAATTACAACTAATCTCAATAAAACAACCTCTTTGGAAGTTAATTTCACTTATTACCGTATATAAACCATCATCTGGTCAACAAAAATTTGGTTTCTTTAGAGCAAAATATCAAATTAACCACTTTAGTAGTAAATTGAATAATTCTTAGTAAAACCAACATAGAAGTAATCTTGTCAATTCAAGATACTAAAATTTTGCAGAATATCATCAGACAGATCAATATCACTGAATTTGATCTCCAATGAATTCTAATGTAAATTAGAGGAAAAATTCACCATTAACACTATAAATGTAACCGAACTCAAAATAAATGATTATTGTAACAACCCATCCCTAATTTTAAATGTGTGAATTGAGTTTTACTAATGGGTCTCTATTATGCTTAAGTATGATTAGCAATGGCAATCCGTATTTACTTGTCCGAATGACTGCAACCTCGCAAATACCTGTGAGTGGGTCTTTGATTTTAAATATTATATACTTATTTAGTTTCCATTTATATATTTGATAAAAAAATTTCTTCATTATGCCTAGATTAGGTTAACATTTATAAGAATTAGCATATCGATGAAATTTATGAAATTATGTTACATCCTGCAGGATGCACATTATTATGGGATGCCTAAATCATATTTATGGCCATGAATAGTATTATGTCGGGTAGGATTATCAATTTAACGTTGCATGATCATATATATGTTATCTGCACATCGTGTGCTACACTAGTGTTAGTACATGCCCGGGCAATGGTCAGTTTTCACGTGTATGTTCACATCGTACCGTACGCTTACTTTGGATCCATTGCAGGTGCCAGTCTTATCCTAGATTGCTATAGGCAATTAAGACTGGTATATGATACACATAGCACCAATCTTCACGTGATTATAGTACTAGAGCGTAAATCATTATTACACCCAGTCTTGTTCATGTCAGAATATCTCTACATGAACTCGTGTGTCAGCGTATGTCGATGAGCACTCAATATGATATATTTTTTATGCGAGACAACGTGATTATCAAAAGCTATATGTTTTATATGCGAAAATATTAGGAATCGTTTCATTTTCAAGATATTACCATTTATGGTAGGTGTTTTCTTACTATACGTAGTATACTATGTTGGAAACTATATTTGTTTTACGGTAAGGGGTTATTACATTTTCAAAAAAGTTTTACAAAACTTTATTTTTAGGCCTACTCACCCACTCACCCTTGTTTTTCGCCCTTCCATTTTTTAGTAGCAGAGCTTTCGTGTCAATGAGGATTCTTGGCAAATGTTGGTATAAGAGAGTACTTCGATGTTATAATTCTTATCCTACTTTTACTGTACTTTATTTATGCTTTGACATCATGTGTGAATTGGGTTCAATCTCGCTCACTTGCGCATTCTTACATTTAGGCACTTCTATGTTTAAATTTATACACATTTTCCACCTTACTACACTTTATGGCCTCATCACCTTCCGAGTGTCGGCCAACACAGCTCGATTCGGAGTCCACGTGAACATTCTGGGTCGGGGTGTGTCAATTATAATGATAACCTTTGTTTGTACCATACTTTTGGCCTCTGTATTTAGATATCGTATAAATACTCGGGGGACTCAAATGTAATTATGTAATAAAGGAAGGGGCAAATATGTAATAAGTGATGAGCCCTTATTCTATAAAAGGACCCCTCACTCTCCTTATTAGGAGAGGCCATTTTCTTAAGCCTCCTCATCCTCTTAAAGCTCTCACTCTTATATTCAGAGCTCTCTCTCCCTCAAAAATACAATATTAGTGTGGACGTAGCCCAAACCTTGGGGTGAACCACGATACATCTTGTGTTATTTACATTTCTTACAGATTCACGGTTGGATTTACGTTGTTCCAAGATCCCTCCAGTTTTGTGCATCAACATTTGGCGCCATCTGTGGGAAACGATACGAAAAGTTTATGTGGGTTCTCTTTCATTTTTTCACCTCCACCGTGAATCTGCAAAAACCCAAGAACCAAACCCCTACAGAGTCACTGCAAAACCCATCTCCTTCTCGCATTTGATTTCTAGCCCAACTTGCTGACAAATTGTGCGAACCAAAACAATCCACGCGGCTCTAAATTTAGTGACTTTTCCAAAAAACCCCCAAAAAGGGCAAGGGGTATAGGTATACAGAGAGAGGCAGTCACGTTATCTAAAATCTCCCAGAAGCCCAACAATGGAGGGAAGCTCGCTTCTCAGTCTTAACTACTCTTCTTCTTCTTCGCATTTAAAACCCCATCTCTCTTTCTTCTCCTCTTCTTCCTTGCTCTTTGGAAAATCCCACCTTCTGGGTTTAATCCCCAGAACCTTACTATCCCACAACACCCTATCTTTCTCTTACCCTCAAACCGCCCTCCGCACTTCGTCCTTCCCTCTTGACGAAGCTCTCGAAAATCCTAGCAATGGCTCAGCCGACATGTTGCCTAAGATTGATAAAAGTGGCAGATGTTGCACAAGATCTTTGGCATGGCTACAGACGGCGTGGCAGACCGACGGAGGCTGCCACCACAAACGCTGAGTGCATGCAACAATGGAAACTGCGTGATGAGCTTGTCGAACAAGCTGAGACTGATGCCGAACAAGGATTACAAGGCGGAGAGCTACGAGGACCTGAAGCAGTTAAAGTTCAAATGATTCCCCTCAATTCCTTCCATCTGCATGCTCACTTCCCTCACATGTAGCTTCATTCCTTCACTCTCACTCCCCTTGCAAGTCACCACCATCCCGCACTGCACATACTCCCTCTTCTTCTCCTTCACCAGTATCGTCGCGAACCGCAGCTGTATCTCCCCTGTCAGCTAGTGACGCTGCACTGTCACTACCGTCCTGCTCGACAAATTTGCCGTCCTTTTTCGGGTAGGGTCAATCACGATCCAGCTCAGGCTCAGGTTGTCCTCCAAGTGCTTCAACGACTTCTGGTCTTCCCCGACATGTTGGATTGGTGTCGGGACAGTTTCTTTCTGGTCAAATGAGTCGACCTGTAAAGGTGAGCAAAGGAACCACCCGGATTCGGTCTCGAACTCCTGAACCTTAGAAAAAAAGAGCTGGTCTTTGTAGAAAATATCGACAGCCGAGATTAACTTCGCGGTGGGGGACGAAGGGCTGAAATTGAATTGGGAGAGCGAGTGGTCGAGGAGCGGGAAAGAGTCAGAGAAGAAAGAGCGGTGACTGGTAGGAAAAGTAGAAATAAGATCGTTCACTCGTGGATCGGTTATGGAATGAAAGTTTGATGCCAAACAAGGATCACAAGGCGGAGAGCTACGTGGACCTGGAGCAGTTGGAGTTCAGTTTTTGCTCTTCAGCTCGCTGGAGTGCTACTTGCCTCCCACCATGCTCAATGCCTCACGTGACCTCAAGCTTCAGTACATAAGGGACATTCTCATTCGGTACTCACCCGAGAGCGAACGCACTCGTGTTCAATGACATCGAGAATACAGGCAGAAGATCATCACACGCTATCAGGAAAAGAAAAAGGATCCTCACTGCAGAACGCTCCGGAGGAGGGGAATTGGTCCCGTGAGGATGAGATTCTTGTGATGATTGTTTCCAAAGGAAAAAGGATCTCTGGGAAGGCTAAAACGTGCAGGAAAAGAAGAACTTCTTTATCAAAAGCTACAGCCTCCCCTAAAGGACAATTGTGGAGCCATACAATGCCACTCTTTCCATCCATCAACTTGTCGAAAAAGCGGAAAGCAAAAGCAAGGCAGAAAACAAAAGGTCCCAGCTGCAACCAGGCCGAAAGCAAAAGCAAATCAGAAAAACAAAGTAAAAGTAGAAAACAAAAGAAGATAAAAAGAAGCAGACATAATTATGGTGGTGATGGCATGCAGAAAAGGGAATTATGGGCGTGACCCATTGAGCAGAGAGTCATATTTATTTTTGAATGATGTAATTTATTTTTCTTATCTTTCGGAGACATCTGTATAACCCCATCAGAGGGTAATAAAAAAATAATAATAATGGGCTAGAATGTTATGTGGAGGGTGAAGACCCATATGCCCAAAAGATTCAGGCCCTCTATTATCACCAACCATGTGATCAAAAGTACGTCCAGTACTACAAAAAATTATTCGGCACCCTGCTGCTATTATCACCAACCAGGTGATCAAAAGTACGCCCAATACTCCCAAAATTATTCCGCAGCCTGTCGCTATTATCACCAACCAGGTGATCAAAAGTACGTCCAGGACTCCAAAATTATACATGAGCATCACTTATGTCAATCATACATAAACATTCATGAGCATCACTCATGTCAATCATACATTCATGTCAATCACACATAAACATTCATGAGCATCACTCATGTCAATCATACATACATTCATGAGCATCACTCATGTCAACATCTATGAGCATCACTCATGTCAATCAACATAAACATTCATGAGCATCACTCATGTCAATCTAGCTTCAAAAGCTTCATTTACAGAGCTCTAGCTTCAAAAGCTTCATTTACAAAAGCTCTAGCTCTAAAAGTTTCATTTACAAAGCTCTAGCTTCGAAAGCTTCATTTACAGAATTCTAGCTTCAAAAAGCTTCATTTATAGAGCTCTAGCTTCAAAAGCTTCATTTATAGAGCTCTAGCTTCAAAAGCTTCATTTACAGAGCTCTAGCTTCAAAAGCTTCATTTACAAAAGCTCTAACTTTGAAAGCTTCATTTACAAAGCTCTAGCTTCAAAGCTTCACTTGCAAAGCTTCACCTACAAAGCTTTAGTGCAGGGTATACAAATACTGCCTCTGAACAACCGCCACTTCAGCCCATACATGGATTCAATTTGAAGTCTCCAGCCAACAGACCTTATTGACTGAAGACTTGGGGGACTACATTATGTACCATATATTGGGCCTCAATTGGGCCTCATGAAAAATACTTGGGGACTCTAGCCCATCACTTATGTATTGAGGAGCAAGCCTTTATTCTATAAAAGGGACTCCCTCACTTTCATTAGAGAGCACCCATTATTCATGTATTGAGGAGCGATCCCTTATTTTATAAAAGAAACTCCCTCACCTTCATTAGAGAGCATCGCCGCCAGCTGAGCATCAACTCTAGCCCATCATTTATGTATTGAGGAGCGAGCCCTTATTCTATAAAAGGGACTCCCTCACCTTCAACGCCACATGCCGAGCCAACCAAGGCAACATAAGCCACAAGCAGAGTAGTCTCGCAACATGTGCTACTTCTAGTTGAGCATCATTTTAGATTGGGCACCACCTCATATCGAGTATTAGTTCTTGACGACATCTAGTTACTTCGGCCTACACATGGACTGAATTTCAA
The DNA here is from genome assembly GCF_916048215.2 of Malus sylvestris. Lineage (NCBI taxonomy): Eukaryota > Viridiplantae > Streptophyta > Magnoliopsida > Rosales > Rosaceae > Malus > Malus sylvestris. The sequence continues at coordinate 10,866,810 of NC_062260.1, forward strand.
GTCTCCAACCAAAAGACTCTCTTGACTGAAGACTTGGGGGCCTACTGTTTGTACCATACTTAGGGCCTCCTTATTTAGATCTAGTATAAATACTCGGGAGACTCAAATGTAATTATGTACTAAAGGAAGAGGCAAATATGTAATAAGTGAGGAGCCCTTATTCTATAAAAGGACCCCTCACTCTCCTCATTAGAGGAGGCCATTTTCTTAAGCCCCCTCATTCTCTTAAAGCTCTCACTCTCATATTCAGAGCTCTCTCTCCCTCAAAAATACAATATCAGTGTCGACGTAGCCCAAACCTTGGGGTGAACCACGATACATCTTGTGTTATTTACATTTCTTGCAGATTCACGGTCGGATTTACGTTGTTCCAAGACCCCTCCGATTTTGTGTATCAACAACCTTAAACAAAACGCAAGTGGCCCTTTACCACATTGGTGGAAAGGTGTTGAACCCTTACATGACCGCGTGGGTTCGAACTCCATCAGCGGCTAATCAAATATCTAATCTAACAAATCTATCATTTAGCAAAAAAAAAAAAAAATGATAATCTTAAGCAAAACAGTGAACTTTTCATAATTCAATTAGATATAATAATTCAAACATTTTAGACCTTAAAATTTACTTTGATTAAATAATTAAGTTCAATATTTAATTGATCGCTATGACACCACATGTAGATTATCTAGATCAGGATCTATACCAACTATATACAAGTAACTACAGAATATCATATATCTTTGTAAAGTAAACATCACAAAAAATGGCGGCGAATCCTTAATCCAATAGTCATATGGTTTTAGGGATCTGGGTGATTTTTAATAGACATGATCTTTGAGGAAAGCCTTGAAAGATAGACAGTTTCGATTGTTGAAATACATTACGAAGTGAGCCTCATAAAAATATGACACACCCCGACCTAAATCGAGGCATGCTGGCCGTTACGTGAGGATGACGTAGCCATGTGTGCAGTGCGAAAGTGATAACGACATGAAAATCTGGGTAAATAAAAAAACCAAATAGCTACTTTACACTAGGTAAGTATATAAGTATGAGTGTAGGTAAAGTATAATTTCACATACTCAGAGCACAGGTAACCTAAGTGCAATCCAACATGCTAAATATTAATTATACAAAATATGAAAGAAATAAAGGCCCTACATTATTTGAAGTCTGTTAAAACCACCGTAGAATCCTCGTAAGGTACTCGAACTTCTACCTAGAACTTGGAGGGGCGCAAAACAGAAAACGTGAGTGGGTAAAAACAAAGCTTTTCAAAACCATTTCTCTTTCTAAAAGTAATAACCCCTCATCGTAAAACCTGTATAATTTTCCAGAAAATAGTAATACATATGTATTTATAGAAATCAAGCTCGAGAGTAATGAAAACCAAGTATATGCCATGTCAAGTATCTCAACAATGAAATAAGTAAGCCAGGTGGAATAAATCAATGTAAAATGATATGCTAGCCGGAGTAACCTAACGTGACATGTACGGCTGAACTTATAGCTCATCTACCAAATCCTGCACATGAGTCGGAACCACCTAATGTGGTCTGTACGACAGGCTGGGTGTAAATAGGTACGCTCAAGTGCTACGATCACGTGAAGGCTGTGCGAAGTATCGCAAGTTACCTACGAGTCGGAACTACCTAATGTAGTATGTACGACAGGCTGGCACCTGCCTTGGATCTAAGGTGAACGTGTGGTGCGGAAGGTGAACGATCACGTGAAAGCTAGGCCCTAGCCTCGGGCAGAGCTCTAACACTGGGGTGCAGGATAATGAGCACTAAATGTATCTCAACATAACCATGCACACTACAATCATTATTATTAATATGTACTCACCTGAAGCTTACCTGTGCGTCCGCAACATCATGCAATAATATGCACATCTATACTAATGCATATACTAAAGTGTAATGCAATTGACATGACATTTAAAAATGTAAATCCATTTAAAACAATTTCTGGGAAAAATGTAAAGCATATATATATATATAGAAAACCAAAAGCCCACTCATTGGTGTGTAGCAGGATCGTAACCCTCGAGTCTCACCTGGTTGCGCTTATCCTCAGGAAACATCTCACATATATGTGAAACAACTATTTTAATGTTAATTTTAATCACATAACCAAAACCGTGTAATAACTTCTCATACATCACTCAATTAGGATGTTTGAATATACCATCATGGCCTACTCAACACCACGAGCATCCCCATTTTTTGAGAATAATTTTCCGACGTCTCACGCGCCCTTACGCACCGGCCAAGGCACAGCCACACACGCTGGCCACGCGCAGGCATGTGCCTGGTAGACTGACAGAATCCCTAACGGCATTAGGGAATATTCTGTTAAATAGTAGCATATACCGTTAATTTTACCTGACGCCGTCAGTATATTCTGTCAAAGTTGATGGAATATGCTCATTTCTTCTCCGGTGCTTCGCCGGAATCCGTCGCTGGCCGCCATCTGTATTGTCGGTTTCTGGAAAATTTTCTAAAGCTTATAACTACTTCATTTCTCAACCAAATTTCACACATTTTATATGGATTTGAAGCTCTCAACTAGAAGAACACAACCATACCTATTTAAAGTCCTAAAACCGACAGAAATTGGCCGGAAAAATTCTTGGAAAATTGGCTAAACCTGCAACTCTTTGAACACGTGAGTCCCGATGTCCAAATCATTTAAAAATGACTCCAAAACACTAAGGAAGCTAGAAGAGCACCTTCTTAAGTCTCAAAACCAAATAAATCCTTTGTGATTGTGACAGAGGAAATTGGACCCCTCGCCAGAGCTCAGATTTCTTGAGTTGTACACGTCCTCCCTTCGAACTAATGGTATGGCTAGACTTGTGAAGTCGAGAGGGGTACGAAGGTGTTATCCTTAAGCTCGATCTGTATGTGTTTAATGGTGCACGAGAGTTGGAGGTTAATGTTGTACGGACGAGGGAAATTTCGAGAAAGAATGAAAGGATGAGGGAGAGTTGCACGTGTGTCTATGTGTGTCTGGGTTACGGGATTGGGCAGCAGAAGAAAATAATGTAATCTGATTGGGCCCAAAAGAATAGGAGCCCATATAATTGGTCCAAAATTTACCCGTTTACGCACCTAAAAATTCATAACTTTACCGTTACAACTCCGATTCAAGCCTAGCTTGCGTCAACGCTCTTGTGACGTCGAGTACAATTTAATCACGTCTGTTGGAAAAATAATTTAAACTATATACGTACATCCACGTCACTAAGCCAACGAGGGCATAATACATTCGGGGAGAAAATATATTTTTATTCAGGACGGGGTCATCACAAAATATGTGTAAAAATTTTGTATAAAAAAGTGATGCTACGTATCTGTCCCCCTAAAATAAACAGTAAAGTTATTGCTTAACTCATTATTGTAAGAGAACCTAGTATGGATGCAAATTTTCGTCGTCTTCTCCTTTGATGAAAATGCACATGCAAAATAATAAGACCTAAGATTAAGGCCAAAAGCCTCACGCGCCCACGATGAATGGGGGGCTTTGCTCGAAGAATCTCTGATGCCAAAGTTAAAATTTGAGAGAGAAATTGTTTAGGAATTTTTGGGGAGCAAATGACCTAGCATTTTAGTGGGAAAACATGACTATTTATAGGGGAGTGACAGGCCCTATTTGGAGAATAGGGTTCGGCCATATATGGTCAAATTGTGAGTGTAATTCAAGATATTATGTGAAATAATATCTTGCAATTAACTTGGAAATTAATCCCAAATTGAATAGGAAAATTGGGAGTTACTTTTTGAGTGAGAATTTGATGAGGAGTGATGAGAGGGTTTTGAATAAATACCATTTTGATCACCTTTGACTCTTCCTTGATTGAGCCGTTATTGTCTGTTGCATGTGCATGAGGATCCCGGTGTGCCTCGAGGGTAATTTTGTCATTTTTACCCAAAAGTACACTTGTCGCCTCCATAATTTTCTTGATTATTTTTGGCTCCACAACTAGAATTTGCCTTCTCCTAAAATTTTCTTGATTATTTTTTATGAATCCGTCTTGCTCCTAGCAAGCACAATTGCTAATTTGCTAATTCATGGCGTATGCTTATTCATATGCATGCATGTCTTAGTCAATCAAAAGTCTAAAACTAAAACTATATACATGCATGCACTGTCTAAATATTCATATTAATTTCTTACTTAATTTGTTAACACTTAACAGTACCTACTTGTAGTTTATATTCTTACCATCACAGTCATGACAAAGGTTAAGTTTTTCCTATTACATATATTATACATATACTAAAACCCAACAGAAAGGCATTGTTCATTAACAGTGTTTTGACATAATTACCCTTCATTTGCTAACAATTCTCGACTTTTTTTTTGTATTGTATAGTAAAATCATGGATTTACTCTTCTATACGCGTGTTCGCCATCCTAGAAAGGAAGGGGACGGGTGGCACTCTTTTTCTGCTTCTCTTGGGTGGATCTCTGGAATTCTCCATTGGTTTAAAGAACTTTGTGGGTCTTTTGACTCAAGAGTTGAAGCTTTGGAAAATCAGGAACAAGCTCATATGGCTCTGCTGGAGGCTAAGAAGATTGCATCCCAGTATCAAAAGGAAGCAGACAAGTGCAGTTCAGGGATGGAAACATGTGAAGAAGCAAGGGAGAAAGGAAGGGATGAAAATATTGTCGTCGGTGCTTCCTACCTTTTTCGGTGAGTTTGTTGATTTTCTTGCTTGCTTATTCTTAATTTTTTTTATTTCGTTTTGGATTTTTTAGTTTATATTTGGTGTGTTTGTGTATGTGGTTCGATGTTTTAGATTGCATTTTTGTGGTTTTGAGTTTGTGGGTTTTTTTGGGTGCCTAAGAAAATGTTATCCAATGGTTTGATTGAACATTTTTCCTCAATCTGTTGCAACTTTGCTGTCGTTGTGCCCATTTTTCAAACTTTGTTTTGTGTTTGTTATTTATTTTTCTCTGTGCAGTTGTTGTAAAATTGATGTGGGAGTATAATGGATCTTGATCAAGCCCGCAGTTTATTGACGAAGAGAACAACGCCTTTTGTAATATTTGTAGTCATTTACGCATAGATTCATAAAGTGGTATTATTTTTATGGAGGATGGTTGTTAATCTTTTGTGTTGTTAATTTCGCAGCGTGTGGGTTGCTCAGAGACCACCAGGTTATGCTTTTGTTGACTTCGATGACAGTAGAGATGCAGAGGATGCAATCCGTGAATTAGATGGTATGTTTAGTACCTGGCTGTTGATTTTTAATATGGGGTTTTCTTAGTTTATATCATTTGAATCCGCCCTAAGGGAGAAGCATAGGTTTGTTGATGCACAAAACCGGAGGTCTTGGAACAACATAAATCCGACCATGAATCTGCAAGTAAAGTAAATAACACAAGATATATCATGGTTCACCCCAAGGTTTGGGCTACGTCCACATTGATTGTATTATATTTCTCTGAGAAGTGAGAGAGAGAGCCTCTGTAATATGAGAGGGGATGTGAGAGGGGTGAGAAGGCTTAGGAATGGCCTCTTCTAATTGTGAGGGTGAGGGGTCATTTTATAGAATAAGGGCTCCTCACTTATTACATATTTACCCCTTCCCTTATTACATAATTACATTTAAGTCCCCCGCGTATTTATACGAGGTCTAAATATGAGACCCTAAATATGGTATAAACAGTAGTCCCCTAAGTCTTCAGTCAAGAAAGTCTTTTGGCTGAAGACTTGAAATTCAGTCCATGTGTGGGCCGAAGTAACTAGATGCTGTCTTGAACTGATGCTCGATATGAGGTAGTGCTCAATCTAAAATGACGCTCAATTAGAAGTAGCACACGCTGCGAGGCTGCATGGCTCGTGGCTTATGTTGCCTTGGTTGGCTCGGCTTGCGGTGTTTGAAGGTGAGGGAGTCCATTTTATAGAATAAGGGCTCGCTCCTCAATACATGAATGATGGGCTAGAGTTGATGCTCTCTAATGATGGTGAGGGAGTCCCTTTTATAGAATAAGGGCTCGTTCCTCAATACATAAATGATAGACTAGATTTGATGTTCGCGGCGAGACGGTTGCTCAGGCGACGATGCTCTCTAATGATGGTGAGGAAGTCCCTTTTATAGAATAAGGTTTCGCTCCTTAATACATAAGTGATGGGTTAGGAGTGATGCTCGCGGTGAGGCGGTTGCTCAGCTGGCGGCGTTGCTCTCTAATGATGGTGAGGGAGTCATTTTTATAAAATAAGGGCTCGTTCCTCAGTACATGAACAATGGGTGCTCTCTAATGAAAGTGATGGAGTCCCTTTTATAGAATAAGGGCTCGTTCCTCAATACATAAGTAATGGGCTAAGTCCCCCAAGTATTTTTTATGAGGCCCAGTTGAGGCCCAATATATGGTACATAATGTAGTCCCTCAAGTCTTTGATCAATAGAGTCTGTTGGCTGGAGACTTCAAATTGAATCCATGTATAGGCCATAGTGGCGGTTGTTCGGAGGTGGTATTTGTATACCCTACACTGAAGCTTTGTGGGTGAAGCTTTGAAGCTAGAGCTCTGTAAATGAAGCTTTTGAAGCTGGAGCTTTTGTAAATGAAGCTTTTGAAGCTAGAACTCTGTAAATGAAGCTTTTGAAGCTAGAGCTTTTTGTAAACGAAGCTTTTGAAGCTAGAGCTCTGTAAATGAAGCTTTCGAAGCTAGAGCTTTTGTAAATGAAGCTTTTGAAGCTACAGCTTTTGAAATGAAGCTTTTGAAGCTAGAACTCTGTAAATGAAGCTTTTGAAGCTAAAGCTTTTTGTAAACGAAGCTTTTGAAGCTAGAGCTTTGTAAATGAAGCTTTTGAAGCTAAAGCTTTTGTAAATAAAGCTTTTAAAGCTAGAGTTTTTGTAAATGAAGCTTTTGAAGCTAGAGCTCTATAAATGAAGCTTTTGAAGCTGTTTAACATGAGTGATGCTCATGAATATTTATGTTGATTGACATGAGTGATGCTCATGGATGTTGTCATGAGTGATGCTCATGAATGTTAACATGAGTGATGCTCATGAATGTTGACATGAATGATGGTCATGAATGTTTATGTATGATTGTTATGAGTGATGCTCATGAATGTTTATGTATGAATGATATGAGTAATGCTCATGTATAATTTGGAGTATTGGGCGTACTTTTGATCACCTGGTTGGTGGCATGAAAGAGAGTACGGGTTGTACATTTCATCACCTGGTTGGTGGTAATAGCGGCAGGTTGCCGAATAATTGTGGAGTACTGGGCGTACTTTTGGTCACTTGGTTGGTGATAATAAAGGGTTTGGCTCTTTTAGGCATATGGGCCTTCGCCCTCTACATGACATTGCAGCCCATTATTTTGGGCTTTTTTGTTTGTTTGTTTGTTTTTTTTTACCCTCTGATGAGGTTTATACATATTACCCTTTGATGGGGTTTATACATATTACCATCTGACGGGGTTTATACAGATGTTTTTGAAAGATAAGGAAAACAAATTACATCATTCTGGTGGGGTGTTTATTCTTTACTTTTACTTTCTCTTTTGCTTTCTCTTTTTCTTTCGTTTTTTATTTTGCTTTTGCTTTTCCACCACTCTCTCTGTCTCTTCACCTGGCAGACAAAATGAATTGTAATCATAGGAAAATTTTTGCTTTTCTTCTTTTCTCTTTTCCTTTTCCTTTTCTTGATCTCCCCGCTCATTCTTTGTCCACCCATGTTGCTTTGCAAGGTCATCTTTTGCTTTTCTTGACAAATGATTTCACATGGCTGTGACTGCTCCTTCCTTGCTCAGGGTCATCATTTTACGCTTTAATGTATGCTTGGAAGATTGCTTCTCGATCCTTATCGCTGGGGTATCCATCTATGAGCTGATTGTGTACAGTGACAAAACCAAGAGCGAACACAGGAGGGCCCACCTGAGTCGGAGAGCTGTCGGATTATTCAGTCTTGATTTCTCGTTCATCTCCTGTGATCTTGTAGTAGCCTTGATGCGTGAGTCGGTCGCGGCGAGTGCTGTTGGTGTCTTTGTATCTGCAATCGTGGGGCTGCTTGCTCTTGCTTTGAAGCTTCTTTGACAGTGGACGCCATAACCTCCAAAGCTTCTTCCCGAACAAAAAGATGTATATAAACATATAAACTATCTTTGATTTATATCGCCGGTCTTCCTATCTAAAAGAAAAGATGATGTGAGCTCGGGAAAGAAATAAATTCAGAAAATGCCTTCATGTGTTCATCTTCTTCTCACACGCAGTCCTCGGTGCTTTCTGCCAAAAACAGACAAATGCTGTTTTAAAAAGGAAGAAGAAAAATGAAATATATATGCAGCTTTTAATTCTGGTGTGTTGTTTATAACCATTATGGATCAGATAAGTTATCAATCAGTGATTAGTGCATTATACGACCAAGTGCAAGTGGGAATGCTTCCACGCGCGACCTCCCTTGTCGACCAATGTATGCATATTGTTGGGGTGGAGAGATCGGCACCACCTTGGACAGGTGGCCCAGTTCCTAACCTCCAGTTTGCCAGGAAGGAGAGAGTAGGTGTCGGGTCGCATGTTGAACAGGATGCGGCTGAATTCTCGGACCTTTGTCGGGATGTCGGCCCCCACGGCCAGAGGCGTGAAACAGTGGACCCATGCCTCGTAATTGCCCTTCATTGCCGAAAGCATCTTCTCAGTCTCCTTCTGCTCGAATCCTCCATGGTATCCTCAATCGTTCAGAAACCTCGGGGAAGCACCGGTGAGCACGAGTTTGGAGAAAGGTTCGGGGTGGCGGACTGAGGCGAGGATACCGATCATGGCGGAGACGTTGACACATGCCAAATGTTGATGGCGTCAAACGGACAAGAGCAGCTGAGATATCTCGATCTTTAACGGCAAGATGGACAAGAACAGCGTCCATGGTGTTATGCTTGTCGGAGGATCCACCCGTATTCCCAATCATGTCTTGATGCATGCTGAGAGATCCCGATCTTCAGAAAAGGAAAGAGAATGAGGACTTTAAAAAAAAAAGAAAACTGAGACTCTTTGGGGCTCTTTTAGGGGATGACATGATAGCTTTGTGTTTGTGGGGGTTTTCTGGGGAAGCCCAAGGAGGTTCTGGGTTTTGTGGATTTTGTAGATTTTGTAGATTCGCGGTGGAGGTGAAAAAATGAAAGAGAACCGACATAACTTTTCGTGTCGATTCCCACAGACGGCGCCAAATGTTGATGCACAAAACCGGAGGTCTTGGAACAACGTAAATCTGACCGTGAATCTGCAAGTAAAGTAAATAACACAAGATATATCGTGGTTCACCCCAAGGTTTGCTACGTCCACACTGATTATATTATCTTTCTCTGAGAAGTGAGGGAGAGAGCCTCTGTAATATGAGAGGGGATGTGAGAGGGGTGAGAAGGCTTAGGAATGGCCTCCCCTAATTGTGAGGGTGAGGGGTCCTTTTATAGAATAAGGGCTCCTCACTTATTACATATTTGCCCCTTCCCTTATTACATAATTACATTTAAGTCCCCCGAGTATTTATACAAGGTCTAAATACGAGACCCTAAATATGGTATAAATAAGGTTCATCGGCAACGTTGTTTGTGAAGCAGCATAATTGAGTTGAACAATGAATGATGGTATCTGTTTTGAGATGCATATTTCAAAATCTTCCTTATGGAACCTGTGATTTTTCACGAATTATGAGTGTTCAACTAGGTCTAGGTTTCTTCTTTATATAATGTGGTTGTCACCTTCGTTGGAATTTCTGAACTTTTTGAGAAGTGAGATATCTCAATCAAAATAATGCTCATCATATAACGTGTAATTTAGTAGAACAATATTGATATCGTTGCTTGAATTGTGAGCATTATGTTTTCCTCTTCATTGTGACTTGCGGTCTTGCTTTTTATGATTCACTGTTTCTTTTTTGAATTTTTAATCTTTAGCAGTGACAGATAATTATAAGCAAGAGAACATCACTACTGTAAATGCAAGAAAAGCTAGGGCTTTCTGGTGTGTTCTTTAGGTTGTACATTAGAGTGGCTTTAATTTTGTTTAAATTTGGGGCTTTTGTGATTTGGGACTTATAAATGGTTTGAAATTTACGTTTTTCTAATTTTAGTTCCCACTCAGAAGTTTGTACTGCCTCATCATTAGAAATTTTTCCTTCTGCTCTTCTTCTCGAAACAAGGTCGCAGATCCATAGGCCATCAAGGTATATCATTTAATTATATATTGTGTATGTATGTATTGTATTATGCATGTGTGTGAATGCATTTTTCTCTGTTAATCTTAATTGGTTTTCTTCTAATTTAGTTAATAGAGTTTTGTTTTTATTTCACATAATTTGGTTCATGCTAAAGTTATTGAATGTATGATGGAACCACTGATCTTTCAAAAATATTGGTTCTTCTATATTTTTATCCTTTTGGTCGTTTTGAATGGACTTCCTGTATTATAAATGAAGCTAAGTTGAATAGCTGTTTTTGTATACTGTAACTGCTTTGTTAAATTAGTTCTTTTTTGTTGAAAAATGTTATTTGGTTTTGCAGATCAAAGTTTTTCAGCAAGAAAATTATCTGTCAAATTAAATTTAGATATGAATACTTACATTATTTAGCATTTTAAGTCTAATATTAAATTGTAAAAGTTGAACTGTGGTTTAGTTGGTTCTACTTCTGCATTTCCTCTTCATTAAAATGGTTACTTACCTGCTTTTAAGCGTCTTTATCTATATATCTATTTTTTAAAATGAAATTTAAAGATGTTATAGAAATTGGAAAGAGCAGCAGATTGAGAACCTAGTATGGGAACTTTGGGAAGGAATACTCGAAAGGAAGATTGACAATGGGTTAGCGGTAACTCCTTTTTTAAATCATATTCTATTCCGTAATATTACACTATTGCGTCTAGAATAGCAACATTTATTCGGTGTCACCTAGAACGTTTGTTGTTGTATCATGTCATATGTTTTTTTAAGTTGGAGATTTTGTAGGTAGCCAGTCGAGGAAATGACCCTCAGTTTCTAATTACCGAGCTAAAGTTCGTGCTCAATCAGCAAAGTAGATATGATTGCTTCTTTGTGTTGAAAAAAAATGAATAGGATTATAATTAGGATAGCTTCTCTCACCACTTACATTTACTTTGCTACATTGATTTTGTATTCTATCTAATTATAAAAAAAATACTTCTATTGTATTTGTTTTATGGAGAGAATAAAGTTGCATAATTTTTCATACAATTTTCCATCCCGCAGCAACACGCGGGTACAATTTCTAGTTGTCATCTATAATGTAAGCGGTTTAAACCACTTTCTCAGACTTCTGTTCCGACTAAGAATTTGAAATAAATAAACGGGTGATTTCGATAAAATCAGTACAAAGTTACCATATTGACAATAGATCAACAATATTTATGATAATTATAAATAGCTCAATCAATTTGTGAAACTTAAATGCATTTAAAATAAACAAAAATTACATAATCTACCATTACAGCTGACACTCACTTCAAATGACACCCCATTTCTCATATTTCCTAATTCTGATTTTTACATTTGAATTCAGACTCTGTGTTGCAGTGTCCATTTCAGAGTTTTTTTTTTTCCATCACTCACATGCCTTATACATGCCCGTTTTTCACATTTGGATTCAGACATTGTAATGCAGTGTTTGTTTCCTGGTATTATTTTTTATTTTTCGATTTAGATACTCCGTTGAAGTGTCTGTTTCCTGTATCTTATTTTTTTCATCACTCACATGCCTTCTATGCTTAACACCTCGTGTGACTCTTGATTTCTACATTTGGATTCAGACACTGCAACGCAGTGTCCGTTTCCTGTTTTGTTTTTTACATTTGAAATTAGACACTGCAACGCAGTGTTTGTTTCCTGGTTTTCAATTGTTGATCGTAGAAGTCTGTGTTTTCTGATTTTGAATTGTTGACCAGTGTCTATTTTCTGGTTTTGCATTGTAGGCATGTAAATGGTGGTGGAAAAAAACGCGAACGTGTACGGAAATAGTTTCGTGAAAGGGGAGAAAAAAAATCCAAACAATTTCAATTGCTTAATTAGCAATCGAAATTATCAAGCTCCAAGAATTTGTGAAACTATTTCCTCTCTGATACATCAACTCGACTACAAAAAAAATAGTTTTTAATCATACTCAAGTTTGACCGTTGGTATCTAAATGTTTTCCTGATTTAATGAATTCTTTCTTCAAACATTGACTTTACAATATCATCACCCCATTGTGCTTTACAGATGTAAAGACTTTAAGAAGTTACAGAATTTCACAGCCTTTCACAAATGAGAAAGCACATGTCTTTGATCTCCATGAGTCCCAACTAAACACCGACAGTAGAACCATTGAGAATCGACGTCGCTGATTCCCAATTTTGCTAATTCAAATTCGATTTCAGAATCTAAAGAGAGGGAGATGGCGACGAGTTCGTCGATACTGAAGGCGGGGCTGGTGATAGCTGAAATGTGCATAGGCGGGTACATAGTGGGCCCACTTCTATACTGGCACTTCATGGAGGGCTTAGTCGCAGTGTCCCACTTTTCTTCTTCCTCCTTTTCCACTTGCCTTCCCTGCACTGGCAATTGTTCTTCTCACCATGACCTCCATCCCCATTGGTAATGACATAAAGAATATGTGGCATTCATTATTGACCTCTCTAATTAATAAAAATATATCATTGAATAAGTCCAAAACAAAAATATGTCATTGATATATGATTAAATTGTAAAGTTTTTGTTGATTTTTGGCTAAATTATCTTAAATAAATTATCTTATTTAATTCCTTAAATATATATAATTCTATTTTCTTATCTAATATAACACAAATTAAATGACGCGTCGAACTCACACGCATGGAAAAGTCTTACACCACTTATTAGACCCACTACAAATAAGCTACATAATCAAAGGCTAGAAACGAAAAAAAATGGTCCTAACAAAGATACCACAAGGCAAAAAACATAACGAAGCCACAGCCGCCCACTAGACGAAATTGGCGACCTCATTACCAGTAGAACCATTAAGAGCCAGAATTATGAGTGTTTGGGTTGAAACTTAAACTTTGGGCTTAGAAGGGAGTTGGCCCAAAAAGAGAAGGAAAAGCCCGAAGCTCAGCCCAGACCTAGAAAGCAGAAAGGGCCTTTCCCGACTAGGTGCAGATCATTTGCACCACTTGCTCACCTACCCCAAGGGCCAAGTGGTATAGACCAGCCAGCTAATCAGCCCAAAAGTACTTTATGATGGCAGTACAAGTAAATAGCTGATGAGTCACTATCCTTCAAACTGCATTCCGGCAAGATTATTGCTACAAGAGGCCAAGCCAAGGTGGCTATAAAAGGAGAAAAAGAAGTCAGAATCAAGGACACTCAAACAAACAAACAAAAGCACAAACTCTGCTCAAAGCCAGATTTACCTTCAAAACGAAGCTGTAGTCAGCCCAAGCCTTCATCCCTTTCGGGATAAACCCTTTGTAATAGCTCTGCTACCCTGTTCAACACCTGCTGTAGTATCGATTTTTCTTTCTGCAAACTCATTTCCCAACCCCTTTTCTAAGCCTTCAAACCTTCTGTTAACCCACAAAGATAGGAAGTTGCAAGACGATCAGCCTTGCCCGACAAGGTTAAACCTTGCCCGACCTCCTTTGTTTTTGTCTTTTCATTCATTAGCCTAGCAATATGTTGTATACTTCAAGTTGTATCCAAGTTATTTCTAGTAATATGGCTATTAAAAGACTCTCTCAGCACTTGAATCCGATTTGAATATGTCTTCACAGTTTAAGCTAGATCTAAGTTCTAAGCCCTCGGGCATATAAGATTTGATCACCCTAAAAAGTCATTGGCCTCAAGGCATAAAAAAGAACCTGATGTGGACTTAACCCATCCACGACAAGCTTTGATAAACAAGAAGTCCAAAGTTACTTGGGGCGCAAGTAATCGACCTGCCACTCGGTTTTATTTCTGTTATATTATGATGACCATATAACGTTCGAGTACGGGATGAATTCTGATGGGAAGCCTCAAGGCCTATTCAAGGCCCCACAAAGGCACCTATTTGGATTCATCCTATTTCTCAGGCAAGAACGTTCGAGTACAGGATAAATTCTAATAGGAAGCCTCAAGGCCTATTCAAGGCCCCACAAAGGCACCTATTTGGATTCATTCTGCTCTTTGAGCTCAGGTAATCAGAAGTATGATGGTTATAAGACCCATATAACACACAAAAGGAACCTTATGTGTTTGAGTACTAAGTTAGTTATTTATGGGAAGCCTCAAGGCCTACACCTAAGGCCCCACAAAGGCACCTGTCAATAACTAACATAGTCTCTCGAATATATATAATTAAAACTCAAACATCCGTTCTACATCTACCATGCTGAAGATGGTAGTGGCACGCTTGAGCAATTCAAAGTTAATCTTGATCGTGAGCCTCAAGGCCTACATTCAAGGCCCCATAAAGGCACCTTTCAAAGTTAACTTTGTCCTTCTCTTTCAGCCTTGCCCGACGAGCCTTGCCCGATAGGCTTTGCCCGACAAGCCCGCCAGTAAAGCAGAAGCCCGACAGAAAGCATCAACCGGCGCCAACCTCTCGGGGAGCTGTGTGCTCGTCGGCCAGGAAGCATTCCCCACGGAAATTCCCGCCACGAACAATGAGAATCTTGTAGAGAGAGATTTTCAGTGGTTTTGTGCACACTCAAGTTTTATTTCCGCATGCTCTTATTTTTATGGGCGCCTAATTTATTTTTACACATTTATCTAGACACTCAAAATAATTTACTAAACTTTCAAGAACAACCTTCTTTCACCTTTTATGAATTCATTTTTTGTAGACACCCTTTTGTCTTGGAAGATATGAAGCAGTTTGTTTGCTTCATCAATCGTGAAGTTTAGATAAACATGGTAAAGTGAAATTCAATATGTGGATGCAAATTTCCTCCTTCTTCTTAGATGAAAATGCACTTGCAAAACAATTAACACTTAAGATCAAAGCCAAGAGTCTCACGCGCCCACGATGAATGTGTGTGTGGGGGGGCTTTGGCCAAAGAATCTCTAATGCCAAAGTTAGAATTTGAGAGAGAGTGTTTTTAGAATTTTAGGAGAAGAATGAACTTAGGTTTTTGGAGAAATGAGGGGCCATATATAAAGGTGTGGCCGACCTTATTTGGGGAAATAGGGACCAGCCACTTATGGTGGCAATTTGGCTCTAATTACAAGATATTATGCTCAGTTAGGTAATTAATCAATTAATTTTGGTAATTAATCCCAATTTGAAAAGAATAATTGGGAGTCACCTTATGGGTGAGGATTTGATGAGGAGTGGTGAGAAGGTTTTGAATAAATACCATTTTGATCATCTTTGACTTCGATTGAGCCGTTATTATTCGTTGCATACGCGTGGGAATCCCGGTGTGCCTCAAGGGTAATTTTATCTTTTTAACCCAAAAGTCCATGTGTCGCCTCCATAATTTTCTTGATTATTCTTGTCTCCACAAATGCCCTTACACCTGTTGGGTTGCTTGCAGGAAATGGCAGCAGGTGTAGAGATCATCCCTTGCTTTAGAAAACATAGGATTGTTTCCTATTTTGATGTAGATTCCCTATTTAATTGGAAATTAGATCCTTCTAGGAAAGGGAAATAAATCACTTCTAAAGTTTATTTAAGTCTACCTTAAGTAGATGATTAAATCAACTTCAGAAAGCAATTTATTTTACCATACAAAAGAGAGAAAGCTAGATGATATTTGTTCCCCCTTCCTTAGCAATCTTCTACACTTGCCCGTGCAAATGATCGTCTTCGTCTTCTTTGCGCCACATCGAGGTAAGAAAAAAAATAATTTTCCTTGTATTCTTCTTGGATAATGATGTTGTGGGGCAATAGTCGGGATGGTGCGACATGTCGGCTGATAGGGGTCAGGAGTCGGCTCGGTATGGGCCGATGAGTGTTGTGGCAGGGACAGAAATGAGGAAGTTGCGGGTTTCATAAGCTGCCAGAATGTTGGGTATATCGGCATCCTACCTGTTGGTCCGAGAGAAAAAATGAGGGAAAAGCGAACATGGGTTGAGCACTCTCGCTGAGTACCGTGAATGGCGTTAGCTGCTTAGTCCTCTTCGCTGGGAGAAAGGTGGTGCTCCCGAGAGATGAGACAAAGAGGATGAAGGCGGATACATTGGCTCGTTTGATCGTTATCGTGGAACCTACTATGAATAATGGAAAGAATAAATCTTCCCAGCTTGCTCAAGAGATGCTAGTTGAGAAAAAACACTAACGATTTCCTCCGCTGCTCGTGAATGTCCTCTTGCTGCCGAGAGGTTTGTGATTGACTTGACTTTTTCCAATGAGAAGAAAAATGAGGCTGCTAGATCTAAGCTTGTGGCGTTTGCCATGCCGAAATTGTTGGAAATGTGCCCTAAAGCCAATCATATGATGATACTTTACGGACATTTTACATGTTAAACTAATCTAGTTTAACTATAAAGGGCAAAGATTATTGTTTGAGCCGTCTCATATAAATGTTATATGCTTAAACGATAAAGTCCAAGGAATATGTGATTGGGAGAATGTAATCTAATGAAGTTAGATTCATGAGACCATTCTTTCGTAGACACATCCTAAATGTTCCTGATCATAAGATTGCCAATTGGGCATTGACAGTCCGTCAAGATCGGTACGTGCTATGTCTTCTCTCAGGGAGAGTGACTAGTCTCGAGTCATTGGTGTGTGTGACATCAAGACAAGTACGTAGGTGCTCAGTAGAGAATGAGTTCACTGAACGCGATCAACGAAGAGTTCTCATACTCATGTCACATGAGAACTCATGGTTGGGATAATGCAAAGTAGTCATTTGACCTGAGGCATCACAGTTGTCTTGTGGTTAAGTCCTTGATCTTTGATTATGTCAAACGTCATTCCATTGGAGTGTCCACGGCATCGTTGGGGTTAAGCCACTTAGCCATGGAGGCAAGTGAATGCGCAACAAGGGATCTCTAACCTTCAAACCGTTGGGGGAGAATACACTATGATATGATTTAGAATCTCTGGCCAGAGTATGAATGAGATTTAGGAATGCGTTCCAAATCACATTCAAGGTAATCATATAAGCACACGAATCACATTGGATAGTAGACATGAATAAATAAACTATCAAACCAAACAATGTGGTCAAGAATATTGTATTAGAGAAAGACCGTATTGCATTTGTAATCCCAAACTGAATAGGTTTTCTCTACCTCTTCTAATTAGCTTGGGTAACCATGATATGCTGCAAGGTGTCACTCATGGTTTTTGGAAGCCCTAAACGTGTGTAATCACTAAAGGGAGAATTGAAAGTAAGTTTCAATTCACAATCGATGTAAAATGGTTTTAATCGCCCACTGCCTCGCTAAAAGGAACCTAATGGATCACACACCATGTAAGGTGGAGATTGAAGAAACAATGGAGATGAGTAAGAATGATTAAATGGTTTAATCATTTATTTATGGCAAGGATTAATTAATATGTTAATTAATCAAACGAATAAGTTCGTTAAAGACCTCGGGATAGTTTTGGACCTTAAGGCCCAATGGGCTTCGAACGTCAAGCCCATTAACTTAAGTTGTATGACAACTTAAAGAATAATGATTCACAAAGGCCCAATTAGTCCAAAATATCCTAATGGTCGGCCATATTGTTTAGGGTAGTGAACTTGGACTTATTTACAAGTTTGCCACTCAAATGAATAAAGGTATAAATATGACTTTATAGCCAAAGTTCATTAAGGGTTTGTTTTGGAGAAAATTGGAGAGAACATGTCTCTCCATTTCTCTCTAAAGAGGCCGGCCCCCTTGGAGGGTGCATCTAGCAATCCCACTACTCCAAGGTCACTCATTTCTTCTCCAATCTCTCCTTGGTGAAGAGACTTAGAGGTTCTCAATTTTGGGAACTTGGAGAAACCTATTCTTCCATCCAAATCCATAGATTTAAGATGCAAGGAATGAAGGCCCTCTCTTTGGGTGATTAGCCTTTGCTTATGCAAAGAGGAATCTACAAAGGTATAAATTTCAACTCACTTTGATTTGAGTTGAGTCTTGGTTCACCAATCTACTAGGCTTTGAATTTCTTGGTTAATGTTTTGTTTTTAAGTGCATGCAAGCATGATTCCGCCTTTAATTGTTAATTGCATGCTTATTGATGTTGCTTAAATGAACATGTTTTCACAAAATAATCCTTCAGAAAATGGCTAGTACGATTGCTAATATGATTGCTCAACGTAGAGGTTCTGTCATGCCCCCATTGCTAAAGTTTGTACCAAGACGTCTGGTGGGTGCTAAGTTCGGTTCATCTTTGGAAATGCTAGCTATTATGAAGAATCATAAGGTAGACTTTGCTATTAAAGTGGTGCCAAGGCCTACTTCCCTTACTGTTGAAACTTATTCGCCTGCTGACAAAGAGAACACTGCTCGCGTGGGCAGTTATGAGAAATCCATCAAGCCTTTTTCTAGGGAGGTTGCTGAAATTTGTGTGCTCTTGAAACCAGGTCTGTTTGAAGACATGGACGTGTGTGCTAAGCTTGTTGATGACGTTAGAGGGGTTGTTTGCCCAAGTTCCTTTGCGAAGCATACAACAGAACATAGAATGACTGCTTTGCTTGCCATGATGCAGAAAACAGTGATTTTGGCAGCCGAGTCTATGCTCCTTGATCAAAAGGATACCAAGGCTGCCAAGGAGGTGACAAAGACTATAGCAGCTGAAGCTTATTCCTCTAATGAGAAGACCAAGAGGTTGGAGTTTGAGCTCGTTGCTTTGAAGGGGTTTAATATCTTTGCCCCCACTTCTTTGTAGCTTGAGACTGCTCGCCAAGAGATCATTGACTTGAAGACTAGGCTTGACGCGATCCAAGTTAAGTATGAAAGTACAGAGAAAGAGATTGGATGTTACATACCTTAGATTTAGGATCTTGATCGTTATGTTTTTTTAGCTTTGATCTGCTGCTTATGTAAAGGATGAAGAGTTGATTGTTGCTTATAATCAAGTGATCCATTTCAAGAAGATCATCGATAGGCTTGAAGCCCAAGTGTTGGAACTCTGAGGTGCACTGAAGGTCAACGAAAGATTGAAGAATGAAGTGGATGAGCTGCCGTGTTTCCGTGTTGGTTTGGTCAAGGAGAATGAGCAGTTGAAGGGCTCGAGGTTGGGCTCGAGGCTTCGCTTGTTCAGAGTCAGGCCAATTTCTACAAGCTGGGTTATGTAAATCATCTCTTTAGTAGGCCGTCTGACTTTGAGTTTGTTGGGAAAGACTTTGAGTCTTTCTCTATTTCTGCGAAATACTTGCTTATCTTTACTTTTGATTCTTCCATTGGTGAAGTAGTCGGAGAGGTTGATGCCTAGGCTTGGGCAGCAGGGGTTGTAGCGCCAGATTATGTCGCTGCTGAGAGCATTACGGCTGCTGAAAGTGTGGTGATCGAGTAGTCGTGGGATGTCCAAGCTGCTAAAGAGTAGTCTTCTCGATAGCCATTAGGATTTTCTTTGTTTTCCTTGTTACTTTTTGCTTTGCTTGAACTCCTTCGGCCTTTGCTATTTGTTTATCAATTTTGCTAGAAATTTTAATAAACTTGCTTCCTTCACTTTTCTTCATCTTCGCTTTTTTTGTTTACGCCCAACCTTTGACCGTTAGACCAGCAACATGCGTGCTACTTTTCTCTAAGCAGATAAGCCCGCATAGCCTATGCAGCTGTAGGTGTTGGTGTTGAACTTTTGCAAAGTTGTTAGCCATAGGGTCGGCAGCTGAACGCCTTACTTATAGAAGCAGACCAGTCCGCTTGACTGTTAACCTTGGCTTTCTTCAATCCTTTGAGTTGTGTGGATTGCATTACAACATACTAAAGATTTTTGGGTCATAAAATTCGTTAACATTTCATATCAAAAGTACGCGGTTGTATGGAATTTCGTAAGCTAAGGTTCGAGAGAACTCTTTGCTTTTATGAAACCAATTATGTGGGTTGCATAGCAAGTATCACAACACTTTAGG
The DNA here is from genome assembly GCF_916048215.2 of Malus sylvestris. Classification (NCBI taxonomy): domain Eukaryota; kingdom Viridiplantae; phylum Streptophyta; class Magnoliopsida; order Rosales; family Rosaceae; genus Malus; species Malus sylvestris. Next base: position 10,886,801 of record NC_062260.1, read on the forward strand.
AATTAGTATAGATCTAAATGATCATTCCGCGCTCGGAAGAGGTGAAGCTTATCGACTGCGTAGCATGTTGGCAGTGGATAAAGCTTCGTATATACACGCTAACTTGTTTAACCTTTCACAAAAAATGTGTAGTTGTATAAGTGTAGCGCGACTTACTGCTCGAAGGCCAAGCCGTAAGCAGTCTTCTGAAAACCGTAGTCTACCTTAATGCACTCGGTAGCAGTTTTAGGGTTCTAGGGCAGCCGTCCATAGAGCGTACTGCGTAATGTGCCTCATCCGTCTCTGAGGCTCGATTCCCCATAGATTAGGCCAAGAGACCTAAAATACTTCAGTTGGCTAAGCCTTGAAAAAAGACCATTGTGGCTACTTCTAAGAATCATGACGTAAGCCATCATGCACCTAGTTACACCAGGGCAGCCCAACTTATCCATGTCTGGATATTCGAAGTGAATGGTTTATCCTCCAGCATTGGAAAACAAACTCATGTGGGTGTCAGGGAATTGGTTTACCTTCTCGCAATAAGTCCCTAAGAAGGGCGAGGTTTTATTTTAAAGTGCATCAATGATTAGTTCTTGTAAGCATGCAGTCGAGCCAAGTTGTAGATTACTTCTGAATTCCTCATTAAAAAACAAGTGAAACGAACGAAAACTTAGCTATAATGTAGGAATTGCATAACAACTGGATAGTCCTCAGCTTGCAAGGTGGTGCCAGTCAAGTTGCTTGAGTCTTCGGGCTTTAATGTAGTGGGAGGTCATGAATGGTACTTCCTCAGATTGTAGGCGTTCCACTGTTTTTCGATCTCTTTGTCGTTCACGGTGGCGATGGTGTAGTTACCCTTGCCACCTACTTTGCTGATCTTATATAGACCTTTCCATATGGGATCCATCTTTTTGGAGCATTCTCTGCGAGCAGTGATGAAGAATTTTCTTAGGAATGGATCTCCAGGTTGGAACTGCCGAATCTTGGCCTTTTTGTTGTAGCTAGAGATAAGCTGATGCTGGTAGGCTATAATGCAGGTGATGACCTTATCTCGTTTTTCCTCTACCAAATCTAAGTTTGTGGCCATCTTCTTTCTGTTATACTCGATGCTTAGCAGTAGAGTGCTGATACTTGGCATGATGACAATGGGAGGAATGATTGCTTCTTAACCAAATGCCAAAGAGAAATGAGTCTCACTGGTTGCTCATCGTTTAGTTATGCGATACGCCCATAGACATCCAGGAAGTTCGTCTGGCTATTTTCCCTTTTTGTTGGAGAGGGATTTCTTGAGGCAGTTGAGAATCATCTTATTAAATGCTTCAGTCTGCCTATTGCCTTAGGGATACCTCGGCATGGACATGTGCTACTTGATGACATATTTCTAGAAGAACTTCGCCAAATCTTTGCCTACGAATTGTAGGTCATTATCTGTGATGATGAATTAAGGGATGCCAAATCAACAAATGATGTTCCTCCATATAAAGCGCTCTATGTCCGTCTGAGTTATGGTTGTCATGGGCTCTATTTTCACCTACTTGGTGAAGTAGTCAGTTTCCACGATCATCATGCCTCTACCCCTAGTAGCGAGCGGAGATGTGGTCTAGTGTAGGATCTTCGGACGAGAATGTCATTCCACATATAGTAATGTGCTGCCTTTGTTTGAAGTTTTCTAGACTCCAATCTTTCCATGTAGAGTGTGCCATTGACCAGGTAGTCTATAATGTAATCTTGCCAATTTGGAGTTGTACAAACCTGTGACACCTCGGTTGCTGGCTCCGCTGCTATGCTTGGCTTGTCTAGATATTCCACCAGAATAGAGCGTTTGAGTTGGTGGTCGAGGATGGAACCTAGGCTGGCTAGCGCATCCGCGTGGGCGTTGTCTGCTCGCTAAACTGCGCCATCTTCAGATATTTTGTCGTGTACTCCTCTGTAATCTAGCTGATGATTAGCTAGGAATCAAAATGAATTGTAAGCTTTTTCACCGCCAAGTCTTTTGCCATTCAGAGGCCTGCTAGTAGGGATTCATACTTTGCTTCGTTCTTAGATGCTTTGAAGTCTAGAGTGATTGCCTACTTGAGTATCGAACCGTCCGGGGTGACAAAGACTATGCCTGCTCCCAAGCCCTTGTAGTTGGATGTGCCGTCGACGTGCAAACACTAAAAGTCTCCATCGGGTGAAGCAGGCGTGGCTAGGGTGTGCTCGATTGCCTCTGAGGCGTCGTTGGGTCGCTCTATTGCGTCACCTAGGCTAGGTGTGAAGGCACAATAAGAAATCGTGAGATGGGGCTATGTTACACACAACATGATATGCTCAACTACCGGTATTAGGCCACTCAAGAGTTGAATTATGGAGTAAGGGTCGGTTGGGCCATGTGACGCGCAGCAGGAGGTGGTGCTCAACTGCCGGTACAAGTTGCTCCTATGTAGAATGTCACACCCCAAATCTTGAGGTGTGAAATTAAGAGAAATAAATAGAACAAAGTGGTTGTTTAAGGTGTAAAACAAATATTAGCTTAAGATTTAGTCAATGAAAATTTAAACTCAACAATTACATTACACCAAACTACAAAGGTAACTCAAAAAAAAAAAAAAAGTTAAAAGACTTATTATGGTAATACAAACTGCAGAAACGACTTGTACCGTAAAATTCACCGAAAAATAACTTGTATAACCAAAAAGTATGAAAATTTTCAAATCCAAAGTAGACACATAAAACTAAATTGTGTTAAAAATTTCATGGATTTTCGAGTTAGGGAAGTATAGGAAAATTTAACTCTAAAACAGGCATGCTCTGTTTTCCTTTAAAAAAAAAATAAAAAACAAATTTCAGTAGCATCAAGTCACTTTGGAAATAAATCTGATTATGTTCCAAAGGGTAAAAATTTGAAATTTTGCAAAATGTAACCTAAGTAGTAAATAAACACCCCCAGATTTAAATACAACCAAGTCCATAATGGTCATCCAAAGGCAATTCATTAAGCTTTACAGAACATAAAGAGTTCACAAAAGAACTTCAAGGCTTCTTGCATACAAGAAAAACATGTTCAGGTCATTTGATGAAAGTGTACATGAGCATAATTTATACAAGCCAAAAGACAAGAGATCATAAATACATGGTTTTCATTGCCCAGGTAAGTAGAGACACTAACCCATTGAGGCATACATCTTAATCTATTACGCAACGAAAAGATCATTTACAGACTAGGACTAACTATACAAATATTTTGGCAGCTCACCCTAAATATATACATCTGGACTCCCTTCTACTATTCCACACTAGAGCTGCAACATGAAATTCAGCTAGTCAACCCTACACCACCTGAAACTACATTTTTAGAAAAATGGGTGAGCATAAAATGCCCAGTAGGGTTTTTCAGTAAATCCGTAGTCATTTAAAATTTCTAGTGCATGCCGAAAAATGATGCGAGTCATTCAAAACCATTTACATCCACTACTATGTAATCCAACAACGGAATTATGCTCTAAAAATGCTTGGAAGTAACATTTGGTAGGAAAACCAAAGTTTGAAAGCATTAATAGCTTTGATAACAACACGGTACAACACACAGTTCAAAAGCACTTCTTTTGTCATAAGGACAACTGAGCCATTATCATTAAATAAACAATAGCATAACCAATCACAAAGATTTTCTTTTATCCTAAACAAGTGACTAGCAGATTGGAAAGAACCATAATATACCTAGCCAATATACATATCACACGTATTTATCACTTGATAACTCATTCTCGCAGCCTACACATGGAGCTTTTCCCCAGCGAACATTGGGTCATTGTGCCCATAATCAAACAACTTCACGGGTCATTGTGTCCATTCATATATTTCTTAACATTCTCAACTGCACAAGTATTATATTACTTTCCATGTACTTTCAAAATCAAACATTCATCTCAACATGCTTCAAAATCTCATAATGAGTAACATATAAGGCATGTACGTTAAAAAAGAAATCTTGATAGACCTTTGCAATTACTTTAAACTCACCAAAGTTGTAGAAAGAAAATTAAAATCATTAGAAATCAAACCGTAGAGAAACATTTGCTTCACTTCTGTCACATAATCGAAAACAAAAAACATCTGAAGTAAGGTTGAAATAGTGCTCAAATGCCAACAATTCTTTATCGAGTAAGAATGGAAAATCTAAATATTTTTATGGTTGAAACTCCCCTACCTCAACACAATTTGTTGATATTCAACTCCCATGGTGTTCATCGACTTGTTCAGTAGTCACCTTGTCCTTCTCTTCCTTATCTATATAAGTAAGAAAAATCATCACACTCTGCTTGTACAAAAGTCCAAACAACAAACCCTAATTCTAGGTTAATTGGGGACTTTAATCAAACACTTGGTGCTCAACTTTAAAATTAACATGAATTATGATACTTTAAATTTTCCTACTCCCACTAATCTAATTCATAGGTTAACAAACCAAATAACAATTAGATTTCAAAAGTAAGAAATAGATGCCTCTAATGGAGACAAAGGAAAGATCCTCACTTGTCCTAATCTTCACAAGCAAAACAACCCGATATTAAATTATTCTTCCTTCAGAATTTGGCAACCAAAAGAACTAAAAAGGCCCTCTCACTCTTGGTTGGAGAAGAGAGTAGCAAGAAAAAGGGTTTCTAGAAAGCCCCATCCTTTTTTCTCCCTACTTAAAAACGCAAGCATCTTTTTTTTTTAATTTTTTTTTAATTTTTTAATTTTTATCCAAGGGTTGGTCTCAATAATAAAAGATCATTTAATGGACCAAAGGCCAATTGATACAAGCCTCAAATAATGAAAATTTATTTTTCTAACAATGGTCACAAGTAACCCACTCTTAATCACCACCTAAAATTTTCGGGATATTACATAGAATCTTTTAGGGCGACGAGGATAAAACTTGCTTCTGAGTGTGTCCTTGTAGTGTTCATTTGCCCTTGGTGCGCCTTTTAGGCTGAGTTGTTGCGTTCGTAAAAAAACTTTGCATCTGTCAGTGTTTGATCCTTTATTGTCGCATGTCTGGTTTTGGAGGAATAGTGCATCATGAGGATGACCGCGTGCTTCTAAAGGTATAACTTAAGCTTTCAGGTTGTAACAACTATCACCAAAGTTAGCTTTTCAATATCTGGTAGCTGGTTTTCCTATCGAGGAAAGTTTTTGAACTATGGCATACAGGTAATTGGGCCCTTAGCTCTTCTCGTATGAGGGTAGAGCTTATTGTTGCTTCAGATATCATTAAACATGTAAATAAGTCCTCCGCTACTTCCGGTTTGGATAGTAGGGAGGTGATGTCAGGTACTTCTTCAAGTTTTTGAATGCTTTCTCGCACTTGTCGTCACGTTGATCGATGGACCACAAGGGTAAACAGTTAAGTGCGGCTACCCGTCTGGTCAGACATTGAATCTCTTTCAGAGTAGTGGGGGACTTCATATTCAAGATCTCTTGGACTTGCCTTGAATGTGCATTGGTGAGCCTCGTCCCAACGTGCATACTTCTCTGCCAGAGTTAGATCTTATTTCATGATCAATTCTCCGAACAATGGGTGGTCTGCTGGGAGTTCTTTTTGGAAGGCTGCACTAGCTATCGAGTCCTTGCATCTGACTGTCTTTGCCTTCTATGCTTTGAACCTTTTCACATAGTCACAAAACAACTTCTTTGGGTCATTCTTAATGTTAAACAAATGGTTGGACTTCTTCTTGATTAAGAGATAGGAAGAATATTCTTTGGTGAAAACCAAAGAAAGTTCATCGAAACTCTGGATAGATTGTGGTGGCAGGGTGTGGAACCAATCATATGCCTCGCCTTGTAGAGTGGTGGCGAATATCTTGCACATGAGAGTGTCTTTGTTTCGATAGAGGATCATTGCGCTTCAGTATTGCTTTAGGTGTATTTTTAGGTTTTCATCCCCTTTGAAGGATGTGAAATGCGGCACGCTAAACTTGCGTGGAGGCTTTGCCTGCTCGATCTTGTCTGTGAAGGATGACCTGCTTATGTTGGTTATGTGCTGTCGTATTGATTCGTTAGTGACCTCGTTACATTGGAAACCGCACAATCGCTCAGTCATGAGTCTCTCTACTTCTTCATGAATTTGCCTTTGTTAGGGTAACAGAGCTCTCGGCTGCCCCCGATCATGACCTACTGGTCTAGGCTGCTCTTCCATGTATTCGGCTCATCCATGCCACAGCTGCGGTGCATGTGGTACTTTCTTAGCAGGTGAGTGAGTTCCTCACAAGCTACCAGTTGAACTTAAGCCAGATTGAGTAACTGCTTCTATCTGTCCATCGTGCTACCTACTTCGATGTAAAGTGAATAATGCTCTTTGCGGGCCTAGCCGTAAATGAACACTTTGGTTGGAAGGTTGCTCATGTTGATTATCGGAGTATGGCCCCAACAATGAATGTATGCTGGTCTGTGGGCCTAACCGAGAGTGCACGTTCCTCCGCGTTCTAAGACAAGAGTATAGGCTATCTCGGACACCCAATCGGGAGTGTACATTGCTAGAACACTCGATTCATGATTGGTCGAGTGGCTACTTGTCGGGATATTGCTGGAGAGGTTCGTCGTCTGCCCTTGTCCTACTTCTGGACACTTTGTTTGAGGTACGTTGCATCTCGGTGCGCTGCAAGAGCTAATTCACCAAGGTCGTCTGTTATGCAAGGGCGTTTGTTAACTCTATAACTTGTTGAGACAAGTGTGGTTCGCCATTTGGATTGGAAGAGCTTGGATGGTATGCATCTCATTGAGTAGTGGAAGTGTAATGGACTCCAAGCTCGAGCTTTGAATTGGGAAATGTCAAATCTGAGGAGAAATGGGGTAAAAATGCCTCTGGTTCAATCATCGATCCAGAAATTTGAAGCTGGGACGGTTGAACCGGTCTTGGACTGGTTTAGGCTGCTAGGAAGGCCACGGGAGTGGGCTGCTCCGTACACAGCGCGCGTGGGTGCTGGGCTTGGGCTCGGCTCAAGAGCGCGCTAGATTTATGTTGGGTCGCGGCTCAGGTTGGTTTACCTTGGTCTTGGGTTTGTATGGGCTAGAGTAACGCGGCTTGGGCCCTTTGGTCTTGAGCTCGACCTTGGAGCGTACTGGGCTCATGCTGGCCTTGGGCCCGCGAAAGCTACTCCAATTACCACAGCTACTTGGGCCTGTTGAATTTGGGTTGGTTGCCTTGTGGCACAGGCTTGGGTTGCTCACCATGGGCAGTGGGCTCGCCAAGGGTCGCTGTCGTGGTTGCTATAGTGGTGCCTCGTAGGGGTGGTGCTGCTCCACTCGTCGTCACATTGAGCCTCGTAGATCGCCATGGTCCAAATCCTTGAATGTAGGAACTTCTGTTCATTGTGGTTTCTGAATTTCTAGTCATTGTACTTTTCTTTTACATTTATTCAAAGAATTTTATAAAAAAAATTCTAGGAATAAGAACGTACGAAAAATCTATGAATGAAAAAGAAATGAGAAACTTTGAATGCAAGAGTCTTCTTTGAGCGTGTGAATCAAGACTCTCAATGAAAGCACCAATTTGTGGATGCAAATTTTCGTCTTCTTCTTCTTGGACGAAAATGCATATGTAAAACAATTAATACCTAAGATCAAGGCCAAAGACCTCACGCGCCTACGATGAATGGGGGGACTTTGGCAGAAGAATCTCCGATGCCAAAGTTAGAATTTGAGAGAGAAAGTGTTTTTAGAATTTTAGGAGCAGAATAAACTTAGGTTTTTGGAGAAATGATGGGCTATATATAGGGGTGTGGCCAGCCCTATTTGGAGAAATAAGGACCGGCCACTTATGGTAGTAATTTGGCTTTAATTGCAAGATATTATGCTACATAATATCTTGCAATCAAGTAGGTAATTAATCAATTAATTTTGACATTTAATCCCAATTTGAAAAGAATAATTGGGAGTTACCTTGTGGGTGAGGATTTGATGATGAGTGATGAGAAGGTTTTGAATAAATATCATTTTGATCAACTTTGACCTCAATTGAGCCGTTATTGTCCGTTGCATGCGCGTGGGAATCCTGGTGTGCCTTAAGGGTATTTTCGTCTTTTTATCCAAAAGTCCACGTGTCGCCTCCATAATTTTCTTGATTATTTTTTGCTCCACACAATAGGCACTAAGTTCATCAATCGTTATTTGCTTCAAAACCCTAAGGGTGCGTTTGTTGCATCAGACTGTCCCAGACTGGACAGCTGCAGGGACTAAGCTGGACTGGCTTAGACTAGACTAAGCTGGACTAACTTAGTGAAGCGTTTGGTGCAGTGTCGGACTAAGAAAAAGGATAATTAAAACAGTACTGTTACCAGTTTGATGTTTGCTTAGATTATGACTACATTATTGTTCTATTTTAATTGCTTTTTATATTAAAGATATTATTAAAATTAATAATATTTCTTGCCAATGAAAGAAACATACATGATTCAGGATGCGTTTGTTGTACCGGACTATCTCGAATTAGACTAACTTTCGGGACTAAATTAGACTGACTTGGCTTAGACTAACCTGGATAAGAATAGTGGAGTGTTTAGAGTTCAAATACTTCTTTTGTCATTCATTAATTCATTTTACTATTATTAATACACCTTTTTTTATCTTAAAAAAAAACAAAATACAACTATTTTTATTTGACTCTCTCCCCCCTCCGTCTCTCTCCCCTGTCTCTCTCTTTTCTTCATTCATTTGCTTTGGCTCTTCACACCCAGATTCGCTCCCAGTAAAACTCAAACCAGAAAAAATAAAACCCACATCTTTTCTTCTTTGCATTTGCTTTCTCTTGAATTCAAACCTATATTTTTCTTCTTTTTATTTACTTAATTTCTCTTCAAATCAAACCTAGAAAAATCCCCAATTTTCTTTTTCAATTTGCAGAGGCTTCGTCGGATCGTCGCATCTGCAAATTCATTTCAATCGACCTCTCCAAATCAACGTCAATCGATCTTGCAGAAGAAAGAGACAAACTTGTTGGCGCATCTTCCTGGCGAAGCTCTTGGCAAACTCGAGTAGGGCGCGACGGTTGGTGCGGGATCTAGAAGAAGAAGCAAGTTGAGGAAGACAAAGACAAAGTGAGTTGAGGAAGACGAAGACCAAGCAGACGAAGCGAAGCGATGGTCTTAGCAATCCCATCCTTTTTGGGCGGCCTCGCTAAGACCGGTTAGTGAAGAGTTTAGTCGGCACGAGTCCGATGTAGTTCCATTAAACACAATCTTGGCTCGCACCAAACACGAGATTAATATTCTTAGTAAGCCAGTCCAATCCAGTGATACTTAGTGAGTGCAAACAAACACGCCCTAAGGGTGTCTAAAGAAAATAATGGTTTTTCTTAAGAAATCACTAAGCCATTTGTGATAAAGAAAAATTTGTATCCGATCCCTAGTTTCTAATGTTCATTGATTAAGACATTATCAGTTTTCAGATTTTGATCAAAGTCCCTAGCATTAGTATATTAATGAATTACATGTCAGTTACATAATTTTTTTAAATAAAAATTAGTAATTGATCTAGAGTTTTAATACTCACACCCTTATTAAACTCCTACTTAATTTTCATTTCAAACAGTTCCAAAATATAAAAACTAAAATTAGAACAAGTTTGTACCCATCAAATTTTTTATCTTATATGTACACATTCATATAATTTTTCAATTTTTTCTAATCTTAAATGTACCAATTCTTAAATATACCAATTTGTTATATGAAAAATGTACCCTTTTTATATAAAATTCATTCAATCTTTTCTCTGATCCATTTTTTAAATTTATAAGGGTACATTCTATTTTGTTGATTTGAGAATGTATCCATGTCAAGTTTAATAAAAGAAATTTAATAATGTTATTGAGCCTAAAATCATTTTTTTTTTGTTTTTGAAAAATGTACCCATGTTTTGTTACAATAATATTTTGGTTAGTTTTGATGAACGTACTCTAGTCACATCCTAGCCCGGGCCCCCACCACATCTCAGGCTCGACTTCGCCATAGCACAATATTGTCCGCTTTGGGCCCTGACCACGCCCCCACAGTTTTGTTTCTGGGAACTCACACGAGAACTTCCCAATGGGTTACCCATCATGGGATTGCTCTCGCGCAAACTCGCTTAACTTCAGAGTTCTGATGGAACCCGAAGCTAGTGAGCTCCCAAAATGCCTCGTGCTAGGTAGAGATGAGAATATACATATAAGGCTTAGAAGATCCACTCCCCTGGGCAATGTGGGATGTTACAATCCACCCCTCTTAGGGGCCCTCGTTGACACACTTCCGGCCAGGGATTGGCTCTGATACCAAATTGTCACGTCTCAGCCCGGGCCCCCAACACATCTCGGGCTTGACTCCACCATAGCACAATATTGTCCGCTTTGGGCCCCGACCATGCCCTCACGGTTTTGTTTCGAGGAACTCACACGAGAACTTCCCAGTGGGCCACCCATCCTGGGAATGCTCTCGCTTGATCTTGCTTAACTTCGGAGTTCCTATGGAATCCGAAGCCAATGAGCTCCTAAAAGGCCTCGTACTAGGTAGAGATGGGAATATACATATAAGGCTTACATGATCCACTTCCCTGGGCGATGTGGGATGTTACAACAATCCACCCCTCTTAGGGGCTTGATGTCCACGTTGACACACTTCCAGGCAGGGATTGGCTCTGATACCAAATTGTCACATCCCGGCCTGGGCCCCCACCACATCCCGGGCTCGACTCCACCATAGTACGATATTGTCCGCTTTGGGCCCCAATTACGCCTTCACGGTTTTGTTTCTGGGAACTCACACGAGAACTTCCCAGTGGGTCACCCATCATGGGAATGCTCTCGCGTGATCTTGCTTAACTTCGGAGTTAGTGAGCTCTTAAAAGGCCTCGTGCTAGGTAGAGATGAGAATATACATATAAGGCTTACAGGATCCCCTTCCCTGGGCTATGTGAGATGTTACGGTATCAATGTATATATATACCCAATATATTGGAGAATATAATTTATCTTTAACATTTTTTTTAATCCCATAAATTATGGGTCTTAAATAAAATCTCATTAATATAAATAACTACAGATTTCATTTTTAATTTTAAAATATTATAACTTACATAGAAATACATTATTACATTAATGTCAGGGACTTCGATAAAAAAAATAAAAGCCACAAAGGTTTTAGTAAAAGAATATTGGTATTTAGGGACTGCATCCAAAGTCTTCCTTGTGATAATTTTATAGATGAGTATAAAAATTATTTAAAAAAAAAATAAAAATGATGGTTGTCCATAGATAAATTTTGGATATACCAAGAACAACTCTATTTACATAAAATTGGTTCATCTTCGTGTGGAGTATTATTAGTTTATTATATTAATGACGGTTGGGTAAATTTTTTAACATAATTGTTGAAGATGCCACAATAAATTTGTTCTATTTAATTAATGGCGTGTTTACGTAAGGGGAATACAACGAGGGGAATGGGAATTGCACATAATTCAACCGATTCAAGTGTTTACCAACACTTGGGGGAATGAAAGCATTCGTGGGACCCATTTAAAATGGGGAATCAGGTTACTATTTTTTCCGGAATTGGATTACCGAACAATGGGTAGTAATCTAACTTTGGGAGAAAGCCTCAATCCAAAATAAACTTTTCTACCCCAAACTACCCTTCTCTCACCTCTATCTCTATTTCTCTATGTCAAAGAAAGGTGATACATATTTCATGGCTTGCGAGATTGTGCAGGTTTCATGACCAAAATCAGAAGGGAAGAAGATAGGAGATTTTGGATTTCAGTTTTGATCTTACGTCGGTTGGCGATGACCAAAATCAATTCGATTCATCCACCGACTTGATCTCGTTGTGACCCGAATTAAACATTTACAAAATCAAGAATAGGTGGAGAGAGATGAATTTGCAGGAGGGAGAGGGAGAGAGAGAGAGAGCGCGCGCAAGGGGATGGTGACATGGGAGATGGCTGGTGGTTACAGGAAAGGCAATGGCTATGGGTTAAAGGGTGGGGAAGAGGGATTGGGTCACGATAGAAAATGAAAATACGGGAAAGATAGAGATGGGGTAGTAGAGGTCTCAACAAAATATTAGAAAAGAAAAATATGAAAGTTTACTTAAAAAAAAAGTATTATCTGTACTAAAAAAAATAATTAAAAGTAATTAGCATATAAAAAAGATTAGTTAAAATAGGGGTATTTTAGTAATCACATTAATTTTCATTCCGATTCATGTGAATTAGTAAACGATTTTAATAGATCAATGTCACTTATATTCTGATTCCAGACAGTTTAAGTAAACAACTTCAACAGAAATCTGATTTTGATTCCACTTCATTCCAATGGTGGTGGTCTCGAGCCTTAGTTGTTTGTCGTGTTGCCGGAAAATGGCCAGAAAACTTGCGGCCTGCTTGAATTTCGATCCTAAATATCGGGGATGAGATTTATGACAAGGGTAAGTGTTTTAGACTCGTGAGGACGAGATGAAATTGGTGGTGGCTTCAATTTGGACAAAGTTGGTCGGGATGACAGTGCACCGTGTGTGCATAGTGAGAAGGGGAGAGAGAGTGCATAAGGGAGAAAGTGAGAGAAAAGAGAGTGTGTGGGGGAGAAAGAGTAGAGAGAGAAATTAGAAAATGGGAGCAAATAATCCATTTATATGTGGGTATTTCAGCTTAGAAATGATAAATGATTATTCAAGTGAATGCTAAGCCAGCATAGTCCCATTAGGATTTTGTCTCAACATGCTTATTTATCAAAAAGGCTTTATCTATAAATATATAAGGCTTTGCAAAATTGAAAGCCCTTTCAACTCAACAAATAACTTAACACGCTCTATGCGAAACCCTCTCACAACCTTGAGAAAAACACTAAATCTCCCAACTCTCTCGTCAACGCATCTTTAGTTTGGATTAACAACATTGTGCTGACAACTGCTGACATGTTCGGTTTGGATTAACAACACTGGATCTGTAGAACCAAATGATCAAGAAACACCTTTAGTTTGGAATAACAACACTACTTCTAGTCAATTGGTTATCTATCTAAGTCTTGATAGACGACAAATTCCGAATTCTCTAGTCTAAAGAGGTCATCTCATCAACTTTGGGAAAGTGAGGTGTTCCCAGATTACCTCTTGTTCGACACAATGAAGCTGAGCCAGTTAATGAACTTCGTAGTGATCTGGTAACCCTGTCTTCAGGTTCTAGAATCAAGGGTCGAGACTCATTCCTTCATCGATAGTAATCGCTTTGGTGCAAAAGTCATTAGCACATTTAACACCATTATCATCTTCATTCAACTCGCTCGACCGAGCTCGGTTGCAAGTTTGCATGCCCACATCCACAAGAAGGATGTAGTTGGCTTATAGTGACTCAACCTGGATGCCACGTAGGCTTTGTAATTTTTAGGGTCAACATTTTGGCACGCCCAATGAGGCTAGTGCTAGAATAACTATGAAGTTCATGACCATCGAAAGGAAAATCATCTGCAACTCAGATATCCGTAAATTAGACGTTTGCAAACTAGGCAATCGTGCATGCTGGTGTGGAATAGGCACAAGATCATCCTGGTGTTGTCACATCAGACACCACGGCAAGCCGAAAGGTAGAAATAAACCTTAAAGGCCATAACCTATCAATAATGTATGTACGAGAGAACAACAAGACCCCTCGATTTTGAACTTCGAGAAGACATGATCAAAGAATGAGATGAAAAAGATGATGAAAAGAATGTAAAGAAAACTATGTATGGAATATGTCAATTAAGTTCCAATAACATTTTGCAACAGAATTGTAGTACAACTAATTAAAGGCGTTTGATTATGTAATCTAAGATCTTAAATTCTATTCTCCCCTGCAACGACAATGCTTTGCAAAAAAAATTAAGGATAACAAGGTACTTGAAATTGGGTACTAGGCAGAATATTCTGCAAATAAATAATTTAACTTTCCACAGTAGACTAGTCAAACGAGCTACTCAACTAACTACAAGCTAGTCAGTGATAAATAGTGCAGCTACAAGAATAAAACCTAACCGACCAATTTGTTCAACTAATCAGAGTCTGCCCAGATTAATTTTACAATAATGATTCCTAATCTTGAACACATTTACATATTAGTTTATTATGCAAACAACAATGACAAAGCAATTATGAATTAAAGTATGTTGGATTAAATACTCAAGCTCACCAGTCAACTAAGTGCAGATTCGTCAATTAATCAAACGCAAATCTACGAATCAACCTTAGTTCACTACAAGTTATCATAGTCAATAACAATTCAGTTTATTGCTCATAATATGCAGTGTAAACTTAGTTTCTAACGCATATCAAATAATAATTCATAAGATGCGTGAAGCATATGAAAGTAAATAAGATATGTAGCCAAGTTTAAGAGACAAAGAACGCAAGAAGTTTTTGGCTGGAAAAACCCACTAGTGTAAACCGAGGAATCTCCACTGAGTCCAATCCACTAGTGTAAACAAGATTCTTACAAAGTACCACGCAAAGCTCAATTCCTAAATCCCTATCTATGGAGCAGCTTTACCTTTGTGCAACCTTGCCTTACAGGAGATGAACCCCTTCGGTTTTGACTAAGTGGTAGCTCCTTTTGAGCTCTTCACTTTGTGGCACCGAAATCAAATCAACTTATGCAAATGATGTTATGATGAAGTTGATGCAAATTTGGATTCGATGTTTAGTCAGTTTCACTAGTCAAATACTTGAAAGATGAAACTTGATGTGAATCCAAAAACAGGTTAGTTTAAAGATTTAAAACTTGAAAAACTTGACCACAAAATTAAAACAAAAAAAATGAAGACAATGATACCCTAATTGCAATGATTGGGTGTTTGATGCATGAACATGGTTTTGTGGCTAGGGTTTCAGTGAAGAACACAAAAGGTAGCTTAAATCTAAAATCAACTCATTTATGAAAATGTAAAACTCCTAGCCAAAACAAATGAGCATATAAAACGAATTTAAGCAAGCAATTTCAAAGATAGATTTAGAATATTTGATGAAGAATATTACCCATAACATATGCTTGATTCTCTTAGGAGATCTGAGATGGAGATGAAAAATAAAGCTTTAAAAAATTTCCAATCTCAAACCCCAAAGACAAATGAACCCTAGATTAGCTTTTAAAGAGGGCTTGATGTTCATATCAGAAAGGTGACCAGGAAAGCCATGTGTCATGTGCAAAATCAATTTGGAAAGATCTAGGGTTGAAAATCTATTTTTAGGAAAAAGCTATCAGATGGCCCATGTGGGTTGTCTTAAAGAGTGTCCTCAGCTTGCTTGAAAGCAGGGATAGGTTTTGACTAGACAGAATGAACTAGAAATAATGGCATGAAACATATGTATGAACAAACCTTTGATGAGATAAGTTAAGCTCTTGAAATGATATCTCCAGCAGCATGATCCCAAAAGTAGCATTTTAACCCTAAAACTAACTAGAGCGTGTGTGGTACAATTTACAATATTTGACAAGAAAGCCAAACAGTAAAACTAGACTTCACAGTACTTATAGAAGTAAAGAGATGTTCTTTTATATCATCCTTCACTTTCTTTTCAAATAAAAAGTCTACTTATTTTCCCATTGAAATGGGTTTCTTCCTAGTACACATGAGTTTCATTTTTTATTTTCAAAAAAGAATTTTGTACAACAAATGGGAAAATAGTGAATGTTGAAGGCAAAATCTTTAGGAAGAGGAAAGAGAGATCTCTGAACAAAGTCACAACGCGAGCGAAGATGAAAATTTCATTTTCATTTTATATTCTTTAGTTTTGATCTCATTTATTGACATGATTGATTAAAAATTATTAGGTAAAGTACAAAAACTACCTCAACTATTGGTGTCACGACACTTTCATATCTCATCTTTTAAAATTGACAATGTCATACCTCATCTTTAGAATTTGGTCCAATGATATACCTTCCGTTACTTGGCCGTTTAGTTTTCAGTTAAATGCTGACGTGGCTTGATCCAGATCCCACTTTCTATTAAAAAATTAAAAAAATATTATTAAAAACTAAAAAAAATCATTTAATAATTTCTAAATATTAAAATAATAATAAAAAGTTTTAAAAAAAAAAAACTTATGTTCGTTCCCTCCCCCCTTCTCTCTCTTTTCCCCATCTTCATCTTCTTCTCCCTTCCAATTCCCTTCCTGCAACCCAGAAAAAAATGAGGAAGAAGAAGAAGAAAAAAAAAACAAAAAATACCAAAACTGAATCTGCAACGAAGAAAGAAGAAGAAGAAGATCCCCCATCTTCATCTTCTTCTCCCTTCCAATCCCCTTCATGCAACCCAGAAAAAAAAAGGAGGAAGAAGAAGAAGAAGAAAAAAAAAATCGAAATCGAATCTGCAACGAAGAAAGAAGAAGAAGAAGAGGATCTTCTTCTCCCTTCCAGCCCCCTTGCTGCAACCTAGAAAAAAAAGGAGGAAGAAGAAGAAAAAAAAAAACCCGAAACCGAATCTGCAACGAAGAAAGAAGAACTTCTTCTTCCTTCCTGCAACCCAGAAAAAAAGGAGGAAGAAGAAGAAGAAGAAAACGAAATCGAATCTGCAATGAAGAAAGAAGAAGAAGAAGATCCCCCATCTTCATCTTCTTCTCCCTCCCAGACCCCTTCCTGCAACCCAGAAAAAAAGGAGGTAGAAGAAGAAGAGAAAAAAAAAACGAAACCGAGATCTGCAACGAAGAAAGAAAAAGAAGAAGTCTTCTTCTTCCTTATAATCCATTTCCTGCAACACAAAAAAAAAGAGGAAGAAGAAGAAAAAAGAAAAAAAAAAGGAAACTGAATCTGCAACGAAAGAAGAAGGAGGAGGAGGAGGAGGAGGAGGAGAGAAGAAGAAAAAACAAAAAACAAAATATAAAGCCCAAATCTGCAAAAGAAGGAGGAAGAAGAAGATGGGAGAGAAGAGAGAGAAACAGGGGGGAGGAGGAGGAGGAGGAGGAGGAGGAGGAGGGGGAGGGGGGAGGAGAGAAGAAGAAAAAAAAAACAAAAAAAAAAACCCAAATCTGCAAAAGAATGAGGAAGAAGAAGAAGATGGGAGAGAAGAGAGAGAAACAGGGGGGAGGAGGAGGAGGAGGAGGAGGATGGGGAGGGGGAGGAGAGAAGAAAAAAATAAGCCCAAAACTGCAAAAGAAGGAGGAAGAAGAAGATGGGAGAGAAGAGAGAGAAATAGGGGGGAAAAGAAGAAGGAAGAAGAAGAAGATGGGAGAGAATGGGAGAGAAGAGAGAGAAACAGGGGGGAAAAGAAGGAGGAAGAAGAAGAAGATGGGACATAAGAGAGAGGAACAGGGGGGAAGGGAATGAAAATAATTTTTTTTTAACTTTTTTTTTTATTTTAATATTTAGAATTTATTAAATGATTTTTTTTAGTTTTTAATAATATTTTTTAATTTTTTAATAGAAAGTGGGATCTGGATCAAGCCACGTCAGCATATAATTGAAAAATAAACGGCCAAGTAACGGAAGGTATAACATTGGACCAAATTCTAAAGATGAGGTATGACATTGTCAATTTTAAAAGATGAGGTATGAAAGTGTCGTGACACCAATAGTTAAAGTAGTTTTTTGTACTTTACCCAAAATTATTTATAGCGACAAGATTTTTTACTTATAATTCCAAGGGGAAAAACCAACTAACTTATTCCACATTTACGATATGAGACATTAAAGAAGTACATAGAGGTGAGATTTGTTGCTATGGGAGGCAGGGCAGATTAAAAAAATGACAATTATTTAAAGTGACTATAATTATTCGCAGTTCTTAGAAAAATATAGTTGACGTCAATATGGTTGAAAGTTTTTGGCAAAGAAATAATAATATAAAAAATACTCCTATTTTATGTTTTGAAGAGTACTTATGTTAGTACATAAAAAAATTGTAGACTTAGTCCAATCGAGAAATCATTAATCTGGACATTTCAGGAATAAACCTCCATTATCAAAAGTTGTCCATAATTTGCGTAAAATACCCTAAAATACCCTGATATCTAAGAAGATTATACGACTAAGCATAAATCGAGAGAAATTATGATAAGAAATGGAGTAGGTGGAAGGAAAAAAACATGGATGCGATATGAATCTAGCGGTATATGTTAATCTAAATATGAGAACTTTAAATACAATTATGTGATAACAAATTATACACAAAACTTACCACTTAACAAATTTTGAGTGGTTGTTAGTGTCACTTAGCACAGTCGGTTAAGTCCTACATAAGTATTTTAAATTAGGGTAATGCTAGGGATCCCGCACTTTTAGGCCATATGTTGTAGATCACATGATATGACGGTTGATAGTTGAATTTTTTCTTTAATGATTTAAAGAAGAAATCCAATCATCAAACCCACACCATATGGTCTACAAAATATATTTCAAGTAGATGGTTTCTCTAGCATTACTCAAAATGAAATTCAACCATTAACGTCACATAACATAGTTTATAAATGGATGAAGTGCCAATTTAGTCCCTGAACTAGCACCTTAGTAAAAGTTAGGTCTCTGAATTTATTTTTCGGTAAAATAAGTCCCTAAATTCATTAAAAAAAATGTTAACTTCAGCCGTACTATTATATTCAAAGTTATTTTATCCAATTTTTTTGTCAATTTAAATCACTTGATACACTTTAGAGTGTAATACCGTCATTTTTCACCTATATAGGTTGCAAATCTAACGTCTAATTTACCCTCCAAAGTTAACTTCATACATTATTTTTTTATGAAAAAAATACCAATCTACCCTCTATGTGTATCACGTGCAAGTAATGTGTTTTAAATTGACGGAAAATTGAATATTGTAGTTTGAAATATAATATTAGGGATGTAATTGGCATATTTTTATATTTTAAGGACTAATTTTTTTGAAAAAATAGTTTAAAACTTAATTTTCACTCAGATTTATTATTTAGGAACTAAATGGGAAATTTGGAAAAATAACCAAATTTTGGACTCTGTATAATCACTTTTCAAAATTTCTGATATTATTAACCAAAATGTGATATGAAAGTACTAATTTGTCCTTAATGACTAAAATTCTTGAACAAGGGTTTGTAATTGTAAGAGCAAGTCCACCCCACACAATTTAGCCTGGCACCCAGCCCAAGCTAGGCAACAGACCAGCCCATTTCGGACAAACCCAAAGGCCGGCCTATTTGGCTAGTGCGTGCAGCACACTCGTGACTGGGCGCAAGTAAGAGACAAGGGTGCAGGCGACGGGGCCCGCTTGTCAACCCACTTGTGTTCACCCAGATTAGGGCTATGTGGCCCTCCTCAATGCCGTTGGATTTCCAACGATAAAAAAATTTAAATTTGACTTTTAAAAAGGACCGTCTGATCACAGATCAACGGTCCACGTTTTTTTCACAAAAAATAAAAATAAAAATAATAAAAAAAGGCCCAACGGTCAGAAATATGACGGTTGGCCACGTGGCAACTCCTTGGCTCTTGGATTTGAATATTTTTCAAATCCAACAGTCCAGATTAATTAACTATATTAAAAATTATTAAAAATTATAAAAAAATACAGAAAAATTATTAAAAAAATACATAAAATTTAAAAAAAATACAATTTTTTTTTAAAAATGTTATTATTTTTTCTATAAATACCTAACCCTCATCTTCCACCTTACACCACATTTCAATATTTTCTACACTTTCTATACTATCTACATTTCAATATTTTATACACTTTGAGAGAAAAAAATGTCTTCGTGGAAGCTCATTGAAGATGTTACGTTGTGTGAATGTTGGGTTCACACTACTCATGACACTATTCACAAAATAGTACGTTCGGATAATGACACGTGGCGTGACGAGATTGGTTAAAAATCCTATCTGAAATTAAAACTATTTTATTTTTTTATTCTTTTAGAAAAAATTTAAAATGGGCTAGATGCCAGCGCATTTTGTAGGGGTGGAGATCGTTTGTGCCATCGCATTTTTCACTGGGTGCCAACGCATTTTTTTAGAGGTGGAGATGCATTGGCCTATTACTGTTCATTGGAGTATGTTACTATTCACTGAAGTGGATAAATGGGCTGGATGCTGGCACAAAGTCCTTAGGGGTGGACTTGCTCTAAGGGTCTCTTTAGCCGTCGCCATGACTTTAATTGTTCTACAACTTGAGTACAGCAGTTATGGGTTCCTACCTGAGCAATATTGTAGAGGGTGTGATATCCACACACCTCTTTTTACTTCTCACACACCCTTCTAATTTTCTGCCGTCGGATCAAATGAATTGAAGAAAATCAACAGATATAAATTAACAAAGGGTGTATGAGAAGTAAAACATGGTGTGTGGATAACACACCCCTATTGTATGCGAGGGAGGCATAATTTAAAGCTAAAACTTATCCATATATCCATACATACACATGTGATACACACACACACACATATACAAGAAGAAAATGAATAGGAATATTGTCGGGGAAACTGAATTTTCATACTGTTAAAGAAGAAGAGGAGGAGGAAATGGTTCGTATTTGGGCGTTGGAGGATAGCAAGAGAAGATCGGTGTTAATATAAGAGGTTGTGGTGGCAGCGGCGTTTGGGTGTCGTGGAGGCAAGAGCATCAGCCAGACTCAAAGGGCCCCCCCCCAACTCATATCCAATTTTCCACAGCCGCGACCTACATTGCCCTCCCACTCTTAGTAGATCCTCAATCCCATTCTTCACCAGACCCTCCTCTTCCTCCTCCAGTGAAGTATAATGGGACAAAATGTTTGGTATTTCGTACGGAGAGCTCTTTCTCCTCATCGGCGCCATCGTTGCTTTAGTTGGCACAACATAACTACTACTTCGTTCACGGTTAAGACCAGAAAGATGATGATTTTAGTTATTCAGGGTAAATTAATACTTTCATACCAAATTTTAGTTATAATTATCATAATTTTTAAATAATAATTATAATTCTAAATAGAATTAAAATTTAGATTACTTTTCCAAATTTCTCCTAACTAAATTGAAAATTTACTTTTTATAACATAGTCTAAAAACTTTATCTCGCTTTTTCCATCATATCTCACTGTTTCCCTGCAGCTCAACCTTTGAGTTTCACGCCATCGTTAAACCTTTTAACAGCAACTAAACGTGGAAAAAGAGAATAGTTTTGCTTCACCATAAAAAGTATTTTCTTTTTCCACACTTCCACAAACATCCCCCCTTCTCTCTTCTCTCTTGTATTTCCTCTCTCTCTCTCTCTCTCTCTCTCCCCACTTCTCAGTGTTCTCATTGGTGGTTTATTCAGTACAACAGCCTGTGAACTCTATCTACCGAGAGATTTTTCAGTGTGATAGACCTACGGAATGATACATTACGTATCATTATACAAATAGTAAAATATATGTTTTAAAAAGTTAATAACTTAAAAAATAAAAATTTCCCCTACACATGATTTATCATCCATATTCCTATCACAATAAAAAATTTCTCCAAAATTTCCCCAATCTACTCATCCAAATACAGCACCAAGACCAACACCCCTTCCCCGAGTTTCATTCAGACTGGTAAATAAATATGTAACCACGTAAGTAAGAACTATAAAAACATCAACAAATCCCCTTTCACCTAAATCAGCAAACAAACCCTTTACCTCTTTTAGCTTTATCCTTTTCTTTTCTCCAATTGGTTGGAAGCATTTCTTTCCCTCTGAGTCTTGTTGGTGTTGAAACTCTGGATCTGATTAAGAATCTAAAGATGGAGATGGATGCTGGGTCTCTTTCTCTCCTTTGATATCTCTCTCTCTCTATCTCGAAAACTTTCACTTCAATTTGACGGTTTGCCTTTGCCCCCCACATACTCCAAAGATGTTTAGCTAAATTTGGCAACATGCCGCCAGTTCTCGCACTGGATCTGTCCCTCTCCAATTAAGCCTATCCTTCATTTGCTTGTAATTTCTTTGCCTTTTCTGGTCAGTTTTTGGTTGATTATATTCTCTGACTCAAACATCTAAAGCCTTAACGAAAGCAAAACATTCCATTCCAAAAAAAGCTATAATATTCTTATTATTTTTAATTTTTTTTCTTCAGGAGAACCAGAAGAAGAAGAAGAAAAGGAAGATCGAATTAATTTAACTGAAGATTAAGAGATGGCGAGGGAGAAAATTCAGATCAAGAAGATCGACAACGCCACGGCGAGGCAGGTGACCTTTTCCAAGAGGAGAAGAGGCCTTTTGAAGAAGGCCGAGGAGCTCTCCGTTCTCTGCGATGCCGATATTGCTCTTATCATATTTTCTTCCACCGGAAAGCTCTTTGAATACGCCAGCTCTAGGTCTCCCTCTCACTCTCTCACTCACACACATACACAACTTTTTTTCTGTAATTTTTTTAATAATCATTCTAAAGTTTGATTATATAAAGTTAATGGGAAGATGAAGGAGGAGAAGACTCACTTGAATGGGAAGAAGAAACAGGCTAGCTAGATGTTCAAATGATATATATGATTGAAGGGTCTTCATTTGTAGTGCAAGTTGGATGTGGATGTTATTTGTCTTGTTTGTTATAGTGTTGGATCTCAAAAAATAATAAATCATATATGCATTAAACAAATAAGGCTTTATTATTAATACCCTAAAAAAAAGGCTATATTATGAATTTAATTTATTGGGGTCTAAACCTACTGCTGTTTCTGATAACTTCAGAAGTGTTGTTTTGTTCAGTCATGACTGGACTGCTTCATTAAGTTGCCAGTGACTTGCTTCCATTTACTTTTACTCTCTCTTTCTCTAGTATGATTTCTTCAAGGAAAATTGTTGTATACTTCTTGGATGTTAATTATCCTTAATAGTTTGGTTGTGTTTTAATTTATTAGTTCCTATTACTTTGCCTGTGTTAGAACCAACTTGACCATAGGTTGTAATACAAACATGATGAAAGAATACAAATTTGGTAAATCAGGACTAAATTTGGCTTTCCAAAATTGAATTAGGAGGCTAATGGGGTGACATTATACTTAGAAGTTATATAATCAACTCCAGCCAGCTATTACTATAACAGCCAATTTTTAACCTTTTATGTTTGTTTGACATCATAGAAAACTCTCGTTCATGAAATTTGAACCAGGACCTCCTTCAACAAGGAGACTAGATACCATTAGAGCCAGTTCAACTTCAACTATTTTCGAGTAATTTCCGTCTATCAGGTTTTGTTCCATTGCTTATGATGTAGTCCAACTCCGCCTATGTCTTACATGGCCGGTCCCAAGCCCGGATAAAGGAGGAGGGGGAGGGCGTCAGGTAGTCGACAGCCGGCACTCCATGATCACGTCGAATCCTTATGAAAATGAATCCAGAACAAAATCGCGCTAAAGCTAGGGCGTCACCCGTAAGTGGCGCGCTGTGTGGCCTGAGCACAGTGATAAGTGAGCAAGGGTCGCTGTATCTCCATCGGCACCCGGATGCAGTGTTAAATGAGCAAGGGGGCCATAGAAACTTCTTTTCGAACGACTCCACTCAAAGTTGTTTGGGAGCATATGCTCCTATCAACTTTACCCGGGACACACAAAAGAAGTACTTTGATCCTATTAGACGGGGGAGGGTGAAGAAGCTAGGACAGAAGGGTAGAGTTCAAGAGAGCAAAATGCGTTTAGGAACGTGGAATATAGGAACCTTAACGGGAAAATCTATGGAAGTAGTGGAAGTTATGGTGAGGAGAAGGATAAATATTATGTGCCTACAAGAAACTAAGTGGGTTGGTAGTAAGGCAAAGGATCTAGAAAACTCAGGGTTTAAACTTTGGTATTCGGGCACAAATAGAACGAGAAACGGTGTTGGCATCATCGTGGACAAGACCTTGGTACAAGATGTTGTAGATGTCAAGAGGGTAGGAGATAGAATCATGGCAATCAAGATTGTAATAGGACAAGAACTTATCAATGTGATTAGTGCGTACGCACCTCAAGTAGGGTTGGATACGAGTTCGAAGGAGAAATTTTGGGAAGATCTTGGAGACTTGGTGCAAGGAATTGCTCAGACGGAGAAGTTATTTATAGGAGGAGATTTAAATGGACACGTGGGCAGGGAGACAGGCAACTATGGAGGTTTTCATGGTGGCCATGGTTTTGGGGAGAGAAACGAGGATGGGGAAGCTATCTTGGATTTTGCAATGGCATATGATCTCTTCTTAGCCAACACCTTCTTTAAGAAGAGAGAAGAACATGTGATCACCTACAAGAGTGGGTCGTCAAAAACACAAATAGATTTTCTTCTAATGAGGAAAGGGGATCGTATAACTTGTAAGGATTGCAAAGTTATACCAGGAGAGAGCGTGGCTAATCAACATCGCTTGTTGGTGATGGATGTACATATCAAAAGAGTAAGACAAAAGAACAAGACTTGGAAGTGCCCAAGGACTAGATGGTGGAATCTAAAAGAAGAAAAACAAGCCATTTTCAAAGAGAAGGTAATCACCCAATGTGTGTGGGATAGAGAGGGGGAAGCTAGCCAAATGTGGGATTCCATGGCTAGTTGTATCCGAAAAGTAGCAAAAGAGGTATTAGGAGAGTCCAAGGGCTTTGCCCCACACCAAAAGGAATCTTGGTGGTGGAATGAGGAGGTACAAACAAAGGTGAAGGCTAAGAAGGAATGTTGTAAAGCCTTATACAAGGAGAGGACTGATGAAAATGGTGAAAGGTATAGAAAAGCGAAGCAAGAGGCGAAGAAAGCTGTCAGAGAAGCTAAGTTAGCGGCTTACGACGATATGTATAAACGACTAGATACCAAAGAAGGAGAGTTGGATATCTATAAACTATCTAGAGCAAGGGAAAAGAAGACAAGGGACCTAAACCAAGTGAGGTGCATCAAGGATGAGGATGGAAAGGTTCTTGCTACAGAGAACGCGGTTAAAGACAGATGGAGAGGTTATTTTCATAATCTTTTCAATGAAGGACATGAAATGAGTGCTTCTTTAGGGGAGTTGAGTAACTCAGAAGAGTGTAGAAACTACTCTTTTTATCGTCGAATCCGGAAGGAAGAAGTGGTTGTAGCTTTGAAGAAGATGAAGCATAAAAAAGCAATAGGCCCAGACGATATACCAATCGAAGTGTGGAAACTTTTGGGAGAGACAGGTATAACATGGCTCACTGACCTTTTCAATAGGATTTTGAAAACGAAGAAGATGCCAAATGAGTGGCGAATGAGCACTTTGGTGCCTATCTACAAGAATAAGGGCGACGTACAAAATTGCATGAACTATAGGGGTATTAAGCTAATGAGTCATACAATGAAGCTCTGGGAGAGAGTCATTGAGCATAGATTAAGGCAAGAGACACGGGTTTCGGACAACCAATTCGGGTTCATGCCAGGGCGCTCAACCATGGAGGCAATCTATCTCTTACGAAGATTGATGGAAAGATATAGAGATGGGAAAAAGGATTTACACATGGTCTTTATAGATTTGGAAAAAGCGTATGATAGGGTCCCAAGAGACATTCTTTGGAGGATTTTAGAGAAGAAAGGAGTACGAGTAGCATATATCCAAGCTATAAAGGATATGTATGAAGGAGCAAAGACTGCCGTAAGAACTCATGAAGGACAAACCGAAAGCTTTCCCATAACTGTAGGATTACATCAAGGCTCATCCTTAAGTCCTTACCTTTTTGCGTTGGTAATGGATGAGTTAACACGACATATTCAAGATGATATTCCTTGGTGTATGCTTTTCGCAGACGATATAGTGTTGATAGATGAAACTCAGGAAGGGGTAAATGCAAAGCTTAACCTTTGGAGAGAAGTGTTGGAATCTAAAGGTCTTCGCCTAAGCCGATCAAAGACAGAATATATGGAGTGCAAGTTCAGTGCAAATGGAGGCCAAAACGAGTTAGGGGTGAGGATCGGAGATCAAGAAATACCAAAGAGCGACCGTTTTCGTTACCTAGGATCTATCTTGCAAAAGAACGGAGAATTAGATGGAGATCTCAACCATAGAATACAAGCTGGATGGATGAAGTGGAAGAGTGCATCCGGCGTGTTGTGTGACCGCCGTATGCCACTGAAGCTCAAGGGAAAATTTTATAGGACGGCAATAAGGCCGGCGATGCTGTATGGCACAGAATGTTGGGCGGTGAAACATCAACACGTACACAAAATGGGTGTAGCGGAGATGAGGATGCTTCGTTGGATGTGTGGGCACACGAGAAAGGAAAAGATTAGGAATGAGGATATCCGGGGTAAAGTAGGAGTAGCCGAAATTGAAGGAAAGATGAGAGAAAATCGGTTACGGTGGTTTGGACATGTGCAAAGAAGGCCTACTGACGTTCCGATTAGAAGATGCGACTATGGGACAGAGGTGCAGGGCCGAAGGGGTAGAGGAAGACCTAGGAAAACTTTGGAAGAGACTCTAAGAAAAGACTTAGAGTACTTGGATCTAACGAAGGACATGACACAGGATCGAGCACAATGGCGTTCTAAGATTCATATAGCCGATCCCACTCAGTGACTTGGATTTTCCAAGTCTCCAACCGAGAAGTTTTCCTCATTCGGGAAATTAAGAGAACACTACCCCAACCTACATGCTCCACTCAGAAACCTTCAACATACAAGCTTTAACAAAAGAAAATTCAAAGAACTTAGCGAAGAAGGCTTTGGTGTATTTAACACAATACGTTGAAATGAAGGAAAGCTTATTTATTGATATCCCCGATAAGCTACAAATATGTACATATACATGAGTCAAAATAAGCACACAAGAGGGAGCCTTCACAAAGGTTGCTTAGGAGAAGTCTCAGCAGTCGGTAGAGCCCCAGAAAGAGAAGGCATCGGAGGGGGATCATTTGGAGCCTCAGTACTGGACAGAACCCTAGAAGGAGGAGGCATCAGAGGTTGATCATTTGGAGCTTCATTACGCGGTACAGCCCCAGAAGACGAAGGCAATAAATGCCTTTGGAACAAACCCACAAATCTCTGATGATCAAGTAAAACCTGACCATCAGTTTCCTTCATCTGGTCAAGCTTCCTCTTCATGTTTGTAGCATAGTCATGTGCGAGCCGGTGCAACTGTTTATTCTCATGCTTGAGCCCTCTAATCTCCTGTTTGAGACTCATCACTTCAGCCGCCAATGATTCAACTTGGCGGGTTCGAGCAAATAGGCGTTGGGCCATATTAGACACAGAACCTGCACACTGAACACTGAGAGCCAGCGAATCCTTAACAGCTAACTCATCAGACCGTTTGGAAAGTAGTCTGTTATCTTTGGGAGTGAGAAGGTTCCTGGCCACCACCGCAGCGGTCATATCATTCTTCATCACGGAATCCCCAACGGTAAGAGGACCAGTAGGGGAGACGAAGGATGGGCGCCATATGTTGTCTGGAGAAGGCGGGGCTGCCTCTTCAACAAGGTTCAAGTCAAAACGACGGTCGGAGGGGCCAGACATTTTCAAAGGTGTTGAAGAGAGAAGAGGTCGGACAAATCAAGATCTTAGAAGTGCAAGAATGAAGCTTCTACTGGTGGAGATTCAAGTGTGCTTTGGAACTTAATGCCAGCCCCTATAAAAATCTGCACTCGACGAAGCTTCAGAAATCGAAGAGGCGCCTGCTCAGAAATCGAAGAGGCGTTTGCTTTCTCAAAAGCTGGGCTGCTTAGAGATCACGAGGGTTGATCTCAGAAATCGAAGAGGCGTTTGCTTTCTCAAAAGTTGGGCTGCTCAAAGACCACGAAGGCAGATCTCAAAAATCGAAGAGGCGCTCGCTTTCTCAAAAGCTGGGCTCCCCAGAGACCACGAGGGCCGATATCAGAAATCGAAGAGGCACCTACTTTTCCAGCCTTTTCCAGCCTTGTCAGCACCTGTCACACGCACACTCAGTTTTGCGGAAATTATGGGCATTCTGTCAAAGACTTCTGGGGAAGTAGAAAACACATGAATCTTACTGTTCAATCACCCACTTCCCACACGCAACAATAGCTCATGGGTACCACAGATAACTTTGCCAAAGTTCTCTGCCAAAGTTGAGCACGTGAAGCTTGCAGCTCCCACTACATCGCTCTGACCAAGAAGGGTAAAAGAATAGCAAAGAAACAGCACTAACAAAGTTTAGACCCATAAATTTTGAAGGTCTAGCTACCATATTATTACCCACAAGGGTAAAGGAACAGTACCACTGCTGGATAATTGGAAAGTCCCTGTGTGTCAACCTCTGTGCTTCGTGGCAAGGTAGACTAGCAAACATGCCCAACCTTTACTCACATTCGAGAAAACACTCCCAATAAGATTGCTTGCTCCAAAATCGAAGAGGCACCGTCCTCCGAATCTCGAGAGCCAGACTCCCAACATGACTACTTTCTTAAAAATCGAAGAGAGGGTAAAGGAACAGTACCATTGCTGGATAATTGGAAAGTTCCTGTGTGTCAACCTCTGTGCTTCGTGGCAAGGTAGACTAGCAAACATGCCCAACCTTTACTCACATTCGAGAAAACACTCCCAACAAGATTGCTTGCTCCAAAATCGAAGAGGCACCGCCCTCCGAATCTCGAGAGCCAGACTCCCAACATGATTACTTTCTCAAAAATCGAAGAGACACTGCTCCCCGAATCTCGAGAGCCAGACCCCCAGCATGATTGCTTTCTCAAAAATCGATGAGGCATCGTTCTCCGAATCAATCGAAGAGGCGCTCGCTTTCTCAAAAGCTGGGCTGCTCAGAGACCACGAGGGCCGATCTCAGAAATCGAAGAGGCCCTACTTTTCTAGCCTTGTCAACACCTGTCACACGCACACTCAGCTTTGCAGAAATTATGGGCATTCTGTCGAAGACTTCTGGTGAAGTAGAAAGCACATGAATCTTACTGTTCAATCACCCACTTCCCACACGCAACAATAGCTCATGGGTACCACAAATAACTTTGCCAAAGTTCTCTGCCAAAGTTGAGCACGTGAAGCTTGCAGCTCCCACTACATCGCTCTGACCAAGAAAGGTAAAAGAATAGCAAAGAAACAGCACTAACAAAAGTTTAGACACATAAATTTTGAAGGTCTAGCTACCATATTATTACCCACAACTGTAAAGGAACAGTACCACTGCTGGATAATTGGAAAGTCCCTGTGTGTCAACCTCTGTGCTTCGTGGCAAGGTAGACTAGCAAACATGCCCAACCTTTACTCACATTCGAGAAAACACTCCCAATAAGATTGCTTGCTCCAAAATCGAAGAGGCACCGTCCTCCGAATCTCGAGAGCCAGACTCCCAACATGACTACTTTCTCAAAATCGAAGAGAGGGTAAAGGAACAGTACCATTGCTGGATAATTGGAAAGTCCCTGTGTGTCAACCTTTGTGCTTCGTGGCAAGGTAGACTAGCAAACATGCCCAACCTTTACTCACATTCGAGACAACACTCCCAACAAGATTGCTTGCTCCAAAATCGAAGAGGCACCACCCTCCGAATCTCGAGAGCCAGACTCCCAACATGATTACTTCCTCAAAAATCGAAGAGACACTGCTCTCCGAATCTCGAGAGTCATACCCCCAGCATGATTGCTTTCTCAAAAATCGAAGAGGCATCGTTCTCCGAATCTCGAGAGCCAGATACCACAGACCACTTTTTCAAAGTGCTCTGACAGAGTTAAAACATGTGAAACTGGCAGCTCCCACTACCGTGCTATGACCAAGCAGGGTAAAGGAATAGCATTACTACTTGTTGTTAGGGAGACTCCTATATATGTCGACCTCCATCCCCAACGGACAGGCAGACCTG
This sequence comes from Malus sylvestris, assembly GCF_916048215.2. NCBI lineage: Eukaryota > Viridiplantae > Streptophyta > Magnoliopsida > Rosales > Rosaceae > Malus > Malus sylvestris. The sequence continues at coordinate 10,916,443 of NC_062260.1, forward strand.
CAAAAATGCTCAACCCTTCATCATATCTGAGAGGGCACTCCCAACGAAGCCTTTCGAAATATTCAGCTTTCTTTCCCCCCGATAATACCTCTGCAAACAAGCTATACTAGAGCAAGAATATCTCATATCATCAGGGTTAAAAGCAAGAGTATCCCATATCATGCTTTTTTCCTGTCTTTTCTTTTGGCCTTGTTTTTACCTGCAAGACAAGGAGAAAGAGAGCAATCAGTCAGCACTTGGAATCAAGCTTCCAGCCAGGAACTGACTGCCTGGAACCCCTTACCTGATTACTTACCTGGCATTGCTCTCGAGTACTCATCTTCAACATCTTATGTTTCCAGGGAAGATTCCGCATCTGCTTGAGGAACAGATAGGGCAAGTGCGAAGGATACAAGGAAGCATGTGGAGACAAGCGTAACAGCACACGTGCCGATACATTCATTACTCTGTCAAAAGCAAAAGTATCCCATATCAGCAGGGTGGAACGTACTCTAGATTTGATGGACTTGTTTTGACCCTCAAATTCTTCAGTCGGCCTTATACTCTGGAGGAAACCAGAAAACCCTCCAGCTCAGTTCAAGAATAAGCCTGTGGAAAGTTACTTCTTCAAAAGCAAAAGTATCTCATATCATCTCTTCTCATTTTTCTTCTCTTTATCCTTCATGCTGCTGCAAGATGGGGAGAAGGTGAACAATCAGTCGGAGCTCTGATTGCTTACCTTGTCTGTCACCTCTTTCAGCAGACCCCCTAGCTCGGCGACTTGGGGGACTCCTACTACATGGTTTGTATCGCGCTTGACCAAGCCTGAAACTACAAGTAAGCTTCAAGTGAAATTGATACATTACCTTGTGCATCTCCACCAGTTAAAGATACCACCCCTGGATGGAGGAAGAGTACTTCCAGAGAAGATGCCACATCTACCTATGAGACAGATAAGGCAAGTCAAGACGACACCACACTCCGATACTTAGAAGTTTCGTGATTACGAGATCATTCTCCCACAATATTTCCTAATGTCATTTGTACTAAATCATTCACTTGTACTCACTAAATGAGAGCTTGAACCTATGTACTTGTGTAAACCCTTCACAATTAATGAGAACTCTTCTATTCCGTGGACGTAGCCAATCTGGGTGAACCACGTACATCTTGTGTTTGCTTTCCTATCTCTATCCATTTATATACTTATCCACACTAATGACCGGAGCAATCTAGCGAAGATCACAAAAAGCGATCGTTTTCGCTACCTAGGATCTATCTTGCAAGAGAACGGAGAATTAGATGGAGATCTCAACCATAGAATACGAGCTGGATGGAAAGAGTGCATCCGGCGTGTTGTGTGACCGTCGTAGGCCACTGAAGCTCAAGGGAAAATTTTATAGGACGGCAATAAGGCTAGCGATGTTGTATGGCACAGAATGTTGGGTGGTGAAGCATCAACACGTACACAAAATGGGTGTAGCGGAGATGAGGATGCTTCGTGGGATGTGTGGGCACACGAGAAAGGATAAGATTGGGAATGAGGATATCCGAGGTAAAGTAGGAGTAGCCGAAATTGTAGGAAAGATGAGAGAAAATCGGCTCCGGTGATTTTGAACATGTGCAAAGAAGGCCGACTGACGCTCCGGTTCGAAGATGTGACTACGGGACAGAGGTTCAGGGCCGAAGGGGTAGAGGAAGACCTAGGACAACTTTGGAAGAGACTCTAAGAAAAGACTTAGAGTACTTGGATCTAACGGAGGACATGACACAAAACCGAGCGCAATGGCGTTCTAGGATTCATATAGCCGACCCCACTTAGTGGGAAAAGGCTTTGTTGTTGTTGTTGTTGTTGTTGTTGCTTATGATGTAGTCCAAAAATTGAATTGTTCGACACTAAATGAAGAAAAGTGATTGGAGAATTGGTAATTTCAAGGTCAAAAGATTATTTTCCGCTGCAATATCTGGAGAGTTAAGGTTTTGGACTTTTCGAGTAACTCGACAACCAAAAACAAAGAAGAGTCATATTTGACAAATCCCAGAATTTTTAGTCTTGATACTTGTTTTCCAAAAATTAGGGTATATTACCAGTATTTCAAGTCTCGAGACTTGTTTGACAGAAATCATTTGGCATTTTACATATTTTAGGAATCTTTGGGATTTAATTATTTCCTATTTTATTTTCCTTTTGGAGCTAGGGTTTGATTAGACTATATAAACATTTTTTAGGGTTGTATTCCAACATTCATTCATATTATTATCAATTAAACTTTAGAGTTTATGTATTTTCTAGTGGATTCCGGTTTATTGGTGGACTTTAGTTTATGTTCTAGGATTCGATGATGATCGATCCTAACTATCCCATTACTCGCTGTGTCAGCTTATACTTTATTTTATCAGCATATAACTATATATGAACCTTCATTGCTTGTACACTTGTATATACGATTTCATGTGCATGTAATAGCTACTATCAGTTATTCAATTTATTCTTAATACGCGTTGCAAGGTTTTTAAGGGAAAAACATATTATTGGAACTTTAAATTTAAAAGTGTGTGACATGTATTTACTAAAATATGAAGCATTTTTTAAATGCGAAACCAAATATTTATTTGAACTTCCTATTGTCCTTCCCATCTCACATGCGTTATCTTTTATTTAATTGTATGCTATTGTCTTGAAGCTTTCTGGCTATCCTAGCTATTGACCTGCATTGTTTTCATTCTATTTCTTCTGAAGTATGAAGGAAATTCTAGAAAGGCACAACTTGCATTCGAAGAATCTCGAGAAACTAGAACAACCATCTCTTCAGCTACAGGTTGGTCCTGTATAGGTAACATATTTATGGATAAATAGATGAATATCAATGTGATGTTGTGTTGTCCGCTTCCAATGGAACAAAAGGGTAGATATATTATAATCTTGGATCTCATCTCTTTAATGTCTACTTGTTTTATTTAGTAACTCTTATAAATTGCTATAGAAGCAATTTAAGTTTTATGACGGGATTTTTTTGTGTGTATCGTATCGTGTGATGAGTTTGGTACGTACCCTTGAGTTGTACAAAATAATACAAAGCGATCTTGGTAACATGAATCTTGTAGACTTGAAGCCATTGCAGCATGACAAGTTTTGAACTTAATGTTATAAGAAACGAATTCTTTTGAAATTATTGCATTCCTAAATTTGTAAATCATGGTTTATATCTTAATCATGCAGTGCCTAGAGTAATGTACATTTTGGTTCATCCATATTTTTTGTTGGTAAAGCTAGAATATGACATTGCATGCATTTGAAGTTTAAAAATAGGAAACAACATGAACTTAATACATTAAGATGCATTCTATCGTGCATTCTTTATTTGAAGTCCCTGCTCTATTTTCTCTCTCTATTGTTTGCATTAATTCTGACTTAATATAAGATAATCTTCACCGGCTGAATTTTATATGGATATGCTTTTTGTTCTTTACCGTAAACAATTTACATTTTTACTATTTTTCGTTTTTGACTTTTGCTTAAAAGAATTGTTAATCTGATGTAGCTAGTGGAGAACAGCAACTACACCAGGTTGAGCAAGGAAATTGCAGCAAAAAGTCATCAACTTAGGTATTTGTAAATCTCTGGTTTTAAAAACAATTACTAGTTTGTGGTCCCTAATTATGATATAAGCTCCTTGAACTATAGGCAGATGAGAGGAGAAGAAATTCAAGGACTAAATTTGGAAGAACTCCAACAATTGGAGAAGTCACTTGAAACTGGCTTGGGCCGCGTAATAGAGAAAAAGGTCTGTTTTATTCTATAGGCTTGCCTCTATATAAGTTTATTATCTAACTGGATTTTGTTGTCTTTTTTCAGAGTGAAAAAATCATGAAAGAGATCGGTGATCTTCAAAGAAATGTTAGTTACCTTTCAACTATTGACCATGTAGCTCTACCCTACGTCTTCTGACCTAATAAATTAACAAATAATTGAGGAAACGAGATTAAAGGTTTCAAATTTGTTCGATAGTAGATTCGTAGTACTTGAGGAGTTCATTGGTAGTGTTCTTTATTAAGTGACTTTTTAACAGTTATAAATTAGGAAATGGCAGTGAGGTCCAGACAATTTGTCCTCCAAATATTTCCTCTTCTCTGTTTGCCTGTTCTTGTCACAATTTTTTCTTGACATATTATATATGAATGTGCAGGGGATGCAATTGATGGAAGAGAATGAACGATTAAGACAGCAAGTATAAGATCTCTCTGCGACTCTTCATCTATGTTTTGATTTTTGCTTAATTAATTTGCTAATGGGGGTTCTTGGTATGCTTGTTGAAGGTGGCGGAGAAATCTGATGGCCGGAGGCTTGTTCAGGTCGATTCAGAGAACATGTTTACGGAGGAGGGTCAATCATCAGAGTCTGTCACCAATCCCTGTAACTCAAACAACGGTCCTCAAGACTACGACAGCTCCGATACATCTCTAAAATTGGGGTGCGTTTAAGTCATCTGATATTTTTTTATATGATGCATCAATTTCGATGGATATTCATCATCCTATCTCAATTAGTTTTCATGTGCTTAGACCAACTCCAATGGTTGGAGTTAAAACTTAAATTTTTAGCCTATAAAATTTAGGTTCTAACCTAGCAACCGTTTTTCTTTTCCAATGATTTTGGTTTAAATTCTAATTCTAGCTCGAAATTATTAAAGAATGATTTTAGACTAATTTTGTTTGGTAACTTTTATAAAAATAAAATTTATGTAGATTATTCTAATTTATTTTTATGAATATTTAACTTTAAAATATTTAAATTCCGATAAATAATGAAAAATCACTAAACCTGTCTCATTTTTACACATGCACCACATGATATAACATGGAAAAACCACACAACGTATCCCATTCTTAAACACAAATACATAAGTAGGTAAAAAGAAAAAAAATTGTTTGATGAAAGTGAATTTTATGTAGATGTGTGAACAAATACATAGGTATTTATAGAGTTTTTAGGTTAATTTTGATTTACATTATTTTCGTCTAATTGCTTTAGCAGTTGGTTTAATTTCGGGTTGGTAGATCTTTTTTTACATTATATTTGATCATATTCAATTTCAATTGTTGGATTTAGTGTATTTAAAAAAATGTATTTGTAGCCAACCCTGGGGGGGGGGCGTCACCAACTGGGTCCCGACCACTAACTTTGACTCATTTTCTCGCTAAATTTGGCCTAAAAATAAGTTTTTTAGGCCAATAATTGAAGAAGCTTTGGGTGAGTTTAAAACAGTTTTAACTCAACTATTAGAATTGGTCTTGGTCTTAGAGGACATGCCTACTTGTAGTGCGTGAAATAATGGAGATCACAATATGTGATGTAGGAGTTTACATTATGTGGTCAGCGAAGTTAGTTAAAACATTATAGTTTACCTAGAACTACTCATGCTGAATATGTACATTCTTTACGCTTAGTTCTAAGTGGCGTCTAGGTGGGGAATTGCAAGTACCAATGGATTTTAGGTTAAATTAGTTAGAAAAATGGACTACAGAAGATTAGATGGAGGGATTTGAAACGACTAGATACAATGCAATGAGAATGATTTTTGCAAATGACAACATATCATTTGTAAATTCTTTGCAAACCGGTTTGTGATGATCATGTGGTGTATTTCAAATCTTTTTTAACTAATGTTTTGTAGTTCATTTCTAAGCAATTTATCCTAAATGCCCTAGTACTTGCAAATCTCTCTCGTCCAAACATAGCATTAGAGAATTGAATTGAGAAAAACTGCTTCAGCAAGATGCTTAAATAATGTTAATTATCTTTTCCCTTCATCAATCTGCTTTTTTGTTATTTTCTTTTGCAGGCTGCCTTACTCTGGTTGATCGAAAATAGGCGGTGGTTTTATTCTCTATAAATTGGGAAAATTGACTTTAAATGTTAACATTCAACATTTGAATATAACCCTACTGTATTTACAAAAATGAATACATAATGTATTCGAACATTGGACGGATCTATGGGGGTAACTTCATTGTGGGCTAGTTTGGTATTGTAATGCTTTGAAAAAGAAAATCGCTTCTTATGTATCTTGAGAGAATAAGTAGTTATGAAATAAAGCAATTAAGTGTTTGGAAAACTATAGTTTTAAAAGTGTTTTAGCAAAAAACCAGTGTTATAATGTGATAATATTTTATGTAAAGGTGTGTAAAATGACAAAAAAAAAAAGGCATAATAAATGTGCTATTAATTTAAGGGAGTTTTAACGAAACATTTTTGGTACTGTTCATTTTTTACAAAAAGGGCATTTTTATTTTAAAAAATCACACCTGATACTATTCATATACAACATTTCTTTTTTCGTTATGATTCAAACTCAGTTTTCAAGTCTTACTCATTAGTTTTTTTTTTTTAATTTAATTGTTTGGCGAATAAAGGTCAGGGCTGAGCATGAGCCGAGTCACCCCCTGACCTTTCTAAGCTAAGTTTGACACCCCAATTTCATAGGTGAAGTCTGATTGATGAAATCTCATCGTTTGAACATAGTTTTGTTAAAGACCACTACTTTAACATTATGTGAATTGACGATCCGACCGTTGGATTGTCACCAAAATTTAATACATTATAGTATGTAATATTTGAGGATATTATAAACTTACAAATTGAGAATCTGATGTACGGATATTTCCAAATTGGATTTGTAAGTTTGTAAAATAAAACGTTGACTGCCACTTGAATAAGCAATTGGCAGAGATCCAACCGTTGAATCGTAATGAAACTTTAGAAGTTAGGGATCGGAAATCCAAGATGTGGATCTTCTGGATTGAGTTACGTAGGGTTGTGGACCCTACCGTTGATCTTTGACCGACGGTTGACTTTTGGTCAATGGGTCTTAAATCATTATAGAACGTCCTTGAGATGTGTTTTATGTAAATTACGTGTTTTATTGATAAGAGTTTTGAGACGTGATTGAATATTTGTTCTAGGTGATGATCGTTCGTGACGTCTCGATATTCATGCTAGGGAGTCGTAGAGCGGACCTTAGGTGAGTGGGTCTTTTCCTTTTTATCATATATATATAACTGATAGTTCTACAAACACTTTTAAATTGATTTATGCATTTTATGCCATGTTATATATATATATATATATATATATATATATATATTCTAAAGTATTATGATATGATTGAGTTTTAGATTGCATCATGGCATATCCATATGCATATTATCTATATATAATTGTTGTGAATGCTTTGAAGTGCTAAGGTGAACGTGGGACGTGCAGGTAAGTTCAAGTGAGTTTACGGTGTTATCTGAAATGATTGAGTTATGACATGACTATATTTGTGTTTTATGCAACTCCGACACTGTCGTACATGTTGCAATAATAGGTAACTCTGACACTGTTATACAAGTTGCAATAATAGGCAACTCCGACACTATCGTACAGGTTGCAATACTAGGCAACTCCGACATTGTCGCATAGGTTGCAATAGGCAACTCCGACATTATTGTACAGGTTGCCTATGAGTCGTACAAGTTGCATTAGACAACTTCGACTCATGTGTTATCATAGATTAATTTATGAGTCGTACATGTTGCGTTAGGCAACTCCAACTCGTGTGTTATCATAGATTGATGAGCACTTGATTTTTTTTATGCTGCTGCCGATATGTAGTGATTTGGAATATTCATGGATTTACTGTTGATTTACATTTGATTTCATACTTATACGTAGTATGATTTCCTGGAAACTATACAGGTATTACAACGAGAGATTATAACGTTTAGAAAGTCTTTATTAAAGCGTTATTTTCAGGCCCACTCACTCTTGTTTTTTTTCTTTCTTTTATTCTTTTTTTATCCCTCCAGGTTCTAGTAGCAGAGTTTTCGTATCGACGAGGATTCGTGGTATTGGAGATTACCTTCGATGGTATGATTTTCAATCCACTATACTATACTTTACTTATGATGTGACGTCACGTGTGAAATTGGTTCATTTCCGCTCACAACGCACTCTCGTATTTAGGCACTTTTAGGTTTAAATTTATTCACATATTCCACATCACTATACTTTATGGCTTCATCACTTTCCAAGTATTGGCCAGGACAACTCGATTTGAAGTCCTAGTGGACAATCCGGTCGGGATGTGTCGGTTTGGTATCAGAGCATAAGTTTGGCAGTATTGCGTTCATCACATGCTTGATGTAAGCATTCTTGATTCTTGAACCTAATTTCCGAATCTTGCCACCTCATCGAATACGAAAAATGTGTTAGTTTTTCCTATGTTTTGGGTAGTTTTGTCGACTTGTCGATGTTTTAGAAGATCATTTTGGCGAATGCCTCTAAATTACAAGGGAAGAATTTTCCTGCCAAGGAAGGATGTAGATTTGATATAAGTTGATAGCCCTAAAGTAGGGCTACTATATTGATAGTTGTGTATCCCAGGAGGAGAATTTCCTACCAATTCCACTACTATCTGGTCATTTCTTCCAAACTTTTTGAGTTAGGAAGCCATCGATAATCTTGATTCCTTGGCAATACTCGTTAATGTTCCACTTATTAGAATCCTTACAAAGATTTAATTTTTGTCAAAATTTCCAGAAATGTCTCAAGTGACAAAGTGGTGCTACAGGGGTAGCACTCAACGAAAGAACATCTTGGGATAATCACTTTTGGTCCCTGATAGCACAAATTTTTTCAAACACACTAGTTCTCATTCCGGATATTCAAGAAGAAGATCGACTTCTGTTTAACTCCGTTCTAAAGTAGATTACTAGAAAAAAAAATTTTGCCTACTTTAGAACACTCCAACCAATACTAATTTCCCACATTACTTTTGGTGCTATACTCGTCATTTTGATGAGCATTGGCATGCGAGTAAGAATTGTTATATCTATGGTCAGTAGAAATCCCCGAAGTAGTAAGTATATTCTCTAGAATTATGGCACCAATTCTTAGTACCAGTTCTTTACCAAAAGACTGACTAACAATTACTGTTGGAGCCTAAGAAACTAAATCTCGGAAAGTTAGGGGCAAACTCTATTTTAAGACAGTAAACTCATAGTTATGTTAACCATATTACCTATTTAGGTAATCAAACCTTATTCAACTAGCCACCTCTTGATCACTTCCACAGATAGTAAAATCGAAATATTTGAGTGTCGAGAAAGCTACGAAGACCTTTTTAGTTCGTGTCATAAAGTTGGTTAGTAGTATAGTACGTTTTGAGGATATATACCTTTGGTGTCATTTCTCAAAATTTTACTTGGGATGCTACCAAATGTGAGAAGTAGAATACACCATTGATCCACCTTGTTAACACCACATTTATTCTCCCTATTTCTTATCGAACAACTCTCCTATATCAGTTTTCCTTATGACTTTTCAAACAAGTCCTACTTCATTGAAAGAACTTAGTTATTAAACACTTTATCTTGGAAATCTCAAACCTATCTGCGAAGGTGAAAGACTGAGCTTCAGGATCGTACCTAGATTTTAGCAACTTCTTCGGATGACAATTAAAAACCGCTATCCTCTACTTTGAGTTGATGGTCTAATCGACCAACCTTTGTAAATCGAGTTTCCTTGTGTAGTTTGACCAATTCATAATAGTATTGTAGACGACTATCTCACCTATTCTAGTAACGAGATTAAATTCTCCAATTATCAACAGTCGGCTTCACATCAAATTTCTCAAATATTACCTTTGTGTAAATTGGTACTTCTCCTGGGAGATGGATTTCGTAAATGATAGTCTTTTCTTTTCTCCAAAAAGGTAGTAGCAGAAGAAAGTTGGAATTCTCACTAAGTGTTGTGAAATTTGAGATAAACTTTGGTCTTGTCGACCAAGGAAAATTAGTTTGGTTTGGGATGTTAATTATGAATAAAGCTTTAGACAAATGAACTGTTGTCTCACCTTACCTTTTCTTTACACCTTTCGATGACATTGATCATTTGGAAACCCATGATGACGTGTTCTCTGGATGTTTCAACTGTGTTAAAACCGTTCGAAATGAACCATCCTATTCATGACTGGAGTCAAGTGTTATTATATTCATTTAAAATATCGGATGACACTTCTCGGTGAGAACATGTCTAGAACCTTTACCAGCCTTAGATTTCTCAAACACATCTTCATTTGAGTTAAGCCAAAATTTCTGATAGTGATGATGGAAGAACTAAATCAACTTTTACTATTGCACTATCGTGTATTATCTCGATTGTGCAAATGTAATTACTATATAATGCAACAAAAGACATATGTAAACTTGAACACTTTCGACCTGTCCTATCCCGCCTCAGTTGGAGTTCATAGGTATTGTTTTGATGTTACTGGCGAGATATCAAGAAATGGTTTGAAAAGTCATAATCACTTCTTGTAAATGAAGGGAGTTGAGAAATATCATCATACACTTTCGGTACGAGGTATCTTGTACATGTGGAGATGATGATGATGTTTCGATGTCTATAAATCAACTTGACAAGATAACCCATTTCTTTTCATTGGTCCAGAGGGACTACATTTTTTACCACTTGGTAAAATTCCTCATTCATGAGATTATCAGATTTCTTGGGCATTTAGACTGGCGTCTATTCTAATAGGGATTCCATATTCATCTCTTTGTGTTGAAAGGTATTCTAGTCAATTTTTGGTCCATGTCTACCCTGCTACACTTTGTATTATTTTTTAAACATTAAATTCTAGAGGAGTACAGGTTGCAATAATAAGCAACTCTGACACTGTCGTACAGGTTGCCTATGAGTAGTACATGTTGCATTAGAAAACTCTGACTCATGTGTTATCATAGATTGATTTATGAGTCGTACATGTTGCGTTAGGCAACTTTGACTCGTGTGTTATCATAGATTGATGAGCACCTGATTTTTTTATGTTGTTGCCGATATGTAGTGATTTGGAATATTTCTGGATTTACTATTGATTTGCATTTGATTTCATACTTATACGTAGTATGATTTCTTGGAAACTATACAGGTATTACTGCGAGGGATTATAATGTTTAGAAGGTCTTTATTAAAGCGTTATTTTCAGGCCCACTCACTCTTGTTTTTTTTTTCTTTTATTCTTTTTTTTATCCCTTCAGGTTCTAGTAGCAGAGTTTTCATATCAACGAGGATTCATGGAAAATCTTGGTATTGGAGATTACCTTCGATGATATGATTTTCAATCCACTCTAGTGTACTTTACTTTACTTATGCTCTGACGTCACGTGTGAAATGAGTTCATTTCCGCTCACAGCACACTCTCTTATTTAGACACTTTTAGGTTTAAATTTATTCACATATTCCATATCACTATACTTTATGGCTTCGTCACCTTCCAGGTGTTGGCCAGTACAACTCGATTCAAAATCCTAGTGGACAATCAGGATCGGGATGTGTCATTATATTTTTTAAATATTAATACTTTAATTTAAACCTATGTTAGATACTAATTAGTACGAGAAATTATTCAACATTTTAAAATATTTCAAATTGAATAGCTAAGATTTATTAGCACAACGTTGATGCAATTAAAATACCATTAACCAACTAATACATACTACAAACTTTTTTTTCTTCTTTTGTATGTGTATAAATGTATCTATATAAATCGATATTATTAATCCTTCTCGATACCTTAGAATAATGATTCAAAAGTTTTTCAATATAAAATTAGCCTAATTAGATGCATTCGTCAAACTTACGGCGCTATTTCCTAATTCTTTTATCTTATGTGATTCTTCAGCTTGATATTTATGGTATTCTTCATCGCTATACAAAATGTATGACCAACTGGAAAGCTTTTTGCATCTTTCCTTTTAGTCTCACGCTCGAACATAAAATTACATTTGGGAAGTGAAGAGATGAAAGAAAGAGTTTACCTGTATTTGCACACGAATGGTGTGGATAAGCTCTGAAAGTCTTTCAAATGGCTGAGGCTGCCCAATTGATGTATCTTTTCTACTCTTTAGTCATGGTAGCAATTTGGAAGTCATGTTGTTGGTTGTGAAGATTTCCGTGGGGAAGGGTCATCGGCACCTCAACATAGCTCCCCAAGGGATTGGCACTTTGGATGTATAGTCGGCTCTTGCTTGTCGATGTGCTACAAGAAGATGACAGAGTTAGTTTTGAAAGGTCCCCTTGTGGGGCCTTAGGTGTAGACCCTGAGGCTCGCAATCAAAACTAACTAAGTGCTAGGCGTGCCACTGCTATCTTAGTATAGCAAATGTAGAATGCGTTTTAGTCGATTACTTTCGCCCCAAGTTATTCGGACTTCTTGTTATCAAATGATTGTTGTGGATGGGTTAAGTCCACATTAAGTTCTTTTTCTTGCCTTGTGACCAAGGACTTTTAGTTCATAGTCTTGTGTGTTTGTATGAAGGGAGTTCAAAGCGCTTTAAGCCATTCACTTGGTTCTTGGTTGGTTTTAACGATGACATATCCATTGAACTAACTAGATCCAACTACAAATGGCGTTCTTGAAGTAGGAAAATTGATGGAAATAACTTGAACACATACTGGAGAATGCATTAAGTATTAGATCTACAAATGTAAGTACAAACACAAGGAAGTCGGGCAAGATTTCACCTTGTCTGTCAAGGTTGAACCTCTTGCAGCCCTTCTCTTTGAGTTTACAAAGGTTTGTATGCTGGAAAGGGATGGATGGTAAACAGGTTTACATGAGGGGATCGATACTATGCCACTAAGGGAGGTAGCAGAGTTTTTAAACTAGAGAAAGATAGGCTTTCTAAGGAGATCTAAACAAGAGATAGCTTGTTGCTAAAAAGATCTAAGATCTAGGCTGATTACAGCTTTTGGATGTAAATCTGGCTTGAGAGCAGAGTTTGTATGTTTGTTTGTTTGATTGGTTGAGTGTCCTTGTCTCTGGGGCCTCTTCTTCCTTTTATAGACCAATTAGCCCGACTGTTGTAGCTTTGTTCCTGTCCAAAAGCATCTGAAGGGTAGTGAGTCATCAACTTTTTACTTAGAATGCCACTGAAAAGTATTCTTTGGCCAGTAATAGGTTAGTCTCCATCAGTTGTCACTTCAATGGAAAACAAGTGGCTTATATTTGGCTGAGAAGGCTTCAATTTGCCTTGGGCTCAGTGCTAGGCTTCGAGCAAGTTTCCTTTAATTAGGTACCCTTGGGCTTTTCTTCATCTAAGTCCAATGTTCAAATATTAACCCAAACACATGTGCTTTGTTTTGTCCTCAACGAACATATGACAAAGTAAGACGAGATGGAAGTAGAGAGTAGAAGATTGAGTCTTCAGCAAATTAAGATATCCAAATACCAAACTCAAAAGTAGTAAAACAAAAACATATTACCTAGAAGTTGCCATAGAAGTAAACAATATTTCAAATGACAATCTTAATATCTGAATACGTATCTTTCACCTTTATATGGTCTAGCTCTGGAGGTGGATATCACGGAGGAGGAGGTGGGGAAGGTTGGGTCGCAGATTCGCAGAGGTAGTGGGGGAGATTAGGTTGCAAACTCTAGACTCATTGGAAACTACAAAGGAAAAGAATACATACAATGGCTAGGAAAGGAATACGTATAATGGCTAGAAAATTATGAAGAATAAATATTATTTAACCCCCATCCCTAAATATTATTTAGGGTCATTTTGGTTCCGGTTACTAATCAACCTAATTATTAGGCTGAAATCTTGTTTGTTTAAATATTTTGATCAAGGTCCTTAGCCTCATTTAAGAGATTTAATTCATGCATTTATGAATTTAATGTCCCACAAATTTATGAAATTTAAACAAATCAAATAGTATTTTTAAAATATAATAAATACTTAAAAATCAATTTTAGAGCAATATTGTTCTTCACAAAAATTATAGCAAAAAAGTAATGTACCCACATAATTATTAACATATTTTAAAACATAACTATTGATATATTTTAAAACATAAAATAATACATATAATTAGCATGGGTACATTTAGCAAAATTAAAAATGGGTTCAAATAAATTAAATAATATGGGTACAAATACAAATAAAGTTTAAAAAATATGGGCATAAAAAAGAATTAATATATGGGTACAAATACAAATAAAGTTTAAAAAATATGGGCATAAAAAAGAATTAATATATGGGTACAAATAAAACTGAAAAGAAAATTGGTACAAAATAAAAAAAAATGATTGCAAATTAAAAATGGGTACAAACTAAAAATAAAAATATATGATAAAAAATTTAGCCATAAATATAAATATACCAACTATAAAGTTTCTAATACTAAACGAATATATTTAGAAATAAAAAAATATTTTATTATTGAAATAATTAATGATGTTCATTAAAATCTAAGGACCTTGATGAAAAATTGAAAATGAACACGGTTTTAATCAATAAAGTAGGAAAAATAGGAATAAGAACCTAATTCCCGTTCCTCTCCTCCCTCCAACCAAATTGGACGGCCTTAGTTGGACAAGTTTGGAGCATATAAGAGCACCATACTCTATGACTGCCAAGGCAACCTTCTTTCAAACAGAGTGATAATCAAGCTCAATGTGCCATGTGTGAGCATGAAAAACTGGGTTAGTAACCATGCAGGTAACGCTCAAGTTGTCACAATAAAGAAGGATCGTAAAACGATGGTGAACGCCAAGTTCAGTGAGAAGAGCGCATAACCATGTAGTCTCAACACATGCATGAGAGAGCGATTAGTATTTGGATTTGGCACTAGAATGGGAGATGGTAGGTTACTTCTTGGAGTATCATGAGACGAGGTTAGATAAAAAAAAACACCATGAGATGAGGTTACTTATTGGTGCCCTTGTGCATACTGAGTTCTTCTGACCATCATATTGTTGCTTAAATTAGAGTTATTAGTGATAGGTCTCATTAGAGGGTCATTGCGTTTTATAGCTTTGCAGCTACCCCAAAGAGCCATAAGTCCTGGGACCTCATTCGCTCTCTTCATGATAATAGCTTTTTTTCGTTGGTTAATTTTTTGCAACTTCAATGAAGTGCTTGTGGATGCAAATTTGCACTTTCTTCTCCTTTGATGAAAATGCACCTGTAAAATAATAACACTTAAGATTAGGGCCAAGAGCCTCATGCACCCACGATGAAATGAGGGGGGCTTTGGCCAAAGAATCTCCGATGCCAAAGTTCGCATTTTAGAGAGAAAGTGTTTAGAGGATTTTTGGGAGAAAATGAACTTAGGTTTTTGGAGAAATATGAGGCTGCTATATATAGGGGTGTGGCCGGCCCTATTCGGAGAAATAGGGACCGGCCACTTGTGGTGGTGTTTTGAATATTATTGCAAGATATTATGTCAAATAATATCTTGCAATTAATTTGGTAATTAATCCCAATTTGAAAGGAATAATTGGGAGTTACCTTGTGGGTGAGGATTTGATGAGGAGTGATGAGAGGGTTTTGAATAAATACCATTTTGATCACCCTTGACCAAAATTGAGGCGTTATTGTCTGTTGTATGCGCGTGAGAATCTCGATGTGCTTCAAGGGTAATTTTGTCCTTTTTACCCAAAAGTCCACGTTTCGCCTCTATAATTTTCTTGATTATTTTTTGCTCCACAGTGCTCTTGGCTTCTGAAAATGAAAGGGCAGGACTTGTAATCCTCTCAGATGCAGGGATTCCGTGATGTCTTGGATCATTGTAATTTGGCAAATTTGGGTTATAATGATGACACTTTCACTTGGGCAAATTCAATTACGAAGTATCGTCTTTATCGTTGTTTAGCTACTCTAGGATGGCAATCTTCTTTCAGCCACTCGAAGGCAACCCATTTTGCATCATTGATGTCAGACCACATTCCATTGGAGGTGCGACAAGTTCCAAAACAATAAAAAAAAAATAGAAGAAAACATAAGAAATTTTAGTTTGGAGAGGCTTGGCTTCAACGAGAGGATTGTGAGTAGGTAGTTGCTACAGGGTGGTCTAAAAATGTTCATGGAGCTCCTTCCAACCGAGTTTGTGAGAAAAATAAGGCTGATCACATTGAGCTTCTAAAATGAAAGCTCTATTTCCTGATGTGGTAGAAACTAACACACAAATTAAACCCTATAAATTATGCAATCGTAGTACGAGTAAGTAGGGATTGTTCTATTCCGCGGATTAGAAGGGATGCTAACCAACACAAATTAAACTTATAAAACTGAAAACTAAGTTGAAGTAACATCAAAACAATGACTGAGGGGGATTTTGGACAAATTTAATTAAAACAAAAGTAAATGGCAGCAAGTCAACTAAGTTGTGAATGAAATATGGACGAGAGAATAGCTAAAGGATTCTTCTCTACATATGAATCATATGCAAACAAATCGATTTCTAGTTATTCTTCCTATAAACTATGAATGACAATGCCCCAAATTAACTATGAACAACACTAATTAACTCTTAGATTTTCCCAAGTTCATTGAATTGGACTCAGCAACATAACCAAATTATTGTTCTCAAGTTCCCTAACTATGAAAAAGCAAAATAGAGATACATCTCGAAGATCATTAAGTTCTGTGAAAATCATAAGCATTAACAAATCATTCGTAACTATGAAAAACATGATACTCCTGCCAAGAATTTACTTAACTCAATCATGACTAGTGACCTTTACTACTTACAAATATAAGTTCATAATGATTAGGTGAAATTCCCTTATATTCTAGCATCTAATCCCTGCATGCAAACTAAGGAGAAAAGGGATTAGATGTTTTGAGTTATTTTAGGACTCTAAGAACTAGAAAGTGTTTGAATGTGATTACGATTCCTCTTTGCAGCTGGAGATAAGATAAGATAATGTAGGATAAGATAAGATAAGATAGGATAAGATAAGATAATGTAGGATAAAATAAGATAGGATAAGATAATGTTCCTCTCCAACTAGGATTCATCTTTCTTGTGTAATTCCTTGTCTTCCAAGCCTCAACTTTAATTTCTCAAGAGTTTAGCACATGTCTAACACCATTTAAACACCAAAAACGTCCAACCTATAGGTTATCCAATCCAAGTCCAAAATTGCTCCATTTTGCCATTTATTATCATCTTTACCAACTGGACCTTCAATAATACGAAAATAGCTTAAATTACTACAATAAATGGAAATTAACTAGGTAAATGTAAAGAAATAAGATAACAAAGTCCCATAAATATGCTCCTATTATTTCCTCTATCAAAGATGAAATTAATGTGGTTAGAGAACAGTTGTGGGTGCTCTTTCAACCCCTCCGAGCTTTATGGCTTAGGACTTGGGAGGTGTCTTTCATGAAAATTTTGATTCCCTACTCTTTTATAAGGAAGCTCATTGGTGACAACGCTCTAAAGTTGCATGGCTATGTGATGGTGACAGAAATGTTCAGTACTTTCATCAGAAGGCTTCTAATTGACAACGAAAAAATTGTATAAAGGGCTTGTCTGATGCAAATGGCGTTTAGCACACCAATTTGGGGGGCTACACAACATGTATCTCATGTGGATGTTCAAGATTGATACTTGGGCCTTCCTATTGTTCTAGGGCGTAATAATTAGGAATGATTTACTCATGTTAAAGACCGTTTGTGGAAAAAATTAAATGGCTGGAAGGATAAATTTCTTAGTGCGGTAGGTAAGGAAATACTCATCAAGGTTGTTGCTCAGACATCCCATGTCTATTCGATGAATTGTTTCCTTTTTCCTAAGACCTTTTTGACAATCTGCAACGTATTCTCTATCGATTTTAGTATGGTGATAGTGACAATACTTAGCATGTATAGTGGCTCTCTTGGGATTCATGTGTTATTCAAAGTGCGAAAGTGGTCTTGGCTTTTACTCCCTGTATGATTTCAGTCTTTTTCTTCTTGCAAAACAAGGCTGATGTCTTATATAGAATCTGGACTCACTCACTTCTCAGTTGGTTAAAGCCAAGTACTTTCCTATAATTCATTTTGGGAAACTTCTATGGGTTTTGCCCCTTTAGCGTTTTGGAGAAGAATCTTAGGAGCTTGTTTAATATTAGAGAAAGGTTCTCATTAGCTAGTTAGGAATGGAAATTTGATTCAGATTTGGCTTGACAGGTGGTTAGACCGTCCTCACCTCTTTGGTCCCTTCTTTCATCTACATGCAAATTGTGACATGGAGTTTGTTTCATCCTTGATAAGTTCAGGCTTGGCTTCGTGGAATCAAGAATTGATATCCGCTTTGTTCCCGCCATATAAGGCTTTTGTGATACTTTCCATTCTACTTAGTGGCAGATTATTACCTGACCGTCTGATATGGCATTTTTTGGAAGTCAAAAGCAAAATCAATGCCAATAGTTGAAATTGTTGGCTTCATAACTCTATTTTACAGGTAGCGTGTTTTTTAATCTTTCTACAAGTTGTTGTGATTGTTTTTCAACAGCAGCAACCATATATGACTTTTGCATGGATAGCATTCAATGCTATGTTTAGAAAGTCTTGTAAAATCTCTATAAGAGAGATGTCTATGTATGTTTGAAGTATTCCCATTTCAGCAATAAAGTTGAAACTCTTTTAATATATCAAGTGCATGTTTTCCAAGAAGCTTGCTGCTTCTTTCTTTTCTTTTTGTCCAGCTTTGTAAAGAGAAAAATAAGTGAGAGGTGTGATAGAGTTAGAAAACCTATCACCCACAAATTGGTATTGAGTTAGTAAACTTTGAATACCAACAATTGGTATCAGAGCCAGAACTCTATTCTGGAAAGTGTAGCAGCTATGGCGTCTAACTTAGTGCAGCTCCAAGTTCCCATTTTGAAAAAAGATTACTATAATAGATGGTGTATCCAGTTCAAAGCTTTGTTTGGATCACAAGGGTTATGAGAAGCTGTAATTGTTGGGTATGTTGAACCCACACTCGAGCAAAAAACACACTGAAAGGCATAAGAAAGAATGACAAGAATGCGTTGTATCTTCTATACCAAGGTTTGGAAAAATTGAACATTCGAGAAAGGTGCAGAAGCAACAAAGAGCAAGCAAGTATAGGACACACTCAGTACAATCTACAAAGGAGTAGATCGAGTCATGAAACTGAGGTTACAGTCACTTCGAGCAGATTTTGAAACTGCTCACATGAATGAAGGAGAGAGCATCTCCAACTATCACACAAAGCTCCTTGTGATAGTAAACCAGATGAGGAGAAATGGTGAGAAACTCGATGAAGTACAAGTTATGAAGAAGATACTTCGGTCACTCACATCTAAGTTCGAGCATGTGGTGATTGCCTTTAAGGAATCCAAAGATTTGGATTTAGTAAGTGTAGAAGAGCTGCTAGGATCCCTTTTAGTGCATGAGCAATACATCCAGAAGAATCTGAGCTCTTCAACAGTGGAGCAAGCTTTAGAGACAAAGCTCAATATCAACAAGCCAAGTGGAGGTCATGGACAACAGAACTTATGACGTGGGAGTTCGTCCAATCGTAGCTGAGGACAAGGTCGAAGAAGAGGTCGAGGTTATGCACAAAATTGAGGTCAGTCTCAACAGTGGAGATCTTCTCAAGGAAAGGCACATATCTAGTGTCACAACTCAAGCAATATGGATATTAAGCTAATGAATGTTCTATAAAAATGGTAAGCATGTCAACATGGCTATATCGAGTGGAAATGATGGTGATGAACTTACAGTCTTGCCAGCACACCATGATTCCAACAGCCAACAAGATGTTTGGTATTTAGATTATGGTGCAAGCAACCATATGTGTGGGAATAATGAGTTCTTTGGCAAACTCAAAGATGGGCCAATGGATCTGTAAGTCTTGGTCACTCCTCAAAACTGGCAGTTAAAGGAAAAGGGAAGATCAAAATCATTCAGAAAGATGGCAATGAGGAGTACATCAACAATACCTATTATATCCCAGGCATGAAAAGCAATATTTTGAGTATTGGACAATTACTTGTAAAAGGGATGTATTATACATATGGAGAACATGGTTCTCACACTAAGAAATGCAAAGAGAAAGCTCATTGCAAGGGTAAGAGTATCCAAGAATTGCATGTTTCATTTGAGTCTGAACACAAAGATTGGAAGCTGTAATATCGATGTGATGGAAGATGAGTCATAGAAATGGCATCTTCGGTTTGGTCATCTTCATTTCAATGGCCTAAAGTTGTTGTCAAGTGGAGGAATGGTTCGTGGTTTACCTCAGATAGAAGCCACAAACCATGTATGTAAAGGTTATGTGCTTGGCAAGCAAGCAAGGCTCTTATTCCCTCTTGGTAATGCATGGAGAGCAAAGGCACCACTGCAGTTGGTGCACACAAATATATGTGGTCCATTGGATCCCATGTCCTATGGAGATAATAGATATTTTATTACTTTCATTGGTGATTTTAGTAGGAAGACTTGGGTCTATTTTCTCAAGGAGAAATCGGATGCCCTAAGAGTTTTCAAGGAGTTCAAGGTACTCACAAAAGCTGAGAGCAACCACAATCTTGTGGTTGTAAGATCAAACTGAGGTGGAGAGTACACCTCTAATGTTTTCCAAGCATAATGTAAGGAGCAAGGAACTAGGCTTCAATTGACTGCTGCTTACACCCCACAACAAAATGGGATAGCTGAGAGGAAGAATCGTACCATCCTAGACATGACAAGGTCCATGCTTAAATAGAAGAATTTTCCAAAAGAATTATGGGCAGAAGTTGTAGCTTATTTGATTTATTTGTTGAATCGATGTCCAACAAAGAGTATAAAAAAGATGACACCACAAGAAGTTTGAAGTGGATACAAGTCGAATGTTGCACACCTAAGAGTCTTTGGGTGTGTTGCATATGCTCAGGGTCCAGAAGCTTAAAGAAGGATGCTTGATGATGGAGGTGAGAAATGTGTGTTTGTGGGCTATAGTGAAGAGTCCAAGGCATACAAGCTCTACAACCCACTAATTGGCAAACTGGTGGTTAGTAGAGATGTCATCTTTAATGAGGAAGAGACATGGAAGTGGAACAACAAAGAAGTCAATAAGGAGAAGATTATTTCCATTGATTTTGAAAAACTAGAAGTTGTACCACCTGTTAAGCAACAACATGCTCAAACAACCACAACAACTCTAGTACACAGAATTGCAATGAGTGGTTCTACATCCAGTGAGGAAAGTAGCTCTTCAACTCCAGTGATGTTAAGAAGTCTCACCGAGACATATGGACAAGAAAAATAAGAAGAAACCAACCTTTTTTGCGTGTATTCAGACCATGAACCTCTCTCTCATTCAATGAACCTATGGAAGAATATCATTGGAGAACAGCCATAAAGGAAGAAATCCATGCCATTGAGAAGAATGACACTTGGGAGTTGACAAAGCTCCCACCAAATCAGAAGGTTATTGGTGTCAAGTGAGTGTACAAGGTCAAACGCACTGTAGATGGAAGTGTGGATCGATACAAATTGAGGCTTGTAGGAAAGGGCTACAAACAAAAGTGTGGTGCGGACTATGATGAAGTCTATGCTCCAGTTACATGACTTGACATAGTAAGATTGCTAATCTCTCTTGTCGCTCATCATAAATGGAAAATTTATCAATTAGATGTCAAGTCAGCCTTCCTTAATGGAATTTTTGAGGAAGAAGTGTACATGGAATAACCGAAAGGCTTCCAAGTACAAGGAGAATAAGATAAGGTGTATCGTTTGAACAAGGCTTTATATGGCCTTAAGCAAGCACCACGAGCTTAGAACTTAAGGATTGACAAGTACCTTCAAAATGGATTTCAAAAATGTCCATACAAGCATTCAGTTTACATGAAAAATGGTGCAAAAAGGGGAGTGTTCTTAATTCTTTGTCTCTATGTAGGTAACTTGTTATTTATAGGAAACAATGAAGCTATGTTCTATAAGTTCAAGCAATCCATGTTCAATGAATTCGAGATGACTGCTAATGGATTAATGTCATACTTTCTTGGCATAATGGTGAAGAAAGAAATTGATGGTATCTACATCTCTCAACAAAAGTACATTAGAGACATATTAGAAAAGTTCAATATAAACAAGTGCAATGCTATCAACACTCCAATTGCAACTAGATTGAAGTTGTCCAAGGAACGAGAATGTGAGTTTGTAAAATCAATCGTGTACAAAAGCCTCATTGAAAGCCTGAGGTGCCTTACAATCACAAGACCTGATATAGTTTATGGTGTTGGACTCATGCGTCAGTACATGGAAACATCGAAAGAGTCTCATTGGCTGGCTGCAAGAGAATTTTGAGATACATAAAAGGTACTCTAAACTATGGTCTGTTTTATAATTTTGGTGAAGATGCAAAATTATTTGGTTATTCAGATAGTGATTGGGGAGGTGACCAAGATGAAAGGAAAAACACAACTGGCTATGTGTTTTTTCTAGGATCAACAGTTTTCTCATCGACTTCAAATTAGCAATCAATTGTTGCTTTGTCATCGTGTGAAGTCGAGTATGCTGTAGCCTCAACTGTGTGTGAGGAAATTTGATTAAGAAATCTGTTGAAATCCTTATGTCAACTTATTGACCTTAAAAACTACTTAGCTATGTGGCACACAAGTCAAATCGATAATAAGCTAACTACATTCTTCGGTTGAATGCGGCCTTCAGGTTCTAGAGCCTGAAGATAAGGCTGCTAGTTATGCGAAGTTCAATATCAAATTTATTCAGTGTGTCGAATGTCGTAACCTGGTTATTCCTCACTTTACCGAGAAGGCTGATGAGATGACCTCTACCAATAAGGACTTGGAAATTCTTGTTGACCAAGACTTAGATAAATGACCAGTAGGTCTCGAAACAGTGCTATTTATCCAAACTGAAGTTGCTTCTCGGTCAACTAATTCTACGGCTCCAGTGCTATTTATCCAAACTAAAGATGTTTCTGGTTGCCACCATAGTACTATTTATCCAAACTAAAGATGTAGATGTGTTGGTGGGAAAAAGGAAAATAAAAGTCTCAAGGTTTTTTAGAGGTTTCACGTAGAGCGAGAGTTTGCACAGGCAGTTTTGTGTGTTAATTTGGAAGGGCTTTGAATGATGCATACCCTTCTATATTATAGTAGTAATTCCCTCATGGCCGAAGTAGAGTTTTACTCAGGCTAGAATTCCTTAACCCAATTTGAATAGGTCTCAGCTAATCCGAACTTTTGTAGAATTCTAAATCAAGATTTTTTATCACCTAAATTTAACCCTTGATTCTTGGCATATTTTCAATTTCGAAGCACAACTATCCCCTAAGGATTCCTTATTGTACTAGGATTCGACCACTCGCCCTTATCCAGATAAACCATTTCCTAATAGGATTCGGCCGAATTCCACTAGGCCAGGCCCATTAGGGGGAATATTCTCAGTCCAAAAACGTCATTTGGGTCTAAACATTGCCCCCTCACTTCTGAGGTCCTCAGCCTACATCATTTGGATGAGCTTCAGCCTTGAAGAAGCAAACAATTCTTAATCAAAGGTAGGTAATCAGCCCACTCTTCAAGTCGAGCAATAATCTTAAAAAAAAAAAACAAATATTATCCAACCATCCACTTAAATGCATTTATGGGACACGATCTCCTACTCTGCATGTTAGTCCTTAATCGTCACGAAACCCTGACACATGGTAGCTTCCCGTCGCGCCTGTCTGTATTCGGCGACACAAACGTCTCACGTCCGAAGCATGTAGACGTTGAAACATCTCTACATAATGGTCATGCCTTAAAGTTCGTTGATACACATAATCCTGTAATCTCGATTTGCATAAATATCGGCCTATGCACCTTGATTTTTGAATTTTACAATGATTATTAAATATTTCGATGGAATTACCCCCTAATCTCATATCTGAAATTGTCGATCTTCTTCTTCAGTTGCCTATAAATACAAACTCTTACTTCATTCTAACATTACGCTTCTAAAATCTCGAAAACTCTTGCCATTTTGTCTGATCACTTGAAACCCAAAAGACTCCAACCTTCACTCCAATGGCTGCCAACACTTTCATTACCAAGCTTGATGAGGAATGCAACAAATGTCGAGACTTCATAGATTGAAACACCATCAAGACACTTCGCTCTGAAGATGAAGAAGTCCTAACTCACCAAACTTTAGGACCTTTGTTTGAAGACAACATCCCATAACCCATCACTGAGATGCTGAGAACACATTGTCTGAGCCTTCTCCTATAAGGCCATGATTGGTCAAAATGGGAATCAACTAAACCTCAAGGTGCATGGCCCTTGACATCCGTAACTTGGGTTGCCTAGGTCTACTAAATGGAATCTCACTTCGGTGCCTCATGGAAAAAGCTTGGCATCTTTGATGCCATCAAACTCTCCACCAGTGAGATTAGCATAGACCAAAAGCTCTTGATAGCTACTCTAAGTTTTTGGTGCCCGGCCATCAACACTATGGTACTTCATCTTAACCCTATTAGGCCGACAGTATTGGATGTGAAGGCTGTCCTCGGCACCTCCCCGTCCGGCCTCTCAATTGATACCGCCATCTTTAGGTATCAATTCGACTTGGACCTAAAAAAGGTCTTTGAGGAACATGCCTATGAGGTTCTAAAGAAGAAGGACCAAGAAGTGCTAAAAGATTAGGTGAACAAGCTCCACAATTTTTTTTTCAATTACAGTACGCTCATCAACCACTTTGCTAGTCAAGAAAAACGCGACCTCAAGAAAGGGGAACACAAGGCATTCTTGTTCAACTGGTACAATAAATTCATCTTTTGTACCAAGTCAAACAAATGCCTTATTGAGAACATGTCGGTTGCCGAAGCCTTGGCTAGTGGTCACTAACTGGCTCTTAGTCCCACTATTCTCGCTAACCTTACGCGCTGCCTGACCAAGGCCACAATCGAGAAAATTGATTAGCACCAGAATGACTTATTTTAGGTCTTCCAACTCTGGCTGCAAGTTTATTTTACAACTTTAAGGCCAAAATGCCTCGACTTATATTCCTTTAAAGCATTAGGTCTCTACTTAGCCTCTTGCCCAACTTCAACCCACTCGACCAAAAACATATTCAAATACTTCTTCGGCTAGAAGATCTTTCTGACGACGAATTTCTAATTTGTCATTGAAGAAACTACCCATCTTCCATCAACCTTCCCACATCGGCTTGGGAAGAAACAGAAGGCGTCATCCTTCAGCAAAACTGGGGGTCATTTATGCTGGTTCATGACCTTCCATTTGGTTGAGACACACGTCTAGCCAGCTGGGAAGTTTACCACCCCCACTTTCTGGCTCGACAGCTTAGCTCTCTCCAAGGCTGCCTCTACTTATGCTTGCTTCTCACTCACTTTTGAGCCGAGAACAACTCTTTGGTTCCTCAAAACAAGAGTGCTACGAAATGGAGAAAGAGTTTGAAGAACGGTGCGCCAAATTCCATCTTCGATCGTGCGCACTTGAAACTTACGGTACCAGCACCTTTGTTGACTGGTGGTCCATCTACACCAAAGAATTCTTCAGTACACTGGTCGAAGAGACAATAAAGAAAGTCTTTGGCGATCAACCGAAGAAAAACCCTACCTTAAAATTTAAGAAGATGGCTCAAGGTATCCCTTATTCCTTATATGTTTCAACATATTTAATTAATTATTTCCAAAAATAATTTCTTATCAGTTTTTTTAGCTAGCCGTTCAATAAAATGCACCATAGCAATGGTCGTGGCGAAGAAAAAACTTGCCCCATCTCCTAAAAAAGTGGTCGCCGCTTTGACCGACGGCCCTAAATCTATTTCGACTACTCCCTCGATGAGCAACACTGTTGTGCCCCCGATGAAGGCAAAAAATCCTTGCGCCCCTTCACCAAAGACCACTACAACAGTAGCCTCACAAGCTAAATGTCTGAAGAAAAAGGCTAACAAAGGGTGGCGTGAATCTCATGTAATCTCCAGCCAGGATATAAGGGCGACTGCTCCTGAAGCCACTTGTCTTCCTCGTATTGCTGAGGTATAATTATGAGCGTTACCAGATTCCTCGACCCCGACTGCTGATCAAACGACCACTGTACAAGCAATGACACAACTCGTTGTCTTGGTCGAATGGCCAACATAAACCCCGTTAGTTGAGGAACCTGTAATTCAAACCTTAGTTGACCCTCAAATTGACGCAGCTATTGCCGGCCCAGAGCCCAGTGTCATTCCTAACAAAGCAACGACCGACTCAGTTGCATCGGCTCTTCATCCAATCCAAAGACCATCGTTGCGTCGTTCATTTTGGATGAAAAGGTAAGGAAACACCCTAGCATTGTTACATATATCTCAATAGACAATTAAATTTTCTAACTTTCCTTTGTTGTTAGGGTAACGACGAGCCGAGTCCTTTAGTAAGGCGCTTTCGACCGATTGGGCAACCAAGTACGGCTCCCTTGCCTTTGGACAAAGGCAAGACTATTGTGTCTTTAACACCTGGTCTAAACTAGGATATAGTTCATCCACACATTGAGGCAATTGGTAATGCTCATCCCGAGGTGGTCGTTGAGGTGCCAACAATCGATCCGGTGGTTTTTGCAGAGCATGAAGTGACTGCAGAGATGTCGATTCATCCTCAAGACTAGGATCTTGGCATCCATGCACAAGACGTCACTTAGGCCTTCGTAAGTTTTTTTTTTATATTTTGATTTTGACTTTTTGTCCTATAATTCTAAACCAAAACAAAACCATCAACTGTCAGGTACCCAGTTGTTCATTTCATCGAAAGTTCTGTGCGCCGACCAATTGCCCAACAACCTAGGTGGCCATC
Source organism: Malus sylvestris (assembly GCF_916048215.2). NCBI lineage: Eukaryota > Viridiplantae > Streptophyta > Magnoliopsida > Rosales > Rosaceae > Malus > Malus sylvestris. Next base: position 10,943,051 of record NC_062260.1, read on the forward strand.
AAACATAGATAACCTTCATCAGTCGTATGAATTAAAGAGTTGTCTTAAACATTAGGCTTAGCCATTAACCTCTCTAGGCTCGACCAATAACCTAGAAGATATGGTTGAAGTCACCTCTTGACAGGTTTAAAACATTTCTCTGTCGTCATCTCTCCAAACTTTGCTTATGTAACATTTACTTTTGTGCAGCCTTCATGGGTAAATTGAGCTTGACGCCTTGCTGGCTAGCACATCTGGGACGGTTGGCCCTTTTCTTGCCTCAGCCGAGTCCAATGCTCTAACAAAACTACAGCAACTTTTATCCCTCTTGGCTTTGCAAACTCTCTAATCAAGAAGTCTTGACTTTGTAAAAAAGTGCCTGAATAACTTTGCAGTTGTCAGTCTGGTGAGCAATGAAAGTGTTGTTCACTTGACGACCATCCTTCAGAGAACTCGATTATACTCTGATATTTTTTAGAAAACTCTGCAAGCTGACGAGGACTTGAAAGCTACAACGGCTACCTAGGAAGCCATCTCACCAGATCTTAAGGCAATTAAAACAAAGAAAGAGAAAATGGCAAGCCTCGACCATTAGATCACAAAGCTTCAATCCCAAAGGTCTGCCATTGCCTCTGAGCTTGAAAAGAACTTTGAGGTGGTCAAACCTCGGTTGTCAAAGTATATTCCAGGTGCGAAAAGGATACAGGCGCTGAAAGCTGATAAAAGGACTCAGCATGGCGAGATTACTATAGGTGAGATAAAGTGGCTAGAGCTGAAGGCTACACTTAAAGCCTTCCTTCCCTCGACCCAATAGATTAAATTCCTGGTGTCGACCTATGGACCGGTTGAATTGTTTTTATGTACTTTTTGGCAGTGTTAATGAAAAATCTTATTTACTCTTGCATATCCCAAGTTACTAGATAATTTTTCTTTAAGAACTTCCCATAAATCGGCAACTTGTGTATTGAACCAGTTTGATCCTTGAGATGATATGCCCCATTGCCGAGAACCTTGTGAACAATAAACGGCCCTTCCCAATTCGGTGACCATTTCCCAAATATGGGATCCTTGGTCCCAACTGGCAACACCATTTTCCAGACTAAGTTACCCTCGCCAAACGTCTTTTGCTTTACCATTTTGTTTTAAGTTGGCTCGACGATCTTTTTATGTGCCACTAACAAATTATAGGCATTAAGTCGAGCCTTTTCTAGATCCTCTAAATCTTGCCTCATTGCTTGGCTATATTCGGCGTTGAACATACTATTTTGTTCAATAATTTGCAACGAGTTTATACTTAACTCAACCAGAAGAATTACATCATGTCCATAGGTTAAGGCATATGGGGTCGTTCCTATTGCTGAACGAAGGGAAGTCCGATATGCCCATAATGCCTTGTTTAAATTTAAATGTCACATGCCAAGAACCATTTTCTCAAGAATACCAATTAAAACTTTGTTGCTCGCTTCGATCTGCCTGTTCACCTGTGGGTAATATGGCATGGATTGTTCGAGCAAAATTTTCAAATTAGCTACATAATCTTTAAATTCTTCGGCCATGAAAATCGTACCGTTATCTATGATGATTGTTTCTGGAACACCGAACCTTGTTACGATATTTTTTTCTAGAAAATCACAAACTTCTTTAGATTTTAACTCGGGGTTAAACCTTGCCTCGACCCACTTGGTGAAGTAATATGTTGCTATAAGTATCCACGCATATTTCGCCAAACAAGATGATGGTTTACTAATTACATCCATAGCCCATCCTCTGAATGACCATGGTTTGGTGACCGAATAAAGTAATTCGGCAGGGATTCTTTGGACAGGTTCATGGATTTGACATTGTAAGCAACTACGAGCGTATGCTATGCAATCTTTCAAAATACTCAGCCAGAAATATTCGTGTCACCGAAGCAACCAGCACAGTTTTAAGCCGGATTGATGGGCACAACATATTCCTTTATGGACTTCTGTAATAGCTTGAATAGCCTCTTTTGGGCCAAGACACAACAATAACAAGCCATCCTCGCCTTTTCCATATAACTTATTTTGGTATACCATATAATTTGTAGCGTGTACCTTCGTCTTGCAGTCGTACTTGCCGCTAGGATTGTCGAGATAATGTATGATCAATTTTCTCCAATCATCTAGTAACGCTTCGACTATGTAAATATCTACAGAAGCCTCTTATTCTAGCAATGAAGGTAAAGACATCATCAATGTTTTGAATTCAAGAAATATGTTTGAAGGCTATTTGAGCCTATCTCACTCCACAGGAATTGTGCGCTGGAGGCTATTTGAGCCAATTCGTCAGCATCAGTGTTTTGAATTCAAAAAATATGCTTGAAGGTGATGTCTACGAATGATTCGGCCAAATAGCTGGCAACCATATGTGATAAGGCGCCAAAGTACAACTCATGCAACAGAAACTCTCATTAAGTTGGTTAATTACTAGCTCATAATCGTCGAGGACAAGCACTCGGGTTGCCTTTAAGTCATGGAGAATATTGAGACAATAACAAGGACTTCATACTCAACTTGGTTGTTGGTGCAGTCAAAATCTAACTTGAAAGCAAAAGGCCAATGGTAATGTTCAAAAGATTGAATAACAATGCCTACATCAGCCGAGGTTGTAGTACTGGACCCGTCGAAGTACATCATCCAATGATTATCATGCGTCAGTACCATGCCGATTTTGACATTGTTGCCCCCAAACCCGTATGGAGAAGAATATTAGGCAAGGAAATTGGCTAGAGCATGAACTTTGACTGCCTTTTGAGGCACGTATTGTAAACTAAATTTGAATAAAGCTGTTATCCACTTACCAATTCGACCTTTGACAATTGGCCAAGTAAGCATATAATAGATGACATTAGTCTGGTCAATGACTTGGGTGATGGAAGGAAGCATATAATGTCTGAGTTTGGATGCGGGTAAGGCAAAGTTTTTCGATGGCCAAATAAATTCGCCGAAGTTGAGGTTTCGGCTAAGGTAAAAAATGGCATGTTCCTAGCCGGTATCACTAACTTGTGCCAAAAGACAACCAATAGATTCTTCAACAGCCAAGATATACAACTTGAGAGGTTTTCCACGCTAAGAAGGCATGAAGACTGAAGAACGAGTAAGAGAGACCTTAATTTAGGTAAAGACATCCTGATGTTCTTTACACCATTCAAATCACTCTGAATCTTTCAGCTTTAAAAGTGTGAAGAAAGCTTTCATCTTTCCCGCCGAATTAGATATAAATCGGTGAAGAATTTCTTGCAGATACACCAAATGTGCATTTAGCGAGATTCATTTTGAGTTTATGTTGACACATGCAGATAAAAGTTCATCGAAGATCCTTTAAATATGTGTGGCAATGCTTGGACTTAACCACGATGTCGTCAATGTATACATCAACAACGGTGCCAATTAGATCATGGAAAATAGTATTCATGGCACGCTGATATTTAGCATCGGCATTCTTTAAGACTGAAAGGCATAACGAGCAATTCATAAGTTCCTAAAGCCCTAGGGGACCGAAAAGTAGTCTTATGGACGTCAACCTCAGCGATGAAAATTTGATTGTAGCTAGTGTGGCCATCCATAAAAGATAAGATCTTGTGGCTTGCCGCGATGTCGATTAATAAATCCAAAATTTGCATTGGATATTCGTCTTTAGGAGTTGCCAAATTCAGATTACAAAAATTGAGCAAATGCGCAAAACACTATTTTTCTTCAAAACAGGTACAATGTTTGCCAACCATTCGATGAATCGAGCTGTTTGAATAACGCCAGCTTTCAAAAACGGACAAGTTCATCTTTTATGCCGAGCTGAACTTCAGTCGAGAATCGTCGTGGAGGTTGGCAAAATGGTTTACACTCGATTTTAATGCGTAACACGTGCTCGACCAATTTCCTGTCAAGTCCAGGCATCTTATGGTAACTCCAAGCAAAGTGATTTTAAATTCCTCAAGTAATTTACAACATTCGACCTTCATAGGTTGAGGCAACAAAGAACTAATAAATAAAGGCCAAGGTATATCGGTAGTTCCAACATTTATCTCCTCTAAAGGATCTTTAACTTTAGGCTGATTATTTTCGAGCTCGGTCTATGTAGCTTGAATTTTATCAAGTAACAGTACAGGGCCATTATTTCCTTCGGCGATGAACTCCACTAAGTTGACGCCAGAATTCAGCTACTTGGAAATGGTGTACCATTGGGCCAGCAGTCGTTCCATAGTAGATAAAACCGCAACCCTACATTTGTCCTATTGTGTTGTATTTGTCATCAAGACAATCAGCTAAGACAACCAATCCAGGCCTCGTCAAATCCTGTTGAATAGTTTTAGCGCCAACCTCGATGGCTTTTTGGACAGAGATCCTGGTCAGCCTTCTTTCTTCGTTGAAGCCTTGTAGGGTTCGAACGGCTGGTTATCAACCAGATTGACTACGATCGTTTTGCTGTCCCAAAAGATAAGAACTTGATACAATAGGGAATAGATGCAACTAGCCTAGTGAATCCAATCGCGACCAAGAAATACATTGTATTCGGTCTTTAAATCAACTATGAAAAATGCAGTCATATGATTTCGACCTGCAATATTGACTTCCAAAGGTAACAGTCTGTTGGTCTGAGATTTATCGCCTACAAAGTTGCTCATAATCATACCAAATAGGTTGAGTTCATCTTTGAAACGTTGTAGAGCTTTCAAGCATGATGTTGATTGTTGCCCCATAATCAACGAAAACTTTAGAAATTGGATACCCTTCAGTGTGAGCCGTGACATATAATGGTTTCAAATGCTGAAAGTTAACGGCCAAGGAACATGAAAATAGATATGCTAACGCTGATCTGAGCTTGTCCTCTTTACTAATTGGCTCATCCTCTTCGATAGCCATGAAGTCGACTTGTGTGGTCTCTTCGGCAACCATGTCACTATCCAAAAAACTTGGTTGGGACGTGGTCAGCTGGAACTTTACAGGTAGGACAAAGGCCATGCTGATTTCCATGTTGTCAAGGACCGAGGGTCTCATTGGTTAATGATCCACTTCTTCTGAATCAGTCTGCGTATTATCTTAGTCTTCAACCGCTCCAACCGCGTCATCCACAATGACAAGTGAAAAAGAAAGAGCGTGTTCACCTGATGTGGTAGGCGTGGCCATTTCATCTTCGACTCTAGGATCTATCTCCAACAATGTCGATGCTTGGCTCTGGGTTTGTAAAGCCTTACGAGTTTCTTCCTGATATGCGATACGAGCGTCTCGGGTGTCCAAATAGGCATCCAGTCTCTTAACATGTACCATTTCATCAGTTGTGAGGCCGAATACTAACACGGTTAAGAAAACTTCAAAATGATATCGGTAATATTGCAGATCATCTAAAGAAAAGTAAAGGTATGCAGGATCTAGATCGGCATATGGATCCACGTCGAAGCTGAGAACACTGGCTTCACGAATGTGTGGAATCTTGCTTTCATTCCTAAATCCAACGACTTCTAGAAGATTTGTTGAGTGTTGGGGCCAGTCAAAGCTAAGTTAAGAGATTATTAACATGCCTTTGGGAGGCCGTATAAGTCGTTTGCAGATTTCTTGTGAAATTCTAGCATATACTCCAAAGCCTCGTCGAAAAATGGTGGATGTCGATTTCGCTTGACTTTTATTAATGGCTCTTGTGGCGGCAACAGAGGAAGTTTTCTTTTGGCCTCTTTTCTAAAAAGCTTGATGCAAGCTTTCATTTCTCTAGGCTGAAGAATAAGCTTGATTCTCTTTTTCAAATTCTTCAATCTTGATTTCAACGTCATGATCAATCACCTTCTTCACTTTAAATAGCTTGGTCATGATTGCCGGAGCTTGTCGGTCATCCTCCTTTTTTTCTGCTTCTTTGGGTTGCCATTTCGTGACCTGAACTTCCTGAGCTGCTCGTTGATGGGCCATAGAGTCCATCCTTTATTGGCAACAATTCTGGGACTTGGATAAAACCGTGTATATGCCAGTAAGGAAATTGTAACCATGACAATGGTGGTCATGGGGTTCAGGTGGCTTGAAAGTTTACTAAGCCGTGGATGAACTTGAACTCCCATATTTGTGGGCGTAATAATCTTCATCATAAAAGGGCCTATCGAAATTAAGTCGCCATCTAACCAAATGAGGTTTGTAATCCTGTGTTTGGGGGTTGAGTCTATCGAAAACTGGCATTGCCCCAAACCAAGCATCGCGTGGGATTTTGTCGAAACCATAGGTGTAGGTCGCAGTGATTCAGCCAAAGACTTATGCAGCTCTGACTTGGCCACAATGACTTATGCTTGGCATCTACTGTACAAGATCATTGGGCTTTCAGATTCACTTAAACTAGAGTCAGACGTTGGCTCGGCATATACTGGATTTGAGAAGCTCTGTGGTTTGTTTTGGGATGAGAAGTCGATCTTCAAACTTAGCCGAGAATTCTATTTTGAGACATGGTACACTAGAATGAACTCATTTTTTCCTTTTTTCTTATCTTTCGGTAAATGAGCATTTACCATATTTACCGTTGCTGAATGGAAAGGATAAGAGTCAACCAGCATCTGTGTCTTCTTTGGAAATTTCAGTTTGCCATTATCGATCCAGCTTTGGATGGCATCACGAAACACGACACAGTTATTCATCGTGTGCTTATTTGATTTATGATACTTGCAGTATGTTTTCCCTTTTAAATCTTTGGCCTTAAGAATGTCATGCCCTGGCTGAAGCTTAATAATGTTTACAAGTAGTAACTGGTCAAAGGTGGCATCAGTTTTAGATGTCTTGACGGCTGCTTCAACAGAGGCCAAGCGTGTTTTGACGTCCTTAGTACTAGCATGAGCTAACATCTTGCACACATAAGGTTTGTCAATTACTACCTCGACCACGTCTACACTAACATATTGAGACCCATCGGTCCCAACTGATGCGTAACTCACCGTTAGATTCTTATAAATTATCCCACGGGATTGGGTCTTAATGATTTTCTCTTCTTTAAGAAAATAATTGTACTGCTCGACGTGTTGAGCCAGCTCATACATATATCAGAAGTTTGCTCTCAAAAATTTCTTCTTGTATTCTACATCTAGACTGTCACGGGTAATTCTGACATATTCGACCTCGGGAAGGGGTACTCGACACCAATTCCTGGCCAATTTGAACCTGGTAAGATATTCCATTGGTGACTCATCAGATGATTGAGCCATTCTGGCCAAAGATAATACTGACACTTCCATCTTAGGCTGATAGAATTGCTCGTGAAATTTCTCGACCAACTCCTCCTAGTTTTGTACAGAATTTGGTAGAAGGTTGATATACCAAGCAAATGACGTGTCTGTCAACGAGAAGTTAAACAATCATAATTTGTAGTAATCAGTGTTGACATCTCCGCACCGGGCAGTGAATCTTACCACGTGTTCCATTGAAGACAATGGTGATTCCCCAGCGAAAAGACTGAAATCTGGGGTTTTGAATCCTTGGGGATACTCAAACCTTTCGACGAAAACCAAATATGGATGGATAAATTTTGAAACTTTTGGCCCTTTCTTTAAAGCTGAATCGATCATTCTTTGGACTTCATCCATATCAACAAATGTCGTTTATGTTATTCGGCCAAATTCGGCTGAACTAGTGCTTGTTTCACTGTATAGTTTTTCAAGATCAATCGTCCTAAGCCAATTGAGTTCTACTTCGGCCTGCACTAGCGGCGGCCTTTCCTCTCCTAAAGGAGTATTTTTCTTTAACGAGATGTTTTGTCTCTGTTGATCAACGAGCCCACTCTCGTGAACTTTGTTAATTAGAGTCTCGAGCAACTTGTTGGTCAATGTGTGGCTGTCATTTGCTATGTCTTGTTGAGCACGTAAGCCCCTCATCTCTCGGCTAATGACTTGCTCAAATTGTGGAGATTGTTCTTCCAGCCATTGTTAAAAAAAAAGATTTAAACAGTGCACCAGAAGTCTTATCGTCTTAGTTGTTGCAATCCTCTATCAGACCTTCAAGAAATCCGTCTTTTGCCACTCTAGTAGTTTGAGTGAAAACTACGGCGAGCCATGCATGTGGCTTCTGGTGTCACGGCAAACTAGTAGTCAATTTATCCATAGTTGTTTTCTTTTTTATTAACCATGTTTCAATGGTCTTGAACTTTGTAGCTTTAGCATTGGGTCCCATTGGGCGTGCCAAAATGTTGACCCTAAAAACTACTTAACCTACGTAACGCGCAGGCCGAATAACTAAAAAGCTAACTACGTCATTCGGTTAAATGAGAGGCATGCTAACTCGTCGGCCGAGCTCAACCGGGGAGTAAAATGAATGCTGATATGGGGTTGGGTGCTCTAATGACTTCTAAATCTTATGACTGCGGCCAAGGAAGGAACACGTTTCGACCTTCGGGTTTTAGAGCTTGAAGACAATGCTGCTAGTTCTATGAAGTTCAATATCAAATTCGACTTTCAGTGTGCCAGATGTCATAACCTAGTAACACCTTACTTCGCCGAGAAGGCTGATGAGATAACCTCTACCAACAAGGACTCAAAAATCCTTGCTGACCAAGACTTAGATAGATAACCAGTCGATCTCAAAACAGTATTGTTTATCCAAACTTAAGGTGCTCCTGGGTGGGTTAGCTAATTCTACGACTCTAATGCTGTTTATCCAAACTGAAGATGTTGCTGGTTGCCACCACAGTGTTGTCTATCCAAACTGAAGATGTGTTGGCAAGAAAAAGGAAAATAAAAATCTCAAGGTCTTTGAGAGGTTTCTCGTAGAGCGAGAGTTTGCACAGGACAGTTTTGTGTGTTGATTTTGGATGGGCTTTGAATGATGCACACCCCTTTCTATTCATAGTAGTAATTCCATCATGGCCGAAGTAAAGTTTTACTCAAGCTAGAATTCCTTAACCCAATCTAAATAGGTCTCGGCCAATCCTAACTCTTGTAGGAATCTGAATCAACCTCTTTTATCACCAAAATTCAACCATTAATTCTTGGCATCTTTTCTTATTTGAAGCATAACTATCCCCTGAGGATTCCTTATTGTACTAGGATTCAGCCACTCGCCCTTATCCATATGAAACCATTTCCTGATAGGATTCCGCCGAATTCCATTGGGCCAGGCCCTTGGTGGAAATATTCCTGGTATTGCTTATTAGACCGAGATCAAACATGGGCTCGAACTAAAAGCATCGTTTTGTGTCCAGACATATCCATAAGTGGAATCTACTGTGATTCATGTGGATAACAAATTAGCAATCAAGCTTGCAAAGAATCATGTTCAACATGAAGGAGCAAGCACATCGATACCAGGTTCCATTTTCTGAGGGATCATGTGAAACAAAAACAATTGAGCTTGTCTATTGTCACACCAAGGAACAAGTGGCTGACATCTTCACAAAGCCACTGCCAGTTAAGCCATTCAAGTTGTTACGTGAAATGTTGGGCATGAAGGCGTTTTGATTTTGAAGGGATGTGTTGGAAGTCAAAAGCAAATCAATGCCAAAAGGAATAAATGCCAATAGTTCAAATTGTTGGCTTCATAACTCTATTTTAATCTTTCTATAAGTTGTCGTGTTTGTTTTTCAACAACAGCAACCATATATGACTTTTGCATGGATAGCATTCAATGTTATGTTTAGAAAATCTAGTAAAATCTCTATAAGAGAGATGTCTCTGTATGTTTGAAGTATTCCCATTTCAGTAATAGAGTTGAAACTCTTTTAATATACCAAGTGCATGTTTTCCAAGAAGCTTGCTGCTTCTTTCTTTTATTTTTGTCCAGCTTCGTAAAGAGAGATACAAGTGAGAGGTGTGATAGAGTTAGAAAACGGAGAAATTTGGTTCATATCCTTTTTTTTGCTAATCTATTGATTAAAATCCTATTCATTTTCAATTTTTGATCAAGGTCTTTGGGTATTAATAACATCATTAATTATTTAAATAATAAAATATTTTATTTTTAAATATATTCCTTTAGTGTTAAAAATGTTACAATTAGTATATTTATATTTATGTCTAAATTTTTTATCATATATTTTATTTTTAGTTTGTACCTATTTTTAATTTGTACCAATTTTTTTTTTTCATTTTTAATTTGTACCCATATATTAGTTTCTTTTTGTGCCCATATTTTTTAAAGTTTTATTTGTGTTTGTACCCATGTGTATACCGTTACGTGACATTGTATATTTAATCAATGATATAAAAATTACATATGGTATATTTATGTTTTATGCCTAAACTTTGTATCATATATTTATATTTTTAGTTTGTACCCACTTTTAATTTGCAACATTTTTTAAATTTGTAGTATTTTCTTTTGTTTTATTTTGTACTATGTATTAATTTCTTTTAGCACCTATATTTTTTAAAAATTCATTTGTACTCATAATTTTTTAATCTTTTATCTATACCCTAATTTATTTATAATGTACCCATTCTTCTTTATTAATGTACTACTTTGTTATATGTCAAATGTACCAATTGTTTTGTAAAATGTACCAATTTTTTTAGGGTAAATTACATAGTAGCCCCTCAGGTTTGAGGTCTATTACAACTTCATACAACAACTTTAAAACATTTCACTTTCATACATCCAGTACCATTTTATTTCAAAATAACACCTCCGTTAGATTTTCCATCCATTAGTCTGTTAAATGCTGACGTGGCTACCACATTTATGTTGATGTGGCTACCACATGGCAAAAAAATTTTTTTTTTTTTTTTTTTTTAAAAAAAAAACCTAAATCTTCTAAATATTAAAATTATAAAAAATAAATAAATAAATATAAAAAAATAAAATAAAATAAAATAAAAAAAACTAGAAAATCCCGAAACCTAGATCCCTTCCTTCCCCCCCCCTCTTCTGCAACTCCCAAAATCCTCTCTTCTCCTCGCAACCCCAAAACCCATATCCGCCATCTTCATCTTCATCCCTGAAAACCTAGAAATGATAACCCCCCACCCCACCCCACTCGCGTCCCCCACCCCAAAACCAAAAACCCAGAACACCCCCTCCCTACCCGCGACCCTCCCTGTGCACCCCCCTAACCCACGACCCTTCCTCCCTCCGCACCCACCATCTTTCCTTCTCTACACACCCCCCACTCTCCTCTACACACCCCCCATCGCCGACCCAATTGCTTCTTCTACCGCCACCGCCACCGCAGACAATCAAGACATCAGCTTGCTTCAAGTTATGTACGCCATGGAAGCTGCGGAGGCCACAATCAAGCAGCAGGTGGAATACAACATTCGGTTACGGGCTCAGCTCGAATACAAGATTCTCGAGCTGCACAGGTACAAGCTCCACGAATCCATGGCCGCCCAGTTGCTGCCTTCCGCCCGCGAATCTCAGGACCAAGCTCATCAGGTAACTGCCGCTGGCGTCGACAATCGAATCGAGATGATTGCAAATCACGGTTCGTCACAGTAGAGTCGTGGGGAATCGGAAACAAGAGAGACCCAATTGGGCAGCAACGAAATCAATGAAGGTGGTTCGGGTTTTTGGTACTTCGACGGCGGCTGATAACGCAAGCAATGGGATATCGAGATTGTCATCGCCGTCTACGATGACGTCGCTTTCACCAGGCAGGTCGACCATGGAGGGGGATTACAGAAATGGTTTGATGCCATTGACCGAGTCGAACAACCCTAATAGCAGAATGTTGAAGAAGGATCTGGTTGTTAGGGTTCATAAGCACGATCAAGAAATTATGCAATTGCGAAAGCATTTGGCGGATTATTCGATCAAAGAGGCGCAAACTCGGAACGAAAAGTATGTGCTGGAGAAGCGCATTGCAGGTTGTGTGGGTGGGTTACGAGTTCAGCTTTTGAATTTGGTTTTTGGTTTTGTTTTTTTTAATTTAGAAGATTCAAGTTTTTTTTTTTTAAATTAAAAAAAAAATAAAATTTGCCACGTGACACACATTTGGCAGCCATGTGACACAAATGTGGCAGCCACATCATCACTTAACGGATCAATGGATGGAAAATGTAACGGATGTATTATTTTGAAATAAAATAGTACTTGAGGTATGAAAATGAAATGTTTTAAAGATGTTGTATGGGGTTGTAATAGACCTCAAACCTGAGGGGCTACTATGTAATTTACCCATTTTTTTAACACTATGGATACATTCTTTTGCCATTTATTATTTCTTATTTTTACATAGTTTTTATCCATTTATTCAATCAAAATGTTTGAATTTTTTTATTGTAACCGTTTCTAATAGTATTATAATGAGGGATTTTAAATTTATAGGATTATAAATCTCATAAAATATCAAACAATTAATATCAAAACTATAAAAATATAAATATTAATTGTAATATAATGAGGTATACAAAGTCAAGGGACTTTGATCAAACTTTGAATATTATTAAGGTTTTAGTTAAAGAATGTTAAGGATTAGGGATAGCATCCAAAGTATCCCTTTAGAAAACCTATCACCCACAAATTAGTATTGAGTTAGTAAACTTTGAATACCAACAACATTATGATTCTAAAGGGCTTTTCTCTGTTAAAAATGCTTATAAAATTGCTTGCTCTTTGCATGAACGGCCATCTTCCTCGAGCTCCCATGCTACTGATTATTCATTTTGGAACTGTATTTGGAAAGCCAACGCCCCGGGTAGAATTAAACTTTGTGTTTGGCGGCTTCTTGGAAATTCTACCTACTCGTACTAATCTGGAGAAAAAAAAGGGTTGCGTTGGAAAATATTTGTGTCTTGTGTAATTCCTCTCGGGAGTTGGCGCTACATGTGTTTAGTGCTTGTCCATTTGCACGTGCTGTATTTTTCTCCTCCAATATCGAAACTGGTACTAGAGGTGTTGTACCTTCTTCATTTTGTAATTGGCTTAACCAATGTCCTGCTGCTCTCTCCTCAAGTCAGTTTGGCCTTCTCTTGATGCGATGCTTGTTCACTCTATATGGTGAGCTAATTCTCTCCTATGGGACGGCAAGGTGGAGAACCCTGCACTCGTGTGTCATCTTACAGGCCTTCATCTCTCTGATTTTATTAAAGCTCAGCCAACCCTCAAACTTGGCAACTTCAGTCTCCTTCTCGCTGACTTCCTCCCCCACCGTGATGGATCAAGATTATGTTGACGTGCTTTCTATGCTGCTACAAATTCTGGGGGTGTTGGTGTGTGAGATTTTCCGACGAAGTCGGATGCTATGCTAGAGATTTTGCTCGTAAAATATCTCATGTGACAACTCCCAGGATGTTTGAGGTCTTAGCAGCACGAGATGGTGTTTGTTTGGCTTCACAACGAAGTTGGCAGCAAGTTATTTTGGAATGTGGTCCAAGCTCTTGGAAGCTTGAATGGTGGCTCTTCCGCTATTGATTTGCTGATTGACGATACTAAAACTAATGCGCGGGGTTTTGATACTTCAAGAGTTTGTCATGTTCATATATCCACTAATATAGCGCGCATAGAATGGTCAAGTTGGCCTTAACTTTTAATTTAACTATTTGTAGGTTTGAGCAGGCCCTTGAGGATTGTATGATTTCTTAACGTTATAAATAAAACTAGTATCGTTTCTTAAAAAAAAAAAAAAAAAAACACGAAGGAAAATATTTTACAACTTCAAACAAATTACCGGAGAGGGGAATTCACAAACATATTTTGAAAAAGACATTCTTATTTTATCATGGGTCCACGTTCAACCTACGTGGGGGGCACATAACGGTTTTAACCGAAACTCGAGGGACGCCTGGCTTTGCTAGAGTCAGAGACCTCTTCCTTCTCTCTTTGACATAATTATAGCCTCACTTAATCTTCCTCGCATATCTTCTTCCCATTAACCAAATCCCCATTTCTCTCACTCAAACACAAAAAAACGCAGAGTGGGTTTCCCTCTCATCTCTGAAAGCCATGGATGAAGAATACGACGTCATCGTGCTCGGAACCGGCCTCAAAGAGTGCATTCTCAGCGGCCTCCTCTCAGTTGATGGTCTCAAGGTAATTAAACCTCCGCTTCATTATGAATTAAATTATTCTTTCTTTGCAAATTAATTACAAGAAAAACTAGGTCTCTTATCTCTCCGACGTTGGATTCATATTCTCAAAAACCACCCATTCATTAATCATGTAAATGATTTTGGTCTATATATATATATATATATATATATATATATATATATATATGAATTCGAAATGTAGGTTTATACACTCTAGCTGTTTGAATTTTGTGGATGGGAGACATTATTGTGACTCCACAATAATGATTCCGCACTCCTCTCTAATGATAAAAATGACCGATGAAGAGTGCATAATGACTATTTTGGAGTGCTAATAATATTGTACATTTGAGGTGCATTTTCATAAAGCTAAAAAGTGATTATTGATGAGTTTTTTCTATGTACCATGGATGATTTCTTCTCACTCTGATAATCTGATTAGGTTTCATTCATTGCAATTTGTAAGAGAGATCAACATCGGGGTTTAAGATTGTCGTTGCTATCACTTATCAATAAGAATGTTTAGGCTTTTAATATGTTATTTAATTACCTGAAATAGGTACTGCATATGGATAGGAATGACTACTATGGAGGAGAGTCTACCTCACTCAATCTCAACCAGGTAAGTATCTTAATAATCTTTGGTAATTTTTTTGGCTACACAGTTTGGCATACTTTCTGGTGAGATGTTATAATGCATGTAATTTTTTACGGCTTCGGTTTGTTTTCTATTTTTGGATTTTAGCTTTGGAAGCGATTCAGGGGAGAAGATAAGCCTCCAGAAACTTTGGGCTCGAGTAAAGACTACAATGTTGATATGATCCCCAAGGTAAAATGAATGATGCATATATTTCTTATGGTTGTTCTTTGATTCCTTTTCTTAGTTTTACTTTCACTTGCCCCCAATCTTTATATATAGGTGATGATCATGATGTAACATCTTCTGTGTTAATTTGCATGTTAATTTTTAAGCCTGTCAATGATGTGATCTAGATATTCAGCAGCTCATCGGTTAGCAATAATCTCGTCTTTTACCATATTCAATGTTTCTCAATGAAGAAACCTGTTTCAGGAATTTCATTTTGTTTCATTAGTCTGAACTGTTTTATTACATGAAGTCTGCTTAAAAGCTGACTATTTCTGACAAGTGATCTCTTAAAAGTACTGGGTCATTCGATTTGTTCAACGTGTTGTTCTGATAATTTGATTCTTTACAACCTCTGTGTATTTTTGACAGTTCATGATGGCCAATGGTGGTTTGGTTCGCGTCCTGATTCACACTAACGTTACTAAATATCTGAATTTCAAGGCTGTTGATGGTAGTTTTGTGTATAACAAAGGGAAGGTGTGATTCCTAACAAGTTCCAATTTCATTTAGTGCTTACTCATCTGTCATCTAAACGACATATATGGAACCACTAACTTTGCTTCACCCTAATTTCGTTGTGATTGTGCATTATGTTTCCAGGTTCACAAAGTACCAGCTAATGATGTGGAAGCACTTAAATCTCCACTAATGGGATTATTTGAGAAACGACGAGCTCGCAAGTTTTTCATATATGTGCAAGACTATGATGAGAATGATCCAAAATCTCATGAAGGAATGGACCTCAACAAAGTTACAGCACGAGAGCTTATTTTGTACTTCTTCCTCACATCCAAAACCTCATTAATTGTGCTATATGTTTAATTTCTACACGATGGAATTAGAATTTTTTGTTTCTGACATAGGAAGTACGGGCTAGATGACAATACAGTTGATTTCATTGGGCATGCACTGGCTCTCCACCGAGATGATAATTACTTAGCCGAGCCTGCTATGGCTTTTGTGAAGAGGATGAAGGTAACAAAGCATGAATTTTTTATTTAAAGAATGTTGGTGATTGATACTTATGACTATGAATAAGTTGCATATGTTCTACGAGGCAATATATGGCAATATATGGACAATGGCAGATTTTTCAAAAGCATTAATTAGAAGTACCCTAGAAATTTTTCTCAATTCAACTTTACAGTGTTCTATAATATACTCTACCTCCTCTCGGAAAGTTATATGCAGAGTCGCTAGCACGCTTTCAAGGAGGATCTCCATATATTTATCCCCTGTATGGTCTAGGAGAGCTCCCCCAGGTATGCTTTCAACAATTAGTTCTAGTATCACTTGGATATGCAACTTAGTTCCTCCGACTATATGTGCTATGAAATTTGCAGGCCTTTGCTCGATTGAGTGCTGTTTATGGCGGCACCTACATGCTCAGCAAGCCAGAATGCAAGGTCATATTTTTTTCATGCATATCGGAAATTTAAACCCACCCTTTTTGTTCGTATTATCGATACTTGACTGATGTTGCAAAATGGCAGGTAGAGTTTGAAAACAAGAAGGCCATTGGTGTGACTTCCGAAGGAGAAACTGCAAAATGCAAAAAAGTTGTATGTGATCCTTCATATTTGCCTGACAAGGTAACGTTGAGAAAAATTTTAATAAAAGTAGGGTCATCTGGCATGAAAAGTTTTTTGAACTGATTTGAGTTCAAATCTCCATCTCGTGCAACAGGTGAAGAAGGTAGGGAAAGTTGCCCGTGCCATATGTATTATGAGTCATCCAATCCCAAACACCCAGGATTCTCACTCAGTCCAGGTTATTCTACCCCAGAAGCAACTTGGACGTAAATCTGATATGTAAGTTGCTACCTCGAATGCCAATAACACAAATTCAATTAAGTATTCTCTAATAGTAAGTCCTTATTCAAGGACCTTTCGAAGGGCACTTGATCTGTACAAACATATGCATTTCAACCCACACAACAAGGGTTAAGTTAAATGCGTTATTTGTTTGCATAGGTCGTTTTCATTTTGTGTCATTCCTCCATAGAACTCAAAATCATTGAGAATCGGGTAACATGTAATGCATATATAAAATAAACACAAGTTGTATGACGATGCCATACTCATGGTGCTTGCTAGAGCCACATTGCTATTAGAATTAAATTATCATGAGAACGGTAAGACCTTGCAAATGAAGTTCTTTGACCGGATATGCCTCTGTTGCAGGTACTTGTTTTGCTGCTCCTACTCCCATAATGTAGCTCCAAAAGGGAAATACATTGCCTTTGTTTTAACAGAGGCAGAGACCGATAACCCCCAAGTGGAACTGAAGCCTGGAACAGATCTCCTTGGGGCTGTAGATGAAATCTTTTTTGACACTTACGACAGATACGAACCTACTAACCAGGATGCTGGGGACAATTGTTTCATATCCGCGGTGAGAATAAATGATTTCTTACATCTTCATTTTGATTATTCGTAAGCTCATACATCTATACCTTAATTTGTACTCATGACAACTAATAGTGCTTAACTCGCAAACCCTACTTTCACTTGCTTTCGACACAAGCCGGCCATACGTTCATTATAAAGCCGATTAACCCAAGTAGTTTTCAATGTTACTTTCTAGCCTGTCTGTATTTGAATTGATACTTTGAAGTCATTGTTCATTTCTTGGAGTTGGAATGCATTGCAGAGTTATGACGCAACGACGCACTTTGAGACTACCGTGCAAGATGTGATTGCCATGTACAGCAAGATAACTGGAAAGGTAAATTTTCAAATCCATTTAGCCAACTCGAATAATTGAACATTGAGGATCAATGTAATCCCGCCCTTTAAACGAGGAATATAAATGTAGGACTTAATCAGCAGCTGCTTTATACACAAATCGGTCGAGGTTACATTTGAGCTCTTGCATCAGTACTCCAAGTTGATTTATCTTACTGCACCATGTTTTCAGGCCCTTGACTTGAGTGTGGATCTGAGTGCTGCTAGCGCTGCTGAAGAATGAAATTTCGGAACAAGAGCAGCTAAAACACAGTAGTTCCTTTAATTTCCTCATCTTTTTTCTTTTTTTTAAAGCTCCAAGCTTATTCATAATCTGTTTCTGTTCTTATATATGTTGTATTCGTTAAACATGTTAATTAGCAGCACCTTCTTTGCTTAAAAAGTTATTCCGCTCCGAACAGTGTAGATTAATTTGAACATTCTCAAAGGAGGATATAGAATTTTTGTTCTTCTGCTTCTGACACCAATAAATGGCTCACATATATAATGGTTAAGGAAATTTTAGTTGTTTCCTGCTGCAATTTTATGTCTATTCAAGTTTAAAAGATAATTGATGATGTAAGTCGAGCATGTGCACATTTGATATGCTAACATGAAATCAGGACTGGTCCTAAGATTCAAGGGGTCCGAGGCAAGCCACTCAAAGGGGCCCCTTGATTTCTCAGACCCTTAATGCGTTGTGAATTCATATTATTTTTTGATCCGCCACCAACGCATCAACAGTACTGGTAGGATTTGGCTGTTCCTTTACCATCGCTTCAACAACACTGAAAGCAGAAGGATACCCGAACGCGAAAACTTTACAAGAATCTAGGCTTGGTGGTAGGCCCAATCGGTCTCAGACACAGAAAGCTAGAAATCAGAGCAATTGTGCAGAAAGAAAAGGAAATAATAAGAGAATTCGAAAGGAAAATAGGCAGATTTCATTCATTCCCTTTTTTCAGGTTACAATGATCTATTTATATACAATCCGCAAGGGAACCCTAGCAACAACAGGCTAGGCTTTAAGTGAACTTGGTTAAGGGACGGGCTGGAAGAGAGCTAGCTAAAGGCCCAAGTCATATGATCCTAACACTTGGTTGCCATATTACCATAGAAACTTGAAACTTTTCCACCGGGCTCCGACATTGCCAATTCCATCGCATCCCTTCGGATTTCGTCCAATGCCTCCAGAATACGTTTGCCACGAACGTTCTCTATTGCAATTCACAAGCCGGACTGTTTTTTCTTACAGAGATTTGTTGAATGAACAGATGCAGAGAGAGATTGATATTATTCGTAATCCAACTTCGAAAATAGTTTCCTGTTTTTTACCAACTTGGAAATTACTTTTACCTTTCCTATTTTATTCACCTTCCTCCCCATTTTTCTTTTCTTTTGAAAGTTCTTTTTCTTTTTTCACTTTCCTTGAGGAACAAGTTTCCTGCTTTTAACCGCGTAGCAGCAAATCTCTGTAAATACATCCACACATTCCTGTTTTTAACTTTATGGTGACCTGAATCTTAGCTAAACAAGTAAGAAATTCATCAAAACAAAAATGATTCTGGCTGAAAACCTTTTTAAGAATAAAATTCCATCTTACACACAAAACCGTATGATTAATCATCATGAGAAATACATTGAAACTTTGTTGCCGTCTACTCCCCTTTGGCTTTTGCAAGAGCTTTCTTCCTCTGTCCAAGCATATACCCGTACATGTGAGGACTCCCTGCAACAGATAAATCCACCAGAAAATAAACAAAAACCGGCCAAATCGTTTTAAGTGTGGTTAAAATATGCCAGTGAAAGAGATGCGTACCTGGGACATAGATTCCTAGTGCAACAATTGCAGCATACAAGTAATCGAAAGAGAAGTTCCACTTGTTTGGCATCCTTATACAATACTTCTCAGAGTTCTGCAAATAAAGAACATATTTGGTGAACATAAATAAACACTTTCAAAGACTACGCTATACACTCTTTTTGTAGCTGCTGTGGACAAGTAGAAGATGATGTGCAAAGTTCCATGTATTAGATGAGTAATAAACGACTAACACACCTACTTGCAAAACCCAGAAAACCACTCCTTTTGCAACACCCTCCACAACAAAAAAGGCAAAGAAAGTTTTTGCTTTTATGAATCATATAATTTGATACCTTAATGTGTGGCAGGGCAATATATATTAGACCAACTTCACTTGTGATGCCAGTTGGATACAACAAGATGAAGGTGCTATACCTGCATGGCATTGAATACAAAATAACGATGAATGAATGAATCGCAGGACTAAAACTACTTCCCGTCACATCCAATGATCACAAAACTGATGAACTACCTGAGCCACAAGAGCCATGTAGGTGCAAAACCAAGTGCCTCCTTCATACCAAAGAAAGAGTATCGAATAATCTGCAATTACAAACAAATGAATCTGAATTTGTTTACTCCTACTACAACTGAAGAAAAAGTCAATATGATTGCAATCAGCATCAGGATGCAAGTATTAATCCAATGAACATCAGACGGCAGCATGAATTTAACTGGCTTCACAAGTGAAATTAGTCTAATATACATCGCACTTTAAACCCTAAGACAGCAGCATGTATTAATGCAATCAACGCCTGGTTTCAGTATGTATTACCTTAAGTTAGGAATTTGGAAAGTGTTTTGGAAAGTTAAACAAAGAAGCAATTGTCTGAGAATTTTCAAATATTCTGTATAAACCCAACTTGTTATAAACGCCAGCTATGACATACAAATTTTAAATTAGAAATTAAAAATTAGAAATTAGAAATTTCCGTCCGGAAATTTTTCGAGCCTTAGCATATGAGGTTTCTAAGGTAATTTGGGAGCAGAAAACATACATACTGAGTTGCTCTTATTACATGCTTTTGAAGCAAAAGTTCAAGACAAACTTTAGACAAAAAATTCTTTCGTTCTTAAAGCAACAAACTAGGAATTACTAAAATCATTTCATCAAGCTAAAAGCCTAGGTATTAAAAGGTCCTTTCATAGACAATCTAAACCAAAATGCCAAGTCTTACAATTCCACAATAAAAATTCCTTTTATCCACAATCTGATAAGAGACATCGCGCTCTAAGATAAAACAAATCAATACAAACTTGGTCATGCCATTTTATCAGACAAAATCAGATTGCGAGATCAATGGTTTAGAACAATACTTAATGACCCAGATTGCTTAAGGCACCAAAAATTTGAAAACAAAAGTGCATATACTTGCAATAATAACACTTTTACACAGATGCAAACACAGAAGAGAGCAAAAAGCGCAAGAAATGAAGATCAGATAACACTTGCCTCGGTGATAGACCAGCTGATGACCAAAGAGCTAACAAGCATATGACTCCGAGTCTGCAGCAATAAGCTTCATCTTGTTACTTAAATATCCAAAAGAAATGAACTTTCATGTATAATAAAATGCTACTAAAAATTTAAACCCCAAACTTTGTATTTGCATTCGAACCTCAGGAAAACTCCACAGGATTCCCCATGTCAGATACAATCTCGAACCTATTTGCGGCAGTGTTGCTGTTATTGGAGATCTCACCAAACCTGCATCAAATGCAATCCCATATAAGAACTAACAATTAACAAAACCCACAAAATATAATTTAATCAGCTGAATTTTAACATATAAACAAAGGAAAATAAGGTACTCACCCACTAGCCCATGAAGAATCTGTTTCTCCATCCCAGCAATTCAAAGAATAACCCGAGAAAAATTAAACGTGAAAATACATTCTCCAATATTCAAAAAATAAATAGTAAGCAAATGGAGGGAGTAGTAGAAGTAGAACCTCCAAAACGGCAGCGGATTGGGCGAGAAGCAGAGGGCGTTCGACGGCACTGTAGACATGTTGGTGGCCGGATTCATTGAGAGTCTTGAGAGCAAGATACAGTACCTGAAACCTGAAACACAAATCGAATCCAGTTGAAGAGAGAGAGAGAGAGAGAGAGAGAGAGAGAGAGAGAGAGAGAGAGAGAGTGGGGACTGGGTACCATCCTAGGAAGACTGTCCAGTTGTAGAGGGAAAGGTATAGGCGCCTGAGAGCGGATAATGGTACCGCCATTGATGACCGATGTCTAAAGGCAGATCTACGAGCCTAGACAGCAATTATAGAGAGCGAGAGAGAGAGATGGGGAAGAAGAATAATAAATGAGGAGTAAAAGGCATGTAGGTGAGTAGCTCAACGCCTCAACCAATTTGGAAACGCTGACGTCTGAAATTCTTCTTTGCTCTGTTTTTTGTAATTCCCAACTTCCAACCCCCAACGTTTTCAATTTTGTTTCATTAATAAAAATACCATTGACCTATTAATGGGTTTTTTTTCAAAACTGGTTTTATTGTGATGTGAGAAGAAACATCTATGAATTAAAACAGTTAAGTGTTTGATAAATTATAATTGTAAAAGTATTTTTAGCAAAAAAAATAAAAACAGTCAGAGTATTTGGTATCTGTTTGGGTTTGAAATAACAGCTTCAGTCGAGAATGAGTTAACTTGAGTTGAAAAGCCATGATCCTCAACCCAATAGTAATTCCTCAGGCCAGTGGATTTTCAGCCTAAAGAGACTAATTCAACCGAGTCCCTATGGAGGTGAACTGTGAAAGGATTAAGTTTAGATTAGTGAACCGAAATTGCTAAGGATCAAAATGAGCTCTATTTAAATGCAAATCATTATAAGGATACAATTTGGGTTTCGGCTAAGAAAGGGAATGGGAGAATATTCAAGTAAATGGAGAAAACAAAGTCCTATTAAGACTCTACCTTAGCAAGCCTGTTTCATCACAATATCATTCCCTTCTAATATAAGAGGTTCTGCAACGTAGAAAATACCTTCAACTCAATAAATAGCTCAAAATGCTCTACACGAAGCCCTTCTCACAACCCTAAGAAAAATACTATCATAACCCTCTCGTCAACACATCTTCAATTTGAATAAGTAAACATCACTGTGTTGGCAACCGATGACATCCTCAGTTTGAATATGTAAACAACACTAGAGTTGTATAACCAATAGATTCAGCAACACTTCAGTTTGGATAAGTAAAATAGCATTGCTTTTTGTCTGTTGGTTATCTATCCAACTCTAGGCAAGCAAAGAATTCTTAATTTTCTCGCCCAAAGAGGTCACTTCACCAACTTCCCAACGAAGTGAAGTATTATATGATTGGTTACTCTCATATATATTTAGCAGTTTAGCATTTAGATAGTTGAATCACGTTTACTATAAAAGCGGCATCTCCTTTGAGTATCTTTGCCTTGCAGCCTGATACCGATTTGATGCATCTATATTCTTACGAATATAGTCAAGGTAGCAAAACGTGGTGTAGAAGATTTTGAACTTCACAGTGAATTAGGCAACCTTGTCTCCTAGAACCCAAGGCCAAGACGCGTTCCTCGGACGTAGTTGTTCAACTGCAGAAGTCATCAGTGCATTCAACACCACCACCACATCTGTTGTACTCACTCGATCGAGCTCGGTTGTTAGTTGGCACGCTCGCATTCACAAGAATGACGTAATTAGCTAATATAGTTACTTGGCATGTGCGCCACGTAGGCTTAATTGTTTAATAACTAATTGTAATGATTCTCTTATTTTAGATGGGCATGGTTAGTGAATTGACTCCATCTCAACTTTCCATGGTGGCATCTCGACAAGCTCTTGCCCGTATTGGTGAATCCGGAAACCCCTCCGATGCGACTCCAAAAGAAAGTGACTCAAGTGACCAAGTTAATAAAGAAGAAACTCTCTTGCTTTCATTAGAAACTCATGAAAAGTCTAAGGTTTGGGAGCCCTTTGAAAGGAAAATTGAGAGTGGTAGAGTTAAAGGGGTGTGCAATTATTACAACCACGCAATTATGGCCGAGCTAGGTAAAAATGGTTCAACCACCTTAAAAAATCATTTAACAAGATCTAGAAGCTACCCTCCTAAGTTGGAAATTTTGCCGCAAATATGCAAAAGATCTTCACTTTTTCAGCCAAGAAAGATAAGTTGGAAGCTATAGGTTTTTCTCAATAGAAAGTTACTAAAGCTTGCGTTGAGAAAATAATTTTAGATGAGTTACCTTTTTCTTTTGTCAACGACGAAGGTTTAGCTTTTTTGCATGCAACCATGTCCTATATGGAGAGTACCTAGTCGTAAGACAATTGCTAAGGATATATTTAACTTGTTTTATTCCAGAAAGAATAAATTAAAAAGACAATTGAAGACATTTATGGTGTGTCTAACAACAGATACATGGACTTCTTTCAACAAGTAAATTACATGGTTCTCACAGCAGGCATTTTATTGATGATGATTGGATTTTATATAAATTTTTTTTGAACTTTTGTGTAATTCCAAATCATAAAGGAGAATTCATTGCTCAATTTTTGGAGGAATATTTGGAAGACTAGGGTATAGAGGAGATATTACCTATTACGGTTGATAATGTTTCCACAAATAATTCTGAATTAAGGGACTTAGTGCACCTAATAAGTGGGTGGGGCCTTCCTAATGCACTTTTGTATGATGAAAATTATTTGAATATGAAGTGTGTTACTCATATCCTTCATTTGGTTGCGAATGATGGGTTAAAATTGTTGAATACACTATACAAAGTATTCGTAATGTGATTAGATATGCAAGATCTACCTCTCAAAGGTTGGAAAGCTCTAAAAGGTGTGTTGAGAAATTAATAATAGATAGCAAATGTCTTGTGATTTTGTATGTCCCTACCTGATGGAATTCTACAATTTTAATGTTGAAAGCAACTTTGAAGTTTAAAATAACTTTTGGTAGATTAAAAGTAGATGATGGTAATTACCTTCCGTAATTTATTAAAAGCAATAAAGGAGTGGCCACATTCAACGGATGATTGGAGTGAGGCAAGATAATTGCAACCTTTTTAAGACCTTTTATGAAGTCACTTTAAAAGTATGTTGTTCCAATACTCCAACATTCATAATATTTTTGGTGATTTGTTTTGGATCAAAAGTCTCTTGCATGAAAGAAAAAATAATGAATTTGTCTTCTTTTTTTTTTGGCCTGGAATGAATTTTTTTCTATGATCTCCGTGGTGATGCAAGAAAAATATGACAAATATTGTGTTCAATTGAGGATGCAATATGTTTTTGTTGCACTTGTGCTCGATCCTCGTCATATTCGATATGGTTGTTGTTTATTTGAGATAATATTTGGTAAGGACAACCAAAAGTTGAAAGTACCACAAATGCGGTGAAATATTTGTTGATTGATCTTTACAAGATTCATGAAGATGTCTTCCTCTACACAACAAAGTATGAGTAGTAGTGGTGGTAGTTCTCAACGACGAGGAGATTCTTCATAACTATGACCATAATCGAAAGAAAGTTGAAAGAAAAAGGTGAAATGAGGAAAGCGAAGAGAACCTAGTTATACACAATGATGTGGATATATATCTTTCCAATCCTAAAGAAGGGAAAGCAAAGGCAAATTTTGATAGGCTAATTCAGACTAATAGTCCCCGTGGTGATAAGGTATTCAGAAGACAACCCTTGTGGTAAAGATTATTAGCAAATTTAACACAAAAGAAAGATTTATGTTAAATCTCCAATTAAATGTAGGGATAAAGATGTCCAACCACACTCTTTACCCTTTCCTTCTCTTCCTCTCTATGTGTGTAAATATATCTCCTCTTAGCGTTCTCTGTAGGCTCACGCATTTATTCTAGGCTCACATTTATTCAGTCTAATACAAATGCATCCCATACACATTCGCCATCAACTACATACAAATGCAAATTATACAATTCAGTTTGAACCCATATCAACCTTTAAAAAAGAAAAAAAAAGGGTTATCTCAAAAACAAAGCAAGTTATCTTAGCCATCTCGTCCTCCTCCTCCGCCTTCAATATTTGTAGTGCCGATAATTTCGACAAAGCCTCTATCAAGTCCCTCACTGTTGTCGCGCCTAAGTGGCTTCCAGCAAAGAGAGAGAGAGAGAGAGAGAGAGAGAGAGAGAGAGAGAGAGGGAGAGAGAGAAGATTCATCAATACCTGAAGAATTCTACAACTCTCAAAAACTCTGAATTTGGGGAAATAGGTTAGGTGGAGAAGCATATGATTTAATGGAAATTAGGAGGGGAAGGTATAAGGGGAAAAAGGTGCACAAGATAAAGGGTGAGGCATAGGTTAAGAGAGGAGGTGTATGATAGAGAAAAGTGATGGGAGGGGATTGTGTTTGGTGGTAGAGGAACAGGGAAGGCCTCGTCTTCATATGTCATGTGGGGAGAAGATGGTGTAGGGAAGTCTTTTGTTAGGTGTCACCCTCCAATGTCTTTTTTTTTTTCATTTTTTCACTAAGAAATTAGGCAAATGTTTAGGAGAAGATGGTGGAGAGAGAGAGAGAGAGAGAGAGAGAGAGAGAGAGAGGAAGAGAGATGAAGGCATAGAGATTGAAAGAAAGAAAAAGGCTAACGAGTGCGGTTGGACATTTTTATCCCTACATTGAATTGAGATTTAACATAAATCTCTCTTTTGAGTTAAATTTGCTAGTAATCTTCACCACAAGGGTATAAATACTATTTTTTTTACCACAAGGGTTGTCTTCCGAATACCCTATCACCAAGGGGATCATTAATCTAATTCAGTCAATTTGATATATTGAATTGGTGGAGGGTGAATGGGTTTCTAAATATCATATTTAGGCACATGTTGCAAGAGAGATTTCTAGCTATTCATGTATCAACCATTGTTTCGGATCCTCCTTTAGTACAAGTGGATGGATAATTGATCTATATCGTAGTTCTTTGAGTCCAAAAATGGTGGAGGCTTTGACATGTACCCAAAATTGGCTTAAGTCTATCCATGTTGCATTACATCATGAGTCAACTATTGAGAAGATAGAGTTTGGTAAAGAAGTTGAGATATAATCTTATTTATTGTATGAATTATTTGATTTTGTTAGATTATTTTAGAATAATGTTTTAATTATATGTTCTTTTTTTTTTTATGTAGAAATGTTGTGTTCCTTCTGAGTGCAATATATGGTTAGTATAATAGCACAAGTAAAGGTGTCGAAC
The DNA here is from genome assembly GCF_916048215.2 of Malus sylvestris. Lineage (NCBI taxonomy): Eukaryota > Viridiplantae > Streptophyta > Magnoliopsida > Rosales > Rosaceae > Malus > Malus sylvestris. Next base: position 10,969,627 of record NC_062260.1, read on the forward strand.
CACAGAGACTGATTAGACCTCTATAAATTACTAGCCTTGAAAGAACCCTGACTAAACAATGAAAATAACAAATTGAATGTAGGTTTTGTGCTGTTAATGAGAATACTAAAAATGGAAGAAAAAGGTAACAATGAATGATATGTTGATTGAGAAACGATGAGGATGGGTCCAGGGATTTCGAGTTCACATTACAAAACCAGCTCCATATTTATAAAGTTAAATCGTATTCAATTACCAACCTGTTTCCAGAGTTCGTTTTACATATATATGATCAGCTATATAATGTGTGGTCTTGATCAAATTCTCCTAATCTACAACCTAATTGGGATGTTCAACTTCAGTTCCAAATTAAGAGTCTTTAGCATACAAGAAAACATTAAAGAACCAAAGAAAATACATGGTAAGATGTTTCCATAGCATTCTCTTCATTCATTGACATGTCTACCAAGATTAATCATGATGTTTTCTATAATCTTAATCAAATGATCTGTAAGAAATCCTAATAGTGATCAATCATTAAAATTAACAAACAAATTTAACAAAAGATTCAATGAATGAAACAAGAGACAGATTGATGAATTAAATATATTAACATAAAAACATGGATCAATTGTGCAAGGCTGCATCGAAATCCTTGGCTATGAATTTAGTTACACATCATGTTCACAGAGATGAAATTGAAAATACACAACATGAGTGAAAATAAATCAAAAAGAGAGGAAACCCTTGAAGCAATTCTGATGTTGAACTTCTCCAAGAACAGCCTGTCGAGATAAGTCTTCGGTGATGTTGGAGTGTATAGAAAGGGTGGAGTTTTGAGTGTGGATGAAAAGAGAGAAATATAGTGACTGGAGTTGTGAAATTCGCTCAGAATAAAAGATGTATGTGAAAATGGCTGAAAGGCTAGGTTTTATAATGTTAAAGAGCTGTTATAGATTGCCAATACATCCCAGTAATTGGGCATTTAATTCCCACGTTTTTTTTGCTATTATTGGTCTATAAATAGCCATATTCAGTTTCCACTTTTAATTCTTTGTCTACATCAGCATCCTTATTCAATTCTCCACTTTTAGCACCATTTTGCCTTATCTATCCTCAACTGAGCTCCAAAATACGATTAGTTGCACACTAACACAAAAGAGGGTAAAATGCAACAAGTTGAACTCAAAAATATCACAAAGGGACTAGGTATGGATGATATAAATGTATGAAATATATGAGTTATCAAGAAATGACAAGTGGAAATTGAAAAAAAAAAGAAGAAGAAAAAAAGGTGCTATGTTGCCCCTAGGCCGCTTAAGCATTAGCAAGCAGACTCTCATTCAAGCTTGAAATGGTTAGGTGTTGAGCTTGAGGACTTGAAGAAGTGTGAAAGACATTGAACTTTAATGTTTATTTGAAATTTTCTAGTTGAAATGTTTATTTTAATTCAGAATATTTATTTGAAGCTATGACTTTGGATTTTTTATATTAAGTGTGGAAGACTTGAACTTTGGTTTTTTGTTTTAAGCTAGAAGACTTGAACTTTGATGTATAGTTTAAGTTTGGACTTTAGAAGACTTTAACTTGGAATGTTTATTTTAAGTGTGGAAGACTTGAACTTGAAATGTTTATTTTATTATGATTCTAGTTGGAATGTTAACTTTGAATTATAAAAAAAAAAAACTGAAGCGAACCGAAATCGAACTGAGGAAACTAAACTGATATAAAACCAAGTGAAAAACCGAACCGAACGGTGACTTCCATTCGATTTTCGATTTTGGCAAAAAAACAAAACGAATCAAACCCCCCTCTAAAAGAAAAGGGTGGAGAGTGCATTTACAAAGGATAAAACAAAGATTGACAAAGTTATTGAATTACATGATTTGTAAAGCACATGTGTTCAAGATTTTAACACATTCAAACTTGTTTATTTAAATGTTTCTACAAGAAAATCAATTGAACCAATTCTTCATTTTATGAGCATGGTGGTTTTTTTTATTTTTTTATTATAATGGTAGTTGGTAGGAGATCCAATCGGTTACGAACATTGAAAATCTGGGTTTCTCAAACTCTCTGCCACGGCTACCACTGCAAATGACGATGTGTCTGACCTGCTCTAATGTGTTATCTAAGCACTAGAGACCTTCAAGTGACCTTGTGAACCTGTGTCTAGTTTGGTCTCTAAGATTCCATTGTTTGGTGTAGTGATCAAATTGGACCGTTACTCATTTGTATGATTGGCGCTGTCAATTTGTAGAGCGTTGTTGTTCATATGTTTTAAGGACGTTAGGAACTTATGGATCGGAAATCAAATGCATGAGTTTTCTGGATTGGATTACTAAGGTTGTTGATCATACGACCGACCGTTGGATCGTCATGAAATTATAATATGTTGTTACACATAATATTTGATAACCTTAGAAACTTATACATTGGAAATTCAACATAAAAATCTTCTAGATTGGATTATTAAGGTTGTTGATCGTACTGTTGACCACATTGACCAAGGGTTGACTTTTGGTCAACATATTCCGAGCTGTTCCTAAATACTGAAACTGGTATTACTAGAGACCCAATAAAGTTTAGCGGACTTACTCCAGTCAGCGGGCGATCATGGGGATTTACACCTTGGTTTATGTGCAAGTGGCACCTTGCTGTAGTATACGTGTTTATTGAACTTCTAGATGATATGTATGATTGCTTGTATGAATATATGAGCCTGGAACCCTATTAGAAGTATTATGTAGAACTTGTATGTCTGTATGATAACATATTTAGTTGTTATGTGAAATTGATAGTATATGTGCTCAAGTTGTAAATCATAGGTGTTGTTGTAGAAGGTATGATGTGTGATGATGCGACTGCACCATGAAACAATGGTAGATGGTCCTACTTGGTATATTTGCGATGGGGACCATACATATTTAGGGGTGATCATGCTTGGTATATTCTCAATGGGTGATCACTGCCTACACGATTAGATTATGCATATGGTTATGCTTGGTATATCCGTGATAGGAGACCATACATAATCTAAGAGTGATTATGCTTGGTGTGGGACCATTATTTTCCAGGGTTAAAGTAAGGCTTATCCAAATACAGTTACCTTAGAAGTCTAGTCGTGGATTTACTAGCTCCACGCAAAGCTGTATCAAATGGAGTAGCGATGCCACCATCACCCTATTCCAGGGTGATAGATGGAGTCTTTACAACATTGTTGGATGACCATACTTGTTCTGCAAGACACTCGATTTGATCCAAATATGTACACAATCAGATCCTTTAAGTTTTGAAGTTCGTACAATCTAGGGATATTGGTGTGCACTACAAATAATCACAACTCTTAAGAAGGTGCAGTATCTACTCCTAAACATCCTCTAGGATTCTCCTAGCTTAGAATGAGGATTCTATCCTAAAAAGGTTTCTCTTCCAAGGTATAAATACACCCATCTAGGGTTCATCTCTGGTAACGCAGTCTAGACACTTGAATTTTCTTGCTTATTGCTTGAGTCTAAACTCATTCACTAACTTTACTATTGGAGCCTTTAGCCAACACACCTTTCTAGGTCTTAGACTTGCTCACAGATGTTTACTGTTTTGCAAGTTGCTCGAGTTTGTACATACCAATCACTCACGATAGTGCATGAATTTTAGTTCCAACAATTAGTGCTTTCATTGAGAGTGAACTCTTATTCCTGTCGGCCAAATCAGTTTACCCACTGACATGTATGAGAGTTCAATTAACAATAACGACTTTGTTGTCTTCCATTGCAATGCCCAACAATAGTATGATGGGATCACCGCTATAAATGAGATGTAGGAGAACGTCATGGAAATCTGTCTGTCTCTGGAAAGTGTTCGGCAAAGCCCGCTGGTTATAGAACCCACTTGACTTGCCAACATGAAAGTGCGCGTTGAAGACTTAAAGGAAACTATTTCCCATTTCAAAGAATTGGTTACCCGAAGGACAAAAGTAATCGATTTGACCTCTGAAGAATCACCTCAACCTCTTACCTTAGAAGAACATTGCAGGAAACCTAGAAGGCTTCTGGGTCTCCACCTTGTCTAGTGCCCAAGGGAGAAAACGTTTTTTGGAGTTAACTGTGTTGATGCACAAAACCGGAGGGGTCTTGGAACAATGTAAATCCAACCGTGAATTTGCAAGAAAGTAAAGAACACAAGATGTATCATGGTTTACCCCAATGTTTGGGCTACGTTCATACTGATGTTGATATTCACTCTGAATGGTGAATATACAAGAAGGCTAGAGGCAGTGTGCTCTCTAGCCTATTTTATGTGTGCTCTCTTCCCATGGCCTAAAACTTGGCCTCTTCTAATGAGGAGAGTGATGAGTCCTTTTATAGAATAAGGGCTCCTCACTTATTACATATTTGCCCCTTCATTTATTACATAATTACACTTGAGTCCCCCAAGTATTTATACAAGGTTTAAATACGGAGGGCCCAAGTATGGTACAAACAGTAGTCTCCCAAGTCTTCAGTCAAGAGAGTCTTTTGGCTGGAGACTTGAAATTTAGTCCATGTGTGGGCCGAAGTAACTAGATGTCGTCTAGAACTGATACTCGATATGAGGCGGTGCTCAATGTGAAATGATGCTCAACTAGAAGTAGCACATGTTGCGATGCTGCTCGGCTTATGGCTTATGTTGCCTTGGTTGGCTCGGCTTGTGGCGTTGAAGGTGATGGAGTCCCTTTTATAGAATAAAGGCTCACTCCTCAATACATAAATGATGGACTAAAGTTGATGTTTGCGGCGAGGCGGTTGCTCAGCAGGCGACAATGCTTTCTAATGATGGTGAGGGGGTCCCTTTTATAAAATAAGGGCTTGCTCCTCAATACATAAGTGATGGGTTAGGAGTGATGCTCGTGGCGAGGTGGTTGCTCAACTTGCGGCGATGCTCTCTAATGATGGTGAGGGAGTCCCTTTTATAGAATAAGAGTTCGCTCCTCAATACATGAGTGATGGGCTAAGAGTCTCTCTCTAATGAAGGTGAGGGAGTCCCTTTTATAAAATATGGTTTCGCTCCTCAATACATAAATAATGGGTGCTCTCTAATGAAAGTGAGAGAGTCATTTTTATAGAATAAGGGTTCGCTCCTCAGTACATAAATAATGGGCTAAGTCCCCCAAGCATTTTTCATGCCGCCCAGTTGCGGAAGCCCAATATATGGTACATAATGTAGTCACCCAAGTCTTCAGTCAATAGAGGCTATTGGCTAGAGACTTCAAATTCAATCCATGTATGGGTCGAAGTGGCGGTTGTTCGGAGGCGATCTTTGTATACCCTGCACTGAAGCTTTGTAAGTGAAGCTTTGCAAGTGAAGCTTTAAAGCTGAAGCTTTTGTAAATGAAGCTTTCGAAGCTGATTGACATAAGTGATGCTCATGAATGTTTATGTTGATTGACATGAGTGATGCTCATAGATGTTGACATGAATGATGCTCATGAATGTTGATATGAGTGATACTCATGAATGTTGACATGAATGATGGTCATGAATGTTTATGTATGATTGACATGAGTGGTGCTCATGAATGTTTATGTATGATTGACATGAGTGATGCTCATGTATAATTTTGGAGTACTGGACGTGCTTTTGATCACCTAGTTGGTGATAATAGCGGCAGGCTACCGAATAATTTTGGAGTACTGGACATACTTTTGATCACTTGGTTGGTGATAATAGCGGTAGGCTACCGAATAATTTTGGAGTACTTGACGTATTTTTGATCACCTGGTTGGTGATAAGCAAATAGGTGTCCGGTCAGACAAAAGATCACCATGAGCACGTGGCTCATCAGTCTATAAGTTGGTAGACTTCTTTAATCAGCAACAATGTTGATCAGTGGATCTAGTTGCTCAATAATTCCTGACAATAAATGACAGTATAAGTATGATTGTATAATGAATAAATCAAACTGACAAAGTTTGTCAAGGCAAAAATATTGTACTGTGTGCCTTCTGTGAATAATTCTGTTGTGTGATAAATGACATGTTGCATAAATCAACAATATATTAGGTATTGCCTAAATGTGTGTGTATATATATAATCATGAATAAATGATTTATTCAGTTGTTTTATAAATGACATGTTGCATAAATCAACAATATATTAGGTATTACCTAAATGTGTGTGTGTATATATATATATAATCATGAATAAATGATTTATTCAGTTGTTTGATAAATCATATGTTGTATAAATGACATAGTTTAATGGCAGTCACAATATTCTAGGCCAAAATATTGTATAATAAAGTTTTTTACCTTACCACTTTAAATAATGAAGTCAGGAATGATTAAAGATACAATAATAAAATATTAATTAATAAAATAATTGTAAGGAAGATTGCAGACAAACAAACGTTGTAAAGCGTATGCACACTGTAAAAGAATATGCTAATTGTAAAGCAAACAATGTCCCTCAGTAATGATGTGAGGATGTGGTTTCTTTTAGGCATGGCAGACAGCACAAAGGAGAATAATAGAAATATTGTAAGAAAAAACTTATCTTCTTCCTGTTTTCCACTGGTGGTCGTGGTATTTGCAAGAGGTGGGATCCCTGTATTTGGAATGATTAAAGATAGATAAGTGTGATAGAAATGATTTCCTTCGTTGCTTTTAGTGAAGGCTTTTTCAGCAAAGTAGGAACATGCACTCCCCTCATCTGCACGCTAGTAGTGGCCTGTGAACGCCCTCCAAGTTCAAGACCCCATTGTAGGGTATGAAGTCCTTCAAAGCACTGGTGTTAATTCTCGTCCACCCTAACAAGGTGTTAGAGGTGGTATGGGGCCTTCCAAACTCAAACATCTCAAATAATTGGCTTTATGGAAGCACTAGTACATCTCCTGCTGGGGCCAGAGGAGTTAGTCCTTCCATGCTCTCATCTACTCCAATCTCACAGCTTCTAGTTTCCATATCTTCCATACCGACAACCCATCAGCCACTCTTCTAGTTTCCAGTGGGGTTGTTGACGACGGAGATCCGCGTCCGGTCTGACGACGACCCCGGCCTGTAGTTCGACAGACTCCAGTTCGCGATGTTGGATCGGTCTAGCGCCTCGATGCGGACCTTCAGCACCTTGGCCTTCTTCATAGCAAGTCAGACAAGCCAAACAACAGCTTCATATCCTTCTTCTCATTCACCTTCACATCCTCAAAATCTTCCCACTCATAAGTTTCATATTTGACTTGACTAAAAGTGATCCAAAATTAGTGCATTTCCTCTTGAAACGCTACAGGCCTCTGAATGAAGTTGCTGGATCGGCAAACTCATAATCCTCCTCATATGCATCAAGCCTAAGGCTCCTTGTGACAAAGTATGATCTTTCAAAGTCTTCTTTGATGGATTTAACTACCATCGCATGATCAACCATTCCCGACCCGTCTCTTCCAAGTTCAAGAGCGGGACCAGGAAGAGGTTCGAAAGTAGACGGTGGCCGGAAAAACAATGTGGCAATTCTAAGAAACTCATAACTGTACCAGGCCACCTTATGCAGTGCGTTTTGATGTTGAGATTCTTTGTCGGTTGAGGAGTTAGTTGTTCAGTTTTCTGCTCTGCTGTAGATGTTATGAAGAGGGTTTGGTGGGAAACTGAGGTGGTGTTGATGTTGGGCAGTGAGGCCCTGAGGAAATGGAAGCGTAGGATAAAATATGCGCCATTTTAGAGAGAAAGAGAGATATAGAGAAGTGTGGCTCAGGTCAGGAATTCCGAAAAGAGAGAGAGAGAGATTATCAGTAAAGAGGGAGTTTGCGAAGGTTTTTTGGAAAAGTCCAAAGAGTGAGGTTTTTAGGTTGTACAGATTCACGGTGGTGAGATGAAAAAATGAAAGGGAACTGACATACCTTTTCGTGTCATTTCCCACAGACGGTGCCAAATGTTGATGCACAAAACCGGAGGGGTCTTGGAACAACGTAAATCCGACCGTGAATCTGCAAGAAAGTAAAGAACACAAGATGTATCGTGGTTCACTCCAATGTTTAGGCTACATCCACACTGATGTTGATATTGTTTCACTCTGAATGGTGAATATACAAGAAGGTTAGAGGCAGTGTGCTCTTTAGCCTATTTTCTGTGTACTCTCTTCCCATGGCCAAAAACTTGGCCTCTCCTAATGAGGAGAGTGATGGGTCCTTTTATAGAATAAGGGCTCCTCATTTATTACATATTTGCCCCCATAATTACACTTAGGTCCCCCGAGTATTTATACGAGGTCTAAATACGAAGACCCAAGTATGGTACAAACAAACTGCATATACAACGAGCAAGAATACTTGGAAATACCTGGAGAGAAAGAAAGGATGCTTGCAAGAAGCAAAAAATGGTGGCTTCCATTAACAAGCCACTAGCCATCGATTCCAATATCTTAATGTTCTCAAACCAAGACCTGGAAGATGTCAACTTGCCCCATGATGATGCCCTCTTCATCAAAATACAATTCTCCAATGCCCTAGTAAACCGCATCCTGGTCAACAACTACTGCCTAAGTTTCGTTCAAGCAAAAGTCTTATTAGAGATAAAAGAGCTTAAGAAAACAATAAAATCCCAATAAGGGCATGGGTACTCGATGACAAATATCTATTTTGAATACAATGGATATAGAGAATTGTGGAATTACAAAGTGATGATCATCAATGATATATATTGGTTTATATAATTGTAACCCAAAAGCTTGAAAACCTCCAATTTATGGAGTGGGACCCGCTGAGTGTAATACCCTTAAAAATTTAAAATATGTGATTATTTGGATTTTTTTTTTGTTTTGATAAGTGGAAATGACAGAAATGCACTAATGGGGGTTAAACGTAATTTTACGAGCACGTATTTTATCCTCATATATTATGTCATGTTTCTTGACATATTTGGATAAAGCTCGATCTCACGAACACGTAGGCGAAAATCGTTCGTGAAACGGAGTTATAACGAAGAAGTTATCAATGATTGAATTTGAGGGCAAAATAAGGATTTTTCCATTAAATTGAATGGCTCCAGATTTTCTGGAGAAATGGGAGTGTCATGTGTGTGGCTAAGATGAAGAGGGAATGAGAGAAAGGAGAGATAAAGGGAGAGGTTTGCCCAATCAGAAAGGGGAGCAAGGAGGGGAAAATAGGAGAAAGGGGAACTGGCCACACCTAGATCCCTTCGACCCGTTGACCCGACCCAGCCTTAACTCCCTATTCCGGCCATCGTTGACGACGAGGTCGGTGTCAAAATCCTCCTCTCTTCTAACCCAGTTGAACCCTCCCTTTAATTCCACCTATGGGTTACTAGGAATAACGAAGAAAGCTCGAGGAACCTCGCGGGTTCGCTGAAACCCTAGAACCGTTACCTACTATTTCGGCAACAAACATGGTGGCGCACCACTTGGGGTTAATAGCCCTTCCTCGTAGGAGTAAAACCCGACAAGAATCTCAGCCATCAGATCTTCGATGAAGGAATGACGGTGTTCTCAAATTACCGTCCACCGGGCCTTTCGAGGCTATTTCAAGCCATTTCCCGGTCGAATTGGACTTCAGCCCAGGTATGAAAAATGTTTCTCTCCTTAAGTTGTACATTCTTGCAAAATTTGGTAAATTTTGAAAATAGTTAAATTTTCCGGCAAGTTGGGGTGGCCAACAGCCACCTACGGGGGCGCATGGCCAAAGGGCCATCAATGTTATTTTTAGGTTAAATTAGATGTCCTGAATTCAGTTTTGATATTCGTATGACGTAGGTTGATCGTTTGAACCTAAATTCACTACGATACGTGGTTGGTCAATATATGAATCGACGATCTGACCATTGGACATCCACTAAACTTTGATACATTATAATACATAATATTTGAGGACTTTAGGAACTTACGGATCGGGAAAATACATAATATTTGAGGACTTTAGGAACTTACGGATCGGGAATCCGCGTACGGATCTTCTCGAATTGGATTTGTAAGTTCGTAAAATAAAACATCAACCGCCACTTGATTTCGTGTTTGGCGGAGATCCGACCGTTGGATCGGAATGAAATTTTAGTTTGTTGTTCTAGAAGCGTAAAGTGAACTACGAATGACTTGATCCCTTTGTTTAGGGTATATAGGCAGTCTAACCAAGATGTTGGATACAACCATAAATTAAACAAAATGATTTTTTATTTTTTTTAGTGTGGTTAGTTAGAATTATAATTAACCATTATTTTATTGTGGCCTACCTGTGTGTTTGGCTTCCAAATTAGAAATTTTGGGTCGTTACATTGAGGTAAACGTAAAATTGGTTCCCGTCACTACTGGAGCTCTGATGCCAACACGAAGAAGCAGAAGCTCCTCCAAGATGGTGGATTGAAAGGTCAAGTGTTGGGCTGTTTGCATGGACAATAGATGGATGTTAGCGATTTTCGTCTAGAAACTGTCTTGTCGAGCCACCAAGGTTGCCATGGAGTCTGAAATTTCCCGATTTGGCCCAAGAAAACCTCCACAGAGGAAGAAGGCTCTATTGTGGCAGCCCTCTTACCCATGGCGGAGGAGGCTTTGAAAACCAGTTGATGGGCTCACAACAGTGTTGCAGCAGGAAAAGGAAAGGAAATAAGAAAGTACTCTTCTTCATTCATACGCCAAATAACTGCAGCTAGGGTTCTAAATACATGAGAACCTACTCTTACCCTATGAGACCACTATTACGGAGATTACGACATGTTCCAAACCAAAAAAGAAATACAAAAGGATAATATTAGAGACTAGTCTTAATAGTTCGAATGCCTTGGGCCTCCCATGACTCGGAGTCCATCATAATATGTACTAAAGTTCTAACTAATGGATTTAACCATTCACATGGAAGCTCACCCACCCGCCTATCAATTTCTTACTACTTATAAAATTAGTGTTATGCGTTTGTGCTTTCGGTTTGCGTATTTTCATCCATGACCATTTATGTTTGTGTTTAGTACTTTGTGGCTTCTTCATCATTATTTTTTTTTCAGCCAGAATTAATGCAATTGTATTTAGTTCAATACGAATTAAAATGAACCTGTTTGACGTCCAAGGTTTACTATTAGTAAATGGACCAGGGAAAATGAACAAGGGGGAAAGGTTTTAGTAAATTAACCTAAAATGTAGGAATAGTTTTTTGTCAAAGCCAAAACATATGTTAGTAGATTACGTACAAGGGAAAGCTCATACTGTTTAGACAAGGAGAAAATGTGGGAGTATTTTAGTTTCTTGTATTGTAGTGAACCCATGTGACTTGTGTTTTCTGCGTGGGGTCTCATATATCCCTGCAGCTAAAAATTTTCTTTTTTCTATAGACCATCGGCAGACCTGGCAGTTTTTGAGCCCTCTTGACGGACGCTTCCAATCCTGTGAAGAAAATTTTTCAGTTATCTTTACAGTCTGTCAAGATACCTCAAGAAACTGCCAGGTTTGGGAAACAGAAATGTGGTATTATTTTAATGTTAAATGCGAAACATTTAACCTACACAGTCAAGAATTTAGTAAATTTGTTAGAAAATCATTTAAATCATATGAAGCCAGCAACGATAGACAGGCATACACAAATAAATGCATATCCAAATAAGTCTTTGAAAGTAAGAAAAAACAATGAGACTTGTTAGTAACATCAATTTTTTTTAACATACAGCTTGCATTGTCTTTCATTTCATAGACTTGTTGAATTGTCCATTACACAGATCAGTCTGGTGTGTTGGTTATCTCGTTTTAATGTTGTTCTTGAATGTTGTTATAATGGCAGTTGGCTTACATGTTCTGGGTACTGGGATACAAACTTACAGATGCTGTCAATTTACTTATGGTAACCCTTTTTTTTACTCATTCTGATGTGGAATTTATCAATAATTCAATACAACATATCTTTTTGGTAAAAGAGCTCCTGTGCATTTTATTTAGCGAAAATGAAAAATCCTAGAAGTTTAGTTTTGTATTCACAAATCTTTGACAGGAGAACCTTGCATGTCAAGCTTTAAAATCATTAATGAGTTTTATGCAGTTGTAAGACATTGCTATTTTCAGAAGAAAAAAGATTCAGAAAGTTCGAATCAATGATATGACAGCTAAGCCGCTGTACTGCATGAATTAATCTGGAACTTGATAACGTCTCAGAAGTATCTTTCTTTGAATTTAATGCAGAGAAAACATCCGTGCTTCCCAAAACTGGATGCTATAAAAAAATGCTACTGCAGATATTGTAAGTATTGTTTTTTCTTTAATGATATTTTATATAAATAATTGCTTAAGTCGTCTTTACATGTTACCAGTTTTTCACATGTATCAATTTTCAACTTGAAAATATGATGATATTGTAAAAGTTTCAGGGTGCATGGTGACTATCTATTTAATAGAAAGTTTAGAAATTAGACCAGTATTCAACTGCAACACAGTAATCGATCCATTCCTTAACGAAAAAATCTTGCCAAAATTGCCAGGTGGTAAATGCATGCTGGTGATTGTTTTCATTTATTAATGCTTGAATTCATTAGTAATATGAATTACTGAGGGTGGATAGTTTCCCTTTCTTCTGTTTTTTTATTGAAATTTGCACAAGCCACCCAGACTTTCGGGGCATGTGCATTTGCCACCCGAAGATTTTTTTTTAACAATTAGCACCGAGACTTAGATTTTTCGCCAATTTACCATCTCCATCTATCTCTGCAACAGAGTAAGTTCATTTAATCTGATATCTGTCTTCTTTTGTTATATAAAGAGGAAGTTATTAAAAACTCACGTGTCACATATCTTCTCGTATAAAGCTTACAGGCATGACAAAAAGGTTGTCACGTTGACTTGGGGAGGTGATAATTGCTCTACAGTGGAAATCTCTGGACTTGATATTGGATGGGATCAGGTAGTATTCTTTTTTATTTCAACGTTAGCGGCAGATTTCTATTCTTGCTATAGCCTCAAATTGTGGTTTTAATGTATAGTGCATGCTATCTCTAAATGCGTAGTATGGTATGGACTGTTTTGGACTGACCCTTGGGTATTGCTTTTCCGATGCTCATTTTTCAAGATAAAGTGATAGAGATGATGGGGAAGATTAGTCTTATAAGAAGAGTATACGTATATAATCATGTATAGAGATGCTCGCACCTTAAGAAAGCATGTGGTTCTCCAAATGACCAAGAAACAAGTAGAGCTGTTGCAACATATTGTTCAAAGCAGATTTGCATGTCCTAGTAAAAGAATTTAATGATAGCTGTCTGGCCTGTTTGTAAAGAAGGTCCAAGTCGCGGCTTATTAGATACGATACAGATGTTACGATTAAACTCATCGTGGGTCACTACAAGACATAATATGTCATTGTGGTGCAAATACATTAGATTGATTGATTGTTCTGTGCAGGAAGGTCCAGAAAGTTGGTGACCTGATGACGGAGAGCCAGTGACGGCTCATGATGTTCATATCAATCTATTATGTGCCTGTGCATAAAACTTTGGTTCGATTTGAGCAAGCAATCCATTAAATTTGAATAATTAACAATACATATCATTAAGATGTTGAAGAAGATTATATGGTATTGGACATGAAAAAGCATAGAAATAATGAAGTTTTTGTTCGAACATCATAAGAACAGAACTGCTGTTGACTTGAATGGTGCTGAGAAAAAGTAGTTGCTTCTTCTTTGAGCAATGGCCAAGAAGTTTTCCATTTTACTTATATGTTTATTGAGGACAAATGAAACATAGTGATTTTGAATGCTTAAGATCTTATAATTTCAACTGTTGGAATTCTGGTGATAGTGATACTGATCATGGAAGAAAATGCCGATAATATCGGCGAAATATCGCCGATATTATCGGTTTTTCGGGGGATGGATATTTTAAGTGGTATCCGAATGGTTTTTGGCCAAATATCGCGATAATATCGATAATATCGCGATATTTTGGAAATATCGCGAAATTTTTTTGAGTTTGGTGCAATCGGACTCCGAGCCGACGTCGGAGAAGAACACCGGAGATCTAGCGGCCTATTCCCAAGCCGATTTCGTCCCAAAAACCTTGCAAAAACACGATTTTTAACATCAATTTCACATATAAACTTCAGATTTCACGCATGCAAGAGGTAATAAACAATTCAACATATGTGATGTCGGTTTAGGGTTTAGGGTTTCAATGGAATCTCACCTGACAAAGACGAAGACGAACCAGATGACTGAGCCAACTCCTTGTTCAGCGGCGCACCGCCACAGACGACTGAGCCAACTCCGACTTCGCCAGAGCCACGATCAACGGCGAAGGGAGAAGAGAGATCGGAGAATGGAGAAGAGAGATCGAGAGATCTCTGTGTGTGTGTGTGTGTGTTTGGGAGAAGAGAGATCAGAGATCTCTCTTTGTATGTGGGTGTTTGGGAGAAGAGAGATCGGAGAATGGAGAAGAGAGATCGAGAGATCTCTGTGTGTGTGTGTGTGTTTGGGAGAAGAGAGATCGGAGATCTCTCTTTGTATGTGGGTGTTTGGGAGAAGGCAACCCAGATCGATGATCTCTGTGTGTATGTGTGTGTTGGATCGGATGTCAACCTGTGGAGATCTCTGTGTGAGTGTGTGTGTGGGAGAAGAGAAGGGAGAAGAGAGATCGAGAAGGATCGAGAGAGAGAGAGACTGAGGTCGTGTCTGCGTGCGAGCGTTGTGTGCGTGCGTTGTGTCATTTGTGTGTGTGTGTGTGTGTGGGTTCCTCTTGTCAGGAGGACACATGCCTCACTCAATATTCCCGACAAGTTATACAATTATTTGGACAATTTCATGCAGCTTTTACAATTATAATTTGTATTCTTTTCAGACCATGGATGGTGGTCATTTGTGTGTGTGTGTGTGTGTGTAGGTTCCTCCTGTCAGGAGGACACATGACTCACTCAATATTCCCGACAAGTTTTACAATTATTTGGACAATTTCAGATCAGTTTTACCATTATAATTTGTATTCTTTTCAAACCATGGATGGTGGTTTCATTCAAAACCGTGTGCCGATATTGTTTTAAAAGGTGGAGTATCAGAGCCATTGTGATATTCTTTCAAAGTTGCCATTGTGAAAAAATTTCAAGAGGTGGAGTATCAGAGGAGCCTTTTCGATTATTTTATTTCCCTTACCCCTTTCAAAGTCATTCCAGATCCAGAGCTTAAACACAAAGGGTTTCATATTTAAAGTAAGTTTACAAACTTATATTTATATTCTTATAATTTATACAACAACAAAAAAATTTGTGTGAACTCGTATGTTAATTTTTTAAGTAATTAATACTTGCATGTTAGTTTTTGTAAGTAATTAAGTAATGTTAACAATTACATGTTAATTTTTTTAAGTAATTAATACTTGCATGTTAGTTTTTGTAAGTAATTAAGTAATGTTAACAATTACATGTTAATTTTTTTAAGTAATTAATACTTGCATGTTAGTTTTTGTAAGTAATTAAGTAATGTTAACAATTACATGTTAATTTTTTTTAAGTAATTAATACTTGCATGTTAGTTTTTGTAAGTAATTAAGTAATGTTAATACTTGCATGTTAGTTTTTGTAAGTAATTAAGTAATGTTAACAATTGCATGTTAATTTTTTTAAGTAATTAATACTTGCATGTTAGTTTTTGTAAGTAATTAAGTAATGTTAACAATTGCATGTTAATTTTTTTAAGTAATTAATACTTGCATGTTAGTTTTTGTAAGTAATTAAGTAATGTTAACAATTACATGTTAATTTTTTTTAAGTAATTAAGTAATGTTGTATAATTATTCCCTAGGATAATTTTAATATGGTTAATGTTATTTATTATTTTATTTCCCTTACCATTTTCAAAGCCATTCCAGATCCATTCCAAAGCTTGAACACAAAGGGTTCCATATTTAAGGTAAGTTTACAAACTTATATTTATATTATTGTAATTTATACAACAACAAATAAATTTGTGTGGACTCGTATGTTAATTTTTTTAAGTAATTAATACTTGCATGTTAATTTTTGTAAGTAGTTAAGTAATGTTAACAATTACATGTTAATTTTTTTAAGTAATTAAGTAATGTTGTATAATTATTCCCTAGGATAATTTTAATATGTTTAATGTTATTTATTATTTTATTAATATTAGGTTTTATTATCAAATAGGATTATTATTCATTAATATTAGGTTTTTTTATTATCAAATTGGATTATTATTCATTAAATTAGATTATTATCAAATTGGATTATTATTCATTAAATTGGATTATTCATTAAATTGGCTTATTATCAAATTGGACTATTCATTAAAGCCCACTCAATGTAGTCTCCAAACTTGAGTTTGTTGAACTTAGACCTTAGGCCCAAATCTCAAACATAACCACACTTGGGTTGGGTTGGGTTGAACCAAAAGGTCCAAAACTTAGGCAAAAAAAAAAAAAAAAAAAAATAGATGGGTATTCTCAAATATCCTCCAAAATTGTCTCACTTGGTGTCTGACTTTTTATTCATTAATATTAGGTTTTTTTTTATTATCAAATTGGATTATTCATTAAATTGGATTATTATTAAAGTGGATTATTATTAAATTGGATTATTATCAAAAAGGAATATTATTCATCACTATGTTTTATATTAGGATTATTTTCATGAAACATAATTATCATCATTTATAGTAGGATTATTTATATTAGGATTATTATCAAAAAGGAATATTATTCATCATTTATATTAGGATTATTTTTTTATCAAATTGGATTATTATTCATTAATATTAGGTTTTATTATTCCATATTATTTTTTTAATTACTTAAATTTTTACAATCATTTTCTTTACTTCATATTTAATTCTTCTATAGAATAACTTTATTATTTAGGTTCTCTTATATAACCGTCATCACTACTATATTTTTTGGCCAAAAAATATTTGTCTAATTTTCATGAAAAATAAATGTAGGTACTTATACGATGTCCAGTGGAGCTACTAAACGTGATCCAGCTTGGGAACATGGATACCCAATAGACGGAAACAAACATGGCACAATTTGCAAATATTGTGGTCGGGTAATGAAGAGTGGCGGAGTGACACGACTTAAGTACTATCTTAGTGGATTAGATCCAGCAAAAAATGTCCAACGATGCGATAATGTCCCCCCTGAAGTGAAGGCATTCATCAGCACATTATTAAAAAATAAAAAACAGCAGAAGGAAAAGATGACACAGGGAATGGAAAATATTCGAGTTGGGCTACGGGGAGAAGTCTATGGCCAAGAGCTTGACAGTGATGATGATGACAATGAGGACGAATGTGATGATGATGACAATGAGGACGAATGTGATGATGACATGGGACCTGAAGAACGACGCAGTTTGAAACAAGCATTACGTGCCTCCAAACAGTCAGCATGGGAAAGAGAACACCTGCATAAAATTCCTAATAGAGGACAAGGTTCCGGGACAAGTGGTGGTGCACAAATGAGACGGGGAGGCAGTCTTAGAGAATCACAACCAACACTACCAATAGCCCCAAGTTTATATAAGTCATCCAAAGCACGTCAAAAGAGTGTTTGGAGTTATTTCACTAGAGGTAATGTGAAGGAGGGAATGGGGCGTCTAATTAGCAAGTTCTTTATCTATTAAAATATCCCTGCTGCAAAGGCATCATCACATCATTTCAAAAATATGGTAGTGGGATGTCAACAGGCCAATGTTGGAGTACAACCTCCCACTCCCTATGAGATAAGAAACAAATATTTGGATATGGAGTATAAAGACATTGGCAAGGATGTTAACAAGTTGAGGTCAAAGTGGGAAACTAATGGTTGCACAATCATGTGTGACGGATGGACCGGCCCGACCAGATTGTCTATCATCAACTTCATGGTATACTCCAAGGGAAAGACAATTTTTTTTTAAGTCTGTTGATGCTTCAGACCATATAAAGAATTACAAGTATATTTACAAATTATTGAGGGATGTAATCATGGAGGTGGGAGAGCATAATGTTGTCCAAGTCGTGACCGACAACGGTTCTGCATTTGTCAAAGCTGGAAAAAAGTTAATGAAGCATCATAATGTGTTTTGGACATCATGTGCAGCACATTGTATTGATCTCATGTTTGAGGCAATGGGGAAGAGAGAGAATGTTGCTACTGTGGTCAAAAGAGCTAGAACGATCACAAATTATATTTACAATCACGGTTGGTTGTTGGCAAAGATGCGTGAATTTTACAAAGGAGAAATTATTCGTCCAGCTACCACTCGATTCGCCACCAACTATATTGCATTAGACAGCATACTCAAGAAGAAAGCAGGGTTGAAGCAACTATTCACTAGTGACGATTGGGCCAACCACAATTTGAGCCGCTCAAATACAGGTCGTATGGTGGAAAGTATAGTGCTTGATCATGCTTTTTGGACTCAATCAGAACATGTGTGCCAAGTGTTTGAACCTCTTTACAAAGTTTTACGGATCGTTGACACAGAGGTGTATCCTACTATGGGGGCAGTATATGAGTTGATGCGTGTAGTGAAGGATGAATTGGAAAGAAAACATGGTGCAAGGTGGGTCATAAAGATAATTGAAGACTGATGGTATAAAACATTATACCACGATTTGCATGCAGCAGGTATAAATTATGTCATAATTTTGCAATTCGTTTCTTTAGTTGCATAAGTATTATTTCTCTTATTAGAGTATGTGTTTCTTTGAACAGCATATTATTTGAATCCCCGATACCAATACAGACCCGGTGTTGGAGATGATGGTAACCTTATACGTGCTGTACATAATGTATACTCTAAATTAGACCTTGCATCACCAGCAGTTGGCCAATTTGGAAATGAGGTAGACAATTACTTAAATTATACTAATTACTTTGTTGGATTAAACTAACACGATTTATTGAATTCAGCTAACATGGTTTAAAGATGCAAGAAGAACTTTTGAAGAACCAACATCAGTTGCTGCTCGAACAAATATGTCTCCTAGTGAGTATAAACATATTTCACTATAAGTTTATAATAGAATTTGTTGGAGTTATTAGGCTTATCAACATTGTTTTTCATTGTAGCTGAATGGTGGATCATGTATGGGACCGATGCACCAACTGTGAGAAAGTTAGCAATCAAAGTATTATCACAAACAGCTTCCTCATCTGCTTGTGAAAAAAATTGGAGCACATTTGCACTCATACACACAAAGCAAAGAAATAAGTTGGCTCATAGTAGCTTGGAAAAATTAGTTTATTGCTACTACAACATGAAGCTTCAAATTCGAGATAAGGAAGCAGAAATAGATCATGTCGACCGTGGGGACCCACTAGATGTGTTTGATATTGTTGGTGAAGATGATGATACAGAGGGTAACCAACTTTTTCAATGGATTAGACCTCTTCATCTAGATGATGATGAAGGCAACACAGCTCCCAGAGTTGCTGAAGAAGCACGTAATGAAGGGATAAATGTAGAAAGAGTATTAGAGGAGGAGGTGGGGTCTAGCAGCGCTGACTCTTTGGACGAACTTTTGCGCCCAAGACCAAGAAACACTGGAATTCCACCTTCTTCCAATCCTACACAACCACAACATCGCGCTGATACTAATGATAGCTCTAGTACAAGATCAGGAGACTCACTTACCACCTGAGGTGGGAATGATGAAGGACATAGTGGAGCTGGAGGTAGTGGTGGTGGATATGGAAACTATTATGGACCACTACCTCCCGGATATATGAGCCCCTTCACTGGTGAGGCAAACTTCACGCATGCAACACAGGATGATGACCATGGCAGTAGGCGGGCAGGACCAGGAATTGGTGCCATAGGGAAGGACTATACTCGCAGAGAAAGAGGCAAGGGGATTTTGTCAAGTCAAGAAGATGACTCATTATCTAGAACTTCAGACTCTGTTGGATTGGGAAGTAGTAACTATGATTATACTCATGAGTCATAAACAACCATTTCCCTACCCTTCATATCCCATTCCTGTTGGGATGGAATCGAGCGACTCATGGAAACAATCCCAGACTCAATCTTCAAATGATTTTTCTTATGGACAACCTCAACCAATCTCGGATCCATATGGGTGGCATATTAACAATTACATGCAAAACTATTTTGGGGATTTATCATTTGATAACTACTCTTCACAATACACTCATTCTACACGTAGAGATGATGAAGATAGTGAACAATTTGAACCTCATAGAAACTCTGTGGTACTAAAGTGTAAAATATTGTACTAATTCATTATATATGAATGATTATGGTGTGTTTAGACTTCTTTCATTAATTACTACATATTTTCTACACTCACAATGTTTGTCAGCTCGCTATATAATCAACTTGATAATGTTAAATCCATCATGCAATGCATTTCTTTCCAATTTTTTGTGATAAACTAATAGATAATTGACTAAATAAACATCCTACAAAGTTTCAATAAAAATTTCCAAGTTTTTCTTACAATTTCCGTGGTTTCCATATAATTTTTATCGATATCGATATTTTACCGATATTTCCATCGATATTTCCGTGTTTTCAGATTACCGATATTTCCGATATTACCGATATTTTCTTCCTTGATACTGATACATATTTTACAGTTTGTGTTCATTTCAATCTGTGACTTTCTCTTGTGATGCTTGTCCAGAGGATTCCTTTAGAGTTTAATGAGGAACAGGGTTCATGGTTTCTCAAGAGGAAATTGCCGGTAAGGATTTTTCTGAATAAAAAATTTGCTTATGTTTGGTCTTTCAGGTTCAGCATTGGTTTTCATAACATTCAAACTTTGAATGTTTCACTCATCGACCAGCTTATTAAAATGAACTTATGCTTTACAGGAAGGACGATATGAATATAAATACATTATTGATGGTGGATGGACGCACAAGAACACGAGCCTTTCACCTCTCCCAACAAGGATGGCCATGTCAACAATTATGTTCATGTAAGGTTCAGCTTTGAGTCTTTGTACATAATTAAATAATCTAAAAGGAAAATATAAATATTTATTCTTTTATAAAACAATCTTGAGGTTCTTTTGCCTATTGGGGGCAAGAAGAAAACGGTAAAATCTTAAGATATGATGCCCTTCAGGGCTTTGTTTTGGAAACTTTTGTCTGCACATAATTTTTTTTGTATAAGGAAGCAATTTGGCCACTGGGCATCAAGAATATGCCAGATATCTTTCTTTCTTTGTTAAATAATGCCAGATATGTTTCAAGGAAATTGGAAAGGAAGTTTTATAAATTTGCTGCTTACTATGTGGGATTAGAAACTTTGATCGCATGAACGGATTTTAATTGTTCAGGTCGCACCAATTTTCTTCTCATTGGCTGAGGTTCTCGTGCAGGTTGTTGAGGAGGATCCTAACAGTGCTAGTGCGGCCATACAGAAGAGGATGAATGGTGATGATCCTCAACTTACAACAGAGGAACGACTGAAAATAAGACAGTTTCTCGAATCTTGTCCCAGTGATGAGTGAATTACAAAAGGGCAATACATTTGTTCTAGCATGTAAAGTAGTTACTGTACGAGTTCCCTACTATTATATGTTAACATATATGAAATAATGTGGTATAGTTAATGATCAATAAATGTAAATTCCTATTCCAGCAACAACTTAATAATAGAAAGGAGCGGAATTTAAAGTGACAGACCTGATTTGTGAATGAAGAGATTGGAAACTGCTGATAAATGTTGTAGAGATCTTTTCAGAAGGATGAAGATAGGAAAGCTGTGTTTGATTGTGGTAGAGGTAAGTCCCGCTCAACATGAATTTTCCACAGCCTTGTTTCATGATTATTTGTTTGAGTATATTTGATGCGAGTTTGTTAAGAGGTTGATGATAATTGAATAATCGGTACTGGCACAAAATTCTACTTATATTTGTTTGATCCCTAAACCGTAAACTCACCTATTGGGGGGTTCAAGACTTATTACAGATTATGGTAAATTGCGTTCTGCAGAGATTATTAGAGATTACAATATTCTCGGGGTTTCTGTTAGGAGACCGATTTGTGGTGAGCTTGATTTTTGAATTATGTTAAACTGTTTGTTGAGTTCCTTTCTGTTGGTTTTGTGAATTATAATGTAGCATAATTATGAAGTATCTGGTTGTTACTCGTGTTTGATGTGAGACGTTGGCATCTCTAAGTTCAAAAGGGAAATTGTTTTAGTGACCTACTCATTATCATTAGATTGAAACTTTTTGTTTACTTGTGGTGATGGATAAATTCTGCTTTCTGCGTTTGATGCTCGTGTGTTGATACAAGACTGGGAAACTGCTGATATGAATTGTTAACTTAGATGTGTGGTGGGCCCCTGATGTTGCATTTCCGTGTACTTGCACTAGTATTGTATCTTTGTTTGATGTATAATTCTTTTCACCTGTTGAGGTTTCTGGTATCAGATTCTACAGCTGCTGCGCTTCTGCTTTCCGAGTATTTGACCCAATGTGGCCCCTAGCTCCAAATCCCACAGCACCCTACTCTCCCGCTACTCTTTTATTGTATTTGTTTTGCTTTTCTTTCCTCCCCGAACCATCAAATGAATCATCCCGAACATAGACTTCTCAAAGCTCAAATAAGGAAAGAAAATAGTACTAATTGCTTCGGTTGTGTTTACAAAGTGATATCGGCCGTGACCATTTGGTGTCCCATGTCGGTGTTAAACGCTCCAAATTTATAGGTTAACAAACTTAAAATAAATAGCCCTTGGTAGGTTGGAATTGAAATGAAAGACTCAAGATTTAAGTGGTTCACTTCTCAAATTGGACTACATTCATTGTGTTGCTCAGGTTGTACTAATTTTAAAGGTTACGAATAGCATTCAGCTAAAGACTTACCTTTTTCTCTCTTTAGTCGTCCAACCACCTTACAAGAGGTTCCCACCTATTTATATAGGCCCTCCATGAACCCAGAAAAAACTCTTACATTCCTAGCATTTAATGTGTCACATGCATCGACTAGCGGGTTGGAACTTTCTTTAACCATCAGTCGACATTCGATGCGTGAAGTGATGCTTGCTCAGTCAGGGAACGTCTTTCTAGATCGATATGTACCAAGCAACCAGCTTAGCCTTGATTTATCAAAAATGTCATTTCAAACAGTGGACGAACCACCTTTATGTCCCGTTCTTGAGTTCTACTTTTGATTGGTGATTGACACGTGGTTTGAATAGTGTCTGAGTAGGCCTACTCCTAAAACTTTGGGCCATAAAGTTATTAGTCTTCCCACGTGTCTTTGGGGGTCAAAAAGTACATTATGTTGCTTAGTCGGACTAGGCTAGTGAGCGGTCCACTCTAGCACTCAGGTATATCCTTCCTTGGGCTTCTCAATCTTCTAGGTTTGAATTGGGCCTTTTGGATCTCTTCCCTGACTTGCACCATTTTATGAGCCGAAAATAATCCTGAATTGACAATCGGTTCATTGCTTTGATTAGGTCTAAAAGATCACTCTATACCTAAACATTGGACACATTTCGGTTTGAAAGGCTTGGCTATTTTTATAGTGGATAAGAATCAACTCCGGGAAAGCTGGTCTTTATACCTGCCGTCACTTTGCGAGAGGACAGTCGGAAGAAAAAGAACATGTGAAGCGTAAACGCAAATAGCTTATACACACCATCTCCTCGACAGAATTTACTGCTCCGCGCGGAATTTACCAGTAAAGAGGCAAGACCAGCATAGGCTTTTTGTTCCCAAAACTATTCATTGCATTGAGAATACAAGGACCAAACAACAAGTTTTGGAGAGAGGAGGGCCTGAGCAAATTCATAGATATACAAACATGTCAATTTAAATCCCACTAGCCAGAAGTCGAATGATAAAAGAATCAACGAAATTATCAAGCAACCATTTATCACAGTGGTGGAAAGGGTGTTGAATCCTTGCATGACGGCGTAGGTTCCAACCCCGTCAGTGACTAATCTAACATCTAATCTAACAAATCTATCGTTTAAAAAAAAAAAAAAACGAAATTATCAATATTGGGTCATTGGACAGAGTTTTATCATACAAACTATAATTCAAAAAGGTAAAGTTATGTAAAATTTTGAATCACTGTATATATCAAACATTCAATACAAAACCTTTAATATGCAATCTTTGTATCCCTACAAAAGCTCAATAAGAAGCAAGGATATTGCCGGTCAATATGGTGGATCATGTACACGCTCGCTCTTACACAAGTTCATTTGTTCCAAAATATTCCTATCTTCCTGCGTGCGTGACTCAGACGACACTGAATGCTGATTGTATTGTAGACGAGAACCGGGATGCAATGGTCTGGGAGGCAAACTGTTGGATCTGCTTTTTCGCGTCTGGAAGCAAAATCAAAGTGTTATTAACCAAGAATATGAAGACAAATTATCCCATCAGAAACTACGGGGAGAAAGAAAAAGGAAAGCCAACTAGTGAATCTATCTTCAAATATGGAACCATTCCAATCTAACAGTTGTAGGTGATGAGTAACATGCGTGTTACCTGCAAGAATGAGAGCTTAATAGCTACAGTACAATATCATCTACTTATTTATACAAACCGTTCATATGTTTTGGGTGTAAAAGAAAACTTCTGGGGTTCTGTCTTATTTGTGAGTTTTCCACATTCTTGAGTTTTATGTTTGGGTTTTGTGGTTCCAAATTTGTTGGTTTTATCAATTATCATCATTAAAGATCGCCCCAACATAAGTAGAATCCCGAACCAACCACTGTAATAGGCTACATGATGTGCGTCCAGCATAACATGCACTTCATGAAAAATGTTTTTCATGTAATCTGTCCCAATAGTTTTTAAACCCCATCCATCCTGTGACACAAAACACAGAAAAATATCCTATATATCCATATATCTAACGACAAAATCAAATCAATGCTTCCATACCTTTACGGCATTTGGTAAAGCCAACAATATTCGCAATGCTAAGGGTCAAACACACTCCTACGACGAGGAGATAATCTGCCTGAAACTTTATTAGAGAAAATATTCCAAGCACAATCCATGCAACAGCCTGCCCAAAAATGTAAAACAGCAACTTGAGACGTCAAAATAAAACAGTTCACAACTATGTGCACCTTTTACATTCATGCACAGTGGACCTTGCTATATATATATTTTTTTAAAATACTTTTTCAGTTTCAATATTATTCATATCATCTTCAACTCCAAGCAGATCCATCCAGCTTCTTGTTAAACACACAAGTAACACAATGCTTTTAATATCTACTTTTATAACCTAATGCATATAATTTATCAGTATAAATCTTTATGAAAAATCGTACATATGAAAATTGGTGCTGCACCACTTGTTATATTGAAGCTTATTTGCTTACCGTGATGTAAAGTGTCCACCAGAAGAGCCATGAATCCTTTTTGTTCATCCGAGCCAATGACTAAAGACATACAAGTAAGGGTCAGCATGAATGGTAGTCAGGTGGTAACAGAGTCAAAAGTAAACACTCTTATATCATTGAGCTTAGTAACAAAGGGAAGAGAAGACAATAATACAGATTTTTGTGATGGTAATACTAACCTCCTGGTCAAGGCATTCAAATTTCCACACACTCTCACCAAGATCATTTATTTCATTCCACCACCTCAACCCAACTAAGATGCGTCCACTAACATTCTTAACTACCCAGAAATCAAGAGCGGAAAGAAGAACAGTCACAACAAAAATGATGACAAAGTTATCAAAAAAGAGGGCAGAAAGTATGTAAAAAGCCAATGCTCCAGCCTGTGAAAGAGAGGGAACATAATGTTACTTTGTGAAGGAGGCACCACATTTAAATGACAATCTTTCGTTTATAAGAAACGGTAAACAAGAAAACTATAGATACTAGACCTTGAAAAGAACGTGGAAGAAACAAGTCTTTGGGTTGGCATAGTTTTCCCCTTGTGGCTGCAGATGAAAGTAGAGTAGAATTAGCTAAATGGAAACAAAAATGAGAAATGGTTACAATATAATGGGTCCCCGAGTTCAAAACAACACCATCTTACTTTCAACCACAACATAACGGGTCCCCCAGTTCATCGGAAAGGGCCAAAATTAAGGGGAAGTTTTCACATTCAGAGTTGCATTCATATTATTATCTAGTTTCTGCTAAGGGCAAAAAAGGTAACACCTTTGATAAGAAACTCAATCCTCTTGCGACATATTACACTCTGAAATTGAACTCTTTCTTTGGGTGACATAACAACATAAACCCTCTTCCTATTTTTTGTTTCCCTTCAATAAAACCCTTCCTATTCGAAAATTAGATTTAGCTGCTGATTATACAGCAGATTAGAATTAAGTCCCTGCACAATGCTAGACCTCCTCGAAAATTAATGAATGATACTCAATTTCCTCTCCCTTTCCACAATTTTCTACTCAACCAAACAAATTACTAAGCTCAAAACATATCAACAAAAACATCCACCTTCAGAAAATCTGAAATCCAGATCTACCATGGAAAATTTCCAAATGAAATGTTAGCAAATATTCTAATCGTTTTCCATTATTTTCTCAGCAACCAAACAAGAATGCAAAACGCATAAGCCAGATCAAGTAATCGCAATCCCAACATTAAACCCAGCAACGAATGGCCCAGAAATCCGAGAAACTGGAGCAACTGAAATCGGAAATGGTAAGCAAGAAATTGAAGAAACGAGTCAACTCACCTGGCTGAGATCCATATTTCCCAGCTTGCGGATTTATGGGGTTATCTCCGCTCTTCTGTCTGGATTCCGAACAACAATTTTCTGAGCTCTCTTCTTCTTCCTCTTCTTCTTGTGTGTAACACGTTTGCTTCGTTGGATGTAGCATCTTTTTTTTTTTCTTTTCTTTTTTTAAATTTTCTTTTATTTTCACAATATTCAGGTGGCCTCGGCCTCAACTCAACTAACTTGGGCCCAAGATGGGCTTAGCCCTGTCCAAAGTAAACGTGGGTGGGAACATTTTTTTTTTTGGACAGAAAGGAACATTCATTAAGTAAAAAAGGTTACAGGCCAATCCAAACAGAAAGGAAAAATAACCCAAAGCAAATTGGGGGGAATCATATATAAAGCCCAGCCCAAAAATCAAGCTAACGAAAATTAAAACCCTAATCCCTAACTTCCAAAAGCAGACTGCTGCCGCTGCCGGTATTACGAACGTCTTGCCAGTAGCCACCAAAGCAGCAATACTAGAGAAAGCAACCGAGAGGTCAATTTGACCAAGACATCGTAACAGAAAACGTACAAACCCGAAACTAACAGAACACCACAACCAAAAGTCGACACTAGAGACGCCAAACCGAGAAATGGTTACCCGGATCCGATACACCATCACAAATCCCTGCAAAGATAAACAAACATAGGAACACATGGATAGAAGGTGAGGCTAAGGGGGTATGTAAAATACCCTTACTTTGGTCGGAACCGCAGAACACTTGGCCTCGAGGGGATGCCAGCATGCCGGTTGGGGGGAGGGAAGTGAGCAAGGGAGATGGATCTGGCAACCATTTTCGAGGCGGCGCACACAGGTCGGGGCCCAGGAAGGGGTGCGGGCGGAGTATGAGGAGATGAGGTAGAGAGGAAAGGTGGGGGGAGAACAATTAATGAAATGTCTTTGTGAGTATTCTCGGCTTCTAAAATGGTAGACCACCGTAGGGAAGTCATCAGCTAGTCCCTAGTCCCCTTTTAAACAAAAAGAAAAATTAAAATATGGTATGAGCGATTTAAAAACAATACAATATACGGAACGATACGTATAACGTGAACGGAAAGATTGACGTCATATAACAATGTTAAATTGAGGTACTGGTACTAAGTATGGATGTGATATCAACGGAATCTCATAATGGCACCATATCAACAACATCACTGAATATCGTCAAATTTACCGACGACGACCAAATAGAAGATGGTGCAGGATAACCCAGAGCGCAACAACATCCATATTAGATCTTCATCTTGGTGATAGCAGACATCGTTGAAACCATTACCACCACCAAGATTAAGTGGTTTTGGTGGTTGTAAGTTAAACCTCATTATTATCAGGTCCATTGTCTAAGATCCTTTTTTCGAATGCGGTCTTAAAAACTCCCTCATGAAACCTCCTTAGTGTAGAATTTTCAAACGTGAGTTGGGCCAGTTACAATTCGATATTTTTGTCTCTACATTACAATAGTTTAACGCTCTTTCTATTTCTTATACATCCTTGTTAAGTTTAGTCCCTTAATCTTTTTCAATTCATTCGGTTCAGCTATTAGAAACTAAAAAGCGGGTGTGAGATGTAAAAACTGGTTGTGGATAGCACCACTCGTTTACAATATGTCAAGTCTGCTAGGGTGGGCATTTGACTAAATAGAGTATTAAAGTAATGGATGGTTTTGAGGACTCCAGTGGGTTAAGGTGTTTCAAATATGTTCACCATATGGTCAGTGAAGTTACATTAAGCACACCCTAGATCACACGGGTTAGTGACCAGGATTCTCTCTTATTTTCTTTCCATCCCTTTCCATCCCCTCCTCTCACATTCTCTATTTTGTATTTCTTTTTTTTTATATATAAAAAATTAATATAAGATGCTGACATAACTTAACCGTAACCGTTCAAATAGGAGGGGAGAGAAGGAGAGAGGAAAAAAAAAGAGGGAGAGAATCCTACTCCTTCGTTTTATGAGTGGTAGTATGACAACCTCATTTGCTATGAGCGGCAACAATCAATAGTTTACAACATCACTTGTATCCAAAAACCAATTTCAAAAAAGGCTTATTTTTAGCACATCCCTTGGAAGTCTATTTTATTTTTCACTTTGCTCCTTATAACTCAAAAATTGCTACTTTATTCATTGAAACTCAAAATTTGCTTCACTTTGCCTTTTGGAACTCGATTTTGATCTCATTTTGCTCCTTGAAACCTAAAAGTTGTCTTTGTAAACTCAAAATTCGCTCTACATTGCCTTAGATCTATTAATTTCTTATGTGGGTTTGATTTAGGTGCACCAGACTAATCAATTTATTTTTTTATTTTTTTCTTTAAACTTAATATTCTCTGATTGTTGGATGTTAACGCATAATAAAGATTTATAATCTAATTTATTGCACACGTGACATAGTCATATTGGGTGTTGAGTTCCATATGTGTTTCAGGAGGCGACCTATAAGTTTTAGGGAGAAGAGAGTCCACATGCCAAAGTGAGACGAATTATGAATTTCAATGAGTAAAATGGTAACTTTTGAGTTACAAGGGGTAAAGTGAGATCAAAATAGAGTTTCAAGGGCCATAAATAAAAATACCAAAATATTATTATTACACTTGTATTATACTGAGCAGTGTGCCTGACACTTATTATACTGGATCGTGTGTCTGATACACTAAAAAATATCCTTTATGGGCCGGGTCACACGCAACTCTCTCCAAACACAATAATGTAAGAAAGATGAGGTTTTGGGGTCAGGGGAGGAATGGAGAAAATCAGCATTGATTTCTTGTTGCTCCAACAGCAGGCACAAGCAAAAGCAACCATCTTACCCTAGTTCCCGTTATGGCTTTGTATCAATAAGATTCGGAGGTTTGCAAATTTGGACATTGGAGAAAATCCAAATACCAAAATACTAGAAAACAACAATTGAGTGAAGCATCTTTGAGCCACCACAAATTTGCACATTTTGTTTGGAGGGATTCAATTTCCACTTCGTGAATTTTTATTTTTATTTTTTTTATACAAAGATATATTATATACTAATGGGTCTGATCCCGTTACTTCAAATATTCAAATCTAAAAATTCTTACCTACAAATGCAGAGAAATATTGTTAATTGTAGTAATAAACGAAATCAATCCTTCCAATATATGTTAGAAAGATCATTCTATATGCCTAAAACATGCAGAAATAACATACACGAAGCCGAAACATCCCATGTGATGTAATTCCCAGGTCCCTCCATGTAAAATTTGAACAGTTACTAACTGACTGTAGTGTCGGTGCTGCCTGGCTGGAGCACCAAAAGCCAACCTAGTAAGTATGGATGAGAATCCTCTCCTGATCTCTTTTGTAAAATTTCGGAAGTCAGTTTTTATTGTTCGACATCTTTCGATCAATTTTCATCAAATATTGTTTGTGTTTAATTTTAAATAAAAAATAAAACATAATTTCTGACCGCAGGATATCAGATAAACGAACAAGATAAAGTAAACTTCACGATCCTTCACAGAAAAGATTTGGATAAGATCCTATTCCATCAAGTACATAGAGTCATCGAGATACCCTAAAAAAAATATAAAAGAGTCATAGAGATACTCACCCAGAAGCCGAACCTAATGCTCCAATTTGCAAGCTTTGTACACTGCAATTATCCTCTCACTCATCACTCTCTCCCCCTAAAAAAACGAATGAAAAAAAATAATAGATGAGTCCTACAATTAATGCTAATATCTTCTCAACGTGTGTCACAATTAGCCTTTGTATGCTAATTTTTATATTTTTTTTTTACAGAAAAAAGGAAATTTAAGGTTTTTGTTTATATATTTGTATTAAAAATATAAATTGGAAGGTAACCACAAACCGCCCTTGGGGTTTTTTTCTTTTGGAAAGCAATGGGAACTGTGTTTAATTAGACGGAGGGTTCCGAAAGCAAACAAAAGCACTTTGTTTTGCTTCTTTTTTTTTTTTTTTTTTTTGGGAACTTTAAAGAAAAACTTTCGGTACTGTTTATTTTAATGAAAAAAATCATATTTTTAAACTAAAAAAATCAATTTTGGTACTATTCATTTTACCCTTTATTTTATTATTTTTGTTAAAACTTAAAAAGTTTTCAAACCATTTTCATTAGTTTTTTTTTTTATTTTTTTTTCCGCACAAAAACTCTCATAAGAAAAAAAAAAAACTTTATTTCCGAGAGTGACACGCTTTACATAATCAATCCAAACTAGAAAGCAAGCAGTCCAGGTGTCCTCCCAAAGTGCCTTTACTCTCTCGCAGGCTCTCCCCTCGGCTTTGTAGGCCGCTATATTTATAGTTGCGTTGCGTTATTCCCTTCGTCTTCGTCTTCCTCTTTCTGGGTCTTTGTAGTTTCCACTGCAGAGCAAAACCCAGATTTTAGTTTTCAGATTGAAGTTTTGGAACAATGGTGGTCCAGTTTCAGTTTTCTCCCAGAGGAGGAGCTCTCGGTGCTCTTCTTCTCCTTCTCCT
Source organism: Malus sylvestris (assembly GCF_916048215.2). Taxonomy (NCBI): domain Eukaryota; kingdom Viridiplantae; phylum Streptophyta; class Magnoliopsida; order Rosales; family Rosaceae; genus Malus; species Malus sylvestris. The sequence continues at coordinate 11,000,693 of NC_062260.1, forward strand.
GCCAGTTTTCTTGCCCACTTTGTTCAGTCCGTTGGGCCATGCTTCTCCTTCCATGTACTCGGTATGTTTCTTCCTCTTATTTAATTACCTGTTTTCCTTGGATTATACTTCTCCTTCCATGTACTCGGTAAGTGGTAACGAGGTTTTCCTGCTTTTTCTCAGAGGGATTTTCTGGCCTTTTTCTAGTGGTTTTGGTTATTGTTCAATTTACTAATGCTGTAAACGTAAAATGCAACATGGTAATTTCTTTGCCAAGCTTTTAGCATGGGCCAGATTGCATGCAGTTTTTTGCTTTGATTTGTTTGCTGCTGCCATTTTTCTTGTAAATTCGATCACCGACAAACTGAGGAACAATGATTATCATAGCAATTGAAATGCCGAGGCGCCCATCAATTGTTACGCGATGTTTGTGCAAGTAGATATGTGTGCCATTAGTGATATATAAGTGCACTTCCCACCTGTTGCAGAGATCAGGATCATTTAAACACTGCTTTTCTTTTAGGGGCTTGATGTGATGACGAAGCCGACTTTTCAGGAATGGAATGTTCCAAAATCTAAGCACCTACGCCTTCTCAAGAGTGCTTTACAACGCCAAACTGTGAGTCACAGTTGATTAGTTTGACTGATTTGTACGCATAAAATTAGACTGACAAGAAAAAAAAAAAATCTTTACCTTGTGTAGTCAGAAGGAGAACTCTCGGATCTGTGGACCCCATTGGCTAACGAATCATGGAAACCTTGTGCAGAATCATCAATTGCCCCTTGTGAGTGTTTACGGAAAACAGCGTTACTTTGGTTATGTCTCTGTATCTAAAGTAGTTTTACTATAGGTTGCAGAACTAATGTGTTTTCCTATGTTAAGTGCTACTTTTTCGCAATTGATTCTTTAATCTCATGCAGCATTACCAGAAAAATCTGAGGGATTTATCCAAGTTTTTCTTGATGGAGGGCTGAACCAGCAGAGGATGGGGGTAGGTCTTAAAAGTTTGTAATTCATCCAACGTGTATCTGTTTCAAAGTTGTGTATAACCACCTGGCTAGTTCTTAAAATTATTTTATTTGTAGATATGTGATGCAGTAGCAGTTGCTAAAATACTGAATGCAACCCTTGTGATCCCGTACCTTGAAGTGAATCCTGTATGGCGAGATTCAAGGTATTTGTAGAAGCAAATGTTGATTTATATTTGCATTATACATGTTCTTTATCTCTTGAATCCTTATTGGTACTTATTCTTCTGCCGGTTCTTTTCTCTGCAGCTCCTTCATGGATATATTTGATGTTGATCATTTCATTAATGTATTGAAGGATGATATTAGAATAGTTAAAGAGCTCCCTTCTGATTTCTCGTGGAGCACAAGGGAGTATTATGCAACGGCCATCCGAGCTACGAGAGTTAAGACAGCACCTGTCCATGCTTCAGCAAACTGGTATCTAGAGAATGTATTGCCCCTAGTTCAGAGGTCTGTATCACCTGAACTTGTTGGCTTAAATGATCGTGTTCTTGTTGTTTAATTTTCAGACCTTTAGTAGCTATTGAAGTCAATGGAAAATTATGGCTTTATATCTTAAATTTCGTATATGCTGAATTGTATGTGGTTCAGTTATGGAATAGCAGCAATTGCCCCATTCTCACACCGCCTGACATTTGACAACTTGCCTATGGATATCCAACGACTACGCTGTAAGGTCAACTTTCAAGCATTAGTGTTTGTCCCGCATATTAGAGCTCTTGGAGATGCTCTGGTCAGCCGTCTTAGATATCCTTCTAGCAAAAGTGGGGGAGCTAGCACCAATTACTTGCAGGAGATGCCTGATGTGAATGACAAGCAAGGGGCAGGGAAATTTGTTGTGCTGCATCTACGGTTTGATAAGGTTTGCCCCTCATAATTTGATTCACATCCATTTGGATTGACTCCTTTATTTTTCCCCAAAATTTGTGTCGTGCACAGTGAAATTCTGTCATCGCTGGTATATGTAACTGCTATATGTAAACAATCAATGTCTAACTTGCAGTATTTTATGTTCTGCGGTACACAAACAATGGACAGATTGTAACACATTATGTGCCACTTTAACAACTTACAATTAATTTGTAACTGCTGAAAAGTATGAAAAATTGTGTTTGCAATATGGAAATTATGTTCTGGATTTATTTTTTCGTTCTGCAGGATATGGCAGCCCATTCGGCCTGTGATTTTGGTGGTGGAAAAGCTGAAAAATTGGCTCTGGCCAAATACCGACAAGTGATCTGGCAGGGAAGAGTCCTTAACTCCCAGTTCACGGACGAGGAGCTGAGGAGTCAGGGGCGTTGTCCATTAACTCCAGAAGAGATTGGATTGCTTCTTGCGGCTTTAGGATTTGACAACAATACTCGGCTCTATCTTGCTTCCCACAAGGTTATCAGTGTTCCTTATATCCAACTCATGTTAGCTAAAGTCTCATCCAGTGAATTTGGCAAATATCAATTAGGAAAGTAAAATCTAATGTTTCCGGTTACATAGTTCTAATTATCAATTTCGTTTTGTTTTCTTCAGGTATACGGTGGGGAAGCTAGGATTGCTACTTTGCGAAAAGTGTTTCCACTTATGGAAGATAAAAAGAGCCTTGCTTCTTCAGAAGAACGGGCCCAAATCAAAGGAAAGGCTTCTCTGTTAGCAGCAGTTGATTACTACGTTAGCATGCACAGTGATATCTTCGTATCTGCTTCCCCGGGAAATATGCACAATGCACTGGTAAGACTTCCAAATAACTTTTTTATCAACTCTATGATGTCATATATTCCCGTTGCCATGGCCGGTACTTTCAACTTGTGAGGGTTGTCACTCACCTGCATAATGTCTTTGAGCACCCATCCTTACACGAAGGCATGAGATTTTCACAGCAATATGGTGCACAATAGATATGTTTTCACATGCTCTCCATTTCATAATGTTCTGCAACTCATAAAATACTGACGAAAAAGAAATTAATGTCAACAGGTAGGGCACCGAACTTACGAGAACTTGAAGACCATCAGGCCGAGTATGCCACTATTGGGGCAACTCTTCCTAAACAAAACTCTTAGCTGGTCGGAATTCCAGCAGTCGGTAGTAAAAGGGCACGAAAACAGGCAAGGACAAATCAGGATTAGAAAGCCTAAGCAGTCCATATACACGTATCCTGCTCCCGACTGCATGTGCCAGGCATGAGTTTAATGTCACAGCGAAGGCGGGTATGGCGAGTTTGACATCTCGTTATTTGGTACCACTAGATTTTGAGACTTGTATTATTTGGTAAATAAAAAAACGATGCCCATTTCCGTTACTCGTAAAACTACATAGCTAATATCTTTCGATAGGGTGCAATAGGTGTGATAGGTGCTTGTGGGGATGTAGTGGGAGGAAGAAATAGTGTAAAAGTGGGGTTGTAAACTTGTAATATTTGTCGATGGGTTCGGATGTAATTGTGACCTTTACGGGCAATACTCTTTTGAAACAAATGTGTTTGTTCGGATTCCGACTTTCATCTCCCGCCAAATAAGAACATATCAAGTTGCAAAAGTTCAGCCATTCTCTACAACCTTGAAAGACAAAAGGAATGTGGAGGCTGGTTTCGTATTCTTGTATCGAAATCGAAAGGGGAAGAGCGATGAAATGAAAGGCAAAAGAATATGATATAATTTCATTAAAAACACGGGATGGAGAGATCCTCCTTAATCAAATTACAAATCAATGAGGGAGTTTCATCAAATCATGTACAATGACCTTCGTAGACGACAAAATGAGCAAGCATATGGGCAATAGAGTTAGCTTGACGGCGAACGTGGAACGCAGTAGCTTCAGTGATCAATTGCAATCTTCAATGATAGGTCCATTATTAGACAAATTCATAGAAGACATCTTTAAAGCACAAATGAATTGAAGCAAATCACTATCCAACGAAATATTGTTTATTTCCTTCTTGTAAAATGTTTGGTTTTTTGGCCCGTCGGCATATTCTTTTGAGTTAGTTTCATGTTTGCCCCTAACTTTTGTGGGTTTCCATTCTGATCCTTTATTTCTTTTCGTCCCTAGATTTTTGTTCTGATACTTTGGAGTTTGGAGATTGGTTAACTCGATCAACATAATTTGGTAAAGAGAAATCGAACATAAAACTTCTCATTTTCATCTCATAATAAATAGTACCAGAGATGATAGTTTTCTCTATTGACTTATTGATCAACTGTGATGGTGTTTGGGCCCAAAAAAAATATTGTTTTGGGCCGAGCTTAGATCTTTTTCGGCCCAATATCGGATAGGCCGAGTTTAGATTCGTTCTCGGCCCAGAAGTCGTGTACAGGTGTTATTGATATTTAGTCCATGGGCCGCACGGTTAAATTTGGCCGTATCATATGGGAAGTTGGAATGTAGACGAATCCTATTTTGAAAAGGAGTTACAACGGGATCAGGATAATGAGATTGAATAAAGTTTGATAACAAGTTACGTTCAAAGTCCTATTGGGAATAGGATTGGCTGAGATAAAAGAGTTCTAATCCGAGAGGGATTGGGATTCAATACAGGTTGGCCGCTATAAATAGAGGAGGTTGTGCATCATTCTGACCCCTTCAATTCAACACCAAATTCTCTCAACAACCTTGAGATTTTTTTTCTTTTTCTTTTTCTTTTTTCGCTGACACACCTTCAGTTTGGATAAACAGCACTGTGAAGGCAACCGGTGATATCTTCAATCGGCATAGATAGCACTGTCATCGTAAAACCAGCCGGTCGCAGCATCTTTAGTCGACATAGATAGCACTGCGTCGAGGGTGACTGGTTATCTATCCAAGTCTCGGTCGAAAAGGATTTCCAAATCCTTATTGGTTGAGGTCATCTCATTAGTCTTCTCGGCGAAGTGAGGTGTTACAGTTTATTAAGCTCGGCACATTGCACGCCGAGTTAGTTTATGATTGGATACTCTCAAGTGGGATTTAGAGTTCGGCATTCCGACGGCCGAACCACGTTTATTGTGAAGACATATATCCGCTTTGAGTATTTGTGCCCTTACACTTTGGTGTCGATTCGGCGTGAGTTTACTCTGACGGATACCATCACTGCGACCGAATCCGACGACGACGATTTGTGAACTTCGTAAGAATAGTAGCTTTGTCTTTAGGTTCGAGAACCCAAGAGGCCGAGACGTGTTCCTTCCTCGATCGCAATCGCAAGATGCAGAAGTCAGTCGCGCACTCAACACAACATTAGCATATTTTACTCCTCGGCTGGGCTCAGCTGACGAGTTAGCACGCCCCGCATTCAACCGAATGACGTAGTTAGCTCATAGATTACTCGGTCTACGCGCCACGTAGGCTTGGTAGTTTTTAGGGTCAACAAAAAGATAAAAAGCAAAATGAGAACGAGAATGATGAAATTTTCTCGTATCTGTTTTGTTTGAAATATATTTAGTTATTTTTTTATACAATAATATTTTGTATATGTGTTATAAAAAATAAAAAATAGAACATGAAAGCGTGGTAGTAGCATTGTTTCTAATTCTTTCTCACGTCAAAATAAAAATAAAAAATTGCGTGCACTTGATTTATTAGAAAACATCTTTTGATGATCAATTCTTACAAAACATACAATTTTGTAGTCATATTTAGAATAAGAATACGATTGTGTAAATCCTAGTGTATCTAAGAATATCTTGGAATATTCTTTTTAGTAGATATTATCTTATTAGAGTTGTAATTCTATTAAGGTAAGAATTTAACCTATCATACTATTATAAATAAAGCCACAATAGGGTGATACAAAACACATCTTACAATAAAATCTCTATTTTCTCTCTTATTGCCGCCGGCCTCCCCCTCTATATTCCCCTAGAATAGTTCAGTTAATTAGGTCTACAACACGTTATCAGCACTCACTTGCCAGAAGCTAAGGAACTGAAGGATCGTAGGAGGATACTTTCTTCTACAAAATTCAAAGGCTCTTATTTGTTTTCTGCCAATTAGGTACGGTTAAAATAAAGTGAGATATTTGGAACGTTCACGAAGCATCAAAACATTCTCCATGATACGTGAACCCCCTATATTTATATTTTCCTTCCGATATATATTGTATATGATTAATATATTTGTCAATTTATACACACACACACACATATATATACACGTTTCATACATTACGCAATTATTATTTTGCTATGAGGAATTTGTGGGTCAAAGCATATAAATAAATTAGAAGCAATTAGGGTTTTTCAAAAAAAAAAAAAGAAAAGGAAATATGCGGCATTGGTTGCGGATCGCCGTTGCTAGCACCACCGCCAACCACAGCAACTAGCTTGCAACCCGCCGCGTGGAGCACACATGGGAACAACGTCGTCTGATGCCTACCACACGATAGTATCCCTTTGGGCTTTGCTGCTCACACATGACAACCCAGGCCCTCAGCTTGGTAGGGTACTCACTGGCATGCAACCCTAGCCCAACCTGAGAATTATGGATATTATTTTTGGATATTATTTCTCGATTGATTAATTAAATGAATGGAATTGTATTTATGCATGTGACCGATTCAATTAATTTATTTCTAGGTATGACTAGTGGGGAAGTTAGTTGTTTGGCTGATAGTGCTACCACACACATCATCTTGTGTGAGCGACACTATTTTACTAATTTCGTACTTAAGAATGCACTTTTGACAACCCTCCCAAGCTCATCCAACTTGATTGACGGATACGGAAATGCCCGTATAATGTTGTCTAATGGTACTGTCTTAACTATTAAAAAGTCTTCTATTCTCCACGTTCCGGAAGAACGTTGTTGAGTTTTAGAGATATTAGAGATAATCAATATCATGTTGAAACCATTGAAGAGAATGGTTCTGAACTTCTTTGTATCACTTCTTTTGTTGAAACCATTGAAGAGAATGGTTCTGAACTTCTTTGTATCACTTCTTACGAGTATGGCCAGAAGCGTATTCATAAGAAGCTAGAATGTCTCATGAGTAGGTTGTACATCACAACCATTCGAGACATAGAGATCCACCATGTGGCCGCCCTTGAGCCTAGGTTCTAGAGCACCTTACTGCTTTGGCATGACCGTATGGGACATCCCGAACGTGATATGATGCACCGTATCCTCAATTCATCATATGGGCATCATTTACCTCCCTATGTTGGATTCCCACTATGCAAAGCTTGTTCTTGGGAGAAGTTGAATTCTTAATTCTTAACCTTCAATTACAAAGATTATTCACACCCCTCATCAGTTTCTCTTATTTGAAAGTTATGTCTAACTTAAGGAGAGTATCCTGAAGTATACTCACTTAATCTTTATGTACTCTTTTTCCTACGATTAGTAGCATTTTTCCCACTGGGTTTTTGCTACCTAACGAGGTTTTGATGAGACGCCTATCTTAGAATGATCATACTCCGTTGAGTTCACTACTTTCGTCCTGTATGACGTTTATTTTAGACATTATGGATACTTCTCACTTTTTTCCTTAGTCTATGAGTTCATTTGCCTTAAGGTTTTACTATAGCGAGGTTTTGTGAGTTTTATTATCAATGCATACTTTCTTTAAATTTGAGACTCACATTTTCCTGTTGTGTCAATGATTTCATCAACTATTCTACCTTATCTGCTGAAGACTTGATGCGATGTTTTGTTTAAGTATTCTACCTTATCTGCCTCAACTGGGCCTCATGAAAAATACTTGGGGGACTTAGCCCATTATTTATGTACTGAGGAACGAGCCCTTATTCTATAAAAGGGACTCCCTCACTTTCATTAGAGAGCACCAATTATTCATGTACTGAGGAGCGAGCCCTTATTTTATAAAAGAGACTCCCTCACCTTCATTGGAGAGCATCACCGCCAGCTAAGCAACCGCCTCGCTGCGAGTATCACTCCTAATTCATGTACTGAGGAGCGAGCACTTATTTTATAAAAGGGACTCCCTCACCATCATTAAAAAGCATCGCCGCCTGCTGAGCAACCGCCTTGCCGCGAGCATCAACTATAACGCATCATTTTTTGTATTGAGGAGTGAGCCCTTATTCTATAAAAGGGACTCCCTCACCTTCAACGCCACAAGCCAAGCCAACCAAGGCAACATAAGCCACAAGCAGAGCAGCCTCGCAACATGTGCTACTTCTAATTGAGCATCATTTTAGATTGAGCACCGCCTCATATCGAGTATCATTCCTAGACGACATCTAGTTACTTCGGCCCACACATGGACTGAATTTCAAGTCTCTAGCCAAAAGACTCTCTTGACTGAAGACTTTGGGGACTATTGTTTGTACCATACTTAGGCCTCCATATTTAGACCTCGTATAAATACTCGGAGGACTCAAATGTAATTATGTAATAAATGAAGGGGCAAATATGTAATAAGTGAGGAGCCCTTATTCTATAAAAGGACTCCTCACTCTCCTCATTAAGGAAGGCCAATTCTTAGGCCATGGGAAGAGCTCTCTCACCATCAGAAGCTCTAACCCTCTCATCCTCTCACAAATAGAGAAATACAATATCAGTGTGGACGTAGCCCAAACATTGGGGTGAACCACGATACATCTTGTGTTCTTTACGTTTCTTGCAGATTCACGGTTGGATTTACGTTGTTCCAAGACCTTCGGTTTTGTGCATCAACAACCTCCCTATGTTGGATTCCCACCATGCAAAGCTTGTTTTTTGGATAAGTTGAATTCTTAACCCTCAATTACAAAGATTATTCACACCCCTCATCAGTTTCTCTTATTTGAAAGTTATGTCTAACTCAGGGGGAGTATCTTGAAGTATACTCACTTGATCTTTATGTACTCTTTTTCCTACGATTAGTAGCATTTTTCTCACTGGGTTTTTGCTACCTAACGAAGTTTTGATGAGACACCTATCCTAGGATGATCATACTCCGTCGAGTTCACTACTTTCGTCCTGTATGACGTTTATTTTAGACATTATGGATACTTCTCACTTTTCTCCCTAGTCTATGGGTTCATCTGCCTTAGGTTTTACTATAGCGAGGTTTTGTGAGTTTTATTACCAATGCATACTTTCTTTAAATTTGAGACTCACATTTTCCCGTTGTGTCAACGATTTCATCAACTATTCTACCTTATCTGTTGAAGATTTGATGCGATGTTTTGTTTAAGTATTTACACACTCAAGGTGAGTGTTGTAGTCATATTTAAAATAAGAATGTGATTGTATAAATCTTAGTGTATATATAGGAATATATTAAAATATTCTCTTTAATAGATATTATCCTATTATGGTAAGAATTTAACTAATATTACTATAAATAAATGCATAATAAAATGACAACACACCTCACACTTAAATATCTCTCTTTTCTCTCTTATTGCAACCGGCCTCCCCCTCTCTCTTAGTTAATTAGGCGTACAACAACACGGTCAAAATTTGATTATTTTTTCAGATTTTCAACCTAGGCCAAAAGGGAACAATGGGCGACGACGAGAAGGTGAAGAGCGAGGCTCTGCAGATAATCGAACGACACCAGAACTTGCCGAGTCTCGTCGTCTTCGATCTCGACTACACCCTCTGGCCCTTCTTCTGCGAGTGCTTCTACTACGACGACACACCGTATCTTTACCCGCAAGCCTCGGGAATATTGTATGCGCTCAAGGACAAGGGAATATCCATGGCTGTTGCTTCGAGATCTCCAACTTCTGACGTTGCCAAATCTTTCCTCCAAAGACTGGGTATCCACTTGTTGTTTCTCACCCAGGTTGGTTGATGATTTTCTTGTTTTATTTTCCAATCTGTAATTCGCAATTCTTTAATTGAAATTAAAAGTAAAAGACCTAATAGTTATGAAAATCCAATCGATCGAATCTATCGAGTGGTAAGTAGAATTGTATTTTCATAACTATTTGTGATTAGTTCTTGGTTATCATGTTTTCCTATGATGCACAGATACTTCTGTCAATGCACACGGCTTTGACTGAATGTAACATGTGTTTGTAATTATGCAGGAGATTTTCTCCAGTTGGACTCACAAAACAGAGCATTTCCAAAGAATTCATGCAACCACTGGGGTACCCTTTACTGAGATGCTTTTCTTTGACGACGAGGATAGAAATATTCAAACGGTGATCCATCTACTATTTATATCCGTTTTGGAAGATTTTCCCCATAAGACTGCATTGAATTGAAAAACATAGATATTAAAATGGATTTCGGGTTTGGATTTGAACTGATTAGATTCAATGAGTCATTCAAAGCTCGTGTGTTTGATCAATTACATGGTGTTTACAGGTTTCAAAAATGGGTGTGACGAGCGTTTTAGTTGGTAATGGGGTGAACCTTGGAGCTTTGAGGCAGGGTTTGTCCGAATTTGCTCGAAAGTCAGCTTCATCTAGCAGGAGCTAGTAGGGATCGTTTCCCCCCGTCTCAGGACTGCAATGCGTAGTTTTGCATTTGGTTGTTCTGGTGCCAATTCATGCGATGAGATTGACGTATTGTTGCTCGGAAATGAAGTTCATGCATGCTTGTGAACTACTCAAATGTAACTATCATTCATTTAGTGACCTAGATACATTGTATTGATCAACCTGTCATTGGCTAAATTGTACCACATTCTTGTACTACTTAGAAAGAAATGATCATTTATGTTAGTAAACTTGAAACATGCGGTGTGTACTGTCCATTTCCTTTAGATTTTAGGACAGTTGATATTGTTTCGATGTAGCTCCTAAACCTTTGGAGTTTGACTAAAGGCGAACCATTGTTCTGATGAACCAATTTCAATTTTTCTTGTCGAAAACGAGTTTGCAAAGAGAAACTTAATAAATTGCAGAAACATTGGCTGATGCACATAAGCAAAAGAAAATTACATGCTTAAGGGATAAGTCAAATTTGTGGAAACTTGTTCTAGTTAGAAATAAAATACTTACACACGCGTGGGTCGTCATACACAAGCTAAAAAATTCCATGCTATGACTAAACTGCATGATATTCTGAAACATATACTAGCTAATGGTTGAGGTCTCTAAATGGAGATCTTTGATCAGAAATGGCTTCAGATATCTTGACGATGATAGGCGTACGCACATTCTCTTGTTCTGGATCAACAAGTTCATCATTCCATTTCAAATCCATTCCTGAACCTTTGTCGTCAAAAGAGAGCATTATCCTTTCCAACATCCCTATCAGTTGTTTATCTGTAGTGGAGAACTCCCCGATCTTATCACCCAGCCCTCCTATAAACCGCAATAAATTTTCCTTTTCCGATGACAACTGAATGACATCTTCAAGTAAATTTCTTCTTTTATTCTTGAGCTCCTCAACCAAGGGATCCGAGTTTATTAGCTTTGTCTTCATTTGATTAGTCAGTCTCTTCACTTCCTGCTCTTTTGTTTCCAACTGAGCTTCAACCTCCAATGCTTGCTGTTTTGACTTGCACAAGGATTTTTGTTGTGATTCGAGTTTCCGCTGTATATTACAGATTTCCTCCTCAAGTTCCACGGCCATCAATTTCTTTTCTTCAATTTCAAGTGCAGCCATAACCTCAGCAGCAGTGATTTTCTCCCAAGCTTCATAAATCATATCAATTTCTGCCTGTTTCTCGGCTAGCTGTGAAGAGAAAGAAGCTAATGAGCAGTTAAACTTGTGTTCCAAGGACTCCACAAGCTGGAGAAGAACATTCACTCTCTGGTATTTCTCTTCGACATGCTGGATGAGTTTCTCTTTCTCATACTCAAATGTTCTCTCTGCATCAGTTTGTGCCATCACGAGACCTGCGAATTCCCTTCTCAATGATTCCTGCTCTAGCCAGTGGACCTCTTTCTCAAGTTGCTCAAAGTTCTTGTCCTTCGCTCTTGTGAATTGGAGAAAGATTGAATTCTCTGACTCAAGGGACATCGATGCCTCTGTCTTTACTGACTCAGCATTGTCAAGCTTCTGCTCCAGTAACACAATCTTCTCCTGGAGGTTATCTATTATTTTGTCTTTCTCTTCAAAAATAGAAAGAAGACCCTTTTTTTGTTGCTTTATGGTTTCCTCGACTTCTACCTGTGCAAGAAGAGAAGCTTCCAACTCTTTACGCATTCCTACACTTGCTTCAAGATCACTTCTTAAGCGCTCTGCAATCGATTTCCATATTTGCAATTCGAATTCAATTTCATTTTCTTCAAATATTTTTTCAGCCAACACAACATTTGCTCTCTCTAAGGCATCATTAACTTCTCTAAGCTCTCTTTCAACTTCTTTCTGTATAGGAAGCTTCTGGTTATCAATGAGATCCATAACTTCAATTCTACTTGATAAAGATGCTGCCTTTTCATGCTCTTCTTCAGTACCTACCCGTGCTATAATAAGACCATCATTCTTCATCTCCAGCTGTTGCATCAACAGAGAAATCTTTTCTTCGTTCTCTTTATCATGCCTATCCATTTCAGACTTCTCATTTGCAATCTTCAACTGTGCCTCAGAAATTCCAAGTTTTAAAACCAATAACATGACGGAAAGCTCCTCATTTTCCAACTTTAGCTGCATACTTAGAAAATGACTGGATTCCAACTCCATCTCGAGCTCTTTTATCGTTGCATCTTTACTCTCTAGCTCATTCATATAGTTGTGCACATCACTCGTCATCTTTTCTAGTTGAGAGTTGCATACAACTCTGTTGGGCCAATTTTCTGTGCGGTCCCTGTGCATCTGCTCCACTTCCATCCTAAGCTCTTCTAATGCTGCACCTTTACTCTTTAACTCAGACTTATGGTTGTTCAGGTCTGCCGTCATACTTTCCAGTTGAGAGCTCCATTCAGCTTCTTTAGCCCTATGATTGGCAACAGATTCTCTGTGCATCTGCTCCAAACTTTTGAGCTTGTTTCGTAGCTTTGCCAGAGAAGGTGAACCTGGTGCTGATTGGATTTGGGCTTCCTGGAGTTCTTTGAGCGAAGCTCGCAACTCCTGATTTTCTTGTTCCAGCTTCCTTGTTTGATATCCCATTTCTTTATGAAGTGCCTCTTTGGTGCTTAGAGACTGTCTTAGTGATGCAATTTGTTTGTCCCTCTGAGCAGTCAAGCATTCCAGCTGCAATTTGGTATGCTCACGATCAATAAAGACGTTCTCAAAGCGTGTTTGGAATTCAAAAACTTGAACCTCCAGATACTTTCTCCGGCTTTCTTCATGAGCCAGGGCTTGGTTGCACCTCTGCAGCCGGTTTTGAAGATCATCTAAAATTTGGGTTTTAGAATCAAAACTTGTCTGCAATTGACAAATCTCATCGAGCAATGAAGACTTCTCCGTTTCCCATTCCTTCTTACTAGCCTTGAACTGTTCACGTAGCTTGTCGTGTGCTTCTTCCAGATGTCTGAACTGCTCCGTCTTCCATTTTAGTTTATCTTGAACTTTCTGACTTTCCTCCTCTAGTTTGAGTATCACCTCATTTCTTTCTCTCAGCTCTTTGGGTGCATTTGCTTTCTTTTCTGCTTCCGAACATTTCTTCTGTGAGACTGATAGACGGCCTTTGAGGTCTTTAATCTCATCTTTATATGCACAAACCGTTTGCTCTTGATCCATTTTCTTTTCATTTGCCTCATCTAAAGCCAATGCCAACGCTCTGTTTGTATCTTCCAATTTTCTGAACTTCTCATGACAATCAACTCGAAGTTTATCGTTTGCAGCCCTGAGATGTTGAACTATGGACTCTTTCTCTTTCAAAGTGCATTTAAGATCTTCACACATCTGCTGTGCCACCGAGATTTTCTCTGCCTTCTCGTTTAGTTCTTGAGTCTGTTGCTCGATTTTGGAACTTGCCTGCTGGAATTTAGTGAGCTGCTCATTGTGTGCTTTCCCCAAGCTTTCGTATAGTTCTGCTTTGCTTTTATATTCTGCCCTGAGCTTCTCAAGCTCAGATTTAACTTCGTCCAACTCTTCGTAAACCTTATCCATATTTTTTCCCCCTTCAGTTTAACAAAAAGGACCTGTTTGCAAACAGAACAAAACTTCAATATCCAACATATCACAAATTCTTATCACATGAACTAAGAAAAATATAACACAAGACAACATGAACCGAAAACAATGCAGCTGAAGTGTTACACTGGAAATGGCAAATCATGTTTCGACGGCTCAAGAACACAAAATACCTCTTTCTTTCTGCCCTTTTTCTTTCCTTACAAGATGAACCATACTTAAAAGAAATGTCAAGAATGTAGCACGATTAGATGACAACTTGAAATTTTGCAGGTAGTTTGGCCAAACACTTGTTTTTTCAGTTAAAATTTGTGGCTAAATGTGTGTGGACACTCAAATTTATTCACTTCTAGAAAACATTTCAGCCAAGAGTCAATACATTCTAACAGAAAATAATGAGGACTCCAAGTAATCCGAAAATGTTCCGAACCAACATATGAGTACATGTATATCAAATGAATAGAGAAACAAAATGATATGAATAGATAAGAACATCCCCATAAAATCTGAATGTGGAAATTGCATGCTTTGTTCCATTGTTTGTTTGGTGAGAAAAAGTGAGAAGCACAAAGACACTAAGAGCTTGAATCTAAACCCAACAAAGAACAACAGGGCAAAATCAAGAACTCAATTTTTCTTCTTCTTTTTCTGGGCATTCTTAGCAACCAAATGTTGTTCGAGACCCCACACCGGAGATTTGACAGAACAAATTCTATAGAAATCAACTTGGAAATTAAGAATTTGACTTTACCCAAACCCAGAAATCACAAGGAAGAAAAAACAAAATGGAACAAATAGTGAAGGAAAATTGCTTAAATCTAGCATAATGCAACCAATGACTCAGTGTTTGGTCTCCAAGAAAACACGGGAAATGAAAATGTTTCCTAGTTAGCCTGGTTTTATATCCAAAACCGAGAATTCTATCAATTTCCTGAAATTTTCTCACTAACCAAACAAGATTTGAGAAAAACAAAGAGAACCTAGAAAGTGCTGTGGTTTTATATCAATTACCTGGCTGCGAGATCACAGATTCGACATTCGAGTAGGACTTTACGCAAGTGCTGTGGGTTTTCGATTTGTGGCTGTTTCACTTCTTTGTGCCGAGGAAACTGAGAGGAAAGGCAAACGGGAGGAAAACTCAGAAAAGATAGAGAGAGAAGTAGCCGTTAGGATTCGAGTGTGGAAACTGAAAAGGTTTTGTACGACCCTACACTAACGGCGTTATAGTGTTGGCTACTAACGGCGTTAGTGCTTTAAACTGTGTTGGAAGTTTAGGACAGCATGGGAATCGTGAAATACTAGCCGTTGGAATTTGGGATTGGATTTGTGTTGGGCTTTTCAATCCCAATTCCTAAGAAATTCGTTTAGGGTTTGCAACATCTACAGAAACAAAAAGGGGTCGATAATGGATGAAACCTACAACACAAACCCTAGCTTTAACCAAGATTTGATTAGGCCTCAGGAATCTCTAATGAACTTTTGACATTTGGTAAAGGAATAATTTAGAAGGGTTCAACCAGATGTTTGCTTGAATGAAAATAGAAATCTAAAATCCATATGAATGAGTCGCAAAGATTTTGTTAAGCCTGAATTAACAAATTGCGTACCAGGTCAAACTTTGGTTGAGCTCGGAATTATGAGTTCAACATGTCCAAACTTAGAGATCTTGGCATTTGGTTAAGACCATTGGCCAAGATTGAAACATAAATCGACGGTGTCACTTTCACCCCATTTTGTCACAATATCCGCGAAACTCTCTTTAATGCTTTCTCCATATCATGTAGCCTTCATTTGACCCAAAGAAGTGATTCCCCTTCATCTTACCTTGAAAATCCTTTGTGGCTTTTTTTTGTTTTCACCTTGGAGTTTTACCATATGGTAAATTTGAGAGAGCTTTATGGACATTGGTAAATTTGAGAGAGTTTTACCATAAGGTTTCTTCCTAAAATGGGTTGTGCGAGTGGAGGAAACAAATGAAATGTTGATGAAAATAAAGAAGAATGCACTCCGAATTTGAAGGAGAAGTTACAATTTCGGAAGGAGTGGAGCTTTTTTCTCAAATGAAAATAAAAAACGAAATGGTTGTACAAAATTTAGTCAAATTGATACCTTTTGTTTTGAAAAAAAAAAAACTGTCTTTTTTATTTCTAAACTGCATCTATATTATTTTTCGTTTGGCATTGTAAATTACATTTCAGCTAACAAACAAAAAAAAAAAAAAAACAACAACTAACAAGATTTCATAATGCTCTACAACAGCCATTGTTTAAAGCAAATTAACCAATAACATGAGCTACCACATTGGCCTCACGACATTGTCAGCGACATGAAAACTCATGAAAACATAGAGACATAGCCTTAATCGCCTTTGAGAAACCCAGGGTTAAGATAACCCAAAGAATTTCCCTATCAATTGGTTGTTCGATAACTGTCAATAGTAGGTGGTGTCATCCATATGAATGGTACATTCATTCATGTGCACTTTTGGCGTTGAAAGAGGGTCCATTTTGACGATTTCAATTTGTAGGACGGTAGCAACTGGCAAGTCATCCATTTGCCATTTTTGTGCCACACAACACAAGTTATGATAAGATCCTTGTCACCACGACCACATGCTCAAAAACACTAGATACACCACATTCTACTGCCTCTTTGTAATTACACTATTATATCCAAAGCTCAAACCTTGAAAGCTTTGCTTGCACACACCAATACTTGGCTTCACAAAAAAAATTGTTAGGAATTCATCCTTTAAATATTTCGTGGCTAGCTAACGGAACTTTTCATGTTATAGATCGTGTACATATCATTATTTAAAAAAATGAATATAAAATGAGATCATGTAGTCATCAAGCTATATAAGAATAGATGATAAGAATGAGTAACCTTTAGTTATTTCCTAGCTGGCTCACAGAACTTTTCATGTTATAGATTGTGTAAATATCATCATTTAAAAAAATGAATATAAAATGAGATCATGTAGTCATCGAGCTGTATAAGAATAGATGATTGAAATTAGTAAAAACATTTATAATATGAGCTGTTTATTTATTTGCTACAATTAATTAACTAAATGATCTTAATTTTTTTTATTTTTTTACATAAGTGATATTTACAAAATGACTTATAATATAATACCGTCTTTCTCTTTTTTGGTTACCTTTTGGTGGTAGCCTTTTCATCATTTCATGCTCATGTAACGTGCCAAATGGAGGGGACTGTTGATCCTTTTTGTATCTATTAGGCTGTGCATATGAGTCTTTGATCACGACATTACCCATGCAAATTGCAACCATTAAACGAGAGCACAAGACAAGAGTTTATTCAACTTACGGTTCATTTTTTATAATAAACATTTATTAAACATGTGACGCCACTAAGAATGTATCTCATTTTCAGCACTCTTATTGTTTTTGTTTCTTTTTCCAATGAAATAACAGTATTTTCACTCAGTAATATGATTTGGTGTTATTCCTCTTTCGCTTAGAAGTGAGAGATCTTAAATTTGAATATTGTAGATGACGAATTTAATACCAAATTAGATTTTCCATTATATGGCTTAGTCAAACTCTCATTTCCCCTAATGTAAAAAATATGATGTATTCAAAAAAATGAAATAACAGTATTATTCATTGAGCCTTGAGGAATCTTAGATGAGTTTATTTTTTTTAACAAACGATATTATCTACACTAAGAGAGATGTGATGGACTTAAGCTCATAATGGGGTTAACAATAATATGGTTCAAATTTGGTTTTAGCGAGATTCGAATCTAAAATCTCTTACTTATAAATAAAAAAGAATACCACTAAACCGTAGGACTAATGGGCAATCAGATGTCGGTTATAATTTCAATAATTCAATGCAAAGAGTCAAACTGCATATAATTTCATGCTCATTTCTTAATCTTTTCTCCGAAGCCTTAACCCATAGGTTGACATAGGTTACACGTGTCAGTAACTTGCACCGCAAACACACGCAGTGATTGGGTTTTGGATCCACCACGTCAGGAAATTTGGAATCCACCCCACTAATCACCCCAATTTTAAATTAGCCCATTAATTAATTACACGACTCGGAAATGATGCCAAACGATCGGAGGAGCACAATAAGATTCATACTCCGCCGCACTATCTGAACAGAAAGGCTAGATCGCGACCGTCGAATGTGCCACGGTAGAGTCCAAAATAAAAATGAAAAATAAATAAATAAATAAATTGGAGAGGATTTTTTTTATAAATTCGGAAGCAGACGTTAACTAGCAGTCGGTTTCTCAGAAAACACAGGGAGAGCGAGAGGAAGAAGAAGAAAGAAGAAGAAGACGACGGTGGCGATGACGGGGCTGCGAAAACCCAATTAATTCCTTTTCTCTTTCTGAATTTTTGCTTCGCGGTTACTCCACCTCCGTCTGCCGCCATAGTTTTGTTTTTTTTTTTCTGGGCAATAAAGTACCGATTTCACCCCTTTGAAATCTCGAAAAATTCAGACTTTGTACTCGTGGTCGTGACCCAAGTCTTCCTTTTCAAGTTTTTGGGGTGGGTTTTGTTCTATAAGTAAGATATTGTCAGTTTGCGGACTTAAAATTTGGGGATTGTTTTTTCTGGGTTTGTGATTTTCCGATGTTTTTACAGTGAATTTTTCTGGGTATATTTGGAACTAAAAAAAAGAGGAAATTGAAATAATTTTTGAATTTTTTGAATTGGGTCATTGTGTATTTGGAGTTTGATTAAGTTCAAGTTGGTTTTCTTTGAGTTTGATTCTTGAGACTTTTCTATTAATGGAAAGTTTTAAGTTTGATTATTGAAATTTGATTTTACTAATTCATTGGACTAAAGTTTCTATCGTGTTTGATTTGACCCCTTTGGTCTATGAGGAAAACAAGATCAATGGCTTTTAGCTATCTTTAGATTTGGTTAATTGATCCTTACCTTTTTTAATGTTGTCTTAATTATTGCTTTGGGGAGTGGATTTTGAGTTAGGATATGATTTACTTTTGTTAGTGATTGACAGTTGGTTGCCGCTGCAACAGGGAGGAACCATTTGGGCTTCCCATTCTTTTGGTCTCAAATTTTGAGTCTCTCTGGCCTTTCTACTCCTTTTTCCCTCAATTCTTTGCCATCATCTTTTACCTTTCCACTAAATTGGGGTTCCGAAAAATGGCAGTCTCTTTCACACGTCTGTCATGGTGTTGGTGGGGTGGGAAGGAGAAGGAGCCTGCTAACAGTGGCTCCTCAATGAATTCTTCTTTTGAGTGTGGTTTTGGTGGTCTGAGGGAACCGGGGGCGGTTCAATTCTCTTCGGTTAAGGGCCCAAAAATGGCCTCGTCTCCGAGGAAGGTTAAGAGGAAATGGCAGAGTAGGGAAGAGAGGAGGGTTGATAGGGAGTATGATATTGTTATTGTGCCATCAGATGGTGGTGGGTTTTTGTCAGGGTCCGAATCCGACGATTCGGACTGGTCTATTGGGTGGTTGGAGCCTCATGGCTCTGGCTTCCAGAGTGACGATGACGAATCGGATAATAGCTTTGCAGTGCTGGTCCCTTGCTATACCCCTGGCTGCAAGGAGGTGGTGGATGATTCTAACAAGGAGCTCTTGAGTGCCATCAAGAACCTCCCTGATGAATTCTCATCTGGTAAGAAATATTCTTCTTGTATCTTTTCTGCTTTTGATTGAGTATGACTGCAAACAGCAATCTATTGAAACTGTTGAGTAATTTTTTATTCGAGAGATAATCTAATTTAAATGCGAACTGTTGGGGAATTTAAGTTAATTGATATTTGGATGCTTCTTAGGTAAAACAAAATCTTGTTTTGGGTGATTACTTGCTCTAGGAATAGATAAGGTTGGGTTGTTCATTTCATACCAAACAATTTGTTGGTTCTATTTTGGGGATTTCGAGTCAATTATTGTCATTTATGAAGACATCAATCTGTGACCTTTTATGTTGGGAAATCTGGTGGATAGGATCCTCCTCTTCATCCCACTGCATTCCATGTTCCAACCTTCCCCTCCCCTTAGATAAGCTTAGATTAAAGTATAAATATCGCTTGTAATATGGGGGGAAGTTGAAATGCACTGCTCTGTGCAAAATATTATGGTTTTTGGGACCTCATGTTCCAGTTTTTTGGAGACTAGTCGAAAAGGTTGTAACTTGCAGGACTCATTTTCTTGGAGCTTCAAGTTGATTGATCAGCCACTTGGATAACTCTCATCTTTACAACCTGGTCTGATTGGCAGATTGACTGCATGACCTTTGCAAAACTTGAAGAAACACTTGGTTTTTGACCTTATCTTTCCGAATGCTGTGAAAGCACATGAGAATATTTCCAAGTGAACTGCAAATTGTGCATGATAACAAAATCACAGTTACCCTTTTGTGAACATAAGTCTTGAGATGATTTATTGCTATTTTTGTTTTCTTCTTTGGGGGGTGCGTGGGGCAATTGTGCCGAACATTTCTGAACTTATTATGTCAGTTGGCTCCTCGTTTACACGAGGAATGAAATTGCTTGTTCGTTTCCTGATCTTCTCAGACTTAACTGATTTTGTAATATTGCAAGGGTTCTGCTAAGTTTTTATGCTCTTAGTATGTCATCTGTGCTAATCAGCATTTTGGTTGCATATGCAGATTGCAAGAACTATATGGAACAGTGGCTTTCTTCTCTTCAGAACTTCGACGCCTAAACTAGCTTATATGTATCTCAAGACTGGCCCTATTTTGACGAGTTCTTTGCCGTGTGATCCTTTTTTCGAAGAATCAAGTCTGTTACATAATTGGATATAAGTAGAAAATAATGCGATTAGGCCTCCCTGCATCAGCAAAATCCTGCCGCGAAACGCAGAAAGATTAACATCCATCAGACTTACGAGAATGATTTCGACACGCCTTTAATTTTGAAGATAGCTGGGAAGACAAACACTTGTTGCTTTCCAGCATATGCAGCGCCGAATGTGAAATATCAAATATCCTTGGAGAATGGAGAATGCTATTTTTGGGTTTGTAAATACTGATTTTGTGAATATAATCATGTTTGTGGTCTCTAAGCTCGCTACTATTGTAACTAAACATTTTCCTGCCGTAGTTAATTAAGGGCCAATGCTGTACTGAATTTTGCAGTAAACACTAACATGTTTGCAAGTGCTTTTAAGATAGTTAAAAGTGTTTTCAGATGGTCAAATATATTTTTGGTAGAGCTTGACAGAAAATAAGAAAATGTTTCTGCGTTTTAAAAGAACTTTTTCACAGAACACTTTTAACTGTTCATGAGTAAGAGTGCTTCTTGCGTTGGCAAAAAAAAAAAGTGAGTGCTTCTTTCAAAGCATTTTCAAATAAACAATTGCGAGTGGGACTATTTTCTTTAGAAAACACTTATGCTCACAACACATTGAAAGTGCCTTTGGAAGAAGCATTTGATAAGTGCCTCTTCCAAAATCACCTTTATAAATGAGAAGCATTTATTTTGTTTAGAAACGCTTTTAGTGGTCAGAAACACTCAGAATTAAAATTTCGAAAGAGCTCGTTTGAAAGGTCAATTTGTGTGGTTGCTACTTCGAGCCTACGGCCGCATTTTTCTGTGGTGGTGGATTGCAGTGACAATGATGAGAGTCTTAGTGTTTATTTTAGTATTTGTCTTTTGAGATGTGCAACTTGCAATTGAGGGAAAAATTGATTCGTTGTTGGTAGTGGCCAAGTAGCCTTTAGTCTGTCTTTGACGCTGCACAAAGCTCCTTTAATTAACTCCCTTTTCATTGGGTGGAGGAGAGAATGTGTTTGGATTGTGGTGGGATGCCCCCTCATGGTCTTGACCTCTCCAATTTTGGTGTTGAAAATTCAACATAAACCTTACTATATTTATTGTACTTACGTGAGTAGAATGTTGAGAGTACAAAATTATCCGTCAAACGTTATAATTTTTTAATGTCGAAAATAATAGTATAATGATATATTTACATTAATAGGTGAGGAATTTGGAATATACCGCACAATGAGTTAACTAAAATAATTTGATATCGAACTCATCATTCACAAAAGTCGAATTTAAAACTCTTACATACAAATAAAAAGAAATTTCATTAGACTGTAATATTAAATAACATTCCCACATGCTTTTAAATTCAAGTATGAAATAAAACCACCATCACTAGAAATCGTGACGAATTAAAAGATAGTGGTGCTAGCTACTGAACGTAATTATGTTCACTAGAAAGCAACTGAAAAATGTTGAAGATTTTTGTTACTAACTATTAACATGTTCATAGTTTTCGGTTAGTCATTTTGAACAAATTGACTATTAAAGCAATAAATAATATCTTCACAATGATTCTCTAATTTCTTTTATTCAATATGAATGACTAAACGTTCATCAAATCAAGTAATTTTTTCTAGAAATGATCTTTAGATGATAAAAATAATGAACAGTTTCAAATATAAAGTTTGAATAGTGAAATGATGCTATGTTAGGAGGGGAGAAATATTGTACGATTTTTGTTAATACAATGATATTATTCACCCTAAGAGAATGAATGATTGTACCAATGTATTAAAAAAAAAATCTTAGTGTGAACAATACCATTCCCGTTATTCACACTAACAGAAAAACACAATGCGGGTGTCACACTAAGTCATTGAATGGACCAACCATGTTTGAATACGTCTTACGTAAGAATCGACCATAAAATTTCTCACTTACTAGTTAAAATGAATACCACCAAACTATAATACTAAGTCACATTGTAAGAATAATATTTGGCTCCATAAAATTGTGAAGGAATTCCTTCACAAATCATTTCTTGACCAAATTACAAAACTGCATACAATTTTATAAGGAATCAACTTAATTCCTCCTCAACACATTTTGTAGTGAAATCACAGAACTTCCCACTTATGATCAGAACTACTAAGTGTTCGAGGCAAAGGTGGATGGCCCCTTGCACAACTCCCCATAGGTGAATGGCACTTTTGGTGATGTTGGTTGTCAGGTGATCTCTTGCTGCTTGGTATGCTGCAAGATGAGTTTGAAGTTAGTTTGAAAGGCACCTTTGTGGGGCCTTAGGTGTAGGCCTGGAGGCTCACAATCAAAACTAACAAAGTGCTAGGCGTGCCAATATTATCTCAGTATAACAGATGTTGAAATAGATCTGTTTTGAGTGGTTACTTGCGCCCCAAGTTACTCAAACTTCTTGTTATTAAAGGACTGTCACAGATGGGTTAAGTCTGCATTAAGTTCTTTTTCTTGCCTTATAAATAAGGACTTTTAGTTTATGATCTTGTATGTTTAAATGAAGGCAGTCCAAAGCCCTTTAAACCATTTCCTCCATTTCAGATTATTCTTAATGAAAATAGGTTTATTAAGTTAACCAGATCTGGGTGCAAATGAGACTCTTAAGTAGGAAATAACTAGTGATAACCTGAATACATGCTGAAAAGTACATTTAAAAGATAGATATGCTAAATTAAAGGATAAACAAAGAGACTTGGGCAAAATTTCTCCTTGTCGGGTAAGGTTGAACATTTTGCAGCCACTTCTCTTTGAGTTTACAAGGGTTGTATGCTAAAACGGATGGATGGTAAACATGTTTTACACGAGGGAATCGATACTACAACACTAGGGAAGGTAGCATAGCTTTTAAACTAGACACAAGATAGCTTTTCTAAGGAGACTATGACTAAAAAGACTGAATCTATGGTGGTTTTAGCTTTTCTGGATGCAAATCTGGCTTGAGAGCAGAGTTTATATGTTGTTTTATTGGTTGTTTGAGTGTCCTTGTCTCTGTTGTCTCTTATTCCTTTCATAGGTGATTTGGCCCGATTATTAGAGCTTTGTTCTTGACCGAGGGCTCTCAGGGCCAGTGAGTTATCATGTATTTACACCTTTATGCCATTAGAAAATGCTTTTTGACTGGAAGTGAGCTGGTCTCTGTCAGTTGTCACTTTAGTCATAGGCACATGTCCTATGCCTTGGTTGAGAAAGCTTTAGTTTGTCTCTGGGCTCGATGCTGGGCTTCGGGCAAGTCCTTATTTAATTTGGCATCCTTGGGCCTTCCTTCATTCAAACCCAATATTCAAATATTAACCCAAACAATGCCCCCTTTAATCATTGTTAAGTCTGCAAACCGAGGCCTTAATGATGATTAAAACGAACTGCATGCTTTTACTCGGGACTTGCACCATTTTAAACAACCGTTTTTAACTAAACCTTTGCACTAACCCACGATCTACAACGTTAACTAAATGTTCCTTATATAATCTTCACTTAAATTCTTCGGCCAAATACCTTAGCAATTCTAATCCTTCGAATTTCCAGAATTTCTAGATTTCCTATAACTCACTTGCCTTTAACCTCTTTCTTGCTTTATGCCCTCGATTTCTTCCATCTTTTCAAAAATTATCCAATGGCACCAAAAAATACTCGTCTTGCATACGAGTTTGATTGTCAACATGCGCCGCCTTCTCAACGGTCTTCATCGCCCTCGGGCTGGCCTGAACATTTCAATTTTCTTCGAAGAGGGAGGAGTACACTCCCTGGGGCCTGCCTAGACTTCTAGGGCCCCAATTGCTGTGGCAAACAACATGCCCAAAGCAAATTGATTCACCCCCAACTCATATTCCGCCGAAGCTGACATTTCCTCCTTCAAATGGTCTACTCATCGAATAGGCTTTCCTTTGATGAAGGACGAAGCCTGGGCACAATGGGTAAATGAGCTTGAGCCTATTTACAAAAAAAAATGGATGAACAACAACATCTATGAGCTCATTTTGCTTTCCAAGGTCATGGTGGTTACCAAGCCTGAGCTTCTAACCACAGCTCTTCTATTTTGGAACATAGGGACCAACACATTCAATTTTCGAATGGGTCTCATGTCTCCGACAGTCCTTGACATGGCCCAAGTCTTCGGGCTAAGGCCCTTAGGCCAGTGCGTGGATGTGACCCACGACTAGTCTTCCTCCTCTCGCTTGACTGCTTAAGGTTCATGAGACTCTGACTCCATGATTTGGTTGGAGTACACCTTTTCAACGTTCAAGAGCTATGAGACTTCATTTGCGAGCTTCATCTCGTTTGCCAAGAGCACCTTTAGCCCACATTTTGCCACCACAAATAGGGACCAAGAGTACATGTACTTTCTCTTGTACTGGCTGAACAAGCATGTCTTCCCTAATAAATACAAATGAGTGAAGTTAGAATGGATTCCTTTAGTGGAGGCACTGCAATCCTTCGATGATGTGGCCATGGGCCCCTTCCTCCTTGCCCACTTCTACCATTTCTTATACTAGATGACTAAGGGTGAGCCATTTGAGACTAACCTTAATGGGCCAACCTGGATGGTCCAATTGTGGCTACAATGGTATTTCCCCGACCTTCGGGCCCCAAACTTGGAGTTCCCCGAAGGAATGGCTTCTACCCGCATTCTGGTCGAGGCATCCCCAACTAATAATTCAACAATATCCTGTCTCTATTTCTTCCGAGTTTGCAGGACTCGGGCAGACTTAGAGGAAGACACTAGCCCGTTTTGTAAGGAAAAGTTCGTGAGCTACATCCAACAATGAGACTTGGCTTAGGGAATGCAAAGTGACCGCACATGATATGAGCGTGGGCTGGAAGTTTACACCCCAACTTTAGTGCTAGGCAATTAGAGGTTTAGACAAGCCATTCCAGTCTATTTTTCGACTATATGCACTGCGGAACCTTCTACTGCCTCCGTTCTCCTCAGGAGGTCACATTTCGGGTAGCTCGGCGTAGTTTAAAGATGATGATTAAGATTGCCCGCAAGACTGTGACCCTCAATTTTGAGTGCACTTCTTTCTTCTCTACTTGGTTGGAGGCCAAGTGGTTGAGGAAATATGGAGGGGATATCAAGAAGTCCCATGATTGTCTCTTTGAGCAACTCTCTATCAAATCTTATCCTAAGCCAAATAAGCTTAAGAATTGGAAGAAGATGATCCACCAAAAGAACAAGCTTCTTCTAATAGGTATCCTCTATTGCCTTAACTTGTACTTTATGACGCTTTTATAATCTGTCATCCATTAACCTTTCTCTTGGTTATTTTGAACTTGCAACCCAAGGCAACACTGGAAAAGTGGATGTCGGGCTGGATGAAGAAGTTACAGATGCCTTAGTCGTTCAGAAAGCTGCGACCGAGGCTGCCAGACAGGAAGCTGGGTCCAGTCACGTTGCGGGAGAGGTTGGGGATATTTCTGAGCTATTTGGGGACTTTGAGGATGAAGCCGGGCCTGAAGTGGAGACTTAGGCACCCTGGGGAGGGGCAAGGGCAGTTGTGGTGGAAACTTTAGAGTCCAAGCCTGAAGAACAGCCCGAGCCTCGACTTGCCTTGCCTGTTCCGTAGGCAACTCCAATAAGGAAGAGGACTAGAGCTCAAACCTCCAAAGCTTCCAAACCCTCCAAATCCTTCCTTGCCCCTTCAGTTGAAGCAGGTAGGAAAAAACAGAAGTTTTCTAGTGAGTAATATTCTTTTCTTAGTTGTAGTTTCAGTTTCCTTAGGGGCATGAGCTAATACCTCATTCTTTCTTTTAACGAGGGCCTCAATCAACCGAAAGACCTATTATTGCTGTAAAAGAGGAACCTTTGGGTGGAAAAAATGCACCAAAGGGACAAGGGGCTTCTTGACAATATCCTTGAGGAGCTGAAGGTATGACCTCTATTCTTTTGAGCACTAAGTCGCCTCTTTGAATTTTTTCCTTCTTTAACTATTGTATTAATCCTTTGCCTAATTTCTTGAAACAAGACACTAAGGAAGAAGGGATTTTTCAGCCTGAAGCTTCTTCTTCTCCGGTTTTAGTGGTGTATGCTTCCCTTTCTCGGGCTAAACCTTCAAAGTTATACTTATTTTCTTTCTTGGATAAGGTTTGTGACTTTACAAATTTTGAAGTTAATGACCAATTTCCCTTCCTTCATAGGCCAAGGTTGGAGAATTTGCATCTTTAGTCGGGTAGAGCTCTGCTTCCACTCATTCAACTCTTCCTCCAGCGCTTGTGGTGACTCCAACTTCTCAGTTCGGTCCAAGGACTAGGGAGATGCTACACTACGTGGAAGACGATATCACTTCAGTAAGTATCCTTCCCATCAAATTTTCCTGAATTCCTTTTTGAAGTTCTTTTCATCTGATATTCATACTTTATTTTTCTTTCTTTTTTTTAGTCATATCTAGTGCATGAGACCTATCAACCACTATCAACCACTTTTGAGGAGCCAATAATCCCTGAAATCCTAGTGGTCTCAGAAGTGACTCGCCCGAGGGCTCCCCAAATTGCTTCTCAGGCCAACCCTCCGGTTTCTCTTAAGGCCATTACCACCACAAATGTGCCTCTTTCTTCTGTTCAGGGTCTCGCTCAAGTATACAAGTATTTCTACTTCTATTTTCTTCACTGCACAAGTTAGCTTGTTAACACTTGTGTTTTTTCTTGGTGTTTCAGGTTTTTGGTGCAGGCTCAGGTAACAATTCTCTTCCTTCAGCAAACGAGGTTGATCTTCCTTAACCTTCAAAGGTAACAGCAACTTTCCTTCCTTCTTCCAAGGCTCCAAGCTCAACCCAAGTATACAAACTCTACTTTTTTCTTTTTCCTTATTTTAATTTTGTTTGTAGAATATCTTCCTAATCCACTTTTCCTTGGATTGCAACAGGGTTCTGGTGAGGGCTCGGGCTTGGGCCAATCTCCTTCACCTTTAGTGGGTAAAATAGCTATTCCTGGGCTTCTTTTGGCTTCTAGGGTTACAAGGATCCCTATTCCTTGGCCAAAGAAGAAGAAGAAGAAGACTGCTGCTAGCACTTCCACTCCTATTTCTGGGTCTCTTCCCCCTTTTCCAACTTAAGATGCTTCTACTGTTTCTGCGTCCAGAGGAGCTGGAGTGATGCCCTTGCCACATTTTGCATCTATCCCTGCAACAGCTTCTTTACCCGAGCTTGTCAGAGAGTTCGGTCAAATTAGGACAAGGCTAAGATCTCTAGGGCATCATTCCGAGCCTCAACTTCTTCAAGATACGCGCCAAGTCTTCAGGGAATGGATGATGAGAGATTTCACAGCTTTCTTCAGCCTAATGGCTCTCCATGATGCTGAGAAGGCTTTAACTAAGCTCTACAAGGCTCAGTTAATGTCAAAGGCTCAATACGAGTCTTTTCTCAATTTCTTTGAGAATCTGCGGGCTCTGAGGGATCAACATCAGCAGACGAAGCGAGTATCCAACAGAGTAAAGTGTTATAAAGAAAAACACACTCGGACTTCGGCCACACTTCAACAGCTGGTAGATGAGGGATCAGCCATGGAAGATAGGATCGTGGTGGTAAAGTTTGAGATTCAAAGGTTGGAGGAGTAGCTTTCCACTTTAAAGGCTGAGAAGATGACCCTGGCAAGTCAACTTTACAAGAAAATAGAAGAAGTGAAGAAGGTGAACCAAGAGGTTGAAGACTCTGAAGTCCAACTAGCCAAAAACCACATGTATCTAGAATAACCTGGTAGGATTTTCACTATTATGCAAACATATTACTCTAGAATATCTGCCTTGGCCAAAGATGTAAAATTGTTGAGCTAAAGTTTTCGTAATCTTCCTTCTCTTGTTGAAATGAAATGACTTCCTTCTTCCTATCAAATTATCCTTTTTGTTCTTTGAAGCTTTAACTGTGGTAAATCTAGGAACTAACTTTGACTTTCTTAAAATGCTTAGACTTCTTCAATATAACAATCTCTAATATCCTACAAGGTTGGGTGATATTTCTTAAAAAACTTAGCATTGATTGGATGCCTTTGCAAGATTCCTTCCAAATTTGCCAAGTAGTAACCCCCTTTTTCAAACACTTTGTTGATACTGAAAGGTCATTCCCAAGTGGGACTTCACTTCCCAAAACCTCTAAGTTGAGCTCCCAATGGCAGAATTGCCTTCCATACTAACTCTTCTTCCTTGAATGTTTTCAACTTCACTTTCTTGTTATAGGCTTGGGCAATAGCTCTCTTCCATTCTTGGATTTTGTTCAAGGCTTCAATTCGGGCTGAATCTAAATCTTCAACTCATTGACACATAACTTGAAGGTATTCCTCACTATGTAGACCAAACTAGTTTTGGAGTCTACTAGAACTAACATTGATTTCCATAGGAAGTATAGCATCCTGCCTGAAGGTTAAAGCATAAGGAGTAGTTCCAGTTCCTACCTGCGTCGAGGTTTTATAAGCTCAAAGAGTGTCTCTTAACTTTTCATGCCATTTCTTTAGACTATCTGCCACCATTCTCTTAATAATATTTACCAAGATCTTGTTGTTGACCTTTGCTTGACCATTTGATTGGGGGTAATAAGGACTAGACTGGATCCTCTTTATCTTGAACTTGTTTGCAAATTCCTCTACTTCTTTCAAGATAAAAGATGGCCCGCGGTCTGTAACAATTATCTCAGGCACCCCATATATGTGTTAGATTTTGGTCCCAATGAACTTCTTAACAACAGTTGAAATGATAGTCTTCACAGCTAAAACCTTTACCCATTTGGTAAAATAGTATGTTTCCATAATTAAGAAAGTGTGCCCCTTGCTAGAAGTTAGGTAAATTTTCCTGATGAAGTCCATTGCCCACCCTTGGAAAAGCCAAGGCTGCACCATAGGATTTAAGGTATTGACAGCACATGTTTGAGGGGTTCATGTCTTTGACATTCTTCACACCCTCTGGCATAATCCTTGCAATCATTTTCCATCTCGGGCTAGAAATAACCATATCTTCTTAGCAACCACCTCATTTTGGTTCCAACTTGATGTGCTTCACAGATTCCTTCATGTACTTCAGCCATTACTCTCATCGATTCTTCTTGGCATTAACACTTCAACAAAAGTCCATATGGGGTCTTCCTTAGTAGAGTTTTATCCCACATGACAAACTTAGTTGCTTGTTGTTGATTCTTCTTACTTATGGGAAAAGAATGATCATTTAGGTATTGGATGATGCGTGTTCTCCAATCTTCTATCTCAAGCTCTTTGGTCATTACATCTAGGCTGAATATTCTCTCAAAGATATAAGAGATATTTCTCCTTTGTCCTTCCACATCTATCTTTAACCTTCTTTCTTAGATTGGTGCTCCATAAGCTAATTGTGCTATCTCATTGGCAATTGAAATTAATTTTTTGGGAATATTACTAATGGAAATCTCCTAATAACCCAGTAGTTGAGTAGCTGCCAAGTAATAACTTGCCATGGTGATGTGTCTACACGTGTAGTATCCATTTAGCTTATTGATCACCCATTCCCAACTCCATCAAGATTTCTAAGCCAAATATCAGTGCCTCATACTCTACCTGATTGTTGGTCATATCTTGGTAATCTAGAAGGAATGAATAACAATATTGAACACCCTCGAGATCAATAATGACAATCTCAGCCCCAACAGCATGTTGAGTGCAAGATCCATCAAAATACAACCTCCAAAGAGTGATCTAGAGGCTGGTTATCCTCTTTATCTCATGCTGAATCCATTTCTCTTTGCCTGAGAGGGCTTTGCTTGGTGGGATCCAGAAGACTGGCCACTTCTAGAGTTCTTGGGACAATGATAAACTCATTATGTGATTCTTGGTGCTCGGCCAAGACATCTGCAATTGCTTTCCCCTTTATTGCTTTTTGAGGATATTGAAAACTGAATTCTAATAATGCTAGAATCCATTTTCCAATTCTTCCAGTTAGCATTGTCTTTGACAGCATATACTTGATAGTCTTGGCAATAATATGGATGTGATAAGGCAACATGTAATGCCTCAACTTGCAGGCTGTGAAGTATAAGGCTAAACATAGCTTCTTAATTAGGGAATATCTTGTCTCCGCCTCAGTAAGGATCCTACTAAGGTAGTATACTGCTTGCTCCTTCCCTCATTCATTGTTTTGGGCCAACAAGTTTCCAATCGACTTTTCTGAGGTAGAAAAATAAAACTTTAAAGGTTTTCCTCTTTAAGGTACTGGTGGAGATGCCAAATAAGCCTTTACTTTATCAAGGGCTTCCTGGTGTTGTGGGCCCCACTCGAATTCTTCTTGGTTCTTCAACCTTAGCAAATGAGTCAACGGCTGAATCTTGCCCACCAAGTTAGCAATAAATCTCCTTAAGAAGTTGATTTTTCCCAACAGCCTTTGCAACTACACTTTGTTGGTAGGGGATGGTGACTCTATTATTGTTTGAGCTTCATTTTTGTCTACCTTAACCCCTCTTTGATGAACAAGGAATCCCAAAAAGTTGCCCGATCTGACTCCAAAAGCATATTTCTTGGGATTCATTTTCAATTTATGGGTTCGCATTCTGGTTAAGGCTTGTCTGAGGTCTTCCAAGTGTTGCTCTTTGGTTTTGGATTTCACCACAATGTCATCAATGTACACCTCCATACTATGGCCGATTAAGTCATGAAAAATGGCATTCATTGCTCTTTGATAAGTTGCACCAACATTTTTCAGTCTGAATGGCATGACTACATATGCACCTAAACGCCCCTCCAAACTATTTCGGAAGATAATTACTATGATAGGCCCAAATTAAACTCTTTTTTATTTGCTACCATTAATCACAATTCTATTATTTAATTCTTAGTTACTCATAAAATCTATAACCCAATTCATTTACCAACACATAAGGTTAATTTTTAAATTAATCACCCAATTCATTTTCTTAGACAAATTTTCAACAAAAGATTAATCTTGGTTATTTTAAGGTTGCATCTAACTCCCATTAGACTGCCTACGTACCCTCGAATGGGATCAAGCCTTTCGTAGTTCACATTTCATTTCTAGTCCATTTTCGAAAATATTCAAGTGGTGGAAAAATTCAATATTGAACTTTAACAATGAAATCACATTGAATGAATACTAATTATGGATTTAAATATCGAATTTTGTGTAAAAAGGGCAATATTGGCCCATTAGCCACACGCTGCCACTGGTGACGGTTTCCGGCGGACAGAAACCTGATTTTTCGACTAACTCTAAAAATTACCAAATTTTAGAAGCAAGTAGAGTTCAATGAGAGGAACAAATTTAATACCTGGGCCGAAGTCCAATTCGGCCGGAAAATACCTGAAAACCACCTAAAACCGTCGAAAACCCTTAAACTGGGTGTTCTTGATTCGACTCCAAAACAACTCTGACGCCCCCAAACTTGTTTGGGCTTTGTTCCTATGCTCAAAAGGATGCTATAGGTGGTGGTGATCAAATAAAATCATTTCAGAATTGATGGATCAACGACAAATAACCCTTGCACCCACCGATGCGGTTTTTCCCAAATTCAAGGCCAATTTTTCTACATTTTTTTGTGGAATTGGTAGAAGGAAGGTCGTGAGGTATTTCTCAGGGGGTTTCTTGGTGCAATTCTCTTGAATTTGACCGGAAAATGCATCGGAAACCCTTGTTTCCGTCGGGTTGGGTCACCAAAGAAAAATGGGCCAAGGGGAGGACCTGATTGTCTACCCTTCTCCCTATCTCCTTTTCCCTCTTTTTCTCCTTTCCCATTGGTCATCTCCTTTTCTCCATTCCCCCTCATTCAGCCGACTTCCCTCCCCTCTTTCTCCTTTTTTCGTTTCCTATCCATCCATTTATCTCATTTCCCTTCTCATCCCACCATCCTGGCCACACATGTGGCACCATCTGAGTGTTCCATAAATCTGGTGTCTTCTAGATGAGGGCCTAAATTACAAAAATGTCCCTAACCTTAAAAGTTAATAACTTTTTCGTTATAACTCCGTTTCACAAACGGTTTTTGCCTACGCGCTTGTAGGATGGTCCTCCATCCAAATATATCAAGAAATATGATAAAATATGTGAGGATAAATACATCCTCGTATAATTAAATTGAGCCAACTAAGGGCATTTTCCTCTTTTCACTTATCGAATAAATATTTGCCTTAATTATAAATACGTCATAACCACGAATACGACTACAAAATACTTAATTTAATAATCAAATCCAGGAACGGGATTTCACATTCCTCCACTGAAATATTCTTAACCATTTATTTATTCATTTCCCTATTTTGCCCACATATTCATAAATATGAATATCTTGTTCATATACTTACAATATTTCAGGGTATTACATTCGACCCTCATTAAAATAAATCTCGTCCTCGAGATTTCTACCTTCGATTATCGAAAAAGGATTAGAACTACCCCCACCATACCATTTATAGTGAATAAAATCATATCCTCAGTCTACGAGTTTATTCAAGCTCAAAATAAGTAAATTAACGAATAAATCATCGTGACTCTCACCCATATACTCAGATTCCCCACAACATTTATTGGCAAAATAAATATCAGAATTTCTAGCCATACACATTGGCAAAATAAACATCAAACATCAAGCCGCAATCGTCATTATCTAAATAAATACTAGATTATCAAACCACATCTACCATTGGCTTGATAAATACGAGCATAATAACCACAATCATTGGTAAAACCACTTACCATCATTGGTTATAAACAACCATTACCACGATTCTTCCTCAAAATTAAGGGGACTTGGATCTTCCTCAGTTCCCAAATTAAGGGTTTCTAAGGGGTCTTGTACCTCTGGCACTGGCTTATCAGGCTCGGTGCACAAAAATTCAACTGACTCTAGGCCCTCGGACACATCATCTGGCCAATCCAAGTCATATATACACTAAGCCATGTGTATGGCTACTTCCACCTCTTATCTAAAAAACTTTTATTCTTCTTCTTTGTTTTGGCTGCTTGAAGCCTTATTTTCCCACTCCGCCTCTTCTCTGGCTGAGCTATCTCTCTTTTCCATATACCAACAGTCTTTTGATTAAGGACCTAATTGCAACTACTTGGTCATTCCTTCTTTGTTATGACATCATTGGTGTTGGCGGGCTGGGACAATACAAGGTTTGTCCCATTTCTCCCTAGTGAAACAATCATTGCTCTAGAAGCTTTTGAGTCGACACCTTAGTTGGGCGGCCGTTCTCATAAGCTCATAGACACTGTAAAATCCCAATACTGGGGTTATAGAAGCTTGCCTCTGCCACATTGGCTGTGGGGAGAAATGGTCGCGACTCAGCCTCTACCATATTCTAAAATCCTGGTTCCTCGGGCTTGGATTCATGGTAAACTTCGACTTGCTGATGCAAAGTGGACGACATAGACAATTTTCTTGGACCCTAAGTCAACCTTTTAAGGCATTATTCCATGTGTTCTGGTAATGGCCCCAGAGAAACTGGAAACTGTCATGTCAGTGGGAATGAGATCTTCACTTCTACCCAATCTTTTCATTTGTTTAAATGGAAGAACATTGACCGCAACCCCACCATCAATCAATACCCTTTTGAAGGGTACTCCTTCCAGATAAGTAATCACTCATATGGGTTTGAGATGGTTGGCTAGGAC
Organism: Malus sylvestris; assembly: GCF_916048215.2. Taxonomy (NCBI): domain Eukaryota; kingdom Viridiplantae; phylum Streptophyta; class Magnoliopsida; order Rosales; family Rosaceae; genus Malus; species Malus sylvestris. Next base: position 11,034,948 of record NC_062260.1, read on the forward strand.
CAAACTCGGTCTACTAAACACCATTTGGTCTAAATATATCCTCTCGAGCTCATTCCTTATTGGTTTGGGTAAACCTGTCATGCCTGTTTCTTATTTCCCAGATTCTTCAACCTTAATAAATGCCATCATTGGTTCTGTTGCCAAGTAATCACCCTCTATCGTGGCAGGTTGATTAGGTTCGGCGCAAAACATGGTAGATAGAACATAAGTCATGTTTACGTGGAAGTTGCTAGGTCCAGATAAATCTTTTTTTTCCTCCAATTTGACCTACAAATTCATCTATCCATGCCTGTGCATGTTCGGGCACCTCTTCTTCTACTGTTATGTCAAAACTGAGTAATTTTCCTGACAATTGACAAGGTATATCTTCCAGTAGAGGTGGGGGTATCCCCCTCTCGGGGAAGATGGTCCCAAAACATACAGATTCTAGCCTTCAACCTAGTGTAGGCATCATTACTACATTTTCCTGAGCTTTCTTCAACACTCTGTATTTTCCTGGATGGGGATTCTAAGGTACTTGATCTCCTTGTCCCTCCATCTTACTATTAGCCCTCTCTATCTCCTTCTTACTCCTCAATTGGAGTTGCCCTCCTTGCGTAGCTTTTTCAAACTTGACATTTCTAGAGGCTTCTTAAATGGTGAGGATCTTTAATGAGTTCATGTAGGCCCTATGCTGCCTTTGGACCTTTCTAATCATAGATGTTCCTATTTCTCTAACAGGCTTGACATCCTTCCCAACTATGTACCATTTAAGACATAGTCGGGTTGAATCCTTCTTAGTAACATGAGGAATTAAGTTCCTGGACTTTTCTCTCCATCCTTGCTTTGAACTGCCATGATAACTTGGCAAGGGTGGCCTTACTTTTACCCACTTTGGCATCTTGGCTTCCTTATCATCAGCTTCTTCAGATACTTCATAGTTTCCAAATACCTTAGATAAGCCTTTAGGTTCAAAGTCTCCACCCAACCTCTGGAATATATTCTTAGAAGTTTCATTTTTTGCTGCTCGCACAACACCTTTATGGGTATCCTGTTCTTCTTTCTCTCTTCTTTTGATTAATTCTCGATCAATGATTGCTCATGATGCTGGCACCTCGAGCTCGCATTCATACTGGCACTTGTTATACAACACTACTCCCTTAACCACAATTGATTGTGGTCTGTCAGGCAAACCTCTAACTCCTTTTGTAGGTCTGGTAACCTGCTTTCTTTCTCCTTTAGCTTCCTAAGTATCCTTTGCCTTCCCTTTCTCTACCCAGTTCAAGTTAATCATGTTTAGTGGGCCTTTTAGGAAGGGATCTGTATCTATCATCATATTTGCCTGAGGTTTCTCCAGCAACAGTTTTCCCTTAACTATCAGGTCATGGATCCAATCCCTGAATTGTACATAGTTGGTGATAGAGTGATTAAAAGTGTAATACATCTTGCAATACTTCTTTCCTCTCAACTATTCAGGCTTAGGCATCTTTTTGGTGTTGTCGGGCACAATCACTTTTGCCTGCACCAATTCTTCATAAATCTTTGTCGCCTTAGTCAATTTGAAAGAATAAGCCTGGTACTTGGGAGACTTCATAGGTACGAATCTTCCATCATTCATCACTACTTTTTGATCTCTCACTGGCTGGACCAACCCCTTCACCATTAACAGTTTGAAAGGAGTGGTCATCTCGGTTGCACAAATCTCTATTCCCTCTCCTCCATTGATATCATTTTCTCCAAGCTCAGGACCTTCAAACTCCAACTAGTGAATTACAACTTTGTTTTTTGTAGAAGGGAGGCACATTGGATGAATGGTTCACTTGTTGTTCTTTAATCAACAGCTTATCATACTTCGTAGCAGCAATTTCCAATTCTTGTAGCTCATTAAATTGCACATCATAAAACTTCTTTCTCAAGGGCAGTCTTAATGCTTTCTGAGCAATGGATATAAGTTGGGCATGGTTGATAGGGAATTGGTACCTCATCTTTATCTTCCTAAACCTCATTATGAAGTCTTTTGTGGACTCGTTCTCATATTGTTTCACCTCAACTAAGTTGTTGATAGTCATCTGCCCCCAGTTAGCAATGGAATTTGGGGGTAATAGAGAATACCATTGAGATGCTAGGCCTACCAATGAATTCCCAAACAACCTTAACTTGTAGTTAGGATTGTCTTCAAATGCCACACAGTAATTGGAAAACTTGAAGATGTGGTCTCTAGATGACACATTACAGTCATCCTCACTGAAGGTTGGGAATGCGAGCATCTTGAAGTTGAGGGGAAAAGGGTTCTGTTCATCAATATACTTAGGGTAGGGCTTCTGGTAAGTGATCCTGAACAACGGGCGAGCTTGTGGTTGGGCATTCTAGATCACCATCCTTCTTAGCTTAGCCAATTCATTTCTAAGTTGCTGATTAGCTGCATTGTTGTGTGGAGCATAAGGAGGTCCTCACTTTAGGCTACGATCATTGCCTGAGAAAGTCTCATTCTTTGATTTAGGCTGTCTCCATCTAGCCTCTCCTCCCTTATCAACCAATGGTGGTGGCTTATAAGGAAGATGCTTGCCCATAACTGGGGTCACACCTTTCATACTGGATTATCCAATTTGATGAGTCATCCCATATTTCTTTCCATCTTGCCCGACCTGCCTCCTACTATCTGGTGGAAATAATAGAGGGTCGGGCAAATCTGCCTATAGGATATCTTCTACTCCTGGCTAATTAGTTCCAGGTTCCACTTTCTTCTTCCCCTATCGTTTTTTTTTCTCAAGCAAAGGAAATAGGGGAATCACTAGTTCATTCTCAGGACTTGATTCTCTCATCACCTCCCTAGCATAACCCTCTTTTGGGGTAAAGTACTCTATATCTAATCTTCTTTGCAAACTCCCTATAAGAGAACAAAGTATACTCACTTCTCTTCTGGTTTCCAAAGAAATTTTCTCCATACTTTTCAATACTTGCACCATGGTGTCTTACAAGTCTTCATTGGTCACCTTTCCTCATGACTTCTTAGATGAAGTCGAGCTTTCCAGAATAGATGGTCCTCGTAGGGAGGGGAAATCTTATGGATGGTCTGCCATGTCTGACCTTGGTAGACAACGGGATAGCCCGTACAACACCTCTGTGTTCCACCTGAAGGTTTTCTCCTTCATTATTTTTCTTAGCATACAAGAAAATGGGTCCCACATTGTGTGCCAAAACTATGTTCAAGGAAAAAGTGGATGGCCCCTCGCACAACTCCCCAAGGGTGAATGGCACTTTTGGTGATGTTGGTCGTCGGGTGATCTCTTGCTGCTTGGTATGCTGTAAGATGAGTTTGAAGTTAGTTTGAAAGGTGCCTTTATGGGGCCTTTGGTGTAGGCTATGAAACTCACAATCAAAAATAACAAAGTGCTAGGCGTGCCACTATTATCTCAGTATAACAGATGTTGAAATAGATGTGTTATGAGTGGTTACTTGTGCCCAAGTTACTTAAACTTCTTGTTATCAAAGAACCGTCACAGATGAGTTAAGTTTGCATTAAATTCTTTTTTCTTGCCTTGTAAACAAGGACTTTTAGTTTATGATTTTGTATGTTCAAATGAAGGGAGTCCAGATCCCTTTAAACCATTTCCTCCATTTCAGATTATTCTTAATGAAAACGGGTTTATTAAGTTAACTAGATCTAGGTGCAAATAAGACTCTTAAGTAGGAAATAACTAGTGATAACTTGAATACATGCTGAAAAGTACATTTAAACAATAGATCTGCTAAATTAAAGGACAAACAAAGAGACTCAGGCAAGATTTCACCTTGTCGGGCAAGGTTGAACATCTTGCAGCCACTTCTCTTTGAGTTTACAGGGGTTGTATGCTAAAAAGGATGGATGGCAAATAGGTTTTACATGAGGGAATCGATAATACAACACTAGGGAAGGTAGCAGAGCTTTTAAACTAGACAAAAGATAGCTTTTCTAAAGAGACTATGACTAAAAAGACTGAATCTAGGTTGGTTTCAGCTTTTATGGATGCAAATCTGGCTTGAAAGCAGAGTTTGTATGTTGTTTGTTTGGTTGTTTGAGTGTCCTTATGTCTGTTGTCTCTTCTTCCTTTTATAGGTGATTTGGCCTGATTGTTAAAGCTTTGTTCTTGGTCGAGGGCTCTCAAGGGTAGTGAGTCATCATGTATTTACACCTTTATGCCATTATAAAGTGCTTTTTGGCTGGTAGTGAGCTGGTCTCTGTTAATTGTCACTTCAGTCATACGCACATGGCTTATGCCTTGACTGAGAAGGCTTTAGTTTGTCTCTAGGCTCGATGTTGGGCTTCGGGCAAGTCCTCATTTAATTTGGCATCCTTGGGCATTCCTTCACTCAAACCTAATATTCAAATATTAACCCAAACACTAATATGATAAATCATTATGTAAAAACCATCTATGCGAAAATCAATAAAATATAATATCATATGATCATCAAACTCAAACTATATAAAAAAAATGATAAAAATTAGTAAAAGTATTACGAACCGTCTTTCCATTTGTTACCGTTGATTTTTAATCGATTTTTTACAGAAATGATCTTTACAAAATAGTTTATACTATAAACGATTTCAATTATAAGCACAAAAAAAAAAAATTGTACATGCAATATGTTGAAAAACAATTTCTCGCCATCCTTGAAGAACCAACTCAACCAAGCATTCCTCAAATATATACGAAGGCTTAAAGTATATAAAGTTTTTTTGCTTTTTTGCTTTTTTGCTTTTGTTATTTCATTCCAACAATGTGCTTTCGAGAGAAGACAACAAGACAACTACATAGGCATAGGCTAGACTAGAGTCCCACGTCATCATGCCAAAGAAAAGAAAAAGCATCCCTCAAAAAATAACTAAAATACCCGTCCAGTCCTTGTTCCGATGATTTGGGCACCCAAGTCTGTTTCATGTAGGGCTGGTTCAGTATGGGACACCGCACCGAAAACGGCATATCAAGTCCCAAACCGACTATTTTCGAGATGGAAATCTGAGGACTGATCCTAAACCAAAATTTCGGTATTCCCGAAATATTTCAGGATTTCTCGAAACCGAACCTGCATTAAAAATCAGAGCCACTGATGAATCGATGAAAATTGAAGGTTGAGAGAGAGAGATAGAGTGCAGAGATAGTCAGACCTTCATCTTTCTCCTGACCCGAGCCCCCAATTCGAAACCCTAAGCCCCAATTTGAAACTCTAACCTTGATTTGAAACCCCACACATATAGAGAATCGCTGGAGAGGATCAGAGTTGGGGATGAAGCAGTGAGGAGTGGTGGTGGTCGGAGTGCAGAAAGTTGGTCGGAGTCTGATTATGAGAGGATGGGTGGGTATTCAAATTCGAGAGGAGAGACAGAAAGAGTCTGAGATTTTGGCGAAGGCAGTGATGGGAGAGACATTTTGTCTAAAGAGTCTGAGTCTTTAGACATCTTTCTGCAAACTTTCCTCATTTTAATATTATATAATAGGCTATGTTTGCAGTTTTCTTGATTGTAATTTGGACAGCACACAACAGTCATGTGCTTTTCTGCACACTTTGATTATTTTAGTAATATATAATTGATATTGCAGTTTGCTTTTTTGCACACTTTGTTCTTTGGTAGCGTGGGAAGTACGAACCAAAAGCAAAAGGAAAAGAAGATTTCGGGATTTCGGGATTACCGAAAAATGAAATCTGAAAAACCAATCTCATATCGAATATTTCGGTATTTTTTGTCACAGGATTACAAAAGTTTGGGATAATTTCGGTTTCGGTTTGGGATTTTTTCAGTTTGGTTTGGGATTTTTGGGAATTTTTTCCAGCCCTAGTTTCATGTCCTCCAAACTGTCCAAGGGTCCACCCTCCTTAGTCCTTAAGAATGGGGTGGCCACCTATCAAATTTAGGTTGCTTCCTAAAGATTTATTTTACCAGAAAAGTCCAATGTCGGTGACATATTACTTGCAAGCCTTTTGCACCCAAATTTTCATTAGAAAATAAATACTCATAATTAACTATTCTTTTTTCTTTAGGTATTTTCTTTTTCAACTTTATTTTTCGTTACACGATTCATCATATTTTCATAGAAAGACAACGTAACTATTTATGTTTTTGATAATCTGGCACAGCCTATAGCCAACTTTATATTTGTTTTTGCTAATTTCTTGAAAATTTGAAAAGGAAGAAGAGAAAAGCAAATAGTTGGCAAAAAGTCACTTGTGTCGCCACAGGCACTTGGAAAAAGCAAACATGCACTTGCCGGGTGGCGTTCTTTCTATTGAGGGACTTTATTTTAATTTTTTGGTGTCCTTTTACTTATTAATTTTTTTTCTTCAGCTAATTATTATCCTCATTTAATGATATTTTTTATTTATTTGTAAGTCAGAGATTTTACGTTTGATTATCGTCAAAGGTAAATTTGAGTCATATTATTGCTAGCATATTGTGAGACGTAGTCCACTCTCACATCAACTTAGTGTAAATAATATTGTATAATAAAAAAATTAATGTGTTTTTCAGAAAAGGAAGGGGTTTGACAAAACAAAATATTCGGAGCGAGGTTTGCTCCCCTCCATGATCCTAATATTAGAAAGGTGACACGGTTGGTGGCGTGCACGCACATTCCAGTGCACGTTCTTTCCTCCAGCTCGCTCTGTCTGTCTGTCTGTCTGTCTTTTATTTTCTTTTCTTTTAATTTCCCAATTAATCATTAATTAACAATAATTAAGTTGGTTAATATTGTTGGTGTTTGGTTTAGAGAAGAAGGGTTGCATGGTTTTGGTCTGAAGAGAAAGAAGACGACGACGAAGAAAGATGTTGCAGAGAGCTGCAAGCAATGCATATTCATGGTGGTGGGCCAGCCACATCAGAACTAAGCAATCCAAATGGCTCGATCAAAACCTCCAAGGTACCCACTCGCCTACCCTCCTGTTTCTTTTTTTCCCAGTAGATTTGAAGAAAATCGAACCCTGAACCTTTACTAATCGCATCCGCTCTTAAACGAGTTTCTGCTTCTTGTTTATTGGATATGTTTTGATGATTTGGCTATCTGCATATTTTGGATCTGATCCAAATGGATTTAGAGTTAGAAGATTTTAACTCAATTTGTTTGGTTTATAAAATATAATTAATATGAGAGAATATATAGTTGCATGCATGTACGCATTGAGATTTATGAACGCCTTCATATTTCATTTGAAATCTTCCAAATATTGCAACTGATACAAACAATTTGTTAATTAGATTTTGGTTAACTTGAAACAATCATTCATCGTCGTCAAAGGTTCTGCAGGAACTGCTGCACTTTTGCTTGTCATGTATAGTTTTTCGCTTATCCGAAAACAGGTTGTATGTATCTGTCTGCTGAAAATTGAAGGTATAGTATTATGGAAATTGCAGATATGGAGGAAAAGGTGCAGAGTGTGCTTAAACTCATTGAAGAGGATGGAGACTCCTTTGCCAAGAGAGCAGAAATGTACTTCAAAAATAGACCGGAGCTGATACACTTCGTCGAAGAAACCTACAGAGCTTACCGGTCCTTAGCTGAGCGATATGATCACATTTCAACAGAGCTACAAAATGCCAACAACACAATCGCTTCTGTTTTCCCGGAACAAGTTCAGTTTGCCATGGATGACGAAGATGAATATCCCTCGACTAAAACGCCTAGAAGGCCTCCGGATATCTCAAAAGGGAACATCCCAAACGTTCCCCCGAAGGGTCCTACTAAAGATTTAAGGAGTCTTCTCACGAAAGCAACAGAGAAAAATAAGCTGCAGCCTCAGCGCTCAATGAAATCCACGTCTGCTAAAACAGTTCCTAAATCCGGCTTGACTAAACCTCAGGCACGTGAAGAGATTGACAAGACGCAGAAACAGATTCTGTCCCTACAAACGGAGAAAGAGTTTGTAAAGAGTTCGTACGAGAATGGGCTTGCAAAGTACTGGGAAATTGAGAACCAAATAAAGGGAATGCAGGAGAAAGTATGCGTTTTGCAAGATGAATTTGGTGATGGAACGGTCATTGAAGATGACGAGGCTCGAAATTTGATGGCAGCAGCTGCTTTAAAGTCATGCCAACAGACATTGGTTGATTTGCAGGCAAAACAGGAAACTACAGCTGAGGAAGCGAGGGTTGAGTCGAAAAGGGTTAAGGAAGCCCGGAAGAACTTGGAGACTCTTAAGAATGAGTTTCATCCTGATCAACCCAATCCGGAAAAGCCCAATGCAAAGGATGAATCTGTAAATGCGGCAAATAAGAAAAGCTTGGACCAGGAAGTGGACAAGGCAGCCCATCAGAAGCAGAAATTAGAGTTGTTACGGGAGAAAATTAAGGAACACTATGACGCTGCACCAGATTCATCTCTCACTGTTTCGGAAATGGCAGAAAAGATTGACGAGCTCGTGACTAAGGTGATCAGTTTAGAGAGTGCAGTTTCATCACAGACTGCTCTAGTCAAGAGACTAAGAAGCGAAAATGATGAGATTCAAGAACAGATTAAAAATCTGGAAGGTGACAAGGCAACTCTCGTCGGTGACAAGAAAGACTTGAGCGAAAAGCTGAAGGAAATGGAGGAAAAGTTGCATCAAGTTCAGGATCTCAACCAAAGTGTTGAAAACCAGAATGACAATCTCCAGACACATTTTACTGAAGCGACTTGTAATCTAGATCACATTTCTCATAAACTTGAAGCCGTGAAGCCAGATGAGGAGGTCAAGGTCACAGGCTCATCAGAAACAAAAGAGGAATCTCTTTTCGAAACCAAGTTGCAGAAACAGCTTGAAGGAGAAGTAAATGCGGTTAATCCTGTTGCTGGATCCAAGGTACTGCAGGAAGCGAAGTCAGATGAGGAACTGAAGCCTACAGTTTCACTGCGAAAAGATGAAGAACTTCCGCCTGAATTGAGAGCATTAAAAGAGTCCACAGAACATAAGGAAATGGCAAAGTCTACTGATGGTTCTATAAAAGCTACAGATGCTCTTAGTACTTCTGCAGGAAAAGATGTTTCTCAATCCCTGGAAATTAAAAATGCGGTTAATCCTGTTGCTGAATCCAAGGTACTGCAGGAAGCGAAGTCAGATGAGGTTCAGCCTACAGTTTCGCTGCGAAAAGATGAAGAACTTCCACCTAAAGTGAGACCGTTAATAGAGTCAACCGAACATAAGGAAATGGAAAAGTCTACTGATGGTTCAGCTACAGATGCTCTCAGTACTTCTGCTGGCAATCAAGGAAAAAAAGTTTCTCAATCCCCGGAAATTGAAAAGTCAGTTAGTCCTGTTGCTGGCACCAAGGAAGTGCAGGAAGCGAAGTCGGATGGGGAACTGAAGGCTACAGTTTCACATCAAAAAGAAGAAGAATCTCTGGATGAAGGGAGACTGTCCAAAGAGTCCATAGAGCATAAGCAAACAGAAAATCCTGCTGATGGTTCTCTAACAGCTACAGATGCTCTCAGTACTTCCGCTGGAAATCAAGGAAAAGATGTTTGTGAATCTCCGGAAATTAATAACGAAGTTGTGGAACAAGCAGCAAGGAACGAAGATGAGCCAGATTGGCAGAAATTGTTTGTGAATGGGATGGAGGGCAGAGAAAAGATTCTATTGACAGAGTACACAATAACTCTTCGGAACTACAAGGACCTGAAGAAGAAGTTCAGCGAAGCAGAGAACGACCTCTTTGAAACATCAGTGCAGATTAAAGAACTGAAGAGTGCCAGTGCCATGAAAGATGAAGAGATTAAATCATTGCATAAAAAACTGGATCTTCTGCTACAGAGTTTAGGTAAAAGTAAAGACTCAGAAGAGCTTAAAGCTTTAGATACCCAGCAGACCCCGACAAGTATTTCAGCAGATAGGAAAGAGGATGACGAATTTGAGGGAACTTCAGAAATAGAAGAAAAATTCCGATCGAACATTGATGAACTGTTGGAGGAGAACTTGGATTTCTGGTTAAAATTTAGCGCTTCATTCCACCAAGTACAACAATTTGAAACTACCGTCCAAGATTTGCAGTCTGAGATATCCAAGCTTGAGGAGAAAACTAAGAAACAAGACGGAAGTAGTCATGCAAAATATTCTATGAAATCAGATGCACGACCAATATACAAGCATCTAATGGAGATACAAACTGAACTGAATGTTTGGTTGGAAAAGGGTGCGCTACTGAAAGACGAACTGCAGTGCAGATTCACGTCTTTGTGCGACATTCAAGAAGAAATAACAAAGGCTCTGAAGACGAGTGCTGAGGATGGTGACTTCAAGTTTACAAGCTACCAAGCTGCAAAGTTCCAAGGCGAGATTTTAAATATGAAACAAGAGAATAACAAGGTTGCAGATGAGTTGCAAGCAGGATTGGATCATGTCAACGCACTCCAAATTGAAATAGAGAAAACTATGGCAAAGTTGAACGAGGATTACAGGCTCGTTGGATCAAAGAAGCAACCGCCTCCACAGCTGGCTCACTCTGAGAGTCGTTCACGAGTTCCCTTGAGGTCATTTATATTTGGCGTCACACCAAAGAAGCAAAAGCGATCAATCTTCTCCGTTGTGGCCCCTGCAATGCATAAGAGATACCAAGATTCAAAAGCTAAGTCATCTCAGCTGTAGATCGTTTCATTGTGTGCATTTTGTTTTCTTTGCTTTCGTTTCCACTTTTGAACAGCATTTCGACAGATTTCCTCCCTTTTTTTCCTGTTCTTTTAGGTCCCCTTCCTTTTCGGGATTTTTTTTAATTTTTATTCTCTTTCTGGGAGAGCATGTCATTTAATTACCATACATTATTGTAGCTTGTGTAAGTATCAAACAGCAGGAGCATTTAAGCCATCTATTACCATTAAAACATGGTCTTTAACCCAAATTTTCATACATTATGTTACAATGAAGCATGAAACTGCAAGATTTCGTTCCACTTCCACATAATAGGACGAACAGCATACATGATCATCCAATTTGCCTTATTATTCAGTGAACTATAGTGAAAGATGTAAAGCTTTCCTATACATTTATTGGTCACAAATCTAATTCTAAAGTCTTTATTCTGTGATCCTTCAAGCTGCCAACCGATAGTTGTAAAGCTTTTGGGATTTCTATACAGGCACCACTTTTAGCTAACCTTTCATGTAACCTCCCACTTACCATATAGACAACATCCTTTCACTCTTTAGAAGCGGGCACCCCTCGTGAAAGAGAAGGCTTCACTGCCAATCTCTATAGGATCATGGCTCTTTTGTGTCGAATGACACTTCTGACACTAACTTCGCTCCTCTTCCTTTGGCCATGTAAAGGCCTATGTGATGCATCAGCTCCTGGAAAAAACATTCAAAATATCAAGCATGAAGAGCTCTGTTACTTGAAACACAGATACCTGATAGCATTCTGCACTTGACGATGGATCTTTGTCAAAACTTAGCATCTTAATACATCCATTGCTGACTTAAAGAGAATATCAATTCACAGAACACACCTAGATGACAGATATAGGCATTTTGACACACAGAATTCATATCTGATTGACGCAGAAAACCAAATTAAAAAAAAAAAGGCAAGAAGAAGCGGAAAGAAGACAGATTTCTCTATTCCCCTTGCTTATACCTCATACTTTCTGGGATTACATTTTAACTTTCAAATTCAGCGCTGTCTCAATCTTAGGTATCCTAAATCATGTGAGTTCAAATTATCTGGTCAGAGTAGTGGCTTTTAAAGAAAAATTTCCAACGTATACACTGTCTAAAGGGAAAATGAGAAGTAAAAAATAACATATCAGAACAAGACAACGAGTAACGATAAAACGATCTGATCTGAAGTACCTGGGGATGAGCAGTTTTTGCAATCTCAACTGGAAGATCAAAAGTGGCACACCCACGGGAATACACAATGACATCCTCCAGAGGGGCAAGGAGACGATGATTTCTTGCAGACAAAGTGGTACATACAAAGTCTAGCACACATATATCCGTGCATATTCCTACAACCAAGATCTTAAAAAACAAGAACAAGAAATAGCAAAATTAGACAGAAATGATAGAATTCTGAAAGGCACCAACTAGCAAGTCAACATCAATTACAAACTGCAAAATCACAAGGGGATGAACACATTTTGGGGTTTAGGAAATGCTTACAGCTTTTATCTGATTACTTTGAACCCAATTAACAAACAGATTAGAGCCATCTTTCTCAATCGATCCTAGAAACCCGTCAATGCAATCTTTGCGTCTAAGTGTCACATTTGGTTCGTTCTCCAACCATTGCAGGTCTGTGTATGTAATTATATCATTAAAAGAGAGCTACTAACTTAACAAGACATAAGAGAGCTACAGCAATAACCGGAAAGAAAAAGATCGAAAGCAGAAACAAAAAAAAGGTACCTGGGACTAGATTTGATTCATCAGTTCCAACAATGCAATGAGGAGGGTAAGGATGCTCGGGAATGTCAGGGTGATGAGAATCAAGGAAAGCAAAGACAGGCCATTTCTTGTCACAGAAAACTCTGGCTAGTCTCACTGACTCTTCCACCATTTCAGATATTTGCTTATCAGGCTGTGTTGGTGCCTATTGCCAATTCCCACATGCATAAAAATGATATAATTCCACTAAAAATACAAACTTTTATATGTACAAAAGCTTATAGCCTGCGTTTGGTGTCTAAGATTGCGTTGGATAGGATAACTCACTGAATTCAATGTTTGTTAAACAAATTGGTTTAGTAAGGAAGAAAACTTATCCATCCCCATCCCAAAACGTTTGGAAGTTGGTATCCGTTTTATTCATTCGACATACATTAAATCCAGTAAATTATCCGTCCAAATCTCATCTGTGACACCAAACAAAGATGTAGAGTAATACATCCAAAATCTTCTGTATTGGTTTTATTGTTTGTTTAGGAGGGTGTATTCAATTGAGATTTTGAAGGATTTAATGGATTTATAAATTATGGATTTTGATGGAGTTTAATTGATTTGTAGATAATTATATATAAAATTTTGATTCAATTCTCTCGAAATCTCGAAGATGTGAGATTTGTGAATGCTTAAAATACACTACGAAATCTCTCTAATTCCCTCAAATTCCTCAACTTTTTAAAATTCTTTAAAACAAATTCCTTGAATTCACGTAAAATGGTATAAACTTCTTTAAAATCCTTATTGAATTTGAATACACCCGGATTCTTAAGAATTTTAATAAACTATTCTGAAAATTCTGATTGAATACATATTGAAATTCAGCGAATCACTTAAAATCTTAATTAAACACCCATCGATTCATTAAAGAATTAAAATCCCTCAAAATCTCAATTGAATACACCCTTATTCTAATCTAAACTTTAAAGAAAATATAGCCGACTTGGATACACCTAGGTCGGCAAAATCTTATTGTTGTTTTTGACAGGTTTAACGCTTGGGGGACTAAATTTGAAGATTAAATTTTATTAGTTGTTGATTGGTGTGCTTATTTCTATTGGTGACACATTATTTAGTTTATAAATTTAGTTTACAAATTTAATCAATCTAGCATTACCCTTTCTCAGATTTGATCATGAAAAATAAAACGTCTGGAAGGAGAAGAATGAAATTACCAAATTGCCAGCACCAACGGTGCAGAAGCCATTAACGATGTCGACGAGGACAAGGCCGGTGGTGGTGTGACCGGTGAGCAGCACGGATTCTTGGTTCACGGGAAGCTGCTCCTTCAACAAATCAATCGTATGAGGAACCATTTTTCTTCTTTTTTTGTTTCTTTCCTTCAAAGGTTTGCTGCTGATAAAGAAAATATGACCCACCAGAAAGAATCAAGTGACTTTTGGACTCCGGGTGAAGGAAGGAGCCTTGGCCAAGAAAATGAAAGGGGTTTTGGACCGTTGGATTAGATAAGTTACTTGAGTAAAGAACCTCATACCGACCACCACAGCAAGTGGTCCAGCAGTAAGAGCGCAAATCTCGACTCCCAAAATACAAAAACCAAGGAGGACTCAAGCTCGAGGCACAAGTTAGTGAATTTGTTTGACTATGGTTAGGGAAGTTGAAATGTCTCTCTGAGTATTCTTAATCCTTAAAATAAGTAGATAGCCGTAACTTAGTAGCAGTTATCTCTTTGTTTAAAAAAGAAAAAAGAACCTCACACTAGAATATGGCCCCCATATGTTTTCGTTCTACTAAAAAATAAAAGCATTATTACTTTTTAGATCATATTTTATAAAATATACGGTGTAATAGTTGGTGCCTGAATTTCTCGTTAAAAAGAAATCATCAAATTGACTCATCATGTAATATCTCTCAAATTGTTAATATACTTTTATTATAAAGTCCACATGTCATAATCTAATAAGCCTACGTAAAGGTGGTATTCTCTGCGTATTTTCGCTATTTTATTTGAGCTGATACAGAAAGCCGAAAAGAACGGAGGAACAGAAAGATCCAAACAGCAACTTTGGTTTTTGGCTTTTGGGTTTATATGAGGGTTGGTATTTGGTACCATTTTGCTTTTTTGACTTTTAAGGAGCTTATCTCTCCCTTGAAAACTTGGAAAACAAAAGAAACAAAAACAGTGGGATTCTTCTTCCAGCCAATCAGCAATCTATGAGGAATGGACACGAGTGTGATTGCAGCTATTGTATCCCAAGCCCAAACAAGCTGCCCAGCACAAGGCCCAATTTTAATTGGGCTCCACCTCAGCCTGAAGAAAAAAACGAAGGGCCAGGCCCCAAGTAACTTATTGCACCTTTATTACACTATTTTAGCTTAAATTAAAAAATATAAAAGAAAGAAGTTGCAGTTCAATTGATTACAAATATTTTATCTTATATTCGGAACTTCGAGTTTGTGTTAGGGGTGGGCAAATGAGCATGGGTCCGTGGGTAAGGGTGGGTATTAGTAGTTGGGGACAGGTCCAGGAAGAAGAAGATTAAAACCTTCAATCTTGACCCAAAATTAACTTCGGTATTCATTGTCCAATATGGGAATACTCATATCCAGATTAAACTTATTCTTGTTATTCTTTCACCTATTCATCCTTGTTCAGTTCTCCCTCAAAATCTCAGTCATCAGGTATTTTCAATTTTTTATATTGTCTCTTTGATTGCTGAGAAAAACAGAGGAAATGTTCAATCTTTGTGGTAATGCGGTTGTAAAGTTTGAATCTTTGATGCCGCTCCAAATCGGAGAAAACTATGGGATCAAACAGATTGGCGAAGATGAAGGGGAACAACTTGCTTGGTGTCCACTCAATCTGGTCTGACGCAGCTGATTCCGCAGCGCTCTTGACTCGTTCTTGACTTGCACGTCTTGAAGATGATGACCGAGGAAGACGGTAATTGCATGTGGGGAAAACTTGTTCTCCCATGGCTGATTCCCTTATGTGTTGAGGAAGATGACACCAACTGATTGTCCCTTATGTGCTGGCAAAAATAAAATAAAATAATTGGACCCATGGATCCGGCCTATTTCTACTCATTTTAAACGATCTGGGTTAGGTCCAGTTGCAAATTCTGAAATGCCATTACCTGGCTTGGCCTACCCATTACCATTTACAACGGGTAAGGTTTGGTTCCTCCAAATTTCAGCCTAGCGCGGCCCGTGCCCACCCCTAGTTTGTGTTGCTAGGAAGATGTCCAACTTTTTGTTTTTGTTTTTGTTTTTTTTTTTTTAACAAACAATATTATCTACACTAAGGGGGTGGGGGTGGGCTTAGCCTCACAATGGGCTAAGCAATAATGTGGTTCATGCCTTTGGCGAGAATCAAATGTAAGACTTTTTGCTTACAAATGAAGAGGAATATCACTAGAATGAGTACTAAGTGGAGGAGGGAAGATGTCCCACTTAGCCTCGTATCTAAATTATTTACGAGTGCTATGGGATTGAAACCAAGTTATTAAGGACTGAATTATAAAATGTTAAAGAGAGGAGTTTTTTTTTTTTGTCGGACGATATATTTTATGTTAGATTAGTCATCGACGGGGTTCGAACCCACGTCTTCATGTAGGGACTCAACTCATTTCCACTGCTGTGGTAAATGACCACTTGCAAAAAAAAAAAAAAAAAAAAAAATAGAGGAGATTAGAAATGTATCAACGATCATCACAAGTGCATGTATGTGAAATTTGTAGATGACTCATTTTAAGTAAGGATTTGCAAATCTATCTCGCATGCCTTTGCAATGGACATAGAGGGTATTCCCAATCCATTATATTTAACATTTTTTGCTCTATTCATTCATAACTTGATCTCAATCGCTTAGGACTTGAAAATTCCTTACCCAAACATAGCCAAAAGAAATGATCACCTAGGATGTTGAAATCCCTTACCTAGCACGATGGCAATTAATTTGGCCTGATTGGCCTTTGTGTTTTGTTGAAATCTCCTTGGATTGACTATTGAGAATCTTTTGGATGTTATATTTTATGTCATTTTAATATTTGCAAAAAGTTGCTAATGGTTTAAGATCTGGGAACACATGTTTTTTATACGCATTTTGACATCAATTTTGTAGGCCCACTTTATAATGTATTTCAACGATCCAAGCAGTCTGTATTTTAGTACATCATTCATAGATCATCTTGCAAAAAGTTAGACAAATCCAAAAATTATTACAACATTCATTTGTAGTGAAGAAAATTGATGAATACAACTCTACAAAGAAATACTAAATTTAATCCAACGGCCAATTTGGTTTTGCATTTGGGTTTGGTAGGCATGATCTTTGAGGTAAGACATAAGAAATAAAAAGTTGGATCGTTGATTACAGAGTGAGCCTCACAAAAAAATGTGACATCTGAATCCTTACCCGTTTTTAATATAGTAAAACAACTTTCGCTTCTCCTTAATAAAATAAAAAAGGGTTTTTATCACAAATGGTCCCTGACATTGATCAAACACATCATTTTGGTCCCTGACATTGAAAATCAATAGAAATGGTCCTTGACATTGATCAAACACATCCCAAATGGTCATTCCGTTAAAAACTTTTTGGGCAATTTTCAAAGCTTCGTAACTCAATCGTTTCTTAACCAAATTCGACCCATGATATATCAAAATGAAGATAGGAAAGTGTAGAACAAGATTATACCTATTTGAAAGCCCAATGGTTGCCGGAGATGGCCGGAAAATAGCCTCAAATGTGACTGGTCCGCAAAAAAACTGAAAAACTCGCCTGAAATGGGGTAAACTTTAAACATTCATAATTTCTTCAATACTCAAAGAAATTGAATGATTCAAAAATAAAAATCATACTTCTCAACGAGACAAAGAGAATGGTACCTTTATTGACTGCTAATTTACTGTGGTTTGACCGGAAAATGGCTCGAACTTGGATAACCATTTTCGAGTTAGCCAATTTCGAGTCGTTTTCCGGTCAAACTACGACGAGTTAGCCATCAAGAAATATACCATTCTCTTAGTCTCGTCTAGAAGTATGATTTTCGTTTTTGAATCACTCGATTTCGTTAATTATTGAAGAAGTTATGAATGTTTAAAGTTTATCCCATTTTAGGCGAGTTTTCCAGTTTTTTTGCTGACCAGTCACATTTGGGGCTATTTTCCGGCCATCTCCCGCAACCATTGGGCTTCCAAATAGGTATAATCTTGTTCTACACGTTCCTATCTTCATTTTGATATATCATGGGTCGAATTTGGTTAAGAAACGATTGAGTTACGAAGCTTTGAAAATTGCCCAAAAAGTTTTAAACGGAAGGACCATTTGTGATGTATTTGATCAATGTCAGGGACCATTTCTATTGATTTTCAATGTCAGGGACCAAAATGATGTGTTTGATCAATGTCAGGGACTATTTGTGATAAAAACCCAATAAAAAATAACAATACGAGACAATTTAAAATTTAAAATTCTTTTAAAATTTGACAACAATACTTATATATGTATTTAATAGATTATTTAACAATCAATATAATTTATGTAAATAAATGTATTAACTACAAGGTCCACCCTTTTAAAACTCAGCCCCAATTCGATATTGTAGAAAATAGTTGGCAAAAGAAAATAAAAATCTTCATTCTTGCCCTTTTGCTGCAAAACCGTTCCAAACCTTCATTCATCAATCAAATCATGTGTTACGGTCAGCAACCGCCCTTCTCCGGAGACAACCCGACCCCACAACGCGCCGTCCGACCGCGGAACGACAACGCGGTGGCGGTCGCAGATCTGCGCGGCCGCCTTGCCCAGACTGAGGCGCGGCTGGCGCGAGCCAGGGCTCGTGAGGCGGAGCTCAGCCGTCGCCTGGAAGACATGAAACGATTCGTCTCCGTCATGGAGATCCTCGAAACGTTCCTCAAACGACGCTTCCGCGAGCAACGGGAATACGTAGCCCGACTCTTCTCTCCCTCTCACCTGCCATCACGGAAGTGAAAAAAAGGGAGTCGCCCTCTGCGACATTTTATCAAACACTTGGTGCGCATAGCCTTCCCTTTTTATTTTGGGTTAATTTTGCTGGGTCTGGATTTCTATATGTATCATACGGAACTACTACCAATGTAATGCTGATTATTCGACATTGATCCTGTGTTATTCTGCAATGGTGCTTTTGATAGGAGTAATTACTGCTGTATTATAACTACTAACAGTTTTGTTCTTCCAAAATTAACAAAAAGGCTACATTGAAAGTTACCGTATTACATTGATCTGTAGGTTCATACAGTGGAGTACAAAAAATGTTTTTAAATAGGGTTCATGATAATCGAGTAGAGCTGCGAAATCTAGCCACGGAGACTTTACGCTTCGCGAAATCTCCAGGATGTAGATTCAAATTCAATCATCTGATAGCAGTGGTTGCAAGCTCTTTTGGAGAAATGCAGACATCTTTGCAGTGGCAGCGCGCCCTCGTTCTAAACAGCGAAGATAGTCGTCCACTGGAAAAATATAGAGTGAGGATCGGTTAGATCAAGTATCGTAAATCTTACTAACACAACCAGTGTAGC
This sequence comes from Malus sylvestris, assembly GCF_916048215.2. NCBI lineage: Eukaryota > Viridiplantae > Streptophyta > Magnoliopsida > Rosales > Rosaceae > Malus > Malus sylvestris. The sequence goes on from NC_062260.1 coordinate 11,053,832, forward strand.
ATAAAACACCAGGAAATTTCCCATGTTGTTAGAATAGAGGGGGGAGATGAAGAGTGGTAAATACCTGACATTGCTCCCTGGGTCACCGAGGTTATGATCCCGTGCTCCATGGGTTCACCTCCCACCTGTGATCCTCCTTCTTGAAGGATTGTGAGAGAGTTTGGGAAGACCAAGTATGCAAACGCCTTCATTTTCTGCCGTTACAAATTCAAACACCATTAAGGATGGAGAACTAAGTAATGCCAAAGATTGTGAATCACCAGGTAAGGTATGGGTTGAGTGCGCCAACGGTCATAGTTCAAGGTATTATCAATATAGAGACAACGCAAATACACAAATTCAAACATCTCACATACAGAGATTGATGTGCCGTAAAAGAAACAGGTTCAGGGAACGGTTAAGGTTGGAGTACATAGGTTCAACTTATACCAACATAATTGCATTTAGCAGGTGCACACATTTAGATATGAAAACAACCCGGCTTCTATAACTCCGGAAAGCTTATAGCATGGTGCCTCACTGCCTTAAAGAAAACGTATATGCAACAAAGACATGTATGTGCTAATAAGATCCTCCTTATTAGTGCTTAAAGAAGCTATAGAATTTTGGAGTATAATCGAACTACAATTAGATTTTTATAGAGATGAACTAAGAAAAACCTGTTCTTCCAGCTTGCTGGGGTCCAAAATGACGTATCCGCTCTCTGCCAGGCAACAACATATGGCAACTGCAAACAGCATAAAAACGCCTCAGGACATATTCATCAAACGAAGGATAGAAGAGCAAAACATAGGTCTCATTTACCAGCAAGATGTTTTAGAGGAGTCCCAGCATCAACAAGGGCAGCACACGCTGCATTTATGGCACATGGGAGAAGCTATACACGTAGTTGTTAAGGTACTTCTACTTGTATCAACACGTAAAAGAAGATAACAAAGAAGAAAGGGGGAAGCTAACATGTTCTTGGATATGTGCAAATGTCAAACACGATATTTGCTTGCCTCGAGGTTATTCAACACACAGAAAAAAAAAATACTTGTTCCTTGTGCAGTATGGAACCTTACGTAACACATAAGGAAATGAATTCACTCCATGGGACTTCTAAAATACCTTTTGCCTGAGGAGCTGAGAATCCTGAGCTTTGAAATAGAAGACTAGTCCAATTTTGTCAATTAACTAATTTAACCTCCAAGGGACGTTGTAATTCCGTCATTTAGGATCAGAGAGAAAGAGAAAGGCACCCAGAGAATAACAACACTACCAGCAGGCAGCACCCCAAGGTTTTATAATTATTTTTATACTCCCAGGCCAAACAGAGACAATGAAAGAATAAACTGGCAAAAGGACGCTTAATGAATGTCAAAAATGAAGCTTCAATATGCCTATTAAAACTGCTAAACTCGTAATGTACGATAAATGCAAAATGTTTAAGGATACAGCACCATCATCATTGACAACCTGCAGCAGAACATAAGACTTTTTAAACAAATGGATGATAACTTGACCATAGCTGTAAATGAGTTAATAACAAATACCCAAGGAAACTGAAGAAGTATTCGGTGACTCAGTGACTGGGTGTATAAAAAGGTCAAATCGCATACATGAAGATAAACAAGAGATGGGAGCCTATGTCCATCTAGTAATATAGGCTCAGCCTATATTACTAGATGGACATAACTTCAAACAAAATCAGCATTTAGGGAGACAACAATTAGTATACTGGTTTTGCATAACTATTCATCTTACGGGTTGGAAAGATTACATAATCTAGCCTGTCTCTTTAATACACAACTTATAATTAGCGGATGCATTTCCATGCACAGGCTCAAAAGCCAAACCACAGTTACACTTCCTGGAAACTTTTACCTGTCTACGTAACAAGGGCCAATGCCCATATTTACCACCACAAGCCCTTTAAAACTCATAAATTTAACATGTCCTTAAAGTGATCTACTACTTGATTCTGCAAAACAATGCCTACGATTCGGACATAATGTTTTTCATATACATAAAATCACCTCACCTGAACAATGACCGAGGTTGTGGTATTTGGGTTTAGAGTCAGTATGCAGATGCTTTGCAAGGTCCTCTTCAATATCATCTCATATTCCCTTTCAAGTTTTCCTATATCATGCAAAAAAAAAATGTTCAAATTAAACAGAAAGAACAGAATTCACCGCACTCTATGTACACATTGTCCAGTCCAGAGCAATAAGAGTAAGTTAGTAGGGGCACAAACTCACCACTCTGGCCTGTTTTAGGCTTCCAAATAACCTCAATGCAAGCTTTTTCGGGATTTTCATTCTTCTTTGTTCCTGCTTTAGGTCCATAAACAGCAGCAAGAACTTTCGTATCTCCTATAGAAAGTTAAAAACCAACATAACAAACCTAAACATAAATATTAATACCAATAAAAAACACAGTTAAGAAAATGAAATTCCAAATTTTAGCCAAAACCCACATAAAGTTTTCAACTAAATTGGGCAATTAGTTAAAATAATCAGAAACCAAATCTCAATTGTTGGACTTATCATAATTAAATATGGATGACAGAGGTGGCAAATCAACACATTGGATTGTTATTAGGTAACCATTAAGAGAGATTTAGTTTGATTTCACTATAATAAGGTGTATTACACCATCATCACCACTACCAATCTCACCACCATATTATGTAATCAAACTAAAAAGGGGATTTAATGATTACCCATTAACAATCTAAAAGGTTGATTTGCACCTCTATCGACGACATATCAATTGAATATTGATCACATACTGAAAAACCGATCATTTCAGCAATTTTGAATAAAAACAGAATTTCAGTAGCAATAATATTCCAAAAGGCGGCCAGCCCATTGAAGAAGACAAGCTAAAAATACAGAGCAGAATGGCCAGATTGCGCAGATAGAGAATATATGTGGATTTTGAGGTGAAGTAAGAACCTTGAGTCCAACTTGCAGAGCCATGAGCGCGGTTGAGGACGCTGCGAGAACAAGCCAACGGTCTCAACTGGTTTGGTGTGCGTCCGTCGACTCTGTCAATTTCCATTGTCTTTCGCTGTTAAAATTGGCGAAATTGATACTTCGGAGAGCCAGATTAACTGCGATGCAAGTTCAACAATCAATACTGGTTGCTCTGTGAAAAATTGTAGCCGAAGAAGAAGAATGGGGTTTTGGGAATGGGCCGTTAGGGTTTTTGAGGGTCAATTTTCACTTTGTACTCCTTTGTTTTTGGTCAACTACGTATAGGCTTTACGAAGCATTCTTTGGCTTATTTGCTTGTGCTTGACGTTCTTTTTAGTACAAACACGTTAAAATTTTATTAAAAGTTTTAGTGCTTGTTAAACAAAACAATTAGAATTTCTTTTTGAAAAGCATGTCACAGGTAGGGGTGTGCATTTTCATGGGTCACCCGCCCAAACCGACCAACGCACCCATGATAAGTTGGGTTGGGTCGGTTTTACACTCTTAAAAACTGAAACTTAGGACATAACTCGCCCACCCCTTGGAAGGAGCAGTTGAAGTCGGTTTTCAACATTAATAACACATTCGAACCCAACCCGTCCGCCTATGTTTCCTCAGTTGTTGCAATTGACAGAAGTAGAGAGCAAGTCTTGTTTTATGAGAGAAAAAGGAAAAGGAGAGAGTTGGCAAATGATTGTCAACCACTGCTCTTTCTCATCCTTATTGGAAATTCCTTCACGAAGTTGGCTTTTCCAGTATCTGTTGAATGATCACTATGAACTATTTGCTTCAAAAAGATAGTTGTAAGAATGAAAGTTCAACCTCGATTCGAATACAGATGAAGTAAAAAAGGCCATCATTGGGGCAAACGATGCAATAGCTTTGGTTAGGGTAAAGCTCAAAGTAGCATAACTAAATGATTGTTTAGCCAATGATGGATTTCTGTTATCTACCACTTGAGTTTCTTTTTGGTCAACTACACGTGGCATGCTTGGGTTGGCTTTATTTCAAGACCAGCAAAATATTGTGATTAATATACTGGCACACTGCACCAATTCACAAATAAAAACCTCCATTACAGAAATTTCTCCTACAGTCTTTCTTGCATCCGGTGCTTCTCTAAGCTTAACGTGTAGCCACAACTACTCACTCCTCCATCACTGTTCTATGTAATCCCTCCCTTTATCCCTCACTCCAAGTCTCAACCCGCCATACCACCCAACCCAACACGCTAATTACTGGATGGGGTGGTTTGGTCAACCAATTTTTCCGGGCCGGCAATGGTTTGGATGATTGTCAAATCGACACCCTTTGATCGGCCAATGGGTTGAGGTCAAATCCGAGTTGACCCGTCCGCTGCCCACCCCTAGTGACATGTGTTTTTCAAAAAAAAACAAAATACTTCAAAGATATGTCAAAGTGCTTTTGGAAACTAAAATCAAGTTTACCAAAAATCGGGAAAGACTTCAAATTAGGCTTGCAACAAATCTCCTATGGGAATATAACTTTCGTGGGATTGATTTGTAGAACTAGAACAATTGGTGGATTCATGGAAAATTATGAAAGTTGGACACATAGATCTTCAGCCTCATAACTTTCTCCTCCAATTGGCCTTACACCAAAGCTCTTACGGAAAGTCCATTTATCATCCAAAACCTCTTAAGTGTACAAATTGGCTGAAATTGAAAAAAAAGGAAAAGTAATAAGGTTTTTTTAAGACCAATTCTTAAACAAAACCTATGGATATTAATTAACATGAAAATATTTTTTTGGTTGATTTTTAACATGAAAATATAGGAAATAATCAAGATCTAAAATATCGATATTATCCCGATATTTTCATCGAAATTTCTGTGTTTTTGGACTACCGATATTTCCAATATTATTGATATTTTAGACATTGATAGGAACTCTATGTGGTACTAAGTCACTCATGTATCTTACCATGCAATGTATGAAGTGTAAAATATTGTACTAATTCATTATATATAAATGATTATGGTGTGTTTAAACTTCTTTCATTAATTACTACATATTTTCTACACTCACAATATTTGTCAGCTCGCTATATAATCAACTTAAATCAGTTAAATCCATCATGCAATGCATTTCCTTCTAATTTTTTTTTGTGATAAATTAATAGATAATTGACTAAATAAACATCCTGCAAAGTTTCAATAAAAATTTCCAAGTTTTTTCTTACAATTTCCGTGGTTTTTATTCAATTTTTATGGATATCGATAATATCCCGATATTTCCATCGAAATTTCTGTGTTTTTGGACTACAGATATTTCTGATATCATCGATATTTTATACCTTGGAAATAATACATCTATCAATGCCTAGTGTATAGCACGTGTGAATATCATGTTTTGATACCATTTAACAATTTAAGCATCCAACCTAATCAATTGATGACTAATAAAGATACAATGATTCTTGAGCAACTTTTGCCAGACTTCTAATGTAAAATTCTCTCAACAATTCTCAATATCATTTCACACATATTATGTTGAATTCATTTAATTACTAAAAATGAACACTTGATGAATCATATTATACTATATATTTTATCATATTTTTAGTACTAATTTATTGGTTATTTTGGTGAAATTTGAGACTTTGAATTATATTTCCAATGTAGCACATTCAAATTCCTCTTGAGCATAAAGTACTCATACGGATGAATATTAGAGTGATTCCAATTGAAAGATATTTGTGAGTCTTTCAAGGTGATTATATCAAAATTCCAGATTCTTCTACAAAGTCGTTTGATTGTGGCGAAGAAAGAAAAGCGCACTGCGCAGCTTTCCCAGAATGATGTTTATAGACGTTTTGAGTATTTTGAAGGTCAATATGGTATATTTTGAGGAAGGTTCTTTAGGAGGATTTGTTGGGGACGTCTTAAGCTTTCAAAAGAGACCTTTTGGGACCAAATCGAAGTTGATTTGGTCAGTCAAAGGTTTGTTTTCTGAGAAGTTTGACTTTAAATAGGAAACATTTTATTTGCTAGTTTAATATTTTGTTTTATGATTGTTCGTAACTAATTTCTTTTGCTAGGGCAACACCACGAGTCTTAGCAAGAATATGTAGTTTCTTTTCAGTTTACTTATGCTATTATGCATGCAGGTTTTGAATTATTAATCACCATGTTTGAAACTATCTGATGGTTTTGTTAATCGGCCACCATTAGGATATTTAGAAAAGTAATTTGATGCAATTTTGGCGGAGGGTTGTCCCTGAGATTGACTAAGGCTTCTTATGGTTAATATGTGTAACTTCACTTAGGATAGATACCACATCTTAAGGGTTGCATAATTTTTCAAAAGGTTTTCACAAAGTTTAATGAATCTTGCATTTTCACATTTAATATGGACATCGCGGACGGGGTGCATGTTTGATATACGTTCTATGTTGGGGGTTCAAGTAGAGCATACTTTAGGAAAATCTAACCTTCAAAATATGCATGTGTAAGTCATAAGTAATTGGAAGATCTACATAGGATTGTTAAGGTGATGGCGGAACTCTAATACTTAAATTGATTTCCAAAACTATTTTCTTTTGTTTTCTTTACTTAGCCAATTTATTTAATTATTTTTAATATTTTTGATCATAAAATTAACATTTTCCAAACATTTATAATTAATTAAGATTTGATTTTAACATAAATTATTCATTCAATTCCTATGGAGAACGACATTGCTAGAGCCATCTATTCCGCTTTGCCCTCCCAACTTTTAATTAACTCGTTTTTGAGTCTCCTCGAACTTTCAGTTAGCGCCAATCTTTCCCCCAACCGTCAGTTTTGTCATTATATTTTTTGAAAACCAGGCCGTTTTAAAAAGAAAACAAACTTGTGTTGTTGAAATATGATATTGGCATGAGATCAACATGAATGACATGAGCAAAATAAGTGAAAGGTCTAAAACACTCTTGTATAGATTTAATAAGAGTTGTTTTATTGGCACCCCACTAAAAATTTTAATTAAATAATTTGCATGTCCTAATATGAAATGACTCTTTAGGCCAGAATTTGTTTAAAAATAATTATTTACTGTCTGCACCCCAAATCCTTTTTAGAGAGATCTAATCACCAATAAATATATATAATTTTATATAGACGCTTGCATTATCCGATCATTATATTTTTCCTCAAATGTGAAGTATTATGCAGCATAACAAAGGTAATCTAAATAATCAAATGTTTTTTAGATGGTGTAGTAGTAGTGTTTTCTTTTGTTTTGTTAAAAATTATTTAAGAATGTTTTCTATTTTATTTCTAATGATGGATGGGGGTGCAATTTCATTCAAGTATATATGATTGCAGAATCGAGAAACCAGAAGGGCTAATTGTTAAGTTGTAGCCCTTTCATGAATTATGATTATTTCCAGGGTGACACAATTTCAAACTTCACCGTTTAAAGTTTTTGAAAATTTCTACACAACCAGACAACATATGAAGCAGCAGAATTATGCACGTTGTGTTCGTGGTGAAGGCATAGGCTTGGAATTTTTTCGGAACATAGGAAAACTTGAGATTGGTTTGGCGCGTGGGGTGTGTGGAGTACTGTGTTAGGTATAAGCGTAATTTCGGTAAGTAAGTGGGGTGTATTTAAATAGCTTTTGATTTAAAAAGTAGGTATGACGTGTTTTAAGTAAGTGTTTTAAGTGGGGTGTAATTGTTAATGGCAATAGACAATTGCCAACACGAGATTATTATAATTTTTATACGCCTCGTTTAATAGTCTACATGTTCGCCACATTGTTAATATTGTTGATAATTAATGGCAGTATATGGTAGTTCTTCTTCGTCTACACACCCATATCTACAAATTGGAAAAAGAAGACTTGATTGAAACTTGTGATTGTAGTTCGTATCATTCATGTCGATATGATGTTGAGAGTTGTCCCATATCGATGAGGGACAAGATTTGCTATGTGCTTATATGAGGCTATTTCTCATATTGCCAATTGTTTTTATGATGGAACCTCAATTTCATCATGGTATCAGAGCGGATTGTCCACATGTGAAGCCAAACGGCCACACGCACTCCACGTCACATGTGGGGGCGTGTTGAGAGTTGTCCCACATCGATGAGGGATAAGGTTTGTTATGTGCTTATATGGTCTTGGGCTACTCCTCATATTGTCAATTATTTTATGGTAGAACCTTAATTTCATCAGATATGATTGTTTGATTTTGCTGCAACTCTAGCTCCTCTGTTTAGGGGTGGGTTCAAAAAATCGAAAACCGAAAAAAACTGGACCGAAAACCGAACCGAGACCGAAAAAAACTGAACCGAACTGAATCTAGTTGGTTCGGTTTCTATTTCTGGGATTCGAAAACCGAACCGAACTGAACCGAATCAAAAATATATTAATTTTATTTATTTATTTATATTGGGTATTTATGTTTTTAGCCCAACTTTAAGCCCAATTTTCAAACCCAAATGTCTTGAAAGGCAAACTTAAGCCCAAATGTTTTGAGCCCTTTTACTCTAAGCTCTTCTCATCTGAAAATCCACTTCGCCACTTCGGATCGATTGATTCGTCTTCCTCCTCAGCTCATCGGAATCCATGGTGAAAGAACTAGCTTGCATCCTCGTTACTAAAGTCGCATGTATTGTATCGATTCCATAATCTCACAGTTTCTTCGAATTTTTAACAAGTCCTAATCGATCTTCTAGATCTACGACTTTGTTCTTGCTTGTTAACTTGTAAATTCATATGATGGATGCACCGTCATGGTGGGTGGCTTCCCAAGGAAAGAAGGCATGAAAATGAAAGACGTCCTGGCAAAGAACGTTTCCACTGCAAGTCCAAAGCTTCTGCACTGGAAAAGCATGCAGCTCCTAACTACAAGGTAAAAAATATTTGAATAGAACAAAAATTATTGGGTAGTTTGTTGATTTTTATAAGGAGTATGTTACTTCATTATGATCTGAATTTGTGCACGATTCAAATACATCTTTATGCAGAATCATGACTAATTTCGCAATTATGTTTATACAGATTGCGATTTTTAGCAAAAAAGGGAAAAAAACCTAAACTGAATCGAAAAAAACCGAAGGAAAACCGAATCGAACCGAACCGAACAGTAAATTCGGTTTGGTTTTCGGTTTCGGCAAAAAACCGAACTGAATGAAACCGAACCCACCCACCCCTACCTCTGTTTGGGGGTGTATGTTGTACTTAGTTCCAAATCTTGTAATTTGACCCTGCATTTCATCAATGAAAATGATTATTATTGTAAAAAAGAAAAAACATAACAATGTAAAAAAGAATTACACACTACCAGAAATTATGGCTTGCCCCTATCAAATTTTGAGGGACAGACGAACTTTCGTAATACTTCTTACCCGACAAATTCATAGGTTCGCAGGGTTAGTAAAGTCAACATCTTAGGTGATTGGAAAATCTTTAGAGATACGAGTCAACATCTGTAGGTTTATTGGAAAATCTTTAGAGATAGAACAATGTTGTATGGTAAAAATATTTCCGGCGGAAAACATTTGGCGGCAAAGGAAAAATTTGGCGCACAATTAATGAGGGTTTATGGGGTGGATAACTGTTCATCATGTGAATATGGTTTAACCGACGAATTTATCTGTCGTGTAAGATTATGTGGTCATCTACAAAATCCTAATTTATGACGTGTAAAAAAGCAAGGGAACATGTACATACGAGACAAGCAGTTGAAATTGTGCGACGACTGATTTTGTCGAGCAAGATCTAGTTCACCTTTTAGCTCAGAGTCTGCTGCCTTGTTCCCCTATTTTCCCCTCACCATTTTTCATTGCCATGCTCTGCAACCCCCAAGCCGTCCCCCGCTGCTTCTCTCTCCCTCTATCTCTTTCTCTGTCTGTCTGTCTCTCTCCCCCATCCTCTGTTGCATCTCTCACCATCTCTTCCTCTTCGAAATATTTGAAGGTTAGTTTATTTTGAGTTTGTCATTATTTTTCCTTCGAATGTGTTATTTATGATTAGTTTTTAGTAGGAAGCATGAATTTTTTTAGTTGTGATATTTGTATATGTTGAATTGTGTAGGATGTAAAATTTGTAGTTGTTTTTGAAATATATGTGGAGTAGGGAAATTTAATTGTGCAGCATTATTAGTGTACTTTATGACTTACTCCGCCTTTGGGATATGGCAAAGCACAACTCAAGAATTGAATCGTATAATAATTTTTCGTATATTTTATGACTGCATCTAACATCTTCGTTAGACTGCCTACGTACCTTAAATAGGGAGCAAGCCATTCGTGTAAGAATCATTATCAAGTATAACATATGGCAGCGGAATAATACAAACACATAAACAATATAACCACTAACCTGTTGGAGACATGTCGAAGGGTACAAAGGATCTTCTGCGACTCTTCTTCTGCTGTATGCAATTATCTCAGTGAATGGGCCCTGAGCTTTAGGGTTTCTTGCGTAAGAAGAGAGTGCAGGGACCGCAAGTATTTATAATATCAACAACAGTAATCAATAAGGACACTACCCATTGTGTGACTCCTTATTAATCTAACCTTATCACTGTTATCACTTATCATTCATATTCTATATAAGAGTTGTAATTCTATCATGACTGTCTAAGCTATAAACCTTAATACATATTCCTTATCAGCTTACAAACATAGTTATTGCTAATCTCTAATAGTCTCACATGTCTAATAAGATCCATCCAAGTGTTTAGCTCTCTTTAGAACTTACATTCTCCCACTAGAGCTTACACTTAGAATGATTCTAATTATCTAGAATGAAAACTATTCTTAAATGGCCATGAGATTAGCATAACATAGTCACGGTTTCAAGTCTAGGTCATTAATCAACGTCTACAAAGAACTAAAGGGTAACATACTTATCATTCTAAATAATATCCCCATAGTCACTCGTGTAGAGCTGAGCAACACATTAAACTCCAACAAGAAATGAATTGCTGCATCAGGTGTATCTGTAAATGTACCATTTCTTTCACACCTGATACTGGTCCTCCTCCGAATTGAATAACAATTCATCTTGATGTTTTCGATAAGAAAACCTTTTGGTTGTATATCTTAAGAACAATTATACAAAATTGTCAATCCATCAAGTATTTCAAATACTCGCTTTCTTTCATAACTAAACTATGCACTTAAAAGAATGAATTTCAAATACGCGCTTTCATTAATCAGCGTCTACAAAGAACTAAAGGGTAACATACTTATCATTCTAAATAATATCCCCATAGTCACTCGTGTAGAGCTGAGCAACACATTAAACTCCAACAAGAAATGAATTGCTGCATCAGGTGTATCTGTAAATGTACCATTTCTTTCACACCTGATACTGGTCCTCCTCTGAATTGAATAACAATTCATCTTGATGTTTTCGATAAGAAAACCTTTTGGTTGTATATCTTAAGAACAATTATACAAAATTGTCAATCCATCAAGTATTTCAAATACTCGCTTTCTTTCATAACTAAACTGTGCACTTAAAAGAATGAATCTCAAACAACCTCACAACTTTGAACTTTATTAGTTAAGAATTTCTCAACAATACTTTAAATATATAACTGAGCTGAATAATAATGACTAATGATTGAAAATGAAAAACTTTAAATCGATACTCGGCTCGACTCCCACTATTCAACAACATCAAAACCTGAAAGCACGCCCATCTTTGCTATATGTTTCTTGAAAACTGTAACTGGAACTGCTTTATTCAGTGGATCAGCAATCATTGACCCAATCTCCAAATAATCGATCTTAACCAGTCCTGCCATAACCTTTTCTCTAGCAATAAGGTACTTAATATCCAATTTTCTTGTTGCCGATGATCTCTTGTTATTTTTGGTAAAAAATATAGCAGCATTATTATCACAAAAAAGCTGAATTGGTCTTGCAATTGAGTCTACCATTCTCAGTCCTGTGATGAAGTTCTTTAAGCAAATGGCTTGGTCCACTGCTTCACAGCAAGAAAGATATTCAGCCATCATGGTTGAAGCTGTAACTGTGGCTTGTTTCACGCTCCTCCAACTCACAACTCCACCAGCCATGGTAAAAACAAAACCTGAAGTTGACTTGAGATCATCTGGGCATCCAGCAAAATCTGAATCACTATACCCTTCCAAAACAAGAGTATCTGTCCTCCCATAGATTAACATATGTTCTTTGGTTCTCTGAAGGCATCTCAATACTCGTTTGGCTGCATTCTAGTGAGCTTCACTTGCATTTGCCTGAAATCTCCCAAGTACACTGATTGTGAAAGCAAGGTCAGGCCTTGTACAGACTTGAGCATACATAAGGCTGCCAACAAAAGAAGCATACGGTTTCTCTTCCATGATTTTCCTCTTTAAATCATTCTTGGGACATTGAGCTTTGCTTAACTTGTCACCCTTTGAGATAGGCATCTCAGTAGTGCCGCATGAAAACATATTGAATCTTTTAAGTACCTTTTCTATGTACCCCTTTTGTGACAGCCCCAACAAACCCCTTTTTCTGTCCCTTTTGATTTCAATGCTAAGAACATATGAGGCCTCCCCAAGATCTTTCATTTCAAAGTTTTGCTGTAAGAGAGTCTTGGTTTCATCCAACAAACTTGTGTCATTTGTAGCAAGAAGTATATCATCTACATAGAGAACCAACAAGATAAAGCTACTCCCACTGATTTTCAGGTAGATACAAGTGTCTGAAGGATTTTCAGTGAATCCTTATTCTTTCATTACTTTCTGAAATTTTAGGTACCATTGCCTTGATGCTTGCTTGAGACCATATATTGATTTCTTCAACCTGCTGACTAATTTCTCCCGTCCTTCCACTTCAAAACCTTCTGGCTGCTTCATATATATGTCTTCCTTTAAATCACCATTCAAGAACGCAGTTTTAACATCTATTTGGTGCAAAGCTAAATCAAAATGAGCTACTATTGCCATTATAACCCTAAACGCATCTTTGGTTGACACAGGGCTAAACGTTTCCTTGTAATCAACCCCTTCTCTTTGAGTAAACCCTTTGGCTACGAGTCTAGCTTTGTGTCTTTCTATATTTCCATTTGAGCCTCTTTTAGTCTTGAATACCCACTTGTAACCAATTGGTTTGATTACATCAGTTTGTTCAACCAACTCCCACACTCCATTGTCTTTCATAGAGATTAACTCATTGTGCATGGCCTCCAACCACTTTTCAGAATTTGAACTAGTGACAGATTCCTTGAAAGTTTTGGGATCATCAAACTCTGACAAGTCTATAACATTATCTGAAGCTTCAGTCATATACACAAAATCGGCTAGGGCAGTTGATCTTTTTACCCTAGTTGACTTTCTCGGGATGATAGGGGAATTAATAATGGCAACATTATCTTCTATTGTTTGTGCAGGCTCCATTATCATATTTTCTTGCATAATATTTTCGTTTGTTGTGTCAAGGTCATTAGTAATCTCTTCACCATTATTTTGCTCGTGCTGCAAGTTATCTTCAGTTTCTTCGATCTCTTCAATAAGGCTTCCATTTAGTTCAATGACTGGTATAGGTGCAGGGTCTTCAACTGAAGTGGTAGTAGGCTGCGATTCAATCATCATCTCAGATTCTTCATCAAATATAAAATCATCTTTCTTTGTCTCAGAATCAAACTCCATGTCATTTTCCATGAACATTGCCCTCCCAGTTTCAACTATTTTAGTCTCATGATTATTAGGTCTATAGAATCTAAATCCCTTTGATCTTTCTGAGTATCCAATAAAAAAGCAACTTACAGTCTTTGGATCAAGTTTCTTACTACTAGGATTGTACAGTTTAGCTTCAGCTTTACACCCCCAAACATGCATGTGATTCAAACTCGGTTTTCTTGCAATCCATAATTTGAAGGGAGTTTTGTCGACGGACTTCGAAGGAACTTTGTTGATAATATAGTTGGCAGTCTTGACTGCCTTTCCCCACAGAAACTTAGGAAGATTCACTATGCACATTATGCTCCGTACCATGTCCAATAAAGTTCGATTTATCCTCTCTACAACCCCGTTCTGTTCAGGTGTGCCTGGATTTGTGTATTGCACAACAATTCCATTTTCTTACAAGAACAAAGCAAAAGGACCAGGATGCCTCCCAGTCTGAGTATACCTTCCATAGTATTCACCACCTCTATCAGACTTTACAATTTTAATTTTCTTTTCCAACTGGTTTTCAACCTCAGTTTTAAAAATTTTGAAAACTTCCAATGCTTTAGATTTCTCGGTGATCAAATATATGTAACAGTACCTAGAGAAATCATCTATGAATGTAATAAAATACTTGTTTCCTTCAATTGTTTATGTAGGGAAAGGGCCGCAGATATCTGTATGAATGATTTCTAGGAGTTGTTTGCTCCTAGTTGATCCTTCCTTTCTTTTATTCACTAACTTTCCTTTGACACAATCAACACAAAATTCAAAATCATTAAAGTTTAATGGATGCAAAATCTGGTTTTTGACTAATAGTTCCATTCTAGGTTTGGAGATGTGACCGAGCCATTTATGCCAAAGGTTTGATGAGTTTTTTGGACTTGAGACTTCCTTTTCAACATTGAAAATATTTTCACTTTTATTTAGTTGGAATTTGAACATTCCATCACATAAAGAGCCAGTGCATATATGAGAAGATTTATAAAAAACATTGAAGCCAATATTATTCAAAGTGAAACAAAAACCTAACAAAACCAATTTCGAAACTGAAACCAATTTCCTTCTCATGGAAGGTACATAAACCACATTCTCAAGTTCTAAACAAAAACCAAAATCTAGTTTTAACCTAACAGTCCCTAGAGCCTTGACTTCAACTCTTCTTCCATTGCCAACAGAGACTTTAACTTCATCCTTATTTGGTGCTTTACTTGTTATGAAGTCTTGCAATGAATTCGTTACATGAATAGAAGAGCCGGAGTCAAGCCACCAAGCATTGCTAGGTACATCAATCAAATTTGATTCAAAACAAGCAAAAACGTTCGAAAACTTATTTTTACCTTTCTTTGCTTCTTGTTTTGCAAGCCACGCTTTATACTTAAGACAATTCCTCTTCATGTGGCTTGTCTTTTTGCAAAAATAACATTTGAAAACAGTGGAGTTGGAATTAAGTTTGAAAGTCTTTCTAGAGGTGGGAATGTTTTTGGTACCCTCCCTTTTGTTGGCATCGGGCATATAGTTCTTATTGCCCTTGGTGTAACTTTGAACATAATTCACAGATTCAATCTTCTCCCTTTCAATTCTTTCCGTTTTAATTCTCACTTCTTCACCCCCACAAATCGAAATCAATTCATTCACATCCCATTTAGCTTGCAAAGCATTATAAGAGACCTTCAACTGAGTATAAGAATCTGGTAGAGAGTTCATGATGACATGAACCAAAAAGGTTTCAGAAATTGGTACCTCAAGGTTTCTGAGCTTTCCAGCAATGTCGATTACTTTGAGTATGTATTCACGCACACTTCATTCACCATCGTACCTGATTGATGTGAGTGAATTCATAAGATTGCCAGTTTCAGTCTTCTCGGATTCTTTGTACTTCTCCTCAATGGATTTCATAAACTCCTGTGCATTTGAAGATTCTGGAAAACCTCCACGAACAACATCTGTCATGGATCTCTTGATTATCATCAATGAAATTCTGTTTGACTTTTGCCACTTTTCATGCTTTGATCTTTGGCTCGAAATGCAACCATTAGCAGGCAGTGGGGGCTCCTCAGTTCTTAGTGCTAGATCCATATCCATGACACCCAAAACTATCTCCAAGTCTTGTTTCCATTTCTTGTAGTTGACACCAGTGAGTGGTTCAACCGAGTTGAGGTTCATGGAGCTAGTGTTCATGGTCGCAACATGGAAAAATTTAATCTTTGATTCCCATTCTTTATATCACAAACTCAAGAATCTTTGGATTAGCGAGTTACATGAATATTTTCTTTAGTCATAACACCTTCACAGCCAACATATGATTTTCTGTAGCCATTTTTACAACCCTTTATGGATTGCAA
The DNA here is from genome assembly GCF_916048215.2 of Malus sylvestris. NCBI lineage: Eukaryota > Viridiplantae > Streptophyta > Magnoliopsida > Rosales > Rosaceae > Malus > Malus sylvestris. The sequence continues at coordinate 11,069,780 of NC_062260.1, forward strand.
GAAGTGACTGTGTTCATACCTTGGAATGTGAAGTGTCACGCCACTCGAGATCAAAACATGGACTACTGAACATCTTTAGATGATCAGTGACGATGCTTCAATCCCTAGTGCCAATACTAACTTGTATTCTTAATGAAAAACATCCACGTTACATAGATAACTTTAGCTATCATATGTATACAAATGTTTCTTCCTGTATAATACACAATTAGTCCTTAACCTGAAATTAAAACAATTCTTTATGCTTTCCTCTTAGGGTTAATTCGTCCTTCACTACACTTGAACAATCATCACATAAACCACTATGTCCCAACATAATACCATGATTCAGGCAATAATATGCTTTCCAACAACCCTTTCAATAATCATAGCAATCAATAACACATACAATACATAAAAATGCAGGGCTAGAGCAACACAATTTAGTCGAAGCCTACATCTCTGAAGTTGATATCAAATCCAAGGATCCAACAAGTCAAATGATGCAATTTCGGACCACTCAACGAAATTCATTAACATTGGGTTCCAGACCACTCAACGGAACCAAGACACCAAAGGGGATTCCGGACCACTCAACGGAATCCAAACTAGGATACGATTCCGGACCACTCAACGGAATCGCAGAGTAGAAGGGATTCCGAACCTCTCAACGAAATCCGAGTGGATACAATTCCGGATCACTTAACGGAATCGCGAAGTACAATATAAATCAGACCACTCAATTAAATTCAAGCTAGATACGATTCCGGACTACTCAACGGAATCACGGAGCACAAGGGATTCAGGACCACTCCACGGAATCCAAACAGAGCAGGGAACTGGACCACTCAACGGAACCCCAGTGGAACCCAGATCCGAATACCTCATCGGAATTGAGCAGAAGTCCAAGAATATGACAACGACTCGAGGAAACAATACATGAACCAAGTACTCAATTTAGAAGGCTGAACGAAATGAAACAAAGCGCAAGTACTAAGTTTAGAACAGATCAACGAAGCAAGATATCAAACAATATCGAAGCAACGAATCCCTATGACAGTGGGTTAACGGTCCACTAGTAGCCTTCACATTTCATTACATCATACCAATCATACAAATCAAACCACATTCCACAAACATTTTCAATGCACAAATCAAAACACACTTAATAAACAAGTATAATATAATACGTTGTCACTAGTACGCGAATCGAGTCACACATCAATTGAGGAGACACGTCAACATGATGAGCCCATCAAGCTCCATGAAATCTTATCCGCACTCTAGAATAACCGACACACTAGAAACTTAGTTTAGTTGACTAAAAAACCAACTATTGATCAAGGTCGAGAGTAGGCTCCACAACCCTAGAAATCTAAAACAGAAGATCTGCCTATCATATTTTTTATCCATAACTTCTAAAGTCCACATTATGCTTCTAGAACAATATATTAAAATTTCATTGCGATCCGATGATCGGATCTTCGCCAATCATAAATTTAAGTGATCGTCAACATTTGATTTTACAAACTTAGAAATCCACTTCGGGAAGATCCGCACATCAAATTCCCAATCCGTCAGTTCCTAATGTTCTCAAATATTTCGTACTATTATGTATTAAAGTTTGGTGCCCATCCAACGGTCGGATCATCAATTCATATAATAATCAAGTGTTGGCCAACTAGGCAGTCAATTACGAAACTATGTTAAAATATCAAAATTCACTAAATGGATGTCAAATATGGAATCGAGGCATCAAATTAGCCTACAATGTTCAGGTGGGGTCTCGGCCCATGTGCCACCGCCAAATGCCGCCGTACGCAGCGATCGACCGCCCCGACTCGTCGAAAAATTTAACTATTTTAAAAAATTACCAAATTTTATAGAAATGTAGAGCAAGTTAAGGGGAGAAACTTTCATACCTAGGCCGAAGTCCAATTCGGCTGGGAAACCATCTGAAAGTCCCTCGATCCGTCGGAAACCCAAAAAGAGTATGCTTTAATCCATCACTTCCGGTGCTCTGCTGCCCCCAAACCTATTTGGGCTTTGTTCCTGGGTTCAAGTAGAGTCTAATGGTGGTGAAGATCTAAGAAAATTGTTTCACAAATGGTGGTTCAAAGCCGAGAACCACTCGGACTCGCTAGTGGTTTTTTTCGCATAATAAAGGCTAAACACGTAGGGTTTGGATGAAGATTGATGGGAAAGTGGCAGGGAAATGATTTGGTAGTGGTGGGGAGCTTTCATTTCCTTGGAAAATGCCGCGAGGGTGTCGAAAATGAACACCGACCGAATTGGGTCGGTGTCACATCCCGGTCTGGGTCCACCACATCCCAGGCCCGCTCCACCACCATAGGACGATATTGTCCACTTTGGGCCCCGACTACGCCCTCACGGTTTTGTTTCTGGGAACTCACACGAGAACTTCCCAGTGGGTCACCCATCATGGGATTGCTCTCGCGCGCTACTCGCTTAACTTCAGAGTTCCGATGGAACTCGAAACTAGTGAGCTCCCAAAAGGCCTCATGCTAGGTAAGGATGAGAATATAAATATAAGGATCACTCTCCTGGGCGATGTGAAATCTTACAATCCACCCCCCTTAAGGGGCCCGACGACCTCATCGACACACCACGACTAGGGTTAGGCTCTGATACCAATTTGTCACATCCCGGCCCGGGGTCCACCACATCCCGGGCCCGCTCCACCACCATAGCACGATATTGTCCGCTTTGGGCCCCGACTACGCCCTCACGGTTTTGTTTCTGGGAACTCACACGAGAACTTCCCAGTGGGTCACCCATCATGGAATTGCTCTCGCGCGTTACTTGTTTAACTTCGAAGTTCTGATGGAACTCGAAGCCAGTGAGCTCTTAAAATGCCTCATGCTAGGTAGGGATGGGAATATACATATAAGGATCACTCCCCTAGACGATATGAGATCTTACAGTCGGGGTGAAAGAAACGGGTCAAAGGGAAGAAGTTTTTGATTGGTGCCACTCACATCTCTCATTTCCCTACCTTCATTCCTTTTCCATTCGTTGACATCCTCTCCCCCTCTTTCTCATTCCCCGTACCCCACCCTCCTTTCATTTCTTTTCTTTCAATCCTAGCCATCCATCTCTTTCCTTTCTCCATCACAGCCATCCACGTGGCGCTTCCAAATTTTTTGGAGCATTCCAGATTATGGTCAAATGACCATTTCGCCCATAACTTTGCTCGTTCATATCTTATTTGTTATAACTCCATTTCACGAACGGTTTGCACCTATGCTTTTGTGAGATCGAGCTCTATTCTAAAGTGTAAATTGTGACCTCGAACAGTCTACGAATTTTAAATAATTAATTTCCGAACTTCACTCTTCGTAATTAGTCAAATTTAAAAATCTAAATGTAAATAACTTAATAAATTTTTCCGAAATAATATAAAATCTCAATAATACAAATACATAGATTATAACAATGAAATCCAGGAACAGGATTTCACATAATTATCTTTAAAAAAAAAAATTCATGCTCTTATGCGACAGACCTTTATCCCTTATGTAACATTATGCTATATTTTACACGACGGATGGTTTGTCTGGCACTTTATTAGGGTATTTGTCAAGCATAAATTAGGGTTTAGGATTTAGAGTATTTTTCGGGCACATATTTTAAGTTTGCCTGACGGAGGCTCCGTATTTTAAGTTTAGCACATATCCAAATCCATATACGATTGTTGAACTCTGTATAATTAATTTCTACAATCCAACCATTAGTATTATTCATATAAACTATGAGATCGTATACACCAAAAATTACATAGAAAAAATATTAGGTAACGTGACAAAAATTTTTAACGATTACAAACTTAATGTAGTTTTCAGCGGTCATTTGATCCCTAAACTTTCCCATTTTCTACCAAAACAATAACTGACTCCAGAATAATACAACGAACAAACCCGATCAAGAAATAAAAATACTTACAATAGGGATTAGAACAAAATCATAGATTACACCTAACAATGTTATGTATGAAAACATAAGTTTTGGTTGAAACAACACTTGCATTGTGGGGAGTCAAACTCCACAAACATGCTTTCGACGATCCAACCGTCAAACTTGTTTGAACATAGCATGAGATCGTATATGTCAAAAATCATGACAAATACACTTGGATGAACTAGGGATCAGTTAAAAATATTGAATAGTTACAAACTTAGCATTATGATTGAACGGCTATATTACTCATGATTTCAGATTATTTTTTCAAATTGTGTTATTTGAGGGTTGAAAAACAAGTCCATTACCCCTTATCTGGAGAATCGATTATCTTAATTTATAAAAATAATGGATATCGTAATTTTAACTTTTTACCTGACAGAAGGTCCTATCATCGGGCAAACCTAACATAGTTTGTCTTTCAAACTCCCCCCATTTTTTTTTCAGGAAAATCAAATGCCCGTCTAAATTATGGATTTACCTGATGAACCCTGTAACATTCCATCGGTTAGGATCTTTTTTCCAAGTTTGTTTTTTGTTTTTTCCAAGTTGGCTTAAATATGTTGACCTAACTGATGGACTTCCATAGGGGAAGAGAAATTTTTAGTTGTGACAGGAACACAAGTGGTACACTACGTGTTTTAATAAGACTGGTGAAATTTTTTATTTTTTAAGTTATTAACTTTTTAGCACACATATCCCACCATTTGTATAGTGACATATGATGTACCACCCCGTGTACCGGTCACACTAAAAAATCTCTCGTCGGGGAAGTTCAAACGGTTGAATACGTGTTCAGAATGTATGGGTTTACCAGACGAACGTGGTAAAGTACTTCATCCCTTATATTACAACAGAGACTCCTCCATTTCTATCATTCATTGAAGTTCACTCACTCATTTCTCTCTGTCTCTCTCCATCTCTCTGAAGGTATATATTAAATTAAACATGGTAAATACCAAAAATATATATGACAATATTTGGGAATTTCTTATATATTCATTAATCTCCAAAGTGGAGTATATATAGGAGTTACAATTGGTATTACATATGTACTTCATCAATGTGGGACAACATACTACTATTTACACTTTAACTAATATATAACTTGCAACACTCCCCCTCAAGTTGGTGCAAAGATGTCACACATGCCCAACTTGTCAAGTGAGTTGGAAAACACACTATTAGACACATCTTTAGTAAGTACATCATCGAGTTGATCTTCAGATCCCACAAACAGAAACATAATAATTCCAACATCCAATTTTTCCTTGATGAAATGTCGATCAATCTCCACATGTTTTGTTTGATCATGTTGCACTGGATTATTATCACAATGAAGTTTCATAGCACCCTTGGGTTTAAACCCAAGATTTCTCAACAATTTTTTTAACCACAACAACTCATATACACCATGAGACATACCATGAAACTCAGTTTCTGCACTTGATATAGCCACCACTTTTTGTTTCTTGCTTCTCCAAGTAACTAAATTACCACCCCGAATCTGCATATGTATACCCTTCGACATTCAAATGACTATTCTTGGAGAAAACCAAGTCTTTGCCAAGAGCCATCTTCAAGTACCTCAAAATACGGGTTACTACATCCATATGAGCTTCACTAGGTGATTGCACAAACTGGCTTACCACACTAACTGCATAAGCAATGTCAGGGCGAGTGTGAGACAAATAAATTAATCTCCCTATATGTCTATGATATTGTTTCTTATGAGTAGGAATTTGATTCGGAATTAAGCCCAGACGATGATTCTGCTCAATTGGAGTATCAACAGGTTTGCAATCTAATATACCTGTTTCAGCTAACAAATCAAGAACATACTTCCGTTGAGACAGAAAAATACCATGCTTGGATCGTGCAACCTCGATTCCAAGAAAATACTTCCATTCACCCAATTCTTTCATCTCAAATTCAGTGGCTAGGTACTTTTGAAGGCGTTGTATCTCCTTCTGATCATTACCACTCACTATCATGTCATCAACATAAATAATCAATGCAGTTAGCTTACTAGTTTGTCACTTTAGAAACAAAGTATGATCTAAATGACGGACATACCCAAACTTCTTCATTGAACTTGTAAATCTCCCAAACCACGCTCTAGGAGATTGTTTTAAACCATACAAAGTCTTTCGTAACTTGCATACAACACCTCTTCTAGGAGATGTTCCGATACCAGGTGGAAGATCCATATAAACTTCTTCCTTGACATCACCATGAAGGAAATCATTCTTAACATCAAACTGCAACAAAGGCCAATCCTAGTTTGCTGTTAAGGACAGAAGAACACACACAATATTAAGTTTGGCAACAGGAGCAAAAGTCTCAGGACAGTCCACCCCATAGGTTTCAGTATAATCCTTAGCAAATAATCTGGCTTTATACCGGTCAATAGAACCATCTACTTTGTGCTTAATAGTGAACACCCATCTACATCGAACAACTTTCTTCCAATTTGGTAAAGGAACTAAATCCCAAGTAGAATTCTTTCCCAGAGCTTCCATCTCAACTCTCATTGCATCAACCCATTTAGGATCAGACAAAGCATTATGCAATTTTGTTGGAATTGATACACTAGATATATGACATATTTAAGATGCATATGGTTTGGACAAAGGATGAGTAGACATATAATTGTTGATAGGATATTTGGCTTTGGCATGCATATCAGGTTCATATTGTACTTTAGGTTTTCCACGATTAGCTCGTGAAGGCAACTAATAAGTGGAATAATTGTTAGAATTTACCTCATGTATGCCATCATCTTGTAACAAATTGTTAAAAGAATCATCATTGGATGAACCATCATCAGGCAATGCATTAGACATACCAGCAGCAGGCAACTGGTCATCAGAAGGTAATTCATCAGACATACTAACAGGCAACTCATTGGGCATACATGATCTATCGTCAGTAGAAATAGTTTTGGGAATGACAAGTGACCGATCACTATCTATAGTTGACTGATCAGTATCACGCAACATAATAGGTTCTATCCCCAACTCTGCCTGTAACACAACATCCATATCATCTCTTCGAATCTGCACTTCACTCCCCCTCCCCCCCTAAAGTGGAGAGTCGAAATAGGGCTTTACAAAATAAGCAATGTCCTTGTGGAAGGTGACATTCACGGTAATATAAGTTTTCTGAGTCGGAAGATGATAACACTTATAGCCTTTCTGATTGTTAGCATACCCAATAAATACACATTGGAGAGCACATGCATCAAGTTTACTCCACTGATGAGAGTAGACATGCACATACGCAATACGCCCAAACACCTTCGGAGGAACTTTTGATACAGAAACAAGAGAAACATGTTTTTGTAGCACATCAAGCGGTGTCTGAAAATCAAGAACCCTACTTAGAACACGATTTATCAAATACACAACAGCCAAAACAGCATGACCCCACAAATGATTTGGAACACATTTATCCAACATCAAGGAGCGAGCAACCTCCATTATTTGACGATTCTTCCATTTGGACACACCATTTTGTTAAGGTGTAAACGGAGTAGTCGTCTGATGAATAATACCTTGATCACGAAAAAACATGCCAAAGTGTGAGTCACATATTCTCATCCGTTATCAGACCTGGAGACCTTAACTTTTATCTGAAACTGAGTAGACACCATTGCACAAAATTCTTGAAGTAAAGGAACATCACTCTTAATCTTCATCAAGAACACCCAAGTTAATAGAGTACAATCATCAATAAAAGTAACAAACCAACGGAATCCATTAGAAGTAACTTTTGTCGGACCCCACACATCAGAATGTATTAAATCAAATGGCAAAGTAGCTTTAGAATCACTTATGGGAAATGAAGGACGATGACTCTTAGCCATGACACATGTTTCACACTGGAACTCTGAATCACTACAAGTGCGAAACAAAGAAGGAAATAGATGCTTCATATAACTGAATGATGGATGTCCCAATCGTCGATGCCACAACCAAATTTGATGTCTGCCATCCACTTTGGCACTTAAAGCTTGATGATTATTTGAATCGAAAACAACAATATCTTCTATAGTTAAGATGTACAAACCCCCTATTCTTTTAGCATGACCAATTATCTTCTGAGTTTGAATGTCTTGAAAATAACAATACGTAGGGTAGAAATGAGTAGAAAAATATAAGGTATCAAGAAGTTTTCCTACTGACAAAAGATTGCACATAACATCAGGAATAAGTAAAGCACAGACTAATGATAATGTCGGAGTAAGAGAGATAATGCCTTCACCCTTCATAGGGGAAGGTTCTCCATTTGCACTAGTAATATACGGATCACGAACATAGTCACATAACTCATCAAACACTCTAGGGTCACTAGTTACATGATTAGTAGTTTCAGTATCAATTATCTTTTTATTTGTTCCTCCAAGATGCATAACAACACTACAATTATATTGAGCCATTGAACTAAGTCACGAACAATAAAGGCACAAAAGATACGCAGCGGAACAAAAACAATTTATCAGAACATGTAGCAGAATACTGTTCACGACACTAGCAAACACTGTTCACGCAGTGTAGTAAGATGTACTGTAGCACGCCACTATTCACTTTTTTTTTCTTTTTTTTTAACGAAGGAAATCACGACAAAAGTGGGTGCAAAATTAAAACACACAGGTCATCAAGAGCGAACTGCTATGATGCCATATTAAATTAAACATGGTAAATACCAAAAAAATATATATATAACAATATTTGGGAATTTCTTATATATTCATTAATCTCCAAAGTGGAGTATATATATGAGTCACAATTGGTATTACATATGTATTTCGTCAATGTGGGACAACATACTACTATTTACACTTTAACTAATATATAACTCGCAACAATATATACGCTCCAATTTTTACATTGTTGTTGTTGATTAATTATATAATTTTTTTGTTGTAGTTGTGGTTGGTTGGGGGTGAGGGTGAAGGGACATGGGGAAGGGGAGGGTGTCGGGAAAGGCGAGGACTTGCGCCGAGTAGGGGAGGGGGTGGTGGGCAGAGGGGGCGTTGGGGGTGTGCAAAAGGTGTAGTGGCACAGGGCCTCGAATATTTTAGGGAACCCAAAATTTTTTGATCCTCCCTTACATTACACATAAGTATAAATTTCTAATAAAAAAAGTTTTAAATTGAAAAGAAAAATTATCATCATTACAATTGGTTAAGCGGATGTTGTACTCAATATAATAATTTTCTACTTTTTTTTAACAATAAAAAACTTGTGTACTACTTTCTTCAACTTTTCTATTAAGCAATAAAAAACTAACTTGTGTATTACTTTCTTCCACAAATAGAAACGTATTTCCATATCTCTCTTTCAGTTGTGCTCCATTTTTTTTTATAGATGAACCCTAAATCATGACTTTATTTTGGAGATTATTCAATTAGTAAGAGAGATGTTGATTTCAATTAAGTTTGAATATTGATTGTTGAGCTTTGTATAGATATTGTTGATGCACAAAACCGGAGGTCTTGGAACAACGTAAATCCAACCGTGAATCTGCAAGAAATGTAAATAACACAAGATGTATCGTGGTTCACCCCAAGGTTTGGGCCACGTCCACACTGATTATGTATTTATCTGAGGGAGAGAGAGCTCTGAGAGTGAGAGCTTTGAGAGGGGGAGAGGGCCTAGGAATTGGGCTCCCCTAATTGTGAGGGTGAAAGGTCCTTTTATAGAATAAGGACTCCTCACTTATTACATATTTGCCCATTCTTTTATCACATAATTACATTTAAGTCCCCCGAGTATTTGTACGAGATCTAAATACGAAGCCCTAAATATGGTATAAACAGTAGTCCCCCAAGTTTTCAGTTAAGAGAGTCTTTTGGCTGGAGACTTGAAATTCAGTCCATGTGTGGGCCGAAGTAACTAGATATTGTCTTGAACTGATGTTCGATATGAGGCGGTGCTCAATCTGAAATGATGCTCAACTAGAAGTAGCACATGTTGCGAGGCTGCTCGGCTCGTGACTTATGTTGCCTTGGTTGGCTCAGCTTGTGACGTCGAAGGTGAGGGAGTCCATTTTATAGAATAAAGGCTCGTTCCTTAATACATAAATGATGAGCTAGAGTTAATGTTCTCTAATGATGGTGAGGGAGTCCCTTTTATAGAATAAGGGCTCACTCTTCAATACATAAGTGATGGGTTAGGAGTGGTGCTCGCGGCGAGACGGTTGCTCAGTAGGCGGCGATACTCTCTAATGATGGTGAGGGAGTCCCTTTTATAGAATAAGGGCTCGCTCATCAATACAAAAGTGATGGGTTATGAGTGATGCTCGCGGCGAGGCAGTTGCTCAGCTGGTGGCGTTGCTCTCTAATGAAAGTGAGGGAGTCCCTTTTATATAATAAGGGTTCGCTCCTCAATACATAAGTAATGAGCTATGAGTGATGCTCGTGGCGAGGCGGTTGCTCAGCTGGCAGCGTTGCTCTCTAATGAAGGTGAGGGAGTCCCTTTTATAAGGGTTTGCTCCTCAGTACATGAATAATGGGTGCTCTCTAATGAAAGTGAAGGAGTCTCTTTTATAGAGTAAAGGCTCGCTCCTTAATACATAAATAATGGGCTAAGTCCTCCAAGTATTTTTCATGAGGCCCAGTTGAGGCCCAATAAATGGTACATGATGTAGTTCCTCAATTCTTCGGTCAATAGAGTCTGTTGGCTGGAGACTTCAAATTAAATCCATGTATGGGCCGAAGTGGCAGTTGTTTGGAGGCGGTATTTGTATACCTTGCACTGAAGCTTTGTAGGTGAAGTTTTGCAAGTGAAGCTTTGAAGCTAGAGCTCTGTAAATGAAGTCTTTGAAGCTGGAGCTTATGTAAATGAAGCTTTTGAAGCTGATTGACATGAGTGATGCTCATGAATGTTTTTGTTGATTGACATGAGTGATGCTCATGGATGTTGTCATAAGTGATGCTCATGGATGTTGTCATAAGTGATGCTCATGAATATTGACATGAATGATGGTCATGAATGTTTATGTATGATTGTCATGAGTGATGCTCATGAATGTTTATGTATGAATGACATGAGTAATGCTCATGTATAATTTGGAGTACTGGGCGTACTTTTGATCACCTCGTTGGTGGCATGAAGGAGAGTACGGGTTGTACATTTCATCACCTGGTTAGTGGCATGAATGACTAGTTGCCAAATGATATTAGAGTACGGGTTGTACATTTCATCACCTGGTTGGTGGTAATAGCGGTGGGTTGCTGAATAATTTTGAAGTACTAGGCGTACTTTTGATCACCTGGTTCGTGATAATAGAGGCAAGTTGCCGAATAATTACATAGTACTGGGCGTACTTTTGATCGCCTGGTTGGAGCTACTTTGGGCTTATGGGCCTTCGCCCTCTACACAACATTCCAGCCTATTTATTTTAGGCTTGTTGTTTTTTTTTTATCACCCTCTGATGGGGTTTATACATATTACCCTCTGATGGGGTTTATACAGATGTTTCCGAAAGATAAGGAAAATAAATTACATCATTCTGGTGGAGTGTTTATTCCTTGCTTTTGCAGTGTTTTTCTGCTGCACTTTCTCTGTCTCTTTATCTGGCAGACATGAGGAATCATAATAATAGGAAGATCTTTTGCTTTTCTTCTTTTCTCTTTTCCTTTTCTGCTTTTCCTTTTGCTTTCTCTTTTTTCTTTTTTCCATTGCACTGCAAGTTTACGGCATGGGTGAGTGCATGGTTGGAGTTTGTGGAGGACTGTTGGTGGTGCTCGTGCTACTGCTAGTGGATGATTGCTTTTGCCTGTTTTTTGATGATGGTGTCTCTTTCTTTTTGAGTTGGTGGTCGACAGAGTTGGTGGTCGACACATTAATTCGTCAGATAAAAAAAAAAACAAACTCTTATCTTCTTTCATCAGCTTTCTCTGTCCATCTTGACATTGAACCTCAGCTCCATGATATGGGTCCATATGAAAAGCAACTTGGTTTAAGCTGTATGAAGCTTGGCGACGTGAACTGGATCGGAAAATCTGGGAGTTGAGGAGCTATGAGCAGGAGTTTCTGAGGGCGTGTATATCAGAGATGTGGCGTAGATCCGGTATTTGAGTCGGGTTGATCAGAAATGGGGATTTGGTATGGCGATGAACATCTTCAATCAATATAGCTGCTGAGAGCGAGTTGGATGTCTGACATCAGCAACCATGGGCAGCAAACCTGTTATAGTTGCTAACTCTGCCTGCAAACGACTTCTATCCTGAGAAAGTATATGGTCAACACATGAGTTTAAAGACCTCGAGAAACTCCATAGTCCAAATATAGCAGTAACTGTTGCAGAAGCAGAAAACTTTGTTCATAGGAGAATTTCGTAGGTAGAGAAATTTGGAGCTACTTCTGCTAAAGTCCGAGACCCAAAAACAAGATCTTGGCCTCCTTCTGCCAAAGTCCGAGCGATGTAAGAACCCCATAGAACCAATCCAACAAGAACATGGTGTTTCCACCCAGAAATCGTCAGATCGAGAGCCTTCCCCCAATGCCACCATTCTGTCAATTTGTTCGCCGAGGTAGTAAGCTCGAGGACAGGATCTCCTAGTGACGTGGTGAAAACCCAGAAGCCGATTGGAAGTTGGGTCAGCGTTTGTCCCTGACGAGGGCCTGGTAAAGGCGGCAGTCGCTGTTGAGGACCTCGACGACGGCGTAGTTGATGCGGTTCTCGAGGCCGAGGTTGTGGATGAACAATTAGGGAATTCGGGGAACAGGTTTTGAGGAAAATGGAGGAATGGTGCGCCTGCACTGGTCGAAGTAGAGTTGGCCAATCCGGTTGGCGATCTCGCCGATTTCCAAACAGTTCAGGCCGGCGGCGATGAGCTTAGCGCGATTCTCCTGCTGGTACTTCCACAGGTGCCTGTAGGCCTTGAAGATCTTGCGGAAGTAGTGGTGGTTGTGGAGGCGTATGTAGGCCGAGGAGAAAGAAGGGGATGAAATGCTTTTGGGTCTTCTGCTGGTGGGGATGAGTGAGAGGAAGGCTCTGATCTTCAGATTAGAGGAAGATGCTACTCTGTCGTATTCCTCAATGAGATTAACGAGATCCTCATCGGACTTGATGGATACGATACAAGGGCGTCGAGATCCTTGGTGAGCAGTTAACAGCGCAGATTGACGGCTGTGACGGATGGCCCACATAACTTAGTCAGCTGATTTTGTGTTTGTGGGGGACTGGTTTATTGGGTTTTTGTGTTTGTGGGGATTTTTTGGAAAAGCCCAAGGAGGTTCTGGGTTTTTGCAGATTTTGCAGATTCACGGTGGAGGTGAAAAAATGAAAGAGAACCGACATAGTTTTTCGTATCGATTCCCACAGGCGATGCCAAATGTTGATGCACAAAACCGGAGATCTTGGAACAACGTAAATCCGACCATGAATTTGCAAGAAATGTAAATAACATAAGATGTATCGTGGTTCACCTCAAGGTTTGGGCTACGTCCACACTAATTATGTATTTATCTGAGGGAGAGAGAGCTCTGAGAGTGAGAGCTTTGAGAGGGGGAGAGGGCCTAGGAATTGGCCTTCCCTAATTGTGAGGGTGAGGGGTCCTTTTATAGAATAAGGACTCCTCACTTATTACATATTTGCCCATTCCTTTATCACATAATTACATTTAAGTCTCCCGAGTATTTGTATGAGATCTAAATACGAGGCCCTAAATATGGTATAAACAGATATATTGTCCAATAATATTTTTTTTTTAAATAAGGAGGACCTTTTTATTAAATTTGCACAGAGACCCAAAATGCCCTGGTGGTGGGAAGGGTGACGGGGAAGTAGGAAGTGGGAGGGTCAAGAGGAATGGGAAGGGTTATAGGAATTTTAGTTTTATTATATTTTAATTAATTTGTAGTTTATATTATAAATTAGGGTTTTGAAAAGTCTTATTTATTTATTTAAATAGATTTCTAGGAACATTGTTCTTGTCAACGGACGAGTTAAAGTTGCCTATGACGAACGATATAGGTGTCCGACATGTCATCAAGTTTGGGCTCCATGGAGCACTCATTCATACTCAGTGCCCTATTACTACGCACAAATGGAAGTTTGTCCCCCACAATGCGAAGCACAACCTAATGGAAAAACTCTTGGTACGTATTTTTTTTTTTTTTTAAACAAGTACGATATTCAATTCAAGGTGGAACAACGTCCAAGTAAATGGTTTTATTTGTTCATATAATATTTTTATCAAATTTAATTATATTCATCGTTAGCAATTTATTTATTTTTTAACTAACATTTGTTTTTCTTTTTTTTTTTTTCTATTTCAAACCGAGTTTGATATTGATTGTGTACCGCAAATGTTTGACTACTCTACATTAATTCGCTGTGGATGGCACATTTCAAAGAGTGAATGTTCGAGCTACGCAGCTACTATGCTGATCAAGGAAGTCATCAACAAGCTCTGAACAATCCACCCAATGAATTTGAGGATCAGAGGGGAGTAGTGGATGTGGCTATGCGAGTTTTTATTTTATTTTATATTTTTTTAATAATTATTTTTATGAGTAATTTTCGTAGGACAATTACTTTAATTAAATAATTGTTTTTAATATTTTAATATTAAATAAGTTAATTTAAAAAAAACAAATTAATTAATCAAACATTAATGTCTGTCGAAAATAATTTAACTGACAATTTGCCATCGGTTAGATTACACATAATTTATTGATTTTTTTTTTGTCATATGATAGATTTTGTTAGATTAGATGTTAGATTAACCATCAACGATATTCGAACCCACGTCGTTATGTAAAGGCTCAACACTTTTTCACCACTATGGTAAAATGCCACTCACATAATTTATTGAAATTTAAAACAAATGTTGACACGACTAGCAAAATTTCGTCAATTAAACTTCATTCCATCAGGTAAAATTTGATCAACACAAGTTTGCTCGCAGAATTGCCGTCACAAACTTCGTCGGGTAAATATAAGTTAACCAACGTAATCATGTTGCCATCGGGAACTACATTTACGACAGTGACAAACTTCTGTCGAGTAAAAGATCAAACGACAACCCTTGATTTTAGTAGACGGTTCTTGTTGGTCACGCAATTTATTTTTTCCAGTAGTGACACATCAACATCATAGACATAATTGATATCACACTATATCCAGGACATTGTATTTTGTCCCATACATCACACACTTGACTTCGTTTTTGTTTTTAGAGTAATGATATTCATACCATGTTTTTATATCATATTTTTATATTACTTTAGGTGGCATTTGTTATGGACAGCCACATCATTTGAATTAATCATATTTTTAAATTTAGTTCATTGTTTAATAAACTAATAATTAAGAAAAACTAATTAATTAAATGATGATTGTGGTATACGATGAGTCTTTCTCATTCATTTCCTTGGATTTTGCAAATTTTTCAAATGATATGGCTGCCCACATCAGATGCCACCTAAGGTGTGATAGAAATGTCGTATTAAAACATGAGAGATTTTTCAGTGTGGCCGTCATACGAGATGGTACACCACATGTCCCTATATAAATGGTGAGTTATGTGTGTTAAAAGGTTAGTAACTTAAAAATTAAAAATTTCCACCAATTCCATAAAAACACGTGGTATATCATTTGTGTTCCCGTCACAACTAAAAATTTCTCTAAAAACATAGTATGAATAACATTACTCTTGTTTAAGAGAGACTGCATACCAACAACAATCTTGGGCCAATGATTTCGATTGCTGAACAAAATATTTGATTACGCTAACTAATAACCATACTGTTTGTTATGGTTGATATAAGTTGGTTATATGGATTAAGTTTGCTAGAAATTGGTGAAATATAAAGAGGGTAGTATTGTAAATCTAGGTGAACGAGTCCTCACTATAAAAGCAGAGTTGTAAGGCTTTTGCCATGAAGTGTGTGTTGTAAGATTCCTCTAAAAGATTGAATACAAGAGCTCTTTCTCTCTTTCTTTCTCTAAAACCTCTCTCAGATTCTGCATAGTTTTTCTTTGATTTCTACTGTTAATATTAACCATATCAAAACATAATTGATTAATCCACAACCAGTGGCGAAGCCAGGAATTGTCGTGCAAAAGGGCGAAAACGCTATCTCCACCGAATCAGTTGTAACTGGTAACACTAAATCCAATGTAAGAAGCTTATGCACTAATTTGTAGTCTTAGCACCTCTCAGTCTTCATATTATTTTTCTCTAATATATGGGAAATAATATTCACAGTGTCATTTTCTACCTTTCAATCATTCGTTTTTTGGGAACTTTAACAAAAATCTCTCGGTATTTGTTCATTTTAACGAAAAACTATATTTTTACACTAAAAAGTCAATCCTGGTACTATTCACCTTACCCTTTATTTTGTCCTTATCGTTAAAACTCAAAGTTTTCAAGCTATTTTCATTAGTTTTCTTTTGTTTTTTTCTAACATTTGCATTTGCGTTTGCATTCAATGAAGTAATAAAAATTAAGTGACATAAACAAGAGAATGAAGACAAAAAGAAAAAACAAAGGTTGTAAAAATTGTTGATGATGTTATCCTTTATGTGTGACTATGCTACTAGTTAATATATCAAATCTTTGGTCGGGATCATTTTTTATGATTGAGCATTATGGTGTAGTACCTAATGGGCCGGGTATTAGGTCCAGCGGCAGTTTTGATATCACAACAAATACAGTACCAATTTTGGCTAAAAAGTCAAAAGCAAAAGACGATCGTGTTTCCCTTGCAGTATTAACGCCCTCATCTTCTGGTTTTCTCCTAATCGGAGAAGATAGGCAACCAAATCTCCTTTGTAAGTCGTCGTTTTCAGGGCTTCAAATTCCTGCTCCTCAGAATTTGTGGTTTTCCGATTATTTCCTGGTGCTCTTCAAGCACAAAAGCAGCGATTGCAAAGGGGCGGATTCTTGTTCTCAGTGTTGAATTCCGACGACCGGAGGGGCGGCCGCCCCTCCTTGCTCTGCCGTAGCTTCGCCAGTGTCCACAACACACTTACAGTTTTTATTCTTCCATTGTAAAAACTACAAATAACACATAAAGACCAGATTAATTAAGAAGAAAAAGTTGGACATTATTAACATTTTTTGTTGCATATTCTTCACACATTCTACGTTCTGAGATTGATCTTATATATTATTTTTCATGAGGATGGCATCTGCATGCTCCTGAACCAACTTCCAGGCCATGGCTATGTGTTTTTCTTCCGTCAACGTTACACCGATTGCGCAGCGTATCACATACATACCTCCAACCACAGCGTGAGTCATGAACGCATGACCTGATGCATTGATGCCCTCCAGTAACTTTCGATTAACCTCGTTTATACAGTTTTCGACATTAATCTCATCATCACTAATTATTATTGCAGCAGACGGTGAAACCCTAAAACAAACCATGGAGAAAACCCTAGGCACCACAACCTCAAACCTTCTGTCCGTGGAAACAAGCCCTTCAAAAAGCATGGCCATTTTGACGTGGCTCCTAAGATAGTTCCTGAGGTTAACAGCGCCATAGCTCTTAAGCACAAGCCATAGTTTCATGGCCCGGAACCTCCGGCTTAGGGCTATTTGCCAGTCTTTGTAGTCCACCACTTGCTTTGAGTCAGTGGCCGTGTTCCTCAAATACTCGGGATTAGTTGACAGTGAACTTGTTAATGTGCTTGGATCTTTAATCCAAACACAGCAACAGTCGAGTGCAGTGAAGAGCCATTTGTGCGCATTAAGACTGAATGAATTCGCACCCTCAACACCATCAATGAAATGGCGAAATTCAGGGCACATGCAGGCACTTCCTGCATATGCCGCATCCACATGAACCCATATGCCATAATATTTTGCCACTTGGCATAGTGAGTCCAGTGGATCAACCGCAGTGGTCGCAGTTGTACCAACGGTAGCACATAGAAACAATGGCGTTAGCCCAGCTTCAACATCTGAAGAAATTGCCAATTTTAAGGATTCAGGTGATAAGGCAAATGATGTTGACTTTGTAGTTTTGATGACCCGGAAATTGTTTGGGTTGATACCAACAATTTGGCAAGCTTTTTGAAGTGCACTGTGTGTTTGATCTGACCCATACACAACTAGCTTCTGGATGTTGTCTAGACCAATTTGCCTTAGCATTTGATCCCTGGCGGCTACCATGGTGCAAATAATGGCCTCACAAGTACTACCATGTATTACACCGCCACCATTGCCGGAGAAAAGGAAAGATTTGGGAAGCGTAAGCAGGTTTCCAAGCCAGTCCATGACAATGCTTTCGAGCTCAGTTGCAGCTGGTGATGATACCCAACTGAATCCCACCACGTTGAATCCAGTGCTAAGCATTTCACCAAGAAACCCAGCAATGCTAACATTTGAAGCAAAGTATGCAAAGAAACTAGGACTTTGCCAATGTGTCAGGCCAGGCACAATGTGTTTCTGCACATCTTGGAGGATGGATTCAATGGGCTCTGGGTTATCTGGGGCAGACTCCGGCAAGCACTTTCGGAGATAACCCGGTTCAACTTGACTTAGGACTGGGTACTTCTCTATATTTTGGTAGTAATCTGCTATGAAGTCTACCATCATGTGGCCTTGCCTCCTAAATTCCACAGGGTCCAGAGCGCTAGGCATGTCCGTGGGGGAGGAATTAATATTGCTTTCTTGTGGGCTGAGGCTACCCATTTGCAATATTGGACGCGAAACTGGAGGATAGATAAAATAGAAGACTGATTGACTAGAAATAATGGTACTAATTGGTCTCGATGCGTTGAGTTCCAATTAAGGATGAATTCAAGTGCTTATTATAGTGGTTTAGAGCACATGCGACAAAGAGAAAACGGGTCTTTTAATTAGTGGCGTGGATCACATGTGGGATATAAATCCTGTTTCATTGTCTACTATTAGATATAGCCCACATAAATGTAAGGTCATCTCCAATCGGGAGCTAAATCCCCAACTTTTGAACAAACGATATTATCTACACTAAAATGGTGGGGGGAATGTGTTAACCCTCACAATGGACTAGCAATAATGTGATTCAAATTCGCATTTGACGAGAATCGAAACCTAAAGCCTCTCATTTACAAGTTGACGCAACACGAAACGATGAAAGGGTTACCATCGTAATCCCTTATAGACCAAAGTCTGGAACCCACCAGAAAGTTGAGAAAATCGCAAACGATAATTTGATAATTGATTCAGATGAAAGATGCTTACAAATGAGAAGCCAAATGGCTTAAATAAATAAATTACAACCCTCTGGGGCATCTCAAAAGGCTTAGGTAATTAAAACAAAAACTAAAAGACATATAATAAAGCCCTTGAAACCCCAAAAGACAAATAATAAAAAGCTCCATTTATTAGTAAGTTGTTGCTATTGATGAATTTATGCAAAAGATGGTTCAAGCCACTTTTGTAGGAGAATTGAACGCCACTTCTACGTCATGGTCCCAATTCTAATCAAAAGTATTTGTTGTTGCCTTTTACGTCGCCATATTGAATGAATCCAACATTTTCCAACTTTAATTCTTCTTTTCCATAATTTGAAACATTTTAATTTTTTTATTTTTATTTTTCTTTCTTTGTTGGAAGTGACCTGTATCTTGTCCTATATCAGACTCCTCCACTTGAAAAGAACTTGCCCTCGAGTACATCTTGAAAAGAACTAGGGTTGATATAAATCTTGATGAGTAAATAAATTCTTCAATCCAAGGAACCCAATATTCTTGGCATTTAGTTGGAGTCACAAATGAACTAATACCATACAAAAGATTATAATATACAACTTCATAATCTAACCCCTTCTTGGTTGAATCTTCTTGCACTCCAAATATACTTCTTTTCTTGCAATTTAATTCCACATCAACTTTGTCTCCTACAACCATGTCAATCATACTATTTTCATATTGAACCATACCTTGATTTTCATGGATGCATTCTTGGGGAATTTCAACTTACATGATCTTGTTGTCATCGATATTGATAAGATCAACTTCTTTTTCTTCAATTTCTTCTTCCATCTTTTCTTGGCATGTGGGATCATCAGATAATTTTTCTTCCACTACTTTTTTTTTTTTTTTGAAAATAACATTTTTAGTTTTTAAAAGATACAAATCATATTCAAATAAGAACCATACCTTAACAATAACTCTCTTCATCCTATGCCAAGATCGGATATGATTCTTTCCTTCTTTCTTTCGTGCCTTTTGCAAACTATCCCACCAAAAAGCAATATTTCCCTTTAAATGAAGAGTAGCTATCTTGACTATTTTTTCCACTGGAATGGTAATTTAGTCGAAGAATTTCTCTACACTTGCAACCCAATTCAGAAAATCTTCAATGCATTCGCCGACCTCAAAATAAGGAATCTTTTGAATATCAAGTTGATGATTCTGGCTTGAGGCAAATCCTCCAGCATATTCCCCATCAACAAAAGACTTTTTGCAACCATCATAGAAGATATTTGGTGTGCCACAAATAGCCTTCCTCTCACAATCAACACTGAAGAGAGGTTTGTTTCTATGATTGCTTGCCATTAGAATAGGGCAAATCCCTGCTCTAATACCAATTGACACAGCACGAAATGATGAAAGGGTTACCAGCGTAATCCCTTATGGACCAAAGCCTGGAGTCTACTAGAAAGTTGAGAAAATCCTAAAGAATAGTTTGATAATTGATTGAAAGATGAAAGATGCTTACAAATGAGAAGTCAAATGGCTTCAATAAACAAATTACAACCCCCTGGGGCATCTCAAAAGACTTATGTCATTAAGACGAAAACTAAAAGACAAATAATAAAGCCCTTGAAACCCCAAAAGACAAATAATAAAAAGCTCCATTTATTAGTAAGCTACTGCTATTCATGAATTTATGCAAAAGTGGCTTGTAGGAGAATTAAACACCACTTCTATGACCTCATCACGATCCCAATTCTGACACCAGAAAATTTGTTGCTGCCTTTTATGTTGTCATATCAAATGAATCCAACATTTTCCAACTTTAATTCTTCTTTTTCAGAATTTGAAACATTTTATTTGCTTTTTCTTTCTTTATTGGAAGTGACCCTATCTTGTCATACATCACAAGTGTAGAGGAATACTATTAGACTGTAGTACTAAGTGATAGCTAAATTCCCAACTTAGCCCTTAAAAAATAAAAAAAATAAAAAAATTCTATCTCCAATGGTGAGGTGTACATAACTACCCAAAATGCCTAATTTTTTGGGAGTGCTAGCAAACTTTGTACTAACCTTTACATTTGGATGTTTTCACTATATCAAGTCATAAGTCATTTATACAAAAATAAATAAATAAATAAATAAAACTAGACGTTTAACAATTTTCGATGGTCTAGTGGTATTCCTCTTCACTTGTGAGTGAGAGGTCTTAGGTTTGATTCTCACCAAAGGCGAAGTTGAATCACGTTATTATTGCAAGCTCATTGTAATGCTTAGCCCACTCTCTCACTCCCTTAGTGTAGATACTACCGTTTATTAAGAAAAAAAAATTCGACGAAAATTTAACTTTGCCCTTTAAAATTCATTTTCTCTCACCTCCAACCCATCATATTTAAATTTCCTGAGAAAAACCCATTGTTTAGGCTCCAACTAAGCAAGTTGCTTTCAACTTGCTTGATGACTCAAATTATGTATAATTTATCTCCCAAGAATACCCCCGTTATAATTTAACTTGATTATTGGGGTGGGATTTTATGGAATTTAATGTTATTTGTCTTTAATTGATTAGAGCCTATCTAGTATTCTATTAGAGTTCAAGGTTTTTAACTTAAAAACTGTTTCTCAATTCACAACTCAAAAACTTGTTTTGCGAAATTTGAACTAAAAAATAACTCAAAAACTAGCCTAAAATCCAAGAACAACAAAAGGTTTGGTTTTACCATTTTTTTCTTTCTTCTTCACGACATCTGTAGGACCTTGGCATTGAGGCCAGCGACACCAAACATCAACTGAGAGTAACTGGCGGTGATGAGAGATATGTTTCCGGTGACTGAGAGAGATGTTCCGACAACCATGACATGGATTTTTCCAGCGACTAAGATATTTTCTTCCCACTATCCCCGACCTACCGTCCTCTCACTCTAATCACGTTGTCAAGATATTGGGTCTTGGTACGTATTTTCTGGGTCACTTCTTGGATCCCGACCTGACCTTAATATCCTCCCTCAGCCACCGCCACCTAATGATTTTGTACAGACAAGTTTTTTAGGGTTGTATAACCTAAATTCTTTAAGATTTAAAATAGTTCCAAGTTAGATACCAAATAAGTTTTTGGTTTGTAAAAATTTTTGTTCTTGAGAGACGTTCATCCAAGTTGTTTTTAAGAATTATATTTTTTTTTTAATTTTTAGTAGAATACCAAACAGACGCTTAGCTTTCTCAAATGTTTTTGCTCTAACAATGGTTTTTCAAATGGATTTCAGTCTGTCACTTTTTTTTATTTTTAAAACTTGTTCAAAATGCTTTTACAATTTGTGAATCTTTTGAAAGAGTTTTTCAAATGGATATCAATCTGTCACTTCTACTTTAAACTTGTTCAAAATTCTTTTACGATTTGTGGGTCTTTTGTTCTTTCAATTGTTGGAGCTTGTTATATTAGTTTTTCTTGGTTCAAGTTCTATCAGACCCTTTTTCAGGTTTGATTTGTTATGCTCTCAGTTTTTTTTTTTTTTTAATTAATCGGTTTGCTTCAGTGCCTTCTATAAATTTTTGTTACTTTGATGTTTTATATTAGTACTTATGTCAGTTTTTTTTTAAATTCATGGGTTTGCTTCTGTGCCTTCTACAACCCAGCCTTGTTATTCACTTTAGTTGGTAACTGGATACGTGCTCGACAACTCATATCTATGCATCTTCGGTTGTGCATCTATGTGCCAATTGCGCCGCCCTTACATACGAAAATGGGTCCTTAGAGAATGCTGAGAATCAATGTCGGATATGATTCTCCTTCATTCATTTGCTATTTAGAACCTTTGAAGGGCGATCTCTTTACCACTTATTTCGCGGATTGTCATTTTTACGAGACAGTATTGTCGCGCTTAAGGGGAGATAAGAACGTCACCATTCCAAAAGATTGATGTGAATTATCATTTTGGATCCCCGATCGCATAGTCTGAAACTGAAGTAAAAGAATCTTAGATCTTCAGAAAGTTGCTCAAAGCATGCCGGATGCCTTTACCAATCTAGCGAAAGTGATGAGATTATATATATCAACTATAAATGTGCCTGCAAAGATCGACATACCGTATCAACGTCTAACCCTTATCTTAGAAGGATGAGACGCCGTGAGCGTGTTGAGCAAATTGCCCAACCTCACGACGTGACCAACACTCTGGTGGTTGACCAATCATCTGCTTCTACCGAGAAGCTTGGTAGACTAGTGATTCAAAGGATTCACAACCTCGAATGGGAAATCCACGACACATGTTAGTGAAACTAACATGAATCTGACTATCGCCTACTCATCTTATTCGATGCATGATGGTATTTTAGATTATGGAAGTGTACTAAAAGATATGAATCCTCCTCTCGAAAAATCTAGAGTTTTCGGTCTACCATGCTAGCTTGGATGATATTTAGGCAAAGAATAAGATGATAACTGAGAACGCATTAGTATATGCAGTAGCTAAACATGCAACTCATGACGTGATAACTGCGTATCTTATGGGATCTTGATACAGAAAGCTATATGAAAGTTCCAGAAGGATTTCCATTTACTGTATTAGATAGCTCTAGGCCATGAAACACTTTCATGGTTAGATTGAGGCATTCACTTTACGGACTGAAGCAATCCGGGCAGATATGGTATAACCGTACGATTGAGTATTTGACTAGTCAGGGATATGCGAACAATGAACTACTCCCTTGCATGTTCATTAAAAATTCACATTCTGGATTTGTTTATAGTTTATGTCGATGACATGAATCTCATCTGGATTCTAGAAGAGCTTGAGACAACTGCTGGGCACTTGAAGTAGAATTTGAGATGAAGGATCTAGGAAAAACTCAATACTATTTTGACCTGGAGATCGAGCATCATTCAAATGGTCTTCTTGTTCATCAATTGAACTACATGCCAGAAGGTGTTGCGTGTTTTAATGAAGATAAAAAGTGAAGCCTTCGGGTACTTCTATGGTCGTCCGAATGCTAGATGCAACACGAGATCCTTTATGTCCTAAGGATGATGAGCAAAAGGTCTTGGAATTAGAAGTTTCTTACCTTAGTGCAATTGGCGCATTATTGTACTTAACTCAGTGTACTAAACCAGACATCTCATTCTCTATGAATCTTTTAGCGAGATATATTAAATACCTTTTCCGCTACCTCAAAGGTACGACAGATTTGGATTTGTTTTATCCTAATGAATCTTTAAGTGGAACCATCCCCCCCTCGGTTCTCGGGTTGATTCTCGCCTAGTTGGTTATGTTGACACATGGTACTTGTTTGAACTGCACAAGGCACGTTCTCAAACGGGTTACGTCTTTACCGTTGGAGACACTGCAACATTTTGAAGGTCAACCAAACAGGCTTTAGTTGCGAATTCTTTGAACCTGCTGAATACTCGCTCTACATGAAGTGATTCAGGAGTGCTTTTGGTATAGAGTAGTTGTGGAATATATTCGAAACACCCGCAGACTTTCTTCTGTCGTTAATGTTCTTACAATGATTTATAAAGATAACGCAACATGTATCAAACAATCCAAGAAGGGATACATCAAAGACAACCCCAAGCATACTGTGCTGAATTTATTTTCTCTCATCAGCAACAAGAATATTAGAACATTAACGTCAAGCAAATCCGTTCCCATGACAACCTGGTCGACCTTTTCATCAAGCCACTACCAAACTTTACTTTCTAGAAAATTGTTCAAGGAACTAGTATGCGTAAGCTTTATGAGTTTTAGCATTGTTAGTTCTTTTTGGTATTATGTCAAACTTATGGGAGTATCCTGAAGTATACTCACTTTGCCTTAATGTACTTTTTACCCTACAATTAGGAGCATTTTCCTTTGGGTTTTTGCTACCTGACTAGGTTTTGACGAGGCACCCATTATGGGCTAGTCATACCCTTGTGTACATCCTGTAGGTGTTTGTATTGGTTTTGCATCCAACTCACTGCTTTCCTTAGACTATGGGTTTTTGTCCCATATTGGATTTTACCATAGCTGGATTTTGTGAGACTTATTTCCATATGTAAGTTCAATGTTTTAGACTATCATGTTGTTCCCTAGATCAGTGCTGATGAATCAACTTCCTCAATTATTTTGAACCTGATGTCACATCTACTTGAGTATTTACACACTCAAGATGGAGTGTTTTAAATATTATCTAATTGTGATGGTGAAAATCCTAAATAGATTTGGTTTCTAGATTATCCATTATTCTAGTAATTGTTTCCTTAAAGGATTGTACTTAGTTGGAGGACAAGTTAATCAACTCCTCTTGGTTTACTATAAATAAAGTCGATGCACTGACCTTTTCAATAGGATTTTGAAAACGAAGAAGATGCCAAATGAGTGGCGAAAGAGCACTTTGGTGCCTATCTACAAGAATAAGGGTGACGTACAAAATTGCATGAACTATAGGGGTATTAAGCTAATGAGTCATACAATGAAGCTCTGGGAGAGAGTCATTGAGCATAGATTGAGGCAAGAGACATGAGTTTTGGACAACCAATTCGGGTTCATGCTAGGGCGCTTAACCATGGAGGCAATCTATCTCTTACGAAAATTGATGGAAAGATATAGAGAGGGGAAAAAGGATTTACACATGGTCTTTATAGATTTGGAAAAAGCGTATAATAGGGTCCCAAGAGACATTCTCTGGAGGATTTTGGAGAAGAAAAGAGTACGAGTAGTATATATCCAAGCTATAAAGGATATGTATGAAGGAGCAAAGATTGTTGTAAGAACTCATGAAGGACAAACCGAAAGCTTCCCTATAACTGTAGGATTACATCAAGGCTCATCCTTAAGTCCTTACCTTTTTGCGTTGGTAATGGATGTGTTAATAGGACATATTCAAGATGATATTCCTTGGTGTATGCTTTTCGCAGACGATATAGTGTTGATAGATGAAACTCAGGAAGAGGTAAATGTGAAGCTTAACCTTTGGAGAGAAGTGTTGAAATCTAAAGGTCTTCGCCTAAGCCGATCAAAGACAGAATATATGGAGTGCAAGTTCAGTGCAAATAAATGCCAAAATGAGTTAGGGGTGAGGATCAGAGATCAAGAAATACCAAAGAACGACTGCTTTCGCTACCTAGGATCTATCTTGCAAAAGAGCGGAGAATTAGATGGAGATCTCAACCATAGAATACAAGCTGGATGGATGAAGTGGAAGAGTGCATCCGGCGTGTTATGTGACCGCCGTATGCCACTGAAGCTCAAGGGAAAATTTTATAGGACGGCAATAAGGCCGGCGATGCTGTATGGCACAGAATGTTAGGCGGTGAAGCATTAACATGTACACAAAATGGATGTAGCGGAGATGAGGATGCTTCGTTGGATGTGTGGGCACACGAGAAAGGATAAGATTAGGAATGAGGATATCCGAGGTAAAGTAGGAGTAGCCAAAATTGTAGGAAAGCTGAGAGAAAATCGGTTACGGTGGTTTGGACATGTGCAAAGAAGGCCTACTGACGCTCCGATTAGAAGATGCGACTACGGGATAGAGCTTCAGGGCCGAAGGGGTAGAGGAAGACCTAGGAAAACTTTGGAAGAGACTCTAAGAAAAGACTTAGAGTACTTGGATCTAACGGAGGACATAACACAAGACCGAGCACAATGGCGTTCTAAGATTTATATAGCCGACCCCACTCAGTGACTTGGATTTTTCAAGTTTCCAACCTAGAAGTTTTCCTCACTCGAGAAATTAAGGGAACACTACCTCAACCTACATGCTTCACTCACAAAGCTTCAACATACAAGCTTCAACAAAAGAAAAATTCAAAGAACTTAGTGAATAAGGCTTTGGTGTATTTAACACAATACGTTGAAATGAAGCAAAGCTTATTTATTGATATCTCCGATAAGTTACAAATACGTACATATACATGAGTCAAAATAAACAAACAAGAGGAGGCCTTCACAAAGGTTGCTTAGGAGAAGTCTCAGCAGTTGGTAGAGCCCTAGAAAGAGAAGGCACCAGAGGGTGATCACTCGGAGCCTCAGTATTGGAAAGAACCCTAGAAGGAAGAGGCATCAGAGGCTGATCATTTGAAGCTTCATTATGCGGTACAGCCCCAGAAGACGAAGGCAATAAATGCCTTTGGAACAAACCCACAAACCTTTGATGATCAAGTAAAATCTGACCATCAGATTCTTTCATCTGTTCAAGCTTCCTCTTCATGTTTGTAGCATAGTTATGTGCGAGCCTGTGCAACTGTTTATTCTCATGCTTGAGCCTTCTAATCTCCTGCTTGAGACTCATCACTTCAGCCGCCAATATTCAACTTGGCGGGTTCGAGCAAATAGGCGTTGGGCCATATTTGATACAGAACCTGCACACTGAACACTGAGAGCCAGAGAATCCTTAACAGCCAACTCATCAGACCGACAACTTCTGGAAAATTCATATCTCCAGGTTGCAAGTAGATTGCCTTTCTTTTGCCTCTGCTTCATTGCCATTTTCTTAGCAGATCTTGAACATCCTCGCTCTCATCGTCTCCAGATGTGGCTCGTGATCCCCTAGCACGTCGCCTCCGTTCTGGGAAGGATGATTCTCTTTTACTGCTATAACTTGGGACGTCAGTGATGTCCCCTGCTGCGTTGCGGCAGTACTTGCGAAATTTGCAGCGAGATTCAAACCACCTAGACTGCTGCCTAGCCTGCCTCAGGCACCCAGGGAGCGCCTATATCCTCCCTGCCTAACTGAGCGTTTTGGTCTAAATCGAGTCGGAGCTCCGCCGCCCAGCGCCTAGGCAGCCGCCTAGGCCGATTTTTAGAACACTACACCATTGTACTAGTAATTTTATTAAAACCAAACTCAGACTGCCTGATTCCTTATATAGGAATGAAACTCATCTAAATCACTGTACAAAGCCTTAGGTACACCAACCAACTATTAAGTATTTCAAATATATGTAAACACATGGTGTTTTTGTTAAAGATTCACTAAGCCCGTTAAGACGTGTTGCATAATATATTCCATTTTGTATGGAATAAAAAGAAAAATTGTTTACCTTTTTCTCTCTTCTCTCCCTCATCCAACCTCATCCAAGAACCTTAATTCACAAACCCTAGCTCTTTGCCGCCGGCCCTTCCTCTTGGTTGGGGTCGGTGGCAACCCTTTAGCTTTAACTTTTTCTGCAATTTCTTCTTAACCTTACTATCTTTGCTTTCCTCTTAACTTGTTAATTTATGGTGATTTTGTTCTTTGAGCTGAGTTTCACCTTCCTTTGAGATTTGTCTCAAATTCTCTGAGCTTGTCTCACTTTATAGTGGTTCTCATCTCAAATATGGGATTTAAGCTTTTTTCGTCTCCATGTTGTTCCTAGCTGCAAGTCATTTTTTACCGACCCTGCTACTCGAATCATCAAGCGTTTCCTCCATGGATCTCATTTGGAGACATGCTTTAGGTTTGGGTGACTCTTGAAGTACGTTTAGTAATATTTGGTAAGATTATGAGAGCGCTCATGGCACGGATGGCTTGCCCACCCCCATTTTTCTTTTGTCTCTTATGTTTGTTGACTCTACTTCACAGTGGCAGTGGCTTCGCGATGGTGGTGTGGCTATTTGGGTGGAGGTGGCTGCTTTACCTACCCAAGATCTAGGGTTCTATTTTAGTGCTGTTATGGAACCTCTTATTGGGCTGTTTTCTTGTATTTTCTTTGTTCTAAGTTGTACTCTTACTTGGTTGTTTTGAATTATTTGTCAACTTTCCTAACCTTGGATTAGTATTTTATTTAATCAAATTAGCTATGTTTGACAAAATAAAAATAAAAATAAAATGTTTAGCGAATCGTATCGCCATAGCAACCAATAGAAAGAGCTCAAATGCTTTAGAGATTTGCAGCCGCACGAAGACTTTGTTTGGCTCCGAGAGTCTCAATACGAGGGCAGGAATCTTCCGATGGCTACTGCTGTTAATTGTTAGCACCGTTCGCGTCCCTACTCACGTGCTTGTATTCGACTTTACCGGAAGTAGTCCATAAAGTATCTTAGCCTCATCGATTAGTACAGCAGAAAGGAGTGATGAATCAGTTTCTTATGTTCAACCTTTATGTGGCTGCAAATGTCGAAGCACATTTGAGATCTTTGTCTACCTGCTATAGCGACAAGATTCAGTACACAATTTTCCTAGTACGGTACGCAAAGTCGAAAAAAGGAGAATTGTATGGTGTAATAAGGAAAACCCACCAGTGTCTTCAATGAGGACACGTTCCATCAGACCAAAAAACAAAGGAGAACAAACTCCAAAGCAAAGGCCAATAGCAAAAGACAAACCCAGCATGTGAATTATAGGAAGAGTTTTTCAATTTAAACACCTCCACCTATTTAAGTTCATCCACATTTTTATCTACTCATTAAAAATTTCGAATTCTACTTTTTTCTAAGAATTACACACCCTTATTCCTAAACTACCCTTCATACACCTGTTGACCTTAAAAATTACACTACAT
Organism: Malus sylvestris; assembly: GCF_916048215.2. NCBI lineage: Eukaryota > Viridiplantae > Streptophyta > Magnoliopsida > Rosales > Rosaceae > Malus > Malus sylvestris. The sequence continues at coordinate 11,099,357 of NC_062260.1, forward strand.
GGCTCGTGAGCAAATACTTCTGAGTGTGGTTATGTGATAGAATACGTTTTTAACTTCTGAATCAGGCGACCTTGGCCGAGGAAGAAACACTGTCTAACTATGTTGTCGTCGTCCATCGACTGCCAAATTGGTTTAGCCAAACTAAATTTGTTTTGAGTGTCAGTAAAAACAGTTAGTATTTTTCTCAAAAGCGTGAAAGTGTTCACATAGAGTATTGGTTTGTGTATTGAGTTGGAGATCCTTTATATGTTGCCAAACTTCTTGTATTTATAGAGATTGAATGCTTACTTAGCCAAATTGTGTAATTACAAATAAAAAAAAAGGAACTTTAATGAAAAAGGTTTCTCAAAACTTTTAATTAACCAAAAACCATCTACTAACTTTATTTAATAAAAAGGGCTTAAACTTTAATAAAAAGGATTCAAATTTTAATAAAAATGACAAAAGTTTTACATAACAACAAAACAGATAAAACAAATAAAAACATATACTGATGCGCGGTCCCGTGCTTCACATCACACACACTCTCTTTCTCACTTAGCCGTTCAACCTCTTTCTCTCTCTTCCTCTTTCATATATTCCCATTCATTTTTTTCTCTCATTTCACCTCACCCATCTACATCAACTTTTTCTCTTTTCTTTTTTCTTTTTTGTTTTTCACCTTTCCCCACTCTTCTCTCTCCTTTCACCTCGCTCCATAAACATTTTATTTTTATTTTATTATTTGTGTATTTGACTATTTTTTGAATTGTTTTATAACAAACTAAGTAATAATATTACAAAATCAAAAAATAAAGAAAAATTTCATTATTCAATTTTATGAACATTAATATTGTGACTATTTCTTAAACAGAATATTGACTACTTAAACTGAACACTATTTCTTAAATTGAACATTGACTACTTTTTAAACGGAACACTATTTTTTAAATTGAACATTGACTACTTCTTAGACTGAACAATATTTCTTAAACTAAACACTAACTATATTTTAAACGGAACACTAATACTATCATTACTTCTTGAACTAAACACTGATTATTTCGTAAACTGAACAGTGACTATTTCTTAAACTGAACGCTAGCACTATTACTATTTCGTAAACTAAACACTGACTATTTATTAAACTGAACACAATACACTATATATTAAACCAAGTAATAGTACTATCACTATTTCGTAAACTAAGCACTGACTATTTTTCAAACCAAACACTAGTATTATCATTGTTTCGTAAACTAGTACTGTTTCTATTTCATAAACTAAGCACTGACTACTTCTTAAACAAAAAACTAACTATTTCGTAAATTAAACATTGACTATTTCTTAAAATCGAACATTAGCACTATCACTATTTTTTAAACTATTTCCTTACAAATTACTATCATGTATTGATGTCAGCAAAATATTTTTTTTATCTCAAATTTCTCTCTCTTTTTAAATTTTTTTGGAGTTTGTTGATGTCAGTTTGAAAGGATTTGGTTGGCACAATTTCTTCCTTACACTCCCTTTCTCTCTCTCTCTCTCTCTCTGTGAACCTTTTCCTTTCCGATGAAATATTTAAAAAGTAATTTAGGTGCTGCTTTTGCACTGTTGATTTTCTGTTGAAAATTACTACTTTTCTTTTCTTTCTTTCTGTACGTAAATAGATTTCTCTCTCTCCCTCTCTAAAAGAATAAAAGCCATTGAAGCTTCATTCTCACGTTTTCCTTCCCAATGAAATGTTTTAAAAATAATTTATTTCATCCATCCATTCCATCTCATCATTCATTGTACTACTCCCACTACTTATTTTGCACTGCACGTTAGTCTTCTTATTAGTTCTATCTGCTCACAGTCATAGCAGAGGCTTGATTTGATAATTGAATTGGTTGGCGCGTGCTTACACGCGGTTGGGTTGGATTGTTTTATATATTTTTTATTTCTTGTCCTTATCATTAAATAAAGTTTGCATACGGTTTTTGGTTAAAATTCAAAATTTTGAAGCCCTTTGGTTAGTTTTCTGAAAAAGAAAGCACTAAAGCACCGCACCATCATCTTGATGTCTCGAAAATGTTTGGTGGCTATGCTTTCCTTCAATTCAAGCTAGGTATTTAGGTTATCTCCAACCGAATGAGCTAAATATAGACCTGTTCAAAATTATAGCCTTGTAGAAAATTATTTTTTAATGAACAGTTACGGACCATATTCATATGTCATCTCCAATCGAAGAGACTAAACATAACCTCTTAATAATTTATTATTTTTAAATTAATTCTTTAAATTCATCACTAACTTAATTCACCAACTCAATAAATTCAATCTATACTAAAACTGAAAACACACCGAATCACTGTTCATAAGCACAATGCACTAACGATTTTGCTCCTGTTTAATTTTTTTAATTTCATTTCTGCTAGGTTTACACATGGTGGATGCGTGTTTATGATCGTGGACGCATGTTCTCTCTCAGATTTCTCGAGCTCTCTCTCGAAGGTTCAGTAAACCTTTCCATTTCCTTCCAGTGCATATCTCTCCAATCGGAACCCACGAACGACAAACACAAATCCACTAAATATCTTCCTTCTTTCTTCCTCTCGCTAGCCTTTCTGCCTTCTTTCTCTTTAAATTCCATCTCTCTCCAAAATTCCATTTCTCTCTCCTCCTTCAAACCACTTTATCTCTCCAGAAGTCCATCGCCACTGCCTTTTCTCTAATGGTTGAATTTGGGTATGCATAAACCCTTCCATCTGTTATTTGTAGGGTTTTGAAAAGGGTAAGCTGATTTGATTAGAGAAGAATGAGAATCTGAGAAAAAAAGAATCTTTTAAATTTTTATTCCTATCATTTTGATGTCTTTTTTTTTGTTGTATTTTAAATGCAGAGGATGAGCATGATGTTGTTTGGTTTTGGCTGGAGAAAGGGAAGCCACATGAATGCCTAGTCTACACACATTAGTTTGTGGTAAGTGAAGGCTTGAACTTGATGTGGTAGAATTTTTTTTTAAATTTTTTTTCCAGCTTCCTACGACTTTTATGTTATTATTTGGATTATGATCCAATGGCACGTGGTTGGAACTACTGGTAGAACCCGAATGGGAAGAAGAAAGAAGAAAGCCAGCTTTTCAACCGATAAGCTAAAATCAATCCTCTCGATCTCCTCATCGGCGGCGGCGGCGACCAGCAGGTTCACCTTTTTAATTTCATTTTAATTTTTCTCTTTTAAGTCGATTTAAGAAATGAAGAATCTGAAAACCTTGGGCACTCCAAACGGTTGACCAAATTTAAACTGAAAATTGAGCCCATTTGAGATAGTTAATTAGTGAAGAATGCTTATTTTTGTTACTTAGAGGTGTTTATAAAGAATCTGATGTAACATGTATTAACAAGAAGCCTATCACAACATCCCACAATCTATCATAATCTCTGTATACCCTTTTTTCCTTGATATTGTGTGTCTTGCAAAACTTATTTTTTGTGCAGATTAATTCAAAATCATGCTATGGATATACATGGGAAATTGCAAACAAGTTTCCATCTATCCCAAGTATCCTTTTTTTCTCTCTGTTTTATGTGTTTTTTATAATTAGTTTGTCTATCTACTCTGGCTTTAAAGAAAAGATCTAAAATTTACACTGCTTGGTAATCTTTAAACATTGAAAACAATAGAAGGTTAGTTGTTGTATGCAAGTTTTTAAGAAAATGGTATTAAGAATATGATGATTTGGGAGTTGCAAGGTTTTGAAAAAATGGTATTGAGAATCTGATAATTTGGGAGTGAGCGATCATAGGACCAAAACAAATCAGAATTGTTATTTCTGACAGCACTTCTTTATTTCAACTTCAGGCCTTTCGTAGCTTAGAATTTGAGAACCAGAATGTAGTTTTCATTTTTAGAATATTGTCATTTGACTTGCTGAAAATATTTAGGGACCTCAGTTTATATGGTGCTCTCATCTCTGTGATGCAGAGCTAATCAAATTTTATGACTAATTAAACTATTATTTGCTTGCAAAGATGTCATTAACTTTCAATTGGCTTTTGCAGTACGTTTGGAACCAAGCTGAATTTGATATCAGTAAGCTAAAGACAAGAATTAGTCCATTTCCATCTCAAAAAGCAGCAGATGACAATTAAACCACCTTGCATCAGGTAACCATCACGCTCAGATTGCATTCAATGGCTATCTAGACCAAGAGAACCTACAGTAGATCATTACTAACTCGGGGTAGATTGAAAAGAGTTTAAGTCTAGCGAGGCTTCTACAATTTAGGGAAGAATACCAAGATTTACATTTTGTTTAACTCCCTGAATAAACATGTGCATTTTGTTAACAGTATTGAAAACTATTGTATGAAACATTTTCCATGGGGTTCTGTTGATTATATAACTGTGAATTTTGGGTATTCAGAGAGTTTTGGAGGTTCTGCAATTTCTGGTACCGTGCATCGTATAAGGCTAAGAAGTCACCATTACATCTCTTATCTAAGAGCCAATATTTAAGTTGGTGAGTAAGCAATAAAATGAGTGTTGTGCAAGTTAATTAAGTTCTGCATATTGATTTTAAGGCTAATTATGTGGTGTTACGTATAAGTACACACCAATTATATTCTTTCGAAGAATACATCAGTTTATATAGTAGCAAAATGATTGCGAACATTGAAAAATCTCAAGTAACTTAAATTATCATGCTAGATCCTAAACTTTTCTAATCTTTGCTTACAAAGAGTTGATGACTAGGCAGTGATTTCTATTGAGCACCAGTTATTTGCACCTCTTTTCCCTCATTCCATAATTGAAGTGCTTTTGACTCTATGTAGTAATGATTTACGAGATAAAATTGTCGATTTGTTTTTCTTCCATTGTGTTTCCTTTTTCAAAAATTAAGATAGAAAGGGAATGCTATAATAATTTGAGGTTTTCATTTTGATATTCATATGTGTACTTTAGCAGGTACAAAAAAAGAGATTTGGTTTGCAGATATAGTCATTAGTAATGCTTTTATGGTTTTCTTTAATGTGGAGAAAATTAGGATTCCTTTTAAAAGATTTTATTGCTCATATGGTTAGGGAGTATTTACAGGAACTTCGTTTTCTTTATCAGACACTAGAAGAATAGTGCAAGTGAATGAACTTATGAGGACTGGCTTATAGATGGATGACTTCCTACTCTGTATGACTACCATGTTTAGTATTACTGTCGATTCTTCATTAACTCATTCATGGTAAATCAATTTGAAATTTCATTCATCTCCTGCAACCTATTGGTTTGTCCATTTCATTGTAAAAACTTGTTCAAAGAGCAGACTGTCAATGTGATTTGAGTTGGTTGTACATAGTATCATCTTTTTTGTAAATAACACTTTAAAATCATCTCTTTCAGTCTAAACATATTATATGTAAAATAATATCATCTTAAAATGGTCGTATAACCCACGGCATTGTGTGGGGGCTCAATTGCTAGTATTAACTATTCAGCTATCATCGTGAAATGGGTTAAATCGAAATCAAGTCATTCTCATAAAACCCCATCCATAAGAATCCTATTTAAAAATAAAAACAAGAGTGATTCACTTCCATAATTTACCCAGGTGGCAATTACCACCTCCTTTTGGTGCTAACTCGAAAATGTCGTTGTCATTGTTATGATCCCACATCGGCAACGGCAGAGCAACAATGGACTTAGGGGGGGGTGGATGCCCCCACTGAGAAAGTTGTATGCATTCTAATTCCCTATGAGTAACACTAATTAAATAACAATTAAAAAATTGTCTTTTCTGACCAAACTGGTCTTATTTATTTTTTATTTTTAAATCCAGTCCAAAACGACGTCATTTTGGTCTATAAAAAAATAATAAATAAATAAATGAAACGGTGTCGTTTCATATATGTTTGAAAAAAAAAGTATGTATAGTGGGGGACCGCTTGTCCTCCCCCCAACACAAATTCCATCTTTGTTTTTTTTTTATTGTGGATATGTGATCTAGCATTGAGTTTTCAGGTTTAAAAGAGATTGGAGAACTTGCAAAAAAAAAAAAAAAGGTTCAGTGCAAAAAACCCAAGGTGTATTCGTTGGTTTACTTGCTTGTGACATTAGCACTAACTCTTCCAGTTGCTATTGCAATCGTTGAAATAGCATTTTCGGCTATGAAATTTCTGAAGAATCGATTGAGAAATCAGATGGGTGATCAATGGATGAATGATAACATGGTTATTTTTATAAAGAGTGAGATATTTGATGGTATTGGTAATGATGTTGTCATGCAACGCTTTCAGAACATGAAAATGCGTCAAGGGATATTGTAAGGGAATGTTGTATGAAAAACCTTTTAGATTAATATATAAGTATTGTGTTTAGTAAATTCTTGAGCTTTTTAATTATGACTTTGTTGTTTGAGGATGCCCTCATTCATATAAATCTCTGGCTTTGTCCTTGCACATCGGCTACACCAGAAATGGTGTAGTGGTACTTAAGTCATTGGAGTCCTCCCACCTATTGGACTAGTCTTTTGGGTTGGGCTCTTCCTTTGGGCTCGAGTACCTAACATTGGTATCAAAGCCAGGTTCCCGACGCTGGGGATGGAACGACCTGGAAAGGGCTACCCTAACGAGACGACCAAAGGGTGCGCCGTCATGGGCATCGGGTCTTCTGAAGGGTGATGTGAGGTTATGATCCCATATCGGCTACACCAGAAATGGTGTAGTGGTACTTAAGTCCTTAGGGTCCTCCCACCTATTGGACTAGTCTTTTGGGTTGGGCTCTTCCCTTGGGCTTGAGTACATAACAATCATGAAGTAGTAGGCCTTTCCTGATCAAATTCTCATCGGCATCATCCCTTTATGCCGTACCCATACGACCTCCGATCAAAACATTTAGAACTTTTGATTAACGAATTCAGGGAGATGAGTTAGATTGTGCTGTGGATGATGGTAGTGGAGATTTAAGGTCGACGCCTACAGTAGGAAAAGTGGATGGGGCAACTATGGGTTTGTGATTGATGTGGAAAAGAAAGGAGGGAGGGAGGGAGAGAGAGAGAGGGGGGAGGCTTACTAGTTGCAAAGAAAGATGAAGGTGATTAAGTTGGCGATGGCGAAAAAGAAGAAGGGGAAGAAGCAGCGATGAGAGGCATAGGATTGTAGTAGAGAATAAGACCATTTCGTGCTTTTTCTCTCATGTTGAAGAGCAAATGGGCCTACCAAACAGGTTGGGCATCAAGACAAAGATTGGCTAGCACAGAAAGGAATCCTTTATGGATCTCTTCCTCCTAATCCACTAAGTTCGGGGATCCGGACTATTGAAATGTGATCCAACTGCTAAAGTTATTATAACTTTTAAAGTGGGCCCCTCTTTGTAGCCGTTGGATCAAATTTCAACAGCCCGGATCCCCGAACTTGGTAGATTAGGAGGAAGGGATCTGGTGAGGATCATTTTCTGGCTAGCACAATAGCCCTTTAGTGATATTTTGGCTAGATGGACCCCACTGATTTTTAGTCTAAACTTTGGGTGGAGATGAGTTTTGTCCAAATTAGACCATATTTTAACCCATTGGCCCTTCAGCCTTCTCCATTGAAAGTGATCTTAAGTCACTTGATAAGGCTCTTGTTTAATCTTGTTGCTATTCTTCAAATCTCTATACACCATATGCCATGCCTTATTATGCACTCACCAGACCAATATCTCCACCACGATGATAATTCCAATTCAAATTGGTATTGTCTCCGCTTCAAAATTAAAGAATGTTACATCTCATTTATCTTTGCGTAAGAAAACATCATGATAACTTCCAATAGTTTCAAGCTAATTATCATGATTATCCAAAACACAATGTTAACTGTGAAAAGTGATTAAAATTATTTTAACAATTATTGAAACTAAATTCATGCACCGCCATGGATGGTAGAGAGGCAGAAATCCGTTTACCTACAAAATAGTAAATAACCATAAGTAGCCAAAGACCAAGAATTGGTGTTGGTCAAATGCACTTCTACGATCAAGTTAGTAAGCAATACTGTGAGACTCAAGTAGAAAAGCAAGGGAATAAGTGTACGATAATTGTGTTCCCAGAGATGAACCCTAGATGGGTGTATTTATACTAGTCGAGGATGAGACTTTTTAGGACAGAGAATCCATATTCAACAGGGAGAATCCTAGAGGATATCTAGAAAGTAGATATTACATCTCTTAAGAGTGTGATTACTTGCGGCGCTAAGATTGTAAGAACTCCAAGAATATAGAAAACTTGTTGATTTCTTGCTGGATTAGATTCCCGTGTCTTGCAGAACAAACATGGTTAATCTTAGTGAAGTCGTTAGACTTTGCCCACTGCTCTAGAATAGGATGATGATGGCATCGCCGCTCTATTTACTCAACTCTGCTGAGGGAGGTTGTTGAGTCCATGACTGGACTTCTAAGGTCTTCGTATTCCGATCCGCCTTACTTTGGCTCTGAAAAATCATGGTCTCATAATTACCCTAACTATGTATCTGAAAATGACTTATTTCCCTTAAGGATTGATAGTTATCCAAACACCATTGCCTTTCAAAGTAAGTCGGAATACATACCTATATTTTAATATATATATATATATATATATATATATATATATATATATAATGTATCTGTATATATGTGTAAGTATGATTACTATTTCTATGCTACGAAATATTTACATAAATATCCCTATGTACTTGTACTTCCCTATTTTAGTTTAATATCATTTTTACAAATATACATAATTACTAATAGAATACGAGGTAGTGCCAAAGTTTGGAAACATGTCTTTCTGCCTATTAGTATACTTGTGAGTTGATTTTGAATTAGGAGTAAGCTAGTTATTGTCATCTTTGTATCACATATTTATCTGAACAAATTGCTAGAAAGGGGAGCAAGAAGATTGTAAGCACATAAAGACATAGTAGTAAAGTTTTGTTGATCCAAGGGTCACGATGAGTTGATCTTGGATGAATGGATGATGCAAGGGTTTGGCTTGAAGAATCAGCATGTGTGGTGGTGCTTGATGATTCTTCATGGGTTTGGTGAAGAACGCGGGCAGTTTTCCGAGTTTTCTTATGTTTGAGCGTTTTGGCAGTTTGAGAAATTTAGAGCTTCAAAGCTCTAGCGTCTAGGTGTGAATGATTTCCTGAACTATTTCCTTTGTCTTTTAGCCTTGTATTTAAAGGCTTTCCAAGCCTTGGATACGGTGAACTTAGGCTTGATTGTGAGATTATTTGATGGAAGAACCAAGGCTTGATTTGTGGCTTGGTTCATGATTTGCCTCCATCAATCAATATTTAATTTAATCAAATAAAAATCAAATAAATCAAACTTCCCAATTTGGCCTTTTCATTTGATTTAAATTTAAATTAATTAATTTTGTTTGTACCATACTTGACCAATCCCGAAACTACTGAGCACCCGTCAACGTTATACCGTCAAGGACCCAAAAGAGTTTCCCTCCAACTAGGAGGCCAATCACAGCGCGACACGTGTCGACATCAGAAGCCAATCATAGTGCGACACATGTCAACATCAGAAGCCAATCATAGTGCGACACATGTCAACATCAGAAGCCAATCACAACACGACACGTGTCAATGTCAGAATGAAACTAGAAACTCTCTTCTATAAATAAAGATCATTCTCTCACAATATTTCCTAATGTCATTTGTATTAAATCATTCACTAGTACTCACTAAACGAGAGCTTGAACCTATGTACTTGTGTAAACCCTTCATAATTAATGAGAACTCTTCTACTCCGTGGACGTAGCCAATCTGGGTGAACCACGTACATCTTGTGTTTACTTCCCTGTCCCTATCTATTTACTTACTTATCCATACTAGTGACCGGAGCAATCTAGTGAAGGTCACAAACTTAACACTTTCTGTTGTACCAAAGTCCTCGCTGATTTTGTGCATCAACATTTGGCGCCGTCTGTGGGAACAACACTTATTCCCACTCTCTTCAGCTTTGTCAAGCTGGTTTCCACCATTCGTACACTCTCTTTTGACCAGGCATCCCTCTCCAACATGGGGAGCGAAGGAAGCCACAACAAACAAAATGACACCCCTCTTGCACTTAATGCGAAGCAACGAAAGAATGAAGGAAAGAGGGTTGCTCTTCAAGCTAAAGTCGATGAGCTAGAAGCTCAAAACAATAAAATAGCAATGAAGAATGAGGTCCTCCAGAAGTAGTATGAGAAGCTCTTTGAGACGTTCCACGAAACTATGCGTACTCAAACACGTGAGCTTATTGCCCCTGTGGATATCAACCATCATCTGGGTGCCCCCCAACATGGAGGGTCACCTTCTTTCGACACGGGTATCCCTGATGAGAAGCGAGCTAATCATCAAAACATTGATCAACATGAGACTTTTCTCAACCCAGCTGCTTCGACACGAAGCAAGAGAAATGGAGGAAGACACCTCATTGCAGAAAGGTTGGAAGGATCGAAAGCCGTTTATCGTGACTGCTGAGACTTCTTAAAACAACGTCGAGATAATCCTTTCCACATATGCTCGAAGATCAATGACCCAAAGGTTTCTGAAAGACTCGGTCCCCTCCCACGACCCAGGCCAGCTGCCAATCTAGGGAAGGAACGACATGTACTAGAGGAACATGAAGGTACAGGGGACTCTGAGGTATTTCGACAGACTCGCCCTAGAAGTCAGTACGACGAGTCCAAGGAAAAATCACACGCCCTTGCTCAAACTTTCCTACTTCAAAGAGGCGATGGAGACTTACGAAAGAAAATCTTAGTGGTACATGACTCCACTCAAGACCCCCTTGTCCTACAACTCCTTGATGAAGTAAACAAGTTGAAGGCCGAACGTCAGGCCGAGATACCTGACTAGAACTAACCCAGGCCTGGCCCTCTTACAAGGAGGATCCTTGACACCCCATTCAAGCGAAGACAAAACAAAAGCTTGGTTTACAACTCTATACTGGAAGGGAGGACCCAATTGAACACCTTAACCTCTTTGAGTCCACCATGGCATATCGGATGCATATCGACGAAAAGCGATGTCTTCTCTTCCCCTCCACCCTCTCTGGCGGAGCTCTAAACTGGTATTGCTGTCTTTCACCTGAGACAGTAAACTCATTTGACGAACTGAGGAAACTGTTTGTCTCTCAACACATCTTCCAGGCCGATTGCTTGCATTCTGCAGATGATTTGTACACTATTCGCCAGAAGCTGGACGAGTCATTACGAGAGTATGCTAGTCGTTTCAGCCATGAGTATTCTTGCTGCGCTGAGGTAGATGACAAGACCGCCCTCAAGGCGTTCACAGCAGGCCTACGTGATTGTTTCTTCATGTACATGATCAATGCCAACACTTGGAAGACTTACTCTGAGGTGATGGCACAGGCTTACAACCATGCCTCCACCGAGGCAAAGACATATTAAGGGAAACCCTCCACAACCACCCTTTATCAGCAAGTAGGGAGTGGAAGCTAGATCCAACCAAATAAGAAGACCTCGACCTTTCAAACGGCAGCGGTGCCTCCCCCTGCCTTACTTAATACTTTGCCAAGTCAACAGACATATCAATCTCAGGGCAAAAAGAAAGATTTCCATCCTTACCAGTCTCATTTTAGTAAAAGAAGTAAGGGACACTGCCACGATAACCAAGGGTATCGCCATGATAATCCCTGACCCCAGGCAATCAACACAATCGGTCAAGCACGTGTTAGGACAGCCCTTACCTCGAGGTATGAGGCAGACACACCTTTGAACGCCACATGAGTGGCCATTTACCCAGCATAGCACACTTGATACCGAAGCCAAAACCGAGGCAATTGGATTACAATCCCACGAAGAACACGGGCACATTTTGCTGCTACCACGAGCATAACGGCCATGACGGCGAGAAGTGTATCTCCTTTCGTGATCATATTGAAGCTTTGGCATGTGAAGGAAAAATTGATCAATTCCTCCTTCACCCGCCAAGGGGTAACCGTAACCAACGCCAGGTAAATGTGATATATTCCATAAGTGGTGGCACACCCATATCTAAATCTTCCAACAGGGCCATGAAAAATAGTGAACGAGCTTTAAGGTTTGGCCACCAAGTGTTTCACGTGGAAGACATCAGGGGAGGTAAGTATCAAAAGCCTAATTGGGATCCAATATGTTTCTACCTTAAGGAAGAAAGAGGTATCATCTACCCTCACAACGACCCACTGATTGTGAAAGCTCATATAGCCAACTTTGAAGTACGACAAATCCTGGTAGACACGGGGGCTTTGGTCAATATCATGTTTGTTGAAGCTTTCAGGGTACTTAATGTAGCTGAACACTTGCTCGATCGCTCGATTTCCCCTCTGATAAGCTTCTCTGGTGATATCGTGCAACCTTTGGGAAGCATACACTTACCTTTCACCATTGGTACAAGCCCTTACACAGCTACCATTACCATTAACTTCCTGGTGGTTGATTGCCCAACGACATACAATGTCATCTTCGGACGCACATGCATCAATGATCTCAAGGCCATGGTATCCACACATATGTTATTGATGAAATTTCCAACCCCTTAGGGCAATGGTTACATCAGAGGAAATCAATTTAGTGCATGATCATGTTACAACACTTCGGTCAAGTAACAGCACCTGCATGTGCCCAAGGAAACCCTTTTTATACATGACCAAGTCATAAAGACCAGCCCAGACGAAGCCAACTTGGATCTTCACGATGGCAACAGTCAACCCGACGATCTTCGAGATGCCTCTTTCACCTAACAAGCATAACCCGCTGAAGAGTTGGAGAAGGTTTCCATTTCAAAAGATTATCCGAATCGCATGGTGAAGATTGGTACCACCTTGTCACCACCCATTCGGTTGGCATTGATTTCTTTTTTGCAAAAGAATACTGAGGTCTTTGCCTGGTCATACGAGGACATGCCAGATATCTCTCCCGATATAATCTGTCATCGCTTAAGTATTGACCCCAAGACCAAGCCAGTGAGACAGAAGCGAATATCTTATGACGCTGAACGGTACGAGGCAATGAAGGCAGAAGTTGAAAAACTCAAAGGCATAGGCTTCGTCCGTGAAGTCAATTATCCAACGTGGGTAGCAAATGTTGTCCTTGTTAAGAAGAATCCAACCAAGGAAAGTCTCCTGCTCCAAAAGGTCTTGTGGAGAATGTGTGTTGATTACACCGACCTAAACAAAGGGTGCCCGAAGGATAACTTTCCTCTTCCTCTCATAGACAGACTTATAGACTCTACGGCATGGTGTGAACTCTTGAGCTTCATGGATGCTTACTCAGGATACAACCAAATCCTCATGAACCCTCCGGACCAAGAACACACAACCTTCACTACTGACAGGGGACTATATTGCTATAAAGTCATGCCCTTTGGCCTAAAGAATGCAGGAGCGACTTATCAGAGACTGGTCAATTCAATGTTCGCCGAACAGATTGGGAAGAGCATGGAAGTTTACGTTGATGATATGCTAGTCAAGAGTAAACATGCTGACGAACACATCACCAACCTATCTGAAACTTTCACCATTCTGAAGAGGTATCGAATGAGGTTGAACCCCAACAAATGTGCCTTCGGCGTAGGCTCTGGCAAATTCTTAGGCTTCATGATAAGCCAACGAGGCATTGAGGCTATTCCCGAGAAGATCAAAGCAATCCTCGACATGAAGGAACCGGTAACTTCAAAAGACATCCAGAGCCTTACTAGCAAGGTGGCAGCCTTAACTAGGTTCATCTCTAAGGCCACAGATAAATGTGCTCCTTTCTTCAAAGCACTTAAGGGAAGTAAGAAGTACATTACATGGACTGATGAATGTGTTAAGGCATTCAAGAACCTTAAAGACTACATGAGTAAAGCCTCTTTTCTCTCCAAACCTGAGGTTGGTAACACTCTCATTATCTATCTGTCGGTATCGGCTTCAGCAGTAAGTTCCGTATTCATTCGAAATGATGGTAATGTCGAACGACCTGTCTACTAAGCTAGCAAGGCCTTACAAGATGCGGAGATACGATACTCTAACATTGAGAAATTGGCTCTAGCATTGGTCATGTCTGCTCGAAAACTTTGCCATTACTTCCAAGCACACTCCATCATCGTGCTTACCAATCATCATCTTCGACAGATACTCCAAAGTCCTGACACTTCCGGGCGAATGATCAAATGAGCTATAGCATTGGGTGAGTTTGACATTTCCTACCAACTAAAGCCAACTGAGAAGGGCCAAGCAGTGGCAGACTTCATCGCCGACTTCACATATCCTATTGACATTGTTTCTACGCCTAAAGAAGTGGTTTCATTACCCTCGGAAGCTCAGAAAATAGAACCAACAACCTTAACATGGAGTCTATATGTTGATGGCTCGTCCAACAAATAGGGTTGTTGAGCAGGACTAGTCCTTACGACCCATGACAAAATGGCGATGGAGTATGCATTTCGTTTCAAATTCAAGGCGTCGAACAATGAGGCCGATATGAAGCCCTCCTAGCAGGCTTACGTTTGGCCAAACACCTTGGGGTTAAACAAATTAATATCTTCAGTGACTCCCAATTGGTGGTTAACCAGGTCACCAACAACTTTGACGTTAAGGATAGCTCAATGGCAGCATATCTGGCACAAACACAATTGTTGCTCAAGCACTTCCACTACCAGATCACCTAAATTCCTCAAACGGCAAATAGTCATGCAGATGCTTTGGTTGTAGGCCAGAATTTCTACACCAAGTTCTTTGGTCATACCGCACTTCGTATCGGACATCAACAGGAGAAACCCCATTCTCAATTGCCTTTGGTACAGAGGCAGTTGTCCCAGTTGAGCTTGAGCAATCAACGTTTCGAGTCCAGAACTATATGCAAAGCGAAAATGACAAATAACTTACCCTTAACTTAGATCTAGTCGAGGAACACAGAAACCAGCTCATCTCCAACTACAATGACTCAAGGGTCAAATCTCGTTTTTTCAAAGTGGGGGACTGGGTATTGAAGAAAAGATTACTCTGCAACAGAGTCCCGAGTGAAGGAACACTTAGTCCAAACTGGGATGGACCGTTTGAAGTTGTTGGCATCAGTCGCCCTGGCTCCTACAAGCTTAGAAGCTCCGATGGCAAGACCCTTGGCCATCCATGGAACACTGATCACTTGAAGTACTATTACAAGTAAACTCACATTGTACAAGTGTTAAGCTTCAGTCGTTCGGCATCCTATGTAACGAAGACTATTTAGCATGAATTCAATAAAGAGGTGATTTAGACAACTCGATCCTAATCCTCTTACATTCCTAACAATGAAACATTCGGGTTCAAAGCTTCAACATGAATGCTTCCAACATAAAACAAAGTCTAAGTATATGTCAGCAAGACTATACAAATAAACGAACAGCTTCACAGTATATTCATTCAATCATACATTCCAACACATTCATACATAAGTCAACTGTGCTTTGAAAGGGTTCAACATATTTTGTGTCATTCGACACTTGCTACAATATGCCTAGACACATTGCCCTTACAACCAGGTGATGAAATGTACAATCCGTACTCTCCTTCATGCCACCAACCAGGTGATGAAATGTACAACCCGTACTCTCATTCATGCCACCAACCAGGTGATGAAATGTACAACCTGTACTCTAATATCATTTGGCAACTTGCCACTCATGCCACCAACCAGGTGAAGAAGGAACTCATCTTTATGCCACCAACCAGGTGATAAAATGTACAACACGTACTCTCCTTCATGCCACCAACCAGGTGATGAAATGTACAACCTGTACTCTAATATCATTTGGCAACTTGCCATTCATGCCACCAACCAGGTTATGAAATGTACAACTCGTACTCTCCTTCATGCCACCAACCAGGTGATGAAATGTACAACTCGTACTTTAATATCATTTGGTAACTTGCCACTCATGCCACCAAGCAGGTGAAGAAGGAACTCATCTTCATGCCACCAACCACGTGATGAAATGTACAACCCGTACTCTAATATCATTTGGCAATTTGCCATTCATGCCACCAACCAGGGGAAGAAAAAACTCATCCTCGTGCCACCAACTAGGTGATGAAAGGTGATGAAGGAACTCACCTTTGTACCACCAACCAAGTGATGAAAGCAACACACCATTCATTCCACCTATCAGAAGACGAGTGGTACAACTTGTACATGTAAACTCCTAGCATTCATAAATAATAAAAAACCCTCAAGCTTGACAACTCAACTAGGGGAGCACTTATGCCCAACAAGAGTTACAGTCACCAACAAAGTCTTATTGCAAGACAACAACAACTTCAATGCATGGCATACGAAGATCCAGCTATTCAGCCCTCTTGCATTTACTTCAGACATTTCCCTTCTGTAACAATGCAAACACTACAACTCGTAGAAAGCTTCACACACTCTTGATCAAGACAGTGTGAAGCAAAACCAATTTATGGTGCCAACAAGAGCTTCATCAAAGGAGTTCAACCATAATTCTCAAAAGCTTCACACATTTTTTATGAAGACAGTGTGAAACAAAACCAATTTATGATGCCAACAAGAGCTTCATCAATGGAGGGCAACCACAATTTTCAAAAGCTCAACAAGAGCTTCATCAATGGAGGGCAACCACAATTTTCAAAAGCTTCACACACTCTTGATCAAGACAGTGTGAAGCAAAACCAATTTATGGTGCCAACAAGAGCTTCATCAAAGGAATTCAACCACAATTCTCAAAAGCTTCACACACTCTTAATCAAGACAGTGTGAAGCAAAACCAATTTATGGTGCCAACAAGAGCTTCATCAATAGAGGGCAACCAAAATTCTCAAAAGCTTTACACACTCTTGATCAAGACAGTGTGAAGCAAAACCAATTTATGGTGCCAACAAGAGCTTCATCAATGGAGGGCAACCACAATTCTCAAAAGCTTCACACACTCTTGATCAAGACAGTATGAAGCAAAACCAATTTATGGTGCCAACAAGAGCTTCATCAAAAGAGTTCAACCACAATTCTCAAAAGCTTCACACACTCTTGATCAAGACAGTGTGAAACAAAACCAATTTATGGTGCCAACAAGAGCTTCATCAATGGAGGACAACCACAATTCTCAAAAGCTTCACACACTCTTGATCAAGACAGTGTGAAGCAAAACCAATTTATGGTGCCAACAAAAGCTTCATCAATTAAGGGCAACTACAATTCTCAGACCTTCGAAGCAAATTCAATTTATATGGTTCATCCAAACCTTCAACTACTACAAGGTGTGGCTTGCATCACAATCTCTTGCTCAATAATGTGGAAGCAAAATTTGTATATGTTGTCTCTCCCACATTTTCAAATTTCTAGTTTCCCCAAAAAAAAAAAAAAGGAAATTCAACAAAGCTTCATCAATGGAAAACAACTACAAATTCTCAAAAGCTTCACACTATCTTGATCAAGATAGTGTGAAGCAAAATCAATTCATGGTACCCAACAAAAGCTTCAACTCCAAAGCTTCACCTATAAAGCTTCAACTCCAAAGCTTCACCTACAAAGCTTCAACACAAAAGCTTCACCAACAAAAGCTTCATCAATGGAGGACAACTACAAATTCTCAAAAGCTTCACACTATCTTGATCAAGATAGTGTGAAGCAAAATCAATTCATGGTACCCAACAAAAGCTTCAACTTCAAAGCTTCACCTACAAAAGCTTCAACACAAAAGCTTCACCCACAAAAGCTTCAACACAAAAGCTTCACCCACAAAAGCTTTAACACAAAAGCTTCAACTCCAAAGCTTCACCTACAAAAGCTTGACCCACAAAAGCTTGACCTACAAAAGTTTCACCCACAAAAGCTTGACCCACAAAAGCTTCACCTACAAAAGCTTGACCCACAAAAGCTTCACCTACAAAAGCTTGACCCACAAAAGCTTCACCTACAAAAGCTTCACCCACAAAAGTTTCATCTACAAAAGCTTCACCCACAAAAGCTTGACCTACAAAAGCTTCACCCACAAAAGCTTCACCCACAAAAGCTTGACACACAAAAGCTTGACCCATAAAAGCTTGACCTACAAAAGCTTGACCCACAAAAGCTTGATCCACAAAAGCTTGACCCACAAAAGCTTCACCTACAAAAGCTTGACCCACAAAAGCTTGACCTGCAAAAGCTTCACCCACAAAAGCTTCACCTACAAGAGCTTCACCTACAAAGCTTCAACACAAAAGCTTCACCTACAAAAGCTTCACACTATCTTGATCAAGATAGTGTGAAGCAAAATCAATTCATAGTGTCGAACAAAGCTTCAACCTCAAAGCTTCACCTACAAAGCTTCAACACCAAAGCTTCACCTACAAAGCTTTAATATATATATATATATATTTTTTTTTTTTTTTCTGAAATTAGAAAATTCAAAAATTCGAAAATTCAAAAATTTGAAAATTTGAAAAGAAAACAAAAATTGCCTAGGCCTCATCTTCTTTGGGCCTAACAACTTTCATAACAAATATATATGAAGAAAGAGTTTTGGGCTACCACTTAGAAAGGAAATGCCTCATTTGTCAACTCATTCGACCGAAAACTTAGGGGACTCCTACCATATGCTACTGCACCTTGATACTCGGAAGTCTCACGACCACTCAATGACTTGGATTTTTCAAGTCTCCAAACGAGAAGTTTTCCTCACTCGAGAAATTAAGGGAGCACTACCTCAACCTACATGCTTCACTCACAAAGCTTCAACATACAAGCTTCAACAAAAGGAAAAATTCAAAGAACTTAGTAAAGAATGCCTTGGTGTATTTAACACAATACGTTGAAATGAAACAAAACTTGTTTATTGATATCTCCGATAAGTTACAAATATGTACATATACATGAATGAAAATAAACAAACAAGAGGAAGCCTTCACAAAGGTTGCTCAGGAGAAGTCTCAGCAGTCGGTAGAGCCCTAGAAAGATGAAGCACCAGAGGGTGATTATTCGGAGCCTCAGTACTAGGCAGAACCCCAGAAGGAGGAGGCACCGAAGGTTGATCATTTGGAGCTTCATTACGTGGTACAACCCCAGAAGACGAAGGCAATAAATGCCTTTGGAACAAACTCACAAACCTTTGATGATCAAGTAAAATCTGACCATCAAATTCCTGTTGCTGGTCGAGCTTCATCTTCATGTTTGTAGCATAGTCATGTGCGAGCCTGGGCAACTGTTTATTCTCATGCTTGAGCCATCTGATCTCCTGTTTGAGACTTATCACTTCAACCACCAATGATTCAACTTGGCGAGTTCAAGCAAATAGGCGTTGGGCCATATTAGACACAGAACCTGCACACTGAACACTGAGAGCCAGAGAATCCTTAACAGCCAACTCATCAGACCGTTTGGAAAGTAGTCTGTTATCTTTGGGAGTGAGAAGGTTCCTGGCCACCACCGCAGCGGTCATATCATTTTTCATCATAAAGTCCCCAACGGTAAGAGGACCAGTAGGGGATAAGAATGATGGGTGCCATATGTTGTCTTGAGAAGGCATGGCTACCTCTTTACCGAAGTTCAAGTCAAAATGACGGTCGGATGGGCCAGACATTCTTAGAAATGATGAAGGAGAAATGAGGTGCAATAAATCTCTGAAGTAAGGGGAAAATTCCTACAAGCAATAACTCTCATAATGAACTCCTTGCACACAATTGGTGCCCTTATAAAAGAAAGGGCAACAGGGTCGTTGGTTTAAAAATCGAAGAGGCACCACTCTCTGGATTTTGAAGAGGCACCACTCTCCGGATTTCGAAGAGGCACCACTTTCCACATGCAACATCAGCTCCTCGGGTACCACAGATAACTTTGCCAAAGATCTCTGACAAAGTTTAGACACATAAATTTTGAAGGTCCAGCTACCTTACTATTACCCACAAGGGTAAAGGAATAGCACCACAGCTTGATAACTAGAAAGTCCCAATGTGTGTTAACCTCCGTGCTTCGTGGCAAGGCAGACTGGCAAAAATGCCCAACCTTTACTCACATTCGAGAAAACACTCCCAACAAGATTGCTTGCTCAAAAATCGAAGAGGAACCACTCTTCGAATCTCGAGAGCCAGACTCCCAACAGGATTACTTTCTCAAAAATCAAAGAGGCACCGCTCTCCAAATCTCAAGAGCCAAACTCCCAATAGGATTGCTTTCTCAAAAATCGAAAATGCACCGTTATTTGAATCTCGAGAGCCAGATCCCCAACAGGATTGCTTGTCCGAAAATCGAAGAGGCACCGCTCTCCGAACTTCGAGAGCCAGATTTCCTTGGATAAAGCTTGTCTGCAATCTTCACACGTAACATCAGCTTTCCAGATACCACAGACCACTTTTTCAAAGCACTCTGACAAAGTTAAAACATGTGAAGCTTGCAGCTCCTACTACATTGCTATGACCAAGAAGGGTAAAGGAATAGCATTATTACTTGCTCAAAAATCGAAAACGCACCGTCTTCCGAATCTAGAGAGCCAGACTCCCAACATGATTACTTTCTAAAAAATCAAAGAGGCACCGCTCTCCGAATCTCAAGAGCCAAACTCCCAACAAGATTGCTTTCTCAAAAATCGAAGAGGCACCGCTCTCCGAATCTCGAGATCCAGATCCTCGACAGGATTGCTTGTTCGAAAACCAAAGAGGCATTGCTCTCCGAACTTCAAAAGCCAAATTTCCTTGGATAAAGCTTGTCTGCAATCTTCACACGCAACATCAGCTTTCTAGATACCACATACCACTTTTTCAAAGTGCTCTGACAAAGTTAAAACACGTGAAGCTTGCAGCTCCCACTACATTGCTACGACCAAGAAGGGTAAAGGAAGAGCATTACTATTTCTTGTTAGGGAGACTCCTATATATGTCGACCTCCATCCTCCACGGACAGGCAGACCTGCAAAAATGCTTAACCCTTCCTCATATATGAGAGGGCACTCTCAACGATACCTTTCAAAATACTCAGCTTTCTTCCCCTCAATAACACCTATGCAAACCAGCCACACCAGAGCAAGAGTATCTCATATCATCAGGGTCAAAAGCAAGAGTATCCTAAATCATGCTTTTTCCCTGTCTTTTCGTTTACCCTTGTTCTTACCTGTAAGACAAGGAGAAAGAGAGCAATCAGTTAGCACTTGGAATCAAGCTTCCAATCAGGAACTGACTGCCTGGAACCCCTTGCCTGATTACTTACCTGGCATTGCTCTCGAGTACTCATCTTCAACATCTTATGCTTCCAGAAAAGATACCACATTTACCTGAGGAACAGATAGGGCAAGTGAGATGGATACAAGGAAGCATGTGGAGACAAGCGCAACAATATCCCATATCATCAAGGTCGAATGCACTCTTGATTTGATGGACTTGTTTTGACCCTCAAATTCTTAAGTCGACCTTATACTCTGGAGGAAACCAGAAAACCTTTCAACCCAGTTCAAGAATAAGCCTGTGGAAAGTTACTTCTTCAAAAGCAAAAGTATCTCATATCATCTCTTCTCCATTTGCTTCTCCTTATCCTTGTTGTTGTTTACGACACAAGGAGAAGGAGAATAATCAACCAAAAGCCGAAGTCGAACCTCCGATCCAGGTTGCTTGCTTGGAAGTCTGATTGCTTACCTTGTCTATTACCTCTTTCGGCAAATCTCCTAGCTCGGCGACTTGGGGGACTTCTACTATAGGGTTTTGTATCGCACTTGACCAAGCCTAAAACTACAAGTAAGCTTCAAGTGAAATTGATACATTACCTTGTGCATCTTCATCGGTTAAAGATACCACCACTGGATGGAGGAAAAGTACTTCCAGAGAAGATGCCACATCTACGTATGAGACACATAAGGCAAGTGAAAATGATACCACACTTCGGTACTTAGAAGTTTCGTGATTACTCAATGGCTTGGATCTTGCAAGTCCCCAACCGAGGAACTTCCCTCACTCGAGAACTTAGGGGAGCACTGCTTGTACCATACTTGACCAATCCTGAAACTACTGAGCACCCGTCAACGTTATACCATCAAGAATCCAGAAGAGTTTCCCTCCAACCAGGAGGCCAATTATAGCGCGATACGTGTCAACATCAGAAGCCAATCACAACAATGTTAGAATGAAACTAGAAACTCTCTTCTATAAATAAAGATCATTCTCTCACAATATTTCCTAATGTCATTTGTACTAAATCATTCACTAGTACTCACTAAAGGAAAGCTTGAACCTATGTACTTGTGTAAACCCTTCACAATTAATGAGAACTCCTCTACTCAGTGGACGTAACCAATCTGGGTGAACTACGTATATCTTGTGTTTGCTTCCCTGTCCCTATCAATTTACTTACTTATCCACACTAGTGACCAGAGCAATCTAGCGAAGGTCACAAACTTAACATTTTCTGTTGTACCAAAGTCCTCGCTGATTTTGTGCATCAACAAATTTAATTTAAATTAAAATCAAACAATTCCTTTTCGCCAAGTGTTGACATGTGTCCTCTTAATGACTCATCCAGTTTTGATAAGCCACATGCCATGTGTACGATTTGTGAGACACATGGTACATGCCACGTAAGTCCTCACATATTGAAATTTAATGCACAGGTGAACATTTATTTTCACCGAAATTTGCATGTTCTACAAAACAGTTAAAAAAAAAATCAAATTGTAAAAGCATTAGGGCTCCGCCTTTACCTTAACAATCCTATGCAGTTTTACCAATTACTTATGGATTACACATGCAACTTTGAAGGTTAGGTTTTCCTAAAGTATGATCTACTTGGACCTCTAACATATATCAAACATGCAACCTGTCAAGTCGTTTGGATCGAATGTGGCATGAAAGACCCATTAAGCTTTATGAAAACTCTTTGAAAATCTATGCAACCCTCAAGACGTGGTATTCATTCTAAGTGAGATTACAATTATTAACTACAAGAAGCCGTAGCCATTTCAGGGAAACTTGCAACCATAAGAATCACTCAATTTGTCGTGCTCTTGATACGGTTAAGTGATCTTCTCTGCAGCTGCTGGCACAGAATTAATCGATACTTATTCCCTAGATACCATCATTGCTTCTTCACTGGAAAAGAAGTTCACGACCTGTAGGCCTTTTGCCTCCACGTGGCATTGCTCTGTCAAGCTTTCACCCATGGCAAAAAATTCCCCATTGCTGCCTCCCATAAGAGTCTGGGCCATGTCTCAATCCCAGTGTGGCTAATCATTCTCTTATACCAGCAACTGATCATTACCTTGGTAAGCTATTACCTCATAAACTATCTAATTAGATACAAGCCCCCCCATGCGCACGTGGGTGGATTCCTCTTTTTACTCCTTAGCATACGGGGTATTAGCAGCCGTTCCAGCTATTGTTCCCCTCCCAAGGGCAGGTTCTTATGCGTTACTCACCCGTCCATCAAATCATCCAATGTAAAGACGGTTTTCAATGTTGGTTATCTAGTTAAAATCTTGATTTATGTAATCATTAATCATCAGGGACTCCCAAGCACACAAATTCTCTATAAATAGATAAAGAGACGTTTGATCACTTTTTGCTCAAGAGAAATTCACATGTCCAACATTAAAAATATAAATCAAAGTATCAAAATTTTATCAAAATAAATACCAAAACATACTAAGAGTAAAATATATAATATAAAATCAACTTATCAATGAATATACAGTAGGTGTGCAAAAGAGTGTATGCAGTAATAAGTTACATATAGTGTGTTTTCGAGAATTCGTGTTCCCATCACTATGTCAAAGTAAATTTAGGTCATACATTTAAGAAACACTTATTTAACTGAGATGTCTAGTAACTAAACAAATAGTACTTTTATGAGAAACCATACCGTAATTAGATGATTCTTATTACTATTTGTTGTCATCCAAAGCACTCCCTCAAACTCCCCTATACAAGTGAACTTTACCATTATCTAAACCCTAACTAAACAAATAGTACTTCTATGAGAAACCATACCGTAATTAGATGATTCTTATTACTATTTGTCGTCATCCAAAACACTCCCTCAAACTCCCCTATACAAGTGAACTTTACCATTATCTATGAGACCCAAACTACATAGGCACAACGAAGACAACAAAGATATCGTGTCCGTTGGGATTTCTAAAATAAAAACACAATCATGGATATGGAATTGATCTTTTGTAATGCCAATCTTGAGCGAGAGAGCGTAGGGTATGATTAGGGATTAAAATCTTATTCTCAAACTTCAAATTTGTCATCGGCGATGTATCATGCCCCAGTCGCAACCATTTTCCTATGGCTTCTTGCTCGTACGAAAATCCATTAGCCGCTATATGTGGATCCTTCATTACTTCCTGTATCCAAAATAAACATATTTGTGTCATTGTTTACTCTAGTGAACACCAACAAAAGTGGTCTCTAAATATAGGGGTTGCAAACTCTTGTAAAATAAAGTAGGTTGGCAGACTTGAACATATCAAAGTTTACTATAACGATATGCTTCCACGAATCTCTCTCTATGGAATTGAGATTAGCATAGAATGAATATTGCTCGAATAAGAAAAAAAAAGTATGTTCATGCATTGAGAGGGCCAAGACACCCAAATACTAAACTAAAATTTTAGCATGCTCATATAAGTGGGTAAAGTGCATGTCTTTCTTTAATATATTCTAGTGAATAAAATATTGGGTTTTCTATATATGAGTCTTGAGTTTGAAATTCTCTTCTTCCTACCTAATAGTTTTGAATCCTTCTTTGATTTAAAAAAAAAAGAAAAAAAATATAATAGTTTTGAACTCTTCCCCCTTAAATAGTTTTAAAAAAAAAAAGTTGCAAAGCGAGAATGCTAGCTAGTGATGCTACATTTACCACGCATTTGTATCATCTCTCTAATAGATGTAGGACCCGCAAATAGATGTGGGTCATATCTCTATTAGAGAGATGGTACAAATAATGATACAAATATGTGGTAAAAATAATATTTTTTAATGCTAAAAGTTTTAATATATTAGTTTAACTTTCTGTTAAGTTGTCTCTTTTTTACTAAATTCAGCCTGTAACTGATGATACAAATATGTGGTAAAAATAATATTTTTTTAATGCTAAAAGTTTTAATATATTAGTTTAACTTTCCGTTAAGTTGTCTCTCTTTTACTAAATTCAGCCTATAACTATTCATCCAATTAATTTAACTCGTGGGCAATGTGGGGGATAGCTAGTCTGTTAGGGATTGATTTTCGAGAATTTCAGCTAAAATAGTTAAGAAATTTAGGTCATCTCACCCACAAGGCTAAGCATAGCCTCATCTAGAATTATATTCCTGCAAAATATTATTTTTAAATAAACAGTAACAGATCATACTCATATATCATCTTCAACCGAAATAGACTAAACATAGTCCTCTCAATAATTTATTAGTTTTAAGTTTATACTTTAAATTTATTTGTTCATTTAACTATATTACCGTTGGATATTTTCGAATTTAACCATTGAATTTGAATCAATTATTTCAAATAAGAAGCTCGGGCCAAAAAAGGGCTAAGAGGGGGTACATTTGGAGCTATGCTGATGGAAGCAATATTTTATCATTTTTATGCTGAAGTAGCCAAACGGGCTGGAATAACCAACGTGTTAGAGATGTTCTTAGCTCAAGAGTATAGTTCGAAAGGACCCGTTTAAAATGCAGTTTATGATCAACAGGACACGAACACAAAAAAGATCGACACTTTTTAGGTCTACCAAAAATGGTGAGATATTAAACTCTAACCTGAAATATGGGGCATATGAAAACACTTGGGACATCATTGGTGACCTCTCCATGCACAATTCCCTTAATATTCAAGCCAGATCCTCCTCTTGCTACTAAAACATCAGCCCTTTTTCTGATTTCACCAAGCTCCTCCATTATTCTCCTTAAATCCCTATTGGGACCATTGGTAATGGTTAAACACCTTAACACCAAGCTCACAAGTTCCTCTGCCAAATCCAATGGCCACTGCCCAGCCTTCTTATCTAAAACTCGAACTAATCCTTCCTTGTCCATTAGCATATCCTCATCAACCCAGTTCCTTCCAGTTAGAAGATTGAGAGTCAAAATCCCAAAAGCCCTTATGTCCCATACAATGTGGCCTTCGTCGTTCAAGGATTGGTTGAGCCCTAAACCACTGACCTTGACCACGAGATTGCAGTCGAGGAGAATGTTGGATGGGCTGAGGTGACCATGAACAATGGGTTTCGGCCGAGCCATGTGGAGGTAGCATACTGCGGAGCAAATCTCCGCTGCAATGCGGATGTGGTCGTGCCACCAAAGGTCCCGGGCGAGGTTCTTTATTTCATGGGAGGAAACTAAGATGTCCCGTAAGCTACCATTGTGCATGTATTCGAAGACAGTAGAGTTTGGCTGGGAGCAGTAGCCCATCATAGCAAGCAGATGAGGATGTCTAATGTCGCTGATGAGCTTCACCTGCACATGAAAATTAACCCTTATCTTGAACCTATATAATACGTAACGACGTTAAGGCATACTTGGTCATGACCAATTAGAAATTGATAATCATAAAATTGCTAGGATATTTGACATTATAAAATGTTTGTATTTTCGAATTGTAAATATACTATCGATCATGAAGGATCTTGTTTGGATATGTAGTCGACATACACAATTTGGCAGTATAAGCATATATTTAAAAACATAAATCTGACAAGAAAACATTACTTTAGTAATTACTGCAACGTGTACATCCCATGAATATTTCTTTAGCAATTTATTATAGCAGTTACCTTAGCCTGAAAATCTTCTTGGGACAGTCCATAATACTAGTAAAAAAAACACTTTGCGCGACGCAGGTCCTTCGTCGCGCAAAGTCAAAAAAACGTCGCGCAAAAATTAGCGTAGTTGTGCGCGACGTAGATCCTACGTCGCGCAAAGTGCCTTTGCGCGACGCAATTATCTACGTCGCGCAAAACTACTTTGCGCGACGTATAACATGCGTCGCGCAAAGTACATGCGTTGCGCAAAGACACTTTGCACGACGCAAATCCTACGTCGTGCAAAGTATCTTTGCGCGACATATGTTACTCCTTCGTCGCGCAAACCACTTTTTTTTTTTTGGCAAAAATATTTTTTATTTAATTTTTAATAAATATTGTAAATTCTAAACAATAATTAATAAACAAAAAAAATTATTTAATTATAAAATATATGAAAATGTACATACAAGATGTCCGAACAAAAAAGATAAAACTCGGAACAAAAAAGAAAAAATTGTAACAAGTAGTCTTATATGTTTGATATATCAGACTACTGAGTATCGGCTGGGCGAAGTGGCTAGGAGGTCGAAGGTGGAGCAAGATTAGGTGCAAGTTGAGGCCGGACATCTGTAAGGCCCGTACAATAATACTCATCTGCTCGCCCTGGGCTGCAAGTTGAGCTTTTAGGGTTGTCACTTCCTCCTTCAAGGCATTGACCTCTCCTGTGGTCGATCTGGAAGAGGAGGCACCCGTCTCACGAACCCGTGCCTTCCCCATACACCGAACAATAAAAATATAACATTAGAAACTAGTCCTTTCTTGCATTTGAAACTAATCAATTAGTAGCCAAAGTAATATCATATCCTTTCTTGCATTTGTTCACACACACACACACACACATATATATATATATATATAAAGCAGTAGTGCAATGGTAGAAACAATACTAATTAACGATGTCAACTATACTTTAAACCAATAGGATTAGATGTTCCGTTTATGTGTATCTTAATTATTTTGGTCGCAAGTTAATATGTCGTATTTTTATTTGTCGTAAAATACATGTAAGAAAGCAATTCTAAGTAGATATATACTTGATGTTTATCCAAAAGCTATCTTCAAACACATTGACAATATTCTTAGTGCAGTTATTAAATTCTATTCCTGCAATCTAACTAAGAAAGCTTTAATTATCATCGCCTATCTGACATGGAAAAATCAATCATCAAACATAGACAGTCCTTATGCACCTAATTATACAGCATGGGAAGCATGACTTCATCAGTCAACAAACTTACACAGTCCTTATGCACAAATCAAAAGTGGCATCAAGAAAAACTATAACTACAAATGTGAGAACAATCATCGCGTTAGAAATCATTTATCAATCTTAGATAAGTGTCCATACAAGCAAAGTGTTGGCAACAAACCCCGTAGACATGTGTAAGAAAAAGATTAGAAGCACAAGTGTAAGAAAAGGAAAGCTGGATAAGTTACCTGCTTCCCATTCTCATCCATGATAATCATCCTCGACAACGATTGAACCTGCATTAAGAAATTTGACTCTCATACAAAGAGAAATAGGTTTACAACATTATGTGAAGCTTGTTTGATTTGAAAGAAGAAAGAAAAAAAAGCAATATTGATAAATGCTGTCATTACTTTTACCATGTCAAGGAACTCTATAGGACTGTCCTCATAATCCATCTCGTCCTCGGATAGGTCGAGCTCATGGTCAGGGCTACAAGATACATAGTACCTCCATTTGCCATTCTCAATTTCGCGACAATTAGGGCATTCCATGATACCCTTTACATTGAATGCAGAACCAATGCAATCTGAAGAAAAGTGAGAGTTCAGGACATCAAACAAAAAATAACAAACTGCCGTATGATATGGTAAGATGATGTAACCGTCAAACTTGTTTGTATATACTTCGAGATCGCATACGTCAAAAATCGCAAAAAACAAACATGCAAAGATGATGTAACGGGACAAAACTTTTCGACGGTTTAAACGAAAAATCACGATTTAACGGTACTTTTAACCCCGATTTTGATGATTTTTTACAGCTACACTCCTTGACCTTATATGAATACAATGAACTAATTTGATCTTCAATTTAATATATTTACACTAGTGGATACCACAAAATCTTATGTTATACTTAATGAAAGTATAAATAAACTTTAAATGTTAGGGAATCTATGGTTTTGATGAGATACGCATTTTACGAAACTAATTTCAATGATCCAACCGTCAAACATGTTTGTATATGCTTCGAGATCTCATACGCCAAAAATCGAAAAAAACAAACATTCAGAGACTAAGTACGGAACAAACATTTTCGACGGTTATAAACGAAAAATCACGATTTAACGGTTATTTTAACTCCGATTTTGATGATTTTTTACAGCTACACGCTTTAAATCTATATGAATACAATGAACTAATTCGATCGTCAATTTAAAACATTTACACAAGTGGATACCACAAAAGAAAAAGGCAATGAAAGAACCCCAAAAGAAAACAACAACAACAACAACAACAACAAAGCCTTTTCCCACTAAGTGGGGTCGGCTATATGAATCCTAGAACGCCATTGCGCTCGGTTTTGTGTCATGTCCTCCGTTAGATCCAAGTACTCTAAGTCTTTTCTTAGAGTCTCTTCCAAAGTTGTCCTAGGTCTTCCTCTACCCCTTCGGCCCTGAACCTCTGTCCCGTAGTCACATCTTCGAACCGGAGCGTCAGTCGGCCTTCTTTGCACATGTTCAAAATCACCGGAGCCGATTTTCTCTCATATTTCCTACAATTTCGGCTACTCCTACTTTACCTCGGATATCCTCATTCCCAATCTTATCCTTTCTCGTGTGCCCACACATCCCACGAAGCACCCTCATCTCTGCTACACCCATTTTGTGTACGTGTTGATGCTTCACCACCCAACATTCTGTGCCATACAACATCGCTAGCCTTATTGCCGTCCTATAAAATTTTCCCTTGAGCTTCAGTGGCCTACAACGGTCACACAACACGCCGGATGCACTCTTTCCATCCAGCTCGTATTCTATGGTTGAAATCTCCATCTAATTCTCCGTTCTCTTGCAAGATAGATCCTAGGTAGCGAAAACGATCGCTTTTTGTGATCTTCGCTAGATTGCTCCGGTCATTAGTGTGGATAAGTATATAAATGGATAGAGATAGGAAAGCAAACACAAGATGTACGTGGTTCACCCAGATTGGCTACGTCCACGGAATAGAAGAGTTCTCATTAATTGTGAAGGGTTTACACAAGTACATAGGTTCAAGCTCTCATTTAGTGAGTACAAGTGAATGATTTAGTACAAATGACATTAGGAAATATTGTGGGAGAATGATCTCGTAATCACGAAACTTCTAAGTATCGGAGTGTGGTGTCGTCTTGACTTGCCTTATCTGTCTCATAGGTAGATGTGGCATCTTCTCTGGAAGTACTCTTCCTCCATCCAGGGGTGGTATCTTTAACTGGTGGAGATGCACAAGGTAATGTATCAATTTCACTTGAAGCTTACTTGTAGTTTCAGGCTTGGTCAAGCGCGATACAAACCATGTAGTAGGAGTCCCCCAAGTCGCCGAGCTAGGGGGTCTGCTGAAAGAGGTGACAGACAAGGTAAGCAATCAGAGCTCCGACTGATTGTTCACCTTCTCCCCATCTTGCAGCAGCATGAAGGATAAAGAGAAGAAAAATGAGAAGAGATGATATGAGATACTTTTGCTTTTGAAGAAGTAACTTTCCACAAGCTTATTCTTGAACTGAGCTGGAGGGTTTTCTGGTTTCCTCCAGAGTATAAGGCCGACTGAAGAATTTGAGGGTCAAAACAAGTCCATCAAATCTAGAGTACGTTCCACCCTGCTGATATGGGATACTTTTGCTTTTGACAGAGTAATGAATGTATCGGCACGTGTGCTGTTACGCTTGTCTCCACATGCTTCCTTGTATCCTTCGCACTTGCCCTATCTGTTCCTCAAGCAGATGCGGAATCTTCCCTGGAAACATAAGATGTTGAAGATGAGTACTCGAGAGCAATGCCAGGTAAGTAATCAGGTAAGGGGTTCCAGGCAGTCAGTTCCTGGCTGGAAGCTTGATTCCAAGTGCTGATTGATTGCTCTCTTTCTCCTTGTCTTGCAGGTAAAAACAAGGCCAAAAGAAAAGACAGGGAAAAAGCATGATATGGGATACTCTTGCTTTTAACCCTGATGATATGAGATATTCTTGCTCTAGTATAGCTTGTTTGCAGAGGTATTATCGGGGGGAAAGAAAGCTGAATATTTCGAAAGGCTTCGTTGGGAGTGCCCTCTCAGATATGATGAAGGGTTGAGCATTTTTGCAGGTCTGCCTGTCCGTTGGGGATGAAGGTCGACATATATAGGAGTCTCCCTAACAACAAGTAGTAATGCTATTCCTTTACCCTGCTTGGTCATAGCACGGTAGTGGGAGCTGCCAGTTTCACATGTTTTAACTCTGTCAGAGCACTTTGAAAAAGTGGTCTGTGGTATCTGGCTCTCGAGATTCGGAGAACGATACCTCTTCGATTTTTGAGAAAGCAATCATGCTGGGGGTATGACTCTCGAGATTCGGAGAGCAGTGTCTCTTCGATTTTTTAGGAAGTAATCATGTTGGGAGTCTGGCTCTCGAGATTCGGAGGGCTGTGCCTCTTCGATTTTGGAGCAAGCAATCTTGTTGGGAGTGTTGTCTCGAATGTGAGTAAAGGTTGGGCATGTTTGCTAGTCTACCTTGCCACGAAGCACAAAGGTTGACACATAGGGACTTTCCAATTATCCAGTAATGGTACTGTTCCTTTACCCTCTCTTCGATTTTGAGAAAGTAGTCATGTTGGGAGTCTGGCTCTCGAGATTCGGAGGACGGTGCCTCTTCGATTTTGGAGCAAGCAATCTTATTGGGAGTGTTTTCTCGAATGTGAGTAAAGGTTGGGCATGTTTGCTAGTCTACCTTGCCACGAAGCACAGAGGTTGACACACAGAGACTTTCCAATTATCCAGCAGTGGTACTGTTCCTTTACAGTTGTGGGTAATAATATGGTAGCTAGACCTTCAAAATTTATGTGTCTAAACTTTTGTTAGTGCTGTTTCTTTACTATTCTTTTACCTTTCTTGGTCAGAGCGATGTAGTGGGAGCTGCAAGCTTCACGTGCTCAACTTTGGCAGAGAACTTTGGCAAAGTTATTTGTGGTACCCATGAGCTATTGTTGCGTGTGGGAAGTGGGTGATTGAACAGTAAGATTCATGTGCTTTCTACTTCACCAGAAGTCTTCGACAGAATGCCCATAATTTCTGCAAAGCTGAGTGTGCGTGTGACAGGTGCTGACAAGGCTAGAAAAGTAGGTGCCTCTTCGATTTCTGAGATCGGCCCTCGTGGTCTCTGAGCAGCCCAGCTTTTGAGAAAGCGAGCGCCTCTTCGATTGATTCGGAGAACGATGCCTCATCGATTTTTGAGAAAGCAATCATGCTGGGGGTCTGGCTCTCGAGATTCGGGGAGCAGTGTCTCTTCGATTTTTGAGAAAGTAATCATGTTGGGAGTCTGGCTCTCGAGATTCGGAGGGCGGTGCCTCTTCGATTTTGGAGCAAGCAATCTTGTTGGGAGTGTTTTCTCGAATGTGAGTAAAGGTTGGGCATGTTTGCTTGTCTACCTTGCCACGAAGCACAGAGGTTGACACACAGGGACTTTCCAATTATCCAGCAATGGTACTGTTCCTTTACCCTCTCTTCGATTTTTAAGAAAGTAGTCATGTTGGGAGTCTGGCTCTCGAGATTCGGAGGACGGTGCCTCTTCGATTTTGGAGCAAGCAATCTTATTGGGAGTGTTTTCTCGAATGTGAGTAAAGGTTGGGCATGTTTGCTAGTCTACCTTGCCACGAAGCACAGAGGTTGACACACAGGGACTTTCCAATTATCCAGCAGTGGTACTGTTCCTTTACCCTTGTGGGTAATAATATGGTAGCTAGACCTTCAAAATTTATGGGTCTAAACTTTGTTAGTGCTGTTTCTTTGCTATTCTTTTACCCTTCTTGGTCAGAGCGATGTAGTGGGAGCTGCAAGCTTCACGTGCTCAACTTTGGCAGAGAACTTTGGCAAAGTTATCTGTGGTACCCATGAGCTATTGTTGCGTGTGGGAAGTGGATGATTGAACAGTAAGATTCATGTGTTTTCTACTTCCCCAGAAGTCTTTGACAGAATGCCCATAATTTCCGCAAAACTGAGTGTGCGTGTGACAGGTGCTGACAAGGCTGGAAAAGGCTGGAAAAGTAGGTGCCTCTTCGATTTCTGAGATCGGCCCTCGTGGTCTCTGGGGAGCCCAGCTTTTAAGAAAGCGAGCGCCTCTTCGATTTTTGAGATCGGCCTTCGTGGTCTTTGAGCAGCCCAACTTTTGAGAAAGCAAACGCCTCTTCGATTTCTGAGATCAACCCTCGTGATCTCTAAGCAGCCCAGCTTTTGAGAAAGCAAACGCCTCTTCGATTCCTGAGCAGGCGCCTCTTCGATTTCTGAAGCTTCGTCGAGTGCAGATTTTTATAGTGGCTGGCATTAAGTTCCAAAGCACACTTGAATCTCCACCAGTAGAAGCTTCATTCTTGCACTTCTAAGATCTTGATTTGTCCGACCTCTTCTCTCTTCAACACCTTTGAAAATGTCTGGCCCCTCCGACCGTCGTTTTGACTTGAACCTTGTTGAAGAGGCAGCCCCGCCTTCTCCAGACAACATATGGCGCCCATCCTTCGTCTCCCCTACTGGTCCTCTTACCGTTAGGGATTCCGTGATGAAGAATGATATGACCGCTGCGGTGGTGGCCAGGAACCTTCTCACTCCCAAAGATAACAGACTACTTTCCAAACGGTCTGATGAGTTAGCTGTTAAGGATTCGCTGGCTCTCAGTGTTCAGTGTGCAGGTTCTGTGTCTAATATGGCCCAACGCCTATTTGCTCGAACCCGCCAAGTTGAATCATTGGCGGCTGAAGTGATGAGTCTCAAACAGAAGATTAGAGGGCTCAAGCATGAGAATAAACAGTTGCACCGGCTCGCACATGACTATGCTACAAACATGAAGAGGAAGCTTGACCAGATGAAGGAAACTGATGGTCAGGTTTTACTTGATCATCAGAGATTTGTGGGTTTGTTCCAAAGGCATTTATTGCCTTCGTCTTCTGGGGCTGTACCGCGTAATGAAGCTCCAAATGATCAACCTCTGATGCCTCCTCCTTCTAGGGTTCTGTCCAGTACTGAGGCTCCAAATAATCCCCCTCCGGTGCCTTCTCTTTCTGGGGCTCTACCGACTGCTGAGACTTCTCCTAAGCAACCTTTGTGAAGGCTCCCTCTTGTGTGCTTATTTTGACTCATGTATATGTACATATTTGTAGCTTATCGGGGATATCAATAAATAAGCTTTCCTTCATTTCAACGTATTGTGTTAAATACACCAAAGCCTTCTTCGCTAAGTTCTTTGAATTTTCTTTTGTTAAAGCTTGTATGTTGAAGCTTTCTGAGTGGAGCGTGTAGGTTGGGGTAGTGTTCCCTTAATTTCCCGAGTGAGGAAAACTTCTCGGTTGGAGACTTGGAAAATCCAAGTCACTGAGTGGGATCGGCTATATGAATCTTAGAACGCCATTGTGCTCGATCCTGTGTCATGTCCTTCGTTAGATCCAAGTACTCTAAGTCTTTTCTTAGAGTCTCTTCCAAAGTTTTCCTAGGTCTTCCTCTACCCCTTCGGCCCTGAACCTCTGTCCCATAGTCGCATCTTCTAATCGGAACGTCAGTAGGCCTTCTTTGCACATGTCCAAACCACCGTAACCGATTTTCTCTCATCTTTCCTTCAATTTCGGCTACTCCTACTTTACCCCGGATATCCTCATTCCTAATCTTATCCTTTCTCGTGTGCCCACACATCCAACGAAGCATCCTCATCTCCGCTACACCCATTTTGTGTACGTGTTGATGTTTCACCGCCCAACATTCTGTGCCATACAGCATCGCCGGCCTTATTGCCGTCCTATAAAATTTTCCCTTGAGCTTCAGTGGCATACGGCGGTCACACAACACGCCGGATGCACTCTTCCACTTCATCCATCCAGCTTGTATTCTATGGTTGAGATCTCCATCTAATTCTCCGTTCTTTTGCAAGATAGATCCTAGGTAACGAAAACGGTCGCTCTTTGGTATTTCTTGATCTCCGATCCTCACCCCTAACTCGTTTTGGCCTCCATTTGCACTGAACTTGCACTCCATATATTCTGTCTTTGATCGGCTTAGGCGAAGACCTTTAGATTCCAACACTTCTCTCCAAAGGTTAAGCTTTGCATTTACCCCTTCCTGAGTTTCATCTATCAACACTATATCGTCTGCAAAAAGCATACACCAAGGAATATCATCTTGAATATGTCGTGTTAACTCATCCATTACCAACGCAAAAAGGTAAGGACTTAAGGATGAGCCTTGATGTAATCCTACAGTTATGGGAAAGCTTTCGGTTTGTCCTTCATGAGTTCTTACGGCAGTCTTTGCTCCTTCATACATATCCTTTATAGCTTGGATATATGCTACTCGTACTCCTTTCTTCTCTAAAATCCTCCAAAGAATGTCTCTTGGGACCCTATCATACGCTTTTTCCAAATCTATAAAGACCATGTGTAAATCCTTTTTCCCATCTCTATATCTTTCCATCAATCTTCGTAAGAGATAGATTGCCTCCATGGTTGAGCGCCCTGGCATGAACCCGAATTGGTTGTCCGAAACCCGTGTCTCTTGCCTCAATCTATGCTCAATGACTCTTTCCCAGAGCTTCATTGTATGACTCATTAGCTTAATACCCCTATAGTTCATGCAATTTTGTACGTCACCCTTATTCTTGTAGATAGGCACCAAAGTGCTCATTCGCCACTCATTTGGCATCTTCTTCGTTTTCAAAATCCTATTGAAAAGGTCAGTGAGCCATGTTATACCTGTCTCTCCCAAAAGTTTCCACACTTCGATTGGTATATCGTCTGGGCCTATTGCTTTTTTATGCTTCATCTTCTTCAAAGCTACAACCACTTCTTCCTTCCGGATTCGACGATAAAAAGAGTAGTTTCTACACTCTTCTGAGTTACTCAACTCCCCTAAAGAAGCACTCATTTCATGTCCTTCATTGAAAAGATTATGAAAATAACCTCTCCATCTGTCTTTAACCGCGTTCTCTGTAGCAAGAACTTTTCCATCCTCATCCTTGATGCACCTCACTTGGTTTAGGTCCCTTGTCTTCTTTTCCCTTGCTCTAGATAGTTTATAGATATCCAACTCTCCTTCTTTGGTATCTAGTCGTTTATACATATCGTCGTAAGCCGCTAACTTAGCTTCTCTGACAGCTTTCTTCGCCTCTTGCTTCGCTTTTCTATACCTTTCACCATTTTCATCAGTCCTCTCCTTGTATAAGGCTTTACAACATTCCTTCTTAGCCTTCACCTTTGTTTGTACCTCCTCATTCCACCACCAAGATTCCTTTTGGTGTGGGGCAAAGCCCTTGGACTCTCCTAATACCTCTTTTGCTACTTTTCGGATACAACTAGTCATGGAATCCCACATTTGGCTAGCTTCCCCCTCTCTATCCCACACACATTGGGTGATTACCTTCTCTTTGAAAATGGCTTGCAAAAAAAAAAAAAAAAAAAAAAAACTTTGCTCGACGTAGGTGCACATACGTCGCGCAAAACCGTTTTGCGCGACGTATGTGCACCTATGATATGGTAAGCATAAGAAAGATAAGCATAAACCAGCACACTACATTTAGACCAAAAGCCATTTGAAACAGCTCCAACCAAGTTTAATGAGAAAACCAACAACTATTAATAAACTCAATTTACACCCGTTGAGTTCTAAGATTTACATCAATGCTGTTGAAACAACCAATTCTCGAACAACTTAGGCACACGCATACACACAACTAAGTGAAGGCTCCTGCCAACTCAAAGAAATACAACTCAGAGAAGACCAAGTAATAATAAATTAGAGCAATTGAAAACATGAGAGGACTCCAGGACGTACCAAACTTTTGAATGGGAAAGTTTTACTTTGCAAGACAAATATCCTTGTGGTAAAGCACACCCTCTTTGTTCTAAATATGAGCTGCCATGTGATAAAACTTAAGAAATGAGCCATTTCTCACTTAAACAAAGGCAATATACAGATTAAGGGAACAAAGGCAATACCAAAGTTCATTACATTTAATAGGTCTCAAAGCAAATTGAAAGCTTAAGTACATGGAAGATAAGGTTGGCTTGTAACTACCCTTTGAAATAAAAGTAGTAATTCAATGATTAAATTGATAATATCATAAAGTTCATAGCTAGCCAGCTAAGCTTAAGTAAATGGAACAATTAATTACTACAAAACCAGGAAAAAAAAATATCCATTTTATGTCTCTTAACACAGCACTAAAATGCAGCTAATAGTTATTCTAATACTCAGAAAATCGAATAATACATATGTACCTACAAGAACCCTCAAACAAGTATGAGCCTCGGCAGCTTTGTATCTCTTACACGGAAATAACAGCAAATGATCAAAAGCAATCCAATTCTTTCACCCTTTACCCTCAACTCATTCAGATTACCCCATAAATTTACTACAACCCCCCAAAACCATAAATCTACAGCAACCCCCCAAAGCCATAAATTTACAGCAACCCCAGAAATTCATAAATTTTACTACCCCATAAATTTACAGCAACCCCCAAATCACACTCTAGACCTAGAATGGGGTAGTAAAACTGAAATCTGATACACAAACTAAAAATTGAAATCTGATACACAAACTAAAATTGAAATCTGGACCAAATAAAACCTTAATTATCATATGATGAACGATTAAAGCAAAAGAGCAAAACATTGAGAGAGAGAGAGAGAGATGTGAAGGGACCTTCGGAATTGAGACAGAGTGAGTGAGAGAGGAGCGAGATGAGCGAGAGGGAAGAGAGAGACCAAGATGAGCGAAGGGGTTCATTTCCTGCATACAAGTAGCTAAATTGGGGAAAAATACAAATTAAAGATTGAAACTTTAGCTGAATCTGAGAAGAAGACAGACCGGATTGAGAGAGGAGCGAGATGAGCGAGAGGGAAGAGAGAGACCAAGATGAGTAAGAGCAGAAGGATTGACGTTTTGTCCTATAAAAAAAAATTGGGAAATTTTTAAAAAAGGCGCCTATTATTTACAACTGGGCCGCCAAAATTTAAAACTTTGCGCGACGCAGGTGCATCTGCGTCGCGCAAAACCGCTTTGCGCGACGTAGAGTTCTCTACGTCGCGCAACGTTTTTTTTTTTTTTTTCCCTTTGCTTATGAGTACAAAATAAATAAATTAAAATCTACTTAGTAAATATATATACCATTGAACTTGATGGAAACGTATAGTAAATATATATACCATCAAATTTAAAGCTACTTAATTAATAAATATATATATCATTCAATTTCTTAAGTGTTATAACATAATAAATAAATTTAAAACTACTTAATAAATATATATATATATATATATATATATATATCATTCAATTTCTTAAGTGTTATAACAGAATAAATAAATTTAAAGCTACTTAACAAATATATATATATATATATATCATTGAACTTGACGGTTATAAACGAAAAATCACGATTTAACGGTTATTTTAACTCTGATTTTGATGTTTTTTTATAGCTACACTCCTTAATCCAATATGAATACAATGAACTAATTCGATCGTCAATTTAAAATATTTACACAAGTGGATAACACAAAATCTTATGTTATACTTAATGAAAGTATAAATAAACTCCCAAGTGTTAGTGAATCTGTTATTTTGATGAGATACGCATTCTACGAAACTAGTTTCAACGATCCAACCGTCAAACTTGTTTGTATATACTTCGAGATCGCATACGTCAAAAATCGCAAAAAACAAACATGCAAAGATGATGTAACGGGACAAAACTTTTCGACGGTTTAAACGAAAAATCACGATTTAACGGTAGTTTTAACCCCGATTTTGATGATTTTTTACAGCTACACTCTTTGACCTTATATGAATACAATGAACTAATTTGATCTTCAATTTAATATATTTACACTAGTGGATACCACAAAATCTTATGTTATACTTAATGAAAGTATAAATAAACTTTAAATGTTAGGGAATCTATGGTTTTGATGAGATACGCATTTTACGAAACTAATTTCAATGATCCAACCGTCAAACATGTTTGTATATGCTTCGAGATCGCATACGCCAAAAATCGAAAAAAACCAAACATTCAAAGACTAAGTACGGGACAAACATTTTCGACGGCTATAAACGAAAAATCACGATTTAACGGTTATTTTAACTCTGATTTTGATGTTTTTTTATAGCTACACTCCTTAATCCTATATGAATACAATGAACTAATTCGATCGTCAATTTAAAATATTTACACAAGTGGATAACACAAAATCTTATGTTATACTTAATGAAAGTATAACATAAACTCCCAAGTGTTAGTGAATCTATTGTTTTGATGAGATACGCATTCTACGAAACTAGTTTCAACGATCCCACCGTCAAACTTGTTTGTATATACTTCGAGATCACATACGTCAAAAATCGCAAAAAACAAACATGCAAAGATGATGTAACGGGACAAAACGTTTCGACGGTTTAAACGAAAAATCACGATTTAACGGTAGTTTTAACCCCGATTTTGATGATTTTTTACAGCTACACTCCTTGACCTTATATGAATACAATGAACTAATTTGATCTTCAATTTAATATATTTACACTAGTGGATACCACAAAATCTTATGTTATACTTAATGAAAGTATAAATAAACTTTAAATGTTAGGGAATCTATGGTTTTGATGAGATACGCATTTTACGAAACTAATTTCAATTATCCAACCGTCAAACATGTTTGTATATGCTTCGAGATCGCATACGCCAAAAATCGAAAAAAACCAAACATTCAGAGACTAAGTACGGGACAAACATTTTCGACGGCTATAAACGAAAAATCACGATTTAACGGTTATTTTAACTCTGATTTTGATGTTTTTTTATAGCTACACTCCTTGATCCTATATGAATACAATGAACTAATTCGATCATCAATTTAAAATATTTACACAAGTGGATAACACAAAATCTTATGTTATACTTAATGAAAGTATAAATAAACTCCCAAGTGTTAGTGAATCTATTGTTTTGATGAGATACGCATTCTACGAAACTAGTTTCAACGATCCAACCGTCAAACTTGTTTGTATATACTTCGAGATCGCATACGTCAAAAATCGCAAAAAACAAACATGCAAAGATGATGTAACGGGACAAAACTTTTCGACGGTTTAAACGAAAAATCACGATTTAACGGTAGTTTTAACCCCGATTTTGATGATTTTTTACAGCTACACTCCTTGACCTTATATGAATACAATGAACTAATTTGATCTTCAATTTAATATATTTACACTAGTGGATACCACAAAATCTTATGTTATACTTAATGAAAGTATAAATAAACTTTAAATGTTAGGGAATCTATGGTTTTGATGAGATACGAATTTTACGAAACTAATTTCAATGATCCAACCGTCAAACATGTTTGTATATGCTTCGAGATCACATACGCCAAAAATCGAAAAAAACCAAACATTCAGAGACTAAGTACGGGACAAACATTTCGACGGCTATAAACGAAAAGTCACGATTTAACGGTTATTTTAACTCTGATTTTGATGTTTTTTTATAGCTACACTCCTTGATCCTATATGAATACAATGAACTAATTCGATCGTCAATTTAAAATATTTACACAAGTGGATAACACAAAATCTTATGTTATACTTAATGAAAGTATAAATAAACTCCCAAGTGTTAGTGAATCTGTTATTTTGATGAGATACGCATTCTACGAAACTAGTTTCAACGATCCAACCGTCAAACTTGTTTGTATATACTTCGAGATCGCATACGTCAAAAATCGCAAAAAACAAACATGCAAAGATGATGTAACGGGACAAAACTTTTCGACGGTTTAAACGAAAAATCACGATTTAACGGTAGTTTTAACCCCGATTTTGATGATTTTTTACAGCTACACTCCTTGACCTTATATGAATACAATGAACTAATTTGATCTTCAATTTAATATATTTACACTAGTGGATACCACAAAATCTTATGTTATACTTAATGAAAGTATAAATAAACTTTAAATGTTAGGGAATCTATGGTTTTGATGAGATACGCATTTTACGAAACTAATTTCAATGATCCAACCGTCAAACATGTTTGTATATGCTTCGAGATCTCATACGCCAAAAATCGAAAAAAACAAACATTCAGAGACTAAGTACGGAACAAACATTTTCGACGGTTATAAACGAAAAATCACGATTTAACGGTTATTTTAACTCCGATTTTGATGATTTTTTACAGCTACACGCTTTAAATCTATATGAATACAATGAACTAATTCGATCGTCAATTTAAAACATTTACACAAGTGGATACCACAAAAGAAAAAGGCAATGAAAGAACCCCAAAAGAAAAGCAAAAAAAAAAAAAAAAAAAAAAAAAAACTTTGCGCGACGTAGGTGCACATACGTCGCGCAAAACCGTTTTGCGCGACATATGTGCACCTATGTCGCGCAAAGTTAGGAAAAAGGGTAAAACATTGTAGGTTTGGCGCCAAAACGTTGCGCGACGAAGGTCGACGTCGTGCAAAACTGATTTGCGCGACGTACGTGCACCTACGTCGCTCAAAACAGCTTTGCGTGACTTCGGCCTTCGTCGCGCAAAGTGCCGTTGCGCAAAGGACCTTTGCGCGACGTTTTGTGTTTGGCGTCGCGCAAACAAACTTTGCGCGACCAAATTTTCTGCATCGTGCAAGATTCCGTCGCGCAAACATGTTTTTCTACTAGTATAAGCTGAGTTAAGAACTTTGATAGCTACTGTGACATGATTGATACGCCCTTTATAAACACTGGTCAAATCAATTCCTGATTTCAATCTAAAACGCTCTGAAAATTTGTCGGTGGCCAGTTTGATCTCCTCATCTGTGTACTCTCTGAGACAGCAGCTCAATTCACTCAACCCTTCTGTCGTTTCTGTGGCATCCTTTTGTCTACAAAATTCAATCCTTCTTCGAAAAACATCTCTTTCTCGTCGTAGTACTTCAATGTCTCTGACCAT
The DNA here is from genome assembly GCF_916048215.2 of Malus sylvestris. Lineage (NCBI taxonomy): Eukaryota > Viridiplantae > Streptophyta > Magnoliopsida > Rosales > Rosaceae > Malus > Malus sylvestris. Next base: position 11,141,244 of record NC_062260.1, read on the forward strand.
GTCTACACGTTTCATCACTTCATTCTCCAGCTGGACCTTCGCTTGTGACTTCGCCATTTTGGAAATGTGGAGCTTGTGTGAAAGCTCAGATTGAAGCTCTATGAGTGACCTTATCTTGTTCCTGCTTTCTTGGATGTCCTTAACTTCTGCATGGAGTTGTTCTTTTTGTGTGTCTAATTCTTTTTTCAACTCTCTTCTGTTGTCACCCTCTTCTTTAACATGAACGTCTAACTCTTGAGCCTACGAAAACACTTTTCTTTTTAAACCATATAAAGTGGAAATAAGAATAAATCAACAACTTAAAGGAGTAGTTTGAGTACTATTTCTTTTCTAATAGTTTGACATATTATGTTGTGATATTTTTAATAATCATTCGATTAAATGAAATCATACCTCAATATGTGATTATATATACGAGTTATCTGGGGACACATGCGCTTGACACATATTTTGACACTCAATTTATAAGGCTCAATTCGTAGTGTATTTCAATGATCCAAACTGTAATATTTAGTACATCAATCAGAGATCATCCTTGCAAAAAAATTGACAAATCTAAAACCTTAAGACATTCATTTATAGTGAAAGAAAATTAATGAATACGGTTCTACAAGGAAACACTAAATTAATTAGTCCAACGGTTATACCATTTCAGATTTGAATGATTATTAGTGGACACAAGGTAAGGCATAAGAGATGGACAGTTGAATTTTTAAAATATATTACGGAGTGAGTTCTACAAACACGTGTGTCAAAATGTGTGTCAAAAATATATATCACCGGATCCTAACTTTAAATGTGTATATATCCCCTAACAACATATCATAACAAAATATCTTGAAATCATGTTTTATACCCGGCGCTCGCATAAACAAATGGCCCGTTCCGCTTTTGCATGCCTATTAGCATTTTCCTTGGCTTCTTTCTTCTTCAGTCGCATCCTCGCCTGAGTTTCGCTTATTTTTGTTCGAAGAGACTCGTATTTTTCTGGAAGGCTCTGACAGTGTGCCAAATTTTATCATGCATTAATTAAGAGAATCATCCAAATCGTTTTCTTTTATCTCTATTTGAAACTCTTGGCATAATCTTGTTCTATATGCTACTAACTTACCATATTAGGGTTCCCATTCATTTGCATCATTATGGCCTCTGTTGGACTGGGCAGCTGAGAAGTACCTGTACCATTTCCCAGCTCATAATCTTCTGCATCCAAATTTGAACACAACTGCTGGTAGTAGACTTCAATTTCTTGAGCAAAATTTTCCCACAAATTTTGCAAATTGATTGAATCCTTTTTTGTTGGTGAAGCCAATGAGCTGTGACGATTTTCAAGGAACATCTTTTCGATCAAAAATTTGATGCTGACCTCGTCTTTCATTTTTGCAACCATTACTCCTTTACCGTCCTCCATAATTATTTGATCATTTTCTCCTCTTAGAAAGACCTCTTTTCCCCCGCAAATTATGAATAGCTCACAGGACTCGGCCTTGTGCTCGTGGATGTAAAATGCCACGCTGATTGCAATCTTCGGTCTCCTACTCACGAAATAAGCAAAATGAATTGACAGTAAAATAAAAAAGGTGCTTCTTTATACATACTAGGACTAAATTAAATTAGAGAATTAAGCTGTTGCATACCAAGATGATGATTTGATGAATGAAAATCCGACAACCAATTTCGTTATGTGAAGTCCCGAAATCAAGTCTAGGATGAGTTTATGACTGGATTCATCATATTTCTCCACTTTAAGTATTTCAGTTTTAACCTAAGAACATATATATGAAAGTTAATAAAAATACAAAAAACAGAAACACTAGGCACAAGATCCATATCCATCCGTAGTAATTAGCACACATTGCCACAGAACGCTATATACTTGGAAAGAATTTTGTCAATCTTTTCTTGTTCATACCTCCTGAGAATTTTCAATTTCTCATCACTTACAGAAGCTGCAGGAAGCTTCCCAACTGCAACAAATAAATAATAAAAATTAGAAATACGAAAACCAAAAGAATAAAAAAAACCAGTAAAACCAATCTGAAATTCAATTACAAAACATGAAAACTTGAAATCCAATATTTGGTGGTTAACTTACATGGGTTGTAAACATAATCCTTCCCTGAAATGCTGTAGGTTACATGGAGAATGACTATGGAAATAGACTGAGATTTCCACCTCCTCAATGTCCACTCCAAGGTCTTAAATCCATCTTGTAACTCATTCCCAAGTGCAACATACACCTTTTCTCGTCTAGCTTCCATGATTACTTGGCTAATTCAATTCACCTGCTTCAAAGCTAAAACCCTAAATCAATGAGAATTCCACTTGAAGTATTGTCCAAATTTTATGAGATGGGAATTTCAAAGGAGATTGCCCAAATTTTATCTCATATTTAGTAGCATATCGGATATTGAATATTCTTGGAATGTTTTATATGTCAATAGTTGTAGGACGGCCTAGTCTTGGAAGTTTCTGTACGGATTTAAATTTTCTGTACGGCATAGCAAGCGTGGGAAGGTTATATTATACTTTTCGATGATAGCATTTTTAGGGTTTGGATTTTTCTTGGTGTTTTTTCTGGAAATGTACGTTGATACGGCCCTTCTGTAAGCTAATTAGATTAATATGGTTGGCAACAATGGAGACAAAAGCTAGGACTGGACAGCTAAATATCATTTTTAGGACTTGACTGAGATTAATGTCACTTTCTTACGTATTAAAATGAGGCTTTGGTCATAATCCGATTTATAAGTCTTAGCCGACCAGTTAACGTCTCGTTGGGATTTTTGTGTATGAAATATTTTTACTCATAAGCGCTTGAATTAAAAATACTTTTGATTGTTACAAAATCGTTTACTCTTTTTGAAAGCAACTTACGCAAATGCCAAAGAATTACAGGATAGTTTACTAATTATTTAATTTTTAGTTTTTAGTTCTCAATCCTTTGAAAATTGAAAACCTGAAAACTTATTTGGTAACTATCTAATTTCAAAATGTACTTAATAGATTTGTTTCCGTGACCAATTGAAGTGTATATGACCTATTAACATGATATGAATTTACACAAAATTACGATTTATGCGTTGGGGCATCTTGGGTAGATTTGATGTATTGACCCCTTACAGCTATTGGCATGAGCAATCTTTAGGAAAATAGGAATGTAAATACTAGAGTCCTTTATTAGGAAGGATATCTCTTTGTGTCCTTTTTTGTTTTGCCTTGAAGAACAAGGATTGTATGTACTTATAAACTAAATTATGCAATACATGAAAATTAAGCTGTAAATTTATATTTGGTATTAGAGCCTAACCGTAACCCTAAACAGTAAAAAAGCCAAGTTCTACCGTGTTACTACTGCTGCGTATTCAATCTTGCAAATTCGTGTTTCTTGCTGCGTTCTTTGCAGCAAACCAAAGCTGTGGGAATATTGCTTGTTGTGTTGTGATTTGCGGTTGTGACTATGCGTGATCAATGGCGGGTGTTAAAGAAGGATCAAAGTTGGAGAGTGGGTCGCATGGCTCGACCAACAACTCAATTTTGAGTCCAGTTGTAATTTAGAGTAATGCTTCTAGCGTACCAAGTACCGTAAAACTTAATGGATCAAATTATCCCCTTTGGTCCAAAGTATTAGAGATGCATATTACTAGGCGTGGAAAAATGGGGTTCATGAAGGGAAGCATCAAGGAACCCAAGGAAGAGAGTGCAGAGTATGAAACATGGGAAACTGGGAACGCTATTGTGAAAGGGTGGTTGATTAATTCCATGGATACTACCATCATGGGATTTTTCATCCATCTCTGTACTGCTAAGGAAGGGTGGGAAGAAGTTGCTCAAACGTATTATGATGGGTATGATATCTCTCAAATTTATGAGTTAAAGGTAAAGTTGTTCCGACTTCAACAAGAAGGGCAGCCTATTGGTGTATACTATGCTGATCTCAAAGCCGTCTGGCAAGAACTAGATCAAAGAATGTAAGATCTCACATCGCCTAGGGGGTGATTCTTAAATGTATATTCTCATCCTTACCTAGCACGAGGCCTTTTGGGAGCTCACTGGCTTCGGGTTCCAAAGGAACTTCAAAGTTAAGCAAGAAGGAGGCCAGAGCACTCCCAGGATGGGTGACCCACTGGGAAGTTGCTCATGAGTTCCCAAAAACAAAAACATGAGGGAATGGTAAGCCCAAAGCAGACAATATCATGCTACGGTGGTGGAGCGGGCCCGGGAAGTGATCCATCCCAGGCCGGGATGTGACAAAATGGTATCAGAGCCAATCCCTAGCCGGAAGTGTGCCAACGAGGACGTCAGGCCCCTAAGGGGGGTGAATTGTAAGATCCCACATCGCCTAGTAGAGTGATCTTTAAATGTATATTCTCATCCTTACCTAGCACAAGGCCTTTTGGGAGCTCATTGGCTTTGGGTTCCGTAGGAACTCTGAAGTTAAGCAAGAAGGAGGCTAGAGCACTCCCAGGATGGGTGACCCACTGGGAAGTTGCTCGTGAGTTCCCAAAAACAAAACCGTGAGGGAATGGTAAGCCCAAAGTGGACAATATCGTGCTACGGTGGTGAAGCGGGCCGGGGAAGTGATCCACCCTAGGCCGGGATGTGACAAAGAAGACCAATCAAGATGGAGTGTGCTATTGACTTGAAGACACTTCAAGCAGAAATCCAATTGGACTTTGTCTATGCTTTTCTAGCAGGACTTGATGACATATTTGATAAGGTCCGTAGTGATATTTGAGAACTCAACCTCTACCATATGTCGAGGAAGTATTTTCTGTTGTTAGGCGGGAAGCACAACGCCATGCTACTATGATGGGAGGAAGTACCTTAGGACATTAAGGAGGAACCTAACAACCTCTGTGGCTATGGTGTCATAGCCACCTTCTTCTGACCGGTCCTATGGCTCGTCGTTGTCAAGAAATTCTCACCCATTTACTCAAGAAAATAAAGATGATTTGAAGTGTACTTTCTGTGATCAAACTCGTCATACGGAAGATGCATGTTTTAAAAAATATGGAGTTCCTGAATGGTTCCCGAATTGAAGAAAAAATTGTGTGCAAATGAGCAAGCTGCTAATGGAGCAAGTGTGAGCCGTGCGTCCGTAGTTGCTGTTGCACCTGGTAACAAGGAGGTTGTGCCCATTCAAGGAGATCTGAGTCAAACTTTGTTGACTAGGACAAATCCTAGTAATAATCGTCCAATACAAGTATTGTTGAACGTGTTCTCTTAGCCTTCGATACTGAGCATTCTATAGGTTGGATTCTAGACTCTGGTGCAACTGATCATATGACATTCGATAAAAAGTTATTTACGTGTATGACAACAACTCATCAAAAGTGTGTAGCAAAGGCAAATGGCACCACTGCCGAGTTTATTGGAGTCGGCACTATGGACCTCACATCGTCCCTCTCTCTTCACCACTGCTTACTTGTTCCATCATTATCTCATCACTTATTATCTATTCCCCAAGTTACTGAGCAATTAGATTGTGTTATATTTATGTATCATTTTTTTTTGTTTACTTTAGGATATTCAGACCAATGAGATAATTGGGCGTGGCAGTAAGAGAGAGGGGTTGTATTATATTGATGATGTCGCTCCTGACAGAGCTAATACAGTTCGAGCATCCCGTACTAGTAATCTGCAAGAAGTTTGGTTGTTGCATCGTCGGTTAGGAAAATGCTTCGTTTCGTTATTTAAGGCGTATGTTGCCTAATTTATTTCATGAATAAAAGAATCAAACTTACATCGTGAAGTATGTATTCTTGCGAAGAGCCACCGTGCTTCGTTTTCTTCTAGTATGAATAAAAGATTGCTTCCATTTGATCTTGTGCATTCAAATGTCTGGAGGCCTTCACCTGTTAATACAATTTCAGGGGTTAAGTGGTTTGTTACGTTTGTGCATGATTGCACTCGTATGACATGGATATATGTGTTGAAACATAAAAGTGATGTTAGTATGATTATTCAGTCTTTCTCTCATATGGTTGCTATACAATATTCCTCCATTATTAAGGTTCTCCGTTCTCATAATGGAGGTGAATATGTTAACTCTGAGTTATCTTCTTTTTCCCGTGATCAAGGAATCCTCTATGAAACAACTTGTCTTTATACCCCACAACAAAATAGGGTTGCTGAGAGAAAAAAAAATCATCATAGTTTGGAAATTGCTCGTGCATTGCTCATTGGTGAATCCGTACCTAAGCTTTTTTTGCTTGAAGCCGTCACATATGCAATGTATGTAATTAATTGAATGCCATCAAGGGTTGTAGAATTCCGTACTCCACTACAAGTATTGACGGAACATGTTCCTGTTGTATCTACCAACACTCTTACTCATCTGTGTTTGGATATGTTGCCTATGTTCATATTCACAAGATTCATCGTAGTAAATTGGATCCTTGTGCTCTTCAATGTGTCTTCGTTGGATTTGCATCCCAACAGAAAGGTTATAAGTGTTACCACCTTGAAACCTGACACATGTATGTAACAATAGATGTTACTTTTTTTGAATCAAAATATTTGTATACTCTAGTATCATCACATTCCGATCACAAGAGGGAGAATGCTAGTATTTATGATCTTGATGGTGATTTTGGGTGGTTGGATGTATAAGACGACGTGATAATTACTTTAGGGGGATTGCACCGTGACAATGTTGTGCCAATTGGTGCAATAGAGCCTCAGTCCCTTCCTGCCGAGACTACTGCAGGTGTTCCGCAGTTGTTTGCAGAAGAAGGATGTTCTCCATAGCAAGGCTTTGCCGAGAGTCCATGTGCTGGCGTTCAGCCAGCTTCTACTAAAGATAAGATAACTCCACAACAGGTTGCTGCCAAACCTAGTATTAATACCACTGACACTCGTGCCGAGGCTACTTCATTCCCTCTCTCTAGCTCAATAGTGTCGTCATCCAATATTTCTTCTCTGAATATCCCTAAGGTAAGTACTATTAATGCTTATGTAACTAATGATGTTATAAGTACATATAAGTTGTCACCAAGGCAAAACCGTGGTGTACCTCTTGACAGGTTTTCTCCGAAAGGAAAGTGAAGTATCCAATAGCCAATTATGTGTCATGTAAAAATATTTCACCCGAACGTCAAGCTTGGGTGACAAAGTGGAGTTAATTCAAGTACCAACTCAAGTGAAGGATGCTTTGAAGAATCGAGAATGGGCTGAAGCAATGGATGAAGAGATGATGGCACTACAGAAAAATAATACATGGGAAATAATGGAACTACCGAAGGGAAAAAAACCAGTTGGGTGTCGATGGGTTTTCGCAATTAAATACAAGGCTGACGAATCACTAAACAGGTACAAAACAAGATTGGTAGCAAAATGATATACTTAAACATATGGTGTTAATTATCAGAAAACTTTTTCTCTGGTAGCCAAGATGAATACTGTACGAGTTCTTATCTCATTAGCTGCAAATTTGGATTCGTTATTGAAACAGTTTGATGTAAAAAATGATTTTCTTCATGGACATCTAGAGGAGGAAGTGTATATGGATTTTCCTCTAGGATATAATGCTAAAGGGAAAATGGGAGTGTGCTGATTGCGAAAGTCACTTTATGGCCTTAAACAGTCACCTCGTGCTTGGTTTGGGAGATTCATTCAGGCCATGAGAAAGAATAGGTATTATCAGTCATTCTGATCATACGCTATTTGTGAAATGGAGAAACGATAAAGTAACAGCCTTAATTATTTATGTGGATGATATGAAAATAACAGGTGATGATTTAGATGAGATTGGCAAACTGGAAAAAAAAAAACCCTGCTGCCGAGTTTGAGATGAAGAGTTTGGGTGATTTAAAGTATTTTCTTGGAGTCGAGGTTTCTCGTTCGTCCAAAGGTATTTTCTTGTCTCAACGAGAATATGTTCTAGATTTGTTAAAGGAAACATGTATGCTTGGGTGTGAACATGTGGATACTCCTATTGTGGAGAAACATCACTTGGGAATTTATCCGGATCAGGAACCAGTAGATGAAGGTAGATATCAGAGATTGGTAGAAAGACTAATTTATTTAGCTCACACTTCCGGATATAGCCTATGCAGTGAGTATGGTAAGTCAATTTATGCACTCGCCGAGTGTGGATCATATGGCGGCTGTTATGCAGATTTTTTAAAAATCTGCCCTAGGGAAGGGAATTTTGTATAAAAATTTTGATCATTTAAGAATTGAGGGGTTTATTGATGCTGATTGGGCAAGTGATGTAACTGATAAGCTTTCTACTTCTGGATACTTTACGTTCGTTGGAGGGGAATTTAGTTACTTGGAAGAGTAAGAAACAAAAGGTGGTGTCTAGGTCTTCTGCGAAGGCCGAATTTAGAGGCACGGCACATGGAGTGTGTTAAGTTCTTTGGTTACGTAAGTTGCTTTAGGGTCTTGGTTTCAAACAAAAGGAGGCAACAAATTTGTACTATGACAATAAGTTGGTGCGAGAGATTGCAAAGAACCCGGTACAGCATGACAGAACGAAGCATGTGAAGGTTGATCGACACTTCATTAAGGAAAAGCTTGAGAAGAAGATTGTGTCAATATCGTTTGTGAACTCGGAAGAGTAACTTGCAGATAATCTCACTCATGTTGTGTGTAGTAGGCTTTTTAGTGACTCACTTATCAAGTTGGGCATGTGTGACATCTATGCTCCAACTTAAGGGGGAGTATTGGCATGAGTAATCTTTAGGAAAATAGGAATGTAAATATTAGAGTCCTTTATTAGGAAGGATATCTCTTTGTGTTCTTTTTTGTTTTCCTTAAAGAACAAGGACTGTATGTACTTATAAACCAAATTATACAATACATGAAATTTAAGCCGTAAATTTTTATTACAACATCTCCATAGGAGATGTCAAAACTACTACGTAGACATACAACAGTGAAAAAATGGCAGTAAACTCTCTCCAACCAAGCCTTCAATTTCTTATGTGGCGCTGGGTCAATTGAAGGTAAAGCCTTTTACTGTCAAATTTGACAGCAAATGTCAAATTTATTATATAATTTTTTAATAGGTTAATATTATATAATAAATATTGTTGTGTTTTTCATGTAATTGATCGGTTGCTTCAATTATTGTACCCCACAAAAAGATAAAATAAATTATTAAATGACATTATTATTTAACATATCAGGTGGAATAAAATATTGTACAAAATGTCAAATATTATACACCTCTTTTAGAGATGCTCTTAGTCATCCATTTATGGATAATGCTTGCATTTCCCCCTTAGGGAGTCGTGCTCTTGCAAAACGTATCTTCACCTTAAAAATGTCATAATCGGAACTGCTCAATATCTTATCTTCATTTGAAGATGATCCCTACAAAAAATCATTCAAAGTAGATATCATTCAGTCATTCAAATGTATCAGATAAATCAATAGTATAAATAGAAAGTCATGATGAACCGCAATTTTATTCCATATATTTAGATGACTAATGCACGATTCGAATAATTTTTTGTAGGAATGAAATTCAAATAAAGACTAGAAGATTGAACGGTTCCGATTGTAAAAATTTGTAGTGAAGATACGTTATAAGTTAGTGGGAGAATAAGCTCGTTCCCTAGAGGGGAATGTAAACATTATCCTTAGAATAATGAAATAAGATGTTAAACAAGTTTTTTTATTTCGAATTTAGAACCGTAAGTGCATTGGTAAATTTTTTTAACAAACTAAGTTATAAGAGAAATGCTAAGGGGGCTCTCTCAAAGTGGGACTCTTCATGGATTGGACGACTAAACCTTAAACTTTTGCCAAAAAAAAATGAGGTGCCAAAAAAGTCCATGGAGAGTCCTACTTTTTAGAGAGTGTCTCCTTAGCATTTCCCAAGTTACAAAACTCTTGCGTTGTCAAAAAATTATTAGTTTGATTTTATTTGAAAACATAAAAAGTTGCCCAAAAAGAACGGAAAACATAATAGTTAACATACGCACCATAATTAATAAACAAATTTATCTAGTTTCATATTATTATTCCTAGGATAGTACTTGCAACCCATCCATGCGAAAATGTACATATCACATGCCTTCCGAATAACATTATTTGCCGTACAAATTTCATAATCGAAACAGTTTAATTTTCATCATTTAAAAGATCATTCTAAGACCATCCCCAATGGTTGGGATAAAAGCCAAATTTTTTAGCCCGGAAAATTTAGCTTTTAGCCTCGAAACAGCTTTTCTACTCCAACCCTTCTATCCTAAAATTTTAGCCCGAGATTATTAAAGAATGAACTTTAGGCTATTTTTTATTCTTAAGGTAATTTAAAAAAAAAATATGTAGACTATTGTAAATTAATTTTATGAACATTTTAATCTAAAAATATTTAAATTCCCATAAATATTGAAAAATCACTAAATTTTCCACAAATCAAGCCTTCAACTTTCACCAATTTTTCAACCCTTGGCTAACCTTCAATTTACCAACCGTTCAACACCAAACTTTCAAGGTTCACCAACCGTTCAACTTTCATCAATCATCCTCTATATAAACATATGTCCAATATTAGTTGATCACAAAATAGTATCTATATTCAATCATCCTCTATATTCACCATTCTCTATATTCACCAATATTTCAAATTTCAAAGAGTTTTTATTTCCTAAAAATCCTCAATATCTCATCAATGGGTGATAGAAGAAGGCATAGCATGGCAATGCATATGGCACAATATCAAGCAAAGATTGAGATTAAGGATGCAGAATTGTTCAACGCCAAAGATGAACTTGTAAACTCGTTTATGCAATTTGAACACCATGGCGAATCTAGCCATCGTGGTTCTATCACGGGGAGTTCATATGTGCAGCGTGATAAAGAAGAATGTCATGACTGAATGATGAAAGATTATTTCATCGAGCGTCCAAGATTTCCTGCTTATGATTTTCGGAGGCGGTTTCGTATGAGGAGAGAGCTTTTCGAAAGCATCTTGAACGCAATTGTCAATCATGGCCACTACTTTGCAAAGAAGATAGATGTCATAGGCCGACAAGGTCTATCGCCTCAACAGAAGCTCACATCTGCTTTTCGCATGCCAGCTAATTGGTGCTATACAAACTCAACTGATGAGTATTGCCGACTTGCGGAGAGTTATGTTATTGAGAACCTAAAGTGCTTCTGTAAGGCAATTGAAGCCATATACCTCCGCAAGCCAAATCGTGAAGACTTGAAGAGGCTTCTACGCAAGGCAGACAAAATAGGCTTCCCTAGCATGATAGGAAGTCTCTATTGTATGCATTGGGAGTAATAGAATTGTCCTACTGCTTGGGTTGGCCAATTCAAGGGCCATCATAACAAACCAACCATCGTGCTCGAAACTGTGGCGTCTTATGACACATGGATTTGGCATGCTTTTTTCAGTGTTCCTGGATCAAACAACGATATCAACATTCTTTGGTCTTCTTCTCTGTTTGATAATGTTGTCAATGGATGGGCACCAGAATTTCGGTACAAGGTAAATTGTAATAGGTATGAGATAGGTTACTACCTAACTAATGGTATTTATCCTAGTTGGTCTACCTTTGTCAAAAAATTTTCTCATCCCGATAGTGCAAAGAAGAAATTATTTTCGCATAGGCAAAAGTCTTATAGGAAGGATGTGAAGAGAGCATTCAGGATCCTACAAGCTCGATGGGCCATTGTTAGAAGGCCTGCACGATTATGGCAAACGGAAGACCTCCATTCAATCATGATGACGTGCATAATTTTGCACAATATGATCTTGGAAGATGAGTACATTGAAATTGAAGAAGATTCAAATGAAGATGTGGATGATGACCAACCAACACATGCGAGAGCTATTGCAAGAGATGTTGAATATCTCGCTCCAACCACATGAGACCCGACAGGATAGGGTCACCTTAAGTAAGTATATGAGACGTTTAAATAGAATTCAAGCTCCTCAATGTCATGACACACTCCACAAGGATTTGGTTGAGCATGTATGGTGCCGAGAAGGTGAACGTTGATGATGTTGGTTAAGCATTTATGTAATAATTTTAAGTGAACTATGTTGTTATTTTCTAGTAATAAATTTAAGTGTCTTCTTGTTCAAAGTATTTTGTCTACTATGTTGGATAAATTATTGAATGAAGGTTGAATTATTGAAGGCATTTATTCTACATCAAAGTGTGGAATAATAAGTACAATAATTATTGAAGGCATCTAGATTAATAGAAACAATAATTAATAAACCACATAAACTTAATACAACCGATAATTCATAAACCACATAATTAATAAACTACGTAAACTTAATACAAACGACAATTAATAAACTTAATTAATAAAGCACATAATTCATACACTACATAAACTTAATTATCATATCCACCGTCTTCACTTGGTGATGGACTTCGTACAGGCCTTGGGATATAGGGTTCAAAGGATTCATCATCTTGAAACATACTCCTTGAGGCAGACTTTCGCAAAATTTCTTTGCTTACCACGTAAGAACTTCTTCCTCTATTGAGTGTATTTGCTAAGGTCCTCCATCATCAAATTAATTTCAAACCTTTATTGCTCCTTATCCGAGATTTCCTTCATTTGCAAAAGCATTCTGGCCGTTTCTTCTTGGCGAGCGCTATGTTCGTTTAATTTTGCAATTCCGGTAGCAAAGTGTCCACTCATTAGATCTTGGGACTTCCTTTTTCTCTTTGCTTCCTTTTACTTATCTCTTCCCAAGAGCCTTGCAAAAGAAGGAGATGGGGTCATTTCATTGATATCTTCATCTCCAGCATTTGTATGTGCGGCTTACGTGGAAATAATCTTTGCCATTGTTGGTCCGCATCGGTTCCCCACCTCGAACAATCCTTGAGGACGTCCCAAGCATGTTGCAACTTAAAAACTTGCTTTTTTGGTGTTACTCTTGTCTTGTAAATTTCCATTGCTTTGTCACCCTATGCAAAAAATACATAAAAATAATTAGTTGCAAAATAATATTATGTAAATGACAAATAAAATATCAAGAACAAAACTCACAATTTATGTGGCACTTCTTCCACTAGCCATGCCAACCACGGCTCTCTCCAAGGTTCCCTTCCATAAAGTGCATGCTTTGTTGATAGTCTTCCACCGATCATAAACACCACCACCGTCCCGTCCGCCGCCATTGCAACTTTGCAATGATTTTATCCCATAAAACCTTCTTATTTTGATTTGTGCCAATTGCACCATCTTTGCTAACAGAAACCCATGCTAAGCATAAAGCACCATCTTCCTCACATGTCCAATTACGACCTCTAATATGCTCTCTTGTCATGTTGAACAATTTGGAAATGGAAAGATAAATTTGAAGAATTGTAGGAGAAAATTGAGTTTTGTGTGGATGTTTGAACAAATGCATAGGTATTTAAAGAGTTTTTGAGTTAAATGATTTTTTTTAATTATTTTAGCTGTTGGATTTAAATTTGGACCGTTAGATCTTTTTTTTACCATTAAATTTGATTATATTCGATCTCAACCGTTAGATTCAATGTATTTAAAAATAACATATTTTAAAAAAAAAATTGAATCTGGACCGTTAGATCTACCAACGGTCCAAAAAGCCCAATCGTTGAATGTTAAATATAGTCGTTGGGTTGAATTTGGTGGCCGACACACGGGCTGACAAGGGGCCCACCCTATCGGGAAACACTTGCAAGCCCAATCATTGCAAAGTTGCAATGGCGACGGACGGGACGGTAGGTGGGCCGAGACTGGCCCAAGTTCCAGCAAGTCCACGCGCATAGGGGGGATTTGGCCCAACTTTGGCATTTGGCTTTTAGCCCAATGTTTTAGCTTGGGTTGGGTTGGGTTTGAGGGAAAATTTTGAGGGGTAATTTGGCCTTTAGCCCACCATTGGAGTTGGTCTAACAAAAAATTATTTGAAATGGAGATTATTTAATATTTTAAATATATAAAATAATTGAACGGTTCATCATGAATACGTTCTTTAGTGCTCAAACAATCGATTTGTTTCATCTATTTGAATGATTAACGAATCTCCGATTCGAATATTTTTTGCAAAGATAATTTTGAAATAAATAGTTTCGATTATATAGTAAAAAGATTTTATTCAAAAAATATGGAAGAGGTGCAATCTCTTATTGGTGGAAAGCAAGTATAACCTTCGTTACTATCTAGTTCTTTATATCGTATGTCAAACGAGACCTTAAGAGCAACTCCACCCTTGGAGCCCTTCCCCCAGGAAATCCATCATTCAATCCACCATGTGAACAGTAACTGCCCTAATAAACAGTAACTGTCTTTTGCATCTCCACCGTTGCACTTGAATAGCCCTGACAATAGGCAATAAAATATTATTAATTTTTTTTTTTACAAAATAATACTAAATAAATTTATTTGTAATTTCGAATAAAATATTTTAAATCATTCTCGTTGCGCCACGTGTCATTTACCCAAAATGACTATTATTGGTCATAGATTTCGACAAGATTTTTATCCAATGTCATCATGCCACGTGTCGTTATCTTTTCAGAATCTTTGAAGATAGATTTCGATCAGATTTTAAATCGTTCTCGTTACACCACGTGTCATTATTTGAAAAGATAATTATTGGTGATGGATTTTGATAAGATTTTTATCCAATGTTGTCGTGCCACGTATCGTTATCTTTTCAGAATTTTTAGGATAGATTTCAATCAGATTTTTAACGAATGACGGCATGCAACGTGGCATTATCTACAACCTAATCATTTCAGAATCCTCCATATAATCCATCAACCATCCTTTTAAATCTCACACCAATTTTCTCAATATCTCTATCATTATTCATAGTTTATGCTTCCTTCTTCACCAAATCAAAATCTGTATCATTAGTTTCTACTTTCAATGTCTTATTCTTCAAGCATGATGTGGGAAATCAATCAAGAAGAGGAAGACTTGTTTAACCAATCTGAAGGAATGTTCAATCTCCATATAGCCCAAAATGAGAAGGAAGAGGATGAGGAACGGAGAATGAGAGATGATGAAGCAAGAATGGCCAGAGACTCATATTCTTGTCGAGTCATCCAAGTTGTGGCTCAAATATGCAGGCCCACCCATTCCGTAAACCTTGATAGAAGCAGGCAACAACGAGATGTGGAGCTGTTGGACGATTATTTTGTCCATAATAGTGCATTTCATGATACATACTTCAGACGTCATTTTAGCATTTGTTCAACAAAATCATGATTGCTGTTTGCAACCATGATTCTTACTTTGTGCAAACGAAAGATGCTTGTGGTGCTATGGGTCTCATTCCTGAGCAAAAAATTACTACTGCGCTGCAGATGCTTGCGTATGGAGCATCTGCAGACCAAGTGGATGAGATAGCGAGGATGGGGAAATCAACCATTCTTGAGTCCCTGATGAGGTTTTGCGGAGCAATCGAATTTATCTACTCCGCCAGAAACCTACTCACATGGACTTGGAAAGGCTTCTGAAGAAGGTCGAGATGCGAGGTTTTCCTGGGATGATTGGGAGCATTGATTGTATGCATTGGACATGGAAAAACTGTCCAAGTGCATGGCAAGGCACTTATGGAGACAGAAAATAAGCAAAAAGTATCATTTTGGAGGCAGTGGCATCTTTTGATACATAAATTTGGCACGCCTTTTTTGGGGTTCCGGGAGCTCAAAATGACCTCAACATCCTTGCCTAATCCCTAATGTTCAACGATGTCCTACAAGGAAAGGCACCAAAAGTCACGTATAAGGTCAACAGACGTATGTACGATGGGCCATACTACCTAGCTGACGGCATTTACCCAAGGTGGTCAACATTTGTCAAAACAGTGCCACGTCCGCGAAGTGCAAAGGAAAAACACTTTGCAAGCTGTCAAAAGGGGTGCAGGAAGGATGTGGAGCGTTGTTTCCTTATCCTCCAAGCTCGCTGGGCGATCATCAGGGGTGCTACCAGATTGTTTGATGTAGAGTCGCTTCGATCCATCATGATGACGTGCATCATTCTTCACAACATGATTGTGAAAGATGAGTACGATTATGAAGCCGTTGATGAATATGAGCCAGACACGATAAACAATTCAAGGACACGTATATATTATGCTCATGACGCCACCGATAAGCCCGTGCAATATGAGCCATTAGAAAGGGATGGACGTTACAATGAAAGGGTCATTCAACGATATACTGCATTTCAAAGGCCATACATGCATAATGCCTGGCAAAATGACTTGATAGAGCACCAGTGGGCATTGAAACAAGCTGAAGATAATTAAGTTCATTTAGTGTGTTTTTTATTATTTGGTATGTTTATATAATTTTATTTGGTGTGTTTTATTTTAGTTCATTTAGTAAGATTTTTATTATTTGGTGTGTTTATGTAATTTTATTTGGTGTGTTTTATTTTAGTGAGTTTTTATTATTTGGTATGTTTATGTAATTTTATTTGGTGCATTTTATTTTAGTTCATTTCGTGAGTTTTTTATTTGGTGTGTTTATGTCATTTGAATAAAGATTCTCTTATAGTATAAATATATTACCATATTAAATAAATTTACTCTCACTTTAAATAAAGTACTAAATTCAATAAATTGGAAACAACATAAAATACTCAATTCAATAAATAATAAAGGGAAATTTTATTTGAACCCATCTAACCTCTTACTACACCCAACTTAAATTCTAAAACAAGATGAAATTAAGAATAAAACTAAAATCTATCCATAAACCCATACTCAATAATCAAGTTCTACCATCACACAATCTTTATCCTACATTCATTCTGACTAAATTCCTATGAGGTGCCACAAAGCCCTACGATCACCTAATAATAAAATCTGGTTGCTTTTTGTTTCCTCTCTACCTTCATGTTAACTCGATTGGCAAGAGCAATAATTACAAACAATATCATCACAAGAAACAAAAGAGTTAGAAAGCTTTCAACACATCGAAATGTTTTCCATGTCATTACGAGTGCATGTCTAAAGTGTGAGTTCTCTTCTCGTTATTTGTTCAATTCTACTTCCAATTCAACTATATATGCCTGTAAAAGCAGTATATATCGCTCAAATGAAAATTACTGCCATGATCCTTCAAGAAAACATGATGAGAAGTTCTACTGAAATTTACTTTCACTAAGGTGTCCACACAATTTTACATGATTCAAATTCTAAAAGTACAAGTTCATCTGCTTGCCTAGCAACTACTAAACTGTTTAATCTTGAATTGCAAATTCATCACTTAGTTCCACGAATCACATTCAAGCTAGCTACTTGGACTATATTAAGAGGTTGGCGAAGATCATTTCCTAACAATCTTGCACTCCAAACCGACGTCACAAAAGTTTAAAAAACAAATTGTTGCTGTTGATCAATTCATCTATAACAATTGGTTGCCATGACAAAATCTTAATTCTTCATTCACTCATTTAGGATTTATTTTCTAAATGGGTGTAATGATGAATTTTCTATATTGAATTGAGTTTGTAAGTGTAGTTTAGATAGTAAATTTGGGTTTAAAGAGAGATTGATTCTTTAATTAAAAATAATTTGGGTGTAAAGAGTAAGTTGGGTTTGGAAAGAGGTTGTATGGGTTCAAATAAAATTTCCCAATAATAAATTACAACCCAAGGTGATTGGAAAACTATGGGCTCTGATTACAAAAAGTACTCTATTCATCATCACTTAACCAATTTGTGGTGCTAGGATGATATTTTCTTGTCGTGCTAGGAC
Organism: Malus sylvestris; assembly: GCF_916048215.2. Classification (NCBI taxonomy): domain Eukaryota; kingdom Viridiplantae; phylum Streptophyta; class Magnoliopsida; order Rosales; family Rosaceae; genus Malus; species Malus sylvestris. The sequence goes on from NC_062260.1 coordinate 11,158,918, forward strand.
CATCTTCTCTTGCTCTCGCTTCTTTTGCACGCCTCCTACGCACCACATCCTCTTTCTCCGACTTCCAAAAATATTTAGAATTTGAAGATTTCCCTTCTAAAGGCGTGTTCATAATCTCACGATCTCGTTGATCCATTCTTTCTTCTCTAACCAGTTCCCTTTCTTGCCTAAGTAGCTCTCTTTCTCTCTCATTAGCTTGAAATTCTCTCTCAACAGCTGCAGCTTTTACCTCTTCTCTAGCCTTATCGGCCTCAAATTTCACCATTTCCCGTGTCAATTCACTATGGCGAGTAAGTTCTTCCATGTACTTTGCATAATCATGCTTGGAAGCACTTCCTTTTCTCTTTGAAGCATTCTTAACTTGAGGCCTAATTGGATAACGAGTCGAACCTGACACTTGTTCAGGGATGGGAGTTTCGGGCACTTCTTCTGCATCATCTTCATGCGAGCCATTATCAGGTGTAGAGTGTAGAGGGGTGCTGTTCATGACAACTTATGGACCGACAGGCACAACTCTGAATTTAGGACAATCTTTGACAATATTCCAACATTCCCACCGATTGAATGATTTATTTTTGGTTTTGGTTTTGGCATCATACCAAGCTTGTGCTTGAATTAGCTACACAATGGGGAAGAAGAAATAATTATAATCAAAGTAGGTAACAAATAAATAATACAAATAAAAAATTATAATCAAAGTAGGTAACAAATAAATAATACAAACAAAAAATTATAATCAAAGTAGGTAACAAATAAATAATACAAACAAAAAATTATAATCAAAGTAGGTAACAAATAAATAATACAAACAAATAATTATAATTAAAGTAGGTAACAAATAAATAATACAAACAAATAATTACAATGTAAATTTGGATATAGTACAAACAAATAAATAATATATTGTTACTTGATCCGTGTAATTTTCCCCACTTCGAAGATTACTACTAGCTTGTGCCAAGGCGTCTCTCCAAATAGTAAACGATTGGCTAAGTAATTTCCAATGACTAGACATCGATTCTTTGGTTCTGCTTCCACTCATTTTCTCAAGATAATTGGTATGAATAAGACTCTACATTTCTCTCAACTGCATCTCATTACTCGTACACAAACTATGAGTAACTTCAACCTAGCTAGTACACAATGCAACATCTTCAAGAGACGTCCAACTCGTACCTGCATCAGTAGTCATTTTGTTGAAAAAAATTGGATTGAAACTTTGAGAGAAAGATAGGAATGTGATTGAAAGTAGTTGAGAACATATGAAATTTTGGTGTAAGGTAGATGATAATGAGAAGGTATTTATAGAAAAGTAGAAACTGTTTTTAAAAAAAAAATTTCAGAAATTTTTTTTGGATTTTAACAATTTTTAATTTTTTTTATTCAAATAATTAATCTCTGCCGTTGGATTTAAAAAAAAAAATTAAATTCCAACACTCCAGATTGTGCCACGTGTCACAACGGTAACTTTTCTTAATTTTAAAACTTTTTTTTTAATTTATAAAGCAGATTAATATCAACCGTTGATCTCAGATTGAACGGTTGATATAAATCAGTTTTTTTTATTACCGTTTCAAATCGGACAGCTCATATTAAAAAGTCGTTGAGATCGAACAGATCGTGGGAAGCCACGTGGCTTCCCAACGGTCACCTGCTGAAACTGGTGTGCGGGCCCCGTGCCCTGTAAAGCTGTCGGCTGACGCGCCCCCACTCACGAGTGAGGGGCACGCGCCTAACACAAAAAAAAAAAAAATAAATAAAAAGACTGATGCCAGGCCTGGCGTCAACCTGACATCACACCCACCTCGGGCTACAGGGCTGGCAATCCTCCACAAACCTGGCCCTCAAGCTCCCACCTTCACTCAGACTGCCCAACGTTGGAGCCCTATCCACCGGCGCTTGGGCCCTTTCCCTTCGCCTGTCCCTCGAGCAACCACCAAGGATGGAGTTGCTCTAATAGTATCCTATTTCGTATAAAATGACTGAATGAGAAAATGATGAGGACATTGACCCACTTTTTACCAGGCCAATGAACTTTGATGAAGTCAATTTCGCTAGCCTTTGGATAGGAAAGGCTGCTGCTACCGTAGGCCATTGATATTTCTGTCGATCTTCTACTGGTCATGGGCTTTGGACAAGTCTAATCATCACCCAAATTTTGGAGCAGTCCATACCCAATCCCAATACATGTTATAAAAGCACTTCTAGGCTTGGCTATTATATATCCCTTGCCAACTGCCTAGCCTGCCATCCTATAAATTCTGAGGTTGGAATCGGATAGCATCTCTAGCAGTTTATCTAAATGAAACTATTTGGTTATTTTAATAAAAAAAATGTATAAAAATCAAAGCTCTAACAGAGAGTAATTAAATTTTTGCTAAACATTAAAATGATAAAATCGCGTCGCTCTGGACTTAAACTGGAGAACAAGGACTTGGGTTGTTAAGTTTAGGACCAAACAATATTAAACTATTTTAACTTTAAGCAAAGATGTTAGTATTGTTGGAATTGATGGCGAGCCAAAGTAGCATTTGAATCAATTGTTTAGCTATAATAAAAATAAAAATAAATAAATAGCTAGTATTGTTAGAGATGTTCCTAGGGTTGAATTCGGTTTCTTTGAGTTCTGTATTTTTGCCAAAATCGAAAACCAAACTGAAAATACTGTTTGGTTCGATTCAGTTCGATTTTTTTTTTTTCCGGTTTGCTTTTTATTTCGATTAGGTCAAGAGTCCCGAGGGGAAAGGATTTCTCGACCGGTGGCGAAGGGTCAATGGAAAGGAGGTGGACGGGGATGAGGGGTTAACGGGTCGACTAGGAGAGGTGGGTCAAGGAGAGGTGCAATTGACGGGTTGACGAGGAGGCATGTTCACTCTCGTCCCCATCCTCTCTACCGTTGTCTTCTTTCCCAAATGGATGGAAAGCTGCACTTTTCCCCAAATTAAAATAGAACCCATATACAAAATATGAAATTGAACCCTTAAACCCAAGTGAAATAGCATGAATAATTAGAAAGATTGGAAATTGGAAGGGAGAGGAATCGTAAGAGAACATGAGAGAGAGAGAGAGAGAGATATATATAGAGAGAGAAGTTGCAAGAGAGAAAATGGGAGAGAAAGGAAAAGAGCCAAGATGCGGCAACTGTAGGTGATATGTGTTACATCCCATCCTAAAATTTATTATATTTTATCATCGGATTGTAAAATTACAAAAATTCCCCTAACGGGTTAACTAAAAATCTTACGTGGACATCTGAGTTCTTTTCACTTTTAATCATTTTCTCATCTTATTTACATATTGCTTGTCCTTACGAACATGTGAGCGCGAAAAAAATGTAAATCGGACATAAAGCGAATGTTTTACGCACATTTCACGTAGAGGGGCAAAATGATATGCACCCTGGAGACCATGGTACGGTTGGTTTACTTGTTGGCCTTGTTAAACAAGTGGGCTAGACTAGCCCATTTACCCGAGAGGTGTCAGGTAGCAACACAACCAACATGCAGGCTAACCGAGGCAACCAGGGCCAAGGGAATCAGAATTGAGGAAGCAGAGGAACAGCAGTGCGGGAGGACAACAAATTCATGATTGTGTCCACAATATCAACCACCAGGATGCTCAGAACATTTCTGACTTGACCATTGGTACGTTAAATACCTTGGTCCTTTGCTGGAGTTTTCATTGATCCAGGTGCCACCCACTCTGTCATATTATCTTTGTTTGCTCAAATGCTCAACTACAAGGTACGCTTATCAGGTACGATATGGGAACTGCAATGCCACGAGGCAAAATCCGTTACGTCCAATGGCAATACAGAGGATGCCCCGTTCTCATTGCCAATCAAATGGTGCCAATCTCATTCTGTTGGATATTGTGGACTTCGACGTGATCTTAGGGATGGATTGCATCAAAATCATGCCTTGGTAGACTACCGACAAAGAGTGGTCACTTTCTGACGGCCAGACATGATGTAGTCACATAGGCGAACATAGGAAACTGAAGCACCAATTAATCTCCGTTAAAAAGGCAAAACAAATGCTGAGAAAAGGTTGTGAAAGCTTCTTAGCTCATGTCGTAGTGGAAGAAGGCAATCCGGTATGACTTGAAGATGTGCACATATTCAACTCAACGTTTTTCCGAAGATTTACCTATGATACCCCCAATCGAGAGGTGGAATTCACCGTCGACCTCCTTGGTATCTCTCTTGCACGAATTAATTGCCTTTTGTCCGTCATAGCGTTTTGTGTACGGCTCTCTTTCCTTGTATGTTTTCTCTGGGCTTGGCTCTCTTTTAATGATAAGTAGCCATTTTCGGACCAAAAAATGGATTTTAATTAATTATCTTCCTTTTTAAGTTAGCTCAAATCTAATTTGGATCAGAAAATTAAAATCGTTCTTCATTCATTCATTCTATTTATATACAAAACTCTCCAGTCTCTTGCTCCTAAAATCTAAACCTCCTCAGTGTGTAATAAACGTATATCAGGACTAGGTATGTTATGGAAATGTTCTTTTAAGGGATTAGTTACATGTTAGTTATCATATACATATAATATCAATTTAAAATTTTCACAAGATGATGAACTTTTAGTTAAATTTGTATAAACTTTTTAGGTTCAACACAACTCACCACAATTATCACATATTACTAAGTGTAGAGTTTTATTACAAAAAGCTGGTCAGTAACAATAGAAGTGAACATCTCACACTTCATTTTGTTTGTTCAATAAATTTGTCTTTTTATAGTTTTTTCCAAAAAATTTTTTTTTGTCTTTTTATAGTGTTTTTGGACTAAATGATCACAAACACGTGTCATACTATCATGCAATAGAACAAACTGTCATTATCATTGTTTATACTAAATGTTGGATTAACTTAATTACGTGGGATAGCAAATTACACAAACACACAATGTATTGTGGTTCATCTGAATTTGGATTGCGTCCACACTGAAGTTGTTTTCTATTTTCCATGTATAATCGGACATTGTACAAAAAAACATGTTTACCCTTAAGAAAATGAAGCTGATAGTGTAGAAAATCTAGGATGAAATTGGAGGGAGATATCTCTAAAATGAGGATGATGGCACCGGCGAAGCTATACCCACGGCTAAAGTGAGATGTAGCCTAGGTAAGTTTTGTGCGTATTTCAACTATATTGGGCTATTAGCATATCAATAAGGTTACTGCAACCTATTGTCATCATATATAGCCCATTTAGTTCCACTATTATCATGGGGTGTGATATCCACACACCCATTTTTACTTCTCTCACACCCTTTTAATTTTCGGTCGTCGGATCGGATGAATTAAAGAAGATCAAACGATAGAAATTAACAAGGGGTGTGAGAAAAGTAAAAAGGGGTGTGTGGATAGCACACCCCATTATCATATGTATGTAGTACATCATAAGTAATAAATAATATTTTAACCAACTTGATATATTTATTTTCTTTTTATTGCATTTTTATATATTTTCTTAAAAAAAAAAATTAGAGTGCCAAGTTTTTTTATTTTGATTCAAGTGGAGTCTTGTTGTGTATAGTAGTCCTTGAGCTCATCACACTAGAGAAATAGTTAATTTGAACAACATCATTAAAAAATTTGTCCAAAATAAAGAGTTTTGAAGGGAGAAAAGGCTAAGTAAAAAAAATGAAAAATGTTCCCCTTCTTTCCTCTCGTCAGGGAAAGGGGTGATTTGGGGCCTAGGGTTCGTGCTTCCTTGGCTTCTCCTGCTGTTCACCAAATTAATCCAATTTTGTAACGACCTGTCCCTAAAAATTATGATTTTTATAATTTTTAAATGTGAATTTACGAAAAGGCCTTTCGAGGCAAAGATGTTGACTTTTGTGGACCGTCTTGTCATGTCATGTAGGGTTCGTTTTCTTAGTGTATTCTCGTAGTACTCATCGATATGAACGTGTGGGGGCAAACAGAATGTAATTTGGAGTTATAACGAAGATTTTATGAACCTTTAAACGTCGAGGATATTTTGGTAAATTGATAATTTATTGAACATGTGGTATTTTGTCAGGCCGTTGGATGAGTACCACGTGGGGCCACCCCCACTTTTTTGGAACACTCTCTCTCTTTCTTATTCTTCTTTCTTCGGTAACTCCTCTCTACTCTCTTAAATCTCTCTTGGCTCTTCCTTTCTCCCGTGAAACAAACCACCATCATCACCAAATCTTTCGGCTGGTTGAACATCAAAATCATGATTATCTGCATGTCTTCACCGTCATAAACCCAGTTTTGAGTTTTGTTTCATTGAAAACAAACCCGAAACACGAGATCAAAGAACAAGGTTTTGGGCCGAGACTTCTAGGCGTGATTCAGATAATTTCCATCCATATTTTGAACTCTAAATATATATAAATCGATTCCTCTCGTCGATTAGATAAATTTTCATGTTTGGATCGTTTAATTTGGTGAAGAAATGAGAAAGTTATAACGATTTAAAGTTTGCCCAGTTTCCGGCGACCTCCGCCACTTTGGAGTCATTTTTCGGTCAAATAAAGATGAGATAGCAATCATCCAAGGTACCAATCTCTTCGTCTCATCGAGAACTATGATTTTCATTTTGAATCACTTGATTTCATTAAGTATTGACAAAGTTACGGGCGTTGAAAGGTTGCCCATAAATTTTGGCAAATTTCCCTGTTTTCCCGCGGACAACCTTCTTTCAGGTCATTTTCTGGCCATCTCCAGCAACCATTTGGACTCCAAGCAAGTATCATTTTGTTCTATAGATCTCTAGCTTCGATTTGGTATATTATGAGTCGAATTTGGTAGAGAAACAAGTGAGATATGGAGCTCTAACAATTGCCCAGGAAATCTGCAAAATCTGCAAAATCCGTCGAAGTTCCATTAAGGTCCGCCACTTGATTAGAACAGTAATCGATGATCCGACTGTTGGATCATCACCAAACTTTAATACATTGTAGTACATAATATTTTAGGACCATAGGAACTTACGGATCAGGAATTCGACATATGAATCTTTCCGAATTAGACTTGTAAGTTCATAAAATAAAACATTGACCGCCACTTGAATTTGTAATTGGCGGAGATTCAACCGTTGGATCATAATGAAATTTTAGTATGTTATTCTAGAAGCATAATGTGGATCTTTGGAGGTTACGAATCATAAATCTAGGGATTGGATCTTCCGGATCGAGTTACGTAGGGTTGTGGACCCTACCGTCAACCATTAACCGACGGTTGACTTTTGATCAATGGGTTACAAATCATTCTAGAACATCCTTGGGGGATCTGTTTTATATAAGTTACGTGTTTTATCAATAAGAATTATGAGATGTGGTTTGATAATTGTTCTAGGCGCCGATCGTTCGTGACGCCTTGATATATTTGCTAGGGAGTTGTAGCGCAGACTCCAGGTGAGTGAGCTTTTGGTTTCTATATATACGTATATATGTTTTACATTTTCCCAGAAACTGTTTTAAATAAGCGTATATTTTTAAGTGCCATGTCGTACTTGCATTTCATTTAGTATATGCATTAGTATGTGTATGCATAATATTTTATGACGCTGCGAAGGCCATGTAAGCTTCATGTAAGTACTGTAGGATGATAGTGGTTGCATTGTTTATGGTTATACGTAGATGCATTAAGAGCTCATTATCCTGCACCCCGGTGTTAGTGCTCCCGCCCGAGACCAGGGCACAGCTTTCACGTGATCGTTCACCTCCCACACCGCACACTCACCTTGGATCCAAGTTTGGTGCCAGCTTGTCGTATAAACCATATTAGGTGATTCTGACTCATAGGTGACCCGTGATTCATCGCACAACCTTCACGTGATCGTAACACTTAAGTGTACTTATTTACACCTAGCCTGTCGTACAGACCACAATAGGTGGTTCCGATTCATGTGCAAGAATTGGTTTATGAGCTATAGATGCAGCCGTACAGGTCACGTTAGATGACTCCAACTGACATATCATTTTATATTGATTCACAACACCTGCCTTACATATTTATTACTGAGATACTTGACATGGTACATAATTTGGTTTTCATTGCTCTCAAGCCTTAATTTCTATATACGTATGTATTATTATTTTCTGAGAAATTATACAGGTTTTACGGTGATGGGTTATTTTTTTTTTTTTTTGGAAAGAGAAATAGTTTCAAAAAGCTTTGTTTTTGCCCACTCACGTTTTCTGTTTTTTTTTTTTCGCCCCTCCAAGTTTTAGCTGCTGAAAGTTCGTATCGACGAGAATTCTTGGCGAATCTCAGTATAGGTGGCTATCATACGAGGATTCTTGGCGAATCTCAGTATAGGTGGCTATCTCTGAGGGTATGATCCTTACCCGCACTGATGTACTTATGCTCTGACGTTGTGTGTGAAATGGGTTCATTCCCGCTCACAACGCACTCTTGTCTTTAGGCACTTTTAGATTTAAATTTATTCACATTTTCCACATCACCATACTTCATGGCTTCGTCACCTTCCAGGTGTCGGCCAGCACAACTCGATTCGGAGTCTTAGTAGACATTCCGAGTCGGGGTGTGTCAAATTTCTTGCTGATTATATATCTTGTAGAGTAATTATCAGCCCATTTTTAAGTTGCAAACAATTATGGGAAAGTTTTAGAGGAGAATTTGAACAAGGTGACTTTAAGCGTTTATGGAAGAGGAAAAGGTTAAAGCGAAGCAATCCAAAGTTCGAGTCCTGCGTGAAAACGATCATCATTCCTTCAACCAATCTAGTGAATTGGAAAGCCAATGAAAGCGTTGTTCATGAGAAAAGAATGCAGGTATGGCAAATCTCCATGCTAAAGGAAAGTAATTATTATTGTTTGCAAATTTGGTTAATAGATAACTGGATAAACTTAATGATGATTCCTTTTTAAACTATCAACATTTCTATGTATATGATTGGTTAGTACATTTTGTTGATGAGTGGCTAACCTTTAGCTTATGAAAAAGGTTTATTTTTAATAGGCTAAGTGTTGTTTCTACTAAATTAGTGTTTCTTGTTAGATTACGTCGTTTAAGTTTACGGGGAAGCTTTATCTGTTATGTGGTGAAGCTCAATCGGCATTTCTGCTCACTTTTTTCTTGTTTGCGTGCGTCTTGGTTTCTTAACTAGTTTACGTGCCTTGTGTTTCTTCTAGTTTGTAGGATTTTTTCTAGTCTTAGTTTCTCTTTTACCCAAGTGCTAAACCTGTTTATAAAGGGTTGCTACTGCATTAAACCCCTCATTTCAGTTTTTGCATCTTTTTACTTACCTTACTCACTGTTTACACCCATGGCTCAACTTCTTGCTTCATCTTCAAAGTCACCTAGGAATCCACTAACCTTAGAGATGCCCATTGGATTAATCCTTTTCCCATACCTCAACTTGGGCAGCAACCCATTGTTATTGAAAGACTTAGAAGTGTTGTCACCCTTGAGAGAGGTTTCACCATAATGTCCACTTCTTTGTATTCTACTACAAAATGTTGAACATATGAAGCGTCGCTCCTTGGTTGGGAAGATGTTTGGGTAAGTAGTGGATGCGAAACTCATCAAAGGAAAGCTTGCTATAAGCTGGAAGGGTCTGATTTAAGGTAACTTTTTCCTGGATCATTATGGAAAGAACTGGTACATGATTGAGTTTACGAATGAAGATGATGTTGATGTGGTTTTGGAGGGAAGACCATGGTATGTTAAGGGGCAAATTTTTCATATTGAAAAATGGATCCCAGATTTCTATGACCTAGATGGGATCCACACTATTAGAGTATGGGTTAAGGTTCCGAGGCTGGCTGTCCAATTTCGTAAGGCTGATATTGTGGAGAATCTGGTCGAATTGATTGGGAAAGTGATTAAAGTGGATAAAGTTACTTTGCATGGCTTAAATGGATTGTTTGTGATAGTGCTGATAGAGGTTAATATCTGGTACCCTCTCCCAAGAGTACTTATGCTTAATGATAGGGACAATGATCCCATTTATGTTAGCTACGAGAACCTTTTTGAAGTCTGTTTCTATTGCGTACGGATGAGGTTGGATTTCTGTAGATGTCCTCAGGAGTTTAAAGACCCTAGACCTTCATTCCTTATTGATAGGCACTAGAGTATTCCCTGCCAATGTCTCGGAGTTGTCAGATAGGAAAGATGAGGTTCAGGAGGATATCATGATCTGCTTCCCCCAAGCTGCACTTTTTGAGGATGACTACTCGGATCCAATTCATAGATCTGCTGACGGAGGTGAGCCTGATCATAAGGGTTGGAGACATGTGCCATTCAAAAAGAGAAGTAGTGTTACTAAAGAGAGAGGCGGTCGGTCTTTAAGGGACAATCAGACTTTCAAAGAGGTTACTTATGGAGTTGGTCGAGAGAGAGTAACAAAGGATTATCAAGATCATAATTGGGAGGTGATTGCCGACCTGGATGAAAACCATCATGGGGTAAGCTATCCTTTAAATAATTCTCGGCAAATTAATAAATGTTGTACTCAGCATGAGATAATTAGTCTGGAAGATAGACTTGGTCACATTGCTAATGAGGGGGCCAACCTCTGGGTTGATAGTCTACTCCTCGACTTTCCTTTTTGAAACTGGCTTGCAACTAATGATTTAGATAATGATATAGATAACAATATGGTTGATAAGCAAGATGTCATGCTAATTGAAGCTGCGGGGAGTATGCCTGGTCCCCCAAAGATTGCTATGGTAAAGGATACCCAAGCTTATGGGAAAGGCAAGGAAGTTGCGAGGCCTACTATAGGGATGCTTAGCCCAAGGAAGAGGTAAGAGATGAGAGTAACAAGATAGTTTGGCCCATTTCAAACCTTGAAGACATTAATGAATGGAGTGGTTGTTTTGGAATTGCAGAAGTCTTGGTATACCAGAATTCAAGAGCCAGTTTAAGCATCTTAGTAACATAAATAAGTTAAATTTATTCTATTTAGTAGAACCTAGGCAGAGTTTGTCTAAGTATGGCTTAAACCTTTTTAATTGGTTTTTTTATATGAATCTTGCTTCCCCGATGGTGGGGTAAGCTGGTGGTGTATGCCTTTTCTGGAATTCCTTTGCAATCCATTTGGATATTCTATTTGCTTCTCCTAGATTTGTCTATTGCCATGTTACTAACAAGAGAACTAATTTAACCTGGTTTGATACTTTTTTTTATGCGTCTCCTCAAAAGAAAAATCATAAGAATAACAACAACAACAACAACAAAGCCTTTTCCCACTAAGTGGGGTCGGCTATATGAATCCTAGAACGCCATTGCGCTCGGTTTTGTGTCATGTCCTCCGTTAGATCCAAGTACTCAAGTCTTTTTTTTAGGGTCTCTTCCAAAGTTTTCCTAAGTCTTCCTCTATCCCTTCGGCCCTGAACCTCTGTCCCGTAGTCACATTTTCGAACCGGAGCGTCAGTAGGCTTTCTTTGCACATGTCCAAACCACCGGAACCGATTTTCTCTCATATTTCCTTCAATTTTGGCTACTCCTACTTTACCTCGGATATCCTCATTCCCAATCTTATCCTTTATCGTGTGCCCATACATCCCACGAAGCATCCTCATCTCCGCTACACCCATTTTGTGTACGTTGATGCTTCACCGCCCAACATTCTGTGCCATACAACATCGCTGGCCTTATTGCCGTCCTATAAAATTTTCCCTTGAGCTTCAGTGGCCTACGACGGTCACACAACACGCCGGATGCACTCTTACACTTCATCCATCCAGCTTGTATTCTATGGTTGAGATCTCCATCTAATTCTCCGTTCTCTTGCAAGATAGATCCTAGGTAGCGAAAACGGTCACTTTTTGTGATCTTCGCTAGATTGCTCCGGTCATTAGTGTGGATAAGTATATAAATGGATAGAGATAGGAAAGCAAACACAAGATGTACGTGGTTCACCCAGATTGGCTACGTCCACGGAATAGAGGAGTTCTCATTAATTGTGAAGGGTTTACACAAGTACATAGGTTCAAGCTCTCCTTTAGTGAGTACAAGTGAATGATTTAGTACAAATGACATTAGGAAATATTGTGGGAGAATGATCTCGTAGCCACGAAACTTCTAAGTACCGGGGTGTGGTATCGTCTTGACTTGCCTTATCTGTCTCATAGGTAGATGTGGCATCTTCTCTGGAAGTACTCTTCCTCCATCCAGGGATGGTATCTGTAACTGGTGGAGATGCACAAGGTAATGTATCAATTTCACTTGAAGCTTACTTGTAGTTTCATGCTTGGTCAAGCGCGATACAAACCATGTAGTAGGAGTCCCCCAAGTCGCCGAGCTAGGGGATCTGCTGAAAGAGGTGACAGACAAGGTAAGCAATCAGAGCTCCGGCTGATTGTTCACATTCTCCCTATCTTGCAGGCAGCATGAAGGATAAAGAGAAGAAAAATGAGGAGAGATGATATGGGATACTTTTGCTTTTGAAGAAGTAACTTTCCACAGGCTTATTCTTGAACTGGGCTGGAGGGTTTTCTGGTTTCCTCCAGAGTATAAGGTCGACTGAAGAATTTGAGGGTCAAAACAAGTCCATCAAATCTAGAGTACGTTCGACCCTGCTGATATGGGATACTTTTGCTTTTGACAGAGTAGTGGATGTATCGGCACGTGTGCTGTTACGCTTGTCTCCACATGCTTCCTTGTATCCTTCTCACTTGCCCTATCTGTTCCTCAGGCAGATGCGGTATCTTCCCTGGAAGCATAAGATGTTGAAGATGAGTACTCGAGAGCAATGCCAGGTAAGTAATCAGGTAAGGGGTTCCAGGCAGTCAGTTCCTGGCTGGAAGCTTGATTCCAAGTGCTGACTGATTGCTCTCTTTCTCCTTGTCTTGCAGGTAAGAACAGGGCCAAAGGAAAAGACAGGGAAAAAGCATGATATGGGATACTCTTGCTTTTAACCCTGATGATATGAGATATTCTTGCTCTAGTATAGCTTGTTTACAGAGGTATTATCGGGGGGAAAGAAAGCTGAATATTTCGAAAGGCTTCGTTGGGAGTGCCCTCTCAGATAAGAGAAAGGGTTGAGCATTTTTGCAGGTCTGCCTGTCCGTTAGGGATGAAGGTCGACATATATAGGAGTCTCCCTAACATCAAGTAATAATGCTATTCCTTTACCCTGCTTGGTTATAGCACGGTAGTGGGAGCTGCCAGCTTCACATGTTTTAACTCTGTCAGAGCACTTTGAAAAAGTGGTATGTGGTATCTGGAAAGCTAATGTTGCGTGTGAAGATTACAGACAAGCTTTATCCAAGGAGATCCAGCTCTTGAAGTTGGGAAAGTGGTGCCTCTTCGATTTTCGAACAAGCAATCCTGTCGGGGATCTGGCTCTCGAGATTCGGAGAACGATGCCTCTTCGATTTTTGAGAAAGCAATCCTGCTGGGGGTCTGGCTCTCGAGATTCGGAGAGCGGTGTCTCTTCAATTTTTGAGAAAGTAATCATGTTGGGAGTCTGGCTCTCGAGATTCGGAGGGCGGTGCCTCTTCGATTTTGGAGCAAGCAATCTTGTTAGGAGTGTTTTCTCGAATGTGAGTAAAGGTTGGGCGTGTTTGCTAGTCTACCTTGCCACGAAGCACAGAGGTTGACACACAGGGACTTTCCAATTATCCAGCAGTGGTACTGTTCCTTTACCCTCTCTTCGATTTTTGAGAAAGTAATCATGTTGGGAGTCTGGCTCTCGAGATTCGGAGGGCGGTGCCTCTTCGATTTTGGAGCAAGCAATCTTATTGGGAGTGTTTTCTCGAATGTGAGTAAAAATTGGGCATGTTTGCTAGTCTACCTTGCCACGAAGCACAAAGGTTGACACACAGAGACTTTCCAATTATCCAGGAGTAGTACTGTTCCTTTACCCTCTCTTCGATTTTTGAGAAAGTAATCATGTTGGGAGTCTGGCTCTCGAGATTCGGAGGGCGGTGCCTCTTCGATTTTGGAGCAAGCAATCTTGTTGGGAGTGTTTTCTCGAATGTGAGTACAGGTTGGGCATGTTTGCTAGTCTACCTTGCCACGAAGCACAGAGGTTGACACACCGGGACTTTCCAATTATCCAGTAGTGGTACTGTTCCTTTACCCTTGTGGGTAATAATATGGTAGCTAGACCTTCAAAATTTATGTGTTTAAACTTTGTTAGTGTTGTTTCTTTGCAATTCTTTTACCCTTCTTGGTCAGAGCGATGTAGTGGGAGCTGCAAGCTTCATGTGTCTCAACTTTGTCAGAGAACTTTGGCAAAGTTATCTGTGGTACCCATGAGCTACTGTTACGTGTGGGAAGTGGGTGATTGAACAGTACGATTCATGTGCTTTCTACTTCGTCAGAAATCTTCGACAGAATGCCCATAATTTCCGCAAAGCTGAGTGTGCGTGTGACAGGTGCTGACAAGGCTGGAAAAGTAGGTGCCTCTTCGATTTCTGAGATCGGCCCTCGTGGTCTCTGAGCAGCCCAGCTTTTGAGAAAGCAAGCCTCTTCGATTTCTGAGATCGGCCTTCGTGGTCTTTGAGCAGCACAGCTTTTGAGAAAGCAAACGCCTTTTCGATTTCTGAGATCGACCATCGTGGTCTCTGAGCAGCCCAGCTTTTGAGAAAGCAAACGCCTCTTCGATTTCTGAGCAGGCGCCTCTTCAATTTCTGAAGCTTCGTCGAGTGCAGATTTTTATAGGGGCTGACATTAAGTTCCAAAGCACACTTGAATATCCACCAGTAGAAGCTCAATTCTTGCACTTCTAAGATCTTGATTTGTCCGACCTCTTCTCTCTTCAACACCTTTGAAAATGTCTGGCCCCTCCGACCGTCGTTTTGACTTGAACCTTGTTGAAGAGGCAGCCCCGCCTTCTCCAGACAACATATGGCGCCCATCCTTCGTCTCCCCTACTGGTCCTCTTACCGTTGGGGATTCCGTGATGAAGAATGATATGACCGCTGCGGTAGTGGCCAGGAACCTTCTCACTCCCAAAGATAACAGACTACTTTCCAAACGGTTTGATGAGTTGGCTGTTAAGGATTCTCTGGCTCTCAGTGTTCAGTGTGCAGGTTCTGTGTCTAATATGGCCCAATGCCTATTTGCTCGAACCCGCCAAGTTGAATCATTGGCGGCTGAAGTGATGAGTCTCAAACAGGAGATTAGAGGGCTCAAGCATGAGAATAAACAGTTGCACCGGCTCGCACATGACTATGCTACAAACATGAAGAGGAAGCTTGACCAGATGAAGGAATCTGATGGTCAGGTTTTACTTGATCATCAGAGATTTGTGGGTTTGTTCCAAAGGCATTTATTGCCTTCGTCTTCTGGGGCTGTACCGCGTAATGAAGCTCCAAATGATCAACCTCTGATGCCTCCTCCTTCTAGGGTTTTGTCCAGTACTGAGGCTCCGAATGATCCCCCTCCGGTGCCTTCTCTTTCTGGGGCTCTACCGACTGCTGAGACTTCTCCTAAGCAACCTTTGTGAAGGCTCCCTCTTGTTTGTTTATTTTGACTCAAGTATATGTACATATTTGTAACTTATCGGGGATATCAATAAATAAGCTTTCCTTCATTTCAACGTATTGTGTTAAATACACCAAAGCCTTCTTCGCTAAGTTCTTTGAATTTTCTTTTGTTGAAGCTTGTATGTTGAAGCTTTATGAGTGGAGCATATAGGTTGAGGTAGTGTTCCCTTAATTTCCCGAGTGAGGAAAACTTCTCGGTTGGAGACTTGGAAAATCCAAGTCACTGAGTGGGATCGGCTATATGAATCTTAGAACGCCATTGTGTTCTGTCCTGTGTCATGTCCTCCGTTAGATCCAAGTACTCTAAGTCTTTTCTTAGGGTCTCTGCCAAAGTTTTCCTAGGTCTTCCTCTGCCCCTTCGGCCCTGAACCTCTGTCCCATAGTCGCATCTTCTAATCGGAGCGTCAGTAGGCCTTCTTTGCACATGTCCAAACCACCGTAACCGATTTTCTCTCATCTTTCCTTCAATTTCGGCTACTCCTACTTTACCCCGAATATCCTCATTCTTAATCTTATCCTTTCTCGTGTGCCCACACATCCAACGAAGCATCCTCATCTCCGCTACACCCATTTTGTGTACGTGTTGATGCTTCACCGCCCAACATTCTGTGCCATACAGCATCGCCGGCCTTATTGCCGTCCTATAAAATTTTCCCTTGAGCTTCAGTGGCATACGGCGGTCACACAACACGCCGGATGCACTCTTCCACTTCATCCATCCAGCTTGTATTCTATGGTTGAGATCTCCATCTAATTCTCCATTCTTTTGCAAGATAGATCCTAGGTAACGAAAACGGTCGCTCTTTGGTATTTCTTGATCTCCGATCCTCACCCCTAACTCGTTTTGGCCTTCATTTGCACTGAACTTGCACTCCATATATTCTGTCTTTGATCGGCTTAGGCGAAGACCTTTAGATTCCAACACTTCTCTCCAAAGGTTAAGCTTTGCATTTACCCCTTCCTGAGTTTCATCTATCAACACTATATCGTCTGCGAAAAGCATACACCAAGGAATATCACCTTGAATATGTCCTGTTAACTCATCCATTACCAACGCAGAAAGGTAAGGACTTAAGGATGAGCCTTGATGTAATCCTACAGTTATGGGAAAGCTTTCGGTTTGTCCTTCATGAGTTCTTACGGCAGTCTTTGCTCCTTCATACATATCCTGTATAGCTTGGATATATGCTACTCGTACTCCTTTCTTCTCTAAAATCCTCCAAAGAATGTCTCTTGGGACCCTATCATACGCTTTTTCCAAATCTATAAAGACCATGTGTAAATCCTTTTTCCCATCTCTATATCTTTCCATCAATCTTCGTAAGAGATAGATTGCCTCCATGGTTGAGCGCCCTGGCATGAACCCGAATTGGTTGTCCGAAACCCGTGTCTCTTGCCTCAATCTATGCTCAATGACTCTCTCCCAGAGCTTCATTGTATGACTCATTAGCTTAATACCCTTATAGTTCATGCAATTTTGTACATCGCCCTTATTCTTGTAGATAGGCACCAAAGTGCTCATTCGCCACTCATTCGGCATCTTCTTCGTTTTCAAAATCCTATTGAAAAGGTTAGTGAGCCATGTTATACCTGTCTCTCCCAAAACTTTCCACACTTCGATTGGTATATCGTCTGGGCCTACTGCTTTTCTATGCTTCATCTTCTTCAAAGCTACACCCACTTCTTCCTTCCGGATTCTACGATAAAAAGAGTAGTTTCTACACTCTTCTGAGTTACTCAACTCCCCTAAAGAAGCACTCCTTTCATGTCCTTCATTGAAAAAATTATGAAAATAACCTTTCCATCTGTCTTTAACCGCGTTCTTTGTAGCAAGAACCTTTCCATCCGCATCCTTAATGCACCTCACTTGGTTTAGGTCCCTTGTCTTCTTGTCCCTTGCTCTAGCTAGTTTATAGATATCCAACTCTCCTTATTTGGTATCTAGTCGCTTATACATATCGTCATAAGCCGCTAACTTAGCTTCTCTCACAGCTTTCTTCGCCTCTTGCTTCGCTTTTCTATACCTTTCACCATTTTCATCGGTCCTATCCTTGTATAAGGCTTTACAACATTCCTTCTTAGCCTTCACCTTTGCTTGTACCTCCTCATTCCACCACCAAGATTCCTTTTGGTGTGGGGCAAAGCCCTAAGTGAAAAAGTGGGTGGGCAAAATCATGTATCTAATTATTTAATTCACTTTGTAGAGTTCCTTAATACAAGGGGTTTAACCACCATCCCTGCCTCCGACATTCCATATACTTGGATCAATGGTCACAAGGATCATACCCTAATCTTTGAAAAGTTTGATAGAGTAGTTGCAATTTCTCACTGGTTGAATTTATTTCCTGACTCTAGGGTTCACAATTTCCCAATTTTTTGCTCCGACCACTGCCTCATTAAGCTCTCCTTCCAAAGTATTTTAGTTCAGTACCATAATAAGTTCATGTTTGAAGCTATTTAGCTTAATCACTCTGAATTTATTAAAGTTGTTAAGGATAGTTAGGTCTGTAATTTTAATGGTAACCCAAATGATTTCTTTAAAATGTGTGCTAACAATTTTAAGCTCAAAGTAAAAGACTGGAGTAGAATGAATTTTGGGAACATTTTAAAACAAATAAAGGATTCTCAAAATGAACTACAATATATTCAAGAACTATGCTTGAAACATCCTGATAATATGAGACTTCTTGATAAGGAACAACAGCTAAAGAATAACTTACTAAAGCTCTATAATGATGAAGAAATTCTTTGGGCTCAAAGAGCCAAGGCAAACTGGCTTCAGCTCGGTGATCGTAATACAAAATGCTTCCACACTAAGGCCACCATGAGGAAAAAAAAAGAAATGAAATTCTCAAAATCAAAGATGATCATGGCATTTGGTGGGAGAAGGGGAAAAGGCTTGAAGATGTTTTCATTCAAAAATTTAAATAGAGATTTTCTAGTAATAACCAAATTAACGACAACATTATGGATGAGTTTCTCAATGTTATCCAACCAACAGTTACTGATGATCAAAATTTTTCCCTCATGATACCAGTGTCTGAGCAGGAAATTTACTCAGCAATTAATAACATTGGAGCCTTTGGCCATGATGGGCTTCATGCTATCTTTTTCCCAGAAGTTTTAGAATACTATGAAAAACTATGTTATTAACTTTGTCAAGGATTTCTTATATAATGGATCTAGCTTAAGGCTAATAAACCACACTAATATTGTCCTTATTCCCACCCTTATTCAATAGATAATTTTAGGCCAAGTAGCCTATGCAATATGGTCTACAAAGTAATCACAAAAATTATAGTTAATAGGCTGAAACCTATTCTTGAACAACTTATTTCTCATAATCAAGGTGCTTTTGCTTCTGGTAGGTCTATTCACGATAATATCCTTATTGCCCATGAACTCTTTTGCAGCTTTAGGAATAGAAAAGGCAGAATGGGGCAAATGGCTGCTAAGCTTGATCTTGAAAAGGCTTATGATCTTTTAGATTGGAACTACATTAAAATGACCCTTAGGAAATTTGGATTTAATCATGATTGGATCAATAGAGTTATGGAATGTATCTCTTCTTACTCTTTTTCTATTTTGATCAAAGGGATGCCACAAGGCTACGGTTATCCAAGTAGAGGTATTAGGCAAGGTAACCTTCTATCCCCGTATATTTTCGTCATTTGTACGGAACTACTAATAAGACATTTTAATAAGTTAACAAATACCCTGAGCAATCGAATTGGCATCCTCTCATCTCCATTTGGTTACCAAATTGCTAACTTAATGTTTGTTGATGACTGTCTTGTATTCAGCAAAGCCTCCTCCAAAGCTGTTAGAAGGATTGCTTGCCTTTTACTTCAGTTCGCTAGGGTTTCAGGTTAAAAAATTAACTTCCATAAATCCTCTCTTTATTTCTCTAATAATACCCCTACTAGTCTAAGAAATGATATCGTTAATATCCTTCAAATTCAGCATAAAACTACAATTGGTAAATATCTTGGTATTCACAATATTATTTGCTGGAAGAACCCGGTTAATGCTAAATGTGGAGCCAAAAATATTCACAGGGCGACACGTGGATTTTTGGACAAAATGACAAAAATACCCTTGCAGTACAATGAGGTTCCTACGCGCAAGCAGCGAGCAACCCTCTTTCAACCAAGACAGAAGTGCCCAAAATAGGTAACAATTCAAAGTCCATCTCATCAAATCCTTTCTACAAGGTAATTCCCAAACACATTCCTTTTAAATTATGTTAATTGGCTAATTAATGGGTTTATTGCCTAATTAACCCATTAATTGTCAATTAAACCATCCATTATATCCAAATAACTACAAAATACATCCAATTCAACCCTAAAACACCACATGGCCTGCTATCCCCATTTCAAAACCTAATCCATCACTTTTTTCTACCTTTTTCACCATTTCTTCCTTTTTATTACCCAATAAATTCAAAAACCACCAAAACATTCATCTTATGTTTAATAACCAAATAAATTGGCTAATTAAACCTAAATTAAACCTAAAAACCCTAGCCACCTCCTATCCCTATAAATATACTCCCATTCTCACCAAAAAGCTAATTCCAACACTTTGGCAAAAATCCCAAAATTCTCTAAACACTTTCTCTCTAAATTCTAACTTTGGCATCGGAGGTTCTTCGGCCAAAGCCCCCCCCCCATTCATCGTGGGCGCGTGAGGCTCTTGGCCTTAACCTAAGGTGTTAATTGTTTTGTAGGTGCAAAATCGTCCAAGATCGAGGAGGAAGAAATTTGCATCCACAAATTGGTGCTTTCATTGAGAGTTGAAATCCATACTCGTAGAAGACTCTCGCACAAAAAGGTTTTTTCTTTATTTTCTAGTCCATTTGAATATTTTTCATACGTTCTTATTATTAGAATTTTTTACTTGTAAAGGTTCTTTGATAAAACGTATAAGCAAAATATAATGGCTAGAAATTTAGAAAATTCCACAAGTGAAAATTCTAATGTTCAAGAAATGGGATTGCGGAGATCCGTGAGGCTAAATGCGACAATAAGGGGAGCGGCATCATCATCACGAGCTTCCACCATGGGAACCACCGCGGTGGCTACTTCGGTAGCCACTCGTGGCGAGGTCCATGGAGCCTTCACCACGGCCCGAGCCGTGCCATCCAAGGCTCACGGTACCAAGACCACGATCCAAGCCGTGCCATCCAAGTTTACGTGGACCCAAGCCCAAGCCTCGCATTCACATGCACCGCGCATTGAGCAGCCTGCTTCCGTGATCCAGCCTGCTCCCGTCAAGCAACCCACTCTCACGGCCCAACCTGCTCCTGCCGAGCAGCTTGCTCTCGTGACCCAGCCTGCTCCCGACGAGTAGCCCACTCCCGTGGCCCAACCTGCTTTCGTCGAGCAGCCCACTCCGGTGGCCCAGCCTGCTCCTGCCAAGCAGCCCACTCCCGTGGCCCAGCCTGCTCCTGCCAAGCAGCCTGCTCTCGTGACCCAGCCTGCTCCCGACGAGCAACCCACTCTCGTGGCCCAGCCTGCTTTCATCGAGCAGCCCACTCCGGTGGCCCAGCCTGCTCCTGCCAAGCAGCCCACTCCCGTGGCCTAGCCTGCTCCTGCCAAGCAGCCTGCTCTCGTGACCCAGCCTGCTCCCGACGAGCAACCCACTCCCGTGGTCCAGCCTGGCTCTTTTGAGCAGCCCACTCTCACGGCCCAGCCTGCTCCAGTGGCTTTCCAAGCAGCCCAAGTCGGCCCAAGACTATCTCAACCATCCGGACCTACCATCGAGCCGGGGGCATTCTCACCACATTTTTTCGCGGATTTGACATTTCCCAACTCAAATCTCGTGCCCGGAGTCTACCACCTTTCCACTGCCCAAGGAGGCGCATTCCTTCCAAGCTCTTCCAATCCAAATGGCGAACAACACTTGTCTCGACAACTCATAGAGTTGACGAGCGCCCTTACACAACAGAAAACCTTGGTGAATCAACTTTTGCAACGTATCGGGATCCAACGTGCCCCAGACGAGGTATCCCGAAGTAGGACAAGGGCAGACGAACATTTCCAGCAGCGTCCCGGTAAGCAGCCACTCAACCAGCCACGAGCCAAACGTTTGGGCAGTGTACATTCCCGTCTTAGAGCGCGAGGGAGCATGCACTCTCGACTAGGCCCACGGATGAGCATACATTCACGGTTGGGGTCATACTCCGATAGTCAACATGAGCAACCTTCCGGGCAAAGTGTCTATTCGCAGCTAAGCCCACAAGGAGCGTCCTCCACCTCACATCAGAGTAGGCAGCACGACGGACGGAGAGAAGCAGTCACTCAATCCAGCTCAAGTTCAACCAGCAGCCTGCGAAGAACTCGCTCGCCTACTAGGAACGCACCACATGCATTGCATCTGCGGCATAGACGAGCTAAACACATGGAAGAGCAGCCTAGACCAGCAAGTCATGACTGGGGGCAGCCGAGAGCTCCGCTACCCCAACAAAGGAAAATTCAGGAAGAAGTAGAGAGACTCTTGACCAAGCGATTGCATGATTTCCAACGCAACGAGGTCACCGACGAGGCACTACGACGGAACATAATCAACATAAGCAGGTCACCCTTCACGGAGGAGATCGAGGAGGCAAAGCCTCCACGCGAGTTCAGCATGCCACATTTCACATCTTTCAAAGGGGATGAAGACCCGGAGAGACACTTAAAACGTTACCAAAGTGCAATGATCCTTTATCGAAACAACGATGATCTCATGTGCAAGATATTCGCCACCACTCTACAAGGCGAGGCGCAAGATCGGTTCTACACCCTGCCGCCACAATCCATCCGGAATTTCTACGAACTTTCTTTGGTTTTCACCAAAGAATATTCATCCTATCGCTCGATCAAAAAGACGTCTGACCATTTGTTCGACGTCAAGAAGAACCCAAAGGAGTCGTTTCGCGACTATGTGAGGAGGTTCAAAGTAGAGAAGGCAAAAATAGTCGGATGCAACGACTCGATAGCTAGAGCAGCCTTCCAAAAAGGACTTCCAGCAGACCACCCGCTATTCGGAAAATTGATCATGAAAGAAGATCTAACTTTGGCAGACTCTTTTGCTTTAGCAGAGAAGCATGCACTTTGGGATGAGGCTCGCCAATGCACATTCAAGGACTTGAAGAAGTACCCGACATCACCTCCCTAGAAGCAGCGGATGACTTATTCGCATGTTTGACGGTATCTAAAGTAGCAATAAGCTCTACCATCATGCGAGAAGAGCTGGGGGCCCGACTACCTGTATTCTACAGTTACCTACAGTCATCATCATGACGCACTATTCCGTCGAATCCAAACCGGCGACGATAAAGGCGTAGACCCTGGCAGATGCAAAGTTTTCTGACGAACGCAACAACTCGGCCCAACGATGCCCCGAAGGCAGTCGAGCACACTTTAGCTGCACATATTCCCTTAATGGAGATTTCTGGCATTCGCATGTCAACGACGCATCCAACTACAAAGGCTTGCGAGCAGCCGTGGTTCGTGGCAACCGACTACTTCACCAAATAGGTGGAAGCAGAGCCCATGACGACCACGATTCAGACGGACATAGAGCGCTTCATATGGAGGAACATCATTTACCGATTTGGCATCCCTTAATCCATCGTCACTAACAACGGCCTGCAATTCGTAGGCAAAGATTTGGCGAAGTTCTTCAAAAAATATGGCATCAAGCAGCATATGTCCATGTCGAGATATCCTTAAGGCAATAGGCAGGCCGAAACATCCAAAAAGATGGATCCCATCTGGGAAGGTCCGTACAAGATCAGCAGAGTAGGGGGCAAGAGTAATTACACCCTCACCACCATGAAGCGGCAAAAAGATTGAAAAGAAATGGATGGCCTACAATCTGAAGAAGTACCATGTGTGACCTCCCGCTACATCAAAACCCGAAGACTCAATAAGCTCGACGGGCACCACCTCACAAGCTGAGGACTATCCAGTTGTTATGCAGTTCCTACCTTACAGCTAAAGTTCTCGTTCGTTTCACTCGTTTTTCAATGAGGAATTTAGAAGTAATCACAACTTGGCTTGGCTGCATGCTTACAACAACTAATCACTCCTGCACTTCAAAAGAAGACTGCGCCCTTCTTAGGGACTCATCGCAGGAATTGCGCCCCCCGATGGACCAACCATACTCTCCAGTGCGAGAGGGTAAACCAATTCTCCGACACCCATATGGGTCAGCTCTCCAAGACGGGAGGATAAACTTTACACTCCGAATATCCAGACGTGGATGAGCCTGGCTGCCCTAGTATAACTAGATGCACGATGGCTTGCGCCGGGATTCCTAGAAGTAGCCGTAATGGTCTTTTTCAAGGTTTAGCTAACTGAAGGATTTTGGGTCTCTTGGCCTAATCCGTGGGGAACCGGGCCCTAGAGACGGAGAGGGCACATTACGCAGTACATCCGATGGACGGCTGCCCTGGAATCCTAAAGCTGCTACTGAGTGCACTAAGGTAGCCTACGGATTCCGGAAGACTGCCTACGGCTTGCCCTTCGAGCAGTGAAGCCGCACTAGACTTATACAACCGCACATTCTTGTGAAAGGTTAAACAAGCTAGCGCGCATATACGAAGTTTTATCCACTGCCGACATGCTACGTAGTCGATAAGCTTCACCTTTGCCAAGCACGGAACAACCTACACCAAGTCCTAAAGTGTTGTGATACTTGCTACGCAACCTACGGAATTGAAGAAAGTCAAGGTTAACAGCCTAGTGGTTACGCGGACTTGTCTGCTTCTGTAAGTAAGGCATCCGGCTGCCAACCCTATGGCTAACAACTTTGCAAAGTTCTACACCAACACCTACGGCTGCATAGGCTACGCGAGTTTGTCTACTTATAAAAAAGTAGCATGCCTGCCACTGGTCTATCAAGTCTAAAGGTTAGGGCATGAACAAAAGAAGTGAAGATGAAGAAAAACGAAGGAAAACATGTTTATAAACAACTAGCAAAGGCCGAAGGAGTTCAAGCAAAACAAAAGCTACAAGGAAAACAAAGAAAATCCTAAAGGCTACCTAAAATACTACACTACAGCAGCTTGGACATCCCACGACTACTCGGTCGCCACACCTTCAACAGCCGTAACGCTCTTAGCAGCGGCATCATCCGACGCTTCACCCCTGGCTGCCCCAGTCTGGTCACTAACTTCTCCAACTACTTCACCAATGGAAGCCTTAAAAGTAAAAGCAAGCAAGTCTTCCGGAGAAATAGAGAAGGTCTTAAAACCTCAAGCCCATCATTCTCACCCTTCAGTTGCTCATTCTTCTTAAGCAGACTAACACGGACGCACTGCAGCTCATCCACTCTCTTCTTAGCATAAGTAGCGAAACGAAGCTCAGAAATTGCAAGCTTAAGATCTTGAATCTGAGGCGAATCAATCTCAGCAGCAAAGGAAGCAGGCTTTGACGCCACTTTAGCAGCAGAGTCCACCTTACCACTCTTCATAATAGCAAGTCTCTACAAAGGTGAACCGAACTTGGCTCCCAAAGAACGTCCTGGTACAGACTTCGGCACTGAGGGCATGATAAAACCTTTACGCTGAGTAATCTTATCCACAATTGTACTAGCCATTCTCAACATGGAAGACGCCACATGCTCAGATCTAGCAGCCTTACATTTCTTCCAATTGGAAGAAGTCATGTCAATCACATACCTCTTGGTAGCAAGCGGACCCTCATGAGCAGCGAAAGAAGTCTTTGGTTTTTTCTCAGCCGGCATCTCTTGAGCAAGCAAAGAAGATCCATTTTCCCACCTTCACTTGCAGCAGGATCCACAACAGTGATTGGACGAGCCAGTGCATCCGCTTTGATCCTATTCCCCTCATCTTTTGGGAACAGCCCACGTTTCTCCTGACGAAAAGAGTTAAAGTAGCCAACGTCATTCGTGGTACCTAGCAGGGAAGTTCAACCCAACATTCCAGCAGTTCATGTGGTTCGCAACCTCTTCATTTCTCTCAATCACCAGCCTAGCTCGAATCATGTCCAAAAGCCTAAAAAGACATGAGCCATGTGACTTGCCTAACACTGCGCCCCAGTGCCACAATCCGAGGTCCCAGCCACACAAGCTGCCCTTGGTTCTAGCCAAGTCGAGCAGCTTAAAGCAGTGGTCCCTGCCACAATACCTCATCGGCCCATGCCGAGTCGACTCCTGGCCCATGCCAGCCGACGTGCCGCACCACCCCGACGGCTGCCCCGCGGTAGCACTATTCACGAAGAAGACGAAGAAATCAACGAAAGATGGTCCTTTGCACGGGCAAGATGTAGAAGATTGCTAGAGGAGGGGGAACAAATATCCTCTAAGCTATCTCTCTCTTGTAGGGTAGAATAAATCGCTCTCCAAAGTTGATTTAATAACCCACTTAAGGTGGATTTAAATATGCTTTGAGAGAAATTTATTTCCCTTTCCTAGAAGGATCTAATTTCCTATTAAAGAGAGAATCTACATCAAAATAGGAAGCAGTCCTAAGTTTCATAAAGCAAGAAGATCTCTACACCTGCTGCCCTTTTCTGCAAGCAGCCCAACAGGTGTGGGGGCATTTGTGGAGCCAAAAATATTCACAGGGCGACACGTGGATTTTTGGACAAAAATGACAAAAATACCCTTGCAGTACAACGAGGTTCCTACGCGCAAGCAGCGGGCAACCCTCTTTCAACCAAGACAGAAGTGCCCAAAATAGGTAACAATTCAAAGTCCATCTCATCAAATCCTTTCTACAAGGTAATTCCCAAACACATTCCTTTTAAATTATGTTAATCGGCTAATTAATGGGTTTATTGCCTAATTAACCCATTAATTGTCAATTAAACCATCCATTATATCCAAATAACTACAAAATACATCCAATTCAACCCTAAAACACCACATGGCCGGCTATCCCCATTTCAAAACCTAATCCATCACTTTTTTCTACCTTTTTCACCATTTCTTCCTTTTTATTACCCAATAAATTCAAAAACCACCAAAACATTCATCTTATGTTTAATAGCCAAATAAATTGGCTAATTAAACCTAAATTAAACCTAAAAACCCTAGCCACCTCCTATCCCTATAAATATACTCCCATTCTCACCAAAAAGCTAATTCCAACACTTTGGCAAAAATCCCAAAATTCTCTAAACACTCTTTCTCTCTAAATTCTAACTTTGGCATCGGAGGTTCTTCGGCCGAAGCCCCCCCCCATTCATCGTGGGCGCGTGAGGCTCTTGGCCTTAACCTAAGGTGTTAATTGTTTTGTAGGTGCAAAATCGTCCAAGATCGAGGAGGAAGAAATTTGCATCCACACTAAAGAACTCATTCTTAGAATTCAAAATAAACTTGCCAACTGGAAAGCAAGTTCTTTGTCTAGAGCTGGTAGGCTTACCCTTCTCAAGTCTAGCCTTGCCAGTATGCCTAATCATATCATGGCTTGTGTTAAATGCCCTTCTAAGGTTTCCCAAGCCATCAACAGAAAGAATAGGAAATTTCTTTGGAATAAGAAGTCTAACTTTTCCCCTGTGGCCTAGGAGGATGTTTATACCCATTTTTTAAAGGTGGCCTTGGTATTCAAAAAGTTGAAAAATTCAATCTTGCCTTTGTGGCCAAGCTTGTTTGGAAGATTATTAACGATAATAACAACTGGTGGGTGAAAATTGTTAAAGCTAAATATTTGAGACATGAATCTATTTGGAATACGAAATGTAAGCAGAATCATTATGCCGCCTGGAAAGATATATTAGCAGCAAGACATATTGTGGAGATGGGTGTGAGATGGATTGTGGGAAATGGTCAAAACATTGCGTTTTAGTCCCATAATTGGGTTTTTCCTTTCCCCTTATCCAATATCAATGCCAATGAATCTCAGCATCTTATTGATTGGAACCTTAAAGTAAACAATGTGATGGTGGATAAAAATTAAAATGTTGACCTTCTTAACCAACTCTTGCCAGTTGATGTTGTTGACAAAATTTTAGTTATTCTTATCCAAATCCGTGATGTAAAAGATAAGTTTATTTAGGGTCCAACCTCCAATGGTGTTTTCTCAGTTAAATCATGTGACGACCCGTCCCTAATTTTATGTTTTTACAAATTTTAAAAGTATGAATTTAAGAAAATGCCCTTAGAGGCGAGAGTATTGATTTTCGTTGACCAACGTTTAGTGAGATGTATGAAATATTCCTTTAGAGTATTCATGTAGTACTCAACAATACGGCCATGTAGGCGCAAGCAGAAGCGCATTGGAGTATTGATATTACCATTTGTTTGTACCATACTTGACTAATCCCGAAACTACTGAGCACCGGTCAACGTTATACCGTCAAAGACCCAGAAGAGTTTCCCTTCAACCAGGAGGCCAATCACAATGCGACACGTGTCGACATCAGAAGCCAATCACAGCGCGACACGTGTCAACATCAGAAGCCAATCACAACACGACACGTGTCAATATTAGAACAAAACTAGAAACTCTCTTCTATAAATAGGGATCATTCTCCCACAATAATCTCTAATGTCATTTTGTACTAAACTATTCACTATAACTCACTAAACCAGAGCTTGAACCTATGTATTTGTGTAAATCCTTCACAATTAATGAGAACTCCTCTACTCTGTGGACGTAGCCAATCTGGGTGAACCACGTACATCTTGTGTTTGCTCCTCTGTCTCTATTCATTTACGTACTTATCCTCACTAATGACCGAAGCAACCAAGCGAAGGTCACAAAACCTGACACTTTATGTTGTACCAAAGTCCTAGCTGATTTTGTGCATCAACATTTGGCGCCGTCTGTGGGAAACGACACTTATTCCCACTCTCTTCAGCTTTGTCAAGCTGGTTTCCACCGCTCGTACACTCTCTTTTGGCCAAGCATCTCTCTCCGACATAGGGAGCGAAAGAAGCCACAGCACACAGAATGACACCCCCGCTGGACCTAGTATGAAGCAACGAAAGCAGGAAGGAAATAGAGTTACTTTTCAAGCTAAAGTCGATGAGCTAGAGGTTCAGAACAACAAGATAGCGATGAAGAATGAAGTCCTCCAGGAACAATATGAAAAACTTTTCGAGATGCTTCACGAGGCTAGGCAGGCTAAAACACATAAGCTCGTCGCCCCTGTTGAGGTCAACAATCAACTGAATGCCCCCCAACACGGAGGGTCGCCGATATCCGACACGGACATCCCTGATAGGGATCGAGCTACACATCAATGTGATAATCAACATGAGACTTATCTCAACCCAGCTACTTCAACCCGAAGCAGGAGAAGTAGAGGAAAACACCTCCTCACAGAGGGTGTGGAAGGATCAAAAGCTGTCTATCGCGATTGTCGAGACTTCCTAAAGCAACGTCGGGAGAATCCCATCCATATAAGCTCGAAGATCAATGACCCAAGAATTTCTGAAAGACTCGGTCCTCTCCCACGACCCAGGCCAGCAGTTAATCTAGGGAATGGGCAACAAGTCCCAGAAGAACATGAAGGTACAGGGGACTCGGAAATGTTCCGACATACTCACTCTAGGAGTTAGTGTGACGAGTCCAAGGAAAAATCATGCTATCTTGATCAAACTTTCCTACTTCCAAGAGGCGATGGGGACTTACGGAAGAAAACTTCAGTGATGCACGACTCCACTCAGGACCCCCTCGTCCTACAGCTCCTGGAGGAAGTAAACAAGCTGAAGGCTGAACGTCAAGCCGAGATACCTGACTGGAACCAACCCAGGCCTGGCCCTCTCACAAGAAGGATCATCAACACTCCCCTTCAAGCGAAGACAAAGCAGAAGCTTGACTTACAGCTCTATACTGGAAGGGAAGACCCGATTGAACACCTTAACCTCTTTGAGTCCACCATGGTATACCGGGGACACACCGACGAAGAACGGTGCCTTCTCTTCCCCTCCACCCTCTCTGGCGGAGCTTTAAACTGGTATTGCCGTCTTCCACATGAGACAGTAGACTCATTTGAAGAGTTGAGGAAGCTGTTTGTCTCTCAACACATCTTCCAGACCGATCGCTTGCATTCCGCAGATGACTTGTACACTATTCGCCAGAAGCCGGACGAGTCATTACGAAAGTATGCTGGCCGCTTCAACCATGAGTATTCTCGTTGCGCTGAGGCAGATGACAAGACCGCCCTCAAGGCCTTCACGGCAGGCTTACGTGACTGTTTCTTCAAGTATATGATCAATGCCAACACTTGGAAGACTTACTCTGAGGTGATGGCACAAGCTTACAATCATGCCTCCGCCGAGGCAAGGACATATCAAGGGAAACCCCCTACAGTCACCCCTTATCAGCAAGTAGGGAGTGGAGGCCAGATCCAACCGAATGAAAAGACCTCAACCTTCCAAATGGTAGCAGCAAACCCCTGCCTCATTTAATGTTTCGCCAAGTCAACAGACATATCAATCTCAGGGCAAAAGGAAAGACTTTCATCCTCACCAATCTCATTTTAATAAAAAGAATAAGGGGCACTATCGCGATAACTTAGGATATCGTCACAATAATGCCCGCCCCCAGGCAGTCAACGCAGTGGGCCAATCACGTGTCAAGACAGGCCCTACCCCGAGGTATGAGACATACACCTCTTTGAATGCTACATGTGCTGCCATCTACCCCAGTATAGCTCACCTGATACCAAAGCCAAAGCCAAGACAGCCAGATTACAAGTCCACGAAGAACACGGGCATGTTTTGCTGCTACCACGAATATAATGGCCATGATAGTGAGAAGTGCATTATCCTTCGTGACCATATTGAAGCTTTGGCACGTGAAGGAAAAATTGATCAGTTCCTCCTTCACCCTCCAAGGGATAACCGTAACCAACGCCAGGTGAATGTGATATATTCCATAAGCGGCGGCACACCCATGTCTGGATCTTCCAATAGGGCCATGAAAAGCAGTGAACGAACTTTGAGACCTGGCCATTAAGTGTTTCACGTGGAAGACGTCAGAGGAGGCAAGTATCAAAAGCCTAATTGGGATCCAATATGTTTCTACCCTGAGGAAGAAAGAGGTATCATCTACCCTCACAATGACCCGCTGATCGTGGAAGCTCACATAGCAAATTTTGATGTGAAACGAATCCTGATAGACACAGGTGCTTCAGTCAATATCATGTTTGCTGAAGCTTTCAAGACACTTAATGTAGCTGAACACTTGCTCGATCGCTCGATTTCTCCTCTGATAAGCTTCTCTGGCGATATCGTGCAACCTTTAAGGAGTATACACTTACCCTTCACCATTGGTACATGCCCCTACACAGCTACTATTACCACTAACTTCCTAGTGGTCAACTGCCCGACGGCATACAATGTCATCTTTGGGCGCACAGGCATCAATGATCTCAAGGCCATGGTATCCACACATATGTTGTTGATGAAGTTTCCAACCCCTTTCGGCAATAGGTACATCAGGGGAAATCAATTTAGTGCTCGATCATGTTACAACACTTCAGTCAAACAACAACACCTGCCTGTCCCCAAGGAGACTCTCTTTATACATAACCAAGTCGTAAAGACCAGTCCAGAAAAATCCAACTCGGGTCTTCAGGATGGCAACTGTCAACCCGACGACCCTCGAGATGACTCATTCACCCAGCAAGCACAACCCGCTGAAGAGTTAGAGAAGGTCTCTATCTCCAAAGACCATCCAGACCGCATGGTGAAGATTGGCACCACTTTGTCACCACCCCTTCGGTTATCGCTGATCTCCTTTTTGCAAGAGAACGCCGAGGTCTTCGCTTGGTCATATAAAGATATGCCGGGCATCTCTCCCGATATCATCTGTCACCACTTGAGTATTGATCCCAAGACCAAACCAGTAAAACAGAAGCGAAGATCTTATGATGTTGAGCGATACGAGGTGATGAAAGCAGAAGTTGAAAAACTCAAGGACATAGGCTTCGTCCGTGAAGTCAATTACCCAACATGGGTAGCAAATGTTGTCCTTGTTAAGAAAAATCCAACCAAGGAAAGTCTCCTGCTTCAAAAGGTCTTGTGGAGAATGTGTGTCGACTACACCGACCTAAACAAAGGATGCCCGAAGGATAGTTTCCCCCTTCCTCTCATTGATAGACTTATAGACTCTACGGCAGGGTGTGAGCTCTTGAGCTTCATAGACGCTTATTCAGGATACAACCAAATCCTCATGAACCCCTCAGACCAAGAACACACAACCTTCACTACTGACAGGGGACTATATTGCTACAAAGTCATGCCCTTCGATCTAAAGAATGCAGGAGAAACTTATCAGAGACTGGTCAATTCAATGTTCGCCGAACAGATTGGGAAGAGCATGGAAGTTTACGTTGATGATATGTTAGTCAAGAGCAAACATGCTGACCAACACATCACCAACCTATCTGAAACTTTCACCATTCTAAAGAGGTATCGAATGAGGTTGAACCCTAACAAATGTGCCTTCGGCGTGGGCTCTGGCAAATTCTTAGGCTTCATGATTAGCCAACGAGGCATTGAAGCTAACCCCGAAAAGATCAAAGCAATCCTTGACATGAAAGAGCCAGTAACTTCAAAAGACATCCAAAGCCTTACTGGCAAGGTGGCAGCCTTAACCAGATTCATCTCTAAAGCCACAGACAGATGTGCTCCTTTCTTCAAAGCACTCAAGGGAAATAAGAAGTACATTACATGGACGGATGAATGTGCCAAGGCATTCAGAAACCTCAAAGAGTACATGAGTAAAGCCCCTCTGCTCTCCAAACCAGAAGTTGGTGACACTCTCATTATCTATCTATCGGTTTTGGCTTCAGCAGTCATTTCTGTTCTTATTCGAAATGACAGTGGTGTCGAACGGCCCGTCTACTATGCTAGCAAGGCCCTACAAGATGCGGAGACACGATACTCCAACATTGAGAAATTAGCTCTAGCATTGGTCATGTCTGCTCGAAAACTTCGCCCTTATTTCCAAGCACACGCCATCATCGTGCTTACCAATCACCCTCTTCGACAGATACTCCAGAGTCCTGACACGTCTGGGCGAATGA
The DNA here is from genome assembly GCF_916048215.2 of Malus sylvestris. Classification (NCBI taxonomy): domain Eukaryota; kingdom Viridiplantae; phylum Streptophyta; class Magnoliopsida; order Rosales; family Rosaceae; genus Malus; species Malus sylvestris. The sequence continues at coordinate 11,191,363 of NC_062260.1, forward strand.
TCAAATGGGCGATAGCATTGGGTGAGTTTGACATCTCTTACCAACCAAAACCAACTGAAAAGGGTCAAGCAGTAGCAGATTTCATCGCCGACTTCACATATCATGTTGACATTGCTTCTACACCTGAAGCAATAGCTTCATTACCATTGGAAGCTCAAAAGATAGAATCAACAACCCCAGCATGGAGTCTGTATGTTGATGGCTCATCTAACCAACAGGGCTGCGGAGCAGGATTAGTCCTCACTACCCTCGACAAAGTGGCGATGGAATACGCTCTTCGTTTCAAATTCAAGGCATCGAACAATGAGGCCGAATACGAAGCCCTTCTAGCAGGCTTACGTTTGGCCAAGCACCTCGGGGTTAAACGAATTGATATCTTCAGTGACTCCCAATTAGTGGTCAACCAAGTCACGAACAACTTTGATGCTAAGGATAGCTCTATGGCAGCATATTTTGCGCAAACGCGACTTTTGCTCAAGCACTTCCACTACCAAATCACCCAAGTTCCTCGAGCGGCAAACAGTCATGCAGACGCTTTGGCTCGCCTCGCCTCGGCAGTGGAAGACAAGATTGGGAGAAAAATTCATGTCGAATTGTTGGCAGCACCAAGCACCATGGTCATGGAAGTGTGCAATTTACAACAAGGAGATAGTTGGATCACCCCAATTTATAAATTCCTTGCTCATGGCACCCTCCCAATTGATAAAGTCCAAGCTAAGCAGATTCGATACAAGTCTGCCCGCTACCTGATCATTAATGACCAACTCTACAAGCGCGATTTTACCCTGCCATACTTAAGATGCCTTACACCTGCAGAGGCGGAAATTGTCCTTTGGGAAATACATGAAGGAGTATGCGGAAATCATGCTGGGTCTCGATCCCTAGCACACAAGACTTTTCGCCAAGGATACTATTGGCCAACACTCCACCAAGATGCCATCAGAATATCTCGCTCATGTGATAAGTGTCAACGCTACGCAACTATCCCTCACTCCCCTCCCGAGCCGCTCACTCCTATGATCAGCCCTTCGCCCTTCGCCCAATGGGGACTTGATTTGATCGGCCCAATGCCTGCAGGGAAAGGCAAGGTCCGCTATGCAATCGTTGCAGTTGACTACTTCACAAAGTGGGCTGAAGTAGAACCCTTGGCAACCATTATTGAGGGAAAAATAGAAGACTTCGTATGGAAGAACATCCTCTGCAGATTTGGCATTCCCAATGCGATAGTCACGGACAATGGGCGGCAGTTCGACAATAAGAAGTTCAAGATGTTCTGCTCTAAGTTCAACATCAACTTATGTTTTGCCTCTCCAGCCCATCCCCAGTCTAACGAACAAGTCGATGCCGTTAACAAAATAATCAAGCGCACTCTGAAAACTAGCTTGGACAAAGCTAAAGGTTGTTGGCCAGAATTCGTACCCCAAGTTCTTTGGTCATACCGCACTTCATATCGGACTTCCACAGGAGAAACTCCGTTCTCACTTGCTTTTGGTACAGAAGCAGTTGTCCCAGTTGAGCTTGAGCAAGCAACATACCGAATCCAGAACTACATACAGAGTGAGAACGACAAGCAACTCACCCTCAACCTGGATCTAGTCGAGGAACACAGAAATCAGGCTCACCTGAGGAATGTCGCCTACAAGCAGCGCATCTCCAACTACTACGACTCAAGGGTCAAACCTCGCTCTTTCAAAGTGGGAGACTGGGTACTGAAGAAAAGATTACTCTGTGATAGAGTCCCGAGTGAAGGAACACTCAGTCCCAACTGGGACGGACCGTTCGAGATCGTCGGCATCAGCCGCCCTGGCTCCTACAAGCTCAGAAGCTCCGACGGTAAGACCCTTGGCCATCCATGGAATGCTGACCACTTGAAGTACTATTACAAATAGACTCATATTGTACAAGTGTTAAGCTACAGCCGTTCGGCATCCTATGTAACAAAGACCATTTGGTATGAATTCAATAAAGAGGTGATTTAGCCAACTCGGCCCTAAACTCTTTTACATTCTGAGCAATGAAACACTCAAGTGTTGAAGCTTCAACGCACATGTTTCCAATACAAAATAAAATCTAAGTATATGTCAACAAGACTATACAAAGGATCTATGCAAACATAGCCAAACATTCATCAATGATAGGGCAAACACTTGAAACTTGATAATACGAACACTTGAAGCTTGATAATACAAACACTTGCTTGATAATGCAAACACTCATAAACATACAAAACAAAAAAAAAAACTCTCAGGCTTATAACATGGCACATGCCATACAAACAACAAACTAGTGCAGGTAGAGTACATGCAAAAAGTGAAAGCACTTCTAGTCATCCTCATCTGAGGTTGAACCCCTGATCATATCATTATGAGTCCTACCGCCATTTTCTGCATTTCCAAACTCATCATCACCCTGATGACTCTGCTCATCAGCACTAGCCTCATCACCAGACTCATCTGCACTGCTAGAATAAACGGCAAGGTTGAAGGTTTCACCTTTTCGATGATGCTCATCTATTTCTTCACGGTATTTTCGAAGAACGCTTCCATCATCATAACGATCAAGGACAGCCATCCATTTCCTTTTTTCAAAGTGAACTTCCCGGGTACAGCGAGGTCTAAGGACATGGAGAAAGGCCGGGGAACCGAAGAACTCCTTCACAGCAGCTTCCTTCTCAGTCGGGATACTACTCTTCAGCTCAGAAACCTCAACCAAGGCACTATCCAACTCCCCTTTAGCCTTGGAAACCTCGAGCATAGTTGTCTCCAACTGTTTCTTAGTCGCCTCCAACTGTACTTTGAGTCTCAAGTTCTCACCATTCCGCCTCTTCAAACTCTCAAAATGTTGATCCCTGACTTCAATGGCCTCAGCTAAAGCTTTGCTCGTCTTCCTGGCATCATTCACAAGCTGCTTATTCTCTTTCAATTTCACCTTGCACCGTTCAGCCTCTCGCAGTCTGTCGTGATACTCAGCCATGACCTGCATGACAAGACGATCATTACCACTAAAATAATGCTAATAAAGAGGAGAAAACAAGGGAATGACAAAGTAACACTCGCATATGAAGACAGCTTCAACATCCGGTCGCAATCCGATTCATCTTTAGCTAAGGGCTCTCCGAGCTCATCGAAAGTGAATTGACACCCTGCCAGGCAATTGTTGATATACCCAAAGTCCTTTGGCCGCATGGCAACCTTCAAATCCTTCCAAGGGACACTGCCAACCTCTTCCTTATCTTTACCCTTGCTGCTAGAACTAGGATCACCTTCCTGCCCAATGTGTTCCCTAACTGGAGGAAAGATGGGATTAATAGTAGGAAGAGGAGGCAGCAATCGCCTATCTTCCCCGGCAACTATGGCAGCAGCACATCCAATGGCCTCAGCTTTCTTCGAGACAGCAACCTTAATGACTTCTTCTCGAGACTTAGTTTTAATGATTGGTCTCACTCGATGCTTGTGAGCTTCCTTGTGAAACAGGATGTCTTCTGAAGGAACTAACATGGGCACTCTCATTTTCTTGGTGCTAGTCTCCACTTTCTTGCCCACCTTCTCCACTGAACAAGGAAATTCAAAGTAAGAAATACCACATTATATATCTATATAAAAAAAAGGGGGGGAAGAACAAGGATCAAGTGAGGATACAACTTAGTCGCTCGTCTCTGGCACTCGGAAACTAAGGGCTGGAAACCGTACTTTCGAAACAAGGGTCGTAGCTTACCCAAGTGTCTATCTTCTTTAGGCACCCTCAGCACTTTCTCTACATCAGCTAGCTCCTGTCCGGAGAGTTTGATGGTGCCTCGTGTCACTGCATGAAGAAAAATCTTAGAAGCAAGAGAAAATCACAACAATAGCAAATAATGAGAAAATGGATACATTACAACCTACAGTCTGGAAATGAGTAGGAACACGTCGCTCAGGCGTGACACCCTTAGCATGCTCCCAATCATTATAAAGAAAGCACCAATGTTTCTTCCATGTGCAGTACGCCTTTCTCTTATCAAAGACAACACGCTCTCTCTCACTCCGACATGCACATTCAGCATAACCCGTACATGCTTTCACCGGGCGCATCTTATAACAGTAGCGCCACTGATGGAAGAAAGGTTCACCTAATCCACACTCCATCCATATAATATAAAACCCGATCAAGGTATCCCAGAAACCAGGATTGAGTTGCCCCGGTGCATAACCAATAAAAGACAGCATCCGTTGCAACCACGGATGCAAAGGTAAATTTACCCCCAAGGTCACTAATGTCTGGGTATAGAACATAACATGACCCGTGGGCGGCTTAGAAGGCAATTCTTCACAACGCACCAAACGTATTCCTACACTACGGGGGATACTACATGATTGCCTTAGGGCCTCAAGCTGCTTTTCGCTATCTAACAAGTTATTTTCTAAATGGTCCGCTGTGAACTCAGAGCGAAATATGGGTATGGCATCACAAACAACCCCCTCACCCACTCGTATGGAGGAAGAACCAATCTCGGCTAAGGTTTGACAATTGTGAGGATCAGAACGACATATGGGTATGGCGTCACAAACAACCCCCTCACCCACTAACATGGAGGAAGAACCAATATTGGCTAAGGTTTGACAATTGTGAGGATCATCCAACGTTTCTTTTGTACAAGACTCTAACAAAGGCCATGAAGACCCCGACATTGCAGGCTCAAACCTATAGCCCGAGCTGGGGGAGCCCTCATCACTTAGACTTCCAGACTCCGACATCTACAACAAACAGAAACAAACTCTATCACTACATGAAGGATCAAAACATAAGGAAGCTCACAGGGCATGAAGAACAGCTCAACTAGTTCATTATGTTCTTCACAAAATACATGAACATTCCAACAATTCAACAAAAAGGAAAACATCCAATGTAGTGGAGAAGACTACCAACCTGAAGATGGTGCAGCAAAGCAATGCTAGAATCCCTCTAAAGTAAAAAGCACTCTGTCTTCAAAAATCACTACAAGATGAGCAAATGAAGGTAAGGTAAAGAATGGAAACTTATCCTTCTTATATATAGTTCAACATGGCTATTAACATTCAAAATTCAAATTCAAACCATGAGAAAGCCCCACATGGAAAATCTTCAAACTTCTAACATTAGGGAGTTTCAAATTTCAAATGTTTCAGTTCCCCCTCCAACCAAAAAAAAAAAAAAAAAGGGAAGTGGGAACACAGCAGCTTCATCAATGGGATTCAACTCCCAATCTCAAAAGCTTCGCACTTTGTTCATCAAGGTAGTGCGAAGCACAATCAATTTATGGTGCCAACAAAAGCTTCATCAATGGAGGACAAATATCAATCTCAAAAGCTTCGCACTATGTTCATCAAGATAGTGCGAAGCACAATCAATTTATGGTGCCAACAAAAGCTTCATCAATGGAGGACAAATATCAATCTCAAAAGCTTCGCACTATGTTCATCAAGATAGTGCGAAGCACAATCAATTTATGGTGCCAACAAAAGCTTCACCTATAAAGCTTCAACACTAAAGCTTCACCTATAAAGCTTCAACCCCACAACTTCACCTACCATACAAAATTTCAACACCAAAACATATACAAGCTTCACACACTCTTCATCAAGATAGTGCGAAGCTAATTCAAGTTTTGTGTCCTACAACTAGCTTCCACTAGTCAAGCTATCTACCCAAGCACAAATCTATAGTCAATAAACCTTACCTATTAAACTATTTTCCAAACACAAAACCTTGTGGCAAATAAACAAATTTTGTTCACACAACCAAGATTCTCTTAAACTTGTACAACAACACATGAGTGAACACAAACCTTTTTGTTTTACATCCACAATATCCCTATCATAAACAGACATACATTTATATAAAATCCAACCCAAGCAACCTTTTTCTCCCTCTCCCTCTTCCGCCTCTTTCCATCTATCAAATTTCTGCAACTCCTGCTCTTCTTCAGTAGAGCTGAATTTTGGACATCTTATAGTTCTTGAGCAGATGAACAACTTTCACGAAGGAAATGTTTCCATTTGAGCGACGGAAGTTAGAGTGTTGAAGCTCCAACCATGACGGTCAGATTTCTGCAAGCTTCAACGCTGCTGCGGTGTTTCGAATATATGGAAATATCCAACCGTTAGTTTGTTCTGCATTTTTGATATGTTATGGAAGAGATGATGAGGAACAACTTTGATGAAGAAAGTATGTTGATCTGAACAAGACAAAATGAAGTTTCGAAGCTCACAATAAGTCTGACGGGTTAACAGCAAAATGATGCACAGTTACTCATCATACCTGAATCTCTGGAGTTGTCCTACTCCGATGAATCTCCAATTTGGATATGTTGTAGTTAACAAGGTCAGGCACAGCTTCAATGAATAAAGTATGCTGATCTGAATAAGGGAAAATGAAGTTTCGAAGCTCACAATAAGTCTGACGGGTTAACAGAAAAATGACGAACAATTACTCACCATACCTGAATATCTGGAGTTGTACTACTCCGATGGCTCTCAAATTTGGATATGTTGTAGTTCACAAGCTAAGGAACAATTTTCATGAAGACAACCTTGCGATTTGAGCTACAGAGAATGGTGTTATCTTGCAGAGCTACCGCGCCCTCTACGTTAACTCCTTCCTTGACTTCCTTGGCTCCAACACCCACTTTCCTTCATCATGACTTTGGAATAATTCAGATTTTTACGGGGACATGAAGACCTTTCCAGCAAAGAAAGGAAAAGGCAAAGCAAAAGAATAGCTAAAAGCCACAAAAAGTGACGGACAAAAGGAATAAATGCACAGTGCCATATTGAGCAAAGTCCAGGGAAATGGGGAAGAAGACACATACAAAGGGATGAGACTTTGAGTCTCATTGTTATTATTTCTCTACCTCCCAATATGAAGCAAGAAAGCATTGGGCTTCACAAAAAATAAATAAAGGGGAGTGGGCACAAACCTGTTCTCCTCTTTGGGCTTGCCACACAAATAAAAAATGAACAAAGGCACTGGATCCCTTCTTTTCGAGGGCTTGAAAACAAATGAGCAGTTTTGGGTTACACAAAAATTTTGGGCCCTCCCAAAGCTAAACCTAGCTTGAAATATTTTTGGATAAGGCATATATGAAGGTGTGACATCAAAACAAGGCTTCGTTACTTTGACAAATTAGTAGCAAGCAAGACACCTCATTCGGCAACTCTCCTCGCCTGAAGACTTGGGGGACTCCTACCATATGCTACTGCACCTTGATACTCGGAAGTCTCACAACCACTCAGTGACTTGGATTTTTCAAGTCTCCAACCGAGAAGTTTTCCTCACATAGGAAATTAAGGGAACACTACCTCAAACTACATGCTTCACTCACAAAGCTCCAACAATACAAGTTTCAACAAAAGAAAAAATTCAAAGAACTTTCTGAAGAAGGCTTTGGTGTATTTAACACAATATGTTGAAATGAAGCAAAGCTTATTTATTAATACTTCCGATAAGCCACAAATATGTACATGTACATGAGTCAAAATAAACAAACAAGAGGGAGCCTTCATAAAAATTGCTTAGGGGAAGTGTCAGCAGTCGGTAGAGCCCCAGAAAGAGAAAGCACCGGAGGGTGGTTATCCGGAGCCTCAGTACTTGACAAAACCCCAGAAGGAGGAGGCATTGGAGGTTCATCATTTGAAGCTTCGTTACCAGGAACAGCCCAAGAAGACGAAGGCAATAAATGCCTTTGGAACAAACCCACAAACCGCTGATGATCAAGTAAAACCTTACCATCAGATTCCTTCATCTGGTCAAGCTTCCTCTTCATGTTTGTAGCATAGTCATGGGCGAGCCGATGCAACTGTTTATTCTCATGCTTGAGCCCTCTAATCTCCTGTTTGAGACTCATCACTTCAGCAGCCAATGATTCAACTTGGCGGGTTCTAGCAAATAGGCGTTGGGCCATATTAGACACAGAACCTGCACACTGAACACTAAGAGTCAGAGAGTCCTTAACAGCCAACTCATCAGATTGTTTGGAAAGTAGTCTGTTATCTTTGGGAGTGAGAAGGTTCCTGGCCACCACTGCAGCGGTCATATCATTCTTCATCACAGAATCCCCAACGGTAAGAGGACCAGTAGGGGATATGAAGGATGGGCACCATATGTTGTCTGGAGAAGGCGTGGCTGTCTCTTCTCCAAGGTTCAAGTCAAAACGACGGTCGGAGGGTCCAGACATTTTCAAATGTGTTGAAGAGGGAAGAGGTCAGACAAATCAAGATCTTAGAAGTGCAAGAATGGAGCTTCTACTGGTGGAGATTCAAGTGTGATGTGGAACTTAATGCCAGCCTCTATAAAAATCTGCAATCGACGGAGCTTCAGAAATCGAAGAGGCGTTTGCTTTCTCAAAAGCTGGGCTGCTCAGAGACCACGAGGGCCGATATCAGAAATCGAAGAAGCACCTACTTTTTCAGCCTCGTCAGCACCTGTCACATGCATGCTCAGCTTTGCGGAAATTACGGGCAATCTGTCGAAGATTTCTGGTGAAGTAGAAAGCACGTGAATCTTACTGTTCAATCACCACTCTCTACACGCAACATCAATTCCTCAAGTACCACATATAACTTTGCCAAAAATCTCTGACAAAGTTTAGGGACGAGAATTTCGAAGTTCCAGCTACCCTACTATTACCCACAAGGGTAAAGGAACAGCATCACTGCCTGACAACTGGAAAGTCCCTATGTGTGTCGACCTCCGTGTTCTGTGGCAAGACAGACTGGCAAGAACGTCCAACCTTTACTCACATTCGAGAAAAGACTCCCAACATAATTACTCTCTTAAAAGCCGAAGCGGCACCACTTTCCGAATCTCGAGAGCCAGATCCCCGACGGGATTGCTTGTTCGAAAATCGAAGAGGCACAGCTCTCAGAATTTCGAGAGCCAGATTTCCTTAGATAAAGCTTGTCTGTAATCTTCACACGCAACATCAGCTTTCCAGATACCACATACATCTTTTTCAAAGTGCTCTGACAAAGTTAAAACACGTGAAGCTGACAGCTCCCACTACATTGCTGTGACCGAGAATGGTAAAGGAATAGCATTACTACTTGCTATTGAGAAATTCCTATATATGTCGACCTCCCTCCTCCACGGACAGACAAACTTGCAAAAATGCTCAACCATTTCTCACATTCGAGAAAGCACCCTCGACATAACCTCTCGAAATACTCAGCTTTATTTCCCCCCGATAATACCTCAGCAAATAAGCCACACCAAGAACAAGAGTATCTCATATCATCAGGGTCGAAAGCAAGAGTATCCCATATCATGCTTTCTCCCTGTCTTTGTCTTTGTCCTTGTCCACACCTGCAGGACAAGGAGAAAGAGAGCAGTCAGTCGGAACCTGAAATCAAACATCCAATCTGGAATTGACTGCCTGGAACCTTTGCCTGGTTGCTTACTTAGCATTGCTCTCGAGTACTCATCTTTAACTGCTGTCAAGGTCACGAATTCCACCGGTAAATACCTCATGACAGTTGATCAGATATTGGCTCTTTACACTGAAGCTGCCAAGCGTGGATGAGTCACTATGAAGGAATGTTCTGAAGGACCATTTAAATGCAAAGGTTGCACACCACTTCTGCCATGCAAAAGATTGAAGCAGAAGGGTCAACGATGAGCTGAAACAGATCACTACATCATGACACCTTTCCATACCACATTCACTATTCCGTCAACAGCAAAAGTATCCCATATCATCAAGGTCGAACGTACTCTAGATTTGATGGACTTGTTTTGACCCTCAAATTCTTGAGTCGGCCTTATACTCTGGAGGGAACCAGAAAACCCTCCAGCACAGTTCAAGAATAAGCCTGTGGAAAGTTACTTCTTCAAAAGCAAAAGTATCTCATATCATCTCTTATCCATTTGCTTCTCCTTATCCTGGCAGTTGAATGAGAGACAAGGAGAAGGAGAACAATCAACCGGAAGCCGAAGTCAAACCTCTGATCCTGGGTTGCTTGCTTGCTTGGAAGTTTGACTGCTTACCTTGTCTGTCACCTCTTTCGGCAGATCTCCTAGCTCGGCGACTTGGGGGACTCCTACTATAGGGTTTGTATCGCACTTGACCAAGCCCGAAACTACAAGTAAGCGTCAAGTGAAATTGATATATTACCTTGTGCATCTTCATCGGTTAAAGATACCACCCCTGGATGGAGGAAACGTACTTCCAGAGAAGATGCCACATCTACTTATGAGAAAGATAAGGCAAGTGAAGACGATACCACACCTCGGTACTTAGAAGTTTGGTGATTACTCAGCGGCTTGGATCTTGCAAGTCCCCAACCGAGGAGCTTCCCTCACTCGGGAACTTAGGGGAGCACTGTTTGTACCATACTTGACTAATCCCGAAACTACTGAGCACCGGTCAACGTTATACCGTCAAAGACCCAGAAGAGTTTCCCTTCAACCAGGAGGCCAATCACAATGCAACACGTGTCGACATCAGAAACCAATCACAGCGCGACACGTGTCAACATCAGAAGCCAATCACAACACGACACGTGTCAATATTAGAACAAAACTAGAAACTCTCTTCTATAAATAGGGATCATTCTCCCACAATAATCTCTAATGTCATTTTGTACTAAACTATTCACTAGAACTCACTAAACCAGAGCTTGAACCTATGTATTTGTGTAAATCCTTCACAATTAATGAGAACTCCTCTACTTCGTGGACGTAGCCAATCTGGGTGAACCACGTACATCCTGTGTTTGCTCCTCTGTCTCTATTCATTTACGTACTTATCCTCACTAGTGACCGAAGCAACCAAGCGAATGTCACAAAACCTGACACTTTATGTTGTACCAAAGTCCTAGCTGATTTTGTGCATCAACACCATTTATTATTTTATATATTTTCATAAGTACCATTATATTATTTTAAGATTATCTTTGGTAAGAAATGAGAGAATGAGAAGAAGAAACAAGAGGGAGAAGGGAAAAAAAAGAAGCAAGAGTGTTGGCTGCCCAATCAGAGAGGAAATGAGAGAGCTTCGGCCAAGGGAAGGAAGAGAGAGAGTGAAGGTGACCAACCAAAGAGAAGGAAAGGAGGGGAAAGGAGGGAGGTGTGGAACACCCAACCCATCTGACCCGTACATCCACAGCAACCCGGTTTCGAACCGGTGGAGTTTTCCGACGATATCCATCAAATTTTCAGGTGATTTTCACCCATTCACCACCACTAAACCTCGTCACCATATCTTAACATCCAATTCTAGCCAAAATTGACTCGAAATGGTGGAGATTTCACGAAGAACATCCGTGGGTGCCGCGGGGAACCTTGCTCGTGATTTACCAAATGTGAAACCATCTCCCCCAATTACTACAACTAGATCACTCCCCTAGAACCCAGGAACAAAGCCCAGGCAGTGGTGGAGGCGTCGAAGCAAGTTTGGAGGTCGAATCGAGCACACCTAAGTATAGGGTTTCCGACGGGTTTTAATCAAATTGAAGCTCTTCCTAGCCTATTTGGCCTTGGTCATAGGTATGAAAGTTACTCTACTCATTGAGATCTTCATTCCTGTAATTTTTGGTAATTTTTTAAAATAGTTGGATTTTCCGGCGAGTCAAAGCAGCCGACCGCCACCCACGGCGGCGCATGGCCAAGGGGCCATCGATGTTATTCTTAGGCTAAATTAGGTGTCTTGAGCTCAGTTTTGGTAATTGTATGACATAGGTTGATTGTTGGAACCTAAATTCTCTACGTTACATTAATAGGTAATTATATGAATCGATGATTCAACCATTGGATCGTCACCAAACTTTAATATGTTATAGTACATAATATTTAAGGACCATAGGAACTTATGGATCGGGAATCCGATATACGGATCTTCCCGAATTGGATTTGTAAGTTCATAAAATAAAATGTTAACTGCCTCTTGGTTTTGGCAATTGGCGGAGATCCGACCGTTGGATCGTAATGGAGCTTTAGGATATTGTTCTAGAAGTATAATGTGTATCTTTGGAAGTAAGGGATCGGAAATCCATAATGTGGATCTTCCGAATCAAACTACCTAGGGATGTGTGTTATGTAAGTTACATATTTTATTGTTAAGAATTCTGAGTTGTGATTGATAATTGTTCTAGGCGCCAATCGTTCGTGACGCCTCTATGGTTCTGCTGGGGAGTTGTAGCATGAACTCCAGGTGAATGGGCTTTTGTTTTTAGTATATATATGTATGCTTGGTATTTTTCCTAGAAAATGCGTTTAAATGGAATTATGTTTTAAAATGCCATGCCTCATGATTTATACTGAAATTATGAGTTAGTATAGTATGCATATTGTGAATTGACAATGTGGATGCTCAGGTGAGTTATAGATTTTTAATGTGAGTTGATGAGTATGTTGAGATGCATTAAGAACTTATAAACCTACACCCCCGGTGTTAGTGCTCCCATTTGTGGTTAGGGCACAGTCCTTCACGTGATGTTCACCTCCCGCACCGCACGCTCACCTTGGATCCAAGTTAGGTGCACGGCCTGTCGTACAGACCACTATAGGTGGTTCCGACTCGTAGGTGACCCGGGATTATTCGCACAGTCTTCACGTGATTGTAGCACTTGAGCGAATTTATTTACACCCAGTCCTGTCGTACAAACCACTATAGGTGGTTCGAACTCGTGTGCAAGTATACTTGATGAGCTATGGATTCAGCCGTACAGGCCACAATAGGTGGATCCGGTTGACATATTACTTTCATTGATTTACTTCACCTGGTTTACTCGTTTTTTATGCTGAGATATTTGACATGGCATATATTTGGATTTTGCTAATTCGAGTATGGTTTCGATATATGTATATATTCTATTTTCTGGGAAATTATATAGGTTTTACAGTGAGGGATTACTACCTTTAATAATTGAAATGGTTTTTTAAAAGCTTTGTTTTTGCCCACTCAAACTTTCTGTTTTGCGCCCCTCCAGATTGAATTGCTGAAAGTTCGTTTCGACGAGGATTCTTGGCAAATCTCAGGATAGGTGGTTACTTTTGAGGGTATAATCCTTATCCACTCCACTGTACTTACTTATGTTCTAACGTCACGTGTGAAGTGGGTTCATTCCTGCTCACCAGCGCACTCTGGTATTTAGGCACTCTTAGGTTTAAATTTATTCACATTTTCCCACATCATCACACTTTATGGCTTCGTCACCTTCCAGGTATCAGCTAGCACAGCTCGATTCGGAGTCCTAGTGAACATTCCAAGTTGGGGTGTGTCAAATCAGCTCACAGAATTCAACTTGATGACATTCAGTGTCACCCTTTTAAGGGGCTTCTTAGTAGGATTTGAAAACTAAATATTCCTCACAAGGTTAAGTTTTTTGGTTGTCTGTTAGTTAGAAATAAATTAACCACTAATGTTAAGTTAAATAGTTTTAACAATAATAATTCTGCCTTATGTTCATTATGTAATAGTGCTGAGGAGGATCTTGGTCACAGATTTAAGACTTGTCCTTTTGCTCAGGAAGTGTGCAAGCTTGATACTAAGTTGCCAACTATATCCTTTGTTTTGAGTATCAATTACTGGCTTGATAGCCTTGATTATATAAATAAAGACGACTTTTCCGATCTTAGTATGGTCCTTATTATTTGGTGGCAAATGTGGAATGAAATGAACGACTTTGTCATCAAACAAATCAAGCCAAACTCCTTCCGCAACTTTAGAGCTGCAATCTCTTTAGCTAAAAGCTTCTTGCTTGCTAATTCTAAACTGAGGGCAGGGGCTCAACATAAGAGTAGTAGTAAGATTAGATGGCTTCACCCGGAGTTTGACTACCATAAAATGAATTTTGATGGATTTGTGTTAGGTAATTTTGCTGCAGCAGGTTTTGTCATTAGAAACCATCTGGGTCAGCCTTTTTTGGCGGGTTCGAGAAGACTGGGCTAGAACACGATCATAGTTGCAGAGGCTTTGGCTGCTAAGGATGCTTTATTGCTTGTTAGATCACGGGGTATCAAGAAGGCTTTGATTGAAGGAGACTCGAAAATTGGCATTGATGCGATCACGGAAAAGTGTTGCAATCCTTTGCGTATTCATGCAATTATTGAAGATATCAAATGGTTGGCCTCTTCTTTTGATTTTATAAGTTGGAAGCATATTTTTATGGAAGCAAATTTTGTAGCGGATGTCGTCACCTCATGTGGGCATGTGTTAAATAACTTTCATGTTTGGATTGGTTGTGTTCCTTCTGCAGCTACCAGTGCCTTGTTGTTTGACTCTAGGGACCTTGGATGTTCCCAGGGTTTTTCCCTCTCTTAATTTTATTTTCCTTCTAAAAAAAAAGCTAAAGTTGTACTAGAGTAACACAAAAGAATCATTACTATACCGTCTACATTGTGATAAGTTCAAAGATCAATACAAATGAACTTTTAGTTCAAGGATCAAAACTCTAATTGAATCATATATCAAGATTCAAGAGTCAATGATCCAACTTTTTTACCTTTACTTTAATTTATATTTAAGTTGGTTGGAAATTAATTAATTGAAAGCCATATAACTGTTTGGTTTATTATTTAAAATTTTAACTTTCTAGCTGATTATAATGTAACTTTACGTAGACAAAAAAATTTGATCATATCATTGTACGGTAATATTTTTGGCTAGCACATCCGGTGAAGAAATCCTAGCTCGCCCTTGGATGATGGCACCTTTTTAATAGGGCATTGTAAGGATTTTTTTTTTTTTTTTTTTGCATCTTTTTGTGGATTAATAGATTGGACCAAAATGAAACTTTAACCATAATTCAACAAATTATACACCAAATAATTTGATTGAATCAGAAAAGTCAGAGATTCAGATGTCGCCATGAAATGGAGTTCAAGTGAACATGGTACTAACCCAAAAATCTAAAGTGGTGAATGTGAAACCCTAACTTCAAAGAAATCTAAGTATAATTTGATCTTAGATCATGTGTAAAGTAGGCACCATTCTGATCACTGTCATAAAATGTGTTAGAACACCTTTATAAGAGAAACTTGAGCACATGCACAGCAAACAAAATTTGTATTAGACACCCACCAAAGCAACGTGGAAGTCGAGTATCATATTTCAGAAGTACTCCACCAAATGGGCACCTTATTAAAATAATTTTTTTACATGATCAGAATATAAAGTGGTACATCATATACATCATATAGTAAAATATAAGTAAACATAATATTGGTGCATTTCACTTTATAGTATGATTAAATGTTAGATTAATGAGTCGACAAGTTCAAATTCACATTATGATGCAAGAACAACATTCATCTTCACTACTGCAGATGATTACTTACTTAAAAACTCTTTCTTATTAAACAGAGAAGTAAATGAATAAAGTAATGGGAAAACTATATGAAATTAAAAAATGTAGATGTGATTATGTCAGTGAAAATTGAAAAAGAGAGTTTTAACATTTAAGGCATGATTAGGTTAAGTTAACAGAAGCTTGTCGGGGTTAGGAGACAGATGGAATGCACGTGCGTCACCGAAATCACCGAGATATATTTCGAACGCAAAGATGCGGTGCACGTGATTTTCTTGGTCAAAGGTCAAAAATAGTGATTACACGAGTCTATCGAGGATCTTTATTTTTTAATAAAGGAGGGACGGGAAAGAACCCCAGCTAAGATAAGAACGATGATCATCATCATCACCATTCAACTCAATTATTTGCCACATGATACAGTTCAAGTGGATGATATTGTTCAAGTGTTCTTTTGTACAGTTCTTTTCTAGCTATGATCTTCAAAATCTCAAATTTTCCTAATTTAATTTTTTAAGAAACTATTATTGAGATTTTAAAAATTTTATTTCATTTTTAAAATTTATAATTAAAAAGAAAATTACATTTGTAAATAATGCAGAATAAGATTTTTTGAGTGATAATAACAATTCTGTGTTTATTATTTTACTCAACCATGTATTTAAGTGTTCACTATCAAACATGTATTTATGTTGTTCCAACTTAATCACGTAGACCTAATATTCTAGATGGTACAACCGCTACAGAGTGTTTCGGTAGTTGGGAATAAATGCTAGGTCCGTATTTCATACGGCATGTCCTATGTTTGATTTCTGGGGTTGGTAAATCACACGATAGTAGTCAGGGATAGGCTGTAATGCCTATATGAATCTTCTCTGCCTCCGAAATGATGAACTGTCGTGACGAAGTTACTAGTTGATATTTTTTTTAAATAAAAAATAAATATTCTAGATAGTACGAACCTTAACATATTTGTGGAGTATCATGTCGAGCCAATACACATTATCAACATTGGTGTTTTAGATATCACATTGTTCATCAATTAAATTGCCTAAACGATTTCTGAGTAGCATACATCATTACACAATAGACATAAATGAGAATGGAGAAAGGTTTCCAAAAAAAAAATGAGAATGGAGAAAGTGGAAGAGGGAGTTGGCAGAGGAGTTAAGAATTGTACGTATATGCTATGCTGTGAATCTTTGATTTATATGCTAGTAACACTGCCACGTATATCTTCGTGGCTCAACACTCTAGGTTGAGATGGAGGGTATAGGATATCGCATGGTTTAATTCTACTACAACTACTACCCTTTTTATAATTGCATACAAGGAAACGATAGTATAAATCGGGTTAGGAGACGTGTACTTTAAGTGCATGCAAATGTTGCTTGTTATATAATATATATATCTATATATATATATATATATATATATTGGGTTTTCACATTCCTTTTGTCTGGTGCAGCACGTGTGATGTAACATGCCGTTTCAAAAGGATGAGCAAGCATATATATGTACAAATATAATATGCATACAAAATTTCAACTTGTTCTGCTAAGGTTTGGCCCATATTGCTGACTGCTTGTGGGACAAATCCGATCTAAAATGTTTTTCTTTAGTTCTCTCACATATTTTTCGACTAGTTTAATTTTTATAATTTTTATATTATTCAGAGATGTAGTTTGTTCCACGTATAAAGTCCTCTTTGTTGCTATGTCAAGGTATTGCTTTTTTAGAACAATATTATTCAGAGAGATACTTGCTCCTGGATATGTGACATATATTTTGGGACCAACCTCCTTAAGGAGGTGGCCGCTCTGAGACACGTCTGTTATTTCGTGGCGGTGGAGACTCTGAATTAGTTCACCGGAACCAAAAGGTCAACAATAGCTACCGATAATTTGACTTAGAAATTATGGAAAAGAGAGTGATCACTTTGGATATGTCAAGGAATTATCATGTCATCCTAAACAGCACCCCTTTTAATGTATGAAATTTTTAGCACACATTAGGTCATCTACAACCAACTCTACCAAAGAGTAATAAATCAAAATGTAACATGTTTTGACACAAAATCTATATCCAACTAATGACTAGACCAAAAACTTATGAGCCCTACTAAGTCATACTTCATCTACCAGGCCTACAGGCTGGTCAAAAGGAGCCAGCCAGCCAGGCCGTCTCTAGCAGCCTAAAACATGGGGGAATAGGCGCGCCCCAACTCACTGAGATTGAAATTGTATAGATTCCAAAGACACCAGCCCCAGCTGAGAACGAAACATGGCCTAAAATCCATTAATGTGGACCACGCCTTGCATGGCACGTGTCGTCCTCCCTCATAAACAATGAAAAGAAATTCTCATTAGATCTTTCCCTTCAAAATCTAGGAATCAAGTGATACAGATCTTTAAATTTTGATCAAACGGCTAAAAACAAGGAAGTTAATAAAAAAATTTAAAAATTATAATAATTTTTTGTCGTTAGATCAAATTTTAAAAGTCTAGATCACTTGATACCTGAACTTTGGAAAGAAAGATCAGGAGAGGAACTCTTTCCAGAAACAATGATGCCTCCAGATTAATATTCACACTCCTCTACCGTGCTACTGCTTCTTCCCTTATTTAATTTTCTTCCTCTCAAATTAAAATTTAAAAATTAATTAATAATTAATTTATCGAATTAGCCAGCGTCATATTGATGTCAGGTTACTGTTGAAATTTGATATGCTAGTTTAATTCAATTAACCACATCTTCAATCAAAGAAAGGGCGTATTCATTTAGCAACAAGTGACATTCAAAATATGTCTGAAAATCTTATTTTAATATGGTTATTTAATTCAAATAACCATATTAATTTAATTAAAATAATAAATTATTGAGGGGGCTAAAAAATAATCTCCTCGGTTGGAGATGGTATAAAATATGGTATGTGATTGATCCTTTAAAAATAATTTATTGTAAGGCTATAGAGCTAAACATGGCCCTTTGATCCCCTTTCGGTTGAAGATAATCTTAGATAATCATTTTATTTTAAAGTTTTGATTTATATTTTTGTGGTTGAGATAGAAGAGAAATGCATTAGGAAAAAAATAGTTCTATTGAAAAGAAAAACACTTATTGGTAGCATCGTAATAAGTGCAAGTATGGGCGTGGTGCCGGTATTGTATATAAGTTGAAGTTTGGTGCACCATGTTTGGGCTTGAAATCGTAGATCTTGACCGAATAATAGTGATGGTAAGCTTAAGAAGGAGGTTGAAAGTCTCGGCCGATAATGTATTGTTGATCGCAGGGCCTATTCCTAGGCGATGTGGGATTGCAAAGAGATCATGATTGGTTTTTGCCATGGCCAAATCCTAGACGAAATAGGATAGGCTAAGGATCATGATAGGTTGCTAAGAAGATTTAGATTAACTACCCAATGATTAGGATTGGTTTCTGGATAAAACCCGAATTCATTACATAATACGATCAGGTTTAGAGTCTTAGTTCAAGTTAAAAAATGTGAGACTCAGTTACGATAGAGTTCTGGTGGAAAAATATCTTCAAAGAGACTGAGGCAATTCTACTATATCAGGATAATATTTCAAGAAATGAGATGGATGCGATGGTAAGAAACTTTTTCAATCAATATTTGAAAGGGGGCGTGAGTTCGAGTAAGATACAAATTGGGTCAATTGAAGGGTCATTGACTATTTCATATGCACCTCTTCATGATATTCATCCATATAATCCTCATCCAG
This sequence comes from Malus sylvestris, assembly GCF_916048215.2. Lineage (NCBI taxonomy): Eukaryota > Viridiplantae > Streptophyta > Magnoliopsida > Rosales > Rosaceae > Malus > Malus sylvestris. The sequence continues at coordinate 11,210,363 of NC_062260.1, forward strand.
GTCGCTAGGACACCATAAAAGAGAGAAAATGCTACAATGTTTGATAGATTCATAGGAATTGTAGATTTAGAATTGTGCTTAATTATGACCTCAACCAATAAGTCATCACCAACACAATTTGGTGTTGAGCATGTTATGCAAAATCAGCGTTAGTCTTTGGAAGGGAAGAAGATAAAAAATAAAACCTCATTGTCTCAGTACTTACTACATGTTCTGAAGGAGGAAAAAAAATTCGTTCGTGTAACTTGGTGTAGGGAAAAGGTTTGGCTTACAACCATGGGAAATGCAGTATCAAGGTAATATGGATATAAAAGGCAATTAATGTGTTGCTTGAGGAAATCTTGACCCAAATTGGCTACACAACAACCTGCATCAGCGTTTCTAAAATTAGCCACAATAGTCTCTTCTTGGATCCCCAGACTTGACTTAACTAACTAAAGGATTCTGGCCTATGACCTAATATGCGAGAACCCGAGCTTCTTTACCAGAAGAAGCACAAAGTGCACTACGTTCCGTGAACTAGTGCCCACAAAGATCCATACAACTGCGCATTTTTGCTACGACTAGTTAGTTATCTTTCCTGTTCTTACAGAACTCTAACAACTGCCGACAAGCTACGCAGCCTATAGGTTCCATAAACTTATAAGCGCATAACACCCCTTGGGTTACTAACCATGAATTTCCAAACAACTGCATACTTTTGTTGTGGCCAGTTATCAACTTTTGTGTTTCATATATCTTTATTATGTTGTGATGCAGGCCACACAGCTCAAAAGATCGGTGACTTAAGGACCAACGAAGCAGCGACGCATGGTCAGGGTAGTAACTCACGATGAACTCAACTATTCAACACCCCAGCAAGCCAAAACTCATGGCCTAGACACATTTGCTAGGATCGCCTGCTTTTATCAAAATTGTGTGAATAGTTCGCAACTATATGGCTAAACGTTTTACAAGACACTTCAAACAAGCAAAATTTCAAGAACATTCAAGGCAATTGAATAACGAAGATAGAGCTAAAGAAAAAAAGCAACTCACAAAATTTCTAGCAATTGATCAAACTAGCACGAAGGCCACCAAAATCTGACACAAGCTAAACAACTTTTGGCTAGCCTACGCAACTTTAGATTTATATGCCTTTTGCCCTTTACTATACGCAGCATATCATGTGTGAAGGCATTTGTGAAACCAAAAATAATCCAAACAATCTTGTAGCTGACGCATGAACTTTTATGAAATGATGAATATTGTAAATGCTAAGTAGTAAATGTAAATATGGGTGGCCTCATTCCTACATATGCAATGACACCAAAACGCACCCAAAAAGCACAAACTCCAACTCTTTTAACTCCTCAATCCCCTGTTTAATTCCCATCATATATTTAAGAGAGTTAGAAGAGATGAGGGAAAATAATAGTTAGAGTTATCTTTATACACTTATTATATCATGTAATGAGAAAAATCACTAGTGCTATCCTGAATACGTAGGCACATTTGCCGAACTTCGTAAATATTGTGTCTTATTTACTTTATATGTCACTGTGAACACATGTCGTCGATTTCACAACACAACCTCATCAAGTTCTCTTGCCCATGACGAGAAGAAAAGTTTGTTTGTACCATACTTGACTAATCCCGAAACTACTGAGCACCGGTCAACGTTATACCGTCAAGGACCCAGAAGAGTTTCCCTCCAACCAGGAGGCCAATCACAGCGCGACATGTGTCGACATCAGAAGCCAATCATAGCGCGACACATGTCAACATCAGAAGCCAATCACAACACGACACGTGTCAATATCAGAATGAAACTAAAAACTCTCTTCTATAAGTAGAAATCATTCTCTCACAATATTACCTAATGTCATTTGTACTAAATCATTCACTTGTACTCACTAAATGAGAGCTTGAACCTATGTACTTGTGTAAACCCTTCACAATTAATGAGAACTCCTCTACTCCGTGGACGTAGCCAATCTGGGTGAACCACGAACATCTTGTATTTGCTTCCCTATCTCTATCCATTTACATACTTATCCATAATAGTGACCGAAGCAATTTAACGAAGGTCACAAACTTAACACTTTCTGTTGTACCAAAGTCCTCACTGATTTTGTGCATCAACATTTGGCACCGTCTGTGGGAACGAAACTTATTCTCACTCTCTTCAGCTTTGTTAAGCTGGTTTCCACCATTCGTCTACTCTCTTTTGACCAGGCATCCCTCTCCAATATGGGGAGCGAAAGAAGCCACAGCACACAGAATAACACCTCTCTTGCACCTAGTGCGAAGCAACGAAAGAAGGAAGGAAAAAGGGTTGTTCTTCAAACTAAAGTCGATGAGCTAGAATCTCAAAACAACAAGATAACAATGAAGAATGAGGTCCTCCATGAGCAGCATGAGAAGCTATTTGAGATGCTCCATGAAACTAGGCGTACTCAAACACGCGAACTCGTTATCCCTATGGACATCAACCATCATTTGGATGCCTCCCAACAAGGAAGGTCACCTTCCTTCGACATGGGTATCCCTGATGAAGAGCGAGCTAATCATCAAAACATTGATCAACATGAGACTTCTCTCAACCCAGCTGCTTCCACCCGAAGTAGGAGAAGTGGAGGAAGACACCTCCTTGCAGAAAGGTTGGAAAGATCGAAAGCCGTTTATCGTGACTGCCGTGACTTCCTAAAGCAACGTCGAGAGAATCCCCTCCACATAAGCTTGAAGATCAATGACCCAAGGGTTTCTAAAAGACTCGGTCCCCTCCCATGTCCCAGGCCGGCTACCAATTTAGGGAAGGGGCAATAAGTCTTAAAGAAACACGAAGGTATAAGGGACTCAGAGATGTTTCGACAGATATACCTTGAAAGTTAGTACAACGAGTCCAGGGAAAAATCACATGCTCTTTATCAAACCTTCCTACTTCCAAGAGGAGATGGAGATTTACGAAAGAAAGCTCCAGTGGTACATGACTCCACTCAGGACCCTCTTGTCCTACAACTTCTTAATGAAGTAAACAAGTTGAAGGCCGAACGACAAGTTGAGATACCTGATTGGAACTAACCTAGGCCTGGCCCTCTTACAAGGAGGATCCTCGACACCCCCCTCCAAGCAAAGACAAAGCAGAAGCTTGGCTTGCAACTCTATACTGGAAAGGAGGACCCGATTGAACACCTAAGCCTCTTTGAGTCCACCATGGCATACCGAATGCACACCGACGAAGAGCGATGTCTTCTCTTCCCCTCCACCCTCTCTGGCGGAGCTCTAGATTGGTATTGCAGTCTTCCACCTGAGACGGTAGACTCATTTGAGGAATTGAGGAAACTGTTTGTTTCTAAACACATTTTCTAGACTATCTCTTGCATTCTGCAGATGACTTGTACACTATTCGCCAGAAGCCGGACGAGTCACTACGAGAGTATGCCGGTCGCTTCAGCCATGAGTATTCTCGCTGAGCTGAGGCAGATGACAAGACCGCCCTCAAGGCCTTCACGGCAGGCCTACGTGATTGTTTCTTCAAGTACATGATCAATTCCAACACTTGGAAGACTTACTCTGAGGTGATGGCATAGGCTTACAACCATGCCTCCGCCGAGGCAAGGACATATCAAGGGAAACCCCCCACAACCACCCCTTATCAGTAAGTAGAGAGTGGAAGCCAGATCCAACCAAAAAAGAAGACCTCGACCTTCCAAACAGCAGCTGTGCCTCCCCCTGCCTTACTTAATACTTTGCCAAGTCAACAAACATATCAATTTTAGGGCAAAAGGAAAGATTTCCATCCTCACCAGTCTCATTTTAGTAAAAGGAGTAAGGGACATTACCGCGATAACTAAGGGTATCGCCATGATAATCCCCAACCCTAAGCAGTCAACACAGTAGGTCAAACACGTGTCAGGACAGCCCCTACCCCGAGGTATGAGGCATACACACCTTTGAACGCCACATACGTGGCCATTTACCCCAACATAGCACACCTGATACCGAAGCCAAAGCCGAAACACCTGGATTACAAGCCCACGAAGAACACGGGCACGTTTTGCTGCTACCACGAGCATAACGGCCATGACGGCAAGAAGTGTATCACCCTTCGTGATCATATTAAAGCTTTGGCACGTGCACAAAAAATTAATTAATTCCTCATTCACCCTCCAAGGGGTAACCGTAACCAACACCAGGTGAATGTGATATATTCCATAAGTGGTGGCACATCCATATCTAAATCTTCCAACAGGACCATGAAAAATAGTGAACGAGCTTTAAGGTCTGGCCACCAAATGTTTCACGTGGAAGACATCAGGGGAGGTAAATATCAAAAGCCTAACTGGGATCCAATATGTTACTACCCTGAGGAAGAAAGCCTCACAACGACCTACTGATCGTGGAAGCTCACATAGCCAACTTTAAAGTACGACGAATCCATGTAGACACACGGGCTTCGGTCAATATCATGTTTGATGAAGCTTTCAGGGCACTTAATGTAGCTGAACACTTGCTCAATCGCTCGATTTCCCCTCTGATAAGCTTCTCCGATGATATCGTGCAACCTTTGGGGAGCATACATTTACCTTTCACCATTGGTACAGGCCTTTACACAGCTACCATTACCACTAACTTCCTGGAGGTTGATTTTCCAATGGCATACAATGCCATTTTCAGACGCACAGGTATCAGGGATCTCAAGGCCATGGTATTCACACATATGTTGTTGATGAAATTTCCAACCCCTATGGCAATGGTTACATTAGAGGAGATCAACTTAGTGCACGATCATGTTACAACACTTCGGTCAAGCAACAACATCTGCATGTGCCCAAGGAAACCCTTTCTATACATGACCAAGTCATAAAGACCAGCCCAGACGAAGCCAACTTGGATCTTCACGATAGCAACAGTCAACCCGACGATCCTCGAGATGACTCTTTCACCCAGCAAGCACAACCCGATGAAGAGTTGGAGAATGTCTCTATCTCAAAAGATTATCCAGATCGCATGGTGAAGATTGGTACCACCTTGTCACCACCCATTCGGTTGGCATTGATCTCTTTTTTGCAAGAGAACACTGAGGTCTTTGCCTGGTCATACGAGGACATGCCAGACATCTCTCCCAATATAATCTGTCATCGCTTAAGTATTGACCCCAAGACCAAGCCCATGAGACAGAAGCGAAGATCTTATGACGTTGAACGGTACAAGGCAATGAAGGCAGAAGTTGAAAAACTCAAAGGCATAGGTTTCGTCCGCGAAGTCAATTATCCAACGTGGGTAGCAAATGTTGTCCTTGTTAAGAAGAATCCAACCAAGGAAAGTCTCCTGCTCCAAAAGGTCTTGTGGAGAATGTGTGTCGATTACACCGACCTAAACAAAGAATGCCCGAATGATAGCTTTCCTCTTCCTCTCATAGACAGACTTATAGACTCTATAGCAGGGTGTGAACTCCTGAGCTTCATGGATGCTTACTAAGGATACAACCAAATCCTCATGAACCCTCCAGACCAAGAACACACAGCCTTCACTACTGACAGGGGACTATATTGCTATAAAGTCATGCCCTTCGGCCTAAAGAATGCAGGAGCGACTTATCAGAGACTCATCAATTCAATGTTCGCCAAACAGATTGAGAAGGGCATGGAAGTTTACTTTGATGATATGCTAGTCAAGAGCAAACATGCTGACCAACACACCACCAACTTATCTGAAACTTTCACCATTCTGAAGAGGTATCGAATGAGGTTGAACCCCAACAAATGTGCCTTCAGCGTAGGCTCTGGAAAATTCTTAGGTTTCATGAAAAGCCAACGAGGCATTGAGGCTAATCCCAAAAATATCAAAGCAATCATCGACATGAAGGAACCGATAACTTCAAAAGACATCCAGAGCCTTACTGGCAAGGTGGCAGCCTTAACTAGGTTCATCTCTAAGGCCACAGATAGATGTGCTCCTTTCTTCAAAGCACTTAAAGGAAGTAAGAAGTACATTACATGGACTGATGAATGTGCTGAGCCATTCAAGAACCTCAAAGACTATATGAGTAAAGCCTTTTTGCTCTCCAAACCTGAGGTTGGTGACACTCTCATTATCTATCTGTCGGTATCGACTTCAGCAGTAAGTTCTGTTCTCATTCGAAAGGATGGTAATGTCGAATGGCATGTTTACTACGCTAGCAAGGCCTTACAAGATGCGGAGACACGATACTCCAACATTGAGAAATTGGCTCTAGCATTGGTCATGTTTGCTCGAAAACTTCGCCCTTACTTTTAAGCACACTCCATCATTGTGCTTACCAATCATCCTCTTCGACATATACTCTAAAGTCCTAACATTTCTGGGCTAATGATCAAATACGCAATAGCATTAGGTGAGTTTGACATCTCCTACCAACCAAAGCTAGTTGAGAATGGCCAAGCAGTAACAGACTTCATCGTCGACTTCACATATCCTGTTGACATTGTTTCTACGCCTAAAGAAGTGGTTTCATTACCCTCGGAAGCTCAGAAAATAGAACCAACAGCGCCAGCATGGAGTCTATATGTTGATGGCTCGTCCAACCAACAGGACTGTGGAGGAGGACTAGTCTTTACGACCCCTGACAAAGTGGCGATGGAGTATACTCTTCATTTCAAATTCAAGGCGTCGAACAATGAGGCTGAATATGAAGCCCTCATAGCAAGCTTACGTTTGGCCAAACACCATAGGGTTAAACGAATTGATATCTTTAGCGACTCCCAATTGGTGGTTAACTAGGTCACCAACAACTTTAACGCTAAGGATAGCTTCATGGCTGCATATCTGGCACAAACATAATTGTTGCTTAAGCACTTCCACTACCAGATCACCCAAATTCCTCGAGCGGCAAACAGTCATGCAGATGCTTTGGCTCGCTTCGCCTCAGCGGTGGAAGACAAGATTGGGAGAAAAATTCAGGTCGAATTGTTGGCAGCACCAAGCACTATGGCTGCGGAAGTGTGCAACTTACAACATCGGGATAGTTGGATTACCCCGATTTATAGATTCCTTGCTCATGGCACCCTTCCGAATGACAAAGTCCAAGCTTAGCATATTCGATACAAGGCTACCCGTTACTTGATCATTAATGACCAACTTTACAAGCGGGGTTTTAACCTACCATACCTAAGATGCCTTACGCCCGCAGAGGCAGAAACTGTCATTCGGGAAATACATGAAGGAGTCTGCGGAGATCATGCTGGATCTCGATCCCTAGCACACAAGGCTTTTCGTCAAGGATGTTACTGGCCAACACTCCACCAAGATGCCATCAGAATATCCCGCTCATATGATAAGTGTCAACGTTATGCAACTATTCCTCACTCCCCTCCCGAGCCGCTCACTCCTATAATCAGCCCTTGGTCCTTCGCCCAATGAGGACTTGATTTGATCGGCCCTATGCCTGCAGGGAAGGGCAAGGTCTGCTATGCAATTGTTACAGTTGATTACTTCACAAAGTGGGCCGAAGTAGAACCCTTAGCAACCATTATTGAGGCAAAAATAGAAGACTTCGTATGGAAAAACATCATTGGCAGATTCGACATTCCCAATGCGATAGTCACTGACAACGGGCGACAGTCCGACAACAATAAGTTCAGGATGTTTTGCTCTAAGTTCAACATCAACTTATGTTTTATCTCCCCAGCTCATCCCCAATCTAATGGACAAGTTGAAGCCATCAACAAAATAATCAAGCGAACTTTGAAAACCAGTTTGGACAAGGCTAAAGGTTGTTGGCCAGAATTTGTACCCCAAGTTCTTTGGTCATACCACACTTCGTATCGAACATCAACAGGAGAAACCCCATTCTCACTTGCCTTTGGTACAAAGGCAGTTGTCCCAGTTGAGCTTAAGCAAGCAACGTTCCTAGTCCAGAACTACGTGCAAAGCGAAAAGGACAAACAACTTACCCTCAACTTAGATCTAGTCGAGGAACACAGAAACCAGGCTCACTTGAGGAATGTCGCCTACAAGCGGCACGTCTTCAACTACTATGACTCCAGGGTCAAACCTCGTTCTTTCAAAATGGGGGACTGGGTATTGAAGAAAAGATTAATTTGTGACAGAGTCCTGAGTGAAGGAACACTTAGTTCAAACTGGGATGGACCGTTTGAAGTTGTTGGCATCAGTCGCCCTAGCTCCTACAAGCTTAGAAGCTCCAATGGCAAGACCTTTGGCCATCCATGGAACGTTGATCACTTGAAGTATTATTACAAGTAAACTCACATTATACAAGTGTTAAGCTTCAGCCATTCGACATCCTATGTAACGAAGACTATTTGCCATGAATTCAATAAAGAGGTGATTTAGACAACTCAGTCCTAATCCTCTTACATTCCTAGCAATGAAACACTCGGGTTCAAAGCTTCAACATGAATGCTTCCAACAGGAAATCAAGTCTAAGTATATGTCAACAAGACTATACAAATAAACAAACAGTATTGGACAGAACTAGTACATCCAAGTTATGGCTTATATCTAAACAAAGGATTTGCTCAAACATAGCCAGGCATTCATCAATGATAGTGCAAATACTTGGTAATTAACAACAAACTAGTACATCCAGAGTACATGGCACATGCCACACAAACAACAAACTAGTACATACATAGTACATGGCACAAGTCACACAAGCAACAAACTAGTACAGCTAGAGTACATGGCATATGCCACACAAACAACAAACTAGTACATCCAAAGTACATGGCACAAGCCACACAAACAACAAACTAGTACATCCAGAGTACATGGCACATGCCACACAAACAACAAACTCGTACATCCAGAGTACATGCAGAAAAAGATGGCACTACGAGTCATCCTCATCTGAGGCCGAACCCCTGACAATATCACTCTGCGTTTCAACCCCATCGCCATCACCACCTTCCTCAGCATCTCCAGGACCATCCTCACTCTCCTAAGACTGCTCATTGATACTAGCCTCATTATCAGAGTCATTATCACCACTAGGATCAACTGCAAGGACAAAGGTTTTACCTTTTTATCGGTACTCATCCATCTCATCACGGTACTTTCAGATAATGTTTCCATTGTCGTAACGCTCAATGATGGCCATCCATTTCCTTTTCTCAAAATTAGCCGCTCGGATGCAGTGAGGTCTAAAAGCATCTTGAAAGGCCTGGGAACCTAAGAACTCCTGCACAGCAGCATCCCTCTCAGTTGGAATACTCTTCTTCAGCCCATAAACCTCAATCAAGGCACTATCCAACTCCCCTTTAACCTTGGAAACCACAAGGATGGTTGTCTCCAACTGTTCCTTAGTTGCTTCCAATTGTTTCTTGAGCCTCACGTTCTCACCATTCCGCCTCTTCAAACTCTCAAAGTTTTCATCCTTAAGGCGAATGGCATCAGCCAAAGCTTTGCTCGTTTTTCTGGCGTCATTCACAAACTGCTTATTCTTTTTAAACTTTGCCTTGTATCGCTCGACTTCTCGTAATTTGTCAAAGTACTGGGTCATAACCTACATGACAAGATAATGGTCACTACCAGGAAAAAGAGGGGAGAAAGCAAAGAAATGACAAAGTAACACTTACATAAGAAGATAGCCTCAGCATCCGGTCACGATCTGATTCGTTCTCATCTAGCGGCTCGCCAAGCTCATCAATAGTGGATCGACGTCCTGCCAGGCAATTATTGACATACCTAAAACTACTTAGTTGCATGGCAACCTTCAAGTCCTTCCAATGAATGTTGTCAACCTCTTCCTTGTACTTTCTCTTACGGCTACAGTTAGGCCCACCTTCTTGGTCAATAGACTCTATGGTTGGAGGAAATATAGGATTGATGGTAGGAAGAAAAGGCAACAGTCGTTTCTCCTCCCCTGCAACTATGGCAGTAGCACACCCGATGGCCTCAGCTTCAGCCTTCTTTGAGGTAGCAATCTTGAGGACCTCATTTTGCGACTTAGGTTTAGCGGTTGGCCTCACCCGGTGCTTACGAGCTCCCTTGTGAAACAAAATGTCGTCTACGGGAACTAACATGGGTGATTTCCCTTTCTTGGCGTTAGTCTCCCCTTTCTTGCCCACTTTCTCCACTGAATAAGAAAAATCAAAGTAAGGAATGCAACTTTGTAAAAGAAAAAGGGGGCGAAATGAAAGACACAACTTACTTGCTCGTCTCTGGCACTCTGACACTAGGGGCTGGAAACCGTACTTTCGAAATAAGGGTCGTAGCTTGCCCAAATGTCTATCCTCTTTAGGCACCCTCAACACCTTCTCTACGTCAGCTAGCTCCCGTCCAGACAACTTGATGGTCCCTCGCGTCACTGCACGAAGAAAAAATGTTAGAAGCAAAAGAAAATCATAACAAATAGCAAATAATGCAAACAATGGATACATTACAACCTACAGTTTGGAAGTGAGTATGAACACGTCGCTCAGGCGTGACACCTTTAGCATACTCCCAATCATTATAAAGAAAGCACCAACGGTTTTTCCAAGTGCAGTACGCCTTTTGCTTACCAAAGACAATACGCTCTCTCTCACTACGACATACACATTCGGCATACCCAGTGCATGCTTTCATCGGGCGCATCTTATAGCAGTAGTGCCATTGATGAAAGGAAGGCTCACCTAACCCACATTCCATCCAAATAATATAAAACCCGATCAAGGTATCCCAAAAACCAGAGTAGAGTTGCCCAGGCGCAATCCAATGAAAGACAACATCCGTTGCAACCACAGGTGCAAAGGCAGCTTCACCCCTAAAGTCAGTAATATCTGGGTATAGGACATAACATGACCCTTGGGTGGTTCAGAAGACAATTCTTCATGATGCACCAAACACATTCCTACACTACGGGTGATACTACATGACTGCCTTAGGGCCTCAAGCTACTATTCGCTATCTAACAAGTTTTGCACCAAATGGTCTGCTATGAACTCAGAGTGATATATGGGTATGGCGTCACAAACAACCCCCTCACCCACTGACATGAAGGAGGAAAAAACCAATATTGGCTAAGGCTTGGCAATTGCGAAGATCACCCAATCTTGAATTTTTTGTACAAGACTCCAACAAAGGCCCTGAAAACTCCAACATTACAAGCTCAAACCTAGAGTTAGAGTTAGGGGAGCCCCCATCACTAGGACTTCCAAACTCTGACATCTACAACAAACAGAAACAAACTCTATCACCACATGAAAGATCGAAACATAAGGACGTTCCTAGGGCGTGGAGAAAAGCTCAATCAGTTCATTATGTTCTTAACCAAATACATGAACACTCAAACAATTCAACAAGAATGAAAGCATGTGATCTAGTGGAAAAGACTAATAAGCTGAAGATGTTGCAAAGCAATGCCGGAATACCTCTCAACTATAAGAGCACTCTATCTCCAAAAATCACTACAAAATGAGCAAATGAAGACAATGAAAAAAGTGGAAACTTCTCATTCTTATAGGGTTCAACATGGCCAAAGAAATTCAAAATTCAACATTCAAACCATGAGAAAACCCCACATGGAAAGTCTTCAAACTTCCACACAAGCTACGGAGTTTTCAAATTTCAAACTTGCAGCACCCCCTCTCCGCCTCAAAAAAAAAAAAAAAAAAAAAAAAAAAAAGAGGAGGTGAACATATTAGCTTCATCAATTTATGGTGCCAACAAGAGCTTCATCAATGGAGGGCAACCACAATTCTCAAAAGCTTCACACACTCTTGATCAAGACAGTGTGAAGCAAAACCAATTTATGATGCCAACAAAAGCTTCATCAATGGAGGGCAACGACAATTCTCAAAAGCTTCACAAACTCTTAATCAAGACAATGTGAAGCAAAATCAATTTATGGTGCCAACAAGAGCTTCATCAAAGAAGTTCAACCACTATTCTCAAAAGCTTCACACACTCTTGATCAAGACAGTGTGAAGCAAAACAAATTTATGGTGCCAACAAGAGCTTCATCAATGGAGAGCAACCACAATTCTCAAAAGTTTCACACATTCTTGATCAAGACAGTGTGAAGCAAAACCAATTTATGGTGCCAACAAAAGCTTCATCAAAGGAGTTCAAACACAATTCTTAAAAACTTCACACACTCTTGATCAAGACAGTGTGAAGCAAAACCAATTTATGGTGCCAACAAGAGCTTCATCAAAGGAGTTCAACCACAACTCTCAAAAGCTTCACACACTCTTGATCAAGACAGTGTGAAGCAAAACCAATTTATGGTGCCAACAAAAGCTTCATCAATGAAGGGCAACTCAATGGAAGGCAACCACAACTCTCAAAAGCTTCACACACTCTTGATCAAGACAGTGTGAAGCAAAACTAATTTATGGTGCTAACAAAAGCTTTATCAATGGAAGACAACTACAAATTCTCAAAAGCTTCACACTATCTTGATCAAGATAGTGTGAAGCAAAATCAATTCATGGTACCCAACAAAAGCTTTAACTCAAAAGCTTTACCTCCAAAGCTTCAACTCCAAAGCTTCACCTACAACGTTTCACCAACAAAAGCTTCATCAATGGATGACAAATACAAATTCTCAAAAGCTTCACACTATCTTGATCAAGATAATGTGAAGCAAAATCAATTCATGGTACCCAACAAAAGCTTCACCTACAAAGCTTCAACTCCAAAGCTTCACCTACAAAAGCTTCAACACAAAAGCTTCACCCACAAAAGCTTCACCCACAAAAACTTCAACACAAAAGCTTCACCAACAAAAGTTTCATCAATGGATGACAACTACAAATTCTCAAAAGCTTCACACTATCTTGATCAAGATAGTGTGAAGCAAAATCAATTCATGGTACCTAACAAAAGCTTCAACTCCAAAGTTTCACCTACAAAGCTTCAACTCCAAAGCTTCACCTACAAAAGCTTCAACCCAAAAGCTTCACCCATAAAAGCTTGATCCACAAAAACTTGACCCACAAAAGCTTGACCCACAAAAGCTTGACCCACAAAAGTTTCACCTACAAAAGCTTAACCCACAAAAGCTTCAACACAAAAGTTTCACCTACAAAAGCTTCACACTATCTTGATCAAGATAGTGTGAAGCAAAATCAATTCATGGTGCCCAACAAAGCTTCAACCTCAAAGCTTCACCTATAAAGCTTCAACACCAAAGCTTCACCTACAAAACTTTAAAATATATATATATTTTTTTTTTTCGGAAATTCGAAAAATCAAAAATTCGAAAAAATAAAATAAAAAAAATTCAAAAAAATAAAAAAAATTACCTAGGCCTCATTTTCTTTGGGCCTAATAACTTTCATAACAAATATATATGAAGAAGGAGTTTTGGGCTACCACTTAGTAAGGAAGTGCCTCATTCGTCAACTTCCTCGACCGGAGACTTGGGGGATTGGGTATTGAAGAAAATATTACTCTGCGACAGAGTCCCGAGTGAAAGAACACTTAGTCCAAACTGGGATGGACCGTTTGAAGCTGTTGGCATCAGTCGCCCTGCTCCTACAAGCTTAGAAGCTCCGATGGCAAGACCCTTGGCCATCCTTGGAACGTTGATCACTTGAAGTACTATTACAAGTAAACTCACATTGTACAAGTGTTAAGCTTCAGCCGTTCGGCATCCTATGTAACGAAGACTATTTGGCATGAATTCAATAAAGAGGTGATTTAGACAACTTGATCTTAATCCTCTTACATTCCTAGCAATAAAACACTCGGGTTCAAAGCTTCAACATGAATGCTTCCAACATGAAACAAAGTCTAAGTATATGTCAACAAGACTATACAAAGAAACGAACAGCTTCACAGTATATTCGTTCAATCATACATTCCAACACATTCATACATAAGCTAACTATGCTTTGAAAGGGTTCAACATATTTTGTGTCATTCGACACTTGCTACAATGTGCCTAGACACCTTGCCCTTATTCTCACCAACCAGGTGATGAAATATGAAGAATGAACTCATCTTCATGCTACCAACCAGGTGATGAAATGTACAACCCGTACTCTCCTTCATGCCACCAACCAGGTGATGAAATGTACAACCCATACTCTAATATCATTTGGCAACTTGCCACTTATGCCACCAACTAGGTGAAGAAGGAACTCATCTTCATGCCACCAACCAGGTGATGAAATGTACAACCCGTACTCTCCTTCATGCCACCAACTAGGTGATGAAATGTACAACCCGTACTCTAATATCATTTGGCAACTTGCCACTTATGCCACCAACCAGGTGAAGAAGGAACTCATCTTCATGCCATCAACCAGGTGATGAAATGTACAACATGTACTCTCCTTCATGCCACCAACCAGGTGATGAAATGTACAACACGTACTCTAATATCATTTGACAACTTGCCATTCATGCCACCAACCAGGGGAAGAAAGAACTCACCTTCTTACCACCAACCAAGTGATGAAAGAAACTCACCATTCATTCCACCTACCAGAAGACGAGTGGTAGAACTTGTACATGTGAACTCCTACCATTCACAAATAATGAAAAACCCTCAAGTTTGACAACTCAACTAGGAGAGCACTTATGCCCAACAAGAGTTATAGTCACCAACAAAGTCTTATTGCAAGCCAACAACAACTTCAGTGCATGGCATACAAAGATCAAGCTATTCAGCCCTCTTGCATCTGCTTCAAACATTTCCCCTCTGTAACAATGCAAACACTACAACTCATAGAAAGCTTCACACACTCTTGATCAAGACAGTGTGAAGCAAAATCAATTTATGGTGCCAACAAAATATTTATCAAAGGAGTTCAACCACAATTCTCAAAAGCTTCAAACACTCTTGATCAAGATAGTATGAAGCAAAACCAATTTATGGTGCCAACAAGAGCTTCATCAATGGAGGGCAACCACAATTCTCAAAAGCTTCACACACTCTTGATCAAGACAGTGTGAAGCAAAACCAATTTCTGGTGCCAACAAAAGCTTCATCAAATGAGTTCAACCACAATTTTCAAAAGCTTCACACACTCTTGATCAAGACAGTGTGAAGCAAAACCAATTTATGGTGTCAACAAAAGCTTCATCAATGGAGAGCAACTACAATTCTCAAACCTTCCAAGCAAATTTAATTTATATGGTTCATCCAAAACTTCGACTACTACAAGGTGTGGCTTGCATCACAATCTCTTGCTCAACAGTGTGGAAGCAAAATTTGTATATGTTGTCTCTCCTACATTTTCAAATTTCTAGTTTCCCAAAAAAAAAAAAAAAAAAAAAAAGGAAATTCAACAAAGCTTCATCAATGGAGGACAACTACAAATTCTCAAAAGCTTCACACTATCTTGATCAAGATAGTGTGAAGCAAAATCAATTCATGGTACAAAAAAAAAAAGCTTCAACTCCAAAGCTTCACCTACAAAGCTTCAACACAAAAGCTTCACCAACAAAAGCTTCATCAATGAAGGACAACTACAAATTCTCAAAAGCTTCACACTATCTTGATCAAGATAGTGTGAAGCAAAATCAATTCATGGTACCTAACAAAAGCTTCAACTCCAAAGCTTCACCTACAAAAATTTCAACACAAAAGCTTGACCCACAAAAGCTTCACCTACAAAAGCTTAACCCACAAAAGCTTGACCCACAAAACTTCACCCACAAAAGCTTCACCTACAAAACTTCAACACAAAAGCTTCACCCACAAAAGCTTCGCCTACAAAAGCTTGACCCACAAAAGCTTCACCTACAAAACTTTAACACAAAAGCTTCACCTACAAAAGCTTCACAATATCTTGATCAAGATAGTATGAAGCTAAATCAATTCGTGGTGCCCAACAAAGCTTCAACCTCAAAGCTTTAACATTAAAGCTTCACCTACAAAGCTTTAAAAACAAAATATATATATATATATATATATATATATATATATATTTCGGAAATTCAAAAATTCAAAAATTCAAAAATTCAAAAATTCAAAAATTCAAAAATTCAAAAATTAAAAAAAAAAAATTGCCTAGGCCTCCTCTTCTTTGGGCCTAATAACTTTCATAACAAATATATATGAAGAAGGAGTTTTGGGCTACCACTTAGAAAGGAAATGCCTTATTCGTCAACTCCATCGACCAGAGACTTGGGGGACTCCTACCATATGCTATTGCACTTTGATACTCGGAAGTCTCACAACCACTCAATGACTTAGATTTTTCAAGTCTCCAAATGAGAAATTTTCCTCACTCGGGAAATTAAAGTAGTACTACCTCAACCTACATGCTTCACTCACAAAGCTTTAACATACAAGTTTCAACAAAAGGAAAAATTCAAATAACTTAGTGAAGAAGGCCTTGGTGTATTTAACACAATACGTTGAAATGAAGCAAAGCTTGTTTATTGATATCTCCGATAAGTTACAAATATGTACATATACATGAATCAAAATAAACAAACAAGAGGGAGCATTCACAAAGGTTGCTCAGGAGAAGTCTCAGCAGTCGGCAGAGCCCCAGAAAGAGGAGGCACCAGAAGGTGATTATTCGGAGCCTCAGTACTAGGCAGAACCCCAGAAGGAGGAGGCACCAAAGGTTGATCATTTGGAGCTTCATTACGCGGTATAGCCCCAGAAGACGAAGGCAATAAATGTCTTTGGAACAAACCCACAAACCTCTGATGATCAAGTAAAATCAAACCATCAGATTCCTGTAGCTGGTCGAGCTTCCTCTTCATGTTTGTAGCATAGTCATGTGCGAGCTTGTGCAACTGTTTATTCTCATGTTTGAGCCCTCTGATCTCCTGTTTGAGACTTATCACTTCAGCCGCCAATGATTCAACTTGGCGGGTTCGAGCAAATAGGCGTTGGGCCATATTAGACATAGAACCTGCACACTGAACACTGAGAGCCAGAGAATCCTTAACAGCCAACTCATCAGACCGTTTGGAAAGTAGTCTGTTATCTTTGGGAGTGAGAAAGTTTCTGGCCACCACCGCAGCGGTCATATCATTCTTCATCACAAAGTCCCCAATGGTAAGAGGACTAGTAGGAGATAAGAAGGATGGGCGCCATATGTTGTCTTGAGAAGGCATTGCTGCCTCTTCACCAAAGTTCAAGTCAAAACGACGGTCAGATAGGCCAGACATTCTCAGAAATGATGAAGGAGAAATGAGGTGCAATAAATCTCTGAAGTAAGGCGAAAATTCCTACAAGCAATAACTCTCTGAATGTACTTCTTACACACAATTGGTGCCCTTATAAAAGAAAGGGCAACAGGGCTGTTGGTTCAAAAATCAAAGAGACACCATTCTCCGGATTTCGAAGAGGCACCCTTCTCTAGATTTCGAAGAGGCACCACTTTTGACACTCAACATCAGCTCCTCGAGTACCACAGATAACTTTGCCAAAGATCTCTGACAAAGTTTAGACACATAAATTTTGAAGGTCCAACTACCCCACTATTACCCGCAAGAGTAAAGGAACAACATCACTGCTTGATAACTAGAAAGTCTCAATGTGTTTCAACCTCCGTGCTCCGTGGCAAGGCAGACTGGCAAAAATGCCCAACCTTTACTCACATTCAAGAAAACACTCCCAACAAGATTGCTTGCTCAAAAATCGAAGAGGAATAGCTCTCCGAATCTCAAAAGCCAGACTCCCAACAGGATTGCTTTCTCAAAAATCGAAGAGGCACTGTTCTCTGAATCTCAAGAGCCAGATCCCTGACAAGATTGCTTGTTCGAAAACCGAAGAGGCACCGCTCTCCGAACTTCGAGAGCCAGATTTCCTTGTATAAAGCTTGTCTGCAATCTTCACACGCAACATTAGCTTTCCAGATACCACATACCACTTTTTCAAAGCGCTCTGACAAAGTTAAAACATGTGAATCTTGCAGCTCCCACTACATTGCTATGACCAAGAAGGGCAAAGGAATAGCATTATTACTTGCTCAAAAATCGAAGAGGCGCTGCCCTCCAAATCTCGAGAGCCAGACTTCCAACAGGATTACTTTCTCAAAAATCGAAGAGGCACTGCTCTCCGAATCTCAAGAGCCAAACTCCCAACACGATTGCTTTCTCAAAAATCAAACACGCATCGTTCTCCAAATCTCGAGAGCCAGATCCCCGACAGGATTGCTTGTTCGAAAACCAAAGAGGGATCGCTCTCTGAACTTCGAGAGCCAGATTTCTTTGGATAAAGCTTGTCTGCAATCTTCACACGCAACATCAGCTTTCCAGATACCACATACCACTTTTTCAAAGTGCTCTGACAAAGTTAAAACACGTGAAGCTTGCAGCTCCCACTACATTGCTACGACCAAGAAGGGTAAAGAAATAGCATTACTACTTGTTGTTAGGGAGACTCCTATATATGTTGACATTCATCCTCCACGGACAAGCAGACCTACAAAAATGCTCAACCCTTCCTCATATCTAAGAGGGCACTCCCAACGAAGCCTCTCAAAATACTCAGCTTTCTTCCCCCCCCAATAATACCTATGCAAACCAGCCACACCAGAGCAAGAGTATCTCATATCATCAGGGTCAAAAGCAAGAGTATCCCATATCATGTTTTTTCCCTGTCTTTTCCTTTTCCCTTGTTCTTACCTGCAAGACACGGAGAAAGATAGAAATCAGTCAACACTTGGAATCAAGCTTCCAGTCAAGAACTGACTGCCTGAAACCCCTTGCCTGATTACTTACTTGACATTGCTCTCGAGTACTCATCTTCAACATCTTATGCTTCCAGAAAAGATACCACATATACCTGAGGAACAGATAGGGCAAGTGAGAAGGATAAAAGGAAGTATGTGGAGACAAGCGCAACGGAACACGTGCCGATTCATCTATTACTTTGCCAACAGCAAAAGTATCGCATATCATCAAGGTCGAACGCACTCTTGATTTGATGGACTTGTTTTGACTCTCAAATTCTTGAGTTGGCCTTATACTCTAGAGGAAACCAAAAAACCCTCCAACCCAGTTCAAGAATAAGCTTGTGGAAAGTTACTTCTTCAAAAGCAAAAGTATCTCATATCATCTCTTCTCCATTTGCTTCTCCTTATCTTTGTTGCTGTTTAGGACACAAGGAGAAGGATAACAATCAACCGGAAGCCGAAGTCGAACCTCCGATCCAGGTTGCTTGCTTGGAAGTTTGATTGCTTACCATGTCTGTTACCTCTTTCGGCAAATCTCCTAGCTCGGCGACCTGGGGGACTCCTACTATAGGGTTTTGTATCGCACTTGACCAAGCCCGAAACTACAAGTAAGCTTCAAGTGAAATTGATACATTACCTTGTGCATCTTCATCGGTTAAAGATATCACCCCTGGATGGAGGAAAAATACTTCCAAAGAAGATGTCACAGCTACGTATGAGACAGATAAGGCAAGTGAAAATGATACCACACTTCGGTACTTAGAAGTTTCGTGATTACTCAATGGCTTAGATCTTGCAACTCCCCAACCGAGGAGCTTCCCTCACTCGGGAACTTAAGGGAGCACTGTTTGTACCATACTTGACCAATCCCAAAACTACTGAGCACCTGTCAACGTTATACCATCAAAGACCCAGAAGAGTTTCCTTCCAACCAGGAGGCCAATTACAGCGCGACACGTGTCGACATCAGAAGCCAATCATAGCGCGACACGTGTCAACATCAGAAGCCAATCACAACACTACACGTGTCAATGTCAGAATGAAACTAGAAACTCTCTTCTATAAATAGAGATCATTCTCTCACAATATTTCCTAATGTCATTTGTACTAAATCATTCACTTGTACTCACTAAATGAGAGCTTGAACCTATGTACTTATGTAAACCTTTCACAATTAATTAGAACTCTTCTACTCCGTGGACGTAGCCAATCTGGGTGAACCACGTACATCTTGTATTTGCTTCCCTATCTCTATCCATTTACATACTTATCCATACTAGTGACCGGAGCAATCTAGCGAAGGTCACAAACTTAACACTTTCTGTTGTACCAAAGTCCTCACCGATTTTGTGCATCAACAAGGTTGATTGAAGAATCACTCAAAGTTTTGTTTAATTGTAGTAGCATTGAATTTCCAAAATCAAGTCAGCAAGATAACTTTACTTTAGATCATACAGTACATTATTAGAAAATTATAATCAATAAGATAATACTTTACTTTAGCTCGTACAGTACTCCATAAAAAAGAATAATAAAAAGAAAATAATTAAAAACGTTTTATTAAAATACACCAAGCGTGATTTGAGTATTTTACCTTGAGTTTCTAACTTACAACGAACCCTACGCTCATAAAATCGTAAAACTGTTGCCGCTGCACACAACAAAACCCACTAATTCCTATGGCCATTTTACCAAGAGATAACTAAAAAATACAATTAATCAAAACAAAATCATTGCAAATAAATAACGGATTTGTTGAGATAGATTTACTAACTACATTATAGGTTTTGCTATTTATGATAATCTACAGACACTTGTACTGCATGCTTTAAACAAATTTTCCAGACTCACTTGGCATAAAAGCTGGGGAGGGAGCCTTGTATTAATTTCGCAGAGGAAAAACCCCTGATGATCGGGCTTTCTGTTGCCGATATTCTCAGTCACTGGTTTCGCACTGGCTCTGATTTCCAGCCGAAACACAAAAATGCTTTTTCTGGCCTTGTTTGTTGCTTTTCACAGCAGAAAAAGGGTACCTAAACCGGCTATATTTACAGGCTACTGTATTGTTGTTGCTCCTTTGACTAATTAAACAGGGGCTGTGACTGTGAGTCATCTGACTCGTAAAAAGTTCTTCCTCCCTGGTTTAGTTTGCCTTTGTTTGTCTTCTTTTTTCCTTAAATGGTAAAAAGAAATCGAAATTCGGTGAAGGGAATATTGTCAACAGTCTATAGTAGAACTTGCCCCTAATTGATCAACTTGTAATGGAAGGGCGCTAAAGAATAGTAACTTCATTGGTTTGGTTAACAGTTATGCAACGTTTATATTTAATAATATAATGTTCTGTAGCTGCACAACATCTCTGTTCGGCCACTCTATCTACATTGGGTTGGTTGTAATCCTTTCTTCTTCCTTAAGCTGGCTTTAATACCAATTATTAAGAGCTCATGGATAGAACTTGCCTTGCAAATCAATTTGTGAGGGAATGCCCAAGAGCTATTAACCCGCTCAACATATGTTATTTTTCTGATGTGGAAGAAATGGGCCCTAACAAATTTGCACCCAAAATTTCCAACCAATATGATTAGATCGAATGACATATTTTCTAATTAATATTTTAAATATGGTTAGTCTTTGGTTTAGTGTATTCTCTACAAAGATGCAAATACAATCTATCATTTGTGATCTATTCCATACACCTAGTTGTGGGTAGCCTTGTCATAATATAGTATTTTTGTTATTGAGGCATGTTGTCCTTGTAAAACTATCTTAATAAATATCCCAGAGTTCATAAATTAAAAATAAAAAAATTTATTTCATGCTTCTTTGATTTATAAGCATTTTAAACAAAGAATTTATTGGTTATTTTTTAGGGAACTTTAACGAAAAGCACCCGGTACTGTTCACTTTAACAAAAAACCACATTTTTACACTAAAAAGTCAATCCTGGTACTATTCACTTTACCCTTTATTTTGTCTTTATCATTAAAACTTAAAGTTTTCAAGCCCTTTTCATTAGTTTTCCTTATTTTTTATTAGTGACGATATTATTTGTCTAAGCTACATTAGAGGTAGGTATAAATAGACACGTGTCTAGTCAAAAATAATAATGAAAATAGAACCCTCTAGAAAGAAAGAAAATCCTCAAAATTGTTAGAAATAAACGGAGTAGAGAGACGAGAGAAGGTGGAGGAGAAATCAGTGTGTATTTTCTTTTGATTAGTGTGCCTATTTATATGTTTAGGATTTACGTACATAGAAAATGTTCTAACTAATTACATATCATATATTGTGACACACCCGATCCTAGAATCAAGGCGTGTTGGCCGTCACGTGAGTATGATGTAACCAAAAGTGCGACGTGGAAGCAAAAAATAAGAGAAATACGAATAAACAAAAACCAAATACTAACAATGATAACCAAGTAACGTGCTAGAGTAAGTTTAAGTGTGAAACACATAAATTCAGAGCATAAGAACTAAGTGCAGTCAAGTAGGACCATAACTAAATTACAACACCCGCAGGTGAGTCCTACATTTATGTAGTCTGTCAGTACGTCGTGGGAATCCTCGTGGGCCACCAACGCTGCTAACTAGAACCTGGAGGGGCGCAAAACAAAATTGAGTGGGTCAATAAAACCAAAGCTTTTCGAAAACATTTCATCAAAAACAATTCTAACCTCTCGCTGTAAAACCTGTATACTTTCCTAGAAAATAACATAATAGTATATAATTCCTCATATATCTCAAATCATTAATCTTTATCAATTCCAGAAAATATGCCATGCCATAAATGTCAATAACAGATTATGAATGCATCAATATAACAGGTGACATAATGAATCAACCGGAGACCTTGCAGTTAATCATGTACGGTTAATTCCATAGCTTAATATCCAAACCAACCGGAGTCACCACGGTGACCTGTACGGCACTACTCTGCACATAAGTCGGAACTACCTGAAGTAGTCTGTACAACAAGAATGGTGTAATAATACGCTCTAGTGCTTCTCTCAACAATCATCTGTGCACATAATCTAAGGTCACCTACCAGTCGGAACCACCTCTAGTGATCTGTACGACTAGCATGTCGGAACCCTCTCATGGTCTGTACGACATGCACCTACTTGGATCCAAGGTGAGCGTGCGGTGCAGTGAATACTATAAGCACTAACACCAGGGTGCAGGTTATGAGCTCTCAACACAATTCACATCATCAATGATTCACATAAATAACATAAAACTCACCTGATACTCACATGTACGTCCACAGCACCAATTCATATATATATATACATCAATTACTAATTCATATAATTCATAATATGCATGCATGGCATTTGAAAACATACTTTTATTTAAATTCAATTTCTAGGAAAAATCAATAGTATATAGGTAATAATAGAAAATAACTGCCCACTCACTGATAAGTCGAAGGGTCGTAACCCCCGTGACGCCCTTGAATCCGCTCGTCCTCAGGATAGGTATCACCTATATGCGAAACAACTAAAACAACGTTATTTAAAGCACATAACCGACAATTCGTAATAACTTCTCATACGGTGCTCAATTTGGGTATATGAATATACCACAGTGACCTACTCGACGTCACGGACGTCGAGGTATTTTTAGAAAAAAATTTCGAGGTCACACGCGCCCCCACGCGCCGGGAGGGGCACGGATCTACGCGCTCCACGCGCGTCATCTTCTTCCTCCAGTCGCTGGATTGGTTTTTTCGGTCACCGGAAAACTGGAGATTTTTCAATCTCCTTGTTCTTCGTCATTTCTCAACCATTTTTCACGCATTTTATATCAAAATGAAGCCCTAAGCATGTAGAATCACGTTACACTACTTTAAGACTCTAAAAACTACAAAATCTCACCGGAGAAATTTCAAGAAAACCGGCCAACTTCGAACTCAACGATCCCGACGTCCAAAACCTTCAAACTAAGCACTCCGAGCTTCTTTAGGACCTCACTAAGCTCACTATAAGCTTAGAATTCCCTGAAAATCAACACATCACGAATGCATGAACAGTACTCAAATCGGACCTTGAGTTTTCAACGTGATATCGAGGGTTCTAAGTTCTAAAAATGGTACCATTCAACTCAGGAGGTCGAAAGGATGAAGAACCTTACCCTTTTGGCGTCGATCCGTGATGATTGGAGGGTTTTATGCTTTGGTCCGTACGTTTTCGAGAGAGAGAGAGTCAGACTGAAACGGAGAGGACCATCCCAAAATAATCACCATCCATTTCCTTAACTCCCTAACCACAAAAATACAACCTTATCCAATTTAAATTTTCCAAAACTTAGGAAATATTCATATTCAATAACATGCCACACACATACCTTAGTAACCGTCAAGGGTACTTTCGTCATTTCACAACCTCGATAAATAGAATCTCGGGACGGGCTATGACATATTGACCCATAAATGAACGATCCGTAATAAATACTCTTGAGTGTTTGAATGTTCACCAATTAAGAATTGCGGTAGTCTGAAAATTGTGATAATTCTTTGAGATGTTGATAGTTTTTATTTTTTTATTTATTAAATTGTTATTTACTACTATATCCTTGATTATTTTCTTAAACACAGATTAAACCCCCTTGTTTGTAAGGATTATAACCTACATTTAACCTTCTTTAGTTGATAAAGTGAATTCTCTTAGCATAAAGTAGGAAAATTATAATAAAATAAGAGAATGTAGTAGAAAAATGAAACATATAAACCTAATTGTTTTGGCTTAATTGGAACAGCATCAAAGAGTTACACCAGCTAGAAATTATAATTTGAAATAATTAAAATTAGTTTTAAAATTAGTTTAAATTTTAACTAGCTTACCATTGGGAGTCTTGCTCTCTTAAGGTTCTCGTTTAGAGGACCTGGACCAAATGTATATTTGACACACCTCGACCGAGATCGAGGCATGCTGGCCATCACTTGGAAGTGACGTAACCATGTGCACAGTGCGGAAGCAATAAAGATATAAGGGAATTTCGAAGGAATAAAAACCAAACTACTAGCAGAACTAGCTAAGATAAAGTGCTAGTGCGAGATTAAGGGTGAAATACACAACCAGAGCATAAATATCCTAAGTGCAGTCAAGCAGGACAAGTGCTAATTATACAACACCCAAGGGTGATCCTACATTTATGATGTTATGTCAGAACCCCCGTCGAAATTCTCGTGATCCACCAAAGCACTTCTACCTAAAACCTGGAGGGGCGCAAAACAGAAAGTGTGAGTGGGCAAAAACAAAGCTTTTCAAGATCATTTCATTTCTCAAAAGTTCTCACCCCTCGCCATAAAACCTGTATAATTTCCCAAAAAATATAATATAAGCTATATCAAAAATCATGCTCAGGATGAAAATCCATAGAAATATACCATGCCATAGTATTTCAATAATGCTATAATTAATCCAATTAAAATGTATCAATGCCAGATATCAGTCAACCAAATTTGCCTATGGGCTGCATGGCTAAATCTATAGCTCATAACCAATCTCAATCATATCAAATCAAATAAAATCCTGCACACAAGTCGGAACCACCTAAAGTGGTATGTACGACAAGACTAGGTGTAAAATAAATATGCTCTAGTGCTACGATCACGTGAAGACTGTGCGAATAATCGCGGGTTACCGACGAGTCGAAACCACCTAAAGTGGTCTGTACGACAAGCCTGTGCACCTAACTTGGATCCAAAGTGAGCATATGGTGTGGGAGGTGAACATCACGTGAAGGACTGTGCCCTAACTCTGGGCAGGAGCACTAACATCGGGATGCAGGTTTATGAGCTCTCAATACATCACATCATATCTCACATAATTGAAGTAACCTCATGTCCTTAATTTTCGAACTTACCTGTCACTTACCTGTGCGTCCGCAACACCAATCATAAATATATGCAACTACTAATGCATAAATAAAATAGGCAGATACTTTGCATGACATTTCAAAACGTATAATCATTCAAATTCATTTTCTGGGAAAAATCTCAAGTATATAGGTATATACGAAAAACCAAAAGCCCACTCACTGATATGTCGAAGGGTCGTAGCCCCCGAGCCTCGATTGATGGCGGTCGTCCTCAGGATAGGTCTCACCTATATGCGAAATAACTGAATAAATGTTATTTAAAGCACATACACAAAACTAGAAAATAACTTCTCATACAAAGCTCAAATGGGGTATTTGAATATACCACCATGATCTACTCAACCTCAGGAACATCCCCATATTTTTAGAAAAAAATTTCATGACCCCACGTGCCCTCACGCACTGGCCAAGGCATGGCCAAATGCTCGGCTCACGCGCAAGCACGTGCCTAGCACACCAAACGGATTCCCTAATGACGTTAGGGAATATTCCGTTAAAAATCAGAACATGCTGTTAAAGTTACCTGACGGCGTCAGAATATTCCGTTAACTTTGACGGAATATTCTTCTCCTTCTTCCTTGGTTCGTCGGAGTCCGGCGCCGATCATCGCTACGATCGTCGAAAACTGGGAAAATTTAAAACTTCAATATCTTCTTCATTTCTTCACCAAAATTCATGAAATTTGAACCAAATTGAAGCTTAGGACTAGAAGAACAAAACCTTACCACTTTCAAGCCTTGAAATCCACAGAATCTCGCCGGAGAACCCTTGATAATCGGGCCAAAATTTGAAACTTGTCAAACTCAACTTCCCAACGATCAATTCACTTCGTTTTTCTTCTCTGAGCTTCATGAAGATGTTTTAAGGCTTCCAATAACCTTAAAACTCCATGAAAACTTCAAAATCACGAGTGTATGAACAGTACACAAAATTAGGGTTATTGGGTTCTCGGGTTTCATGTCCAACCAAAAGTATAGAACAATTCCTGAGCTTGCTAGGAGTTCAAAGATGTCAACTACACCCACGATTCGTGACTGGAAGTGAAGGTTGAAGGTTGTCCGTACTGTTGTACGGAAATGGAAGAAAATCGAGAGGGAAGAGAGAGAAAGAGAGTCAACGGGAGATAGAGTGTTTGTGTGTGGTCCTGATTTTTCTTACAACCAACCAAAACAATTAGAACCTTTAGTTCTAATTGGATCCAAAAGGTTAGGAAGAAATTAAGTAAACTCAATTGTTTAATTCCTTAGCTTATTTACACAACCCATAACCCAACTCTCAAGGGTAGAATCGACATTTCACACCATCAAGAAAAATATCTCGGGACGGGTTATGACAATATTAGCCACACAATTATATTAGTTTTGATTCAAAGGCTTAAGATATTCGACATCTTAAAGTTTTCTTATGGTTCAAGGATTTTAAGTTAGTTTTACTTTATTAAGTTGTCAAATATTTTAAGCCTTTGAATTTAAATTAATATAATCTTATAGTTAATATGCATTTGATCCTCATAGGTCCTCCAAATGAGGATGTTAGGAGAGCAAGACTGTCCTAATGCAGTCCACTCTAAAGGAAGAAAATCCTCTAATTTAAATAACATAAGTAAACCTCATGAATAATTGATTTTTTTGCTACACTCAAGTTTTTTAATTTTCAGCTTTACGTACCTATAAATTTGTCATCTTACTTTCGTACTTGTACATCAAATTTTTCATCACTTGCATACGTCTATTAGTCTAGCCCGTTACACATAGCGTGTGCAAGTGGGATATTTTGATATTTTGATATTTTGAATGTTTTACTTATCCCTTAATGTGTGTGTGTGTCTATTTAGTTTATTTACCTTTATATTATCTTATTTTACAATTTAATTGAGAGAAGTACAATTTTTTTAATGTTTTACTTAAGGAATTGTTATTAACACTCCAAAATTTTTATCATGCATTCCAAACATTTTATATTTGAAAAGAAAAATACACTTATGAAGAGTGCAAAATGAGATTTTTAGAGTGTCAACAACAGTTTCCTTTACTTATCCCTATATATATATATATAATTGATTAAAATAATCTAGTAAAAAGTAAAGCAATATTTTCTGGATTTAGCTGCCCTTAGAGTTTTAGTTTCTAAAAACTAAAAATTTGTGAGTATTGCCACTTATTACTATAGTCTAGTAGTATTCTTTTTCACTTGCCATTTAGGATCATAGTCTATTGGTATTCTTTTTCACTTATATAAGTGAAAGGTTTTTATGTTAAATTTTCGTTAAATGTGAATTTAAACCACATTATAAGCCTAAACTCACCCTCATCCCCCTAGTCTAAATAATATCTTGTGTTAAAATAAAACATATGAGTATTGGTTTATAAACCTGTCACAATGTAGAGCAATGGCCATTTTAGGTAGCATCATTAGAACTTTTATCCAAATAAAAAGTTTAAAAGGACAGAGAGAACTTTTTTCAAGAAAATTGCTCATTGCTCCACATTGTGACAAGTTTAAAAACTAATACTCAGCATTGTACTCAAAATATTTGCACTTATGCATGAAACACAAATCGGCAAGTTTACGATTTCCTCCACATCTAACATAAATACTTTAATCTACAAACAATTCATAAATGCACAGTTTGAGAGCTATAAGTTCACTTCTTTAATTCAACTTATTGACATTTACTAACTTCAAATTAGAGGACCATTGGCCGGCAAAACTAGTGCCTCCCTTCGGGGTTGCAATTGTGTTTTCGCTTGTTGGAGATTTTCTACCCAACATGATCCATTGTTTTAAAAAGCACATTGATTTTTTTTAGAAAATTGCAAGTGTTTCATGAAGCTTCTTTGAAAAGCACTTCCAAGTGTTTTTTACAACCTAAAAGTACTTTTAATTTTTTTGCTACACAGTATATGATGCATTTTTGGTGAATAAAAACATATATATATATATATATATATTTTAATAAACGATATTATCTACACTAAGGGGAGAGAGGATAGGCTTAGCCTCACAATGGGTTGGCAAAAATATGGTTCAAATTCGCTTTTGACCAGAATCGAACCTAAGTTCTCTTACTTACAAGTGAAGAAGAATGCCACTAAACCGTACTACTAAGTGCATCATTAAACGATAATGTTAGTTCACTATTGCATAGCCTATATACTATAGCACCATACACCTCATCATCTGCCATGGTATATTTCTCTTAACTTTGATTAATATTTTTCAAATTTGAAAAAATGAACATTTAATACGAAAGTTAACCAAAGTTAAGCGAAATGACACGTGACGGATGATGAGTTGTATAATAAACATACATCATAATTTATAGTGGTGAACAAAAATACCCTTTACTAGAATTGTCATTTTAGTATCCTCAATATGGAAATCATTAAATTCAATTGCTTTGTTTATTTATGTTTTGTGTGGTAAGTTCTCATAAATTCCATTACTAAATGGTGATAATTTTTTGTATTTGTAAATGAAAAAACTTAGCCCTTCTCATTTTCTCCTTCTCTTTAGTTAGATGACATCGTCTCTTAGACCATCTCCAACCCTTGGGCTAAAAGCCAAATTTTTTAGCCCGAAAAATTTAGCTTTTAGCCCAGAAACATCTTTTCTGCTCCAACCCTTCTACCCTAAAATTTTAGCCCGGAATTATTAAAGAATGAAATTAGCCTAAATTTTTTTCTTAAATCAATTTTTTTTTAAAAAAATAAATATGTAGATTATTGTAAATTAATTTTATGAACATTTTAATCTAAAAAAATTTAAATTCCGATAAACATTTCGCATTTAGCCCGGGGGGAAAGCTGGGGGGTATTTGGCCCAGAAATAGCATTTGGCATTTAGCCTAAAATTTTAGCATGGGTTGGAGAGTGTTTGGGGGGGTAATTTGGGGGGTAATTTGGCTTTTAGCCCAGGGTTGGAGATGGTCTATGGGTAATTCGTAGTAATTAAAGTTGAAAAGAAAAAGTAAAAAGTAAAAAAGTAAGTATTGAATTCTTAATGAGGAGCGGGTGTAAAAAGAATTTGAACTTGGTGGCGGGGTTTATAAAGACAAGAAGGGGGTGCAGATAGACTATAGATCTTACACGATAGACTAACAAAGTAAAGCTGCATGTAAGACAAGTGTTTGGACTTTTGGAGTATAGTGATAAGATTGAAAGGCCAGTTTGGTAAAAATAATAAAAAATTGAATTATTTAAAAGTTACTAACAAACAAACCCTAACAAATTTTATCATATTTCCCAGCCAGCCCAAAAGCTCAGCCCGGATCTTCCGCAACTTGTTTCAGACAAAATTTCTTCCCCCCACCCCCATGTTTTTTATTTATTTATTTATTTATTTTCTCCTTATATTAACCCACGGCTTCTTCCTTCTGCTCCTTCACCTTCTCTCTCTTCAACTTTCAATTTCGCACTCTCTAGAACCCAGCTCAACTTTGAAGCATTTGAGCTAGAACACAAATGGGTTTTGCATGCATGTGCTTACAAGTCCTTAATCAAGCTTAATTAGCCAGCTTAATCAACCTGCTTAACCTCGTGAGTATCGTACTTCAGTAACGCTCGAGGCAGTTTCAGTTTTTTGGGTGAGTGGGAGAAAAAATAGAAAATAAAAATTTGAAGTTGGTTTTTTCTTTCAAGTGGCTGTTTGTTTGCTGAGAAAATTTAATTATTTTCTTTTTCTGACGATCCTACCATTTTTTTGATTCCTCAGATTTATTACAAGCTGACAAAAAGCAAACCCCAAACGTCTGTTAGTCGAATACAAATACAATGGCTCCAGCAAGCAATTGGTTGTCCTTCTCTCTCATGTCTCCCATGGAAATGTTGAGGTCCTCTGAGTCCGATCAATCTCCCTTCGTCCCTTACGACGCGTCCTCCGCCGCCTCCCCCCACTACTTCCTCGACAACTTCTATGCCAACAACGGTAAGTGGATGCTCTCTCTTTTGACCGATCGAGCTTTCTTTGTGCTCTGTTTGGTTGCCGAGAAAATAGTTTACAACCTGATTGTGGTGATTCTTCACTGAGAAAATATGATTAAACAATTTTTTTGTGTTTTCGGGGTTTTAATCGCCGACTCAAATCCTACTTTTGGGTCACGTGAAAATCCGAAATACTTGTAATCTGTTTGGCTGACGAGGGAGGTGAATCGGAGCAAAAGTACAAGAAATTTCAGTTTGGTTGGCAAGAAAATATAAATGCTCTCGGTATCTCTAACTGCATGTGCGTAATATTCACAGTTTTCGTTTTTTTTAAGGGTGGCCGACGAACCCAAAATCCCAAGTGTTTTTCGCGGACGGTGAGGACCAAAGCAAGCAGCAAGGCCAGTCCGGTTCACCAAATCTGTCACCGTTCGTCGACCCACAGAGCCACACCCAGCATATCCCGAAGCTCGAGGACTTTCTCGGCGATTCGTCATCGATGGTGCGCTATTCTGATAGCCAAACAGAGACCCAAGACTCGTCCCTGACTCACATCTACGACCAGAGCTCCACCTTCTTCGGCGGCGACCAGCACCAGCACCAGCAGCAGGAAGATCTCAAGGCGATTACTGGGTTCCAAGCGTTTTCGACCAACTCGGGCTCGGAGGTGGACTCGGCGTCCATGGCCCGGACGACTCAGCAGCAGCAGCTTTCTTGCACCGAGTTCGCGGGTCATTCTATTGAGTCGACCGGGAAGGAGTTAGGGGTGTACAACTCGAGCTGCGCGGCGAATGCTTTGTCGCTTGGTGTCACCACCACTCAGAGCTCTTCTGATCAGAAAAAGGCCATTGTTGCCGTCGACAACGACGGTTCTAAGAAGATTGCTGATACTTTTGGCCAGAGGACTTCAATTTACAGAGGGGTCACTAGGTCAGAAGAATAAATCCATCCCATAATCCCATTTTTCTCAGTTAATTAATTAACCCATTAATGAATTGATTATTGATATAATGTTGATATCTTTAGTTTTTAGTTAATAGGGTTTTTAATAATTTTGGTGGGAATGCATGCATCTGGTGGGAATAATTAAAGGGAGTTGGGCTTTTAAGTCGGCTTTCTGTGTAAATTGCGGGGTTTGAGGATTTGACTGATTAATTTAACTGATGAGAGATAAATAAATATTGATTTTAAAAGTAGAAAGAGTATCTCTGACTCTAAATCTCTTTGTTGTATTTTTGGTGCAGACACCGGTGGACGGGTAGATATGAAGCGCATCTATGGGATAACAGCTGTAGAAGAGAGGGTCAGGCCAGGAAGGGGCGTCAAGGTCCCTCTCTCTCTCTCTCTCTCTCTCTCTCTCTTATTTTCTGCATTTTGTGTGTACAGTTCTAAAACATATATTTTTGTGTGCGTATGGATTCGTACATGGGAATTTTCTCGTATGCTTCGAGGTGATCTAGGGTTCTTATACATGAAGAGTTTTTGCCGTTGTATCTTCTTCAATGATAACGCCGGAGTATAATAGAATTTTTGTGCGTAAGATATTTTTAGAGTGTAATAGAATTTTTGTACGTACAACATACGTAATGCATAGAGAAACAACTGTAGCACTGAAAAGAAGATTGCATGCAATATACAAAGGGAAAGCCAATGGGTCAATTTTATAGAAGGGGGAAGGGTGTCCTTTTTCATTAGTCACACATGATTGATTGAATGCTGCTATCTGTGTACCACAAATTACTGTTTTCTGAGTCTCCCATCATTTCTTTTCCTTTTCATTTCTCTGAATATATTTCTTTCTTTCAATCAGTTTTTGATTTGATCGGATGGGCCGCCATTTTTTCATCTGGGTTTTTTATATTTCCATTATTTCTTACATCTCTTTGTTCTCTCATCTGCAAATTTACTGAATTACAGAGCTC
The DNA here is from genome assembly GCF_916048215.2 of Malus sylvestris. Lineage (NCBI taxonomy): Eukaryota > Viridiplantae > Streptophyta > Magnoliopsida > Rosales > Rosaceae > Malus > Malus sylvestris. The sequence continues at coordinate 11,242,651 of NC_062260.1, forward strand.
AATGACCGATATTTTTCTGACCACCTTCAAACTTTTGGCTTTTGCTTTTGCTTTCGCTTTCATCTCCCTCTCTACAATTTTGGGTTTGACCAAAGCACCCACTTGAATAAATTATTTTATTATTATACTCTTAACGCCAGAACTTGTTGAGAGCGACTTCCCTGGACTGGACCCTGATAAAGTGCCAGACCTAGATTCTGGTCCATACTTCATAAACTTCATTTGCGTAGTTGTAGTATATACCTTCTAGTGATTGGGACTCACATCCATATCTTGATAGATAATCAACACTAATTTCATCTGTACTACGGTGAGTAGGATTCGAACTTGAGTACAAAGTACAGAGCATACATATTCTAGTATACTTGGCTAAATCCAAGTCTAAGTCTGCGGGCCATTATTTAGATTAGGTTTCAATTTTTGGCAGCTATAACAGGCAATTCAAGGCTCCTTTTTTTGACAAATGCACTTCTTTTTTTTTTTTCAGAAATAATTATTGTTTATTAACAAGGGCTAGTCTACTTAGCTGATAATTTTGACTGCTGTTTAAGCTGATGTTGAAATCTTTTTGCTTTTTGCATAAAATGTGGGATTCTGGAAATCTTCCTGTCATTCAATATCTGATCCGATTCCACAGTTTACTTGGGTAAGATTTTTATCCTTTTTATACATTGGAACAAAAAGAAATTTACTTTTAATTTTAATTTTGTAGCTTGCATTTTTGAGTTAATAAACTTGCTGTTGCTGTAATTGTTTCAGGTGGATATGACAAGGAAGATAAGGCAGCAAGGGCTTATGATTTGGCTGCACTGAAATACTGGGGTCCTACTGCAACAACCAACTTTCCTGTAATGCATATACTGTTAATTCTAATATATTTAGAATATTCTTTTGTTGTTGCATTGAACATCTATCTGACAGAGAAGTGGACTGCAAAGTAAGCATTTGGTTTTTGAATTCTCAGGTTTCAACTTACAGCAAAGAACTGGAAGATATGAAGCATGTGACCAAGCAAGAATTCATTGCCTCTCTCAGAAGGTTTGCTCTGACAGACCCCTTTCGGATTTTTTTTTTTCCGTCTGTTATGAGGTTAATTAAATATTTCTCACCAACTTTTCACTTGCAGGAAAAGCAGTGGTTTTTCAAGAGGAGCTTCTATTTACAGGGGAGTTACAAGGTCAGTACGTCTATTTTCAAATCATTCCTTGTCAATATTCCTTGTTATATATGTTATATAAACTAGTATATTCGTCCATGCATTGTCCAATTTAATATTGTAGGCATCATCAACAAGGCCGATGGCAAGCAAGAATAGGCCGTGTGGCCGGGAACAAAGACCTATACCTGGGAACATTTGGTAACACCTTTACCTGACTTGTTTTATTCAAACCTTTTATAGTTCTGCTTTTGGGCTTAAACGGTACTGCAGGGGGAGACATACTGATTAATTGACACCATTCAAGACTTGAAGTTAAATCTTAATTTTTATTTTCAAGCATGACAGTTTAATATACTCGGTTGATCGTTTAGTTTTTCTCTGGATTAGTCTGATAACGTACCACGTATTGAATTGGATGCTTCTTGGTCTTTGGAAGAGCCAAAGAATTAATGTGCACATTTTGATAATCCCATGACCATTTATTGTCGACAGCTACAGAAGAGGAAGCAGCAGAGGCGTATGATATAGCGGCCATAAAGTTTAGGGGCATTAATGCAGTTACAAATTTTGAGATGAACCGATATGACGTTGAAGCTATTGGCAAGAGTTCTCTTCCTGTTGGTGGGGCAGCAAAGCGCTTGAAGCTCTCACTCGAAGCTGAAGAGCAGAAACCATCTGTGAGTCATGATCAGCAGCATCCTCAATGCAGCAGTGGCAACAACATCAATTTCACTTCCATGCAGCCAGTTCAATCCATACCATGCGGGATTCCATACGACGCTGCAGCTGCCAATGCTTATTATCACAACCTCTTCCACCAATTTCAGCCAAACTACTATGGCGCTTTGGATTCTGCTGGACTAAACCCTAACATTGCGACTCAGATGAACATGATGCCGCAGCAGCCAGCTGAGTTTTACATTTGGCCTAATCACCAATCCCATTAATAGGACTAAACAGTACTTGTTGTTTTGGCATGTTAGCCGCTAACATTATCCGGCTGACCAACATCTGACCCTCACTCCAATCCACCTCTCAACCTTAGGATTTAGGATTAGGAAAGGCGTAGGAGGTTTTTTGTTTGGAGTTTAAAGTTCTGGATAGAGAGTAGGAAGCTGGGTTTTGTATCTATGGTGGGAAATGTTGAATGGTGTTATCCATTACTTTATTAAGAATTTTTCCTTTTGGATGTCTTTCCAAGCTTGCAGCCTTTTGATTTAGTTCGTTTTTTAATATGTGAAATCAGTCCGATAAGGGGCAGACTTGCGCATCGTTGCGGACGTCGGTGTTACAGCCTGACCAACTTGCCTTAATCTCAGCTTGCTACGACAAGATGATATTTTATTGAAAGTGATGTTGGAGAGATTAAATTTGTGGATAAAATTTTGAAAATTAGATGACACGAAAATTAATTGGATTATTACTTAAATGTTGATGAACGTGTTTATTTTTGTTAGTAGTACATTATTTAATTTACAAATTTTAAATCTGCATTTGAAACTACTTCATAATGATTTAAACTTGAATGCACCGATGGTGTGCTCCAGCCAACTTGTGCCTAGTCTAAGTTTTTAAAGATGGGACTACTTAATAACTTGGAATCATAAGGAGAAGCTAACCAATTTGCCTAATCTACGTCAGCTATGATAGCGGTCTCTTCGGTAAATATATAAATATTGGAAAGAAAGCTAGCTAAATATTGGAAAGAAAGCTAGCTAATTATACCACGTTCATGGGCTAGGGTTCTAACTGGTCCAAGCCTTGACGGCCAAATCCGACCCGGGATCAACCCTCAAGGCCGCTCCTCAAATTCCTCTCTGGCTTCCTCCCTCATCCTCTTCCGCTCGTAATCAAGGTATAAAATATTGATGATATCGGAAATATCGGTAGTCTAAAAATACAGAAATTTCGATGGAAATATCGGAATATTATCAATATCGATAAAAATTAAATAAAAACCACGGAAATTGTAAGAAAAACTTGGAAATTTTTATTGAAACTTTGTAGGATGTTTATTTAGTCAATTATTTATTAGTTTATCACAAAAAATTGGAAGGAAATGCATTTCATCATTGATTTAACTAATTTAAGTTGATTATATAACGAGCTGACAAACATTGTGAGTGTAGAAAATATGTAGTAATTAATGAAAAAAGTTTAAACACACCATAATCATTTATATATAATGAATTAGTACAATATTTTACACTTTATACATTGCATGGTAAGATACATGAGTGACTTAGTACCACATAAAGTTCCAATGAGGTTCAAAATTTTCACTATCTTTGTTTCTTGCAAAAAGAATTCAAAACAAAACCATATATATAAATATTTTAGCATATTTTCTCAAAAACATAAGTGATATGGTGGTCAAGGTGTTGAAGGAGTAAAATGGGAGGGGTTCGAATCCCTTGGTGTTTTTTAAATATAGAAATTTATCCTAGATAATAAATATTAGGGTAAATTACATAAACCTACCTTAACTATTAGGGTTTTATTTATTTATTTTTTTCTGGGTTGCAGGTAGTGGGTGCGGCGTGTAACACCCAACCCCCAATTATATGTATAATTTCGTAAGTCCCCTAAAGTTTTATTGAGATTTCATTTTGGCTCCCCCATTTTGATTAAATTTGGATCCTTTATCTAGATTCCTAAACACTCCCAAACTGCCACATGGCAGCACCATATCATTCTTCACTCTTCTCTCTTTCCGTCCCCTACCCCATGACCCTCTTTCCTTTCTCTGCACTCTATCTCTCTCTCGAAACCCTTTATCTCTTCCCTCTCTATCGCCGAGACACACACACGGCAGCACCATCGTGCAAACATCATTACCATCATCGTCATCAAACCTCGTCTTTCTCCCTTTCCTTATCGTCTCTGCAACTCGGCAAACACATGAACTCTCCGGCAAGCTTCTTAATCTTCTCCGGTTAGGTAAGTTTCGGGTTTACCTTGTTCTGTTCTAGATTGAAGCTTAGATGTGAATTTTTAAGTTCTATCTCATGTTTTTCCAAGGTTTTTGGGACGAAATTGGCTCGGGATTAGGCACACCCATCTCCGGCGAGGCCGTGGGTGTCTAGAGGTGTTCCGACCACCACAGGTCGTTTCACGGCAAACGAAAATGGTTCGAGTGGATCCCGCTGTCGAACGAATGGGATCCGATTACCACCACATCGTCGGGAGTCGTTCACCGCCACAGAGAACAACGCAGTAGCGGCTGAGGGTCTTCAAGTCACCAATCTTATTGAAGACGAGGAGGAGGAGGGAGTTCAGGAGGCGATCGAAGAGGTCGTCGTCAATGAGGGAGTAGGGTTCAGACGACAACGACGAATTCCTTCGATAATATCATAATATATTGACGATAATTAAGTGGATACTCGTGAAAATATCACCCTCTCATAAAAACGATATTATCGACGATATTATATTGATATTTTGGTCCATACTAGTAACACTGACCCAACAGACAAAACGCCGTCGCATCCCCCTCCGCCCGACCCAGCCTGACCGCATCCACCAGGTCTTCAACCGCCGCCTCCTGTTCAGCCCGAGCTTCAACTCGGCCCTCTTCACCAGAGCGTCCCCGCGCTCCTTCTCAGTGAGCGTCTTCACGCACGGCGGCGACAGGGTCGCATCAAACGATTTCAGCACGGAGGTCTTGTGCCCCAAGAGATCGAGCTTTAGGGCTTTGAGGATGTGTGGGCTCGGATCCCTGGGTGAGAGAGACAGCGCCTTCTCGGCCTCCGTCAAGGCGTTTTTGGCGTGGGCCTGGGATTGGGCCTTGTGGGGAGTGGACCACGCTCGGGTCAGGAGCTGCGACCCGTGGATGAAGTGGCGGGTCGATTGGAGGTTGGCTTGGTTGTTGGTTCGGAGTTTGGTAAGGGCGTTTCTGGAGAGTTTGTGTATGGCGAAGAACACCGCTAGGGTTAGGATCAGAAGGCCGACCTGCAGCACCACCTCTGATGTCATTAGATTGAACGGTTGTGATTGCAATAGTGATAGGTTGATTGTTATCCAATTGGATCTGGGTTGTTGATCTGAGTTTGTCGCAGAGAACAGAGGCGAACTGAACCTTGGTGGCTAACTTACCGGTTAGTGTTTGTGCATAATGATGTGCATGGTGCTTTTGCAAATGTTATTTTCTTTATGGTCCCAAATTTTTCATTTTTTACATTAATGAACCAGTGCAAAGATGGAGTAACAAATTGATCAAGGAAGACTTTCAACTTCATTCAGAACTGTTTACTTGATGAGAGAACATAAATACAACCATCATGGGGTACGCCTTGTTCTAACAAAAGTAACTTCCTTTTGCTAGATATTACGACATGTTATGTTGTCAGGTTATCAATCACGATTGTTCAACTAGTGGAGCATTGATGGCGTTCAACGTTTGAATGTACAATGTTCCAATTGATCGTTTGGTAACATAATATATCATGCCACAACGATAACAAAATGCCACTTTTCCTAGTATTCTCTACAAATATGTAGCAATCAATCAACAGTTGCTTCAATTTGAGAGCCTGAGGAGATACACGGCAAAGGGGTGCTACAATCCCAAAACTTCCACACTAATAGCTGACAATGTAACAACAACAAGAGGCTGCAGGAGAAAGAGGAATGGAAAGCAAAGGCAGTCTACTGATCCAACACGAGTTGCCGGTGGCGGTTGAGATCGCTGAGGTAATTCGAACAAGTGTAGTCTTCCAAGTCACAAGACTCTAGAACCAGTGATCTCACTGCTGTAGATTTCTGTCTCAACTGATCTGCGACGCCATCCTCTCCCCTTAGCATCTGCACTACCTGCACTCTCACCAATTTGCATCATTAGTACATCTTGCATAACGGTTGGAAAACAAATTAACCGGAAACAAGAAACTGATCATACCCGATTCATATACGGACGCCTTGTGGATTGATGACTGATGCACATTGAAGCCGTCACCATGGCTCTTTTCATCTCAATCGGATCATATGCATCTTCTAACAGAGGATCTGCTAGCTCCTTCATATTACTTGCATCTAGAAGCGGCTTTGCCTGTGTATAACACAAGAAAAATTGGCTATTGAACTTGAGATTTAATGATACAATGACGTTGCTGTCCTAATTCTAACCCTTTCTGGCACCCGTAAGCATTTGACAAAGGCAAAAGTGGGGAATAAAATGCTATTTAGTTTTACATAACAGATGCTTACCCAGATCACAAGGCTTTGCTGAGTTGAATCAACTGCACGGCGACCTGTTATGAGCTCCAGTAATAAAACCCCATATGCAAACACATCAGTCTTCTCGTCGACAATTCCATGCATGAAGTACTCTGGAGACAAGTACCTGAAACAATTTGAAGGTCCGTTAGCCTAAAAATCTCTACGACAGATGAAAGTTAGCAATCATAACTGATCAACAATTGAAACTGCGCCCTGACCCGAATGTGCCTTCAATAGGGAATACAACATGGTGAGTCCATTTTTCTGGGAGCCACTTTGCTAGTCCGAAATCAGATATCTGCAGTAACAGTAAAATAGAACTCCGATTACATTTAGAAAATCCATTAAGAAGCATATATGACCAGACCGGAAGAACACAAAGAATACCTGAGCTTCATAATCTTCCGTTAGTAATATATTAGAGGCCTTGATGTCCCGGTGAATGATGCGCCTGTGGCAATCGTGATGGAGATATCGCAAACCTTCTGCTATCCCAATTGCTACCTTAAACCTGATCTTCCAATCCATACATTCTGCTGTACCTGATACGCAGAATATCTTCTCATCAGCGAAACTGAAATACGATGCTGGAAGGAAAAAACAAAACAAACAGAATAAGAAACTTAAAAGACAAATCCGGTACCAAAGAGTAGAGAAGCTAAGCTGCCGTGTGGGGAAAATTGCAGGACAAGGTGCAAACCACTGTCGATGCCAAAGCCAAGTAGGCGAGCAGCATTCGGGTGTCTTATGTGTGCAATAATCCCAACCTCTGCCAAGAAATCGCCAACTCGATCCTCGTTTTCTTTCTCTTTCTCTTTCTTCATTAGCCTCTTGACTGCTACAATTGTACCATTGGATAAGAACCCCTTGTAAACTTCTGCTTGCCCACCTTTGCCAATCAGGTTCTCTGCCGAGTATCATGCATTCACAACTCAATAAGGATTCTATTCACAAATGAATAACAAAATCGAAAATAAGGCTCACCAGGTTTGAAATTGGCAGTAGCAGCAGCAAGCTCAGCGTAATCAAAGTTCCTCCATGACGGCTTCGTAACCGACATCCCATCAGCTCCTTCCTCCTCCTCATCCTCGGCGTTCCAAATCCGAGCCAGTCTCCTCCTCAAGTTCCTTCTGGAAAGTTCATAGCTGGCACCCAATACTGGAATGGTCGAAAACCGCCTCGCTGACTTCTTCTTCAAGGCATCGAACATTCCCTTGCCTCTCATCTGCAACCCAATGCTGATGTCTCGCATTAGCGTCTGGCCCATCGTCTTTTCGGAACAAGAAGATGTGCCGCAGCTGCTGCCGCTGTAGTCCGAGTCCGTAACGGGGATTTCCAACACGCCCCTCGGTGACGGCTCGTCCTCACACGACTCCATCTTCCTCATATCGCCTTGTGACTCTGATTCCATTTCTGGGTTTCCTTTCGTTTCTCCTACGGTCTCTGCCATTGCAATGCCCCACCAAATCGTTACTAAATGAACAAAAAAAAAAAAAAACAGAGCAAAAACAAAGACAAAAATTTCTGACTATTTATTAAGATTCTAGTTTTATTTTCGCTTTTTCAGGAACCAATATGACAATGAATGATTAGACTATGTATTGGCTAAAAAAACAAAGAAAGAGGAAAACGAGGCGCATATACAAAACTTTTCGCCTTAAATTTTTCTTTTGCTTTTTCAGGTTGATGTACCAAAAATTCCCATTCATTTTTCACAGCCGGGCCGCCAGTGTCCTTGCAATCGCCCACGCAGGGTCACTACAACCCACCCGCCGCCGCAAACACACAAAAAAAACCTGAAAACAGGGGAGGCGCAGAGCATACCTTCCGCCGTCATGGTTTAGGCTTTGCAGAGTTTCCCAAATTACTAAACCAGAAGAAGAGAGAAGAGGGAGGCCTTCCTGAAAACAAAAGGAGGAAAAAACTCCACTACATTGTGTTGTGGAGGGAGAAAGAGATGGAAGAAGAAGGAAGAAGAAGAAGGAAGAAAAATGCAGAAGGCAAATTTCTAGAGAGAGAGAATTTGAAAAATGGGATATCTTTAGAAGGTGGTTATTCTTTGAGGATCAATGTAGGGTATCCAAAATTCCCCCCACAATTACCAACTTGGGTGTCATTGGAATATAGACATACACACACATATATATACACACACGCAAATGTGTGTGTAATGTGTATATGCATATATTTTGCTATATTTATACACCTGCTCTACTTTGTATTTGGATATGTCGTACCCAAAACATGTTGATTATTAATTCAAAGGAAAACTAATGAAAATAACTTGAAAACTTTGAGTTTTAATGATAAAGACAAAATAAAGGGTAAAGTGAATAGTACAAGGATTGACTTTTTAGTGTAAAAATATGATTTTTCGTTAAAATGAATAGTATCATGAGCTTTTCGTTAAAGTTCTCTTAATTCAAATAGTTTTCTTATTTTTGTTGGGGTGGTAATGTAATCGCAGCCGTTGCTTTTAGGGCTCGTGATTTTTGCCGTGATGAGGGGAGGGACTGGGGATTTAACGAGCCAAAGGGCAACTGCCAACGGATGTAAATTGTAATCTGGCTTTTTTAGGAGCAAGTTAATTGAGTTTCCTTTTTTGTTAATTCTGATCCATAATTGTCTGTTGGACAAAGAAGAAGAGATACGGTCTCACGTATGTGACATGTCAACTCACGCAAGGGCGTGTATACTCATCTGTCCTTGTAATTTCAACGAAAATTATCTACCAAACTTCGACGAATTCCTCCCAAACGTAAAATTATATTAAATTTAAATAATAAAATCTTGATATATGTAAAAAGGAAATCAAAATTTGTTTTGTATGGATTTTTCAAGAATTTACAAGTAATATGACTATATGAGTGTATGTTAAATTGTGTGGTCATGTCATCAGGTGGTAATTGGTATAATCTTTTCACTTGTTATGATATGAGGGAGTTTTATTGATATTGTTCTCTAAAAGTAGAAAATATATATTAATCTTTTCACATGTTATATATTAACACATAAACTGATCAAATTTATCAAATAAAATGATCAAATTTCAAATGTTATATATACAATATAACTAGTAAAATGATCAAATTTCGATATTACACAGCAAGTTTTCGAGATGTACTTGGCATTTCTTACATATATATAATTTTCATTCTAAATTAATCTTTTTTTTTGTGGCTTTTTAGCTAAAATGGTCATTGAGATTTGAAATCAATAGAAGTGATCTATGAGATTGTCCACCATAAATTATTTTGGTCATTCGGTGAAAAATTATGTTAAATAAAGATTAAAATGACAAAATTATCCTCAATTTGATAAACAATAAGCCAAAATGATTTGACAAAAAATGAGGGCATTTTTATCATTTTATCCTTATTTTATGGAGATTTTTTAGTGAAGGACCAAAATCATTAAATGTGGACAAACTTAGGGACCAATTCTATTGATTTCAAATCACAGAGACCAAAGTGAGGAGTTATGCAAATCTTAGGGACCAATTTGGTTTAAAAGCCTTTTTTTTATCAAGGCCCTTTGACTTTTGTCCACATCATATGTTAATTTTAAAAATGGAAAACTTATTAATCATTTTCATATATTTCTAGGGTTTAGGTACACTTTTTTTTTGTTAGAACTATGTAAAGAACAATATTACTTGGCCAATTTTTTTCATGGTCCTTGTGGTGACATAGCATTTTCAATGTGATCCTTGTGGTGAAAAGGCTTTTAATTGAGGTCCACCAAACTTTCGTTAGTCTTCCGTTAAATAAACTCACATGACTATTACATGGAGGGTCAAATTTACCATTTCAATTCAAATTACATCCTATTCCATGGACATCTAATATGAGTTAGGGTTTAACGGAAATTAGATTTCATAGAAAAAAGCTTGAATGTAAAGAGTGAAACTAAACCTGTAAAACCAATTCAATGGCTAGGAGAAGAGATGAAAGTGAAGCCGTGTATAATTTCTTAGGTATGATTTAATTTCGTTTGGAAATCATAATACTTCTAATAAACCATTGTTTTTTTCAATGCCAACACGTCTTTGATCATGAGTTAGAGTCTTAGTCTTAGTTGATTTTTCATTCTTGTATCAATTTGTACCAGTCCGAATGCATATATGCCTTTCAATTTTGTCTTTAATTGGTAGTGTGGTGTGATGCATGCCGTAGTTGGCCAATACACAACCTTTTAATTTTTTTCTTAATCTTCTTTGAATTTTAATTATTTAAGTTTCTTACGCTCTTGAAGTTCATATGTAGGGGGCCGACGTGAAAATTGAATTTTATGCATTGCCTTTCACCCATTGTCTTCAATTCTTTAATTCTGCAATGCCTTTCACTCGTCTGAATGCATAAACTGCAATGTCGTTCACCCATTGTCTTTAAGTCTTTAAGTTATTCTTGTAAATTATCTCTCATTTTCACTTGTTTCAATTTGCTTTGTGCACTGGAATTAGATGCCAACTTTTTAACACACAAGAAAAACAAATGTATGTCAAAACTCACCCAGAAAGAACAAGCGTATACCTAAGTCATATTAGATGTCTATGGAATAGGACATACTTTGGATTGAAATGATGTATTTGACCGATCCATGTGATAGTCACATGAGTGTTTTTAACGAAAGACTAATGGAAGTTTGGATTTGGACCTCAATTGCTAACAGGGCTCACCACGGGAGTTTAATTAACAGCTTTTTCATCACAAGGGTAACATTGAAAGTGGTGTGTCACCACAGGAACCACAAAAAAAATTTGGCCATATTACTTCATTATTGATTTTTAAGTAATTATTATATTTTAAAAATATTATTTGAATTTGTTTAATTTTTATAATTTGTGAGATATTGAGTGTATAGATGCAGGATTTAAATTCTTTAAATGATGCTGAAGACCTCCACCAAAATATTTTAACAAATAAAATTTCAATTCAACAATTAAGTTAATTAGAGACCGAAATCAAAATGACAATAAAGTAAATATGTGCGCATGCAAGAGGAGAAGTAATAGCATGAGGTGGTTGAATCATGTATTAGCCGAAAAGGCATTTTATTCTATGACAATATTCCGACAGGAGAAAGGTTTTGATTTTAAGAGATGTTCTCATGCTCAAGCCTCCTAAGGTCACATTGTCCTCCAATTCATGTTTACACCTGGTATGTAACAAATCACGTATTGGTGTTGGAAGCCAAAAGTAGGTTCTCCATGACCCATCTGAAAGTCAAGTGGTGCAGCCTAACAACATAATTACAAGAGATTGATTATTTTTTTTCTATTGATCTTATTACCAAACTTGTCACAACGTAATCGAGGAACTATTTTATGTTAATATTGACTTCGTTGAAAATATGATTAGTTGCAGTTTCAGTAGGTTAAATAAAAGAAATAACTACCACTTAGTACTACGGTTTAGTGATATTTCTCTTCATTTGTAAGTGAAAAGTCTTAGGTTCAATTCTTGTCATATGTGAATTTGAACCACATTATTGCTAGCTCATTATAAGGTTAAACCCAACCCCCCTTCCCTTAGTATAGATAATATCGATTGTTCAAAAAAAAAAAAAAATACTAAAGGAAATGAACCTACCATAATTGTAACCACCACGGAGTGGTTCAGTGGTTGGGACGTCTTGTGTTTGATTCCCGCCGCTGGTGAATCGCACAATGGTGACCAAGGGGAGGTTGAAATGCCTCTGTTAGTCTTTCTAGTTCCCGAAATAATGGATTGCCATGGGAAAACCACTAGTTGGTCATTTTTTATTTTTAAAGAAAAACTCTCATAATTGTATTACCGGAAGAATTTCTAATTAAGAAATCTGCAACAGAATCACCGTTGGTTTTAATACTATCATTAAAATTAATTTGCACAAAATCTCCATTTAGAGGTTTCAAGCCATACTCTTGTTAATTTAATGAATAAAACCAGCCGAGCAAAAATCATACAAGGTTTTGGATCTAGTTATCACCTTCACTTTCGATATGAGGTTGAAGCTAGATGTCGGATTGCATTCATTTAGCTAGTACAACACTATAGTTGGTGCAGTACTATGGCTCTCAGATATCCAAAGGGTGTGGAACGACAACATGATTTTATCCTTTTATTTTGTTCCTTATTTAATATTTTTCAGGAATTGTGTTGGAGATTTGGTTTTGATTTTTCTCTTTAGGAGAGTTGGTTCAGTTTAATTTCTATTTTCGTGTGCTACCCTTCTTTTGGATTTATGTGTGAAGGGTAGAGCTGTTTGATTTGTTGAATCTACTTTACTTAGTTTTTTGGGATTGTGGTGGTGATTAGGTGATGCGATTAGACTAATGGGCACTGTACTCTCTGTTCCATTATGATTTGAGATTTTTGTTCTCACATGATCTCTATGTAACACGAGATTTAACGATTTTATTAATCTATATAATCTTGTGGTTTCAGATGATCTTAGCTTTCAACGAGTGCTTGAAGTTTACTTATTGCTTTATTACTGATGATGTTTTATTGTAGTATTTAAGAGATCTAGTTTGCAAGGACCCTTTTGGGGTTGAGTTATTCATAACATGTATTTCTAACGTCCATTTATCAATGAATGGAATATCATACTTTAAAAAAAAAAAATTTAATTTAGTATTATTGTATGGTTTTAAAATTTTAACTAGCTTTTGCTAGTCTCAAATTGTCCAACTCACAGTAATAAATAAGTGAATTTTAATGAAAAGCTCTCGGTACTGTTTACTTTAACAAAAAAATCATATTTTTACACTAAAAGATCAATCATGGTACTATTCACTTTATCATTTATTTTGCTCTTATCGTTAAAACTCAAAATTTTCGAACATTTTTTATTAGTTTTTCTAATAAATAATTCTAAAAGCAGATAAGTACTTGAACGCACCAGTTGTCAGGTTATGTAAGAGCTGTCCGACTTGGTTAAAACAAGCGGTATAAAATAATTCATTCTTTGTAAACCAAGGCCTTCCATATTTCTGGATTTGCAAACTATGTCCTATGGCTATGACATTGGAGGAACTTTATAATTGTTAATGCTGCAAAAAAGTGAAAATATGACAGATTATAGGTAGATCTCATTTCATATGTCAAAGAAAAAATAGGCGTAACTGATCCTCTCATTTTTTTTTTCCAATAGAAGTAACACCATATTAATCAATGCCGTCACAAAGTTTAAACAACTCAGAAACATAAATTAAGTGAGTTAGCTATAGCAGTAAGTCCATTCTTTCTTGATATGAGTAAGCACAATGTATTGTAATTTTAATAGATATGTGAAATGATGATGTCACTATCATAAGCATAAGCACAAAGATTATAGTTAAGTGGGTGAACTAAACCGTTAGTATGACTAAATTGGGAAATTAATTTATATTAGATATGACATACATTTGTGGCCATAACCCAAGACTCACCAACCTCACCAAGTAAGTGGGGAGTGTCACGAGTTAGACAAGTGAGTTTAACTGAAATCTTTTGATATCAAGATAAATAATGTAATCCAAAAACCAGATTTTTATATGATTCCCTAGATCGTACAGGGATTTCTTTGTATTTTAAAGGGTTTAAGAAACACGAAAGAGTGAGTGAAACAAATTTATATGATTTCTGACCTCAACTTTCACTTGATATATAGTTTATGATCGGTTTTGGTGCTCTAAAGTTCAAAGTGGGACACCAACCCAGTTAAAATCATAAAGAAAAGAGAGAGGATTCGGGGATAATACCAGTGTGAGTGTTTGGTTAAGGGATGCCTGGCATGGCTTCATAGTAGTTTTAGGCCTTTCGCAGCAGCGTAAGTGAGTTTAACTTTTACATACAAGAATCAGACACATTTAGTTAGATTCTTATATTATTTTTTTTGTTTTTTTTGGAAAAGTTGAATGGTATAAGGGAGATTTTTTTTTTTTATAACAAAAAAAGAAGTTACACCTAGTTAGAAGGGATATAAACCTCACTCCTCATAAAACAAAGACAACAAAAAAGAATACATGAAAAAGAAGGGGGACATAAGCCTTGTCCCTCTAGAAACGAAAACAAGAATGACACAAAGAGAAGGGGGGGGAGACATGAAACCTAACCCCTCTAAAACCATATCTAAAGGTCTAAACTTACAAAACAAGTTGAGCAACACCGCAAAGTTAGGAAAAAACTTGGATGCCGAGATGCACAATAATTTGAGAAGCGGTAGCTGTGCAAGCCAACATAGTCTGAAAACAAAGCAGCACGAGCCACCGAAGAAGGAGAATCATGCCAAGTTAATTCGCGATATGTGAGATGCGTAGAAAGTCATTTTTCGAATGTGGACCAAACAAATAAACCATTGAGTATGAAGATGCAAAGGAGGATCAAAATCAAATGATTGAAGAGCAAAAATAACACTAGAGCTGTCACTTTCCAACCAAAGACAATGCTAACCCCGCTAATATGCAACTCTACACCAATAATAATTGCAGATAATTTTGCAAAAAAAAAAAAGAGTTATGATGACCAACCATTAACAGAAACCACCAAGAAAACTACCATGACAATTCCTAAAAAACTCCTCCACAAGTAACAGGATCAGATTTCCTTTAGACAAACCATCTATATTAAGTTTAATCCAAGGAAATCAAGGAGGAGACCAAAGGACAAGAAGGATAGTAGGCACCTTGCGAGAGATAGGTTGGATCCCTAGAGAAGAGATGATTCGAGTGTCAAAACGTTGAGAGTAACCAAGAATAAACTTCCCACCATGAACAATCGCAAAATTGATTGACATGCAGAGACGATGAAAATAGATGGGTTGACCCTAAAAAATAAACCTATTTCGAGCCTTCCAAATAGCCGCAATAGTAGAAAGACCCATAAAAATCCAGATATTGTGCAACTGTAGGAAAAAGGGCATACGCACATAGATATCCTAAAAAACGGCCAACGAATTTGAAAGAGGCAAAAGGTACCAAATTGGCATGCTATCCACCTCTAAAGCTGCCTAGACATTTGACAGCCAAAGAAAAGATGAGCATTAGATTCTTCAGAATTACTACTTAAACAACAAATGGATGCTAAATAAATGCCACCTCGTTATAGCGCACCCTCAGTATGAAGTTTATCATGACAGCCGCCAAGTCAAAATAGATAGTTGTGGTGGAATAAAATGTCGCCAAATAACCTTAACCCAAACACAATTGTAAATATGGAAATTCCTGCGATGAATGAGACAAGAACACGTGTACAAAATAATATTTTGTATTAATGATTTTGGGGTTACAATTTTTCTCAGATTTAGTCCTCTGATTCGATCTCCGTAAGGTGTTGATTTGTGGATGGGCTTCTGATCCAAAGGGCCGTCGGGGCTTGATCTTTAGGATGAACAATGGTGTAAGGATCTTCAAGGGCTTTTGGGCTTGATCTTGAAGAACAGTGGATGAATTTATTGATGTTGTTGATCCAAAGGGCCGTCGGGGGCTTGATCTTAGGATGAACGGTGATGAATGATGAACACTTTCTTCAAGGGTCGTCAGGGCTGGATCTTGAATTGGTGGAAGTTCTTCAAGGGCCGTTGGGACTTGATCTTGAAGGAGGATTTGACGAAGAACGAAGAGAGCTTTCTTGATCCTTCGGTATTTGCTTGGGAGCTTCGGAGTTTCAAAGCTTCAAGGTTTTGGTGTGATGTGAATTGGTTATGAATTGGTGTCCCAAAATGAATGCCTTGGCTTCCTATTTATAGAATTCCAAAACTTGATTTTTGGATTTAAATAATCAGATGAAATAAATCATTTCTGCCAAGTGTTGACATGTGTCATGTTTGATGAGTTTTCTGATGATTCTTGATTTTTCGTTGAGTCACATGCTATGTGTAAAATTTATGTGACACGTGAATGTTGAAATTTTAATTATTGATCAACATTTATTTCACCGAAATTTCATTGTCTACAACAATCACTATGTTTCCTTTGAATAAGCTGATAACCAGAAGAAAAGGAAAACTTCCCTGTAGGCGAAGGCTCCCAAATCAATTTGTCATCCTCGACATTTAAAGGCAAATGTAGATGTAAAATTTGTTGCACTACAGAAGGGAATAAATTTATAAAATAATCTAGCAAAAACCAACTCTATGCTTCAATAACATTTGTAACTCGAGGAAGAACCTTAGGTGAAATGACCGAAGATAAAGAAAGGATAGTAGTAGGTTCATCTAACCATTTGTTATAATCTAACGAGTATTATTATTCAAAATAGGCAAAGCACGCTTCAAACCATGCCACAAATAAGATTGTAAATAGATATTTTGGTTTTTGTAAGGCGAAAAAGAAAAATGCTTATGAGTGAAAAAATCCCACAGAAAAGAGGATTGTAAAGCATCCCATCCAAAACTAAGCAAAGACATCAAGTTCAATGAAGCTAAATCCCGAAGATCAAGCCCACCTTCATGTTTAGGTGTCATGTCCTGATCCCGACATATGTCTAAGATCGACACGTGATGTCAGCATAACCCTGTTTATTTATTATGTCTCGTCTCCGAGACAAGACCAAAACTAATCAATGATTCAACCACACATTCATTTTCTTTTATTTCATGGCTGCATCTAACCTTAGCGTTAGACTGCCTACGTACCCTAGGAATGGATCAAGCCATTTGTAGTTCACCATTCACTAAACTCATACATTTATCCCAGTGCGTTCTAACATGAAGGTATAGCATTCCTCAATCAATTATCGGAACTTGACAACCATGAATTACTAGATTTAGGGCTACATAACAAATCCACCTGACAATCAAGATTTTCATTTCATCCATCGCATAAATCACTATGTTTCAACTTAATACTGCAAATCCATAACATGCAACATATTAAAGAACCAACGAAGCACAATATTATTCTCTAGCCACATTGATCAAATAATTTGATCATAATAAAAACAATCATATCCAACATCATTCCACAATCACTCCTGTTTGTACCATACTTGACTAATCCCGAAACTACTGAGCAACGGTCAACGTTATATCGTCAAAGACCCAGAAGAGTTTCCCTCCAACCAGGAGGCCAATCACAGCGCACCACGTGTCGACATCAGAAGCCAATCATAGCGCGACACGTGTCAACATCAGAAACCAATCACAACACGACACGTGTCAATGTCAGAATGAAACTAGAAACTCTCTTCTATAAATAGAGATCATTCTCTCACAATATTTCCTAATGTCATTTGTACTAAATCATTCACTTGTACTCACTAAAGGAGAGCTTGAACCTATGTACTTGTGTAAACCCTTCACAATTAATGAGAACTCCTCTACTCCGTGGACGTAGCCAATCTGGGTGAACCACGTACATCTTGTGTTTACTTCCCTATCTCTATCCATTTACATACTTATCCACACTAGTGACCGGAGCAATCTAGCAAAGGTCACAAACTTAACACTTTCTGTTGTACCAAAGTCCTCACTAATTTTGTGCATTAACATTTGGCGCCATCTGTGGGAAACGACACTTATTCCCACTCTCTTCAGCTTTGTCAAGCTGGTTTCCACCATTCGTACACTCTCTTTTGACCAGGCATCCCTCTCTGACATGGGGAGCGAAGGAAACCACAGCACACAGAATGACACCCCTCTTGCACCTAGTGCGAAGCAATGAAAGAAGGAAGGAAAAAGGGTTGCTCTTCAAGCTAAAGTCGATGAGCTAGAAGCTCAGAACAACAGATAGCAATGAAGATTGAAGTCCTCCAAGAGCAGTATGAGAAGCTCTTTGAGACACTCCACGAAACTAGGCGTACTCAAACATGCGAGCTCGTTGCCCTTGTGGATATCAACCATCATCTGGGTGCCCCCCAACACGGAGGGTCACCTTCCTTCGACATGGGTATCCCTGATGAGGAGCGAGCTAATCATCAAAACATTGATCAACGTGAGACTTCTCTCAACCCAGCTGCTTCGACCCGAAACAGGAGAAGTGGAGGAAGACACCTCCTTGCAGAAGGGTTGGAAGGATCAAAAGTCGTTTATCGTGACTACCGAGACTTCTTAAAGCAACGTCGAGAGAATCCCCTCCACATATGCTTGAAGATCAATGACCCAAGGGTTTTTGAAAGACTCGGTCCCCTCCTACGACAGGCCAGTTGCCAATCTAGGGAAAAAACGACATATCTTAGAGGAACATGAAGGTACAGGGGACTCTGAGGTATTCTGACAGACTCGCCTTAGAAGTCAGTACGGTGAGTCCAAGGAAAAATCACACGCCCTTGCTCAAACTTTCCTACTTCAAAGAGGCGATGAAGACTTACGAAAGAAAATCCCAGTGGTACATGACTCCACTCAAGACCTTCTTGTCCTACAGCTCCTTGAGGAAGTAAACAAGTTGAAGGCCGAATGTTAGGCTGAGATACCTGACTGGAACCAACCCAGGCCTGGCCCTCTCACAAGGAGGATCCTTGACACCCCCTTCAAGCGAAAACAAAACAAAAGCTTGGTTTACAACTCTATACTGGAAGAGATGACCCAATTGAACACCTTAACCTCTTTGAGTCAACCATGGCATATCGGATACACACCGACGAAGAGCGATGTCTTCTCTTCCCCTCCACCCTCTCTGGTGGAGCTCTAAACTGGTATTGTCATCTTCCACCTGAGACAGTAGACTCATTTGACGAACTGAGGAAACTGTTTGTCTCTCAACACATATTCCAGACCGATCGCTTGCATTCTGCAGATAACTTATACACTATTCACTAGAAGCCAGATGAGTTATTACGAGAGTATGCTGGTCGTTTCAGCTATGAGTATTTTCGCTGCGCTGAGGCAGATGACAAGACCGCCTTCAAGGCCTTCATGGCAGGCCTACGTGACTGTTTCTTCAAGTACATGATCAATGCCAACACTTGGAAGACTTACTCTGAGGTGATGGCACAGGCTTACAACCATGCCTCCGCCGAGGCAAGGACATATCAAGGGAAACCCCCCACAACCACCCCTTATCAGCAAGTAGGGAGTGGAAGCCAGATCTAACCAAATGAGAAGACCTCGACCTTCCAAACGGCAGCTGTGCCTCCCCTTGCCTTACTTAATACTTTGCCAAGTCAACAGACATATCAATCTCAGGGCAAAAGGAAAGATTTCCATCCTCACCAGTCTCATTTTAGTAAAAGGAGTAAGGGACACTACCGCGATAACCAAGGGTATCGCCATGATAATCCCCGACCCCAGGCAGTCAACACAGTAGGTCAAGCACGTGTTAAGACAGCCCCTACCCTGAGGTATGAGGCATACACACCTTTCAACGCCACATGCGTGGCCATTTACCCCAGCATAGCACACTTGATACTGAAGCCAAAGCCGAGGCATCTGGATTACAAGCCCACGAAGAACACGGGCACGTTTTGCTGCTACCACGAGCATAACGGCCATAACGGCGAGAAGTGTATCACTCTTCGTGATCATATTGAAGCTTTGGCACGTGAAGGAAAAATTGATCAATTCTTTCTTCACCCTTGAAGCGGTAACCGTAACCAACGCCAGGTAAATGTGATATATTCCATAAGTGATGGCACACTCATATCTAAATCTTCCAACAGGGCCATGAAAAATAGTGAACGAGCTTTAAGGTCTGGCCACCAAGTGTTTCACGTGGAAGACATCAGGGGAGGTAAGTATCAAAAGCCTAACTGGGATCCAATATGTTTCTACCCTGAGGAAGAAAGAGGTATCATCTAGCCTCACAACGACCCATTGATCGTGGAAGCTTACATAGCCAACTTTGAAGTACGACGAATCCTAGTAGACACGGGGGCTTCGGTCAATATCATGTTTGCTGAAGCTTTCAGGGCACTTAATGTCGCTGAACACTTGCTTGACCGCTCGATTTCCCCTCTGATAAGCTTCTCCGGTGAAATCATGCAACCTTTAGGGAGCATACACTTACCTTTCACCATCGGTACAGGCCCTTACACAGCTACCATTACCATTAACTTCCTAGTGGTTGATTGCCCAACGGCATACAATGTCATCTTCGGACGCACATGCATCAATGATCTCAAGGCCATGGTATCCACACATATGCTGTTGATGAAATTTCCAACCCCTTATGGCAATGGTTACATCGGAGGAGATCAACTTAGTGCACGATCATGTTACAACACTTCGGTTAAGCAACAACACCTGCATATGCCCAAGGAAACCCTTTCTATACATGACTAAGTTATAAAGACCAGCCTAGACGAAGCCAACTTGGATCTTCACGGTGGAAACAGTCAACCCGACGATCCTCGAGATGACTCTTTCACCCAGCAAGCACAACCCGCTGAAAAGTTGGAGAAGGTCTCTATCTCAAAAGATTATCCGGATCGCATGGTGTATATTGGTACCACCTTGTCACCACCCATTCGGTTGACATTGATCTCTTTTTTTGCAAGAGAACACTGAGGTCTTCGCCTGGTCATACGAGGACATGCGAGGCATTTCTCCTGATATAATCTGTCATCGCTTAACTATTGACCCCAAGACCAAGCCAGCGAGACAGAAGCGAAGATCTTATGACGCTGAACGATACGAGGAAATGAAGGCAGAAGTTGAAAAACTCAAAGGCATAGGCTTCGTCCGCGAAGTCAATTATCTAACGTGGGTAGCAAATGTTGCCCTTGTTAAGAAGAATCTGACCAAGGAAAGTCTCCTGCTCCAAAAGGTCTTGTGGAGAATGTGTGTCGATTACACCGACCTAAACAAAGGATGCACGAAGGATAGCTTTCCTCTTCATTTCATAGACATACTTATAGACTCTACGGCAGGATGCGAACTTCTGAGCTTCATGGATGCTTACTCAGGATACAACTAAATCCTCATGAACCCTCCGAACCAAGAACACACAGCCTTCACTACTGACAGGGGACTATATTGCTATAAAGTCATGCCCTTCGGCCTAAAGAATGCAGGAGCGACTTATCAGAGACTGGTCAATTCAATGTTCGCCGAACAAATTCGGAAGAGCATGGAAGTTTACGTTGATGATATGCTAGTCAAGAGCAAACATGCTGACCAACACATCACAAACATATCTGAAACTTTCACCATTCTGAAGAGGTATCGAATGAGGTTGAACCCCAACAAATGTGCCTTCGACGTAGGCTCTGGCAAATTCTTAGGCTTTATGATAAGCCAACGAGGCATTGAGGCTAATCCTGAGAAATCAAAGCAATCCTCGACATGAAGGAACTGGTAACTTCAAAAGACATCCAGAGCCTTCCTGGCAAGGTGGCAGCCTTAACTAAGTTCATCTCTAAGGCCACAGACATATGTGCTCCTTTCTTCAAAGCACTTAAGGGAAGTAAGAAGTACATTACATGGACTGATGAATGTGCTGAAGCATTTAAGAACCTCAAAGACTATATGAGTAAAGCCCATTTTCTCTCCAAACCTGAGGTTGGTGACACTCTCATTATCTATCTGTCGGTATCGGCTTCAGCAGTAAGTTCTGTTCTCATTCGAAATGATGGTAATGTCAAACGGCCTGTCTACTACGCTAGCAAGGCCTTACAAGATGCAGAGACACGATACTTCAACATTGAGAAATTGGCTCTAGCATTGGTCATGTCTGCTTGAAAACTTCGCCCTTACTTCCAAGCACACTCCATCATCGTGCTTACCAATCATCCTCTTCGACAGATACTCCAAAGTCCTGACACTTCTGGGTGAATGATCAAATGGGCGATAGCATTGGGTGAGTTTGACATTTCTTACCAACCAAAGCCAGCTGAGAAGGGCCAAGCAGTAAGTTCTGTTTTCATTACCCTTGGAAGCTCAGAAAATAGAACCAACAGCCCCAACATGGAGTCTATATGTTGATGGCTCGTCTAACCAACAGGGTTGTGGAGCAGGATTAGTCCTTACGACCCCTTACAAAGTGGCGATGGAGTATGTTCTTCGTTTCAAATTCAAGGTGTCGAACAATGAGGCCGAATATGACGCCCTCATAGCAGGTTTACGTTTGGCAAAACACCTTGGGGTTAAACGAATTGATATCTTCAGTGACTCCCAATTGGTGGTTAACTAGGTCACCAACAACTTTGATGCTAAGGATAGCTCCATGGCAACATATCTGGCACAAACACAATTGTTGCTCAAGCACTTCCAATACCAGATCACCCAAATTCCTCGAACGGCAAACAGTCATGCAGATGCTTTGGCTCACCTCACCTCAGCGGTGGAAGACAAGATTGGGAGAAAAATTCAGGTCGAATTGTTGGCAGCACCAAGCACTATGGCTGCGGAAGTGTGCAACTTACAACAAGGAGATAGTTGGATTACCCCGATTTATAGATTCATTGCTCATGGCACCCTTCCAAATGACAAAGTCCAAGCTAAGCAGATTCGATACAAGGCTACCCGTTACTTGATCATTAATGACCAACTCTACAAGCGGGGTTTTAACCTACCATACCTAAGATGCCTTACGCCCGCAGAGGCGGAAACAGTCATTCAGGAAATACATAAAGGAGTATGCGGAAATCATGCTAAATCTCGATCCCTATCACACAAGGCTTTTCGCCAAGGATATTACTGGCCAACATTCCACCAAGATGCAATCAGAATATCCCGCTCATATGATAAGTGTCAACGATACGCAACTATTCCTCACTCCCCTCCCGAGTCGCTCACTCCTATGATCAGCCCTTGGCCCTTCGCCCAATGGGGACTTGATTTGATCGGCCCAATGCCTGCAGGGAAGGGCAAGGTTCGCTACGCAATCGTTGCAGTCAACTACTTCATAAAGTGGGCCGAAGTAGAACCCTTGGCAACCATTACTGAGGCAAAAATAGAAGACTTCGTATGGAAGAACATCCTTTGCAGATTCGACATTCCCAATGCGATAGTCACTAACAATGGACGACAGTTCGACAACAATAAGTTCAGGATGTTCTGCTCTAAGTTCAACATCAACTTATGTTTTGCCTCCCCAGCTCATCCCCAGTCTAATGGACAAGTTGAAGCCATTAACAAAATAATCAAGCGAACTTTGAAAACCAGCTTGGACAAGGCTAAAGGTTGTTGGCCATAATTTGTACCCCGAGTTCTTTGGTCATACCGCACTTCGTATCGGACATCAACAGGAGAAGCCATATTCTCACTTGCCTTTGGTACAGAGGCAGTTGTCCCAGTTGAGCTTGAGCAAGCAACGTTCCGAGTTCAGAACTATGTGCAAAGCGAAAATGACAAACAACTTACCCTCAACTTAGATCTAGTTGAAGAACACAGAAACCAGGCTCACTTGAGCAATGTCGCCTACAAGCGGCGCATCTCCAACTACTATGACTCAAGGGTCAAACCTCGTTCTTTCAAAGTAGGAGATTGGGTATTGAAGAAAAGATTACTCTGTGACAGGGTCCCGAGTGAAGGAACACTTAGTCCAAACTGGGATGGACCGTTTGAAGTTGTTGGCATCAGTCGCCCGGGCTCCTACAAGCTTAGAAGCTCCGATGGCAAAACCCTTGGCCATCCATGGAACGCTGATCACTTGAAGTACTATTACAAGTAAACTTACATTTTACAAGTGTTAAGCTTCAGCTGTTCGGCATCCTATGTAACGAAGACTATTTGGCATGAATTCAATAAAAAGGTAATTTTGACAACTCGATCCTAATCCTTTTACATTCCTAGCAATGACACACTCAGGTTCAAAGCTTCAACATGAATGCTTCCAACATGAAACAAAGTCTAAGTATACGTCAGCAAGACTATACAAATAAACGAACAACTTCACAATATATTCGTTCAATCATACATTTCAACACATTCATACATAAGCCAACTATGCTTTGAAAGGGTTCAACATATTTTGTGTCATTCGACACTTGCTACAATGTGCCTAGACACCTTGCCCTTATTCTCACCAACCAGGTGATGAAATGTACAACCTGTACTCTAATACCATTTGGCAACTTGCCACTCATACCACCAACCAAGTGAAGAAAGAACTTATCTTTTTGCCACCAACCAGGTGATGAAATGTATAACCCATACTCTCCTTGATGTCACCAACTAGGTGATGAAATGTACAACCCGTACTCTAATATCATTTGACAACTTGCCATTCATGCCACCAACCAGGTGATGAAATGTACAACCCGTACTCAAATATCATTTAGCAACTTGCCACTCATGCCACCAACCAGGTGAAGAAGGAACTCATCTTCATGCCACTAACCAGGTGATGAAATGTACAACTTGTACTCTAATATCATTTGGCAACTTGTCATTCATGCCACCAACCAGGGGAAGAAGGAACTCATCCTCGTGCCACCAACCAGGTGATGAAATGTGATGAAAGGTGATGAAGGAACTCACCTTCGTACCACCAACCAAGTGATGAAAGCAACTCACCATTCATTCCACTTACCAGAAGACGAGTGGTACAACTTGTACATGTGAAGTCCTAGCATTCACAAATAATCAAAAACCCTCAAGCTTGACAACTCAACTAGGGGAGCACTTATGCCCAACAAGAGTTATAGTCACCAACAAAGTCTTATTGCATGCTAACAACAACTTCAGTGCATGGTATACGAAGATCAAGCTATTCAGCCATCTTGCATCTGCTTTAAACACTACAATTCTCAAAAGCTTCACACACTCTCGATCAAGACAGTGTGAAGCAAAACCAATTTATGGTGCCATAAAGAGCTTTATCAATAGAGCGCAACCACAATTCTCAAAAGCTTCACACACTCTTGATCAAGACAGTGTGAAGCAAAACCAATTTATGGTGCTAACAAAAGCTTCATCAATGGAGGGCAACCACAATTCTCAAAAGCTTCACACACTCTTGATCAAGACAGTGTGAAGCAAAACTAATTTATGGTGCCAACAAGAGCTTCATCAAAGGAGTTCAACCACAATTCTCAAAAGCTTCACACACTCTTGATCAAGACAGTGTGAAGCAAAATCAATTTATGGTGCCACTAAGAGCTTCATCAATAGAGGGCAACCATAATTCTTAAAAGCTTCGCACACTCTTGATCAAGACAGTGTGAAGCAAAACCAATTTATGGTGCCAACAAGAGCTTCATCAATGGAGGGCAACCACAATTCTCAAAAGCTTCACACACTCTTGATCAAGACAGTATGAAGCAAAACCAATTTATAGTGCCAACAAGAGCTTCATCAAAGGAGTTCAACCACAATTCTCAAAAGGCTTCACACACTCTTGATCAAGACAGTGTGAAGCAAAACCAATTTATGGTGCTAACAAGAGCTTTATCAATGGAGGGCAACCACAATTCTCAAAAGCTTCACACACTCTTGATCAAGACAGTATGAAGCAAAACCAATTTATGGTGCCAACAAGAGCTTCATCAAAGGAGTTCAACCACAATTCTAAAAAACTTCACACACTCTTGATCAAAACAGTGTGAAGCAAAACCAATTTATGGTGCCAACAAAAGCTTCATTAATGGAGGGCAACTACAATTCTCAAACCTTCGAAGCAAAGTCAATTTATATGGTTCATCCAAACCTTCGACTACTATAAGGTGTGTGGCTTGCATCATAATCTCTTGCTCAACAGTGTGGAAGCAAATTTGTATATGTTGTCTCTCCCACATTTTCAAATTTCTAGTTTCCCAAAAAAAAAAAAAAAGAAAAAAAAAAAGGAAATTCAACAAAGCTTCATCAATGGAGGACAACTACAAATTCTCAAAAGCTTCACACTATCTTGATCAAGATAGTGTGAAGCAAAATCAATTCATGGTACCCAACAAAAGCTTCAACTCCAAAGCTTCACCTACAAAGCTTCAACACAAAAGCTTCATCAATGGATGACAACTAGAAATTCTCAAAAGTTTCACACTATCTTGATCAAGATAGTGTGAAGCAAAATCAATTCATGGTACCCAACAAAAGCTTCAACTCTAAAGCTTCACCTACACAGCTTCAACACAAAAGCTTCATCAATGGAGGACAACTACAAATTCTCAAAAGCTTCACACTATCTTGATCAAGATAGTGTGAAGCAAAATCAATTCATGGTACCCAACAAAAGCTTCAACTCCAAAGCTTCACCAACAAAGCTTCAACTCCAAAGCTTCACCTATAAAAGCTTCAACACAAAAGCTTCACCCATAAAAGCTTCAACTCCAAAGCTTCACCAACAAAAACTTTATCAATGGAGGACAACTACAAATTCTCAAAAGTTTCACACTATCTTGATCAAGATAGTGTGAAGCAAATCAATTCATGGTACCCAACAAAAGCTTCAACTCCAAAGCTTCACCTACAAAGCTTCAACTCCAAAGCTTCACCTATAAAAGCTTCAACACAAAAGCTTCACCCACAGAAGCTTCAACATAAAAGCTTCAACTCCAAAGCTTTACCTACGAAAGCTTGACCCACAAAAGCTTGACCTACAGAAGCTTCACCCACAAAAGCTTCACCTACAAAAGCTTCACCTATAAAAGCTTCACCCACAAAAGCTTGACCCACAAAAGCTTGACCCACAAAAGCTTGACCCATAAAAGCTTGACCTACAAAAGCTTGACCCACAAAAGCTTGACCCACAAAAGCTTGACCTACAAAAGCTTGACCCATAAAAGCTTGACCTACAAAAGCTTGACCCACAAAAGCTTGACCCACAAAAGCTTGACCCACAAAAGCTTGACCCATAAAAGCTTGACCCACAAAAGTTGACCTACAAAAGCTTGACCCACAAAAGCTTGACCCACAAAGGCTTCACTTACAAAAGATTGACCCATAAAAGCTTCACCTACAAAAGCTTGACCCACAAAAGCTTCACCTACAAAGCTTCAACACAAAAGCTTCACCTACAAAAGCTTCACACTATCTTGATCAAGATAGTGTGAAGGAAAATCAATTCATGGTGCCCAACAAAGCTTCAACCTCAAAGCTTCACCTACTAAGCTTCAACACCAAAACTTTAAAATATATATATATATATTTATTTATTTATTTTTTTCGGAAATTCGAAAATTCAAAAATTTGAAAAATTCAGAAATTCAAAAAAAAAAAAAAAATCGAAAAAAAAAAAAAATTGCCTAGGCCTCATCTTCTTTGGGCTTAACAACTTTCATAACAAATATATATGAAGAAGGAGTTTTGGGCTACCACTTAGAAAGAAAATGCCTCATTCGTCAACTCTCTCGACCGGAGACTTGGGGGACTCCTACCATATGCTACTACACCTTGATACTCGGAAGTTTCACGACCACTCAGTGACTTGGATTTTTCAAGTCTCCAAACGAGAAGTTTTCCTCACTCGGGAAATTAAAGGAGCACTACCTCAACATACATGCTTCACTCTCAAAGCTTTAACATACAAGCTTCAACAAAAGAAAAAATTCAAAGAACTTAGTAAAGAAGGCCTTGGTGTATTTAACATAATACGTTGAAATGAAGCAAAGCTTATTTATTGATATCTCTGATAGGTTACAAATATGTACATATACATGAATCAAAATAAACAAACAAGAGGGAGCCTTCATAAATGTTGCTTATGAGAAGTCTCAGCAGTCGGCAGAGCCCCAGAAAGAGTAAGCACCGGAGGGTGATCATTCGACGCCTCAGTACTGGGCAGAATCCCAGAAGGAGGAGGCACCGAAGGTTGATCATTTGGAGCTTCATTACGCGGTGTAGCCCCAGAAGACGAAGGCAATAAATGTCTTTGGAACAAACCTACAAACCTCTGATGATAAAGTAAAATCTGACCATCAGATTCCTACACCTGGTCGAGCTTCCTCTTCATGTTTGTAGCATAGTCATGTGGGAGCTTGTACAACTGTTTATTCTCATGCTTGAGCCCTCTGATCTCCTGTTTGAGACTTATCACTTCAGCCGCCAATGATTTAACTTGGTGGGTTCAAGCAAATAGGCGTTGGGCCATATTAGACATAAAACCTGCACACTGAACACTGAGAGCCAGAGAATCCTTAACAGCCAACTCATCAGACCGTTTGGAAAGTAGTATGTTATCTTTAGGAGTGAGAAGGTTCCTGGCCACCACCGTAGCGGTTATATCATTCTTCATCACAGAGTCCCCAACGGTAAGAGGACCAGTAAGGGATAAGAAGGATGGGCGCCATATGTTGTCTTGAGAAGGCATGCCTGCCTCTTTACCAAAGTTCAAGTCAAAACGACGGTCGGATGGGCCAAAACTTCTCAGAAATAATGAAGGAGAAATGAGGTGCAATAAATCTCTGAAGTAAGGGGAAAATTCCTACAAGCAATAACTCTCTGAATGAACTCTTTGCACATAATAGGTGCCCTTATAAAGGAAAGGGCAACAAGGCCGTTGGTTCAAAAATCAAAGAGGCACCATTCTCCAGATTTCGAAGAGGCACCACTTTCCATACGCAACATCAGCTCCTCGGGTACCACATATAACTTTGCCAAAGATCTTTGACAAAGTTTAGACACATAAATTTTGAAGGTCCAGCTACCCTACTATTACCCACAGGGGTAAAGGAACAACACCACTGCTTGATAACTAGAAAGTCCCAATGTGTGTCAACCTCCGTGTTCTGTGGCAAGGCAGACTGGAATAAATGCCCAACCTTTACTCACATTTGAGAAAACACTCCCAACAAGATTACTTGCTCAAAAATCGAAGAGGCACCGCCCTCCGAATCTCGAGAGCCAGACTCCCAACAAGATTACTTTCTCAAAAATCAAAGAGACACTGCTATCCGAATCTCAAGAGTCAGACTCCCAACATGATTGCTTTCTCAAAAATCGAAGAGGCACCGCTCTCCGAATCTTGAGAGCCAAACGCCCAACAAGATTGCTTTCTCAAAAATCGAAGAGGCACAGTTCTCTGAATCTCGAAAGCCAGATCCCCGACAGGATTGCTTGTTCGAAAACTGAAGAGGCATCGCTCTCCGAACTTCGAGAGCCATATTTCCTTGGATAAAGCTTATCTGCAATCTTCACACGCAACATCAGCTTTCCAGATACCACAGACCATTTTTTCAAAACGCTCTGACAAAGTTAAAACATGTGAAGCTTGCAGCCCCCACTACATTGCTACGACTAAGAAGGGTAAAGGAATAGCATTACTACTTGTTGTTAGGGAGACTCCTATATATGTCGACCTCCATCCTCTACGGACAGGCAGACCTGTAAAAATGCTCAACCCTTCCTCATATCTGAGAGGGCACTCCCAACGAAGCCTCTCGAAATACTCAGCTTTCTTCCCCCCTAATAATACCTATGCAAACCAGCCACACCAGAGCAAGAGTATTTCATATCATCAGGGTCAAAAGCAAAAGTATCCCATATCATGCTTTTTCCTTATCTTTTCCTTTGCCCTTGTTCTTACCTGCAAGACAAGGAGAAAGAGAGTAATCAGTCAGCACTTAGAATCAAGCTTCCAGTCAGGAACTGACTGCCTGGAACCCCTTGCCCGATTACTTACCTGGCATTGCTCTCAAGTACTCATTTTCAACATCTTATGCTTTCAGAAAAGATACCACATCTGCCTGAGGAATAGATAGGGCAAGTGAGAATGATACAAAGAAGCATGTGGAGACAAGCACAACAGAACACATGCCGATTCATCTATTACTTCGTCAACAACAAAAGTATCCCATATCATCATGGTCAAACGCACTCTTGATTTGATGGACTTGTTTTGACCCTCAAATTCTTGAGTCGGCCTTATACTATGGAGGAAACCAGAAAACCCTCCAGCCTAGTTCAAGAATAAGCCTGTGGAAAGTTACTTCTTCAAAAGCAAAAGTATCTCATATCATCTCTTCTCCATTTGCTTCTCCTTATCCTTGCTGTTGTTTACGACACAAGGAAAAAGAGAACAATCAACCGGAAGCTGAAGTCGAACCTCCGATCCAGGTTGCTTGCTTGGAAGTCTGATTGCTTACCTTGTTTGTTGCCTCTTTCGGCAAATCTCCTAGCTCGACGACTTGGGGGACTCCTACTATAGGGTTTTGTATCGCACTTGACCAAGCCCGAAACTACAAGTAAGCTTCAAGTGAAATTGATACATTACCTTGTGCATCTTTATCGGTTAAAGATACCACCCCTGGATGGAGGAAAAGTACTTCCAGAGAAGATGCCACATCTACATATGAGACACATAAGGCAAGTGAAAATGATACCACACTTCGGTACTTAGAAGTTTCGTGATTACTCAATGGCTTGGATCTTGCAAGTCCCCAACCGAGGAGCTTCCCTCACTCGGGAACTTAGGGGAGCACTGTTTGTACCATACTTGACCAATCCCGAAACTACTGAGCACCGGTCAACGTTATACTGTCAGGGACCCAGAAGAGTTTCCCTCCAACTAGGAGGCCAATCACAGCGCGACACATGTCGACATCAAAAGCCAATCATAGCGCGACACGTGTCAACATCAGAAGCCAATCACAACACGACACGTGTCAATGTCAAAACAAAGCTAGAAACTCTCTTCTATAAATAGAGATCATTCTCTCACAATATTTCCTAATGTCATTTGTACTAAATCATTTACTTGTACTCACTAAAGGAGAGCTTGAACCTATGTACTTGTGTAAACCTTTCGCAATTAATGAGAACTCCTCTATTCCGTGGACGTAGCCAATCTGGGTGAACCACATACATCTTGTGTTTGCTTCCCTATCTCTATCCATTTACATACTTATCCATACTAGTGACCGGAGCAATCTAGCGAAGGTCACAAACTTAACACTTTCTGCTGTACCAAAGTCCTCACTGGTTTTGTGCATCAACAACTCCAATTAATCAATTCCATGAATCACAGATGCACAATATTAACATTTAACTATGTTAATCAATCAACAATATCACATATCAATTCACAAAATTTAATAAAGGAATTCTACATAATTCCTTACCTGGATTCCAAGTAATAACATGATAAATCTAATTTATGAACACAATGTCTACTGTGAGCAATTCCTATTCACTCAAATCTAGGGGCCGGACTAACTTTATGAAAGTGAGCAAGGGTAGGGATTCCGGATCATCCAACGGAATCCAACTAAGCTATGGTCGCCTATCGAAATGTACCAAGTACAACTAATCCTCATAACCCTAGGTAGACAGTGATCACTCATCGCAGATATACCAATAATGATCACCCCTAGAATGCGTGTGGTCCCCCATTGTGAATAAACCAAGCAGAACCATAGGCATAATCTAAGCGTTCAGGCAGTGATCACCCATCGCGAATATACCAAGCATGATCACCCCTGAAATACGTATAGTCCTCCATCGTGGATATACCAAGCAAGACCATATCCTAACATTAGGTAGTGATCACCCATTGCGGATATACCAAGCATGATCACTCCTAGAATGTGTATGGTCCCCTATTGCGGATAAACGAAGCAGAACCATATGCATAATCTAATAACATAGGCAGTGATCACCCATCGCAGACATACCAAGCATGATCACCCCTAACAGTCCCTCATCACAGATATACCAAGCAGGACTATATCCTATAGCTCTAGGTAGTGATCACTTATCGTGATATACTAAGCATGTTCACTCCTAGAATGCATATGGTTCCCTATTGCAGATAAACCAAGCAGAACCATAGGCATAGTCAATCGTGCAGGCATTGATCACCCATCGCGGATATACCAAGCATGATCACCCCTAACAGTCCCCAATCGCAAATATACCAAGCCGGACTGTATCTTACAGCTTTAGGTAGTGATCACCCATCGCGGATATACCAAGCATTATCACTCAAAGAATGCATATGGTCCCCCATTGCGGATAAACCAAGTAGAACCATAGGCACAGTCTATCGTGCATGCAATGATTACCCATCACGGATATACCAATCATGATCACCCATGAAATACATGTGGTCCTCTATCGCGAATATACCAAGTAGGACCATCCATGTTCCACTACTACATGGTGCAACCATATCAACACACAACTTATCCTTACCTCAACCCCTATGATTTACAATGTAAGCACAAGCACTAACAATTTATGCATTTCCCATATCTAGGTTGCAAAGCATTGTTTTGAGTTATTAAAACAAGAAACCACCACATTGATCAACTCCTATTCACAAGTGTACACAATTACTAAATGCATCGATTTCGACTATAGTCTTAATTAGATTACTTGGGACTACTAATTCACACCATCAAATCCAAGTATTATTTTGATTAACTTGAAATAACATGATCAAAATAAATGAAACATTTGAATGAAAACACTTTTAGACAAAGTGAAGATGTTGTTTACAAATATAGATGTACCTGTATATACAAGCTGTGGCGATTGGTACGTACGTATTTCCAGAGATATAAGTAAGTTTATTGGAATATACATACATAGATATATGTACACGGTTACTAAACAAGAAAACAATTCCATTCCTTTCAAATTTTATATGTATATATAAGATATTCATTACATATAACAATCACCATATCTGCTTACAACATTTATATCCATAAGGAACAGGGCCATTGCCAACAAAAATTTCTAAACCCAACAACAACAATCTAAAAGAAAACCATACATGCATACAGAAATCGTACATACATGTCACACCATCACAGAACATGCACACCAAATCAAAGAAGGCAACATACTCTTAGCACAATTATTATAACTAGCACATGGTATGATTTTGTAAAAATACAACCATAATATTATGAGAGTGACAGTTAAAAGAAAGTCATGCATCCCTTAATAAAAGAGCCTCCCATATAAATGTTGAGTGCAACCGAATATATCTTTGTCTCTATTTCTCTCATTACATGCCGATTACATAGTATAGTCTCTCTAGCAGGAACATTAGCAAAATCAATACTATTAGAGGCTATATTACCAGGTGCAATAAAAGAACATACAAAAGGAGAGAAAATAGATACCATTATATATTGGAATGCTATTGGTATAATGGCTTTGTGGTATTTTTCTCAAATCCTCTATAACATCAAAAATTACAAACTTTTGGAAGGTGCTTTTAGCTTGTCAAATAAGTCTATTATTGTCATAATTCAGCTCTACTTTTCATCATAATTACCAAATTTATGATTAAGAAAAATACATTAAAAGCATAATCATATATTTCATATTTTTACTAAAAACTTGAACATGTGGTATAAGGCTAGACCACCCATTGGCCCCATTCCAATAGCTTGAGGTTGAAGAATCACCATTTTGCAACCCCATACAACTCCCTGGATTCCCCATTGCTCTGATCATGCTCTAAGATTTTCGATTTCCTCCCTTCCCCTCCTTGAGACTTGGAGTTGACGAGATAATGTGGGAGTAGAAACAGAGAGAGTTCCAGAGAGTTCCTGCGTAAGAGAGTGAGGGTTTCTTCCCCCTTCCCCCCAAAGCTGAGAGAGAACCTGGAACAAAAGAGGGGTGTGGACCCCCAGTGAACCCAAATAACCAATAGATTTTCCTAGAAATGGAGGAATTTTACCAAAAATGCCCTTGACTTTAAAGTCCTGTAAAAACTTCGTTCTAAAACCAAATCTCGTTCTGCTTGTGCCTACGGGTTCCTCGCGACGAGTACCAAAATATTATACTTAGTGTGACTTCATAAGGTCTATGAATTTTTTAACGATCAATGACCAAAATTCAAACTTCGTAATTAGTTTAAGTAAAATCTAAAATTAATAAAATTAAAATATATTCCAGAAAATAATAAGGTCCTACTAATACATAATACGTCAATTACAATAATGAAATTCAAGAACGGAATTTCACATTAGGTCCACACACCATACTCCAATCAATAGTCATAATTGTTACCAGTGTGAGTTTAATAGATATAAGTGTTAGATAAGAATCAACAATCAATCAAAATATGTATATATATACATATGTGTGTGTGTGTGTGTGTGTATTGCATAAATAAATTCGAGATATATATAAAAATTATATGCTAATCATCAAATAAATTACAACTATGTATATTGACAAAATCTGAATTAAACCAAACTACTATCAAACAAACAAAATAACGATTAAGACTTCCGTACTGCAATGTCCTTGAAACAAACTTTCTCCCCTACTCTATGCTTGTGGTTTGATGGGCATCTGCTTCACTAGGACTCAACAATCAAACTAAGATTCTAGCAAACCTGGTTTCTGGCCAATTTCTCTATGATTCTCTCAGTAGTATGAAAAAAAAATCTATGTTGTAAATGCATTGCATATTAACCTATATATAATATGCATGCCTTTTCGCAAAAGGTATGGATTTATGATGTATCTTATGGGAGGCATCCGCTCATAAGGGGTGCATTTCTCTAGTTTTCTTTCGTCATCTTAGACTTATAGGAAAGTATGAGTTATTGAATTTAACCAAATAAATAAATAATTATTAGATTTAGGTAATACTAGGAGACAAAATTTGTAGACAAAATTTTGTAAACTAAATGACATAGAAGTTGATGATTGAATTATTACTTAATCTTTGATAAATGTGCTCATTCCTATTGGTGACACATCATTTAGTTTGTAAATATTGTCTACAAATTTAGTCTTCATACCATTACCCTTAAATTTAACATTTGAGCCCGAGCCCTAAGGCCCATCTTTTGATAGTTTAATTATATATAAAATTATCACATCCTAAAGCCCAAACTCATTTCAAGCCTAATTTTTCTTTACATAGTCAATCTTTCCAATCACTTTGAAAGAGAGACTTTGGAAAGAGGGACTTGATGTTATAAAGTGTGAAACTTTCCAACTTGACCAATATGGGACAAATAGTTAGAAGGGAATTTATACTCAAAATTGCAACAATAAGTTTTATCTATTAATTGTGGGATCCATCTAATTTCTACTCTACTATTTGGATACTCTCTTTTCTTGCTAAAAAAAGTGGGTCATCTATTGTATAGGAATCAATATGAGTTTAATACGTTGAACTGAAAATTTTGCATCACTCTCATAAAACTTAAACTTTTCAACTCACTATAGAAGTTTGATTCCTATAAAATTTAAATCAAACTCAGCATTTCAGGCTTTTCAACCTATTGTGAAAACTAGAAGATAATGCACACAAGCTTCACATTTCACATTCCTTGTGGCAAGGGCCCAAAGACAAATTGGCACTTTAGTTTTTGGGTGAATGGTAGCAAAGGTCCTTGAACTTTACCTCATGTTTAGTTTTCATCCCTAAACTCTCATATTAGTTCTTGCTGGGTGCATTTGGTACGTGGGACGGGACGGGACGGAATGGGACGAGGCGTTTCGTCCCGCGTTTGGTGCGCCAAAAATGGGTGGAACGGGATGTTCCACGGGACAGATTTTGGGTGTTTTTGCGTTCCACCTCCCCCTTAGAACGGGTTTGTTCCACGTCTGTGGAACACAATGTTTTACCATTTTAAGACAAATATACCCCATGTCTTTTTCAAAAATTACACCTTCGTTTCGTCCCGTCCCGTCCCGTCCCGTCCCGTCCCGTTCCGTCCCGTCCCGTCCCGTTCCGTCCCGTCTGCGTACCAAATGCACCATCTGGTACCGTTTCGTACGTGGGACGGGACGGGACAGAACGGGATGAGCTGTTCTGTCCCACGTTTGGTGCACCTAAAAACTGTGGAACGGGTTGTCCCATGGGACGAAATTTGGCTGATTTTTCGTTCCACCTCTTCCCCCTGGAACGACCCATTCCACATTCGTGGAACTCAAATTTATAACATTTTATGACAAAATTTCTCCTTATATTTTTCAATATTTACATCATCTGTTCCGTCATGTTCCGTCCCGTCCCGTCCCATCCTGTTCCATCTCGTCCCGTCCCGTTCCGTCCCGTCTGCGTACCAAACGGTACCTCTGTCCTCCAACTAAATTATGCGTTGTATGAGTGATCCTTCTGTCAAATATGTCTTCTTTTCTGTCAAATTTAATGTATAGTGGTCATTTCAAACGAAAAAAATCTAATTATTTAAAAAAGAGAAGAGCTTGGCTCCTTAAGGTTGAGGAAGAGTTCCTCCTCAAAATATTTCGTGGCCTATTCATAGAATTTCATGCTTATGATCGAAGCCGTTCATATTATAAATCACTTAAAACTATGATCATTTAGTCAATCCTTAAGGAGTTTCAATCAGAAGTACAAAGTTTTGTGAATAGGTAACGAGGTATTTTAAGGAGGTTTCCTCCACAATCCTTGAGGAGGCAAGTCTTTCTCTTAAAAAATTTTATTTTCTTATTTTTTTGATGAAATTCCTATTTTATTCCTTAACTTGTTGAAAAAGTTGACAGAGTTAATGATAATGACTACTAGTGCAACAAATGACATAATTGAGGATGGAAAAACTATTAGTAGAATTCAGGAACGAAAACTAAACTTCTGGTATAAGTTAGGGACATTTGCTACAATTTAGCCTTAATTATTTATCACCTACCATCATTCAATTAACAAAGAACTTTAAGAAAGACGAATGATAGGAAATAATACTCCCACTTGATCCTCTACACATTATTTTTATTTCTGGGTTATCAAAATAAAATTAAAGGACAAAATTAAGAGCAGGTTTTGTCTCAACTTTGATTCTTTTATTGTTACCTTTTAGTTTATGTTGTTTATGATTTTTTGTTTTTTTTGGTAAAAAGGCATAGTTTTATTACCCATAAAACTTTACATAACAAAGGCCCAAAACAAATATACAAAGGAAACATGGGTCATCCAAAACAAAACACCAAAAGCCCAACCATGAGATTAGGCTTAGAAACAAAAGCAAACCAAAAGAAAAAGTAAACCCTAGCCTCCTGTAACTATTGTCGTAGCAGCACCTCTCAATCATCTCGAACCACCAAACCCATCCAACGCCATAAATCCGACAAAACAACACCACAGAGATGGAAGGAAGGAAGACTCCATCATCTAGCAAAAAACTCATCTCTAGTTGTAGCCACCAAGTAGAAGAAAACAAAAAAGTCGTGGGATTCCCACTAGCGACTCTGCCAATGATGGCAAACCAAGAGAAGGAGTTGGTGCAAACACCCGAGCCAGTGTGATCGCTGGAACTCTACACATCTTCTCGATGTACCACAACAAATTGTGGTTAAAAGTGATTACAAACCGGATTTGGAATGATATTGATGAAAGATGAAGCCAAGTCAGAAAGAACGAAGGAGTAAAGAGTGAGGGATATCATGAATTAGAGAAAAGAAAGGAATGGTTCTGAGGACATTAACTATTAGGATATATGGTTTGTAGGTTGGAAAGATCATTCTGGAGGGAAAGGCTAACAAGGAGGAAATTGTAGCAGAACGTAACAAGAGAACAAATTAAGAGCAGAAAGAAAAGGCTGCCACCGACCGTAGCCATAGCTAGGGCCAACAACTGAACGAAAAACCTTAATTGGAAACCCTCACACAAGTAGTGAGAACAACTCTCATGCAAAGAGAAAAGTATTATTGTGGCCTAAAACACATGTTGTTTATGGTTTGGAATTGCTTATTTCGCTTATTTACCCGTGCTAGACATCAACTAATCACTACTGCCCTGTATCAAATTGGTACC
Organism: Malus sylvestris; assembly: GCF_916048215.2. Taxonomy (NCBI): domain Eukaryota; kingdom Viridiplantae; phylum Streptophyta; class Magnoliopsida; order Rosales; family Rosaceae; genus Malus; species Malus sylvestris. The sequence goes on from NC_062260.1 coordinate 11,280,495, forward strand.
AAAGATGAAGCAACGCTTCGCTCCATATCATGGTTGGCTATGGTTGAAGTTAAGGACATGGAAACCAAACCCATAAATAACACAGATGGCTAAGATATGGCACCCTTCACATGTCTTTCCCTCTCCCATAACTCCTTCCCTCATTCATTCTGAGTAACCCACTCCTGCCCCGATCCCCATAACTCACCCGCTCCCCATAAGCGGTCATAAAAATATACAAAACTTAACCATTAATTTAGAGCCTGTTTGATAACACTTTCATTTTTAGTTTTTAGTTTATTTAGTGTTGAAAAAATAGGACGTGAATGAGATAGAAACATACAAGGAAATGCATAAATAAGACAAAATACTGGAATAAAAAACATAAAAAACTATTTTAATGTTGTAGGCATAATTTATTGAACATTTATGGAGGCCATAGAGACAGAGAAAAGTGCGGCAATAGTAGAGAAGAGAGAGATGTGTAATTATGAGTATGTGTGTGTGTGTGTGTGTTATTCCACCCCATTGTGCCTTTATTTATAGTAGTAAGGAAGGTTAATTCCTTACCCTTTAGGATTACAATATTTAATAGGTAATCTACTCCTAATAGGACTATAAGATACATTCCCATATCTACTAGGATTTACACAATCACATTCCTAATCTAATAAGACTGCAACACTCCCCCTTAAGTGTGTAAATACTCAAGTAAATGGCGCATCAGGTATTCAGCGATGAAGTAAGTACAGTTGATGAAGTCGTCGGCATAATGAGCAAATACAAGTCTCAAATTAACGGAAGAATGCATAAAAAGTAAAATTCACAAAACCTCGCTATGGTAAAACCCAAGGTGGGAGAAAAACCCATAGGCTAAGGAGAAAAGTGAGAAGTTGCATTAAGTCAAAACTATAAGTCTTTTGGACGCAAGTAGAAAAGTTCACAAGGGTCTAATCAGCCCATGATGGGTGCCTTATTAAAACCTAGTTAGGTAGCAAAAACCCAGTGGGAAAAATGCTCCTAATCATAGGGAAAAAGAGTACATTAAGATCAAGTGAGTATATTTCTGGATACTCCCCCTAGTTTGACATAACTGAACTACAAGTATTGCATATGAATAGTTAACCATACCAATTCCTCGGACAAGCTTCTGGAAAGTTGACTTCGGTAGTGACGTTGTGAAGAGGTTGCCAAGGTTGTCTAGGATCGGCTTGCATGACTTCAATCTCCTGATGCTTTGCTGATGTAGATGTAGACGCAATATGTCTTGGCGTTTTGATACATGCAGCATAATCTTCATGGATCGTCATTGGGACTCAATGATGGATGAAAAATAGCAAGTACTTCAAATATGCTCAACAAGAACTCCTAACCATGTTTCACTTGTGGCGTAGTGAAGTGAGGTGAGTCTTGGAACGATTCGAAGACTTCGCAACTAAGGTCATATCTTGGACCTCCAAGATATTGCGATATCCCTAACAATAAAGACATAACCATTTGGGGAGTTTACCTTGTGCGGGTTTGATAAGTAACTAGCATCATCATAACAAACAAGGCAAACATCATTTTAAGGATCAGGGGAGTTGGATCCGCTTGAGATGCATTGGGATATAATTTTCCCAAATTCGTTATACCTTCAGGGTACGTCTTTAATACCAATTCAGTGGTTGCATGTTGGTGCGGTGCTGCATCTTTACCAAGATCAACAGCGAAGGAGATGTCGTTTCTTAATACAATGAGCTAAGTACAACGAAGCACAAAGTTGAACTTTAGATATGGAATTTCAGATTCCATAACCTCTTCAAGGATTTCATTTGTATATAACGTATGCACGATCATGGGTATACTCAAAGGTGACACATTCAGGGTGTAGTTCAACTAGTAGACCAAAATACCGTCAGAACAATGCTTCAACTTCGGGTTAAGGCATAAACGAGTTTTCCCAAGATCCTTCATCTCAAATTCCATCTTCATGTGTGAGGCAGTTTTCTCAAGCTCTTCCGGAGTCTTAGTAAGATTTGTGTGAAAGACATAAACTGTAACTCTAGCAATTTGGAATAAGACTTCATAGTTTAACATGCAAGGGCATAATTCATCCTTGACTTATCAAATAATCACTTAGACGGGTATACCATATTCGTCAGATTGTAAGTGAATGCCTCAAACAAGTTAAGAGGGTGTTCCGTGGTTTTGGAACTGTTTGAACTAGTGCATCTAATTCTTCAGTTCTACGTTGTCACTTAATCAACGGAACACGGTTCGATATCGTCGATTTTCATTTATGTCGGTACCTACCATATAAGTGAAAACATCATTGATGGTAATCTCATTTCAATTCTATTTAGCTCATCCAAACTAGTATACTGGACCAAGAACTTCAAGTCTCGGGAGCAATCCAGATTAATCTCATGAGATGGAAATGATTTGAGACATCGATCAAGTATGGATTCATTGTTGTGCCGTGTCTTCCTTTTTTAAGGAAGTGAATCCTATGAACCAAGTGATTTGTCATGCTCCAGGCCAAGACAGATTGATTAGTTATCCACAGGTGTACCAGACCGTCCAACAAGGGTGTCCAAACTGTCCAACAGAGGCGGCACACCCTTTAGGGATGTTGACTCGACGTTTGTTAATTAAGTCTATCTTGCAAGCATGTTTGCAGCTGGTATATGATCTCGTCACTTTAGCTAGATTAGGGGAATGCGTCTGGAGCAACATTTTGAAAGCTAGAATTCATCACACGTGCAAGGGCTCGAAGATAGCTAGTGTGAAGAAGAATCATAATTGACAAAGATTCCCATCCTTCTTTGAGGACTTATGTTGGTACGTTGCGGGGGCGTAATTTGGCACATGGAATGCACACCCAAATGCATAAATATGAAAATCGTCAAGTTCGTACCCAGTAACCAACTGTAACGTCATATAGGTTGGGTGGCAATAAGCCTTAAGACGGACCAACATAGCTGCGTACAAGATTGCATAGCCCTAGGTAAAAATTGAAAACTTGGTATGTTTACCAAAATCCGGGTGATCATTTAAATTGTGCTTTATGATCACTAGGCGAGGCTATTTGGGATGAATATGAGAATTCAATGTTCAATTATAAACCCAAAATACATGCAATACTTTATCGAAAACCGTCAATGTAAAATCTCCGGCATTATCTACTCTCCCGGACTCTAAGGGATAAGTAGGGTGGTGAGCCCTTAATCGGCCAGGAGGTTTAGCAGCAATGTGTGTGGACAAACATATAACCAATTTGTCAATTTATCAACCAAAACCATAAGTATTTATATGGTTCACATTTTGGTTGGATTAATCCACATATATTCCCTTGAAACCATGTGAAAAGAGAGTCATTTTGTATCTTTGCAAGGAATGATATAAAAATTAAATTTCCCAAACGAGCGGGCTTTGGCAAGTGTGCTTGTAGGCACAAGATCCTTACTTCGGGTAAGGAGATGCGTCATAGCATCATTGTTCGACCTAAATGTTCCAAAAAGTTATGCCCAAGCAAGTAAATTGCTCAATCACCAGGCTCCAGGCCGGCCACATGTGGTGTATTCCCAGTTGGAAAACAGCTTATTGGCCCCAAATCAAAGCTTCAGGCTCATTTTTGGTGGTGGTGCAAAGATATTCCTCTATTTTCTTCAATGGTTTCATTTATGATCATTGTTATCTCGAATATCCTTAAAAACTCAACGACAGAGAGAATTTAAAGTCCCTTAAATGGTGACGCAGTACCATTCATACAACGAGGAGCGTGCCAATGCTTTTAATCAGGTTGGATAAACTTGAAGTCATTGTTAGAGATGTGATTTAGGTGTAAAGTTAGTGTGTGTAGTATCGCATTCATCTAGACAACTAACTTCCCCACATTCCTACCTAATCACGTGTTTAATTGAATCGGTCACATGTATTAAGAAACATGATTCAATTAACTCATATTTAAGGATAATATCAATAAGATTATCCATAAGTAAAACATACACCAAAATTGAATCCAAGAACATGGAAAAATGTTCACAAAGTAAATGGTTTACTGAGGGGATTCGGCCAACAAGGCCATCCATGTCAAAATTATGCTCTTCCAACAGTGTTTGGTGGAGCAAAATTAGTTTTACATATTGACTACTAGAATGGTACTCCTTAACAACATTGGTAGAGGCACGAACATGTGCATAACCAATGATCTATTCCAACTATATGGAAGTAGATGTTGCAGGGTTGAGGTTCGAGAATATTATCTCTTATTCTTGAAGTTTTAGGTCTTAGGTGCCAAAAAGCACGCGTTGGGCATGTTGCCACACCTTGGTAGACCCTGATTATACCATATGTTTGTGGCAGTAATCTGATCCAAGAATTTGGTAAACTTCCGCTTTCTACACTGTTGCTTCAGGGGCGAGTTAGAAACATGGAAGGATGAGAAAAGTATTCTCTAGTCAAAATTCGATCGGATTTATAAACTTCAGAATTGTACTCATTCATGGACGTAATCATGGTGTGCTTCAGGCAATATTTTTCATGATTAGACGGTCTATAAAAATGATCCAAAGAGCCATGGAATCCTTGTTTGGGAGGTAATTCCGTTTGTAATGCTTCAGCCATAAGTCTTCGAATGAAGATCATGGCGGAGGCTTATTCAGCTCTTCCATGCCATTGTTGGCGTCAATGGTTTCTCAGCTTCTTCATAGTCAAGTTGAGATTCACGTCTTGTACCCCACATAAAGTGGTTTCTCTTATAAATGTCCAAATCAGGAAAATCAAATTTGTGACGGTTCGATAATTCATTGAATTAGAGGGAACAAGATTATGATTGGTGCTATGAGAATGAAACATCCATATGCATCAAAGTTAGAACATTTGAGTTCTAATACATGGTTTTCATGGGTGTATTGTTTTATGAAATCTTTGGGTTTCAAAGGCACTAAATTTGAAACTACAGGTTCAATTTTAGTTTATGAACGTTTAGTTTATAAAAGAGAGGTTCCTGGAAGAACACAGAATGCAATATACAACTAAGTGTAAATTTGAGTTTCTTCGGGAACTCAAGTGTGAGAGCTTCATTACTACGAAAGTATGTCAACGGTTCAAAGTATAAAAATAAATTATTGAATCGTTAATGTCCAAAAGTGATTTTCAGGTCAATAATTTTGGATTCATTATCAGATTAATAGATTGCAGGTCATTTTTAATTAATTCAATAAATTGGGCCATACAGGATCAATTGTAGAAGCAAAATAATATTAACATACGGGTTAAAATGATTTAGAATGCTAAAATAATAGCATTTGGGTCGAAAAATATGGCCCAAAAAATAATTGGGCTCGGGTTGGGTGCCTTGAGTAAAAGGCAGGGCCCTAAAGGGCCTTGGGAATAGGTTGCAAGCCACGGGGATGTGGGAGAAACCCCAGCCACAGCTGGGTTTCAATGTTGGGCCAAGGGGAGGGCATGGGGCCAGGCCCAGCGAAAGCTGGCCTTGGGTACGTGTGGGAAGGCAAACCAAGCAAAGGCTGGCTTGTAAGTTTAGATCACACGGGCCTAGTCGAGGCTGAGGTCGGGTCCATTGGGCTGTGGCATAAGCCCAGCAACCAAGAAGGTTACGGCGTGCAACCTGGGAAGGGAACCAGCTAACAGGGTTGGTTTAATGGCTGCGGGCCAAAGTGACCATAAGGCCCAGTAAGCATAAGCTTGCTGGCAGTCGGGCCAAGACATCGAGATTGGGCTCAGGGCTTTAGGCCTTGTCGAGGTTGATTCCAGGCCGAGGCCTGGTTGATGCGTTCACAGTGATGGTGTGGTGGGTGTGCCGCACTATGTCCAATGCCCCTTCTTTTCTTTTTTCTTTTCGAAATCCTGTAGGGTTTAGGAACCCTAAATTGCTTCTAATTTAATTTTATACATTGACTCACATATTCCACATAACAATTTAATTGTGCGATGCATGAAACAAATATATATATTGACAAATATATGAACATATACAATATATATATATATACATATAGTAAGGTAAATATAAATGTAGAGGGTTCATGCATCATGGGGAATGTTTTCATGCTTCATGGTCGTTTCAAATATCTTCCTTTATTTAAAGCGTACTTGATTGGCAGAAAACTACAAAAGCCTTTGAATTTGTAGAAGATCCTTCTCAGAAAGTCGGAATTGCATCTCCAATGCGTTGTATCACGTTCAACATAGAAAAATTAAATTGAATCAATAACACGTAGATCAATTGAATAAAATAATAAATTAATCATAAAAAGAATTATTAAAACGTAATACTCCCCTGATTGAAGAATAAACTCTCTTTAGTGCAGCGTCAAGAGCGTGTTGATAACGTGTTGTAGGCATAATTTACTGAAAATTATGGAGGCCATAGAGAGAGAGAAAGGTGCATCAATAGTAGAGAAGAGAGAGATGTGTAATTGTGAGTGTGGGTGTTATTCCACCCCATTGTGCCTTTATTTATAGTAGTAGAGAAGATTAATTCCTTACCCTTTAGGATTACAATATTTAATAGGTAATATACTCCTAATAGGAATATAAGATACATTCTCATATCTACTAGGATTTACACAATCACATTCCTAATCTAATATGACTGCAACATTTAAGAAGTTTTCACTTTACAATTTTTGTTTCTACTCTTCTCTCCCATTACCCTTCATCCCGCCTTATTTATCTCAAACACTTGCCCTTCTCCCACCTTTCTCTTGCACACTTTCTTAATATTTGTCAAGCACAAAAAGTAAAATTCAAAAACTAAAATAAAAATAGTTATCAACGGCTCGAAATGGATGAAAATATGGGTTGGGTACGTTGGATGGAGAGAGAGAGAGAGAGAGAGAGCTACAAAAAAATTACGCACCACTGTTTTCCTTAACATAACTGGCCCTCGAACAAAATTTTCACAACAAAATAATGCTAAACTGGCCCGCCCTTGAACACATCGGATAGGGGCCTCACTGCCATAAACACATCTACCACCTGAAAAATATGCAAAATCTCATCAGTCCTTCCAAAACGTCACTGGAATTTCATATAAATCAAGATGCACAAAAAATCAATACTTAGCTCCTGATTCTTTACCTCATTAGTCACAGCGTCCTTGCCGTAATATTTTAGTCAAACCTCAATAAGCAACTGCTTAACTTCCCCAGCTGGCCTCCGCCCACAACCACACTCCTACAAGGCTACAACCACCCGAAGCAAGAAAGAACTCAGACAGCATTTGTACTAACAAAAAAAATTTGCTAAAAGAAAAACAAATAAGCTCATTAGCAGTAGCAGTCTCGCCTTCCTTAACTCCTCGAGCTTAGCATCATCTTCTAGGAAAATACTGAGATATTTGAATGGTATATCTACTTGCAAATGCCCATAAGATAAAAATTAAAAATATTCCTTTAGTTACAAGGCACCAGGTACTGAAACAAATATTACAAGACACGTAAAATCAAATTGGCGCGTAAGTGCTGGTTTGTTTCTTTCTTGGACAAACTATATAATGACAAGAGACTGTGGTAGTAAAACCAGCAACAAATCATGCCAATTGAGGAGAACAAATTTCTCTTTCTGTTTCCAATATGTGAGACAATCGAAATACATCAAGATCCACTCCAACCTCTTCATGTTTCCCTACTGAATTATTGGCACGAAATGCTACTGTGACAATGTATTCATAAGATACATGTCTTGGTCGAACATGCATGCACAAGTAACTATAATTTTGTTTTGGGACACTTTGGATGCGGTCCCTATCTATGAATATTCTTTGATTGAAACCTTGTTAGTTTTTAGTTTTTGATTGAGGTCCCTGATATTAATGTAATAATGTAAGTTACTATATTTTTTTAATTAAAAATTAAAAATTGAAAATTTTAATTGTTTATATTAATGAGATTTTAAATAAAACCCATAATTTATGGGATTAAAAATAATAAAATATAAATTATTCTCTCTATTATATTGTGTGTGTGTGTGTGTGTGTGTACATATATGTATGGGTACATTAACCAAAATTAACAAAAAAAGTTATTGTACCAAAACATGGATACATTCTCAAATCAACGAAAAAGAATGTACCCATATAAGTTTAAACATGGATTAAAAAATTTGAATGGATTTTATATTAAAAAAGGGTACATTTTACATATAACAAATTGATATATTTGAGAATGGGTACATTTAAGATTAAAAAAATTGAAAAATTATATGAATAGGTACATTTAAGATTAAAAAAATTGAGAATCTTTTTATATATAAAAAAAAAACTAATAGGTACAAACTTAATTTAATTTAATTTTTTATTATTTTGGAAATGTTTGAATTGAAAATTAATTAGAAGTTTAATAGAGGTGTGAGTATTAAACCCTAAATTAATTACTAATTTTTATATTAAAAAAATTATATAATAAACATGTAAATTCATTATCACATTAATGCTAGGGACTTGAATCAAAATATGAGAACTAATAAGGTGCTAGTCAATGAACAGTAAAAACTAGGGACCGGATACTAATTTTTCCTTTTGTTTTTGTCTCAGAAAGTAGTTAGAGTCGACTTATGCGTTTAATTACTTCTTATGCCATTTAGTACTACAATTGTGGTTTTAGGTAACTGTAGTACTAGGATGCGTTTAAGGAGCAGTTGGTCAATCATCCTCAAGTCTTTGTGTTATTGGCAAGAGATGTTAGAGGAGTCTTATAAAAGAAAAGGGGTTTTTGAACATTAGTCTTTGCAAAAGATTAAAATTAAAAAAAAAAAAAAAATCCTGGTGCTAGATTACATATTCAATTTAATCCCTTGAAGTGTACTTTTATCAAAATTTATATTCAATTTTTGTTATTTAATGTGTATTTTTGTTTAATCTCTCCACATTAAATTTTAATTTTATTAATATGCACATATTTATTTCTTTAATTATAAATGAACATAAATGAGAAAATATTAAAAGAAATTTGTGATACAAAAATATATAAATACATAAGTGTACATAAATGACTGTGCCGAAATATATAAATTTTTTTTTTGTACCGAAATAATTGTACCTACATGATTGTACCGAAATATATTATAATGAACCTAAATGTATGTACCGAAATATCTTATATTGAATTAATGTTCCTAAATGTCAATACCAAAATGTATGTACCAAAATGTACGTACCGAAATACAGTATATTGAATTAATGTACCTAAAAGTCAATACTCAAATGTGTGTACTAAAACGTATGTACTAAAATGCATTATATTAAATTAATGTACCTATATGTTTGTATCGATGGATATACCAAAATATTCAAATGTGTTAATGTACCTAAATTAATGTACCTATATGTTTGTATCCAGGGGTGGATCTATTAAGGGACCTAGGTGGTCCTGGGACCACCCAGATGCTTGGATAATTGGCTATGAGAACTTCAGAGGACCATCCAAGTTGTGGGCCTCGTGGCAGAGGAAAAGAGCAACGGCTGCAATGTTCTGGCTTTTTACAAACCAGAAGGAGAGAAGAAGACAATCAATTTCTATTCAAAAAATATCCCAAGTCACGTGCTATCTAGGCCACATGAGTTTTTAAGTAAAACGGTGAGCATTGATGTGTTGTATGTCAACACCACCTAGGTCACATAGGAGGCTGATAGCCTCACCAATTTTTATTAAAAAAGAAAAACAAAAATACTCGATTTTCTAAGAAAGTCCACCCCACCCAAATTAACTCCCTAATCCTCTATTTCTTAAATCCCACTCCACCCAACCAAAGTCCACCATCATCAGCACACCACCAATCTCTTCCCCAAACTTCATGTACCTATCAACACTTCAAGATCAACTTAATTAGGCATTTCAAGATCAATTTGATATTTATATTCATTCTATTTGTTTGAGAATTAACTTTTTTTAATTGCAAGGAATTAGTGATCTTGTTAAAAAATGATGGAAATTGTTACACTAAATTGTTGTTTGTATAAAGATTATGAATAAAAAGTTGTAATTTATTGTTTAATATTTTAATGGTATTTTCATTTATTTTTTTTAACTTGAATATTGGGATCATCCTATATTAAAATCCTGGATCCGCCACTGTTTGTATCGATGGATATACCAAAATATTCAAATGGATTAATGTACCTAATGAAGAACATACAAAATTGTTATCGGAATATATATTATAAAAAAATTAGTTGCCCAAATGTAGACATTAGAATATATTATGATGAATGAAATAAAAATTAAATTTAAATGTAATTAATACATTAAAATAAAAATAAAAAGATAAATAAAACATCAAAATATAACTAAGGGAAATTTTATTTGAACCCATACAACCTCTTTTTACACCTATATTATTTTTAATTAAATTATTAATATCTCTTTAAACCCAAACTACCCTCACAAACACAATTCAATATATAAATTTATCTTTACACCCATTTAAAAAATCAAAAAATCAAATCAGTGTTTTGAAAATCATTCTTAATCCTTCTTTTTTGCTGATTTTGCTCAATCCCATATCTGTTTTAATTAATCTTTCATCAATTGATTTTGCTTAATCCCATGTAGATGATTAAAAAAAAAGGAAGTTTTAACGAAAAGCCCACGGTACTGTTCATTTTAACAAAAAACCACATTTTTACACCAAAAAGTCAAACATGGTACTATTCACTTTACCCTTTGTTTTGTCATTATCATTAAAACTCAAAGTTTTCAAGCCCTTTTCATTAGTTTTCCTTAAAAAAAATTAAAAATTGAAATCCCATATGTTTTTATTTTATTTTTTGTTCAATCAGGATGCATTTTTTGCAAATGATCAAAATTGGATCATAAAATCCCTCCAATATTTAGTACAAAATCCAAAAGTTTCACATGGTCCATTGGATCATCTTTTCATTCATGTGATCTGAAGTTTGAAGAACCCTTGATTGCTTTGAATCCATAAATAATAACATAAGCATCTAAAAACTCAGAAGTAACATCGAGCTAGTACAATCATAATATTGCTGCACTAAAGGCTTGTGCATTTTCAGGGAAGATAAGCAACGTAATGAGAGTCTCATAACTAGGAAAGAGAGAAACAAGGTCGGAGCGTTTTTGCCAACTCGAAGTCCTGGAACTGAAATGCAGGTGCACAAGTACATCCCACAAGAAAGTAGTGAGAGTCTCGGCATCCCTTGGAGCAGCTTTGAGCAATGCCCCATCTGGTGAAATGTTGTAGTCCTTTGTTGGAAAGGAACCAAATTAACCACACATTTGGAGGCACTGTGTACTGGGCAGGTTAACTTGACTTTTTCATCTTCACCCAACTCCAGATTAAAACGCCAGGTTTCATCCATCGGTGTGCGATGAAAGCGCGACACGTTCCCAGATGGCAACAAGAAGTTGATTGATTATTGGTAAATATGGGTTTACTGATAAATTTTAGTTTTATTGTTCATTTCATTTTGCACTTGACAGTAATTATGCAATAGGATAAGAAAGATAATTCATATTTAAAGTTTAAATTGGGGGTAGAAATAAGTTATATGGATTCAAATAAAATTTCCCTATAACTAATGAATGAGATGATTAAATGTACTAGGGACTAAAATTAGATTTTAATCTTAAACGAGGTTATAGTCTAAAACTCATCTTTTTCCACTACGCCTGACCCCGAGCTTCCTGCCGTTGATGGTGCTCCTGCCAAGCATAATCCTAAATATGTTTCGTGGTATAAAACTGATCAACCGGCGTGCAGCAATCTTGTTTCTACTCTTTTTGAGTTTGTTCTCTAGCTAGTGGTTGGCCTCGACTCCGCTAAGGCTATTTAGGATTGTCTCCATCAACACTTTTCTCAAATCTTTGTGGCTAAAAATGATAATTTGCGTTTCCGCCTCCTTGATTTGTATAGATAATAAAATAATGATAAAATGTAAAAATAGAAGCAGAAGAATACACAAAGTACATCCATCCAACAAGTTCAATATTTTAAAAACAGTAAGCATATAATCATTATGAGGAGTATTCGTGGATGATAGACTAAATTCTTTGGGGTGTGCTATCCACACACTCTAAATTACTTCTCACACACCCTTATTAATTTCTATCCGTTGATCTTATTCAATTCATCTGATCCGACGACCGAAAATTAGAAGGGTGTGTGAGAAGTAAAATGAGGTGTGTGGATATCACACCCCAATTCTTTTTGTTCATGATCCTTGTGTTGAATTAGACATAGACTAAATTATTTAACCTTCTTGTATGTAGTTTATTTCTTTTCTTTGTATGTATCCCCTCAAAAGTGCTCCAATTCATGAACTTGTAGTCAATCCATCCTTTGCAAATTAGGTACACCATTTCCATAAGTATACCACCATGAAACTAAAAAAGAAAAAAGCACACAATTAATAAAACAAATAATTATAAAAAATAAAAAACCAAACCTCCGAGGAGCCGCCTAGCTTTAGACCGATTTTTCAAAATGATTTGCACTAAATTGCAGCTGGTCTTCACCGTCTAGGCCGATTTTTAGAACACTACTCTGATCATAGCCTTTCTTCCAACCCACTGCATCAAATACCGCCTTCTATTAGTGTAGAATATGGCTTGTAATAAAAAAATAAAATAAAATAAAAAAACTATTATAAAAAATAAGAATTAAATTATATAAGGTAAAAAAACCATTTATGACATGTTGGAATCATTTGATTTTTGAGTTTCACCGTTTACTACAATATAGGTATAAGAATCATTTTACTTCTTAATTTTTGGTATGCTTACTAACACATAAGTTATTCCTCGTTAGTAACTGTTTAGGCCCAAAATAGGAGTTTGGGCCGAGTATAGAATCATTCTCGGCCCGGAAAGGCCTTGCGACAAGGGTGCTATGGATTGTTCAGTACATGGGTCTCCAAACCTAGGTCGGCTAGGTCATGACGTAAGACAGGTCGAGTCCTAGTGCAATAAGGAGTCTCGGCATGATTAATAACCCGAAAGCGAATCCGGTTCAATAAGGGACTAGGTTCACAGTCATAATGAAAGTAGGATTGGTCGAGTTAGTGTTTGATCAGGAGAAAAAGTCCTAGTCCGAATAGGGTTGTAACTCGACCTTGGGGGATCCGTTGCTATAAATAGAAGAGGTTGTGCATCATTCAGGACCCCTGCAATTCAACACAAAACTGCCCTGCGCAAACTTTCTCAACAACTTTGAGATTTTTTCTTTTCTTTTCTCGCTGACACATCTTCCGTTGGCATCAACAGCACTGTGGAAGCAACCGGTGATATCTTAAGTCGGCATAGATAGCTCTGTCATCGTAGAATCAGTCGGTCTCGTAGTATCTTCCGTTGGCATCAACAGCACTGCGGCGAGGACGGTTGGTTACCTATCCAAGTCTTGGTCGAGAAGGAGTTCCGGATCCTTATTTGATTGAGGTCATCTCATTAGCCTTCTCGGCGAAGTGAGGTGTTACAGTATATCGAGCTCGGCGCATTGCACGTTGAGTTATTTTATGATTGGATACTCCCAAGTGGGATTTAGAGTTCGGCATTCGGACGGCCGAACCACGTTCACTATTAAAACTTATATTTGCTTTGAGTATTTATACCCTTACATTTTGGTGTCGATTCGGCGTGAGTTTACTCTGACGAATAACATCACTGTGACTGAATCCGACGACGACGACTCGTGAACTTCGTAAGATTAGTAACCTTGTCTTCAGGTTCGAGAACCTAAGAGGCCGAGACGCGTTCCTTCCTCGGTCGCAATCACAAGACACAGGAGTCAGCCGCGCACCCAACGCAACATCAACAAATTTACTCCTCGACCGAGCTCGACCGACGAGTTGGCACGCCCCGCATTCACCGAAGGACGTAGTTAGCTTATAGATTACTCGGCCTGCGCGCCACGTAGGCTTGGTAGTTTCTAGGGTCAACATTTTGGCACGCCCAATGGGACCTAGGGCTAAACTACGAAGTTCATGCCAATTGAAACGGAATCGGTAAAAAAGAAAACATCTATGGGAAAATCAATAGCCGATTTACCAATTCAGAACGTAGGACACAGTGTGCCACAGGCGCAGAATCTCGTCAGCGCCGTGACACCTGAGTCCACAAGCGCAACCCGCCGAGAAATGGAGGTTAATCTCGGCGATCGGGTTCGCAGTCTTGAAATTCCCGACAGGAACACTTGTGTTCTCAATGAAGGAGTAATAGAAGATTGTGATGAAGATGGTGGCGAAGGATCCGATCCACCTACAAGGTCGTTTCTTCAAAAACAGCTTGACGAGCAATCTCGGACGGTTGAACAGACATTGAGTCGAGGAATCGATAAGCTTCATGACGTGATACGCAATTCCAGTGAAGCACAAACCAGATTACTCGAAATACTGGTTAGTAAGGTCAACGATGGTAGAACTTTCGATCTTGCCCAACATTTGCCGCCGAGGAATAATCTATTATCAAGTGCACCGGCTGAGCCAATTCCTGCTCGGCTCAGGCCAATTAACTGTTGGAAATGTGCCCTAAAACCAATCATGTGATGATACTTTACGGACATTTCACATGTTAAACTAATCTAGTTTAATATAAAGGGCAAAGATTATTGTTTGAGCCGTCTCATATAAATGTTATATGCTTAAACGATAAAGTCCAAGGAATATGTGATTGGGAGAATGCAATCTAATGAAGTTAGATTCATGAGACCATTCTTTCGTAGACACATCCTAAATGTTCCTGATCATAGGATTGCCAATTGGGCATTGACAGTCCGTCAAGATCGGTACATGCTATGTCTTCTCTCAGGGAGAGTGACTAGTCTCGAGTCATTGGTGTGTGTGACATCAAGACAAGTACGTAGGTGCTCAGTAGAGAATGAGTTCACTGAACGCGATTAACGAAGAGTTCTCATGCTCATGTCACATGAGAACTCATGTTTGGGATAATGCAAATTAGTCCTTTGACCTGAGGCATCACAGTTGTCTTGTGGTTAAGTCCTTGATCTTTGATTATGTCAAAGTCACCCCATCGGGGTGTCCACGGCATCGTTGGGGTTAAGCCACTTAGTCATGGAGGCAAGTGAATGCGCAACAAGGGATCTCTAACCTTCAAACTGTTTGAGGGAGAATACTCTATGATATGATTTAGAATCTCTGGCCAGAGTATGAATGAGATTTAGAAAAGTCGTTCTAAATCACATTCAAGGTAATCATATAAGCACACGAATCACATTGGATAGTAGACATGAATAAATAAACTATCAAACCAAACAATGTGGTCAAGAGTATTAGATTAGAGAAAGACCGTATTGCATTTGTAATCCCAAACTGAATAGGTTTTCTCTACCTCTTCTGATTAGCTTGGGTAACCATGATATGCTGCAAGGTGTCACTCATGGTTTGTGGAAGCCCTAAACGTGTGTAATCACTAAAGGGAGAATTGAAAGTAAGTTTCAATTCACAATCGATTTGAAATGGTTTTAATCGCCCACTGCCTCGCTAAAAGGAACCTAATGGATCGCACACCATAAGAGGTGGAGATTGGAGATTAAACGGAGATGAGTAAGAATGATTAAATGGTTTAATCATTTATTTATGGCAAGGATTAATTAATATGTTAATTAATCAAACGAATAAGTTCGTTAAAGACCTCGGGATAGGTTTTGGACCTTAAGGCCCAATGGGCTTCGAACGTCAAGCCCATTGACTTAAGTTGTATGACAACTTAATGAATAATGATTCACTAAGACCCAAAAGCCCAAACAACACCCCATGGCCGGCCATTTAGAGGAAGGGTAGTGAACTTGCTTTAATTACAAGTTTGCCACTCAAATGAATAAAGGTATAAATATGACTTTATAGCCTTTTATTCATTAGGGTTTCTTTTAGAGAAAATTGGTGAGAACTTGTCTCTCCATTTTCTCTCTAGGAGGCCGGCCCCTTGGGGGGTGCATCTTGCAATCCCACTACTCCAAGGTCACTCATTTCTTCTCCAATCTCTCCTTGGTGAAGAGACTTAGAGGTTCCCTACTTTGGGAACTTGGAGAAACCTATTCTTCCATCCAAAAATATAGATTTAAGATGCAAGGAATGAAGGCCCTCTCTTTGGGTGATTAGCCTTTGCTTATGCAAAGAGGAATCTACAAAGGTATAAATCTCAACTCACTTTGTTTTGAGTTGATTAATGGTTCACCAATCTACTAGGCTTTGAATTTCTTGGTTAATGTTTTGTTTTTAAGTGCATGCTAGCATGATTCCGCCTTTAATTGTTAATTGCATGCTATATGATGTTGCTTAAATGAACATGTTTTCACAAAATTATCCTTCAAGTGGTATCAGAGCCTAGGTCTAGTAGTTGGTGAATCCTTTTGGGTTTTGTAGTTCATAGTTTGTGATTTAAAAGTTGTAATATGTTACAAGCTTTATTCTTGTTTCTTTGAATGTAAATTTTGTTAGAAAATTTGCCATCTCAAATGTTGTAGATGTAGTTCATATGAGCATGAATATTGGAGCTAAAATTTGGTGCCATGCTTTTTGGAAAATTCGGCCAAATCCAAAGGGTGGATTTTTGGGTTCTTGTTTGACTTGTTAAAAGTGTTTTAAGGTGACTTTTGGAACCCCTATGTACCCTAGTTTGGTTAGATGTTATTTCCCTAAAGTTTGAATGGTTTTGGAATGTTTTTGGGTGAAAAATGTTCATGGAAAATTTTGAGTTTTTTCATGAGTGTTCTTCATTGTTCTTGACATTTTTGCCAAGAACAAAAAGGTTTGTGTTTTGATTCAAAGTTTTGATTTATTTCATAAAGTCTTTGTTTTGTGCTTTATCAAATGTTTTATATGTGATAGAAATTGTGTAAGGTGATGGAAATGGTGATAGGTGTGTAAGAAGTACTTCTCTTACACACACATCACTTGCATGACTTTAAGTCACATTCCACTTGCATGAATTTATGTCACAAATTCCACTTGCAAGGCTTTATGAAATTGTTGAAAAAATTTCTAAAATTTTGTGGACTTATCTCCACTCCTTTTCCCTCTCTAAAACCGGCCCTCCCTCAAGTGGGAGTACTTTTGGGTCTTTTATGCAATTACATAAAGTTTTGATACTTTTGTGTATTTGCACTTTGGCCCAAAAGTTTACGTTTTTACGTTTAGGTCCAAAAACGCTAAAGGACAAATTGTTTTGCTCCTTTAATGAAGTTTTTGCATTGATTAAATTTTGGGTTCTAGTGTAATTACATGAAGTAGTGGACTTTTGTGTCTTTACAAAGTGACCCCAAAAGTTTTGCAATATAGCCCAAAAGTTGAGGTTAATTGCTTTATGGCCCAAAAGTTGTGGTTATTGCATGATGGCCCAAATTAGATTGAGAACAAAATTGTTTTGTCTCTTTAAATGAGAATTGGATTTTCATTTTGTTTAGCTCCATTTAAATAAATTTTATGGATACAAAAACCAAATGAAAATGTTGCATTCAATTTAATTAGTTAAAGTGTTAATTAATTAAAGGGTGATTATGAACCTAAGCCTAATATAATTGAGCTATGTGATAGGCCGTTTCAAATTTGTTTGAACCATGGGAATGTGTAGATTAGATTTTGGTTGTAATTTGATTTGATCAAATGTTGTAAAAGGGCTTAAGCTCTTCTTTACTTTAAAGTAATTTGTTTTATGCAAATGTTGTAATGAGCATAAGCTCACCTTTACTTTGAAGTACTTCTTTCTTGCTTTATTTGATATGCATGAAAATGAAGTAGTTGGGTCCAACGCCCCTAAGACAACACGCCTTAATGTGATTAAACGCGTAACTAAAATCAATCACCATCCCTAGACCGAGATTCAACACAAGGCTCGTGTTGAATCTAAACAAAGGTTCATAATCATCCTAAGGCCCTAAGGCAACTATATAGTCCATCAAATGAATGCAAAGGTTATGTTAGTAGTATCATATACTCTTGCTTTAAAAACCGTTTTATAAGCATAGTGGGAGTATTATATACAACTAAAAACAATCATATGGACCAATAGTTGTAAAAGGACCAAAATAGTTTTAATAGAGATTAAAATGTATGTTTATATGTGATGAGACCTAAAACCCTCAACCAAACGATTATTAAGTTGATAAGCGTGAGAGTGCTTAGAACACTCTTTCGTAGGCCTTCCACCATGGTGGGATCCAATCGTTTATGACTTGTACACCGGCTTCACCCTATCATGGGGGAGTACAAAGTGCATGCTTATACTCAGGAGAAATCCATACACATATGATGAGGTGAGTGTAGGCAACGAGGATGGCCGACATCGTATCATCGTGAGGCTATTCTTGAACCCCTTCACGAACTAAGCATGGTGGGAATGACTTAACTAAGTGCAATGGAGCCAACATCATATCATTGTGAGGTGACATTCTCTAGAGGCCAAATAAGATGGGTACTTGCATTAGTTGCAAATGAGTAAGCGTACTCTCTCATTATTATTGTTGCTAGCCAAACATCGTATCATCGTGAGGTGGGCTTGGTAATAGTGAGCCTCCCATAACCTACTAGGAGTTTCATCCAAAACTCTCGAATTCCTTTGAGGGATATGGAATTTGCCAAAAATAGTGGGTGGTGCTATTTGATTTAAAGACCCGAATCAAATGGCTTAAAATCAATCAATTTATATTCGTTATGTATTTGTTTACCAATATATTTGCAAACGCTATCCAACACTTGACAAATAAAAGCCGAAAGTTTAGTTTCCGGACTTAGTACTACAAAACCATAGATTGTCTTTAATGGCTTGTAAATGTACCTAAGTAGTCTCATCCTCACAATCTTCCTATTGATAATGTATCATTAGAAGAATATGTTAGAAAAGTCTATCATAAAGAGGACAACAATTTTAAATGTCATAATTCTTCAATTACAAATTGTTGTATGAAGAAATAGGAGTTGCTTTGAACAACTCTTAGTCAATGCAAACACTTAGTGCTTGTTTCTTTGTTACATGAACAAGGAATTTGAGAAGAAAGCACAAAGGCATGGACACTTTATGTGTCATGATTCTTCACTTACAAATTGTTGTATGAAGAAATGAGAGTTGCCTTGTACAACTCTTGAAGATTTGTAATTATGTTTAGAACATAATGGTTGGTTGACAAAAATAGTCCATTAACATGGACTTAAGATGATTTTGAATCATTGAGTGTTGAAGTGATAAACCACTTAACGAGACGGAAACTAGGCAAGGACTTCACCTTTGTGTCCCTATCCTTATGGTTCACTAAGTTTATTGTAAACTATATAGTGAACAATAACCACATGCTCTCCAAAATGTTTGATGTGTATAACACAATTGAAATAAGTTTCAAGAGAGATAGTGGGAGTTTAGGGACCATGACTATTGTAGTCAAAGGAGAAGTCAAATGAAGAAGATTAAATTAACTCCAAGGGAACAAACTTTCTTTATGAAAGGATGGACATTGGAAGGGGTATTTGCAAGAAATGTCTTGCAAGTGTCAAGAACACACCTTTCGAAGGTGTTGTAAATTGTTCTTGAATAGTTCAAAACAGTTGGTTCTTCTACTTGAATGTTTGATTCCGTATTAGTAACTATGTTTTACAATCGTTGTAAAAGTGTGGCTAATAAGAAGTAGAAGATTAATGAGAGAAGAGAAAGTACTTCACATTCGGAAAGTGAATAAAATATAGATTTCTGCGAAAGCAGATGGTACTTACTTCCTCATATGAACTACCAAAGAAATTGGAAAAACCAAAGATTGTCTTTTCATTCCAATTTTAAGGAATTTAATTCCGTCACTATAGTAGAGATGGATGAATGTTTTGTTTGACAAAACATTGTTCTTTATTAATCAATGATTGGATTATAGTAATCTAATTGATTGTCTCTATAGTAGAGATGATATGGTAGTGTTAACTGTTTAGAATACAACGATGCTTAAAACCCAAAAGGTTGCAAGGTAGTGACTAATCCCAACTAAAGTTGTGATACCTCTAAAACATAAATTACAAGTTAGTCATAGATGGATACTTAGGATCGTTAGATCCGGATCCAATGCCTTCTTGTTAAAATTGTATAGAGGCAAAATGTTTGAATCTTCATTCTTTTGGAGAGAATAAAGAATCACAAAGTTGTTGAGGTTAATTCACTTAGATGTTAGTGGCACTTGTCCACAACATAATACTACTCATGTTGTATGACATTCACCGAAGATCACCCTCGGTTGGACTATAGTTTATTTTAAATAAACACAAGTCCGAATACTTTGCAAAATGTTTCAAAGAATTCAAGAAATGTAAGTTGATGAGTAAGACGTCTAAAGTATTTACATCCTCAGATTTGATCCAAGGAATGGTAACACTTTAGAATAGTTTTCTTGAAAGATATCAAGGAAATAAGCATCATAAGATAATGGATTTCTCCATTAGGAGAAGAACGAACTTGAATAAGATTTAGTTCGTTGGATATTATCAATTACCCATATATATAGGATATATACTTCTAAAAACAATATGATTGTCAATTAGAAGATCTTCCAAATTTTTCATGACTCCATAAGATGTAGTTGGAAAGAAAGACAAATCTTAAGCATGTTAAGATTTGGGGTTGTGTGTTAATACACAATATTTGTTTGATAACAATCTTGTAGGATATCCTTAAATTAACTTTTGGATATCACTTCTATAAACCAACTAACAAATGTTGTTTTGTTGGGTAGTTCATTGTAATCCTACAATGTGATTTGCCTAAAAGCAAATGAACGAAGGATAGAACTCAAAGAATGGTTCTTTGAGAGACAAGAAAGTAATCAACAAATATAACAACCTAGTTCCTGTACCACAAGCTCCAAGGTAGTCGAGAAGGATTTATAAACCGTCTCAGTTGAATGGTTTGAACTTTATGACTATGTCATAGAGTTGCACCTCTTAATTCGAAAGAAATAAGAATGAAAATCCTTATGACTACATTGAGTGCATATACGATATATACTCATGGGAATGGTAAAGTACCATTTGACCCGAAATAATGAAACCTTCATAAGCTAATTGGTAGCTTAAGGTGACTACAATCAAATAGAATGGTTGACTTTGAAGGAACCATTTTTGACGTAGTCTTAGTTTCAATTAATTCGAAGATTGCTAGCTACAACTAAATGGTGATTCAATGTTTGGACATAATATGGGTTTCCGAAACCATTATTAAGATAGTCTTGATAATATATGTCTAAAACTATGAATCACAAGACATGTAAGTTGTAGAGATCCATCCATCATGGATCTTAGCAAGCTAGTGGGAGCTATAAGCGTCTTTTGAGAGAAAGGTCAAAACGTTTGATTTCTCATAAAGATGTAAATGAATCTTTTGTTTACTAGGTTTACAAAAGATTAGTGGGAGTTAATCATATTCCTAAATTTGTATATATATATAAATAAATATATATGTGATATATATGAATATATATATGATATATTAATTTTGGAAATGAAAAGAATATTTCTTCGTTAAAGTTATGACTTTAAGCATTCTATAACGATAGAATGTATATGGGAGACATAGTCTATATACATGGGATGGAAATCTATATTGATAGATTTCAAGATATAATTTGATTATATCAATCCCTAATAATAGACAAAAGATGCTAGGAAGTTTCTCATATGATAATAAACTTCAATTAGAAGGATGACTCTAGTGTGACTAGCAAGTTGCCCTTCTCAAAGGGAACGTGCCCTTTTGACTCCCAAAGAAATAATGCGTAAATAGAATCCTTTATGCATACGCATAAAGGTGATTTATGTATTTCATATTGTATGAAAAACATTGATATGAGTTGTACCTAGAACGGTACAAGATGATATCAGTGCAAGCCCAGGATCAGAACCATGGCAACTGTCAAGTGAGTCCTTAAGTATTTAAGAAATACTAAAGGATAAATTCCTCAAAGATCGAGGAAGAATTAGAGTAACGTAATGGAAGCGTAAATGTATTAGATTATGAATCTAATCCATCATTGGATGTTTCTTCATTATGAATGAAGAGATAAACAGATATCTCTTTATTATGACTAAAGAGATATTTGGATGGAAACATTAAAGTAATGACTTTAGTGTGTTCCATTATGAATGCAAAATATATTGCCATATAGAAGTTTGCAACAATGTTGTTTGGATGGGAAAGTTCATTTAGTGAACTCTCTATTCGGTTCCAACCAGAAAGTGTATCTAGTGTACTGACACTATGACACTAATGGGGCGATAGCTCAAGCCTGGGAATCAAGGTCTCATCAAGATCCGAACTCAAATGAGAGACTGAACCACATGATTGAGAATCATGTATAATGGTGACGTCGTTATTCTCAAGGTTGCTTCTATGGATAACATATAGATATCCATTGCCTAGGCCTACTATTCAGCCATTTATGAAATGACTACATAAGAGGTATCATCACTGATGACTAAGCTGATTGGCTCTAGTGCAAGTGGGAGATTGTTGGAAATGTGCCCTAAAACCAATCATGTGATGATACTTTACGGACATTTCACATGTTAAACTAATCTAGTTTAATATAAAGGGCAAAGATTATTGTTTGAGCCGTCTCATATAAATGTTATATGCTTAAACGATAAAGTCCAAGGAATATGTGATTGGGAGAATGCAATCTAATGAAGTTAGATTCATGAGACCATTCTTTCGTAGACACATCCTAAATGTTCCTGATCATAGGATTGCCAATTGGGCATTGACAGTCCGTCAAGATCGGTACATGCTATGTCTTCTCTCAGGGAGAGTGACTAGTCTCGAGTCATTGGTGTGTGTGACATCAAGACAAGTACGTAGGTGCTCAGTAGAGAATGAGTTCACTGAACGCGATTAACGAAGAGTTCTCATGCTCATGTCACATGAGAACTCATGTTTGGGATAATGCAAATTAGTCCTTTGACCTGAGGCATCACAGTTGTCTTGTGGTTAAGTCCTTGATCTTTGATTATGTCAAAGTCACCCCATCGGGGTGTCCACGGCATCGTTGGGGTTAAGCCACTTAGTCATGGAGGCAAGTGAATGCGCAACAAGGGATCTCTAACCTTCAAACTGTTTGAGGGAGAATACTCTATGATATGATTTAGAATCTCTGGCCAGAGTATGAATGAGATTTAGAAAAGTCGTTCTAAATCACATTCAAGGTAATCATATAAGCACACGAATCACATTGGATAGTAGACATGAATAAATAAACTATCAAACCAAACAATGTGGTCAAGAGTATTAGATTAGAGAAAGACCGTATTGCATTTGTAATCCCAAACTGAATAGGTTTTCTCTACCTCTTCTGATTAGCTTGGGTAACCATGATATGCTGCAAGGTGTCACTCATGGTTTGTGGAAGCCCTAAACGTGTGTAATCACTAAAGGGAGAATTGAAAGTAAGTTTCAATTCACAATCGATTTGAAATGGTTTTAATCGCCCACTGCCTCGCTAAAAGGAACCTAATGGATCGCACACCATAAGAGGTGGAGATTGGAGATTAAACGGAGATGAGTAAGAATGATTAAATGGTTTAATCATTTATTTATGGCAAGGATTAATTAATATGTTAATTAATCAAACGAATAAGTTCGTTAAAGACCTCGGGATAGGTTTTGGACCTTAAGGCCCAATGGGCTTCGAACGTCAAGCCCATTGACTTAAGTTGTATGACAACATAATGAATAATGATTCACTAAGACCCAAAAGCCCAAACAACACCCCATGGCCGGCCATTTAGAGGAAGGGTAGTGAACTTGCTTTAATTACAAGTTTGCCACTCAAATGAATAAAGGTATAAATATGACTTTATAGCATTTTATTCATTAGGGTTTCTTTTAGAGAAAATTGGTGAGAACTTGTCTCTCCATTTTCTCTCTAGGAGACCGGCCCCTTGGGGGGTGCATCTTGCAATCCCACTACTCCAAGGTCACTCATTTCTTCTCCAATCTCTCCTTGGTGAAGAGACTTAGAGGTTCCCTACTTTGGGAACTTGGAGAAACCTATTCTTCCATCCAAAAATATAGATTTAAGATGCAAGGAATGAAGGCCCTCTCTTTGGGTGATTAGCCTTTGCTTATGCAAAGAGGAATCTACAAAGGTATAAATCTCAACTCACTTTGTTTTGAGTTGATTAATGGTTCACCAATCTACTAGGCTTTGAATTTCTTGGTTAATGTTTTGTTTTTAAGTGCATGCTAGCATGATTCCGCCTTTAATTGTTAATTGCATGCTATATGATGTTGCTTAAATGAACATGTTTTCACAAAATTATCCTTCATTAACTTGGAAAGAGGAGAAGGGTCGAATAGTAGGTCAGACGGATCCGACCAGAGAGTGGAAGTAACACCCGTTGATATGACCGAGGTCCAACGGATGATCGATTCGGCCATGAAGAAAGGGCCGAAGTTCCCTAAGTTTATACACCTATATCCAGCTTATGTGGAACAGTTCGAATACCCTAGAGGTTTTAAAATCCCGGATTTTAGCCTTTTTGCCGGAGAATCATCCTTATCATCGTTAGAACATGTAGCTCGTTTCACCCCGCAATGCGGGGACGTCAATAGTGACTTTCACAAGCTGCGACTTTTCAATTTTTCGCTGACTGGTTCAGCGTTCGCTTAGTATATTAACCTCCCACCAAACTCCGTCCAGAATTGGGAAGAGTTGGTCGAGAAATTTCATGAGTAGTTTTTATAGAAAGATAAAACTTCTTCAATAAGATTGTATTTCATTTCACAAATGTACAATTACACAGAAGAGAATATATATAGCATTTTGCTCTTTACAAATATACCCTTGACTACCTTAACTGAATTTGTAACCATTCTAACTAACTACAGTTAATAACAAACCAACCACATTTAACTTTTGCTAAACTGTTTTACATCAACAGAAATGGAATATTTATTATCTTCCTTAATACACCCCCTCAAGCGAGAGGAGGAATCAGAGTTGATGCCAACGGGAAGCTTGGAACACAGGTATCGAAACTAATTTTTAGACAGGGATTTTGTATGAAGATCAGCAAGTTGATCAGCACTGCAAACAAACTGGACTTTGAGAAGATTAGCAAGAACCAGTTCGCGAATGTAATGATAATCAATCTCAACATGCTTAGTGCGAGCATGAAAAACAGGATTAGAGGCTAAAGAGATGGCGAAAATGTTATCACACCATAAGATAGGCAGTTTGGGGAGAGGACAGTGAAGATCACGAAGGATTTTACAAACCCAAGTGAGTTCTGCAGCTGTATGAGCCAAAGACCTATATTCGGCTTCGGTAGAAGAACGGGCGACAGTACTTTGTTTCTTGGCACTCCAGCTGATGAGGTTGGGACCAAGAAAAACAAAGTAGCCACTGGTTGAGCGCCGATCAAAAGGGCTGCCAGCCCAATCAGCATCAGAATATGCTGAGAGATCAACAAGACCCTTTGTAAACCATAATCCCTGAGAGACAAAGCCTTTTAGAAAGCGAAGAACCCGTTTGGCAGCTTGAAAATGTTGTTCACGCGGAGCATGCATAAACTGGCAGAGCTGATTGACAGCAAAGGCAAGGTCCGGGCGAGTCCACGTGAGATATTGAAGTCCTCCAACAAGAGAACGATACTACGTGGGGTTAGGGATAAGAGAACTAGTGTGATCCAGTTTATTGGAGCCAAGAGGTGTGCAACAAGGTTTTACACCTTGCATATTTGTCCGTTGAAGAAGATCAAGCAGATATTTAGTTTGATGAAGAAATATCCCTTTAGAAGATCGATGAACTTCCAGCCCCAAGAAATAGTGTAAAGGACCAAGATCCTTCACTGGAAACCGATTACTAAGCTGATTAATGAATTGATGACAGAGATGAGAATCAGGGCCAGTTACGAGAATATCATCCACGTAAACAAGAACGATAACCAGCTTAAGATTATGAAGGACAAACAGAGATGCATCAGAAGAAGATTGATGGAAGCCAAGATCATGCAGAGCTCGAAATAGTTTTTCAAACCAAGCTCTAGGGGCTTGCTTAAGACCATAAAGCGATTTTTGAAGTTTGCACACATGACTGGGGAAAAGAGGATCAATAAAACCCGGGGGTTGAATCATGTAGACATCCTCTTTTAAATCACCATGAAGGAAGGCGTTGCTGATGTCTAACTGATTTAAAAACCAATTATGTTGAACAACAAGACTAAGAAGGATGCGAATGGTAACCGGTTTAGCAACCGGACTGAAAGTCTCCTGGAAATCAATGCCCCGTTGTTGATGAAAGCCCTTGGCAACAAGCCGGGCCTTGTAACGATCCACAGTGCCATCAGGTTTCTGCTTAACTCGAAATACCCACTTGCAGCCAACAATGTTCTGAGAGGAATTCGAAGGAACTAATTACCAAGTGCCTGTAGACAGTAAGGCATTATATTCATCCTGCATAGCAGCACGCCAGTGAGGAAACTTAGATGCTTGGAGATAAGTACTGGGAACGGAATCCATGGCAACGGATAGAGGATGCTTAGTGGCTGTATAAGCCTTAGGTTTGTAGATGCCGGCTTTGGATCGGGTAACCATAGGATGAATATTGACCATAAAGGTCGAGACAGGTGGAGAAGCATCGGAATGCAGAGAAGTAGCTGGAGAAGGAGAAGTAGCTGGAGGTGGAGAAGCAGCAGTAGTGGAAGGAGCAACAGTAGGTGAAGAAGCATCAGGAGATGGATACGCACCAGGATGAGTAATCGTACGAAAATAAAGATCCATTGAAGAAGAAGACACGGGAGGAACATCGTCAGAGCGAGAAGATGGAAGCTGCAGAGACTGAAAAGGATAGACTGCTTCATTAAAGATTACGTGTCTGGAGATATAGACGCGGTTGTCAACCGGATCAAAGCACCGATAACCCTTGTGCTGAAAACTATAGCCCAAAAATACACAACTCTTGCTTTTAGCATCCAATTTACTGTGAACATAAGGTTTAAGCCAAGGGAAACATTGGCAACCAAAGACTTTGAGTTTGGAATAATCCGGGTGCTGATGAAATAAAATTTCCCAAGGAGATTGCGAGTGACCAGAAATGGGAAGACGATTAATAAGATACAAGACAGTAGAGAAAGCCTCGACCCAAAATACATGAGGAACATGAGAAGCAATAAGTAAGGTCCGGGCGGTCTCAACAAGATGTCGATGTTTTCTCTCAGCACAGCCGTTTTGTTCAGGCGTGTGTGGACAGCTTAATTGATGAAAAATACCATGCTCATTAAGAAAAGATGCAAAAGAATGACCAGTGAATTCACCCCCTGAATCTGAACGCAACACTTTGATTTTATTACCAAGCAATTTTTCTACATAATTCTTGAAAACAACAAACGTAGAAAATACATCCGACTTGGCCTTCAAAGGGAAAAACCAGCTGTATTTGCTAAAGTCATCAACAAGAAGTAAGTAATATCTGAAACCACTGCTAGATGTAACAGAAGCAGGTCCCCACAAATCACAGTGTAAAAGTTGAAGACTATGAGTAGTTGCTGAAGAAGACAGGCCAAAAGGAAGCTTGTGGTTCTTTGCCAATGCACAATCGGAACAGAAAATATCAACGGTAGAACGGCCTTGGACGGCAAGAGTAGTAGTAGACATTACCCGACGAAAAATGGCAGAAGATGGATGACCCAATCGCCTGTGCCATACCTTTATTGGAGCTTTAATACTGACAAATGCTGATGCAGCAAGGGAAGGAGAAGCTTTACCAGAAACGAAACTAGAAGATGTAGTAGACTGCAAAGGATAAAAGCCATCTTTAACGGAACCCCGCAAAAGCGTCTTCCCCGTGGAACGATCCTTAACAACGGAGCCATTAGAATCAAGAGTCAATGAACAATAATTGTCCCGGAGAAATTGAAAGGCAGATAGCAAATTGTGTTGCATATGAGGAACATGAAGAACATTAGACAATGTAAAAGAAGAAGTAGGGGTGCATAATGTAGATGAACCAACATGGGAAATGGGAAGACCTTTACCATTACCGATGTAAACTTTGTCTTCACCGGTGTAGGGAGTAGGAGAGGTGATATTTGATATGTCATTAGTAATGTACGAGGTTGCTCCTGAGTCAATTAACCAAGTAGGAGAGGACTTGACATCGGAACGGGCACACATTGCCTGAAGTTTGGCAGGGGGGATTCGACCACAGATATCAGGATTCATCCGGTCAAAGCAGTCAAGCGCTTTATGACTGGAGTTACCACAAATCTGATAAGGAGCCCGAGGACCAGAGGAAGAACCACGATTGGAAGAATTACCACGATGGAAACCACCAGTGAAAAAGTTACCACGATTAAAACCACCAGTAAAAGAATTACCACGATGAAAACCTCGATTACCACGATTTTGCTTCCCACGATTGGAATTGTAACGAAAAGAGTGCTGAAGGGGTTGATTCTGAGCAACATACACCTGTGGAGGGGTGGGAAGAAGTGGAGGTTGAGCCTGAATCGATAAGGCATGAAATGGTTCAGACATACCAGAAGAGACAACTTTCGTGCGACGATTCAGAGAAAGCTCTTTGGTAAGGAGCAAGCCATGGAGTTCATCCAAAAATGTAGACGATAACCTAAGCATGATTGAGTCGGTGAAAGATTCAAATTCATCAAGAAGACCAGCCAGAGTAGCAGCAATGAGATCGCGATCAGAAATTGAGGCTCCAGCAGCAGTGAGAGAATCGGAGATCTCTTTGAGTTCTTGCAAATAATCAGACATGGATCGAGAACCTTTCTGAACACTTTGAAGGCGAGAACGAAGCTGATGAACATGTGCATCAGAGATACCCCCAAATCGTTGTTCGAGCTTAAGCCACAGATCGCGAGAAGACGAAACACCAACCGTGACAGGAATTACCTCTTCAGACAACGTGGAATTAAACCAGATCAGAAGATTCTGATCTTTCTCATACCAAATTTTGAAAGCCGGATTAAGAGTACGATCAGGGAAAAGAGGAGCAGGACAGGGTTCGGTGCCATCGACGATACCAAGAAGACGATAACGTCGAAGAATTGGAGCAAACAGAGCACACCACGGCAGATAATTGGTCCTCTTGAGCTTGATTAGCACCATACTGCCAATATTTTGGATCGTGAGAGAGGAATACAAAGAGGAATTAGGGTTCGAAGATGAACTAGGGTTAGAAGAGGGATTGGGAACAGGCACCGACTCAGACGAAGTCGCCATGAAAACAGATCAAGATCAACAAGGTGCAGAACAAACAACACCACAGAGAACAAATCGAGATACAGATTAGACGATCAGAGCGGAAGAGAAGAGGATCGAGAGGAGCCGTGAGGCGACTGGCGATGAGACCATATAGAAAGATAAAACTTCTTCAATAAGATTGTATTTCATTTCACAAATGTACAATTACACAGAAGAGAATATATATAGCATTTTGCTCTTTACAAATATACCCTTGACTACCTTAACTGAATTTGTAACCATTCTAACTAACTACAGTTAATAACAAACCAACCATATTTAACTTTTGCTAAACTGTTTTACATCAACAGAAATGGAAGATTTATTATCTTCCTTAATAGTTTTATCGGCCGGGAATGGAAATGTCAGTATCCTCACTAGCAAGGATGGCTCAGGCGTCCGACGAGTCACCAATGGATTATCTTACCAGATTCAAATCAGCCAGGAATTGGTGCCGAGTACCTCTCCCCGAAGTCGAATTCGTCAGGCTTGCTCTGAACGGTCTTGACATCGAATACAAAAAGAAATTCTTGGGGGCAAACTTTCGAGATATGTACGAATTAGCCCAACATGTTGAGCAGTATGATTATTTGCTCCGCAAGGAAAAGATTTCGAAAGCTCCATCTCGGGGGACGATTTACAAAAATCCTACTGTCAATTATGCATCAACCGAGGATGAATGCGTTAGTGTGGATGCAGCTGAGATAGTGATAGATAAGCCTTACGTTTGCAAGGCGCTGACTCAAGTTGACTCTAAGGAAGTCAAAATCCGCTCGGCCACTGAAGGAACACTGAAACCGTCAAAAGTTTATACTTTTGATATTACAAAAACCGATGCAATTTTTTACCAACTGTTATCAGCGAGGATCATCAAACTTCGGCCTGGGCACAACATTCCCAAGGCCGAGGAGCTTAAAGGAAAGATATATTGCAAATACCACAATTCAAGCAAACATACGACAAACAATTACGTCGTGTTTCGAGACAATGTCCAAAGCTGGATTGATAGTGGCAAATTGAAATTCCCAGAGAAGAAGATGAGCGTTGATACTGACCCGTTCCCCACGGCAACAGTAAATATGGTTGATGCGTGCCTACCTAAGGACAAAGGGAAAGGGAAGGCCAAATTTGTTGTGACGTAACGCTTTCAGAATCAGAATTCTCGGCCCCGTTTCATGGCCGATTTTTGTTCAAACGAACCACCTACAACTTTAACGGGACCCGCTATTGTCAAACCTATGATGGATTACAGCACCGATGAAGACAGTGAGACGGCGGTTTTATGCAGTAAATGTAGAGCAAAGGTCAACAGTGAGCCAGAGGAGAAGCCCTCTTCGCTTATAACGGAACGACCTACGACCGCAACCTAGCAAAAGGTAGCCAACGTAGGCCATCATCAAGGGGTTTTTGATAGGCTCGGTCCTAAAGTGAGGATGGAAGAGACACCCTCAGTCAGGCGGCGCCTTGAGTTTGATGCTCCATTCTATAACGAGGACTACTATATACGTAACTCTAGCAGCTCGGAATCATCTCGGAGCCAAAAAACTTTCAAACCTCCCGAACCTAGAGATCAACGTTGGTATACATATCACTCTTCGAAAGATATCTATACCGCGCTGTCCAAATCTCAGAAATGCCGGCACCAAAGGATAGATTACATGGCCCGTCGACGGGCTAAATGGCGGCCGAATGACACAATTGTCACTGACGATGAACGACCACCTCCAGCTATTATGACAGAGTTGGTTCAAAGGAAACGGTTGGTCAATCGAGATATCGAAACCACGTTCGAAGAGGCTGATAAACGGATCAAACTGCTTCTTCGGCCTAGGGAGATGAAGGCACGCCTCGAGCATTTTAGGCAAGAAGCTGAAAGAAATTAGCCTCGCCGGCCATTCAAGACCCTTTGATCAAAATTCGACGGAATTTGCATCCACCATTCCTCGGGGAGGCCTTGGAATATATGCAAGAATTTCATAAGAAACATTCGGCCAACGATCTGTATGGTTTGCCGAAAGCATGTCAAGAGACAATTGATCTGGTCCAAACTTGCCCTGATGCTGAGCAAATCATTCAGAAGACCTCAGACCCAGGATTGAAAGCAAGGTTCCAGCACATACGAGAAGCTCGTGTTCTTGGATTTGAAGTCGACCCATATACTGATATCGATGCCACTGACCTTCCTTTCTCAATAGAGGACCTTCAGTATTTACGATATCACTTTGAAGTATTTTTTACTGTGTCTCTCTTCGGCCTTACGGCCGATGAAATAGCATGTGTTACACGATTGGATGCCTATCTCGACACCGGATACGCCCGTATGCATTACCAGGAGCAAGTTCGGGTCTTGGCTTGAAGCACACTTTCAATCTTAACCTCACCTGAGGCAATTACGCAGAACCAAGAGGCTGCCAAAGAGACGCCGCAAGATTAAACCATTGAAGAAGGAACAGAAGAGTCTCTTTGTCCAACTCTGACGGCAGCGGAGGTCGCAGTCGCCGACCAGACAAGAGATGCAGCGAGCGAAGAGGATCCTAACCTGATGGGCCCGTCAGTTCTGGATAACATGGAAATCAGTATGGTTCATGTGTTGCCCGCTGATTTTCAGTCAAGCACAGCTCAATCAAGTTTCCTTGATGGTGACGTAATTGCCGAGGAAGCCGGTCACATTGACTTTGTAACTATTGCCGATGACGACTCTACAACAAAAGATGACAATATCAAAGCAGCTTTGGCCAAATTGTTTCCTCGCTCATCATCGGCCAACCTCCATCATTTAAAGCCATTGTATGTCACGGCCCATATCGAAGGGTATCCAGTCTCCAAAGTTTTTGTCGACTGCGGAGCGATGGTCAATATCATACCTGTAAACATCATGAAGGCGTTGCGTCACTCCAATGACGAACTCATTCCTTCTGGGATCACAATGAGCAGTTTCGTCGGAGATAAATCACAAATCAAAGGGGTGTTTCCTTTAGCGGTAAATATTACCGGTCGAAATCACATGACCGCCATTTTTATCGTCGACTCCAAGACCGAGTATAATGCTCTGCTCGGTCGAGACTGAATTCATCAAACCAGCTGTATTCCTTCATCCTTATATCAAGTGCTAGTTTTCTGGGACGGTAAATCGGTCATCGTTCACCCGGCCGATAATCAGCCCTTCGAAACTAACATGATCCAAGCACGGTATTACGATGACCACGTCGGCTATCTCACCCTACAGGATTTCAATGACGAGGGACGGCCGACTCGGATTTTTGTTTAAAAAGCTATCGAGGTTGGCGTCGAAACTGTCCATCAGGATTCGGCGAGACTCGGTTTAGCTAATTTCATTCCCGAAGCCGATGTTTGACACCGATCGGGAAAAACGTAAGGCCGCGGTTTCATCTACTATGGAACGACTGCTGGCCCATTGGTATACTATATCGAAACAACCAAATTCAGGCGTTAACCTCGTCGATTTCCTTGTCGAATGAGATAATGGTCCTGTCTTATCTCTTGACAAAATTCAAGCCGTTCCGGCCGAGCTCGAAGATAATCGGCCCCAAGTCAAAGATCCCTTGGAAGAAGTTAATGTTGGGACGGCCGATGACCCACGACCTTTATTTATTAGTGCTTTACTTCCCCAACCTCTGAAGAACGAACTTCGTGCCCTGCTGGAGGAGTTTAAAGATTGTTTTGCTTGGAGCTATCATGAAATGCCTGGTTTAAATCGTACTCTCATCGAGCATGAGTTGCGTATTAAACCTGGATGTAAACCTTTCCGTCAACCACCTCGACGCTTCTCAACCGAAGTTCAACTCGGTATCAAGGATGAACTAGTTCAGCTTTTGAAAGCCGGGTTCATTCGAACAGCTCGATATGTGGAATGGTTGGCCAATATCGTTCCTGTTTTAAAGACAAATTGTGCATTGCGCATTTGCATCGATTTCAGAAATCTGAATCTGGCAACTCCTAAAGACGAGTATACAATGCCGATTTCGGATCTATTAATCGATGTCGTGGCGAATCATGCAATCTTGTCCTTTATGGATGGACACGCCGGGTACAACCAAATTTTCATTACCGAAGCTGATGTGCACAAAACTGCTTTTCGCTGCCCGGGGGCACTCGACACTTACGAATGGGTTGTCATGCCATTCGGCCTCAAAAACGCCGGCGCCACATACCAACGGGCAATGAACACTATATTTCATGATTTAATTGGAACCATCGTCGAAGTCTATATTGACGATGTTGTAATTAAGTCCAAATAACAGCTGACTCATTTGGATGATCTCCGACAGGATTTCCTTCGTATGCGTCAACACAATCTCAAGATGAACCCTGCCAAATGTGCATTCGGTGTGTCGGCCGGTAATTTTCTCGGTTTCCTCGTGCATCACCGTGGAATTAAAGTGGACGAGAATAAAGCACGTGCAATCATCAATACTCCACCCCCGACGACGAAGGAACAATTGCAGTCCTTACTCGGCAAGATAAATTTTCTCCGTCGATTTATAGCTAACTCGGCAGGAAAAATGAAAGCGTTCTCGACGCTTTTGAAACTTAAGGACTCAGATACGTTTGCGTGGACTAACGAGCATCAGGCAACGTTTACACAAATCAAAATCTCCCTCACGACACCACTTGTCTTTGTTCCACCTCGGCGCGGTAAACCTCTCAAACTATATATCTCGACGGCTGAAGAGTCCATCGGCTGCCTCCTTGCCCAAGATAACGATGTCGGGCGAGAGTAGGCTATTTTTTACCTCAGTCGAAATCTTAATCAACCAG
The DNA here is from genome assembly GCF_916048215.2 of Malus sylvestris. Lineage (NCBI taxonomy): Eukaryota > Viridiplantae > Streptophyta > Magnoliopsida > Rosales > Rosaceae > Malus > Malus sylvestris. The sequence continues at coordinate 11,314,457 of NC_062260.1, forward strand.
AAACCAATTATTTCGCCGTTGAGAAGCTCTATCTTGCCGTGTTCTTCGCCGCCTCCAAGCTCCGGCATTACATGCTTCCGTCGGTCACACAAGTCATTACCCAGACCGATGTTATCCGGTACATGCTTACCCGGCCAATCGTAAAAGGCACAATTGGGAAGTGGACGATGGCGTTGTCCAAGTTTAGCTTGCAATACGTGCCCCAGAGAGCTATCAAAGGCCAAGCATTGGCCAACTTCCTTGCTCAACACCCTTCCCCCTACGGTTTTGGAGACACCGATGTCGAAATCGGCATGGTTGAAACACGCGACAACTATTGGACGATGTATTTTTACGGTTCCAGTACTTCATCCTCGGCCGGCGTTGGGATTGTCATTCAATCTCCTAATCACGATCGTTGGTATTTTTCGCTTAAGTTGGATTTCGACTGCACCAATAATCAGGCCGAATATGAAGCCCTTATCATCGGCCTTGGCCTCCTTCATGACTTGCGGGCCACCCCTGCCCTCGTCCTCGGCGACTCTGAACTTGTGATTAACCAACTTAATGGGTCTTTCCGCTGCATGAGTTGTACCCTGGCACCCTACCACATGGTTGCCAGCTATTTGGCCGAATCCTTAGACGGTATTACTTTCGAGCATATTTCCTGGATCCATAATACCGACGCAGACGAGTTGGCTCAAATCGCCTCCAGTGCACAACTCCTGGGGGGCAAGCTAGGCCGAGAAATACCAGTGTTACGACAGTTGTACCCAGCCTTGGTTAACCAGCAAATCCTCCGACGCGACGACGTGATACGCACCAGAGTCATGTCCTTACCTTCGTTGCTAGATCGACAAGACTCTATAGAGGTTTGTGCTGTTGAGGCAATACCAGATGATTGGAGAAAGCCCATTATGCAGTACCTTGACAATCCCAATGGCAAACATAGTCGCAAGACATGAGTTCACGCCACACGAACTATGTCATGTATCAAAATGAGTTATACCAGAAAGGCGAGGATTGACTGCTACTACTATGCCTCGGCTCCCAAGAGGGTGCTCAGGCGATCACAGAAATACATGAAGGGATTTGCGGAGCTCATCAATCCGAACGGAAAATGCGATGGCTACTTCGACGATACGACTATTTTTGGCCAAGAATACTAAAGGATTGTATCGAGTTTGCACGAGGATGCGTACAGTGCCAAATCCACGAGCCTATACAAAGGGTCCCGGCCGAATCGTTGAATTCGGTCATTAAACCATGGCCGTTTAGAGGATGGGCCATGGATGTGATCGGTAAAATCACGCCATCTTCTGGGGTTGCCAAGCACGCATGGATAATAGTAGCGACTGATTACTTTACTAAGTAGGTCGAAGTGAAATCATATGCCGAGCTAACATCTAAAGAAGTTTGTGACTTTGTGGAGGAACACATTGTGACCAGATTCGGCTTACCGGAAACAATTATAACCGATAATGGCACGATCTTTACAGCCGAAAGGTTTAGAGAGTATACGGAAGGTTTGAAAATTCAGCTTGAACAGTTTACACCGTATTACCCACAAGCAAATGGGCAGGCCGAGGCAAGTAATAAAGTGTTGATCGGCATTCTCGAGAAGGTAATAAAGGAAAGGCCCGGTATGTGGCATTTGAAGTTGAATGAGGCATGATGGGCATATCGAACGTCACCCCGATCGGCGACTGGGATAACCTCGTATGCACTAACTTACGGACACGACGCAATGCTACTAGTCGAGTTAAGCATAAATTCATTGCGGTTGATTGAGCAAAGTAGTTTGGTTAGCGCTGAATATAATCAGTCTATGAGACATGAGTTGGAAGATTTGGAAGAAGTGTGACTTGACGCTTACAACCTGTTGGTGGCACAAAAACAGATTGCCGAACAAGCCTATAATAAAAAAGTATGGCAGAAAACATTCGGCGAGGGTGAATTAGTTTGGCAAACGGAGTTGCCCGTAGGACTAAAGGATCCTAGGTTCGACAAGTGGTCGCCAAATTAGGAAGGGCCATTTGTTGTGCATAAAGTATACGACAATGGGGCATATCATCTTAGAGACCGGACCGGTTTAGTTCACAAATTACCAATTAATGGGAAGTTTTTGAAGAAATACTATCCGGTCACTTGGGAAATGCGGGAGTAAAACATTCATTTCATTAAAATTGATAGAATACAAAGTGAGCTGGTCGATTGGTTTACATAAAAGTCAAAATAACATCAAGGCGAAGAAGGTAGAAGAGTGCCGAGCAAGGCTTTCAGCTCTAACCACCGCACCTCGCCTATGATGACCTCGGCCTGCCGGTTCTTCTTCTCCAGCTTCAACTGCTCGACCCATTTTGTGTTCGCCGCATACTCAGTTAAGTAATCTTTGCCGCCTGACTCGAAGTCCTTAGCAAGCTCGGAGGCAATGGCCGACCTGCGTTTCACCAATTCGGCCATTTGACGGTCGAGCTCGGCCAAGACCTCTCATTTTGCCTTTAAAGCATCGATCTTTGGACGAAGAGTATCTTGGACGGCTCTCGCAGCTTGTAGGTCTTGTTCGGCCTTCAGAGCGTTCTGGAAGATACTAAAGGCCTCCCGAACCCATTCCAAGGCAAACGACGCCTGAACGATAGCCTCGCCGCTCAGGTGACCATCGACTCCGAGGTCATTTAGACATGCACCGAGCAAATCAAGACCGTTGCGCTCGAGTACTTGCGACGCCGAAAGCGACAAGACTTCTTGCAACCGAGTTAGAGCAGTTGAATCAGCAGCTTCAGTCGCGGCGGCCGAAGGACCAGCCCCTCTAGTTGTGTTGGACAATAGGGCTTTGAATTCGACTTCCCATGAGGCCTGCACACAAAATAAAGTTTGAGCTCAAAGAAATCCTAAAAAGAGAACAAGAGGGTTTCGTTTCTTTTAACCTGCCGAGAGAAGACTTCGGCCATGTCTTCAAGATCGTTGCTCGAACCTAAAGAGCTTAATGGCCGAGCCTAGTGTCTTAGGCTGCTCCTCAGTTCACGCGGCCGATGAAGGTTATCTACATTCGATGGCCATTGAGGTGGCCAAGAAATATAGATAACACCCTTCGGCGCATAGAATTTTCGATGAAAAGAGCGTGCAGGCACCTAACATTTAGTAGTTTCTTGGTTTAGAGTTTTTACGATAGAAAACTAACCAAGGAAAGGCGGAAGGAGGTACTTACAAAGGCCGAAGTAACCTCCTGCGGAGGAATATTGAGATCCTGGTCCTGCGGATGAACGGGCGTCTCCTCCGACGCTTCTGGCTCCCCGACAGGTTGTTTACCGCGGTCAGCCGTAGACGGGCCGATTCGGACAGCAGCTTCGGGCACGGACTGGAGGTCCTGGTCTTGCAGGTGAACGGGTGCGTCCACCGCCGCCGCTGGCTCTCGGCCGGTGGTTTGCCATGGTCAGCCGTCGTAAGGCCGACTTGGACAGCCGCCTCGAACACGGGAGGAGGTTGACGATGGAAACAAGGACGACTCACTAGAGGCACTTCGTTGCTCCCCTCACTCTCCTCCAGAACGAGGACCGAGGTTTTTATAGAAGTTTTCTCGATCGAGGAGACTGCCTTTTATAAGACAGGTACAGCCTCGACCAAGGAAACAGCAATTGGTTTCCCAACCTTAGAAACAGGTCGTGCTTGGACTGCTTCCTCGGTCGGAATTGGTTGATCCTCGACCAAGGCTTGGGCGACGGGGGGAAAAGGGGATACGCTAGGAGTCGTCGCCCTCGTGGTTTGACTGGAGATGACGTGAATCTCCCGTTTTCCTTTCCTTGCCAACTTCTTGACCCGTTTGGGGGGCCGAGGGGGTTTGACGGTTGGCTCGGCTTCTCGACGAGGCCGTTTACTTGGCAAAGCCTGCGCGGCAACCTCTGTCCTTTTAAAGACGATCGATATTTTCTTGGCCACGGTTGCAGCGGCCGCCTCTACCTTTTTCAACGGTCGACTACCTGAGAACGTAAAAGCAAATCAGCAAAACCAATCAATAGTTCAAAAAAAAAAAGGAAAATAAACAGTTACCCTGGGCTTGGGAGACAGAAGCTTTCTTAGGTCGATCACCGAAAAGTTTGTCCAAAACGGTTTCGACCAGAACACCAAAGAACTCCTGGGTATACTTTTCCCACCACTCGCCGAAGGTATCGGTACTAAGTGTTTCTGGGATGGTCGGTCGGAGGCGAAAACTTTGGCATTGCTCTTGAAACTCCCTCTTGGCGATATTGCATTCCTTCTCCGAGGAACCAGTCTCGCGTCCACGACTTAGGACGGTTCGCGAAGAGAGAAGGGGGACCGGGCAGCCTTGGAGGTAGTCAAGCTGTCGAGCCAGGAAGTTAGGATGGTATACTTCCCAGCCCGCTCATTTCCCATCACAGCCGAGAGGAAGGTCGCGAGTGAGCACGAATGACCCCCATGACTGATGAAGGTCGGCGTCTTCGTCTGCGCCCCACATTGATGTAAGTAGCTTGATTGAGGAAGGATATTCTTGACGACGACATATCAAAAACTCGTCGTTGGAAAGGTCATCAAGGGCGAAAAAGTATCTAAATATCTCTTCGGCTTGGTGAGGGGGTGTTGGTCGAGATGCCAATTGAGGCCCAAGCGCTTCCGTTGGCAAGAAATCGACGATTGCCGGCCGAATGGAGGCGAAGTAAACTTGCAGCCAGAGTTGAAAGACCCAAAGGGGACCATTCTGGTATGGGTCGATCTTGTGAAGGGTCGTCTCAGCCAGGCAGCGGAACAGATGGGCAAGAATGTTGGAGCTAAGTGACAGGGCGTGACCACTAGCCAGGGCCTTGGCCACGAGCATGTTCTCGACCAAGCATTTGTTCGATTTAGTACAACAAATGTACTTGTTGTACCAATAGAAGAGGAAAGCCTCATGTTCCCCTTCTCGCAGAGCCTCTTCTCCTCAGCCGGCAAAATGGAGATAGAGGGTGTTGTAGTTGAAGAAGTTCTTGTGGAGTTTTTTAACGTCTTCTTTCGAGGGGATTTGACCCTCACTGCTCAACGTCTCAAAGGCCCGTATATCGAAAAATGTCTTCAAGTCAAGGTTCGACGGGTACCCGGAGAGGGCAGCATCGATGGGGATTCCAATTGCTGAAGTTCCCAAGATGGCGATGATGTCAAGAATGGTGGGGCCAACGGGACCAAGAGGGAGGACCATGGTGTTGGTGGCCGAACACCAAAAGCATAGGGCGGCTAGGAGAAGCTCATTGTTGAGAACGACATCCATAGACGAGAGGAGGATGGCGTCATAGATACCGAGGTCATTCCATTGCTCACCGAAGAGCTTTTCCATTCGTACGACCCAGGCTGCCCAAGTTGTAGTGGTCGAAAGCCAGGAGCCTTGAGGCTTTGCCGCATCCCATCTCGACCATTCAAACCCTTGGAGCAAGGATGATAGGCAATGCTCCTGGAGAAGTCCAGTAATGGCTGATGGTACTGTCGCTTTAAAAAGAGGGCCCAAGATTTGGTGAGAAGTACTCATGTCACTTTCAAACCGTGTGGTTTTGATTGAGCTTCGATCAAGAATTTTTTGACACTGATCACATTCCCTGGAAAGCTTAGAGATGAAGGAGGCCATTGTGGGAAGGTTAAAAAGAACGAGGTGAAAGGGGTTTTTCTAGGTTGGAGACTTGAAGATGAAGACTCGGGAAAAAGAAATGCGCTAGAGCAATGGCAGGAAATTCAAAAAATTTGAACGCGTAAAAGTACAAATGAGAGGATTTCGGTATTTATAGGACGATGAAGGGAAGGGCAATCGCTCGAAATTCGAATTGAAGGGTAGAATCGACCGAGAAATTCGCTAATCATTATGAACATTCAAAAAATCCAGTTGAGAAGACCGAGGATTTCGTGTTTCGGGGGACGCACGATTGCGTGTGACGGTGAGATTTATGGTGAAAGACGATTTGGCGTCTGCACGATGCTGAATGGTTCATAGATCGAGGCGGCATGGTGGTGTTCAGCAACATGACCACGATGATATGACGATTCAGAGGGATGCACGCTCCAAACGTCATTATAGATTAGCCCTATAGAAGAAGGCCACGTAGAATGGTGGTTAGCAGAATCAAGATCGTGTAATCGTGTTCAATAAATGCACCTCGGAAGGAGAGCATTTGAGTTTTGCATTTTAATTTCGCTTCTTCAAGGCTAAAGCTCTACCAGAGGGTTCAGGCCGAATGCCTCAGAAGCGAGGGGGCAATGTTTAGGCCTAAAATAGGAGTTTGGGCCGAGTATAGAATCATTATCGGCCCGGAAAGGCCTTGCGAAAAGGGTGTTATGGATTGTTCAGTACGTGGGCCTCCAAACCTAGGTCGGCTAGGTCATGACGTAAGACAGGTCGAGTCCTAGTGCAATAAGAAGTCTCGGCAGGATTAATAACCCGAAAGTGAATCTGGTTCAATAAGGGACTAGGTTCACAGTCATAATGAAAGTAGGATTGGTCGAGTCAGTGTTTGATCAGGAGAAGAAGTCCTAGTCCGAATAGGGTTGTAACTTGACCTTGGGGGATCCGTTGCTATAAATAGAAGAGGTTGTGCATCATTCAGGACCCCTGCAATTCAACACAAAACTGCCATGCGCAAACTTTCTCAACAACTTTGAGATTTTTTTCTTTTCTTTTCTCGCTGACACATCTTCCGTTGGCATCAACAGCACTGTGGAAGCAACCGGTGATATCTTAAGTCGGCATAGATAGCTCTGTCATCGTAGAATCAGTCGGTCTCGCAGTATCTTCCGTTGGCATCAACAGCACTGCGACGAGGACGGTTGGTTACCTATCCAAGTCTCGGTCGAGAAGGAGTTCCGGATCCTTATTTAATTGAGGTCATCTCATTAGCCTTCTCGGCGAAGTAAGGTGTTACAGTATATCGAGCTCGGCGCATTGCACGCTGCGTTATTTTATGATTGGATACTCCCAAGTGGGATTTAGAGTTCGGCATTCGGACGGCCGAACCACGTTCACTATTAAAACTTATATTTGCTTTGAGTATTTGTGCCCTTACACTTTGGTGTCGATTCGGCGTGAGTTTACTCTGACGAATAACATCACTGTGACTGAATCCGACGACGACGACTCGTGAACTTCGTAAGAATAGTAACCTTGTCTTCAGGTTCGAGAACCCAAGAGGCCGAGACGTGTTCCTTCCTCGATCGCAATCGCAAGACGCAGGAGTCAGCCGCGCACCCAACACGACATCAACAAATTTACTCCTCGGCCGAGCTCGGACGACGAGTTGGCACGCCCCGCATTCACCGAAGGACGTAGTTAGCTTATAGATTACTCGGCTTGCGCGCCACGTAGGCTTGGTAGTTTCTAGGGTCAACAGTAACTAATTGATTAGGGAGCTTCTATGAGGAGAGCAACTTGGATTGGGCCAACTCAAATCCTTCCATGTAGAATTCAACTTCAACATATCATTTATTGGGTTGGGTTAATGCTTTGCCCTCCCATTTCAACCTAAACCAACCTGATTTCTAGCCTAAAATGCTCATGCACATATAATCGTCTCACTTTATATTATTATGGGAACTTTAACGAAAAGCACCCGGTACTGTTCACTTTAACAAAAAACCACATTTTTACACTAAAAAGTCAATCCTAGTACTATTCACTTTACCCTTTATTTTGTCCTTATCATTAAAACTCAAAGTTTTCAAGCCATTTTCATTAGTTTTCCTTATTATATAATCTAGGTACAAGTTCGGTCCTCAATCTATTCCAGATCACGCTTAGACTTCCTACACGAGGTTTTGGGAGTTCCTCCATTAGAATTGGTACCAGAATTCATTGAACCATCTGAAGTAGACATAGCGTGGTAGAGTGATTTGGTCAGGAGATATGAGTCAACTCTCAACGAGAGCACCAATTATTGAAATTAAATTTGCGCACCGCTGCAGACGGAGTAGCTGGACAAATTCGACTACTTGTAAAAGAACAAAAAACCACAATTAACCTAAGGTATCAGTGGGGTACTGTCCAAAGGCTTTCCAATGATTAAGTTAGTAAGCAGTATTGAGATTCAAGCAATAGACAAGATAATAATGTGTGCGATAATTGCGTTACCAAAAGTGTGCCCTAGATGAGGGTATTTATCACTAGAATAATGTATGCGATAATTGCATTCCTAGAAGTGTGCCCTAGATGAGGGTATTTATACTAGTGATGAGAGGGACCTTCCATGATACATAATTCATATTAAACCGGAAGTATTTAAGAGGTTATATAGGACTAGATATTTGTGTAGTCTTTATTGGCGGCCCACGTCAATTCGTAGATTGTAGGAATCTTCAAGAATACAAAAAACCTATCGATTCCTCAATCAGATTAGGTTTCCGTGTTTTGTGGAACAAAAATGATCATAAAAGTCGACGGACTTCGACCACCTTTTTAGAGTACATCAAGATGTGAAATAACTGGCACGTCTGAACAGCTTAATTTGGTTAGAGATGTTGAGTTCACGACGGACTTTTCAAATATACGTATTCTGATCCGTCTAATAAATTCTAAAAGATCATGGTCCCACGTTAACGTCTGGATTCAATTATACAATAACATTTACAGAAATTTATACATGGGATTATATTATTCAACGGAAACAATGTAATAAAATGAAAAAAACTGTTTTATGTAAATCTCTCTTTTTTGATTTGGGTTGAATTTTCAATTTTCAGACCCCAAAATCAGAAAACGCAGAAATTGAATTGCCATAGTCACCACTGACCAGCACAGCTTCCAAGTCGTCCCTCCCTCTCTCCTTTCCCCAAATGGCTCTACTTGGGGACGACGGTCGTGGTTACGAACTCGCCTGCCAACTCGAATCCTGCAACGTCTGGCGCACATGGCTCGGCGATTCCACCCACGCCATCTTCGCCCCCTTCCTCATTTCCCCTTCAACCTGGGAAGCTTTCATGGACTCCAAATCTAGGCCTCACCTCCATCTCCAACTCCGCGCTCGAGCTCTTCTTTTCGACAAGGCCTGCGTTTCCCTCTTCCTCCACCCCAATTCCTCCACCTCCTCCTCTTCTTCTTCAATCGCCGTTTCCAAGCTCAATCCCAATTGTGAGTTTCTGAGTCTCTCGTTGCTTTCGTTTCGGCTTAATTTCATGGCTTCTCATGGCTGCCATTGCTTTTGTGTGCAGATTTGCAGCTCCACCCGGACGACGTCTACTTCACTCTAGATAATTCGTCTCAGGATGGGGTTCAAGTTCAACAGCGTGACGCTTCGGTGCCGTCCAAGGTATGATTTTCGAGCTTTCGTTGATTGTGCCCTGAATGTGTTAGTGCAGTAATCTGAAATTAGTTCATGGATTTTGTATGTTTATGCATTTTCGAATTTCGTTATAATTTTCTTTATGTGAAGTATGTATGGAATCATTTTTAAGAAAATGTGGAATTCACTCACCTCGTTTGCATATGAATTCCGCGTTTTCTTTCATGTGTTTCAAAAACTTGGTTACTGAGAATTCAATGGAAATGGGTTATAAAAATGTCCTCAGATTTCATCTCGCAGAATTCATATGGATGCGTAAGTGATTAGCTCCTCATCATTAGCAAAATGCGCCAATTCAGTTGGCGAAGTTTATTACCTGGTGTACCCAAAACAATATGAATTCTAGAATCTAAAAATGCGCCAATTCAGATGGCGGAGTTTATTACCCTGGTGTACCCAAAACAATATGAATTCTAGAATCTAAGGGGTTGTTTGGTATCCTTTCTGGATCCAATTGTTTGTTTCTGGACGAATAAGTATTAAGTAATTTAGCTGCATTCATTATTTTTTAAAACAAAAAATGGGACCCAAGAAGGGCACCAAACAGGCCCACATTCGAGTCCAACCGCGATACAATTATAAATTGAACTGAACTTATGAACTTAAGTCAAAAGAAACGTGGGAGGAAACTTAAGCAAAAAGTTAGAAACAGAACCTTTGGAGACTGGAGAATTGTTATATATTTATAGTGTATGACTGTTTTCAGGTTCAATCTAAAGCAGCTTTTGGTGCTGGATCAAGATATGGAGAATCTGAAATTGATAACATATCATTGAGATTCAAAAATGGAGAGCTGCCTGAAACATGGTATAATCAGTTTATTGAGAGATATAGAATGAGCAAACCCTATAGGTTGTCTTCGGTGGAGCGAGAATCAGAGAAACGTACCCCAGAGGAGATGTCTGCTTACCTTAAGCTTCTTGAGAGTCATAAGAAAAGACGAGTAGCTTTCAAAGAAAATCCAAATATGGGATATGGAAATCCCATCCAAGATGCATCACATATGAATCCAAGTTCTCTTTTAGATGGTAGTAACTCAGTTGATAGTGAAACATCTTTTTTCCCGGAAACAATGTTTACATTCAACTGTGTTCCCGATAGTGCACTTCCACCTTTGAATAGAGTGGGTGACAACAAAAAAGTGGAATGTTATGGAGTTCTTGATACATTGCCTCAGATAATGACTAGGAGTCCCGTTATGCTTGAGAGGCTTGGCATCAGGCCTGAATACCTCAGCATGGAACAAGGAGGAATCTTACATCGCGGAAAAAATGCTTCTGGAGGGAACAAAAAATGTCTTAGTCAAGAGCAAGCAACACAGTTATCTCAAAAGGTAGTAGCTAGGATGATGACAAATATTGGGTTTGAAGGTACTACAGAAGTTCCAATTGATGTTTTTTCTCAGTTACTAAGCTGCCATATCCTGAAGTTGGGTGGCAGCTTGAAACTTCTTGCTGATAGTTACAGAAAGCAGTGCTCAGCCCTTGAACTGCTAAAGATGTTCCTTCAAACTGTGGGATATGGGTGAGTTTACAGACCACTTTTCTCTTTTTTGTTGAGATTTAGTCTTATCTAGTGGTAGTTTTCTTAAAACTTACTTTCACATTGTTGGTTCATGTGTTAATTTATTTATGATCTATTACTTAAGCTGGTATGAATTCTCCAGGTGAAAAGAGAGTAAAATGATTGATCAAAATAATATGATATTATAGTCTCCGGATTAATGATTAAACTAGCCTCTAGCCACACACCTACGAGTGTAGCAATTGTCTCTTTTGTATTTTATTTTTAAAAATTGAATTTGGATGTGTTTAAAAGATTAAAATAAAAACAAAAATAGATTTCGATAACTACTCCTCCTGTACGTGAGGTAGTTTTGATTTGAATTTTACAGTTTGTCCGTTCTTAATTAAATTACATTCTTTAAAAATTTCAAGAAGGGAGGGGCATTTTTTGTAATCATGAAAGCTCCCTTTTTGCCTTCTCACTTTATACAGATGAACTTCTTCCAGGGTGTTAATCACGGTTTTAAGAGTATTTTACTTGAAATTTGCTTCAGACACTCATCTTAGCAGCTAATAAATAGTACTGAACTCATCTAGGAGACTGAAGCTATGAGGAATTTCACCCTGCCCGTGACCATAGTCAAGTAGACTCTAGGAGACCGAACTTAACAATCCTGAATAATCTCATAATGGAAGATGCCCTGTAAATGTTAAGGCGAATATATATTTTTAGCACTAAAGTAAATTAACAATAGAAGGGCTATGACCGTTAACATAATTTTAAGAATGGGCTTGTCTGTGACTTTGAGACTGGCAGAGCGAAATCTAAGGACGTTAGGTTTGGACTTTCAATTTAAACTCTTCCCTTCCATTATCAACATTGTATTGTGTTTGTGCCAATTAATCATGTAATAATTCAAGTTTCTAGTGTATCCATTACTTACGTGTTTTTGTTTTTTCCACAAGTAATTTTGGTGCTCTGGTGGAGCAAGTCAAAGATGGCTCCAAGAATTTTCAGCAAACTCAGCAGCAAATTCACGGAATCCAGTCTCAGTTGCAGCCACAGCACCAGAATCTTATTCGACTACCCCAACAAGTATTGATAATTTCAATTGTTTCCTTTATAAATTTTACATTTTGAACCTGATCCTTGTGTATAAGTTATTTTATGGATCGTTAATGGGTTATCTGTTAGCCGACCCCACTTAGTGGGAAAAGGCTTTGTTGTTGTTGTTAATGGGTTATCTGTGGGGATGCTGTACGTATTTCCTCAGTTTCCCAAATAGCTTCTGAAGTTTATGGAGTTGTAGGGGTTTTGTAGTTTCGAAATGCTGATCTTTTTTCAGAAAAAAGAAAAAGAAAAAGTTGATCTTTGCATAGTACGATATTATTAATAATGGTTTCTTTTATTACATTGTTAGGCCCGACAAATGCATCCACAGGTGCAACAAATTGCCCATTCCAAAAACGTGCCTTTACAGCAGCAGCAGCAGTTAGAAAGAATGCGAAGACGTCAACCATCCACTCCTCGCACGGGTATGGATATGGAGAAGGATAGACCAATGGTACAGGTCAAGATTGAAGCCCCATCAGAGTTACCCATGGATGGTAATGCCTTCAACAGTTTCAATAGCAGACATCCACAGATGCAGTTCAGGCAGCAGCAAATTCCTCCAATGTCGAATCTTACAATGTCAAATGTCCACGCTCAGTCGGGCAATCAATTTAGACAGATGGCTTCCCAAATTCCTCAAGTCCAAGCACAGTAAGGAAAATCTGAAGAATAAAATTATTAATTGTCCATACGAGTAATGCTTCACTGACATTCTGGAACTCGCTCATGTGTGCAGGAACATGAGTGTTCTGAGGGCTCCACCCGTGAAGGTGGAAGGATTCCAGGAATTGATGGGCGGAGATACTTCATCAAAGCATGACTCCGATGAAAATAGATTGACCTCTCCCTCAAGTAAATAACTTGCTGCGTCTGAACAGTCGGTATAAACTTTTACCTTATGTGCTTGCTACCTGTTCTGACCCTCAGTACCTTCTTACATCTGTTGTAAAAGCTCACTTTGTATGCTAACCGTTGCTTGACGCTAATGAATTTCTTTTCGCTCTATCATTTTTATCTTGGTCATCAATTGTTTGGAAAATTGTTCCTCTCTTTTAATCGCTTATTTTTATAGTTTTATACGTACGCATAAGTGATAGTTTTGGTTAATAAGCAAAGGGAGTTCAATTTCAAAGTTGTAGTTCACAATATTTTGGTTAACTCGAAGTCGTTAAAAATGATTAATTTGGGTGGACCAGTTAGTGTTGACTAGAATTCAGTAGGTTAACACAAAAGAGACAACATGAACACTTTGGTTAACACAAATTTCGGTCCCTAATTAGAGGTTAATATCAAAGCCTTAAGGGATCTTTTCCCTTGGATTCTCAGTTGTAGGAAAACCGTGGAATGTAAGCAAGAGATTGCACGGATGATTTAGCTACATTGGAACCACCATTCTCCTAATCCTTATAGGACAGGGCCGAAAAGAGTAACTTGCTAGTAGGTTAGATGCCTTTTGAGGGCTGCTCACTCGGGCACCTGGGTTATGCGCATGGTTAATTCGCCCATAATTCAGCTAGATAGTCTATTGATAACGTATCCCACCATATTGATAGGATATAGATGGTGTGTCGTCATTGTACTATTTATACTGTTAATACGGGTCATGCGCAAATCATGTGCACAACCTAAGTGCGAGGGTGAACCTTACTGTAGAACTTTTTACTCTTTTTCAGATGTCTATGACTTACTAGAACGACATACTTGAAAAAAGATTTTCAATCCATAAAAAATTGCTATCAAGGTTTTTATGATTTTAGATATATTAAGAATATCAGACCAAAACAAATACTAAAATTAAGTTGATAATACTAAAATTCATTTCAGAAAATATAAAAGTGCATACAAATCACACAACAAGGTGGCCTCTTTCCGGGGCAAAAACGTACAAACCTCATGTATGCTTTTCCAAATGCTCCACGCATTTGTCCATGTATCTATCATGGAGGTCCTTATCTCCAAATAATGCACTGTATTCTTTGGCTCCATCCCTGTAAGCCTTCCCTTCCTCATCCACCACATCCAAATTCAGCGACTTAGCCACCCAGTTCTTCGTAAACGATCCATCGTCTTCGTTTCTTGGCACCTCAATTCCAATCTTCTTGTCCCAAAACCTGGCGTTTAACCCTTGGTCATATAAGAAGGGCAACATGATAAGAGGTCGACCATAGTGTAGTCCTTCTATGAGCGAACTCCAACCGCAGTGTGTCAGGAATCCCCCGGTTGCCTTGTGAGCCAAGATTTTGTGCTGAGTTGCCCAAGTTGTCCAAACAATCCCACGACCCTTGACCCGGTCCTCGAACCCCTCCGGCAGCTTGACGGAATCAGCAACTTTTGACCAACCGGGCCTCCCAAGGACCCCAAAAAAAAGGGGCAACCCGGATAGCTCTAGTCCAAGAGCCGACTCAGTGAAGTCTTGTTGACTTAAATTAAACTCACTTCCGAGTGCAGTGTATAAACTACGTTCTGTTTCTCTTGGTTGTCCAACCACTCACAAATTAAGGGCCAGTTGCTATCTTCTTTCTCTTCACTGGATTGATCAAAATCCATTGGTGGCAATAACCCTAGTGGAATCACAGTGAGTTTGGAGGAAATAAAAATAACTTGGTCAAGTCCGTCATGAGCCAATTTTAGGTATGGCACGTCCATGGTGGCCTCTGCATTCTCCGGGAGGCTTTCGACGCACCGTAGCGGGATTTGGACTAAGTTGATCCAAGGAATTAAGTCTGGTGGGATTTTGGGGAGGCGTTGGATGTTTCTTGGGGTGGATATGAAGGAAACGTTGTGACCCCTCCGAGCTATGTGCTTGGCAACCTCAAGAAATGGTATATCTGACCTAATGCCAGCCATGGAAATAAGGCTATGTGAAGAAGCTTCTTAGGTTCAATTAAGGAGCTCATGGTGGTGGGGGTCAGAGCTCATGATAAGCTCACATTACTCTTTATAGGCTTGCTCGAACATGCGTATTTAATTGAGATTTCAAAAGATTTTAAAAGAGGTATAAATTTATGGAGTTTTAATGAACTTCCAAGAAATTTATATGATTTTTGAGTAAATTCTCTCTAAAGGGAGGTGATTTTTTTAAAAGCCTAAAAAAATACCCAATGAAATCCATTTAAATCCACCAAAATCCTTTGCGTTTTAATTCTTTTAAATCCAAATCCTAATTCAATGCACTTGTAATTTTATAGATTCATTTAAAATTTTAATTTATTACTTCAGATTTAAAACAATTATTTTTTTTTTTAAATACGAATCGAAATGTTTACATCAGAAGCCAGAGTATTAAACAACCACTCTGGTTCCAACCCATCCCAGGAATGACTACCCCCCATACGCACGGCATAAGATGCCACCATATGTGCAGCCTTATTACAGGCACGAGAAGTATATAAAAATTCAATAGCTACAAATTGTTGCTTCAAAATACTTATATACCACAAGATACCATCCAAGATCACCTCTGGTTGTATACGGCCATGAATCATATCAACAAGAACCTGAGAGTCAGTCTCCAATTGTATAGATGTAAAGCCTTTCGCCACACAACCCACCAAAGCTACTTGCAAAGCTTCCGCTTCCGCCATGATACTCGAAACACACTGCATATTTCCAATACCACCAGCACCATTAAAAATGCCCACAAAATCTCTTGCCACCCACCCAACACCACCTATACCCGTCCGACTACACCAAGCACCATCACAATTAACTTTCAGCGTTCCAAAGGGTGGCTTAATCCACTGATGCGGGGCTGGAGCTCTCACTAACTGCCCACGGGACAAAGGCTGCACCTGGGCCTCATCACTTATCACCCACTCCTCCCATTGTTGTTTAAGCAAATGTATAGCAGTAAGGGGGTCTACGGCAACCTTCTCAAAAACCAAACTATTACGGCACTTCCATAACCTCCATAATCCACCAACCACCCATCGTAACAAATCACTAGCCTCTCCCTCCTTACTATATTTAGCATATAACCACTTCCAACACTCCAAAAAATCCCCCCTACCACCTTAGTTACATCTAATTGAAGCGGAGAACCAAACCAGAAAGCACAGGCAAATGGACATTGAAAGAAAATAAGTACCTGCGTTTCCACCTCATTGTCACAAAAAGGACAATTAATGTCCAAACGAACCCCTCGCCTCTGTAAATTCATACATACTGCCAAGATATTCTTACACCCTTTCCACATAAAATGACATAATTTAGGTGGAACCTTCAAACTCCAAATATCCCGCCAAACCATATCCCGATTATCATCCACACTAGATTGACCCACACCTTTCCGTCCGAGCTCTCCATTCTTATTCATTTCTTGCGCCACTATATACCCAGACTTCACCGAATATACTCCATTTCGAGTATAATGCCATACCACACGATCCGGGCATCCAAACCGACTAATAGGCATACTTAAAATTGTCTTAGCTTCATCTTCACTGAAACATAATTCAATCACCTCCCTCTTCCACATACCCTCCATATCCACCAAATCAGCAACAAAAATAGGCATCTCCTCATGACGTGAAGTAGGTCGAAAAGTTCTTGGTATAGGCAACCACGGGTCCTTACCAATTTGGATACATGTTCCGTCCCCCACACGCCATCTTACACCCGCTTTTAAGATTTTCCTTCCTTGTAAAATCCCTTTCCAACCCCAAGATGTACCTGTCCCTACTGGGGCATCCAAAAATGAAGAAGAAGGATAGTATTTAGCTTGAAGTACACGAGCCAAAATTGAACCAGGATTAGAGATAAGCCGCCACCCCACCTTGGCAAGCATAGCTAAATTAAAATCGATAATCTCCCGAAATCCAAGACCACCATACACCTTCTTTTTAGCAACTTTGTTCCAAGTCATCCAATGAATACCTTTTTTTGTCCTTTGATCCCTCCACCAAAATCTTGCAATAACTTGTTCAATTTCCTTTGCCAGGTGGATAGGCAATTGAAAACAAGACATAGTATATATAGGCAGAGCAGCCGCAACACTTTTTATCAAAACCTCTTTACCAGCCATCGACAAAAATTGTTCCGCCCACCCATTTATTCGCTCATCCAATCTATTCCGCACTTCCTCGAACACTTTCTTCTTCGATGCTCCAAAATCTGCTTGAATCCCCAAATACTTTCCAAACCCTTCTTGGTGTTTAATCCCCAAAATCTGTGATAATTGCTCTTTCAAAGCCTTCGAACAACCCATGCTAAAATGAACTGAGCTTTTATCCAAATTAATGAATTGGCCTGACCCCACCGCATACTGTTGTAGCAAACCCTTGATCGTGTGAGCCTCGCCCTCCGTAGCACGACAGAAAAGAACTGAATCATCCGCAAAAAAAACATGTGATAAAGGATCGGCCTCCTCAGTTACCGACATACCCCGTAGTCGCCCCATCTCCTCGGCATTATGTAGTAAAGAAGTGAACCCTTCGGCACAAATCAGGAATAGAAAAGGTGAAAGCGAATCCCCTTGTTGAATCCCCCTTCGAGGCTTAATATAACCCGTGGTCTCACCATTTACAACCACACTATAAGAGACCGTTTTCACACATGCCATCACCCACTGACAAAACATATCATCAAAACCCAATTGTAATAACATTGCATTCAGAAAAGCCCATTCAACCCGATCATAAGCTTTCGCCATGTCCAATTTCATTGTCATATAGTCAACCCCGTCCTCCTTCCCATGTTGCATAGAATGGAGAAGTTCATGCACCACCAGAATATTATCAGAAATTTGTCTACCCGCCACAAACGCTGATTGATTTGGGCTAATCACTTTTGGGAGAACTCTCTTCAATCTATTTGTTAGAACTTTAGAAATAATTTTATAAACCACATTACAAAGCGAAATCGGACGAAAATGGCCCATGTTCCTGGGGTTCTCAACTTTTGGGATTAATACAATATTAGTATGATTTACTCCTTCTAACATTCTACCCGAGACAAAAAAGGATTTGACCATACCTAGAACCACAGCTCCAACCGTTTCCCAATGATGGTGGTAGAAACCCGCATTGAACCCATCAGGTCCAGGTGATTTAGTTGGATGCATTTGATAAATAGCAGCTTCAATCTCCCCATCCGTGACTGGGGCAACCAACATAGCATTATCCACCTCACCCACCCTAGTCGGCACACACTGCAAAATTTCCCCAAATTGTAAAGGGCGATCCATAGTAAATAGGGAAGTAAAATAATCAACTGCAATGCTATTTATTTGGGTCGCATCTGTACACCATGTCCCATCTCCAGCTTCCAGGCCGCGAATCATGTTCTGTCTGCGACGTTTCAAAGTTTGAGCATGAAAAAATCGCGTATTTTTATCACCTTCTTTCAGCCATTGTACTCGAGATTTCGTACGCCAAAATATTTCCTCCCTGCGCAAAGCCACTGTAAGCTCTTCTTCCAACCTTCTAATCCGATTACCATCATACACTGGTTGTTGATATGCCTCACGGAGAGCTTCTTTCAACCGACAAATTTCCTTTTGTTCATTCCGTCCCTCATTTTTCTGCCATGTTATTAACCCATGCTTGACCATACGAAGATTTTGCATGATTTGATATGCATGCGGTCTGCCATGTAGACCACCCCAACATGCACGCACAACCTCATCACATTTTGGGTCCTGACTCCAACGCGGATCGTACATGAACCGTTTCTTGCGCCTAGGTTGATCCACCTCCGTTGATAACACTAACATAGCATGATCTGATCCCTCAAACACCACGTGTTTCACAACTGCCTGTTGGTAATTATGAACCCACTCATGTGTAGCCAAGACCCGATCCAACCTTTCCTGAATGAACCTTTCTTCCCGTCTGTTTCTCCACGTATATGGATATCCTTCAAATCTCAAATCCAATAAACTTGCATGAACCACAAAGTTACGAAACACTCGCATACTTGCCACAGATCGAGCAGTCCCCCCATCCTTCTCAGAGGCCAAAAGGAGATCTTTAAAATCCCCCATTATCAAATAAGGCTTCTCAAACCCACGTATTCGTGACAATAACACCTCAAACTGTTGAGCTCGTTTACGCTCATCCGTACATGCATACACCACCACCAATCTCCACTTCAAATGCCGGACCCCATCCTCAATCAGCACTTCAATAAAAAAATCACCATATTTAATCAAAACCACATCCTGCACATCCCGCCAAAAAACGCACAAACCGCCAGCAATCCCCCTAGGCTCAATAGCATGCATACACGACATGCCGAGCCTATGCTTCAAAAACCAGTACCTTCGACTATTATTTTTTGTTTCCAACAGAGCCACAACCTCGGGGGAGTAGAGCCTATTTTGCTCCAAAAGATTGTCAACTGTTAGGTCCCCCCCGATACCCTGACAGTTCCAACATATGAGTTTCATTGCGAGCGCGGAGACTCCTCATAGGTAGTCTCCGCTAGGTCCACAACAGACCGTTGTATTTTATGCATACGAGCCAAACCATCTTCTGCTACAATAAAGGCATCCTCCCGACTCATTTTCAATATTTCTGTCGAGACCGCCTCAATGATGGGAAGAAGATTAAATGGATCGGAATCCTGCGATAAAGATCCTTGTTCCCCACCCCCACCTACATCAGATTCTCCATGGATCCTTTCAACCTTTTCTGTAATTCCTTCCACTAATGGCATATTCAAATCAATGTTTCGCACTTGCGGTATAACTTCAAAACTCTCACCATTTCCTTCAAGCTCGTCCGGGTGGCTTACCAACTCTATGATTCCTGCAGCCGGTGCAATGACACCACCAGGACCAATAAGCCCTGCATCGAAAGCTCGCTCCCGTTCCAACCTTTGACTCTCTTTGACTTCTTCCTCCCGGGCACGACTTCCACCAACATCCCCCCCACTCCCATTATAGTGCCCCCCATTTGATGATATATTAGAGGCACTCGGCCCCCCTGACCTCTGCAGTCCCCCTCCTTTTGCCATAAACCAATTTCCCCGCAAATCATACTTAGCATCTAGCCCTTTAAATGCAATTAGAGCCTCCACTTCAACCCCTGATGCGTCCTCTCCAATTCTCTGTGATTTACACCATCGAGTAACATGCCACATCTTTCCACAAATGAGACAATAACTAGGCAGACCTTCATATCCAAAATCTGTCCACATAGTGCCCTCCTCTGGAAAATCCACATTTGCTCCCCTCATGAGCGGCTCCCGGACGTCAAAAGTGATCTTTACACGTAAAAATCGCCCAATACAATCCCTACCATCATCCTTATCCACCATAATAACAGTCCCAAGCAAGCCCCCTATGGCCCTTGCAACCGCCTCCATCGTATTTAATGGCGGGACACCATGTATTTGAACCCACATCGTGACGAAGTGCAGAGAATCAACCCACCGTCCTCGCCGCTCACCATCGACAACCAACACCAAATCATCCCGGAACAACCATGGCTTCTCTGCCTCAAGAACCCTACACATATCCCGCCGTCCCACAAACCTAGCCATAAACCGCATCCCACCCAGAACCCTAATGGAGACCCCCTCTCTTCCTCTCCACAAACTTGTGAACTGATCAATAAACGCATTCTCATTAACCGGCTTCATAGAAAAAACCTCCGTTACAACACTGTAATGGAACCCCAGGAGCGCACCCTCCACTGCCTTCTTTTCAATCTTAATGCCACCATTTTCCTTATCCGATAGTGAAAGACTCTTTCCGAATTTAGCCGCCAAACCCTCCATATTCTGTCTCCCTGCCATACCACCATCCACCGTACTACCCCGCATCAGAAAAGTAGTCAACTGATGGTATCACAAAACCCTAGCAGCCGCCGCTCACTTTAGGTTTCCACCGCAACTGCAAAATAAAACTCTCCGACTTTCTCAGACAACCTCCTTACGAGGCACTTTTTTATTTTCTTAATTATTGATTTAAAACAATTATTTAAAATAGCAATTGAATATCCTTAAATTAGTTTCATTTTACAAACGATAGCGTTATTGAATTAAATTGTTAGTTGTTAATGGAAGTGGTGCTCACCACCCTATTAAATTTTCTTAGACGAGTTTAAATTTAGATATTTGTGTAGTAAGATATTAAATCAAACTCATCCAATGGTAATCAATAAGGTGGAGAACAAAAATATTTCCTTAATACATAGGCAAGAGAATTTGTTGGATTTTGCAACCAAGACAAAATTCATCAAAATATTGGCTAGGGAGAGAGGTATTTGCAAAGACAAAAAACTTAGGAACTGACTTGATGTAGAGTTCAATGGATTTTCATAAAGTTATACGTAGATTTTGAGGGAGTTTCCTTAACTTCGTAGATCCTTATGGATTTTGATTGAATTCTACTTGGATATTTAAATGGAGTTTGTGAGACTTTTATCATGGATTTAAAAAGAATTATGTGGATTGTCATGGATTTTTTTAATGATCAATTTATTATTAAACATTGCTAATTTTAAATTTTCATGATGTGTCTCCAGGAAATTAAGTGGATAAGACTCTTACAAAAAATGTTGTAGATGTTAGAAGGGTAAGGGATCAAATTATAGTAGTCAAGATTGTGATAGGACAAGAACTCATCAATGTGATTAGTGTGTATGCACCTCAAGTGAGGTTGGATAGGAGTCTGAAGGAGAAATTTTGGAAATATCTTAGAGAACTGGTTCAAGGAATATCTCAAGGGGAGAAGTTTCTCATAGGAGGAGATTTCAATGGACATGCGGGTAAGGAGACAGGCAAGTATAAAAGTTTTCATGTTGACCATGGTTTTGGGGAGAGAAACTAGGTGGGAGAAGCCGTTTTGGATTTTTCTAAGGCATACGATCTCTTTGTAGCCAATACCTTATTTAAGAATCGAGAAGAGTATGTGATCACTTATAACAGCGGGTCATCAAATACATAAATATGAAACTTTAAACACTTTAAACATAAAAACTTTATAACTTTGAACACTATTTTGAAGGCTGAAACAACCTTGAATGGCCATAATCCATCATATTTCACGAAAAAGACATAAGTTGGACTCGTGCCATCGTTCCCTAAAGAGAGTTGCTTTCTTCGTTCTTACTCTTTTGCCCTACCCTTTGAGCCCTTGGAACGAGTTGTCATATTGGTTTCTTATATGGTAAATAGTGATGATTGAACAACATATACTTTTATGTATTTTTAACATAAGTTTTGTTCGCAACTCATGTTTTAATTCCACCTACACACTCAAGTTTGCATTTTTTGGGAACTTTAACAAAAAGCTTCCGATACTGTTCACCTTAACGAAAAATCAAAATTTCACACTAAAAAGTCAATCATGGTACTATTCACTTTACCCTTTATTTTGTCTTTATCGTTAAAACTCAAAGTTTTTAAACTCTTTTCATTAGTTTTCCTCTTTTTCCATGTACTTTATATTAGACTATTTAAATATGGGAATTTTAATAAAAAGCTTACATTACTGTTCACTTTAACGAAAAACCATATTTTTACACTAAAAAATCAATCATGGTACTATTCACTTTACCCTTTATTTTGTCATTATCGTTAAAACTCAAAGTTTTCAAGCCATTTTTATTAGTTTTCCTTTGAAATATAGCTTGAATATAAAACGATGTTAGTTAATCTCAAATGGTGGCATAGTGGAAAGCGAGTAAGGTGTTGGATTCCTCCTAACTCGAGTTTGAATTCCCACGAATGTATTTTGTTTATACCATACTTGACCAATCCTAAAACTACTGAACACCGGTCAACGTTATACCGTCAATGACCCAGAAGAGTTTCCCTCCAACTAGGAGGCCAATCACAACGCGACATGTGTCGACATCAGAAGCCAATCATAACGCGACACATGTCAACATCAGAAGCCAATCACAACACGGCACGTGTCAATGTCAAAATGAAACTAGAAACTCTCTTCTATAAATAGAGATCATTCTCTCACAATATTTTCTAATGTCATTTGTACTAAATCATTCACTAGTACTCACTAAAGGAGAGTTTGAACCTATGTACTTATGTAAACCCTTCAGAATTAATGAGAACTCATCTACGCCGTGGACGTAGCCAATTTGGGTGAACCACGTACATCTTGTGTTTGCTTCCCTGTCTCTATCCATTTACATACTTATCCACACTAATGACCGAAGCAATCTAGCGAAGGTCACAAACTTAACAATTTCTGTTGTACCAAAGTCCTCATTGATTTTGTGCATCAACATTTGACGCCGTCTGTGGGAACAACACTTATTCCCCCTCTCTTCAGCTTTGCCAAGCTGGTTTCCACCATTCGTACACTCTCTTTTGACCAGGCATCCCTTTCCAACATGGGGAGCGAAGGAAGCCACAACACACAAAATGACACCCATCTTGCACCTAGTGTGAAGCAACGAAAGAAGGAAGGAAAGAGGGTTGCTCTTCAAGCTAAAGTCGATGAGCTAAAAGCTCAAAACAACAAGATAGCAATGAAGAATGAGGTCCTCCAGGAGCAGTATGAAAAGTTCTTTGAGACGCTTCACGAAACTAGGCGTACTCAAACACGTAAACTCGTTACCCTTGTGGACATCAACCATCATCTGGATGCCTCCCAACAAGGAGGGTCACCTTCCTTCGACATGGGTATCCCTGATAAGGAGCGAGCTAATCATCAAAACATTGATCAACATGAGACTTCTCTCAACCCAGCTACCTCGACCCGAAACAGAAGAAGTGGAGGAAGACATCTCCTTGCAGAAAGGTTGGAATGATCGAAAGCCGTTTATCGTGACTGCCGAGACTTCCTAAAGCAACGTCGATAGAATCCTCTCCACATAAGCTCGAAGATCAATGACCCAAGGGTTTTTGAAAGACTCGGTCCCCTCCCACGTCCCAGGCCGGCTACTAATTTGGGGACGGGGCAACAAGTCCTAGAGAAACACGAAGGTATAGAGGACTCAGAGATGTTTCGACAGACATACCTTGAAAGTCAGTACGGCGAGTCCAGGGAAAAATCACATGCTCTTGATCAAACCTTCCTACTTCTAAGAGGAGATGGAGAATTACAAAAGAAAGCTCTAGTGGTACATGACTCCACTTAGGACCCTCTTATCCTACTGCTTCTTAAAGAAGTAAACAAGTTGAAGGCCGAATGACAAGCTGAGATACCTGATTGGAACCAACCTAGGCCTGGCCCTCTTACAAGAAGGATCCTCGACACCCCATCCAAGCAAAGACAAATTAGAAGCTTAGCTTGCAACTCTATATTGGAAATGAGGACCCAATTAAACACTTTAACCTCTTTGAGTCCATCATGGCATACCGGATGCACACCGACGAAGAGCAATGTCTTCTCTTGCCCTCCACCCTCTCTGGCGGAGCTCTAAACTGGTATTGTCGTCTTCCACCTGAGACGGTAGACTCATTTGAGGAATTGAGGAAACAGTTTATTTCTCAACACATTTTCCAGACCGGTCGCTTGCATTCTGCAGATGACTTGTACACTATTCGCTAGAAGCCGGACGAGTCACTACGAGAGTATGCCAGTCACTTCAGCCATGAGTATTTTCGCTGCGCTGAGGCAGATGATAAGACCGCCCTCAAGGCTTTCACGGTAGGCCTACGTGATTGTTTCTTCAAGTACATGATCAATGCCAACACATGGAAGACTTACTCTAAGGTGATAGCACAGGCTTACAACCATGCCTTCGTCGAGGCAATGACATATCAAAGGAAACCCCCCACAGCCACCCCTTATCAGCAAGTAGGGAGTGGAAGCCAGATCCAACCAAATGATAAGACCTTAACCTTCCAAACAGCAGCGGTGCCTCCCCCTGCCTTACTTAATACTTTGCCAAGTCAACAAACATATCAATCTCAGGGCAAAAGGAAAGATTTCCATCCTCACCGGTCTCATTTTAGTAAAAGGAGTAAGGGACATTACCGCGATAACCAATGGTATTGCCACGATAATCCCTGAGCCCAGGCAGTCAACACAGTGGGTCAAGCACGTGTCAGGACAGCCTCTACCCCGAGGTATGAGGCATACACACCTTTGAACACCACATGCGTGGCCATTTACCCCAGCATAGCACACCTGATACCGAAGCCAAAGTTGAGGCACCCGGATTATAAGTCCACGAAGAACATGGGCACGTTTTGCTGCTACCATGAGTATAACGGCCATGACGACGAGAAGTGTATCACCCATCGTGATCATATTGAAGCTTTGACACGTGAAGGAAAAATTGATCAATTCCTCATTCACCCTCCAAGTGGTAACCGTAACCAACGCAGGTGAATGTGATATATTCCATAAGTGGTGGCACACCTATATCTAAATCTTCCAACAGGGCCATGAAAAATAGTGAACGAGCTTTAAGGTCTAGCCACCAAGTGTTTCACATGGAAGACATCAAGGGAGGCAAGTATCAAAAGCCTAACTGGGATCTAATATGTTTCTACCCTGAGGAAGAAAGAGATATCATCTACCTTCACAACGACCTACAGATCGTGGAAGCTCACATAGCCAACTTTGAAGTACGACGAATCCTGGTAGACACAGGGGCTTCGTTCAATATCATGTTTGTTGAAGCTTTCAGGGCACTTAATGTAGCTGAACACTTGCTCGATCGCTCGATTTCCCCTCTGATAAGCTTCTCCGGTGATATCGTGCAACCTTTGGGGAGCATACACTTACCTTTCACCATTGGTACAGGCCCTTCCACAGCTACCATTACCATTAACTTCCTGGTGGTTGATTGCCTAACGGCATACAATGTCATCTTAAGGCCATGGTATCCACACATATGTTGTTGATGAAATTTCCAACCCCCTATGGCAATGGTTACATCAGATGAGATCAACTTAGTGCATGATCATGTTACAACACTTTAGTCAAGCAACATCACCTGCCTGTGCCCTAGGAAACCATTTCTGTACATGACCAAGTCATAAAGACCAGCCCAGACGAAGCCAACTTGGATCTTCACGGTGGCAACAGTCAACCCGACGATCCTCAAGATGACTCTTTCACCTAGTAAGCACAACCCGCTGAAGAGTTGGATAATGTCTCTATCTCAAAAGATTATCCGGATCGCATGGTGAAGATTGGTACCACCTTGTCACCACCCATTCGGTTGGCATTGATCTCTTTTTTGCAAGAGAACATTGAGGTCTTTACCTGGTCATACGAGGACATGTCAGGCATCTCTCCCAATATAATCTGTCATCGCTTAAGTATTAACCCCAAGACCAAGCTAGTGAGACAGAAGCAAAGATCTTATGACGCTGAAAGGTACGATGCAATGAAGGCAGAAGTTGAAAAACTAATAGGCATAGGCTTTGTCCGCGAAGTCAATTATCCAACATGGGTAGCAAATGTTGTCCTTGTTAAGAAGAATCTGACCAAGGAAAGTCTCCTGCTCCAAAAGGTCTTGTGGAGAATATGTGTTGATTACACCGACCTAAACAAATGATGCCCAAAAGATAACTTTCCTCTTCCTTTAATAGACAGACTTATAGACTCTATGGTAGGGTGTGAACTCCTGAGCTTCATGGATGCTTACTCAGGATACAACCAAATCCTCATGAACCCTCCGGACCAAGAACACACAGCCTTCACTACTGACAATGGACTATATTGCTATAAAGTCATGCCCTTCGGCCTAAAGAATGCAGGAGCGACTTATCAGAGACTGGTCAATTCAATGTTCGCCGAACAGATTGGGAAGAGCATGGAAGTTTACGTTGATGATATGCTAGTCAAGAGCAAACATGCTGACCAACACATCACCAACCTATCTAAAACTTTCACCATTCTGAAGAGGTATTGAATGAGGTTGAACCCCAACAAATGTGCCTTCGACGTAGGCTCTGGCAAATTCTTAGGCTTCATGATAAGCCAACGAGGCATTGAGGCTAATCCCGAGAAAATCAAAGCAATCATCGACATGAAGGAACTGGTAACTTCAAAAGACATCCAGAGCCTTACTAGCAAGGTGGCAGCTTTAACTAGGTTCATCTCTAAGGCCACAGACAGATGTGCTTATTTCTTCAACGCACTTAAGGAAAGTAAGAAATACATTACATGGACTGATGAATGTGCTGAGGCATTCAAAAGCCTCAAAGACTACATGAGTAAAGCCCCTTTGCTCTCAAAACCTAAGGTTGGTGACACTCTCATTATCTATCTGTCGGTATCGGCTTCAGCAGTAAGTTTCGTTCTCATTTGAAATGATGGTAATGTCGAACGGCCTGTCTACTACGTTAGCAAGGCCTTACAAGATGCGGAGACACAATACTCCAACATTGAGAAATTAGTTCTAGCATTGGTCATGTCTGCTCGAAAACTTCGCCCTTACTTCCAAGCACATTCCATCATCGTGCTTACCAATCATCCTCTTCGACAGATACTCCAAAGTCCTGACACTTCTGGGCGAATGATTAAATAGGCGATAACATTGGGTAAGTTTGACATCTCATACCAACCAAAACCAGCTGAGAAGGGCCAAGCAGTGGCAGACTTCATCGCCAACTTCATATATCCTGTTGACATTATTTCTACGCCTAAAAAAGTGGTTTCATTACCCTCGGAAGCTCAGAAAATAAAACCAACAGCCCCAGCATGGAGTCTATATGTTGATGGCTCGTCCAACCAATAGGGTTGTGGAGCAGGACTAGTCCTTACGACCCCTGACAAAGTGGCAATGGAGTATGCTCTTCGTTTCAAATTCAAGGCGTCGAACAATGAGGCCGAATATGAAGCCCTCCTAGCAGGCTTACGTTTGGCCAAACACCTTGGGGTTAAACGAATTGATATCTTCAGTGACTCCCAATTGGTGGTTAACCAAGTCACCAACAACTTTGACGCTAAGGATAGCTCCATGGCAGCATATCTGGCACAAACACAATTGTTGCTCAAGCACTTCCACTACCAGATCACCCAAATTCCTCGAGCGGCAAACAGTCATGCAGATGCTTTGGCTCACCTCGCCTCAGCGGTGGAAGACAAGATTGGGAGAAAAATTTAAGTTGAATTGTTGGCAGCACCACGCACCATGGCTGCGGAAGTGTGCAACTTACAACAGGGGGATAGTTGGATTACCCCAATTTATATATTCATTGCTCATGGCACCCTTCCAAATGACAAAGTCCAAGCTAAGCAGATTCGATACAAGGTTACCCGTTACTTGATCATTAATGACCAACTCTACAAGCGGGGTTTTAACCTACCATACTTAAGATGTCTTACACCTGCAGAGGAGGAAACTGTCATTCGGGAAATACATGAAGAAGTCTGGGGAGATCATGCTGGATCTTGATCCCTAGCAAATAAGGCTTTTCGCCAAGGATATTACTGGCCAACACTCCACCAAGATGCCATCAGAATATACCGCTCATGTGATAAGTGTCAATGCTACGCAACTATTCCTCACTCCCTTCCTGAGCCGCTCACTCCTATGATCAGCCCTTGGCCCTTCGCTCAATGGGGACTTGATTTGATCGGCCCAATGCCTGCAGGGAAGGGCAAGGTTCGCTATGCAATCATTGCAGTTGACTACTTCACAAAGTGGGCCGAAGTAGAACCCTTAGCAACCATTACTGAGGCAAAAATAGAAGACTTCGTATGGAAGAACATCATTTGCAGATTCAACATTCCCAATGCAATAGTCACTGACAACGGGCGACAGTTCGACAACAATAAGTTCAGGATGTTCTGCTCTAAGTTCAACATCAACTTATGTTTTGCCTCCCTAACTCATCCCTAGTCTAATGGATAAGTTGAAGCCATCGACAAAATAATCAAGCGAACTTTGAAAACCAGCTAGGACAAGTCTAAAGGTTATTGGCCAGAATTTGTACCCCAAGTTCTTTGGTCATACCGCACTTCGTATCGGACATCAACAGGAGAAATCCCATTTTCACTTGCCTTTGATACAAAGGCAGTTGTCCCAGTTGAGCTTGAGCAAGCAACATTCCAAGTCCAGAACTACGTGCAAAGCTAAAATGACAAACAACTTACCTTCAACTTAGATCTAGTTGAGGAACATAGAAACAAGGCTCACTTGAGGAATGTTGCCTACAAGCAGCGCATCTCCAATTACTATGACTCAAGGGTCAAACCTCGTTTTTTCAAAGTGGGGGATTGGGTATTGAAGAAAAGATTACTCTGCGACAGAGTCCCGAGTGAAGGAACACTTAGTCCAAATTGGGATGAACCGTTTGAAGTTGTTGGCATCAGTCGCCCTGGCTCCTACAAGCTTAGAAGCTTCGATGACAAGACCCTTGGCCATCCATGGAACGCTGATCACTTGAAGTACTATTACAAGTAAACTCACATTGTACAAGTGTTAAGCTTCAACTATTTGGCATCCTATGTAACGAAGACTATTTGGCATGAATTCAATAAAGAGGTGATTTAGACAACTCGGTCATAATCCTCTTACATTTCTAGCAATGAAACACTCGGGTTCAAAGCTTCAACATGAATGCTTCCAACATGAAACAAAATCTAAGTATATGTCAACAAGACTATACAAATAAATGAACAGCTTTATAGTATATTCGTTCAATCATACATTCTAACACATTCACACATAAGCCAACTGTGCTTTGAAAGGGTTCAACATACTTTGTATCATTCGACATTTGCTACAATGTGCTTAGACACCTTGCCCTTATTCTCACCAACCAGGTGATGAAATGTGAAGAATGAACTCATCTTCATGCCACAAACCAGGTGATGAAATGTACAACCTGTACTCTCCTTCATGCCACAAACCAGGTGATGAAATGTACAACCCATACTCTAATATCATTTGGCAACTTTCCATTCATGCCACCAACTAGGTGATGAAATGTACAACCCGTACTCTCCTTCATGCCATCAACCAGGTGATGAAATGTACAACCCATACTCTAATATCATTTGGCAACTTGCCACTCATGCCACCAACCAGGTGAAGAAGGAACTCATCTTCATGCCACAAACCAGGTGATGAAATGTACAACCTGTACTATCTTTCATGCCACCAACTAGGTGATGAAATGTGCAACCCGTACTCTAATATCATTTGGCAACTTGCCATTCATGCCACCAACTAGGTGATGAAATGTACAACCCGTACTCTCCTTCATGCCACCAACCAGGTGATGAAATGTACAACCCATACTCTAATATCATTTAGCAGCTTGCCATTCATGTCGCCAACCAAGTGAAGAAGGAACTCATCTTCATGCCACCAACCAGGTGATGAAATGTACAACCTGTACTTTCATTCATGTCACCAACCAGGTGATGAAATGTACAACCCGTACTCTAATATCATTTGGTAACTTGCCATTCATGCCACTAACCAGAGGAAGAAGGAACTCATCCTTGTGCCACCAACCAGGCGATGAAATGTGATGAAGGTTATGAAGGAACTCACCTTCGTACCACCAACCAAGTGATGAAAGCAACTCACCATTTATTCCACTTACCAGAAGATGAGTGGTACAACTTGTACATGTGAACTCCTAGCATTCATAAATAATAAAAAACCCTCAAGCTTGACAACTCAACTAGGGGGAGCACTTATGCCCAATAAGAGTTATAGTCACCAACAAAATCTTATTGCAAGCCAACAACAACTTCAGTGCATGGGATACGAAGATCAAGCTATTCAGCCCTCTTGCATCCGCTTCAAACATTTCCCCTCTGTAACAATGCAAACACTACAACTCGTAGAAAGCTTCACACACTCTTGATCAAGACGGTGTAAAGCAAAACCAATTTATGGTGCCAACAAGAGCTTCATCAAAGGAGTTCAACCACAATTCTCAAAAGCTTCACACACTCTTTATCGAGACAATGTGAAGCAAAACCAATTTATGGTGCCAACAAGAGCTTCATCAATGGAGGGCAACCACAATTCTCAAAAGCTTCACACACTCTTGATTAATACATTGTGAAGCAAAACCAATTTATGGTGCCAATAAAAGCTTCATCAATGGAGGGCAACTACAAATTCTCAAAAGCTTCACACTATCTTGATCAAGATAGTGTGAAGCAAATCAATTCATGGTACCCAACAAAAGTTTCAACTCCAAAGCTTCACTTACAAAGCTTCAACACAAAAGCTTTACCAACAAAAGCTTCATCAATGGAGGACAACTACAAATTCTCAAAAGCCTCACACTATCTTGATCAAGATAGTGTGAAGCAAAATCAATTCATGGTACCCAACAAAAGCTTCAACTCCAAAGCTTCACCTACAAAGCTTCAACTTCAAAGCTTCACCAACAAAAGCTTCATCAATGGAGGACAACTACAAATTCTCAAAAGCTTCACGCTATCTTGATCAAGATAGTGTGAAGCAAAATCAATTCATGGTACCCAACAAAAGCTTCAACATATAAGCTTCAACAAAAGAAAAAATTCAAAGAACTTAGTGAAGAAGGCCTTGGTGTATTTAACACAATACGTTGAAATGAAACAAAGCTTGTTTATTGATATCTCCGATAAGTTACAAATATGTACATATACATGAATCAAAATAAACAAACAAGAAGGAGCCTTCATAAAGGTTGCTCATGAGAAGTCTCAGCAGTCGGCAGAGCCTCAGAAAGAGTAGGCACTAGAGGGTGATCATTTGGAGCCTCAGTATTGGGCAAAACCCCAGAAGGAGGAGGCACCAAAGGTTGATCATTCGAGCTTCATTACGTGGTACAGCCCCAGAAGACGAAGGCAATAAATGCTTTTGGAACAAACCCACAAACCTCTGATGATCAAGCAAAATCTGACCATCAGATTCCTACAGCTGGTCAAGCTTCCTCTTCATGTTTGTAGCATAGTCATGTGTGAGCCTGTGCAACTGTTTATTCTCATGCTTGAGCCCTCTAATCTCCTGTTTGAGACTTATCACTTCTGCCGCCAATGATTCAACTTGGTGAGTTCGAGCAAATAGGCGTTGGGCCATATTAGACACAAAACCTGCACACTAAACACTGAGAGCCAAAGAATCCTTAACAACCAACTCATCAGACCGTTTTGAAAGTAGTCTGTTATCTTTAGGAGTGAGAAGGTTCCTGGCCACCACCACAGCGGTCATATCATTCTTCATCACATAGTCCCTAACGGTAAGAGGACCAGTAGGGGATAAGAAGGATAGGTGCCATACGTTGTCTTGAGAAGGCATGGCTGCCTCTTCACCAAAGTTCAAGTCAAAACGACGGTCGGATGGGCCATACATTCTCAGAAATGATGAAGGAGAAATGAGGTGCAATAAATCTCTGAAGTAAAGGGAAAATTCCTACAAGCAATAACTCTTTGAATGTACTTCTTGCACACAATTGGTGCCCTTATAAAAGAAAGGGCAACATGGTCGTTGGTTTAAAAATCGAAGAGACACCATTCTCCGGATTCCGAAGAAGCACCACTTTCCACACGCAACATCACCTTCTCGGGTACCACAGATAACTTTGCCAAAGATCTCTGACAAAGTTTAGACACATAAATTTTGAAGGTCCATCTACCCTACTATTACCCACAAGGGTAAAGGAACAACACCACTGCTTGATAACTAGAAAGTTCCAATGTGTGTCAACCTCCGTGCTCCGTGGCAAGGCAGACTGGCAAAAATGCCCAACCTTTACTCACATTCGAGAAAACACTCCTAACAAGATTGCTTGCTCAAAAATCGAAGAGGCACCGCTATCCGAATCTCGAGAGCCAGACTCCCAACAATATTACTTTCTCAAAAATCGAAGAGACACTGCTCTCCGAATCTCAAGAGTCAGACTCCCAACAAGATTGCTTTCTCAAAAATCGAAAAGGCACCGCTCTCTGAATCTCGAGAGCCAAACTCCCAACAGGATTACGTGCTCAAAAATCGAAGAGGCACCGCCCTCCGAATCTCAAGAGCCAGACTCTCAACAGGATTACTTTTTCAAAAATCGAAGAGACACTGCTCTCCGAATCTTGAGAGCCAGACTCCCAATAAGATTGCTTTCTAAAAAATCAAAGAGGTACAGCTCTCTGAATCTCAAGAGCCAGATATCTAACAGGATTGCTTGTTCGAAAACCGAAGAGGCACCACTCTTCGAACTTCGAGAGCCAAATTTCCTTGGATAAAGCTTATCTGCAATCTTCACACGCAACATCAGCTTTCCAGATACCACATACCACTTTTTCAAAGTGCTCTGACAAAGTTAAAACACGTGAAGCTTGCAGCTCCCACTACATTGCTATGACCAAGAAGGGTAAAGGAATAGCACTAGTACTTGTTGTTAGGGAGACTCCTATATATGTCGACCTCCATCCTCCACAGCCAGGCAAACCTGCAAATAAAAAAATGCTTAACTTTTCTTCACATCCGAGAGGGCACTCTCAGCAGAGTCTCTCGAAATACTCAGCTTCTTTTCCTCCCAATAATACCTTTGCAAACAAGCCACACTAGAGCAAGAATATCTCATATCATCAGGGTTAAAAGCAAGAGTATCCCATATCATGCTTTTTCCTTATCTTTTCATTTGGCCTTGTTCTTACCTGCAAGACAAGGAGAAAGAGAACAATCAGTCATTACTTGGAATCAAGCTTCCAGTCAGGAACTGACTGCCTGATTACTTACCTGGCATTGCTCTCGAGTACTCATCTTCAACATCTTATGCTTCCAGAGAAGATACCACATCTGCTTGAGGAACATATAGGGCAAGTGAGAAGGATACAAGGAAGCATATGGAGACAAGCGTAACAGAACACGTGCCGATACATCCACTACTTTGTCAAAAGCAAAAGTATCCCATATCATCAGGGTTAAACGTACTCTAGATCTGATGGACTTGTTTTGACCCTCAAATTCTTGAGTCGGCCTTATACTCTGGAGGAAACCAGAAAACCCTCCAGCCCAGTTCAAGAATAAGCTTGTGGAAAGTTACTTCTTCAAAAGCAAAAGTATCTCGTATCATTTCTTCTCCATTTGCTTCTCCTTATCCTTTGTGCTATTTATGACACAAGGAGAATGAGAACAATCAACCAGAAGCCGAAGTCGAACCTCCGATCCAGGTTGCTTGCTTGGAAGTCTGATTGCTTACCTTGTCTGTTACCTCCTTCGGCAAATCTCCTAGCTCGGTGACTTGGGGGACTCCTACTATAGGGTTTGTATCGCACTTAACCAAGCCCGAAACTACAAGTAAGCTTCAAGTGAAATTGATACATTACCTTATGCATCTTCATCGATTAAAGATACCACTCTTGGATGGAGGAAAAGTACTTCCAGAGAAGATGCCACATCTACATATGGGACAGATAAGGCAAGTGAAAATAATACCACACTTCAGTACTTAGAAGTTTCGTGATTAGTCAATAGCTTAGATCTTGCAAGTCCCCAACCGAGGAGTTTCCCTCACTCGGGAACTTAGGGGAGCACTGTGTGTACCATACTTGACCAATCCTGAAACTATTAAGGACTGGTCAACGTTATACCATCAATGACCCAGAAGAGTTTCCCTTCAACTAGGAGGCCAATCATAGCGTGACACGTGTCAACATCAGAAGCCAATCATAGTGTGACATGTGTCAACATCAGAAGCCAATCACAACACGACATGTGTCAATGTCAGAATGAAACTAGAAACTCTCTTCTATAAATAGAGATCAGTCTCTCACAATATTTCCTAATGTCATTTGTACTAAATCATTCACTAGTACTCACTAAAGGAGAGCTTGAACCTATGTACTTGTGTAAACCCTTCACAATTAATGAGAACTTCTTTACTCCGTGGACGTAACCAATCTGGGTGAACTACGTACATCTTATGTTTGCTTCCCTGTCTCTATCCATTTACATACTTATCCACACTAATGACCG
Source organism: Malus sylvestris (assembly GCF_916048215.2). Classification (NCBI taxonomy): domain Eukaryota; kingdom Viridiplantae; phylum Streptophyta; class Magnoliopsida; order Rosales; family Rosaceae; genus Malus; species Malus sylvestris. The sequence goes on from NC_062260.1 coordinate 11,349,159, forward strand.
GAGCAATCTAGCGAAGGTCACAAATTTAACACTTTCTGTTGTACCAAAGTCCTCACTGATTTTGTGTATCAAGATATTTCTTGGCATCACAGCTCTACATTGGAAATACCATTGCATATGGGTGCCAAACATACGCTGACCCCTCATATAGTATCGAGGCTGCATAGTGAAGGGATTAGTTTACTATCAATGTTTGGTCCGCAACATGCTTAAGTGTGAATAACTACCTAACTTCTATGGGTGATTCTAAATTAGTTACAACGTTTTAAAACATTTAAAATAACTACCCAACGTTTTGAAAATTTAACATCGGTAAGCGACAAAAGTTAGGTGATAACTTCACCAATACTAAGTGATGGTATTAGTAACTTAAGTCATGTTCTAGATAATTACGTAAAGGGACATGTTTGGGTTTTCACTAATACGTCATCCATGGAGCTATGAGTCCGTAAATCAACCTCCTTTAGCCAATTGAACTTAGGGGGTGTTTGTTTGACTTTCTTAGGTGGGACTGGACTAGACTACACTATAGTCTGATGTTTGGTATGGACAAGGATTAGGTTTAATGGGATTAGATCCGACTTGCACGGATTAAACCCCTCGCTAGGAGTTCCTAGCGAAACACCCCAAAAACGCTCGGATTTGTAAGACCTCATGCGCTCCTATGAGAGAGATCCTCGCTCATCCTGCGAGAGAGTGTCGTCGACCACCTCCTCCCTCGCCTTCTCCTCCTCATTGCCTCTCATCGCCCACAATCTCATATATTTCTTCCTATCCCTCCCAACCGTTGAAGAATCCAGAGCCTCCCTCGTCGTCCACCTCAGCAAGCTCCTATTCTTCAGATCCCCGATGTTATATGGTTCTTCCTATTCGAATAGTCGAATCCCTCAATTCCCGAGACTTGGAGCTCACTCGATTTAATCGAAGAGGTGGGTCTTGTGTTTGTTGCACCTGAGCTTGCTCTGATTTTGATTTGCCAATTGATGTCCAGCTTGGAAGCTTAGGTGCAGGAGAATTAGAGCAACATTAAGAATTTGGAATCTGGTTTGAGATCGAGAAGGCAAAGCTAGAGAGGGGAGAAAAAGAGGGAGAGGGATGGAAAAAATTAGGAAAAAAAATAGGGATTTGAAGTAAGGGACTAGAAGCACCTGCGGGGATAGCAGGCAAAGAAAGATTTGAGATTCAGAATGAAGAGAAAAATAAGAGACCAGAAGCATCTGGAAAGAAAAAGAGAGAAAAAAAAAGAAGGTAGAGAGCGTGCAGAGAGAGAATTAAAAAAATGACAAAATATTTTATTCAAAAAATAATTTAGTCTATAACTTAGTCTGACACTGCACCAAACGCTTCACTAAGCTAGTCCAGTCCGAGACAGTCCGGTGCAACAAACGTACCCTTAGGGTTTAACTTGGCAGAAAAGAGTTGCACGTGGAGCTTCATAGCTCCATAGATAACGTGTTGGTGAAAACTCGAAGATACCTTTTAGTATTTTCTCCCATCGTCACTTAACCCTGATGACGTCAATTTTTATTCTGCAATTGTCAAAACGTTATCTAAGTTAACATGAAATGTTTTAAAATGTTGTGAACAATAATAATTTTAATTCGGTTTTTTAGTCAAAATGATCCATGAAATCTTTGAATTTGTCTACCATCAATCATTTTGGTCATTCCTTGAAAAATTAATGTAAATATGGACCAAATAACAAAAATATTCTCAATCAAATAAACAATTGACCAAAACGATATGACAAAAATTGAGGGTATTTTTGACATTTTATCCTTATATAATAAAGATTTTTCAAGGAATAACCAAAAATGATTGATGATGGACAAACTCAGGGACCACTTCTATTGATTTCAAATTTCAGAGATCAAAGAGAGGAGATATTCAAATCTCAGAGATTTTTTTGGCTAAAAAAATCTTTTAAATTCTTAGAAAAACTAATAAAAATGGCTTGAAAACTGAGTTTTAAATATAAGAACAAAATAAATGATAAAATGAATAGTACTATGATTAATTTTTTAATGTAAAAATATGATTTTTCGTTAAAATTAACAATATAGAAGCTTCTCGTTAAAATTCCTTTGTTCTTTATCATTAGATACAAATTCCTTTCCTAAAATATTATATCCGTGGACCTTGACTCAAAAGTTCATAACTTTACCCCTTCCCCTTCCTTTCAAAAGCTGGCTTTTGCTGGGGAATTGATGTATTCGCAGTAGAGCTGCGGGGAGAAAATGCAATGCTCAAACATAATCTCAGTGGCAGCCATTCCCCCCAGAAAGCTCAAAGTTCGGGACTCGTACTCACAGTTATCAATTGGTCAAAGACAAACCCTTACTCCGACTAACTTGTCAGACACTGACTTCAAGCTTCCTCTGCCGTCCCACGTTACCTACATAACCAGCACCTCAAACCCATTCGTCAAACACTGCCACAAGCTCCGCCACAGTTCATCTTATCGCCACAGCCATGGTTCAGCTCTCGTTGTAGGTGCCACACCTATCAGGTTTCATGCCTATCCTTCTCTTTTCCACTTCAATTTATTTGGGTTCTTCGTAATTGTCACTTAACTTGCCCAAATCTCAATTGGGTACCTGCTATATTTCTGTCCTGACCTGTTTGGTTGCTGAGAAAGTGGACACAAAAATAAAGAGGATAAAAATCTAATCTTGAAATCTTTTTCTTTATAGTAGGTTTTGAGAGTATTAAGCTCTGTGCCAAAACGATCAATCCCATAACCTACTGTGCCCCTTTGGTTTGCGTAGTATGATGGGCAACTATCTCCTGATAACCATTTCGTTTTCGGTTTTCAGTATTTGTTCACTTCTTATTGTTTTGAGAACTGAAAGCTAAAAACTAACTGAAATGGTTATCAAACGGGCTCTAAGTTTACAATAAAAGTTTCCGAATCATAATCATAAGAAAGATAACCCTTGAAAGATAAACTTGGTATTTTATGTTGCGAGAAGTGCTAGGATCTTAATTAACTGAAAAAGAAAAACCATAACATAGAAGTTCTAAGTCATTTTGGAATGCTTTGGAAGTGAACAAATTCAGAAAACAATTTTAGAAACCAAGCTCGAGCCTGGCCTGGCCTGGACTGGACTGGACTGGACTGGACTGGACTGGATGTGATAAATCGTCCAGAACATTGTGACGAGGAGAGTATCTTTGGGTTGATCTTCCCTTCTTTGCTCAGAAGTCTTATACCAGCTAAGAACGTACTTGCTTTGACGCTCCTCACAATGATGATGCTTTTTTCTGTTTTATTCATTAATCAATGTTGTACCCTGTAACCTGTTCCACATGTAATGTATATTTGTTGTCATAAGCAACAACTTTCACATCCTTTTTATACTTAATCTTGGCTACTCCTCCGTAACTGTTTAGAGGATTTATTAGGATCTCTCCTTCCATTGTCAATGCTGTTCTGTCAAAGACTCGAAGGAAATTTGTTGTTTATTTCATTAACCTTTCACTGTACGTGTAGCTTGTCATCTGCTGTTATTATTTTCGTTTATTTGATTTGATTTTTGCATAATTGTATCGTTGGATGTATGTTTTTGCATTTTTTGGTCATTTTGTATGGAGCTGAAGAGAAGGTTTAGTTTAAATTTATATAATACCATTCAATTTCTACTATAATTGGTGTCTCATATGCAAAATATGTGGTCGTGTATTCTGAAGTTTTCGTTTTCAGGGAAATATGCAGGTTTCAAAAGTCATCGCAAGAGAAAACTGTTATAATAGATTGTTTGCTTCTACTTGATAAAGCTGAGGTCCCTGAGTGGATTAATGAATTCTCTCTTCGTATCGTGCAAGTGAGCTCTGTCGTGATGAAAAAACTTTCAGGGATGCAATCAAGTGAATCCATTGAAGCAATTGCCCTAATGAGAATTCCTACTAGTTTCTCAGACCTAGATGCTGAACAAAAGGAGGTAAACTGCAAGATGTGGTTCCCATCTCCCCATCGAGTTGTAGTTCTTGATGGCGTCCAGGTGACTCTTCCACTGACTTGACACTAGATCATGTTAATTTTTTAAAAGTATTGTATTCTTGCACCTTCGTGTTTAAAGATGTCACCATGTACCTCTTGGCTGTATGGTCACTGATTAGTCTTCTGTCATGTGATGCAATTGTATCGTCAAAGCCATACTCAGAAAACTATGAATTTTTTAGAGAGTTTTTACTGCTTTGCCCAAAAAATAAATATGGAAACAAATTCAGCCTGGTTTTCATGTCTACTAGAAATTAGATTTCAATGCTTAGTCTTTCGGTGGAAATTTCCTGATTAGTTGGGCGCCTTCTGCAATTTCTTGTATGTTCTTGTTCATAATGGAAAGGCACAACATCACATTTCTATTAGTAATGGATATTCTGATGGTGCGGCCTTTTTCTTGTCTCAAATTCTGCAAATCAATTACATAAGTTTTCCTTATGTCACAAATAAATGACATGCTTTCAATTCTGCAGAAAATAAAGATTAACGATACTATACCTTGACCTACTTTTTACAAGAAACAATGGATTTCATTATAAGTTCGTCTCATCTCTGTAAGTCATCTATTATTAATTGCAAAGATTGTGATAAAATTTGGTTTCCCCTGCTTCTTTATCTTTTCTTTTAGAAAAATGTAAATTTGATGTCTTAGTTTCAAAATGTTGTTTAATCTGCTGGTTGTAATTTCAGGCATTTGATTTCATTAACTTTATGGGCATCTGTATCAATGATCAATAAAAATTAAAAAATTGTTCACTGCAGGATCCGGGTAACCTTGGTACGCTGCTCAGATCAGCTATGGCCTTTGGATGGGTAAGGAATAAGTCGTAAACCTTAGATTTTTATTTATTTTTCTCTCCTATTTCCTCTTCATATTTTACTTGGTACAAGTTTTTATTTATTCTTTATTTTGAAAAGCTATTCTCTTGGTTTTCCCAGTCTTTCATATCCTTTCAAGGTTTTATTAAAACTGTTACCTCCATCACTCATCAAAGAATAGACTGAGCTTGATTGGTGTTCCCAACGTTGTTCTTATTTGTATACAATTAATTCAAATAAGTTTGCCAGTGCCACGTTTAGTACATTGTGGAGGACTGTGGTATGTTGATGGCCTTTAGAGTTTCTCTTCAAATATTCTTAACATGTTTAACTAGATCGATTGGCTAAACAGCTGGACTAAGGATGTATCTTCATACTTCTCAGTGTTCCGTTTTTTATGGTGCTATCTTATAATGCTTCTATTGCATTTTCCTATGTACTTTGATTGTTCCATATTAATTAATGTTTAAAAGATGTATGTTTCTGGGGCCGATGTTTAACAGAATGGTGCTTTTCTACTTCCTGGATGCTGTGATCCATTCAATGAGAAGGCACTTCGAGCCAGCCGAGGAGCCTCATTTCAGCTCCCTATTGTTTCTGGTACATGGAATCATCTTCAATCCTTGAAAAACGAATTCCAACTAAAGCTGCTAGCTGGCCATCCGGGAACTGAAGAAAAATCAAAGCCAGTGTCGCACCTTTCTCAAAAGCTTGCAGATTCATTCGCAAATATGCCAGTGAGCTTGGTTTTGGGCAGTGAAGGACGTGGGCTGTCTGAGAAATCTCATCGGCTCTGTGAGCTTGTAAGCATTCCAATGGCAGGGGAATTTGAGTCGCTCAATGTTTCAGTTGCCGGCGGAATTTTCTTGTATGTGTTACAGCCTAAAAACCATACAACTTTGTGATTCCATAAACTTCATGATGGTCAATATCTGTGCACGTCTCTCTTATTGAAGGTTCTGTATATAGAGCTGCCTGCGGCTTTCAATTTACTTGAACAACACCCATAGGCCAACCCACCAATGGATGATATGTTGAAATAGGCACCATATTGGAGTGTGCGGAAGTGAGAGCGCAGCTCTAGCTAACTTGACTAATCTTATGTCTGCAATTTTAGTAAAGTAACGTCATTTGTCAAGCTTGTAAAAGTTAACCATAAGACCATTTTGCTTTATATATGTTGATAAGTTCGACTGAAGAAAAAAATTATCACAAAAATAACCATAACTATCAATTTTTAAGAGGTGATTTCAAATTGGTTCCAACATCGTTTAATGCTATTGGTATCGTTACTTAATGTTGATTACTTGATCGAGGTCTATTTTCGCTGCTCAGTAGTACAGTTTGGTATTATTTCTTTTTATTTAGAAGTGAGAGAGGTTTTAGGTTCGAATTTTGTAGATAGCGAATTCTATACTAAATTAAGTTGGTCATTGGGTGGCTTAGTCAAACTCCTCTTCTCTTAGTGTAAAAATATACTGATGTACTAAAAAATATATTTTAAATGTTAGAAACTGAAATCGCCAGGCAAATAAGTGGATAGCCGAATCCTATAAGCAAATATACCAAATACTTGAACATACTAAAAAGATCAAACCTCGAATTACTTGTTCCTGCATCTTTAACTGCATTAGAAGAATTTCTAGATTCTCACTTTGTTGCAAGTGATGGACTGTCCTTTTTTTTTTAAATTTTTTTATTAAACAAATGATATTATCTATGCTAAGGAGAAGAGAATTAGGCTAAGTCTTACAATAGACTAGCAATAATATGATTCAAATTCGCTTTTGGTGATAATCGAACCTAAGACCTCTCACTTAGAAATGCAAATAAATACCACTAGACCGTATACTAAGTGACGATAGACTGTCATGTTGAATATACAATTTCTCTTCGTACCGCTAGATTTGGGTTCGAGCCCTCCCCCTCTTAGGCCTTCTACGGTAGATTGTAGATATAGTAATCAAACTCTGTTGAAAATTTTGAGTGTTATGAGAGTAATTATTATTTTTGAGTTCGATACTCATGAATGTGATTCCCATATTATAATAATATGAGGGAGAAAATGAATGAGGATCCTCTTTGTGAGGATCATCTTTGTGAGGATTCTAGGATCCTCCAATCACATTCGTTCATCGTACATCGTACGGTTAGTTTTTGTACTATTTATATTTAATTTTAAATAAAAATATTTACAATGATTTCTGACCGCACGGTATACTATGAACGGATGTGATTGAAAAATCCCCGAGATCCTCACAATGAGGATTAAGAGAGGATCCTCATTCGGAGAAATAAGCCAAATATTTTTTGTGGTCCTTGTGGTAGCAATGCACTTTTATCGTCACCCCCGTGGTGAAAACGTTGTTAAGCATGTTGAAGTTGTGCCCAAAAAGCCAATTGTTGTAATATTGGATATTGTGTAACAACTCCATATTAATTAATTTCATTCATGGGTTTGGCATTATACTATAAAGTGTGAATGAGTCTATAGGACTTAAGATATGAAAACAATGTCCTAAATGAGGTTAAGGCAGGGAGACTATTCCATTGTCACCTAGACCTTAAACTAAGTTCCTAGTTGTTTGGAATGTCGACTAGACGTTGAATACGTGTACTTGTTTGTTGAACAAGTTCACTGAGCATAGACAATCCAAGAAGCTTAAACGTATGGATATTTAGGCGATCTCCAATGGAAAGGGTTAAAGATCCAAAAGTAAAAAAAAAGGTCTGATTTGTCTAAAAACTCATCTTCAACAGATGAATAGGCTATAATTTTATAAAGTCCACCGTGCCATTATTTGGCCAAAGAGGCATCAGCCTGGCCAAATGTAGCCCCCTCTTAGCCTTTTTTTAGAATCTAACTCCGTTAGTTGTTGATTCAGATTCAACGGCTAAATTTAAAAACATCCAAAGATAATTTAAAATAAATTTTTGCAAGATTATAATTTTAAACGCTCTATATTAAGTCCCTTCAATTGGAGGTGGGCTTACGACATTTGTTTATAATCGTGTACTACAAACGAAATTCACGGATTTTGTTCTTTCTCTGTTAAAGTTGAAGGGAATTCATTCATTCCCCATGAGAAAAGCGAAAAAATAAAAATAAAAAGACAGATCAAAGTTTCTCCAATTTTGTATTTTAATCAGAATCAAGACCTGATTTTTGCAGCTCCAAAATTCCAAATCAAAGCAAGCAGCGAAAGAGCTAAGCGTACATACCTTAGCTGTGCTTCGACACTGAGCCCCCAGTGCAAGTTAGCAAGCCCATATGAGTGTGGGCAAGCAAAAGCAATCCAAGTTGCCGTCGTCGTCGTCTCCGATGTTGTGCTCTTTACAAGGATCTCTCTTGACTCTCGCCATCCTCACCTTGCTCTCCTTCATCTATTTCTCCCTCAATTCCCTCCATCCCTCCGCCTCCGCCTCCGCCTCCCCCACCACTTACATCTCCTCCTCCTCCTCCGACGCAGACAATGAGCAGTTCTCCGACATCTACCACTCGCCGGAGGTGTTCCGGTTGAATTTCGCCGAGATGGAAGCCAAATTCAAGGTCTACATCTACCCGGACGGCGATCCGAACACGTTTTACCAGACGCCGAGGAAGCTCACCGGTAAGTACGCCAGCGAGGGCTATTTCTTTCAGAATATCAGAGAAAGTCACTTCCGAACTGACGATCCGGATCAGGCTCACCTCTTCTTCATCCCTATCTCCTCCCACAAGATGCGAGGCAAGGTATTGTTTCACCCTAACCCATTCCGATCCGGATTCACTTTATTTTTGTTTTGGACTGCTTGGTTGCTGAGAAAATTGCGGGGAAAGTAGAGCTGCTAGAGATTGTGATTTTCCTTGTTGCTGTGAATCGGAGAAATCTCATATTTTCGTTGTTTGGCATGTTTTTGGATGAGTTGTAAGTTTTACATTGCTAAAAGGGACATGGTACTACAGCCATTGCAATTGTGGATGCTGCGGATTTGCTTTCAGTTCTAGTTGTGATTTGTGTTTGGCAGGGGAAGTGAAACTCTAGTTTTTTACATTGTAGTGGCCATGCCTTTATTTGTTGTGGATTTCGATTTGTTTCATCTTATTTTTTTTTGGTTTAGGATATCGTTATTGCATTCAAGTGTTTGGTTGTTTTGGGTTATGTACTAAAGACTTACTAGACGTATTTGCAAATGCGAACCTATTCGAAGAGTTGCGTTATGTTTTAGTCTAGGTTTGATGCATCTCAAATGGGTTTGGTAATGTCTGATTGTAGCATACAGGAGATAGATACTGATAAATGGTTACTCACTGAAACGCTACGCGATTGGATATGATTGACCAATCTCCTACTCTGAATTTGATCTTCATATGTTATAATGATCATGCAGGGTGCATCTTATGAAAACATGACCATAATTGTTCGGGACTATGTGGAGAGCTTGATATCCAAGTATCCTTACTGGAACCGAACCTTGGGCGCTGACCACTTCTTTGTCACGTGTCATGATGTTGGGGTGAGGGCAACTGAAGGGCTTCCACTTCTTGTGAAAAACTCAATTCGAGTTGTGTGCTCCCCTAGCTATGATGTTGGTTTCATTCCGCACAAAGATGTTGCCCTTCCTCAAGTACTTCAGCCATTTGCTCTTCCAGCCGGAGGAAACGATGTGGAGAACAGGTAATATAGAAGGATATGTGTTTATTGTATATATATGCTCTGTTATGCACTTATTGACTTGCACAAGCAATATGTTATACTTCTTTTTGGATTAATTTCCATACTCATGGGTGTTACCTATCGTATGATATGTTTCATAAGTTGACACCTGTCCAGACGGGAGGGTAATTATAATTTTATTGCCACTAGATTGAGCCTAATAACACAAGTTAATTAATTAGTAGGAGGCATGCTTTGCAGGACAACCCTCGGTTTTTGGGCCGGTCATCGGAACTCCAAAATTAGAGTTATACTGGCACGCGTATGGGAGAATGACACAGAGCTTTATATATTGAACAACAGAATAAACAGGGCAGAAGGGAATTTGTTATATCAAAGGAAGTTTTATGAAACCAAGTTCTGCATATGCCCTGGTGGCTCGCAGGTTAACAGTGCTCGCCCAACTGACTCAATCCATTATGGATGTATTCCTGGTAAGAATTCAGGTATTATTGTTTCTTGAAAATTGCAGTGAGATTTATGTAATGGTGTTTATCATCTATTCTTGGCTTGAATTGGGAATGTCAATGGTCGAATCATATAACCATGTTATTTAAGAAAAAAGAGTAGAGGCGAATTGAAAGCAAACAGACCTTTATCCATGCTAGGGGATCAGAAAGTTTGCCTTCACGTAAGAAATTTTAATCTCTTTGCGGTGTTTATCTTACATTGCCGGTCCCAAGCCCGGATAAAGGAGGAGGGGGAGGGCGAGGGCGTCAAGTAGTCGACAACTGGCACTCTTAGGTTACGTCGAATCCTTATGAAAATGAATCCAGAACGAAATCGCCCTAAAGCTAGGGCGCTGTGTGGCCCGACACAGTGATAAATGAGCAAGGGTCACTGTATCTCCATCGGCTCCCGAATGCAGTGTTAAATGAGGAAAGGGGTCATAGAAACTTCTTTTTGAACGACTCCACTCAAAGTTGTTTGGAAGCATATGCTCTTATCAACTTTACATAGGACAAACAAAAGAAGTATTTTGATCCGATTAGATGGGGGAGGGTGAAGAAGCTAGGACAGAAGGGTAGAGTTCAAGAGAGTAGAATGCGTTTAGGAACGTGGAATATCGGAACCTTAACGGGAAAATCTATGGAAGTAGTGGAAGTTATGGTGAGGAGAAGGATAAGTATTATGTGCCTACAAGAAACTAAGTGGGTTGATCTTAAGGAAAAGGACTAGAAAACTTAGGTTTTAAACTTTGGTATTCGGGCACAAATAGAACGAGAAACGGTGTTGGCATCATCGTGGACAAGACCTTGACACAAGATGTTGTAGATGTCAAAAGGGTAGAAGATAGAATTATGCAAGATTGTAATAGGACAAGAACTCATCAATGTGATTAGTGCGTACGCACCTCAAGTAGTGTTAGATATGAGTTTGAAGGAGAAATTTTGGGAAGATCTTGGAGACTTGGTGCAAGGAATTGCTCAGACGGAGAAGGTATTTATAGGCGGAGATTTAAATGGACACGTGGACAAGGAGACATGCAACTATGGAGGTTTTCATGGTGGCCATGGTTTTGGGGAGAGAAACGAGGATGGGGAAGCCATCTTGGATTTTGCAATGGCATATGATCTCTTCTTAGCCAACACCTTTTTTAAGAAGAGAGAAGAGCATGTGATCACCAACAAGAGTGGGTCGGCAAAAACACATAGATTTTCTTCTAATGAGGAAAGAGGATCGTATAGCTTGTAAGGATTGCAAAGTTATATCGGGAGAGATATTCCTTGGTGTTAACGGGACATATTCAAGATGATATTCCTTGGTGTATGCTTTTCGCATACGATATAGTGTTAATAGATGAAACTCAGGAAGGGGTAAATGTGAAGCTTAACCTTTGGAGAGAAGTGTTGAAATCTAAAGCTCTTCGCCTAAGCCGATCAAAGACAGAATATATGGAGTGTAAGTTCAGTGCAAATGGAGGCCAAAATGAGTTGGGGGTGAGGATTGGAGATCAGGAAGTACCAAAGAGCGACCGCTTTCGTTACCTATAATCTATCTTGCAAAAGAACGGAGAATTAGATGGAGACCTCAACCATAGAATACAAGCTGGATGGATGAAGTGGAAGAGTGCGTCCGACGTGTTGTGTGACCGTCGTATGCTACTGAAGCTCAACGAAAAATTTTATAGGATGACAATAAGGCCGGCGATGGTGTATGGCACAGAATGTTGGGCGGTGAAGCATCAACACGTACATAAAATGGGTGTAGCGGAGATGAGGATGCTTCGTTGGATGTGTGGGTACACAAGAAAGGATAAGATTAGGAATGAGGATATCTGAGGTAAAGTAGGAGTAGCTGAAATTGACAGAAAGATGAGAGAAAATCGGTTACGGTGGTTTGGACATGTGTAAAGAAGGCCTACTGACGTTCTGGTAAGAAGATGTGATTACAGGACAGAGGTCTAGGACTGAAGGGGTAGAGGAAGACCTAGGAAAACTTTGGAAGAGACTCTAAGAATAGAGTTAGAGAACTTGGATCTAACGGAGGACATGACACAGAACCGAGCTCAATGACGTTCTAGGATTCATATAGCCGACCCCATTTAGTGGGAAAGGGCTTTGTTGTTGTTGTTGTTGCGGTGTTTCTTCTTGAAAATATTTTTAATTTTGAACAGAGATTTCAAGCTAATCAGTCTCTCTCTACAATTTCTCTTTCTTTTTTGTGCTTATAACTTTCGAATTGTTTTCATTTTTATTCAATGGATGCATCCTCAAGTCTGTTCACTGTGCCGCTTGACTGATGTAGTTTGCTTATCGAATGGGTGTGTGCCGCGAGTCTATATTTTCTTTAATTTCACTCATCAGACATTGTTCATCGAGCATGATGACAAGTAAATGTGGTTCTGGAATGCAGCTACACTTTTTTTTTTTCTTTCTTAGGGATGTACATATGGACAGAAACTTGAGGCGATGGTGATTAGCTTTTTAAAATATTAAATTGTAATTCCCTATCTTAATTTATCCTTTTTCTTTTAGCTTGAATGTAATGTATACGATTAAAAGTCCTTTTAATCGTTTGTCCACTGTTTGGTTTGATTTCTTGCAGTGATATTATCAAATTACTATGACCTGCCATTCAATGACATTCTCGATTGGCGAAAATTTGCTGTTATACTTAGGGAGAAGGATGTTTATCAACTTAAACAAATTCTTAAGGACATACCCTATTCAGAGTTTCTTACGCTTCACAAAAACTTGGTTAAGGTAAATGCTTTCATTTAGAACTAGAAAATGTCATTGTATGTTGATCTTACACACTCTTCAATATTATGTGATAAATATATTTCCTTTGATGTCGTGCGTGTGTGTTAAGAACACTTGTTTCCAATTGTAGGTAACTAAAAAATTCTTTTCGTTTCATGATTTTTCTTTCAGGTCCAGCAGCACTTCCAGTGGAATTCACCGCCTGTCAAATATGATGCATTTCACATGGTCATGTACGATCTTTGGTTGCGCCACCATGTGATCAAATACTGATTTTTCCAGTTAGCTTTTTGTACACTTTCTGGCCAGCAAATCAAAGGGTTGTAAATCATCAGATACAGTAGTCTCGTTCTTCCTCCGTGATCTTGAGGGAGGAAGGAATTAGAGGTACAGGTAATCGAAAGATCTTACTATTTGTTCGTTCTTTATATGGGGAGTATTCCCACTTTTGTACCCACCTCGTTTCATTCTGTAATTCTTTTAGTTAAAAGAGAGACAAGAGGAGCATTATTCTTTGCTGTTATTTGATTCATGAATTGCAGCTTGAGTGTCGCAATTGGGGTCCGACAAGTTGCATTTCTTGTTACATTTTTCATGACTTGACCAAACCTGCGTGTGAATCATAACGACAGAGGCATCATCTTTGCCATGATAGTGTTACTGAACAAGAAATTTCACTTTTACAAGTGGAAAGATAGCCTGCAAGGTGAATTAAAACACGTTATTGAGATCTTAGTTTTCTTTGTTTCCATTTATTTATTCATGGTGAACGAAAGAAGTATGTCATTTGCTACCCTTTTTCCGGGCCATTTTTATGCATGACAACTGAACCGCGCGGTGCCATTGGGTGATTAGGTAATGTACCATTCAAGTTCATGTCAAGTATTAGTGAACCTTAATCCGATCAATTTATTTTTTTTATTTTTTTTTGAACAAATGATGTTATCTATACTGAGAGAGAGGAGGAGCTTCACAACAGATCAGCAATAATTTGGTTCAATTAAGTGGCTAATCCGATCAATCAAGTTAACCATGTGGATAACTTCACAATGACCCAACCAATATATCATCTGTGTCTCATGTTTGAGTTGTTTCATATTTCTGGAGCCAAAAACTCAACATTCGAACCCTCTAATTTCTGTACATTCCTCATACAACTCCGGAATGAAAAAAGGTCCAAGATTCGAGTTCGCAGCTCGTCTACAATGGTGTTCATTGTGTCTCTCTGTCTCAAGCCCTCTCGCAACGTTTGCTCTAACTGCAATCCGACCTTAACTGAGTTTGTGATACGAAATGAAAAATAATTTTCCCACTTCGATTTTCTTCTCTTCCGCATTCCTTACTTTTCCCATAAGACTTTCATTGAATAATTAAAGGAGAATCAACGAACAGAAACAAGAAGATAGCTGTAGAAGGAACTTCCGACTATATGAAGAAAAACGGAAGAAAAAGATATGCTAGCAATAAATTGGGTGTTAAACAGAATGCACTTTTTATCCAATTTGAGGTAATGAGTTTCATATGTATCTCATTGTCCTATTGGGCCTTTCTCAAATTTTAAAAGCCCAGTCTCGTACATTAGACCGTTGAATTCTGATTTTATTTATTTCCTTCTTTTCGAGCAATATTATAATCTAATTTAACCTAGGCAAGAAATATTCGAACTTAAGTAAAATTGGAAGCATATTGCTTTAGTTAACTTGACTAAATTGATGAATACTAATTGATCAACACATGAAATGTTAGAGGGAATAATAGACACAAAGTTAATGATTAATGATTAATGATTAAATGTCACTCAGTATTATGATCCAGCAATATTCTTCTTCACTAAAAATCTTAGGTTCGAAGCTCTTAGATGACGAATTCGATACCAATTTATTTTCCTCATTCTTTAGTGTAAACATTAACGTCTGCACTTAGACGTCAAAGAGTCAACATGGATCAACGCTATGGGTGCAAGTTGGCTTTGAAATTTCAATCCGAGCCAAAAATTTCTGTTCCTAGTCCTAACATTTTTGAACGATTTTTTTTAAGATTAGGATGACAATTGGAACAACCTACAAATATCGCAAAAATTCAGAAAAAATATTGTATGGTTGATATATAAAAGTCTGAAAATTTTTAGTCTTACAAAATGTAGGATATCCAAATTATGTATTGAAAATTTCGATAATTCGATTATGAAATTGGAACTATTATTTGATTTCGAAACTCTCTTGGATTGGCGTTGAAATGCTTGTTTCCAATTTGAGTCGGACGAAAATCACCCCTAATCACAGCGATCCCACAAGCAATGGCCCTCCTATGCGCTGCTTTGTTACAATCTCTAGCACAAAAGGAGCCTTAGTTATCGTTTTCTTCCCGAGGAAGATACCTCTAACGTGAATTTGGAATTGTACGAACGTCACTAGGCTTTGACTGTTGAGAATTTGAGTCCAAAGTTTTGTGTTTATTGTATAATACTTGAAAAATAAGGCTAAGAGCAGCATCTGGCTTGTTCCATTTCGTGACGAAATCGCCTTTTTGTCTGCTCTGTCTTGTGCATCTCCCATCCATGAACTCCAAGATTCCTTCCAACCCAATGCTTATATTGTATTCGTGGATCATATCTAAATGATTAAGTATTAGTTTGGTACTGAGGTGTTTTTATAAAAAAATTGGTATAAAAAAGAGCTGAGCTCAAAAAGGTGTTTGGTAAACACCTAAAAATAACTTATTTACATAGTTTTGGCTGAAAAAAAGGCTTAAAACGTGAAGCAGCAAAAATGAGTTTATTCTCACAGCACAACAGAATCAGTTTTTTTTTTCAAAGCACAACAATACCAAACCAGCCCTAAATATTGTTTGAGTTGGCTAATCTTTTGCAAGCACGAAGTTTGAATGATGAAATAAAATTATTAACAGTACGAATTATGAGATAACGTTGTGAGGTTGATAAAACGAGTGATTAGTGTTGCATTAGCTTGCTAACATGTACCGCTTAAACACTCTTATCAGTAAGTTGTGGATTCCCTTAACAGAGAAGATCTTAATGCCACGTAAAGTAGTAATATCGCTTGTAATAATAATAAAAAAAATTCCTATATTTTGATATAAATTGAAATTAAATCCCTAACATTAACCCAGACACCAAAGTATGGCCAAGTACTTCTAAACTTGAAAGCGATGGCTCTTGTGCATTGTGCACTTCTTGACAAAGGCTGATGTCAATTCGGGGCAATCGGACGACACATCGACACCTGACTTTTCGCATATTTAACCTATAAATTTCGACGCGTTTATTTTAGTGGAGAACACAATATCGATCTCTTTGTAAATGCCATAATGTGATAATCCATTGTTTTTATAAAACACTTTGTTTGTTCTAAATGTAAGATGATTAAAAAATTTAAATCTAGTTGATTTTTTTGCGTATATGATTTATAAACAGTGGCTAAGAAAATACACGGATTCAATTATCAGATCAAAGATGAAGATGGAATGGGAGTAGGTAGAACGAGAAATGTACAAATTAAAAGAAAACTAGCTAGTATTCTCTTATTTTGAAATCTCAATCGACAGGGTTTGTTTAGAGGAAAGATGAAACCAATGAGATTATATAAAATTAAATAATGACTATAAATAAAAGTAAAATTTTAATCTCAAATTTCTCTCTAAAAGAACATAAGCCTTGTAAGTTTCCAAAAAAAAAACAAAAAAAAAAAAACAAAAAAAGAAAGAACATATTCTCTTGGTTGTATTCTTATTGTTCCACATTCTCTTAATCCGTCCCTTGTCGCAAGCATAAAAAAATATTCAGGAACCATTGGTTGGCCCAACTGTCCACGAAAGGCCAATATATTATCCACTTTTTGTGTAAAACAATAAGGGGGGAACCGGTGAAGGTGGCAGTTTAGCAAGCAATTGCCTGGTAGGGATGTGTCTTTGTATTTCTCAAAACATTGTAGTCAGCCGGTTTGCCACTTGGAAGTAATATCTCGTTAGGATCCAAAGAGGAAGAGATTCTATCCGAGAAGAATTTACATGGAACAAATTCATCACTATATGATGTTAGGATCTAATAATATAATATTATCTGTTAAAAATTTATGCATGTCGTTGTTTAATTGGAACTAGAAGTTACGGTAGCGATAAACTCGTTCTATGTAAATCTTTGTAACGAAGAGATAGTTTCAATAGTGTCACCTGCCCAATAATTGTTTTTCATGCGTTCAAAAAGGGTTTCATACCTTTGACAAGAAAAAAAAGGGTTCATACATCCAATAGACATTTACTAGTACATAGTAAGAAAACCTACCTTCCATGGGACATGCATGGAATGAGTCCACTACCACATGACATTCCAATCAAATAATTTCATTATCATGTGTACATTTTTTTCTATGCAAAAAACATTAATAGACTGAAAGTGAATAATAATAAGAACACGTTTCATATAAATTGCTCTGCTCAAATAGGGCAGCACTTATATGTCATGGAGTCTCAGTTACAGGTTATAACTAGCTAGTGTTTACATACACTCATACACACCTATGTATATATACAACTCATTTAAAAATCACCTCGTTACCAAACATTTTAATATTTAAACGACTAAGTCTATCAGATATTACATGATGCATACAATATGCAAATAATGAATATGGTCACAAAGCATATATATAGCATTACTGTATCGATTGCAGCATAAGTCCATGGCGAAGAATATTATACAGGGAAGTGAAAATGATGCCCATAACTGAAAACTTCAGTGAGTTTGCTTCATGGAGAGAATTTCATGGTGGGTTGATGCAGAACGAGACAAGCCGTACTTGTTGGCATCTGTCCACAAGACCGGCTAGTTGATGCTCTTGTCAAGAAAATACTTTCGTTTTCACGTGGAAGAAAGAAAAAAACTTACGTGCAACACTGCTAACAGATCAATTACACATCGATATATAAAAATCATTAAAACGCATGGTACTACGAATCGACTTAACATCCCTGTTGTAGAAAAATTTATCAACTTATCTTTTTACTAAGTGCTAACCAGTGATAGACAAAAATATTTCTACTTTAAACCTAACAAGATTCGTTGCACCAAAATTGAGCAACAATCTGTAAGTCATAAAAATGCGAATAAACTTATTAAAAATTAAGTCTCCTTTATCTCGGTTACAGATTTAAAGGGTATAATTATATGGAAAATACTTGCATTCCTTAAGGATAACATATATTCATTTTAAGAATTTTATAATCAGAATCGTTCAATTTCTTAATCTTTATTTATACATCATTTCTACAAAACATCATTTGAATCGGAATCATTTAGTCATTAAAAAAATGTGAAACAAAGTAACGGTGTGAGTAGTAACATATTCATGATGAACTGTACGTTTATTTAAGACATTTAGATGACTAAATGATTTTCGATTCGAATAAATTTTTTATAAGAATGACTTTCAAATGAAGAATAAGAAATTGAACTGTTTTGATAATGTAGTTTACAGAGTAAAAATAAGTCCTTTGCAAGAAGTTGGAAAATGGTCAAGCCCTCGTAGGAACACAAGTATTATCTTCGTATTTTTCTTTTTTTTTTTTTCTAAAATTTTGTTCAGCCAATGTTCCACTTTGTTAAAATCCAAACAGGGCATTAGTTATGGAGGATGATTCTCTCACTTCCTAATCTCTCTCCCATTCCCTTCCCTTTTATTTGATCGGTTACGGTTAATCCACGTCAACATCTTATATTGATTTTTTTTATAGAGATAATAAAGCAAAAAGTAATGTGTGAGAGAGGGGAAGGAAAGAGATGAGAATATGAGGGGAGAGAATCATACTCCATCATATATATGTCATGGAGTATCTGAAACGAATAATAGAGTTGGGGGATGCGACAAAATTGTTTGAGTAAGAGGAGGGGCTACTGGTATAATTTAAACTTTTTTATATACAACTTTGGATTTTGTTTTGATTTGTTTTTCATTTTTGGAAAATATCATTATCAATGTGTCACGTCAATAATACAAAAGTACCAAACTTGAACAGATAGCACGAGCCGATGACAATAATACAAAATTTCCTATTTAATATATTGAGAATATTTCTCCATAAACATTGGTCAATAGGATGCCGCCATGTGTAGGATCTCCCCTATATATACCCCATATTCTACCAAATTTCAGAAGCTTTTGCTACCCTAGAAAGCTCCAAACACTTTACTCTCTAGAGAGAAACTAACTTAGGCATCGAAGATCCATTGGCCTAACCCCCCTATCTCGTGGGCACGTGAGGCTTAGGTCTTTGATAAAAGGTGTTGATTGTTTTGCAGGTGTATTTTCGTCTAAACTTAAGACAGTAGAAATTTGCGTCGACAAATTAGTGCTTTCATTGAGAGCTGATTCAAATACTTGAAAAAGCCTCTTGCATTTGGTTTCTTGAATTTCTCACATGTCGTATCAATTAATTTCTAAGGTCCATGGAGATGTAGGCCGAGCCCAAGAGGCCCCAATGGCAGCAGTTGGAGCCCAAGCCCACCGTTGAGCTTTACTTGCTGCAGATGTAGCCCAGGCCCAACCCGAGGAGTATGTGCCCGCCCAGCATGCAATGCCACAAGTGCGAGCCTAGCGTGCCCACATGCACTACTTAGCCATCCAGCCGAGTTGGTCTGCCCCGCGACCCGCTTCGACGACAACCCGAGGCCACCTTCAACGATTCAGATTATGACCATTGGTTCCGTGATCGACTCAGGGTTATTTTCACCCCACTTTTCTACAGGAATGCTCACTTTAGGCTCAAGATTTGTACTTGCAGTTCAATACACTTCTAATCCAAATGGCGAGCACCACTTGCTCCAGCAGGTCGCTAATTTGACGAGCGTCCTCGTGCAGCAAACCGCCTTGGTGAACCAACTCCTCAAGTGTATCAAGACGCAGCGCGCCCCAGATGAGGTGTCCGGAAGCAAGATAAGGGCAGAAGAACGTGACTCTTTCTAGCGACGTTTTGGCAAAGAGTAGCTCAGCCCGCCATGAATCATGCATTCGAGTAATGTGCACTCTAGTTTGGGCCTTTAGGGAAATGTCTTCTCCCGCCTAAATGCGCAAAGAAGATTCATTCCTGACTTAGTCCATGAGTCAGTGTGCATTCGAGGTTGGGTCCACACTCTGATAGGCATTCAGGACATTCCAGGTGAAACGTCCACATAAGGCTAGGCCTACAAGGAGATCCTCCAGCGAGGCACCGGATCAGGTAGCCATATGGCGAACTGAGGAGGGCACGAGAGCAGTCCAGCTTAAGTTCCACTGGCAGTCCCAACTAAGTGCAACGGCAAGTAGCATAGAATGAACCACGTGCACCGTAACCGAGACACAGGCGAGCAGGACATGCCGAGAGCAATATGGACTAGTAGGTTAACACCGACGGTAGCTGGAGGCTCCACTACCCCATTGGCACAAATCCAAGAGGAAGTACAAAGGCTCGTAGCAGAGTAGTTGCGCGAATTCCAACGCATTAATACTACTGACGATGCTCTTCGTTGAGACGTGGCTAACATAAGCAGATCACCATTTATAGATAAGATCGAGTAGATAGAGCCACCGTAGAAGTTTAGCCCGCCACATTTCACCTTGTTCAAAAGAGATGAAGATCTGGACAGACACTTGATGCACTACCGAAGCGCCATGACCCTTTACACCAACAATGACGTTTTCATGGGCAAGATCTTTGCCACAACGCTCTAAGGCGAGGCACAATGGTTCCACACCCTACCACCGGGCTCAATTCGGAACTTCAACGAACTTTCCTTGTTTTCACTAAGGAATATTCATCCCACTGCTCGATCAAAAAGAAGTCTGACCACCTCTTCAACATGAAGAAGGACCCAAAGAAGTCACTCCGTATATATGTCAAGAGATTCAAGGCGGAAAAGGTGAAGATCGTTAGATGCGATGACAACATTGCATGCTCAGCTTTCTGAAAGAGGCTCCTAGCAGATTACCCACTTTTCGGAGAACTGATCATAGGTGAGAACTTGACTTTGCAGACTCTTATGCTTTGGCAGAAAAACACTCCCTCTAGGATGAGGCCAAACGCTCCCAGAAGCTGCCTGAGCAGTCGCGCAAAGATGCGGAGCCAACTCAGAAGAAGGCAGATGATAACCCACACAATAACAAGGACAAGCCAGAAAACAGACGTAGGGACCAGTCCTTGACAAAGGGAGGCCTAACACCCAAGACATACATTAAGTTCTCGGTCCCGATCAACCAGATCCTTCACAACCTCAAAGACAAGCCATGGTTCAAGATGTCGCCACCCATGAGGAGAGACACCCCCAAGATGGACCAAACAAAGTTCTATGCATTCCACAGAGGTCCGGGGCACACAACTAACGACTGCACCACATAGGTGAAGTACCTTGAGAATCTCATTAAGGAAGGCAAGTGCGACCATTATGCTGATGCCGAACCCCTAGACAAGACAATCTGAATCAACGACATCTTTGTCGAGTCCAAGCATCTGGGGGCCATCAACAATTCCAAGAAGAGGAAGATCCAGTAGGCGAGATCGGTCTTTCAGAATCAAGCCGTAGATTCTATAGTTGGACCAATCGTCGGTTTCACCGAGCAAGATGCTGAGAGAGTAGACTTTCCCCACGATGACGCCCTAGTGATTTTTGCTCAATTGGTCCACGCCATCATTGATAGAATCATGGTGGACAACAACAACTCAATCAACATCCTATAACTATCAGTTATCTAGAAGATGGGCTTGGAAAGCACGATCAAACGCAAAGTGGAGGTATTGACCGAATTCAACAGACTTACCTCGACTGCCATTTACACTATCATGCTCGATGTAACCCTCATACCGATTGTCTCATCGCATACCTTCATGATCGTCTGCAAGGAATGAAGGCCCTCTCTTTGGGTGATTAGCCTTTGCTTATGCAAAGAGGAATCTACAAAGGTATAATTTCTCAACTAAGAAATGTTGTTTTAAGTTGAGTCAAGGTTCACCAATCTACTAGACTTTGAATTTCATGGTTAATGTTTTGTTTTTAAGTGCATACAAGCATGATTCCGCCTTTTAATTGTTAATTGCATGCTATAGATGTTGCTTAAATGAACATGTTTTTCACAAAATCTCCTTCAAGTGGTATCAGAGCCTAGGTCTAGTAGTTGGTGAATCCTTTTGGGTTTTGTATTATCATAGTTTATGATTTGAATGTTGTAATTGTTACAAGCTTTATTCTTGCTTCTTTGAATGTAAATTTTGTTAGAAAATTTGCCATCTCAAATGTTGTAGATGTAGTTCATATGAGCATGAATATTGGAGCTAAAATTTGGTGCCATGTTTTTGGGAATTTTCGGCCAAATCCAAAGGGTGGATTTTTGGGTTCTTGTTTGACTTGTTAAAAGTGTTTTCAAGTAACTTTTGGAACCCCTATGTACCCTAGTTTGGTTATATGTTATTTCCCTTAAGTTTGAATGGTTTTGGGATGTTTTTGGGTGAAAAATGTTCATGGAATTTTTTTGAGGTTTTCATGAGTGTTCTTCATTGTTCTTGACATTTTTGCCAAGAACAAAAAGTTTGGTGTTTTGATTCAAAGTTTTGATTTATTTCATAAAGTTTATGTTTTATATTTTTCAAATGTTTAAATGTGTTAGATATTTATTTAGAAAGGTGTAAGAAATATTGGTGGGTGTGTAAGGATTAATTCCCTTTCACACACACCACTTGCAGGACATTTATGTCATGCACCACTTGCATGACTTTATGTCTAAAACTACAAATCAACACACACATCACTCCCTTCTCTCCAAAACCGGCCACCCTACAAGTGGGGTGTTTTTGGGGCTTTTATGCAATTACATAAAGTTTTGGTACTTTTGTGTAATTTGTAGTTTGACCCAAAAGTTTACGTATTTACGTAAAGGCCCAAAATCATTAAAGGACAAATTGTTTTGTTCCTTTAATGAAGTTTTTGAATTTGTTGAAATTTTTGGGTTCTAGTTGTAATTACATGAAGTAGTGGACTTTTGTGTTTTTTACAAAGTGACCCCAAAAGTTTATGTTTTTGCAACATAGCCCAAAAAGTTGAGGTTATTGCATTTTGGCCCAAATTAGGTTGAGAACAAAATGGTTTTGTCTCTTTAAATGAGAATTGGATTTTCATTTCATTTAGCTCCATTTAAATCAATTTTATGGATACAAAAACCAAATGAAAATGTTGCATTCAATTTAATTAGTTAAAGTGTTAATTAATTAAAGGGTGATTATGAACCCAAGCCTAATATAATTGAGCTATGTGAAAGGCCGTTTCAAATTTGTTTGAACCATGGGAATGTGTAGATTAGATTTTGGTTGTAATTTGATTTGATCAAATGTTGTAAAAGAGCATAAGCTCTTCTTTACTTTAAAGTAATTTGTATTATTCAAATGTTGTAAAGAGCATAAGCTCATCTTTACTTTGAAGTACTCCTTTCTTGGATTATTTGATATGCATGAAAATGGAGTAGAGGGTCCAACGCCCCTAAGACAACACGCCTTAATGTGATTAAACGCATAACTAAAATCAATCACCATCCCTAGACCGAGATTCAACACTAGGCTCGTGTTGAATCTAAACAAAGGTTCATAGTCATCCTAAGGCCCTAAGGCAACTATATAGTCCATCAAATGAATGCAAAGTTTATGTTAGTAGTATCATATACTCTTGCTTTAAAAACCGTTTTATAAGCATAATGGGAGTATTATATACAACTAAATTCAATCAAATGGACCAATAGTTGTAATAGGACCAAAATTGTTTTAATAAAGATTAAAATGAATATTTATATATGATGAGACCTAAAAACCCTCAACCAAACCATTATTAAGTTGATAAGCGTGAGAGTGCTTTGAACACTCTTTCGTGGCCTTCCACCATGGTAGGCTCTGATCATTTGTGACTCGTACACCGGCTTCACCCTATCATGGGGGAGTACAAAGTGCGTGCTTACACTCAGGAGGAGTCTATATGCATACTTGATGTTGTGAAAGGTAGGCAACGAGAATGATCAATATCATATCATTGTGAGGTTGTTCTTGAACCCCTACCCGAACTTGCATGGTGGGAATGATTTAACTAAGTGCAATGGAGCCAATACAATATCATTGTGAGGTTACATTCTCTAGAGGCCAAATTAGATGGGTACTTGCAAGAGATGCAAATGAGTAAGCGTACTCTCTCATTATTATTAATGCTAGCCAATATCATATCATTGTGAGGTGGGCTTGGTAGTAGTAAGTCTCCCATACCCTACTAAGAGTTTCATCCAAAACTCTCGAATTCCAATGAGGGATATGGAATTTGCCAAAAATAGTGGGTGTTAATATTTGATTTAAAGACCCGAATCAAATGGCTTAAAATCAATCAATTTATATTCGTTATGTATTTGTTTACCAATATATTTGCAAACGCTATCCAAAACTTGACTAAGAAAAGCCGAATGCTTTAGTTTCCCAACTTGGTACAACAATCCCAAAGATTGTCTTAAATGGATTGTATATGTACCTAAGTAGTCTAAATCCTCACAATCTTCCTATTGATAATGTATCATTGGAAGAACATGTTAGATAAGTCTATCATAAAGAGGACAACACTTCTAATGTCATAGTTCTTCACTTACAAATCGTTGTATGAAGAAATAAGAGTTGCTTTGAACAACCCTTAGCTAATGCAAACACTAGTGCTTGTTTCTTTGTTAAATGAACAAAGAACTTGAAAAGAAAGCACAAGGGCATGGACACTTTATGTGCCATAATTCTTCACTTACAAATTGTTGTATGAAGAAATGAGAGTTGCCTTGAACAACTCTTGAAAGTTTGTAATTATGTTTAGAACATAATGGTTGGTTGACAAAAATAGTCCATCAACATGGACTTATGATGATTTTGAATCATTGAGTGTAGAAGTGTTAAACCACTTCTAGAAACGGAAACTAGGCAAGGACTTCACCTTTATGTCCCTATCCTAATGGTTCACTAAGTTTATTGTAAACTATGTAGTGAACAATAAACACATGCTCTCCAAAATGTTTGATGCGTATAACACAATTGAAATAAGTTTCAAGAGAGATAGTGGGAGTTTAGGGACCATGACTATTGTAGTCAAAGGAGAAGTCAAATGAAGAAAATAAAATTAACTCCAAGGGAACAAACTTTCTTTATGAAAGGATGGACATTGGAAGGGGTATTTGCAAGAAATGTCTTGCAAGTGTCAAGAACACACCTTTCGAAGGTGTTGTAAATTGTTCTTGAAAAGTTCAAAACAGCTGGTTCTTCTACTTGAATGCTTGATTCCGTATTAGTAACTATGTTTTACAATCGTTGTAAAAGTGTGGCTAATAAAAAGTAGAAGATTAATGAGAGAAGAGAAAGTACTTCACATTCGGAACGTGAATCAAATGTAGATCTCTGCGAAAGCAGATGGTACTTACTTCCTCATATGAACTACCAAAGAAATTGAAAAAAAAAACCAAAGATTGTCTTTACATTCCAATTTTAAGGAACTTAATTCTGTCACTATAGTAGAGATGGATGAATGTTTTGTTTGACAAAACATTGTTCTTTATTAGTCAATGATTGGATTATAGTAATCTAATTGATTGTCTCTATAGTAGAGATGATATGGTAGTGTTAACTGTTTAGAATATAATGATGCTTAAAACCCAAAAGGTTGCAAGGTAGTGACTAATCCCAACTGAGTTGTGATACCTCAAAACATAAAATACGAGTTGGTCATAGATGGATACTTTGGATCGTTAGATCCGGATCCAATACCTTCTTATTAAAATTGTATAGAGGCGAAATGTTCGAATCTTTATTCTTTTGGAAAGAAGAAAGAATCACAAAGTTGTTGAGGTTAATTCACTTAGATGTTAGTGGCATTTGTCCACAACATAATACTACTCATGTTGTATGACATTCACCGAAGATCACTCTCGGTTGGACTATAGTTTATTTTGAATAAACACAAGTCCGAATACTTTGCAAAAGGTTTCAAAGAATTCAAGAAATGTAAGTTGATGAGTAAGATGTCTAAAGTATTTGCCTCCTTAGATTTGATCCAAGGAAAGATAACACTTTAGAACAGTTTCCTTGAAAAATATCAAGGAAAGAAGCATCAAAAGATAATGGATTTCTCCATTAGGAGAAGAACGAACTTGAATAAGATTTAGTTCGTTGGATGTTATCAATTACCCATATATAGGATATATGCTTCTAAGACAATATGATTGTCAATTAGAAGATCTTCCAAAATTTTCATGACTCCATATGATGTAGTTGGAAAGAAAGACAAATCTTAATTATGTTAAGATTTGGGGTTGTGTGCTAATAAACAATATTTGTTTGAGAATTATCTTGTGGATATCCTTAAATTAACATTTGGATATCACTTCTATAAACCAACTAACAAATGTTGTTTGTTGGGTAGTTCATTGTAATCCTACACTAGGATTTTCCTAAGATAGCGCAAATGAACAAGAGATAGAACTCAAAGAATGGGTTCTTTGAGAGACAAGATGATAATCAACAAATATAACAACCTAGTTCCTACACCACAAGCTCCAAGGTAGTCGAGAAGGATTTATAAACCGTCTCAGTTGAATGGTTTGAACTTTATGACTATGTCATAGAGTTGCACCTCTTAATTCGAAAGAAATAAGAATGAAAATCCTTATGATTACATTGAGTGTATATACGATATATACTCAAGGAAATGGTAAAGTACCATTTGACCCGAAATAATGAAACCTCCATAGCTAATTGGTAGCTTAAGGTGACTACAATCAAAGAGATTGGTTGACTTTGAAGAAACCGTCTTTGACGTAGTCATGGTTTCAATTAATTCGAAGATTGCTAGCTACAACTAAATGGTGATTCAATGTTTGGACATAATATGGGTTTCCGAAACCATTATTAAGATAGTCTTGATAATATATATGTCTAAAACTATGAATCACAAGACATGTAAGTTGTAGAGATCCATCCATCATGGATCTTAGCAAGCTAGTGGGAGCTATAAACGTCTTATGAGAGAAAGATCAAATTGTTTGATTTCTCATAAAGATGTAAATGAATCTTTTGTTTACTAGGTTTACAAAAGATTAGTGGGAGTTAATCATATTCCTAAATTTGAATATATATATATGATATATTAATTTTGGAAATGAAAAGAATACTTCTTCGTTAAAGTTATGACTTTAAGCATTCTATAATGATAGAATGTATATGGGAGATATAGTCTAAATAAATGGGATAGAATTCTATAATGATATATTTCAAGATATAATTCGATTATATCAATCCCTAATAATAGACAAAAGATGATAGGAAGTTTCTCATATGATGATGAACTTCAATAAAAAAGGACAACTCTAGTGAGACTAAGAAGTTGCTCTTCTCAAAGAGAACGTACTCTTTGACTCCCAAAGAAATAATGCGTAAATAGAATCCTTTATGCATACGCAGAAAGGTGATTTATGTATTTCATATTGTATGAAAAACATTGATATGAGTTTTACCTAGAACGGTACAAGACGATATCAGTGCAAGCCCAGGATCAGAACCATGGCAACTGTCAAGTGAGTCCTTAAGTATTTAAGAAATACTAAAGGATAGATTCCTCAAAGAACGAGGAAGAATTAGAGTAACGTAAAGGAAGCGTAAATGTATTAGATTATGAATCTAATCCATCATTGGATGTTTCTTCATTATGAATGAAGAGATAATCAGATATCTCTTTAAAGAGATATTTGGATGGAAACATTAAAAGTAATGACTTTAGTGTGTTCCATTGTGAATGCAAAATATATTGCCATATAGAAGCTTGCAACAATGTTGTTTGGATGGGAAAGTTCATTTATGAACTCTCTATTCGGTTCCAACCAGGAAGTGTCTCTAGTGTATTGACACTACGACACTAATGGGGCGATAGCTCAAGCAAGGGAATCAAGGTCTCATCATGATCCGAACTCAAATGAGAGACTGAACCACATGATTGAGAATCATGTATAATGGTGACGTCGTTATTCTCAAGGTTGCTTCTATGGATAACATATAGATATCCATTGTCTAGGCCTACTACTCAGCCATTTATGAAATGACTACAGAAGAGGTATCATCACTGATGACCAAGCTGATTGGCTCTAGTGCAAATGGGAGATTGTTGGAAATGTGCCCTAAAACCAATCATATGATGATACTTTACGGACATTTCACATGTTAAACTAATCTAGTTTAATATCAAGGGCAAATATTATTGTTTGAGCCGTCTCATATAAATGTTATACGCTTAAACGATAAGTCCAAGGAATATGTGATTGGGAGAATGCGATCTAAAGAAGTTAGATTCATGAGACCATTCTTTTGTAGACACATCCTAAACGTTCCTGATCATAGGATTGCCAATTGGGCATTGACAGTCCGTTAAGATCAGTACGTGCTGTGTCTTCTCTCAAGGAGAGTGACTAGTCTCGAGTCATTGGTGTGTGTGACATCAAGACAAGTACGTAGGTGCTCAATAGAGAATGAGTTCACTGAACACGATCAACGAAGAGTTCTCATATTCATGTCACATGAGAACTTATGGTTGGGATAATGCAAAGTAGTCATTTGACCTGAGGCATCATAGTTGTCTTGTGGTTAGGTACTTGATCTTTGATAATGTCAAAGTCACCCCATCCGCGGGTGTCCACGGCATCGTCGGGGTTAAGCCACTTAGCCATGGAGGCAAGTGAATGCGCAACAAGGGATCTCTAACCTTCAAACCGTTTGGGGGAGAATACTCTATGATATGATTAAAAATCTCTGGCCAGAGTATGAATGAGATTTAGGAAGTCGTTCCAAATCACATTCAAGGTAATCATATAAGCACACGAATCACATTGGATAGTAGACATGAATAAACTATCAAACCAAACAATGTGGTTAAGAGTATTGTATTAGAGAAAGACCGTATTGCATTTGTAATCCTGAACTGAATAGGTTCTCCACCTCTTCTGATTAGCTTGGGTAACCATGATATGCTGCTAGGTGTCACTCATGGTTTGTGGAAGCCCTAAACGTGTATAATCACTAAAGGGAGAATTGAAAGTAAGTTTCAATTCACAATCGATTTGAAATGGTTTTTAATTGCCCACTGCCTCGTTAAAAGGAACCTAATGGATCGTACACCGTGTAAGGTGGAGATTGAAGAAACAATGGAGATGAGTAAGAATAATTAAATGGTTTAATTATTTATGGCAAGGATTAATTAATATGTTAATTAATCAAACGAATAAGTTCGTTAAAGACCTCGGGATAGTTTTGGACCTTAAGGCCCAATGGGCTTCGAACGTCAAGCCCATTGACTTAAGTTGTATGACAACTTAATGAATAATGATTCACAAATGCCCAATTAGCCCAATAATACCCTAAGGCCGGCCATTTAGAGATGGAGTGAGTTTTGGACTTATTTACAAGTTTGCCACTCCAATGAATTAAGGTATAAATATGACTTTATAGCCAAAATTCATTTAGGGTTTCTTTTAGAGAATTGGAGAGAACATATCTCTCTCTTTTCTCTCTAAGAGGCCGGCCCCCTTGGAGGGATTAGCTAGTAATCTTTCTCCTCCAAGGTCACTCATTTCTTCTCCAATCTAACCTTGGTGAAGAGACTTAGAGGTTCTCAATTTTGGGAACTTGGAGAACCATTTCATCCATCCAAATCCATAGATCTAAGATGCAAGGAATGAATGCCCTCTCTTTGGGTGATTAGCCTTTGCTTATGCAGAGAGGAATCTACAAAGGTATAATTTCTCAACTAACAAATGTTGTTTTAAGTTGAGTCAAGGTTCACCAATCTAATAGGCTTTGAATTTCATGGTTAATGTTTTGTTTTTAAGTTCATACAAGCATGATTCCGCCTTTTAATTGTTAATTGCATGTTATAGATGTTGCTTAAATGAACATGTTTTTCACAAAATCTCCTTCACCAACCTCTCGATCTGTGTCTGGATGTTCGAGTGTGGGTGTGTCCGTACGAAATGGGAGAGAGAGAGAGTTTTGCGAGAGAGAGAGTACGGTTGAGAGAGAAGGACAGTGAGTGGTCCAATTCCACCCAATCACAACTAAGAGAGCATTTGTTTCCATTGGTCCCAATTGTTTAGGAAATTATGAAATTGGGCCAATACCTTAGTTGAAAATGCAATTGTACCCCAACGCTCAAGGGCAATTCCGTCAATTCACATCAACGATAACAATGATTCCGGGACGGGCTGTCACATAAATGCAGCGTCTACAAGGATAAATAATGTCATTGTTTAAAATTAATAAGTTTATTACATGAATTAAAAATATTCTAAAGGCTCAACTCCTTTTTTATTAAAGCAACTTTTAAAAGGTGTCGTCTGAAGACCATTACTTTTAAAATAAGCAGTATATTTTATTATTACCAAACGCTTTTTTACTGCTTCACTTTAAAGTAAAACAGTTTTTAGCGAAAAAAAACAATACCAAACTAGGGCTTAACCCAGGAAGATGAATTACAAGGTAAATCTTTCTTGGCTAAGGAACGGTTGCATTTTTCATGGGAATGAACATGCCTTTATATAGTGGCATATCTGAACTAGAGGATGACTCATTAGGGCACGCATGACGCTTCCTAAGTAGTTGTTTTGAACCGCACGGTATCCCATCTCATTTGAACAACAATGGTTGAATATGGGAGATGTCATATTTAGGACATCAATTAGGAGTTCTGTTTATAAAGGGCACCATTGAATTTTGCCCGGATCCGGTCTAAATCCGATGTAATTTATAAAATATGGATCGTGACTTCTAATCCAATTATCCAAATAAAATCTAAATTTGATTATTAATGAATTTGGATATGGATCAAAGCTAATTCCAATCCAACTTAATATAACATATTATTTGATTTTAATATTATAGTAAAAGATTAACCAGACAGATATTGTAGTTCAAATTGACAACTAATAAAAATGAAAAATTCTAAGTTCATTTCTTAGCAGCATTAATAATTTTTCTGATTAAAATACAATGATTAAAAGGCCAAATAAAATTGGGTATGGCTGGCGGCCCGCTCATAAGCCAAATTTTCTAGGCCTATGGGTTGGGCCAAGGCCTTATGTATTTGACATAGGGCCTACCCGACCCATTGAATTTCTAGGGCCCAAAAACAAGGGCGGGTAGGACTTGGCGCTTGACCTCTTACGGCTTGGCTTGGGCAATTTACAGGTTTCGAGTGACATACCCAGTCCCGAAGGAGGGCATGCTGGCCGTCACGTGAGAGTGACGTAACCATTTACACAGTTCGGAAGCTTTAAAAAAAATACAATTACTAAGAAGAAACACCCGAGGGTGAGTCCTACTTTTGTGAATTCTGTCAGAACACCGTTGGATTCCTCGTGGCCACCAAAGCTCTGCTATCTAGAACCTGGAGGGGCGCAAAACAAAGTTGAGTGGGTCAGTAAAACAAAGTTTTTCGAAAACATTTCAATTAACACATTTCTAACCCCTCGCTGTAAAACCTGTATACTTTCCCAGAAATTAACATATATATACCATATATAATCTCAAACTCAAATCTCAAGTCTTTAACACTTTTCAAGAAAATATGCCATGCTATGCATCAAAACATAATAAAGATGCATCAATATAACAGGTGAAATAAGGAATCAACCGGAGACCCTGCAGTTAGTCCTGTACGGTTAATTCTATAGCTCAATATCTAATCCAGCCGGAGTCACCACGGTGACCTGTACGGCACTGCCGGAATCACCAACTGTAACCTGTACGGCACTACACTGCACATAAGTCGGAACTACCTGAAGTAGTCTGTACGACAAGAATGGTGAAATAATACGCTCTAGTGCTTCTCTCATCAATCATCTGCGCGCATAATCTAAGGTCACCTACTAGTCGGAACCACCTCTAGTGATCTGTACGACTAGCATGTCGGAACCCTCTCATGGTCTGTACGACATGCACCTACTTGGATCCAAGGTGAGCGTGTAGTGTGGTGAATACTATAAGCACTAACACCAGGGGTGCAGGTTATGAGCTTTCAACACAAATCACATCATCATTAATTCATATAAACCATATAAACTCACCTGATACTCACCTGTGCGTCCACAACACCAATTCACACATATATATACATCAATTATCAATTCATATATTTCATAATGTGCATGCATGGCATTTTAAATCATACTTTCATTTAAATTCAATTTCTGGGAAAAATCAATAGTATATAGGTATAAACAGAAATACTGCCCACTCACCTGGAGTTCGCCCTACAACTCCCTAGCACAATACATCAAGGCGTCATCACGATCGGCGCCTAGAACAATAATCAAATCCAACCTCAGAAATCATATCGATAGAATATATAACTTATATAAAACACGTCACTACGCAGTTCGATCCGAAAGATCTGCAACTCAGATTTCCAATCCATAACTTCCAGAGGTCCACAATATACCTCTAGGACAACATCCTAAAATTTCATTACCATCCAACGGTCTGATCTCCGTCAATTTCCAAAACCAAGTGACGGTTAACATTCTATTTTATGAATTTACAACTCAAATTCCAGAAGATCTGTAAATCGGATTCCCGACCCGTAAGTTCCTATAATCCTCAAATATTACGTACTACGATGTATCAAAGTTTGGTGACGATCCAACGGTCGGATCGTAAATTCATATTTTCATCTAACCACGAATCGTAACAAACTTAGGTTCAATTACTCAATTTACGTCCATCAATTATCAAAACTGAACCTAGAGTATTAAACACATGTTAAGAATGACATTGGCAGGCCACTGGCCATGCGCCGCCGCACAGGCCGCCGCGGGTGGCGGTTGGCCGCCCCGGCTCGCCGGAAAATCCACCTATTTCCAAAAATTCTCAAAAAATACAGCATTGAAGATCTAAACAAGTAGAGAAAAATTTATACCTGAGGCCAAGGCCAATTTGGCCTGGAAACACTTCAATTTCACCAAAATCCGTGCGGAACCCTAGAATTGGGTGAGTTCCAATTCGTCTTCAAATCAACTCCGCCGTCCCAATAAATGCTTGGGCTTTGTTTTAGGCCTCAAGAGGAAGCTATGGGTGGTGGCAATTGAAAGAAATTGCTTCGAGATTGGGTGAATTAAGCCAAAGTCGCCGCACCCCTTCTTGCGGTTTTCTCCATTTTCAAGGCCAAATGTCTCCAAATTTGAGATGGAATGGATAGAGGAGAGGTCATGGAGAAGTTTCCAAGTGATTTCTTGAAGCAATTCGCCGGAAAAATGGTGGAATTTCGACGGAAATGTGTAGAAAACCCGACGGGTCGCGCGCAAGTTGAAATGGGTCCGGCCGATCCCCTCCTTTTCCTTCTCCCTTCTTTCCTCCTTTCCCTGATTCTGATTGGTCCTTCTCTTCTCTCACTGTTCCGATTGGTCCATCTCCTCCTTCCTTGGTTGGGCAGCCAATCCCCCTTCTTCTTTCTTTTATTTCTGATAGGGCAGTCCACCTCTCTCCCCTCTCTAACTGGGCAGCGCCCAACCTTTAATTCCCCTTCTTAAAACTGAAATTCTACGACAAATAATTGAATTACTAAAATGTCCCAAACTTTAAACGTTAATATCTTTTTCGATATAACTCCAAATCACGAACCGCTTGCGCCCACGCGTCCGTAGCGACGAGTACTACGAGGATATGCCAAGAAAATAAATCTTAGATGGCACGACACAACGATTAACCTCGAACAATGCGCGTGCCTCAAAGGGCATTTTTTGTAAAATCCTTTATTAAAACTTTAGAAACTCTTAAAATCAGAGACGGGCTGTCATATCGAGTTTTTTCTTAGGTTTTTTCATAAATATCTTCTTTCTTTTTTTTTGAGAGATTTTTATTGTGTTTTTTCTTTTTATATTCTTGTTGGCAACATGATTTCCAAATCGAGCATAGCAAGCAATTGTAGACCTGATTATTGTGTTGTAGATCTTTGGAGGATGAATATGGAACTTAACGATTATAGAGAATTGCTAAAACAAACAACATTCCATAATACTATTGTTAATTTGTTCTTGTCAATCAATGACACTATTTAACTGAAATATAAATTTAATAATAAAATTGGAATCAATGTAATTGCTTTTTTTGTTTTGTTAAAATTGTGACTTGTGTACTCATGTGTATTAATTTCTTTTACTAACGTAACGCATTAGTTTTTCACATGCACGTAAAAAAATTAATAATAATAAGGTTTTCTAATCAAAATAGTTCTCGAGATTTGCATAACTCCTCACTTTAATCCATGAGACTTGAAATCAATAGAAGTGGTTATTGAGTTTGTCCATTATCAATCATTTTGGTCATACTTAAAAAATCTCCATTAATAAAGATAAAATAACAAAAACACCATCAATATTTGTCAAATCATTTTAGCCCATTGTTTATTAAATTGAGGGTATTTTTGTCATTTGGTCCTTATTTTTTTAAGAAACGATCAAAATGATTGATGATAGACAAATTCAAAGATCACTTCTATTGATTTCAAATCTCCAAAACCAAAGTAATGAGTTATGCAAATCTCAGAGACCATTTTAACTAAAAAGCCTAATAATAATAATAATGAAAAAGAACGAGAGAAACAAAAATAAGTTTCAAACTATGCCCCTCTCCTTAAGAATAATATTGTATTTTTGAAAAAAAAAAAAGTTCTGAGGAAGACTTTTTCTAATGACGGAGCAAAAACTCATCTTTTGTTTTTAAAAAATTATTAAAAATCCCTTCTATGAACAATGTTTTTTTTCATTCACCCTCTCAAAATTTCCATTTATCTTCTAGTCTCTAATTTTGAAATTTCGGCACCAATTATGAATGAATGCCCAAATAAAACACATTACGTAGAGAAGGTTGTAGAGAGTAAATAGGCGGACCAAATTTTTTTGACAGAAACACTAAAAGTGAAGACTTCAAGGGTGTAAATTTGAATGAAAATCTTGTAAAAAAGAGGTTGGACTCCTACTTAATTGTTAAAACTTAGAAACGAAAACTATTTATCTGCTTTTTTTTTTAAGGAAATTATTTTCTTGTTTATGAGAGATTTGTATCATGACCATTTCAGATTTTATTCCAAAAATATATTTTATACTTTGCATGTCTAAATAATAATTTATTTTTGAAAAGACAATATAATATAATTTTAATTCAAACAGAGACATTAGTGACAATCTATTATTTTGCCACATAGGTGGCTCGTCCGTGGCATCACCAACTATATAAACCTGTTTCTTGTCCCCCCCTCCCTGTCTAAAATTCTCACAACCTCCTCCCGTCGCCGTCGTGGTCCTCCTCCTCCTCCTCCTCATTGATTCTAAGCTGGATTCGGTCAGCCATGGCGGTCTTCGGCGTATTCGTTAGACCGAATCAGTACCTGTCTTCATGCCTCATTCCTCCTCCGGCTCCAAAACTGAATCACAGTTGCAGACAACAGGTTTAGTAGAATTACAATATTTCATGTCCATATTTCTTGAGCTGTGTTCTTGCAAATGAGCTCCCATGATGTTTTCATATCATTACGCTCCTCTTTTGTTTTTGCTTTTGTTTCGGATATATTCTTGAAATTTTTTGTTCCGATGCTTCAATGGTTTTTTTATCATTTGTGGCAGCTCTCTGTTAAGGCATCTGCTGGTAACTCAGATGGTGAGGACTGCAAGTTGATCAGAAAAGAGAAAGATGGATGGAAGATCGATTACTCCGGCGAACAACCAGGCACCCCATTGCTGGACACAGTCAATTACCCAGCTCACATGAAGAATCTCTCCACAGAGGTAGGCTACCAACACAAATAGTAAAATCACTTCTAAAACAACATATTGAGTTACATAAAGTAAAATTTCGTCGCAAAAGCCATGTTTTGGATTTTTAGTCCTTTTATGTTCTCATAAATTATGATCGCTATTTTCTTCAGGATCTTGAACAACTTGCGGCAGAGATGAGAGTAGATATCGTTTATAGCGTTTCACAGTCAGGTGGGCATCTCAGTTCAAGCTTAGGTGTGGTGGAGCTGGCAGTGGCACTCCATCATGTGTTCAACACGCCCGACGACAAGATCATATGGGATGTTGGTCATCAGGTGCAAGAAATTTACATTCATTTCTAATTTAACTGAAAAGAAAACACTGTTTTAATTTACAGTAATGATCGAAAGACGTTAAATTGTACTGATCTACTCAATAGTTCTGAGAGGCAATTACTTGTGCAGGCATATCCTCATAAAATTCTTACGGGAAGGAGGTCCAAGATGCACACAATTAGGAAAACTTCAGGTCTTGCCGGTTTCCCTAAAAGGGATGAGAGCGTTTATGATGCTTTCGGTGCAGGCCACAGTTCTACAAGCATTTCTGCTGGTTTAGGTAACAATTCTCACCTTAACCACCTAACACCCCCAAAACCCCATTTCAATCTCGACCTTAACATACATGTCCAAGACAGTAGATGAATACTCTGCTAATTTCATCCGACTTTTGTTTTTCCTTGAAAACTTAATGGCAGGCATGGCAGTTGCAAGAGACCTACTTGGGAAGAATAACAATATCATTTCAGTGATTGGAGATGGAGCCATGACTGCAGGGCAAGCATACGAAGCCATGAATAATGCAGGATACCTTGATTCTAACCTGATCGTCATATTGAATGACAACAAGCAAGTCTCCTTACCCACTGCCACACTTGATGGCCCTGCAACGCCCGTTGGAGCCCTCAGCAGCGCTCTAACCAAGCTCCAAGCAAGCACCCAGTTCCGCAAACTTCGCGAGGCTGCAAAAGTAAACCATTAATCTTGCAAATGATGGTTCTTTTATTCTGACTTGTTCAACTTATTTCAAATAATCTGACTCTGAGAATATCTTTCAAAGGGCATTACGAAGAAAATGGGAGGCCAAACACATGAAGTTGCAGCAAAAGTAGACGAGTACGCAAGGGGAATGATAAGCGCTTCTGGATCCACTCTCTTTGAGGAGCTTGGGTTATATTATATTGGTCCAGTGGATGGGCATAATGTTGCAGACTTAGTCACCATTTTCCAAAGAGTGAAAGCCATGCCGGCCCCGGGGCCAGTTTTAATCCACATCATGACGGAGAAAGGAAAGGGCTATCCCCCAGCTGAGGCAGCAGCTGACAAAATGCACGGTATGAGTCGAACCTTATGATCCCGTAATCAGATAAGGATTCTTATGATGATCCTTATTTTATTTCCCTGTATTTTTAGGTGTTGTCAAGTTTGATCCAAAAACCGGCAAGCAATTTAAGACCAAATCCCCTACACTTTCATATACTCAGTACTTTGCTGAATCTCTGATAAAAGAAGCTGAAATCGATGACAAGATTGTAGCCATCCATGCAGCAATGGGTGGTGGCACTGGTCTCAATTATTTCCAGAAGACGTTTCCAGATCGTTGCTTCGATGTGGGAATCGCTGAGCAACACGCTGTTACATTTGCAGCTGGTTTAGCTGCAGAAGGTCTGAAGCCGTTCTGCGCTATCTACTCATCATTCCTGCAACGAGGATATGATCAGGTGAGCTGATAAAAGAGAATAAGGGATAGTGGTTTACTTTTCAAACGTAGGTTTTCAACAAAATCACTGCTTGATATGACACTAATGATTTATAACGTGTATACAGGTGATTCACGATGTAGATCTTCAAAAACTTCCTGTCCGCTTTGCAATGGATCGAGCTGGCTTGGTTGGTGCAGATGGGCCAACCCATTGTGGAGCATTTGATATCACATACATGGCTTGTTTGCCCAACATGGTGGTTATGGCCCCGTCTGATGAAGCTGAGCTGATGAACATGGTCGCCACTGCAGCAGCCATAGATGATAGACCTAGCTGCTTCAGATTTCCAAGAGGCAATGGTATCGGAGCGCTTCTTCCTGTTAATAACAAAGGAACCCCACTCGAGGTTAGTATAAATGAAATTCAAAATTATCAAGTGATTATACAAAATAGATGGCTGAAATTCATCGACAACTATTGAATAGGTTGGTAAAGGAAGATTACTGATGGAAGGCAGTAGAGTTGCGATTTTGGGATATGGTTCCATAGTTCAACAATGCGTGGAAGCTGCAAACAAGCTGAAAACCAGGGACATACATGTTACAGTAGCGGATGCACGATTTTGCAAACCTCTGGATTCCAAACTAATCAAGCAATTGGCTAGGGAGCATGAGATCCTTATTACAGTGGAAGAAGGTTCAATTGGAGGTTTTGGATCTCATGTATCCCACTTCCTAAGTTTAAGTGGTATTCTTGATGGACCGCTCAAGGTACTATAATTCTCAGTCACCAACATAACATTACTGATTTTCGTAATTAATCTCCTCCGCCCTAAACATTTGTGAGTTCTCTTTGCAGTTGAGAGCAATGGTACTTCCTGATAGATACATTGATCATGGAGCACATCAGGATCAGCTTGAAGAAGCAGGGCTATCCTCGAGGCATATCTCAGCCACGGTATTATTTCTGTTGGGGAGGCCAAAAGAAGCTCTACAGTTCAACTGAGTGCACAATGACCTCGATTTTGTTGCCATGGAAGCTGTTCATAAAGCTTTGGCAATCTGGATTCAAGAAAAGACAAATGTCAAAACAAAACTACACAGAGCTTATTTGGGGTGCTCATGTATTATGGTACAAGACCCCATCAAATTCATATCTCAAGATCAAAGCATCATTGATTTAGGGATCCGATATGAACAATCAAGTGATTAGTGCTTATGTTGTTACAAATTGTATTACATTGAAGTACGCATGGAGCAAAACTTGGAACAAACCAAAGAGAAGAACTTGTTTTCCTTGTAGAGAATGCTCACTCATGTACCCTACTTGCTTATCAATGGGCTTCTTTAGTTTGAAAATTTAATCGCATTTGGTGTGCGCAACATGATTATTCTCCTAAATTCATCTTTGCAGCGGTATAATCAATTAGCAATTGGCTAATCTCTATATTAAACAGATTTCTACAGTTTTCTACCAGTTTTTCTATTCCAACTAGGAAACACAAATGATTTTGTAGTTGAAGCACGTACCTGACTTCCAGCATCCTTGAATGTGTCAAATCTGAGAATATGCATCCATTCCAATCGATTCAAGAACAAGAGAAAGAACTAATGTCCTGTCCCGATGAAGATCAATCACATCTTTCGACACAGGGAACTTAAAAGTAATTAATTACAGCCAGTCAATCAGAAGACTAGATCAATAACCTTGCCGATCCAACAGTGAAATAGACTACAACTGCACAACGGGGCCTTGGATACATCTGAAATGTATTCACCACCCTTAAAATGATGGAATCTATGGGCGTCCTGAGCGATTATCTCTCTCAATAACTTTGGTGACAAATTTTACCCAGGAATGACAGTCCCCGCTGGCTCGAAGGTTCTTGTATATCCTGATAACAGTATCCTTATTACTACTCGTCAACACAGCAAAGGAAATTGCTAGCTTCTCGCTTGTGATAGTACAAAGACCTCTTCTTGTACTCCTCATCCAAATCTTGCAACACAAATCTTGTATCATGAACATAACCCTATATTTTTACCGTCTCAGTCAATTTTTCTAGCGTTTCATTTCTCCCTCTCGATCTTGGATGCGACAAATCTCCAGCCATGCAATTTCAAGCATTTATGCCACCTCGACCTTTCCGTGAAATTTACATGCACTTATCAGTGTTCTCCATAAGACTACATCTGGATTCTTGGCTAGTTTTACCTACAAGGACAAAATAAAGGGTAAAGTAAATAGTACTAAAATTGACTTTTTAGTGTAAAAATGTGGTTTTTCATTAACGTGAACTGTACTCGAAGCTTTTCTTTAAAGTTCCCTTTAATTAATTTAAGTCACCATCCTAATTCACATTAAATATTCCATCATTTGTATAACCTTAATTCTAGAATTATATTCAGCAGATCGCTACAATGTCTATTATACACACATAAGAGCTCATGTTTGAGTGTGTCTGGTGAAATCAACCTCTATTCGACCACATATATATCTGTTTTAGTGTCACTATATAAAGACATGAGACAAGCCATCACAGACACGGTACATACTTGTCTTAGTGAATAGTCAACAACCAATTGACAATCCTATCACTAGAATTTTTTTTTCAATATGACTACCTAGGAATATTTCTTTTCTTAATGACCCCAT
Source organism: Malus sylvestris (assembly GCF_916048215.2). Taxonomy (NCBI): domain Eukaryota; kingdom Viridiplantae; phylum Streptophyta; class Magnoliopsida; order Rosales; family Rosaceae; genus Malus; species Malus sylvestris. The sequence continues at coordinate 11,389,124 of NC_062260.1, forward strand.
TTTAGTCGGTACGGCTTCATGTGGGCTAGTTGGTTAGTTCGGCGCAAAGGTTCTTATTATTGTTTTGCTAAACATCAATAATTACTTTTGGCTACACAAGCCGATACTACAGAAAATAAAGGTGTTGTGTTTGCTGATCAGCTAGAGACATGATTAATTTTCAAAACCTACCAAATAATTATGAGCTAACTACATCCTTCTTATGAATGCAGGTGTGCTAACTCGCAACTGTGCTCGATCGGGCGAGTAAAATAGATGTGGTGGTGATATCAAATGCGTTGCTGACTTCTGTGCTCGAGCTACGACCAGAGAAGGAACACGTTTGGCCTTAGGTTCTAGAACCTAAAGACAGGGTTGCCCAAATCACTGTGAAGTTTAGGACCTCCTGCACCAGGCTCAGCTGCCTCGACTTTATTCATGTATAGGTGCACCAAATCGGTTTCAAGCTATAAGGCACAAGTACTCAAAAGAGTTGAGTGTTTTTATGGTAAATGTTGTTCAGCTGCCTGAATGCTGAACTACAATATGCACCAAAAAGTAACTAATCATAAAACACTTCACTTCATTGAGAAGTTGATGAAGTGACCCTTTTCAGTGAGAAACTCTTCACTGACCGAGACTTGGATAGATAACCAACCAATTTTCACTGAATGAGACTTGGATAGATAACCAACCAACCATAAACAATGGTATTCACTTGTCTGAACTGAAGGTTCTCTTAAATCCTCTAGTTCTACTACTTCAATGCTGCTCACTTATCTGAACTGATGATGTTGTCAGTTGAACAATGTTGTTGACTTATCTGAATTGAAGATGTATTGGTAGAAGGGTTATGATAGTTAATATTTTGCTCAAGGGTTTAAGAAGGATTTCTCGTAGATTGAGGGTTTTTACGTAGAGCGTTTGAGTTGTTTGTTGAGTTAGAGGGGCCTTCATGTTGCCAATGCTTCTGTATTTATAGGGATAAGTTTATTGGTGCTTAAAGCTTGCAAAGTGGTATAATTATGATAATCGTTATATTATCTTATTACACTCTAAATTATTCTTGGCTGAAACTCTATCACCGTTAAGTCTCGCCATCTTCGATTAGGATTCTGAACGTAGATTGATTATGCGATTGATTCAACCTTTGTCAGGGACCAATTTTGATTCTTAATATTTCTCTCATCCAACAACTTAGATTATATGAGCCGAATGAAGGAAATATTTGTAAAAACAAGTTCATTTGAGCAACATCTATGCATGCTATTAACAATTAAAAGGCGGAATCATACTTGTATGCACTAAAAAACAAAACTTTATCCATGAACTTAATGGACTGTCAATGCCCAATTGGACTCTCAATGCCCAATTGGCAATCTTATGATCAGGAACTTTTAAGATATGTATAAGAAAGAGAATGATCTCATGAATAAGTTCTTTAGATCGCATTCTCCCAATTACATATTCCTTGGACTTATCGTTTAAGCATATAACATTTATATGAGACGGCTTAAAACAATAATCTTTGCCCTTTATATTAAACTAGATTAGTTTAGTATGTGAAATGTCCGTAAAGTATCATCATATGATTGGTTTTAGGGCACATTTCCAACAATCTCCCACTTGCACTAGAGCCAATCAGCTTGGTCATCAGTGATGATACCTATTCTGAATTCATTTCAAAATTGGTTAAGTAGTAGGCCTAGACAATGGATATCTATATGTTATCCATAGAAGCAACATTGAGAATAACGACGTCACCATTATACATGATTCTCAATCATGTGGTTCGGTCTCTCATTTGAGTTTGAATCTTTATGAGACCTTGATTCTCTGGCTTGGGCTATCGCCCCATTATTGTCGTAGTGTCGAAACACTAGAGACACTTTCTAGATGGAGCCAAATGGAGAGTTCATAAATGAACTTTCCCATCCAAACAACATTGTTGTAAGCTATGGCAATACATTTTGCATGATGGAACACACTAGAGTCATTACTTTTAATGTTTCCACCCAAATATCTCTTTAGTCATAATAAAGAGATATCCAATTATCTCTTCATTCAAAATGAAGACACATCCAATGATTGATGCGATATTAGATTCATAATCTAATACATTTACGCTTCCATTACGTTACTCTAATTCTTCCTCATTCTTGAGGAATTTATCCTTTAGTATTTCTTAAATACTTAAGGACTCTCTTGACAGTTGCCATGATTCTGATCCTGGGCTTGCACTGATATTGTCTTGTACCTATCTTGGTACAACTCATATCACTGTTTTTCATACAATATGAAATACGTAAATTACTTTTATGCGCAAGCATAAAGGATTCTATTTACGCATTATGGTTCTTTGGGATTCAAAATGGTACATTCCTTTTTAGAAAAGCAATTTCCCAGTCTAACTGGAATTGTCATTTCATTTGAAGTTTATCATTCGAGAAACTTTCTACATCTATCGTCTATCAATAGGGATTGAGATAATCCAATTATATCTTGAAATCTATCATTATCGATTTCCATCCTATGTATATAGACTATGTCTCCCATATACATTCTGTCATTATAGAATGTTTAAAGTCATAACTTTAACGAAGAAGAATTCCTTTCATTTCCAAAATTAATATATCATATATATTTTCAAATTTAGGAATATGATTAACTCCCACTAATGTTTTGTAAACCTAGTAAACAAAAGATTCATTTACATCTTCATGAGAAATCAAACGATTTGATCTTTCTATCATAAGACGCTTATATCTCCCACTAGCTTGCTAAGATTCATGATGGATGGATCTCTACAACGTACATGTCTTGTGATTCCTAGTCTTAGACATATATTATCAAGACTATCTTGACAATGGTTTTGGAAACCCCTATTATGTCCAAACATCGAATCACCTTTTAGTTGTAGCTAGTAATCTTCGAATTAATAGAAACCAAGACTACATCAAAGATGGTTTCTTCCAAATCAACCAATCTCGTTGATTATAGTCACCTTCAGCTACCAATTAGCTATGAAGGCTTCACTACTTCAGGTCAAATGGTACTATACCATTTCCTTGAGTATATGTTGTATATACACTCAATGTAGTCATAAGGATTTTCATTCTTATTTCTTTCGAATTAAGAGGTGTATCTCTATGACATAGTCATAAAGTTCAAACCATTCAACTGAGACGGTTTATAAATCCTTCTCGACTACCTTAGAGCTTATGGTGTAGGAATTAGGTTGTTATATTTGTTGATCATCATCTTATCTTTCAAAGAACCCATTCTTTGAATTCTATCTCTCGTTCATTTGCTCTATCTTAGGCAAATCCTAGTGTAGGATTTCAATGAACTACCCAACAAACAACATTTGTTAGTTGGTTTCTAGAAGTGATATCCAAAGGTTAATTTAAGGATCTCCCATAAGATTGTTCTCAAACAAATATTGCTCATTAGCACACAACCCCAAATCTTAACACAATTAAGACTTGTCTTTCTTTCCAACTATATCCTATGGAGTCATGAAAATTTTGGAAGATCTTCTAATTGACAATCATATTGTCTTACAAGTATATATCCTATATATGGGTAATTGATAACATCCAACGAACTACATCTTATTCGAGTTCGTTCTTCTCCCAAATGAGAAATCCATTATCTTATGATGCTTCTTTCCTTGATATCTTTCAAGGAAACTCATCTAAAGTGTTAGTTTTCCTTGGATCAAATCTAAGGAGGTAAATACTTTAGACGTCTTACTCATCAACTTACATTCTTGAATTCTTTGAAACCTTTTGCAAAGTATTAGGACTTGTGCTTATTCAAAATAAACGATAGTCCAATTGAGAGCGATCTTCGGTGAATGTTAAACAACATGAGTAGTATTATGTTGTGGACAAGTGCCACTAACATCTAAGTGAATTAACCTCAACAATTTTGTGATTCTTTATTCTTTCCAAAACAATAAAGATTCGAACATTTCTCCTCTATACAATTTTAACAAGAAGGCATTGGACCCGGATCTAACGATCCAAAGCATCCATCTATGACCAACTCGTAATTTATGTTTTAGAGGTATCACAACTCAGTTTGGGATTAGTCACTACCTTGCAACCTTTTGGGTTTTAAGCATCGTTATATTCTAAACAGTTAACACTACCGCATTATCTCTACTATAGAGACAATCAATTAGATTAGAATAATCCAATAATTCAATCATTCATTATTAAAGAATAATGTTTTGTCAAACAAAACATTTATCCATCTCTTATAGTGATGGAATTAAGTTCCTTATTCAAATTGGAATGTAAAGACAATATTTGGTTTTCTAATTTCTTTGGTAGTTCATATGAGGAAGTAAGTATTATCTGCTTTCGTAGAGATCTATATTTTATTTACGTTCTGAATGTGAAGTACTTTCTCTTCTCTCATTAATCTTCTATTTCTTATTAGCCACACTTTTACAATGGTTGTAAAACATAGTTACTAATACGGAATCAAGCATTCAAGTAGAAGAACCAATTGTTTTGAACTATTCAAGAACAATTTACAATACCTTTGAAAGGTGTGTTCTTGATACTTGCAAGACGGTTTTTGCAAATTCCCCTTCCAATGTCCATTCTTTCATAAAGAAAGTTTGTTCCCTTAGAGTTATTTCATCTTCTTCATTTGACTTCTCCATTGACTACAGTAGTCATGGTCCCTAAATTCCCACTATCTCTCTTGAAACTAATTTCAATTGTGTTATACACATCAAACGATTTGGAAAGCTTGTGGTTATTGTTCACTATATAGTTTACAATAAACTTAGTGAACCATTCGGATAGAGACTCAAAGGTGAAGTTCTTGCCTAGTTTTCGTCTCCTGAAATGGTTTAACACTTCAACACTCAATGATTCAAAATCATCATAAGTCCATGTTGATGGATTATTTTTGTCAATCAACCATTATGTTCTAAACATAATTACAAACTTTCAAGAGTTGTTCAAGGCAACTCTCATTTCTTCATACAACAATTTGTAGGTGAAGAATCATGGCATATAAAGTGTTCATGCCCTTGTGCTTACTTCTTAAGTTCCGTGTTCATTTAACAAAGAAACAAGCACTGGTGTTTGCATTTACTAAGGGTTGTTCAAAGCAACTCTTATTTCTTCATACAACGATTTGTAAGTGAAGAACTATGACACTAAAAGTGTCCATGTCTTTGTGCTAATCTTCATAAATTTCTTTGTTCATACAACAAAGGAATAAGCATTGGTTGTTTGTGTTGTCCTATTTATGATAGACTTATCTAACATGTTTTTCCAATGATACATTATCAATAGGAAGATTGTGAGGATAAGACTACTTAGGTACATATACAATCCATATAAGACAATCTATGGGATTGTGGTACCAAGTCTAGAAACTAAAGCCTTCAGCTTTTCTTTGTCAAGTTTTGGATAGTGTTTATCGGTAAATTAATACATAATGAATATAAATTGATTGATTTTAAGCCATTTGATCCGGGTCTTTAAATCAAATAGCACCACCCATTATTTTTAGCAAATTCCATATCCCTCATCGGAATTCGAGAGTTTTGGAGGAAACTCTTAGTAGGGTATGGGAGGCTCACTATTACCAAGCCCACCTCACAATGATATGATGTTGGCTAGCATCAATAATAATGAGAGAGTACACTTACTCATTTGCATTTCTTGCAAGTACCCATCTTATTTGGCCTCTAAAGAATGAAGCCTCACAATGATATGATGTTGGCTCCATTGCACTTAGTTAAGTCATTCCCACCATGCAAGTTTGGGTATAGGTTCAAGAACAACCTCACAATGATATGATGTTGATCATTCGCGTTGCCTACCTTCACAACATCATGTATGCATATAGGACTCCTCCTGAGTGTAAGCACGCACTTTGTACTCCCTCATGATAGGGTGAAGTCGATGTACGAGTCACAAATGATCGGAGCCTACCACGGTGGAAGGCCACGAAAAAGTGTTCAAAGCACTCTCACGCTTATCAACTTAATAATTGTTTGGTTGAGGGTTTTTAGGTCTCATCACATATTATCATGCATTTTAATCTCACTAAAACAATTTGGTCCTATTACAAGTATTGGTCCATGTGATTGGTTTAGTAGTATATGATACTCCCACTATGCTTGTAAAACAGTTTTTAAAGCAAGAATATATGGTACTACTAACATAAGCTTTGCATTCATAGATGGACTATATAGTTGCCTTAGGGCCTTAGGATAACTATGAACCTTTGATTCGATCCAACACGAGCCTGGTGTTGAATCTCAGTCTAGGGATGGTGATTGATTTTAGTTACGTGTTTAATCACATGAAGGCGTGTTTTCTTATTGGGCGTTGGACCCAACTACTCCAATTTCATGCATATCAAATAAAACAAGAAAATGAGTACTTCAAAGTAAGGAAGAACTTATGCTCTTTTACAACACTTGATCAAATCAAATAACTTTAAAGTTAAGAAGAGCTTATGTTCTTTTACAACATTTGATCATATCAAATTACAACTAAAATCTAATCTACACATTCCCATGGTTCAAACAAATTTGAAAGATGGCCATTCACATGGCTTAATTATCGTAGGCTTAGGTTCATAATCACCCTTTCTTTAATTAATTAACACTTTAACTAATTAAACTTGAATGCAACATTGTCATTTGGTTTTTGTATCCATAGAATTGATTTAGATGGAGCTATGAAATGAAAATCCAATTCTCATTTAAAGATACAAAACTATTTTGTTCTCAACTAATTTGGGCCAAAAAGCAATAACCTCAACCATTGGGCTTTATTGCAAAACACAAACTTTTGAGGTCACTTTGTAAGAACACAAAAGTCCACTACTTCATGTAATTACCACTAGAATCCAAAAATTTCAACAAATACAAAAACGTCATTAAAGGAGTAAAACAATTTATCCTTAGTGTTTTTAGGCCTTTAAGTAAAAACGTAAACTTTTGGGTAAAAGTGCAAATACACAAAAATATCAAAACTTTATGTAATTGCATAAAAACCCCAAAAATACCCTACTTTAATAGGGTGGCCGGTCATGGTGAGAGTGTGAGTGATGTGTGTGTTGATTTGTAGGTTTGAAAAGTGATTGAAAGTTGTAAGTGATTGGTATGGTGTGAATAGTTGAAAATGTATGAGTGAAGTTTGAAAAATTCATACCATCCATCACTAACAGAAACAAATAAACAACCAAACACCTTTTTGAATCAAAACTACAAACTTTTGTTCTTGGCAAGAAAATAACAAGAACAATGAAGAACATCCATGAAAACCCATAAGAGCTCCATGAACATTTTTCACCCAAAGACACCCCAAAAACTCTCAAACTTAAGGGAAATAACATATTACCATACTATGGTACTTAGGCGTTCCTAATGTCACTTTAAAACACTTTTAATAAGACAAACATGAACCCAAAAATCCACCCCGGATTTGGCTGAATTTCCCCAAACAAAAGGCACCAAATTTTAACTCCAAAATTCATGGTCATATGAGCTATATCTACAACATTTGAGATGGCAATTTTTCAAGCAAAATTTACATTCAAAGAAGCAAGAATAAAGCTTGTAACAATTACAACATTTAAATCAAAGACTATGAACTACAAAACCCAAAAGGATTCACCAACTACTAGACCTAGGCTCTTGATACTACTTGAAGGAAATATTTGTAAAAACAAGTTCATATGTCCAAGTTTAAGATGCCACATCTTTTCTTGGTTAACTTATTCTCTAGTCCTTTTGGGTTTTGAGGTATTCCCGCTTTCAATACAGTGCATCCCACTACTTGTCTCTAGGTGAAAAAGTCCCTCTATCATATTACCATGAGAGATAATACGACGGTTCAAGTATAAAGTGTAACTCATTTTGTCAAACAATACTGAGTGCCCATCTCGTAAAAGCATAGATAGAAATCAAATTCTTTATACATGAAGGAAAATATAAACAATTTTTATGTTCCAAGACTTCCCCAGAGGGTAGTTTAAGCATGTAGATGCCTACTACTTTTGCAGAGATCTTATTGTCATTCCCAACTCGCCCAATCAACTCCCCATTGCGTAGTGTCCTGCTCCCTATTAGTCCCTGCAACGAATTGCAGATATGTTGACTAGCGTCAAAATTAAATATCCAGGATTAGAGCTTACTGTAAAATCACTCTCTATGATAGAAATAGTCCCTTCAAAAGTTCGTGTCATAAGGCTCTCAATGCGCACCTTGTATTTCTTCTTCCAACGTTCATCATTTCCACAATGAAAGCATGTTCCTTTGGATTTTATTGCCTTCTTCTTATTCAACCTTTTCCTTGTGATTGCATTCTCACTCTCACTGTCCTTTTTGAAACCTTATTCAAACTTACAAAATATGTCAATCATCTCAGAAAGAGTATGATCGAATCTATTCACTTTATAGTTTACTAAAAACTTAGTGAAATCATCCAAGAGAGATGCAAGGAAAAGTCTTGGGCCATTTTCCCATCGATGGAAATTCCTAAACTCTCAAGATCTTGAAAGATCCTTTCCATCTTTTGTCAATGTTTTTGGACCGATGTCCCCTTTGCCATTTTGGTATTCAATGAACTGCAAACATTTGAGAATCGTACATTACTTATCTCAATGTCATGCATCTTATGCAAACTATCAACCATGGCTCAAAAAGTGTCCATGTGCTCATGTAGCTTCTTACGCTCCTCACTAAGTGAAGTGAGGATTAATCATTTGGCTTGTAAGTCATCCTCAAAGTGTCTAGTATAACTTTGACACTCCTCCTTTGAAGCTAGTTTCGTAGGAGGTACATGAGGAGGGGATTGCTTGAGCACATACGATATGTCATTCATCTTTGAGACATTATCAATGTGATGATACCAAGCAAGGAAACGTTGGCCCCTAAGGCCCCTTTTATCAAGTATAATGGTAGGTGTAATTTTAGGCATGTCGTTAACTACATAACATAACAGAAATTGTATTAGATTGTTGATTTTAAAACTACTTGATTGGGTCTTGAATCAAATAGTACCACCCACTATTTTGGGCAAATTCCACATCCCTCAATGGAATCCGAGAGTTATGTTGAACTCTTAGCGGGGTATGGGAGACTCACCATTACCAAGCCCACCTCACAATGATATCATGTCGGTTAGCAACAATAATGATGAGAGACTAATGCTTTAGTCATTTACAACTCTTGTAATTACCCATCTAGTTTTCCCTCTAGAGAATGATGCCTCACAATGATATGATGTCGGCATCATTGCACTTAGTTAAGTTATTCCCACCATGCTAGTTCGTGTAGGGGTTCAAGAATAGCCTCACAATGATATGATGGCCATCCTCGTTGCCTACCTCACCACATCATGTATGCACATTTGGATTCCTCTTGAATGTAAGCACGTACTTTGAACTTCCCCATGATAGGGTGAAGCTAGTGTACGAGTCACAAACGATTGGAGCCCACCACGGTGGAAAGCCTATGAAGAGATGTTCATAGTATCTCTCGCTTATCAACTTAATATTTGTTTTGTTGAGGGAGTAGTGTTGGGCTACATCAATTTCATTTTAATCTAATTAAAAGAACTTTGGCCTATCACAACCATTGGTCCAAGTTTATATGGATTAGTAGTATATAATACTCCCACTATTTCGATTAAACAAGCGAGACTATATGGAACTACCAACGAATGCATTACATCCTCATATGGACTGTATAGTCATCTTAGGTCTTAGGATAATTATGAACTGTTTGATTTGATCCAACACGAGCCTTGTGTTGGACCTTGGGTCTAAGGTAGGTAGTTGTTGATTTTAGTTACGCGTTTAATCTAATTAAACCGTTATTTCTTATTGGGTGTTGGACCCAACTATTCCAATTTACATACAAACAAACAAAAAGAAATACATGAAATAAAGAGGAAGGCTTATGCCCTTTTACAACACATTTGAAAGACTTATGCCCTTTTACAACACATTTGAACTAATCAAATTACATTCAAATCTAAACTACCTAACCCAAACATTCATAATGTAAAGCGGCCAATCACATAGCTCAATTTATCGAGGCCCTTGGTTCATAATCACCATTTTCTTAATCAATCACATTAACTACGAAAACAACTTAAACAATTGGTTTTCTTATACACACATAAGAGCTCATGTTTGATTCTGTAAGTGAAATCAACCTCTATTCGACCACATATATATCTGTTTTAGTGTCACTATATAAAGACATGAGACAAGCCATCACAGACACGGTACATACTTGTCTTAGTAAATAGTCAATGACCAATTGACAATCCTATCACTAGAATTTTTTTTCAATATGACTAGCTAGGAATATTTTTCTTCTTAATGGCCCCATTTTAGTCGGTACGGCTTCATGTGGACTAGTTGGTTAGTTCGGCGGAAAGGTTCTTATTATTATTTCGCTAAACATCAATAATTACTTTTGGCTACATAAGCCGATACTATAGAAAATAAAGGTGTTGTGTTTGGTGATCAGCTAAAGACATGATTAATTTTCAAAACCTACGGAATAATTATGAGCTAACTACGTCCTTCTTGTGAATGCGGGTGTGCCAACTCGCAATTGTGCTCGATCAGACGAGTAAAATAGATGTGGTGGTGGTATCAAATGCGTTGCTGACTTTTGTGCTCGAGCAATTACGACCAGAGAAGGAACATGTTTGGCCTTAGGTTCTAAAACCTAAAGACAGGGTTGCCCAAATCACTGTGAAGTTTAGGATCTCTTGCACCAAGCTTGGCTGCCTCGACTATATTCGTGTATAGGTGCGCCGAATCGGTTTCAAGCTGTAAGGCACAAGTACTCAAAGGAGTTGAGTGTTTTATGGTAAATGTTGTTCAGCCGCCTGAATGCCGAACTGCGAAATCCACCAAAAAGTAACTAATCATAAAACACTTCACTTCATTGAGAAGTTGATGAAGTGACCATTTTCGGTGAGAAACTTTTCACTAACTGAGACTTGGATAGATAACCAACCAACCAGAAGTTGATGAAGTGACCCTTTTCGGTGAGAAACTTTTCACTGAATGAGACTTGGATAGATAACCAACCAACCACAAGCAATGGTATTCACTTGTCTGAACTGAAGGTTTTCTTAAATCCTCTAGTTCTACTACTTCAATGCTGCTCACTTATCTGAACTAATGATGTTGTCAGTTGAACAATGTTGTTGACTTATCTGAATTGAAGATGTATTGGTAGAAGGGTTATGATAGTTAATATTTTGCTCAAGGGTTTAAGAAGGATTTCTCGTAGATTGAGGGTTTTTACGTAGAGCGTTTGAGTTGTTTGTTGAGTTAGAGAGGCCTTCATGTTGCCAATGCTTCTATATTTATAGGGATAAGTTTATTGGTGCTTAAAGCTTGCCAAGTGGTATAATTATGATAATCGTTATATTCTTTTATTACACTCTAAATTATTCTTGGCTGAAACTCTATCGCCGTCAAGTCTCGCCATCTTCGACTAGGACTCTGAACCTAGATTGATTATGCGATTGATTCAACCTTTGTCCGGAAACCAATTCTGATTCTTAATATTTCTCTCATCCAACAACTTAGAGTATATGAGTTGAATGCATGCAAAATTGGGTCCAAACAATGTCATTTAAGATTCGTCAAAACAATATAAATCCATTAGCTTGTAATCCCAATTTATTATAACCTATATGCTCTTGGATTTGTATTGTTGATTATCACAAATAATAATAAACAATATCTTTGCTAGATTTATTCCAAAATTAAATTAAATGATTGGCTTTTAAGTCAGACACCTATTTTTACCTCTCACACCCACTACAAGAAATCAATTCATTTACCACATCAATTTTATCACGAACACTATGTGCTTGTTATAAAAAATGAACATTTATCACGGGCTTAGTCAGCATGTTGTGGATAACAATATTTTACAACGGGCAAATAGTAGCCGGTTATAATAAAACAACTTACTACCATGGTCATAGTCAGCATGTTGTGAAAATATTAAAACACCATGTACATTGGCCGTGATCAATATTATTAGTAGCCACACCATATTTTTTTATCTACAACGGACATTAAACGTGATGTAGTTATACACTATTTTAAAAAGTTTTAGAAGGCGGGACTAGAAATTTTCCCCAATTTCAAATCTTTAAATTTTCAAAATATTCCCACACTTCCCAAAATTTAAGTGAAATCATTCCTCAATCTTTTTTACTTCCTTTTTATTCTCTCCCACCAATGGCAACTTCAAAACTTCCCAACCATTCTTAGTTAGCCATCTACAAATTTTCATTCACCCTCACCCTCTCCCTCTCATTGACCTCATCTTTTTCCCTTTCATGGTTATTCTGAGAAGCCAAACAAGTATTTATAAAAGGCTCTCCCCCCCCCCTCTCCTCTCTCTCTCTCTCTCTCTCTATCTCTCTCTCTCTCTCTCCAACTAGCTAACCAAAATTTTTAATTTTGAAATCTGAATATCTTTTATTCAAGCTCCCTAATTTATTAGAAATTCACTCTAGGTTGTGGTATTTATTCTTCAAATTTTAGGGTTTACAATTTTTTTCTTTTAAAGTGTTCTATACAATATTTGGTTGAAAAAGTCTTTTTCCCTATAGGCATCTAAGAGCAGAAACCAAACTGAAGCGGTGCTACTCTTGGAGGAATTTGGTAGCAATTTTGTTTGCTTCGAATTTTTTTTCCTTCAGTTTTTAATTTTTTGTCTCTGGCTAATCAATTACAGTAAGTTATCAAAGAATTTTTGTTTTTGTTTTTGTAAAGATGATAGGATTAACTTGTTAATTAATGTATAAATATATTATTGGGATATTCGATACTTGGAATTTTTTTATTACTTGGATTGTGATTGGTTGCCTTTTGATTAATTGACTTGGTGGTTTTGAATTTTTCTATTTATAGTGTCCTTGAGACATGAGTTCGATTCTAAACATTATAGTTTTCCTTTTTATCTCATAGGTGGTTGGTGGTTCTACTTTATGAAGGGTTATAACTCAAATATCAACTACTACATTTACATTACAGGCACCTGCAAATTTGAAGTGTGTATTGGCTTGTTGGAGATGTGTGTCTTCTTGAAGAGACAAATGCATAGAAGACAAATATAATTGGAGCACCAAGTTTGGAACTAGGACTTAAGTTTTGTTTTAAAGTATGAAACAAAGTCTATACCTGTTTAGTTAAAATTGTAGTATAACTCATTGGTTTGGTATTTCTTTCTATTACTACTAATTGGTTCTGCTGCTAGATTTAGTGTAATATTTGAAATATGTGAATTTTATGAAGTAAATGTGCAATTTTGTATATAAAAAATATTTTATATTTATTAAGTAATTTATTATTATTAATTTATGTTTTAAATTTTCTTATAACGAGCATGGTCTATGGTCAATATGTAACTCACAATGGCCATTGAAGGAAAAAATTTGTCCTAACTAAGAACATGTGAGAACATTTGAACACATAAGCTAACTAATAACACTTTAAAGTAGGCATGCATTTAAAAACAATTATATGTGAATGATGAACCACAAGACTCTTTAACAACACTAAATAGAAGAAATGATTTTGAGATTCATTACCCTTGAAGCTCATCCTTGTTTACACAAGGGATTCACCCAAGTGGAGCACCTTCAAGTCACCTCCTAGCTCCTTAGATCTTCCTTATGTTTTCTTCCTTTTGATACTCCTTTGCTCCTTGAGGATGTGAGGAAATGATCTCCAAGAACACCAAAGATTTAGTGTCTCTAAGTCTCCACACCAAGGATGGCGTGTGAAGATGAAAATGGATGACTTATAGGAAGAAAGATTGCTAGCTATCCTTCCCCTAAGTGGCCGGACTCTATGGAGAAAAATAGAGAAAAAAAGTTTCTCTTCTTTGCCTCAAGGAAACCCTAGTGAGTAAAAGCTATAAAGATGACTTTATACTACCTCACATGTGAGTGGCAAACTTGAAATTAATTCAAGTTTGCATCCACTCACCCTTATGGCCGGCTTTGACTTTGTTATTGGGCTAATTGCCCATTTTGTTTTAGTTGTCATACAACTTAAACATAATGGGCATTGTGGACCAAAACACTTTTGGGCCCCCGAGACCCGAAACTAAATTGAAAGTCCAATACGAACCTTTCATATAATTAATTAACTAATTAATTAATCTTGACCATTCTCAATTAAACCATTAATTGCTTATCCATCTCATTTATATTTCTTCACTTTGCGAGGCAGTGGGCAATTGTTACTCTTAACGATGATTGTGAATTGAAATCACATTTCAATTCTCCCTTTGATGAAGATTAGTGTTTGCTAATCTTTAGGGCTTCCACAAACCATGAGTGATACCTAGTAGTATGTCATGGCTACCCAAGCTAAGTAGAAGTGGTTGGAGAACCTATCCAGTTAGAATTACATTGCAATATGGTCATTCTCTAATACAATACTCTTAATCACATTGTTTGAGTGATAGTTTGTTTCATGTCTACTATCCAATGTGATACTTCTCTATATGATTCAATTGAATATGATTTGGACTAAACTTCCTAAGTCATATTCTTATGTTTTAGCCAAAGGCTCTCGAATCATATCTTAGAGTATTCTCCCTCCACCATGGAATGTTAGAGATCACTTGTTGTGCATTCATATGCCTACATGACTAGATAGCTAGACCCCAACAATGATGTGGACACTTTCGATGGAATGCCTTTGACATGATCAAAGATCAAGGACCTAACCATTAGACATCTATGATGCCTCAGGTCAAAGAACTACTTTGCATATTGCAACTTACGAGTTCTTACATGACATGCATGTTTAAACTCCTTATTAATCGTTGTTTAGTGTACTCAATTACCTTTTGAGTACTTATGTGTTTGTCTCAGTGTCCAACACTAAATGACTTGAGACTAGTCATACTCATGCTTGAGTTAACATAACACATAATAACCTTAGCGGATTGTCAATGCCCAATTGGCAATCTTATGGCTAGGAACATTTTAGGAATGAACATAAGAGAAAGGTCTCGTTAATCTAACTTAATTAGATCACTTCTCTATTAGATTAAATACATTCCTTGGATTCCTTTATTGCTTAAACACATAATACAATAAATAATGATTAACAATAGGCTTTGCCCTTCATGAAACATATAATAGTTTAACATAATAAGTATTCCAAAAGCTATTACATCAAATGAGTGGCTTTGTGGGCATACTTCCAACAGCCATAGCATGTGGTGTTAGTTTCAAATCTATCACGTGCACAATCTGTGATTACATCACATTTGACAATGAGCATTACTCGTGGTAAAAATTGAGAGTTTTTATCACATCCAGATTACTAATGGGCACTATGTCCATGGTGGATTGTAATCTACCACGGTCATTGACCGTGATAGATGAACTTTTGTCTACTAGTGACTTTTATAATTTATGACTATTGATTTTCTTCAATTCATTTGATCCGACTATCGAAAATTAAGAGTAGTGTGAGAAGTGAAAATGAGTGTCTGGATCACTACCCTTAGACAATACACCTACCGAATATTCAATGACCGAAAATTAAGAGAGATGTGTATCAAATGAAAATGAATGTGTGAATAGCCCTATTCTTGGACAGTACTGTTTAGGTTAAGATTTCTCTAAAGATGGCTCATTAGCTCTCAGCACAGCTGCCCAAGGGATTGGCACTTTGGATGTGTAGTCGGGCTCTTACTTGCTGATGTGCTGCAAGAAAATGATAGAGTTAGTTTTCAAAGGTGCCTTTGTGGGGCCTTAGGTGTAGGCCTTGAGGCTCGCAACCAAAACTAACCAAGTGCTAGGCGTGCCACTGTTATCTCAGTATAGCAGATGTAGAACAAGATTGTGTTTAGTCGATTACTTGCGCCCCAAGTTACTCGGACTTCTTGTTATCAAAGGATTGTTGTGGATGGGTTAAGTCCACATTAAGTTCTTTTTCTTACCTTGCGAACAAGGACTTTCAGTTTATAGTCTTGTATGTTCGAATGGAGGGAGTCCACATCCCTTTAAGTCATTTACTTGGTTCTTGATTGATTTTAATGTTAGCATGTCCATTAAACTAACCAGATCCGGATGCAAATGGAACTCTTATAATGGGAAAGCTGATGGAAATGACTTGAATTCATGCTGGAGAAGACATTAAGCAGTAGATCTATTAACTTATAAAACAAACAAAGAGCTCTGAGCAAGATTTCACCTAGTCGGACAAGGTTGAACTTCTTGCAATCACTTCTTTTTTGAGTTCACAGGGTTTATTCGCTAAAAATGGATGGATGGTAAACAAGTTTACACAAGGGAATCAATACTATGCCACTAGGTGTGATAGCAGAGCTTTAAACTAGATAAAAGATGGCTTTTGTAGGGAATGGTCCTTAAAATGACTGAGATCTGGGCTGATTATAGCTTTTGGATGCAAATCTGACTTGAGAGCAAAGTTTGTATGTTTGTTTGATTGGTTGAGTGTCTTTGTCTCTGGGGCCTCTTCCTCATTTTATAGATAGCACGATTGTAGTGACTTTGCTCTTGCGCGAAAGCACTTAGAGGGTAGTGAGTCATCAGCTTTTTACTTGTGTTGCCATTAAAAAGTGCTTTTTAGCTGATTGTGAGTTAGTCCCCATCACTTGACATTTTAAATCATAGGCACACGGCCTATGCATTAATGGGAAGGCGCCAACTTGTCTCTAGGTTTGATGTTAGGCTTCGAGCAAGTCTTTTTTTAATCGGCATCTTTGGGCTTCCACATACTTGCAGCCCAAGGTTCAAATATTAACCCAAATAATGCCCCCTTCAATCATTGTTGAGCCTACAAACCGAGACGTAAATAATGATTGAATAGCCGTCGCATGCTTTTGCTCGGAACTTGCGCCATTTAAAGCAACCATTGGTTAAACCTTTGCACTAACCCATGAACTCCACCGTTAATTGGCCACTTACTATATAATCCTTTCCTAAACCCCTTAACAAAATACCATAGCCATTTGAAGCCTTTGAATTCCCAGAATTTCCCAAAATTCTTAGAACCTTCATAATTTCTAGAAAATCCTCTTTTGCTTTCTCAGTCTCCTTCTACTCTACTCAATGGCACCTAAAGCTGCGCGAACCCAATCTCCCTGCGAGACTGGCGAGGGAATTTCCACCATGCGCCGTCTTTTTAATGGCTTTCATTACCCACAGGCAGGCCTGCACACTGAACTCTTCTTCGAGGAGGGAGGAGTGCACTCTTTAGGACTTGCATGGACTTTTCAGGTCCCAATTGCTGTTTAAAACAATATGCCCAAGGAGAAATCAATTTTTATAATATCCTCAGAAAGGTGCACTACTTCCAGCTTCTGTTTCAGGACTTCTGTGGCATTAAGGAGTAGCCGGGCAGTTTTAATCGCACCGGTAGATTCCTTTTGTGAATATAAAGCTATCTTCCCTTGCACTGGTATCCACAAGCCCAGACTTCCCTATAGCTTATACTTTCTTGATCACTTCATCATTATAGGTGTATGCTTCGGGATCAACTACCACAACAATGTCGAAGACTTTGGTAGGACTTGTGGAAGAAGGTTCTTCTATGGAGGCAAGGATTATAGAGGTGTCTTCGGTGATTAAGAGGTTAGAGGAATAACCGTCCGTACGAAACAACCTTAATAGAAGATTGAAGAAGTCAAGGAAGTAAATATTGAAGTTGAAGATGCTGAAGCTCAGTTAGCCATCCTAGGATAGATACTTTAACCAAGGATGTAAAACTATTGCTAACTCTTATGTAACTTCAACATTTAATGAAATGAAAACGACTTCTTCAATCTATTTTATCTTGCATTTCCTATCTAAAAGTTAACTACAATGGGCAAATAAGCTGACTTTAGACCACTCGTAATGTTTATACTTCTTCAATGTAGCAATCCCTAACATCCCACAAGGTTGGGTGATATTTCTTAAAAAACTTAGCATTAATTGTATGCCTCTGCAAGCTTCCTTCCAAATATGCCAAGTAATATCCCCTTTTGTCTAGTACTTGGTTGATAATGAATAGACCCTCTTAAGTCGGACTCCACTTCCCAAAGCCTCTAACTTGAACTCCTAAAGGCAAAATTGCCTTCCACACTAACTCTCATTTGTCGAAGTTCTTCAACTTCACCTTCTTATTATATGATCAGGCAATAGTTCTCTTCCCCTCTTGAATTTTATCTAGAGCTTTGATTCAGGCTACATCTAAATCTTCAACTCCTTGACACATAGCTTAAATATATTCTTCATTGTGCAACCCAAATTGATTTTGAATCCTAACAGAACTCACATTAATCTCCATAAGCAGTACAACATCTTGCCTGAAGGTTAAGGCATAAAAAGTTGCTCTAATTCCTACCCTATTGGAGGTCCTATAAGCCCACAAAGTGTCTTCTAATTTTTCATGCCACTTTTCTGGACTCTCGGCCACCATTCTTTTAATAATGTTTACCAAGATCTTGTTGCTGGCTTCTGCTTGACCATTTGACTGGAGGTATTAAGGACTAGATTGGATCATCTTAATCTTGAACTTACTTGCAAATTCTTCTACTTCATTTGAAATAAAAGATGGCTCGTGGTCTATAACAATTGTCTCGAGCACCCCATATTTGTGTAAGATCTTGGTCTCAATGAACTTCATAACCACAGTTGAGGTTATGGTCTTCACCACTGAAGCTTCTATCTATTTTTGTGAAGTAGTCTGTTGCCACAATTATGAATGTGTGCCCTTTGCTAGAAGCAGGATGAATTTTCCTGATGAAGTCCATTGCCCATCCTCAGAAGGGTCAAGGCTTGACCACGGGGTTCAAGGGCACTGAAGGCACATGTTGGAGAGTTCCATGTCTTTGACACTTTTCGCATCCTTGGGCATAAGCCTTGCAGTCTTTTTTCATCTCAGGCCAGAAATAGCCGTATCTTCTAAGCAACCATCTCATCTTAGTTCCAGCCTGATGTGCCCCACAAATTCCTTCATGTACTTCGGCCATTACTCTCATTGATTCTTCCTAGCCTAAGCACTTCAACAAAAGTCCATCTAGGGTCTTCCTTACTAGATTTCCCTCCCACAAAACATACTTAGTTGCTTGTCACCTATTATTCTTACTTGTAGGGAATGAGGGATTTGTCAAATACTGAACAATAGGTGTCCTCCAATAATCTATTTCCACCTCTTCAGTCAACACCTCTAGGCTAAATCCTCTTTCAAAGATAGAAAGGAGATTTCTTCTCTGAACTTCTATACCCCCTTCAAACTTCCTTTCTTGGATCTGTGCTCTAGAAGCCAATTGTGCCATCTCATTGGCAATTGTGTTTGACTCTTTAGGGATATGGCTAATTAATATTTCAGTGCCCCAATAGCTCAATGGTTGTGTAGATGCCAAATAGTAACTTGCCATGGTTGTGTAGATCACCAACTCTAAATCACCAAATATTTCAACTTTAGTTGCCCCTAACTCTATTAAGATTTCCAGGCCAATTATTAGCGCTTCGTACTCTGCCCGATTTTTTGTAGTCTCTTGATAGTCTAGGAGAAATGAATAACAATGATGAGCACCCTTGGGATCAATGATAACAATCCAGGCTCCAGCAGCAGTTTGAGTGCAAGAACCATCAAAATACAGTCTCCAATGAGTGATCCAGAGACTAGTTATTCTTTTTATCTCTTTTGCTAGATCCATTCTTCTTTGCCCGAGAAGGCTTTGCTCAATGGGATCCACATACTGGCTACCTCCAGAGTTCCTAGGATGTTGATAATCTCATCCTAAGACTTTTGGTGCTCAGCCAAGAAATTTGCAATTGTTTGTCCATTGATCGCTCTTTGGGGCACATACTGAAAACTAAACTCTAAAAGTGCTAGAATCCACTTTCCAATCCTCCCAGTTAGCATTGGTTTTGACAACATGTATTTGATTACATCTGTCTTGGCGATGATGTGGATGTGGCAAGGCAACATGTAATGCATTAGTTTGTAGGCAATGAAGTATAGAGCCAAACACAACCTCTCCATTGGTGTATATCTCATCTCTACCTCAGTAAGGATTGTACTGAGGTAGTATATTGCTTGCTCTTTCCCACCTTCATTTTTTTAGGCCAGCAAGCTTCGTATTGACTTTTCAGAGGCAGAAATATAAAGTTTTAAAGGCTTCCCCCTAAGAAGTGGCATGAGAAATGGTAGGGAGGCTAAGTAAGCCTTTATTCTGTCGAAAGCCTCTTGGTATGTTAGGCCTCACTCAAATTCTTCCTTGTCTTTCAATCTCAAAAGAGGAATAAGTGGCTGAATCTTGCCCGCCAATTTAGCAATGGATTTTCTCAAGAAGTTGATCTTTCCTAGTAGCCTCTACAATTGTACTTTATTGGTGGGAGGAGGTGATTCCATGATTGCCCGTGCTTTGTTCTTGTCAACCTTTGCACCTCTTTGTTGCACTAGCAATTTTGAGCCCGAAAGGCATCACTAAGTATTTATATGCTCATACACGTCCTGGGCACCTAAAAGCTGTTTTATGTATATCTTCTTTATGTTGGAAATGTGCCCTAAAGCCAATCATATGATGATACTTTACGGACATTTCACATGTTAAACTAATCTAGTTTAAATATAAAGGGCAAATATTATTGTTTGAGCCGTTTCATATAAATGTTATATGCTTAAACGATAAGTCCAAGGAATATGTGATTGGGAGAATGCGATCTAAAGAAGTTAGATTCATGAGACCATTCTTTCGTAGACACATCCTAAGCGTTCCTGATCATAGGATTGCCAATTGGGCATTGACAGTCCGTTAAGATCAGTACGTGTTGTGTCTTCTCTCAGGGAGAGTGACTAGTCTCGAGTCATTGGTGTGTGTGACATCAAGGCAAGTACGTAGGCGCTCAATAGAGAATGAGTTCACTGAACACAATCAACGAAGAGTTCTCATATTCATGTCACATGAGAACTCATGGTTGGGATAATGCAAAGTAGTCCTTTGACCTGAGGCATCACAGTTGTCTTGTGGTTAAGTCCTTGATCTTTGATTACGTCAAAGTCACTCCATTTGGAGGGTGTCCATGGCATCGTTGGGGTTAAGCCACTTAGCCATGGAGACAAGTGAATGTGCAACAAGGGATCTCTAACCTTCAAACCGTTTGAGGGAGAATACTCTATGATATGATTTGGAATCTCTGGCCAGAGTATGAATGAGATTTAGGAAAGTCGTTCCAAATCACATTTAAGGTAATCATATAAGCACACGAATCACATTGGATAGTAGACATGAATAAATAAACTATCAAACCAAACAATGTGGTCAAGAGTATTGTATTAGAGAAAGACCGTATTGCATTTGTAATCCTAAACTGAATAGGTTCTTTACCTCTTCTGATTAGCTTGGGTAACCATGATATGCTGCTAGGTGTCACTCATGGTTTGTGGAAGCCCTAAACGTGTATAATCACTAAAGGGAGAATTGAAAGTAAGTTTCAATTCACAATCGATGTGAAATGGTTTTAATCGCCCACTGCCTCGCTAAAAGGAACCTAATGGATCGTACACCGTGTAAGGTGGAGATTGAAGAAACAATGGAGATGAGTAAGAATAATTAATCAAACGAATAAGTTCGTTAAAGACCTCGGGATAGTTTTAGACCTTAAAGCCCAATGGGCTTCGAACGTCAAGCCCATTGACTTAAGTTGTATGACAATTTAATGAATAAAGATTCACAAAGGCCCAAAAGCCCAAATTCCCTATATGGCCGGCCATGTTAGAGAGAATGGCCTTTTGGTTCTTTAGGTCACTTATTTGAAGTGACTATATAAAGGACTTTATAGCCTAAATTCATTATGGGTTTCTTTTAGAGAAAATTGGTGAGAACTTGTCTCTCCTTTTCTCTCTAGGAGGCCGGCCCCCTTGGAGGGTGCATCTAGCAATCCCACTACTCCAAGGTCACTCATTTCTTCTCCAATCTCTCCTTGGTGTGGAGACTTAGAGGTTCTCAATTTTGGGAACTTGGAGAAACCTTTTCATCCATCCAAATCCATATATTTTAGATGCAAGGAATGAAGGCCCTCTCTTTGGGTGATTAGCCTTTGCTTATGCAAAGAGGAATCTACAAAGGTAAATTTCAACTCACTTTGATTGTGAGTTGAGTCTTGGTTCACCAATCTACTAGGCTTTGAATTTCATGGGTAATGTTTTGTTTTTGAATGCATGCAAGCATGATTCCGCCTTTTAATTGTTAATTGCATGCTATAGATGTTATTCAAATGAACTTGTTTTCACAAAATCATCCTTCACTTTAGCCATTTTTATCTGATTATAACCAGCATTCCCATCCATGAAAGACAAGACTTTGTGTTTGGTAACTATATCAATAGATAAGTCAGCCATGGGCATGGGATATTCATCTTTAGGCGTGGCTCCATTAATGTTCTTATAGTCAACACAATATCAGACCGCCTTAGTTATAGCTTTTAATACAGGTACAACGTTGGCCAACCACTAGACATATTTGGCAAGCCTAATAAATCCAACTTTTACCAGCCTTTCAATTTCTTCTTTGACATTTTCTTCGATCTCTTTTAACATCCTCCGTGGTGCTTGCTTCACAGGTTTATACCCTTCCTTAATAGACATTTTGTGTTCTACTAAAGTTGAATCTAAACCTGGCATTTCAGTGTAATGCCAATCAAAACAGTCTTTGAACTTATGCAGAAGGTTGACAATCTTTGCCCGATCTCCCACTTCTAGTAGGCCATTGATTTGTATAGGCCTTGGATCTTCCTTATACCTCAAATCAATAGTCTCCAAAGGGTCTTGTTCCTCTAGTGGTGGCTTGTCAGGTTATGCGCAAAAAAATTCAACTAACTCTAGACTATTTGGCAAGTCTTCTAGCCCATCCAGGTCATATATACATTCAACCATTTGTATAGCTGCCTCCAATTCCTTTCCAAAGAACTCTTCTTCACCTCTGTTTTGGGTGCTTGAGGCTACTTCCTCTTGTTCTTTTTCCAAGCTCTCCATTTCTTGCTTCCTTTCTCTTCCATACCCAAACAGTCTTTTGATTAAGGACCTGACTGCAATTACCTGGTCCATTCTTCTTTGTTCTGACATCACTGGTGTTGGGGAGTTGAAACAATATGAGGTCTATCCCATTCTTCCTTGGTGAGGAATAATCCTTGCTCCAAAAGCTTTTGGGCCATCACCTTAGTCAGGCGGCCGTTCTCATCAGCCCTAAGCACTGGAGAATCTCAATACTAGGATTATAAAAGTTAGCTTCTACCACATTGGTAGTGGGGAGGAATGGTCGTGACTCGGCCTCCACCATCTCCCAAAATCCAGGTCTCATAGCTCATTCCTCATGGTAAACTACCACTTGTTGATGTAGGGTGTAGGGCACCGAGAGACTCTGATGAATCCAATCTCGGCCTAATAAAGCTCCATATGTGGAAGTGATATCCACAACGAAAAAAGCTAACATGATCTGCTTGGAACCTAAGTCAACCTCCAAAGGTAATATCCCATGAGTTCTAGTGATAGCTTCAGAAAAACTGGAAACTGTTAAGTCTGTAGGGATGAGATTCTCCTCACTTCTACATACCCTCTTCATCTGCTTGAAAGGCAACACATTGACTGCAACTCCCCATTTAATCAAAACCCTTTTGAAGGGCACTCCCTCTAGATGAGCAGTTATGTAAATGGGTTTGAGATGGTTGGCTAGGGTCAAACTCAGGCGACTAAGACCATTCTGTCGGTGTACACTTTCTCGGGCTCTCTCTTTGTGGGCTCAGGCAAATTTACTATGCCCGACTCCTCTTTTCCTACCTCTTCAACACTAACATGTGCCATTATAGTTATAGTTTCTGTTGCTAAGTAATCACCATCCATTATGGCAGGTTGATCATGCTCAGCACAAAACATGGCAAATAAAACATATGTCGTGTTTACATGGAAGTTGCTGGGTCTAGGTAAGTCCTTATTCTTGCTCCTAATGTGGCCCATGAATTCATCCAACCAAGCATGTGCTACCGCGGGCAGCATTAGTTCAGGTAGCACTTGCTCTTAGGTTATGCCAAAGTTTGACACTTGTCGTGGAATTTTACAAAGAGTATCAACCAACAATGGTGCGGGCAACCCCTTCTCCGGTGAGATGGTTCCAAAGCATATTGGTTCTGGGCTCCATTTTGGGGTTGGCATCATCACCATATCCTCTTCAAAGAGCCTCAAGATTTTGTATTTCTTAGGATAGGGGTTTTGCGGCACATGGTCTCCTTCCCTTTCGTTCTTGCTATTAGCCTTTTCAACATCCTTCTTGGTTCTCCAATGAAATTGATTTCTTCCCTCATCAGGTACTTTCTCAAACTTTACATTCTTAGATGTTTACGAGGCAGTTGAGACTTTCAATGAGTTCATGTAGGCTTTGTGTTGCCTCTGTACTCTCTTGATCATGGGGGCTTCCATTTCTTTGATGGACCTCCCATCCTTTCCAACCATATACCATTTCCGCCTGAGTCGGGCAGGATTCTTCTTTGTTATTGGATTCATTGTCCTTACCTTTACTCTGACATCTCGATCGGGATAGCTTGGTTGGGGTGGCCTCACATCCACCCATCTTGGTACCTTGGCTTCTCTGTCATCTACCTCTTCAGAAGCTTTGTAATTCCTGAACACTTCTAACAAGCCTTTTGGTTAAGTGTCTCCTCCTAATCGTTGGAAAACATTCATAGAAGTCTCTCTTTCAGTTGCCCGCATGACATTTCTGCGGACTTCTTGCTCTTTTCTCTCTCTTCTTCTGATCAGCTCCTGATCGATAATGGCTCCTAACACTGGGACTTCCAACTCACACTCACATTGTCACTTGCTACACAACACCACTCATTTGATTATGGTTGTTTTGGGTTTCTCGGGCAACTTGATAGTTCCTTCAGTCGGCCTATTAACTTGCCTCATTTCTACTTTCACCTCCCAGGTAGCTTTTACTTTCCCTTTCTTAGCCCACGTTAAGTTGGTGGTGTTTATTGGGATTTCTGAGAAGGGGTCAGTGTCAATCATTATATTGGCCTACGATTTCTCCAACAACAACTTTCCTTTTACTATAAGGTTTTGTATCCAATCCTTGAACTAGACACATTTGGTTATGAAGTGATTGAAAGTGTAATGCAACTTGCAATACTTCTTCCCTTTCAGTTCTTCAGGCTTGGGCAGCTTTTTAGTGTTGTCGGGCATAATCACTCTCACCCGAACCAACTCCTCATAAATCTTCGTAGCCTTGGTTAAGTCAAAGGAATAACTCTGGTATTTGGAGGGCTTCATGGGGACAAAACCACCATCATTCATGACCACGTTTTGGTCTTTAACTGGCTGGACTAACCTCTTTACTGTCAAAGGTTTGAAAAGGGTAGTCATCTCCGTTGTGACATGTCTATCACTTCTCTCCCATGGCCATCATTTTGTTTTGGCTCTATCTCTTTGAACTTTACTTGGTAGATTACACCTTTGCTTTTGTAGAAATGAGGCACCTTAGATGAGTACTTTACTTACTATTCATCCAGTAATAGCTTCTCATACTTGGTGGCAACAATCACCAACTCTTGCAACTCGGTCATAAAACTTCTTCCTCAAAGGCAATTTCAACGCCTTTTGAGCAATGGATATGAGCTGTTTATAAGGAATTAACACCTCATCCTTGTCCTCTTAAACCTCATCATAAAGTCTTCAGTGGATTCATGCTCATACTGCTTGACCTCAACCAAATTATTAATAGTCATCTCGGGCTCGACCCTGTAAAACTGCTTATGGAAGGCCATCTCCATTTGCCCCCAGTCAGCAATAGAATTAAGGGGTAACAAAGATTACCACTGAGATGCTAAGCCCACCAAGAAGTTCCCAAACAATCTCAACTTGTAGTTGGGATTGTTTTCAGATGCCACACAGTGATTTGAGAACTTGAAAATGTGATATCTGGAAGACACATTGTCGTCTTCTCTGTTGAATGTTGGGAATGCGAGCATCTTGAGTTGACTGGAAAAAGGGTTCTGCTCGTCAACGTACTTAGGATAGGGGTTCTAATAAGTAATCCTAAAGAGCAAGTGAGCTTGTGGCTGAGCATTCTGGGCCACCGTCCTCTTCAACTTGGCTAATTCATACCTGAGCTGTTGGTGAGCTGTATTATCAGGCATAGTATGAGGGGGTTTCCATTTCGCGGTACTATCATTGCCCGAGAAAGTCTCTTTTCTTGGTTCGGGCTTCCTCCACTTAGCATCTTCTCCCTTACTAGTCAAAGGTGGAGGCCTATAAGAAGGAGGCTTATCTGCCCTGGTAGGCCCGCATTTTCCACTGGATTCCCCGATCAACTAGGGCATCCCATACTTCGCTCTTTCTTGCCTACTCTGCCCCCTACTATTAAGTGAAATTAGTGAAAGGTTGGGCAACTCCGCTTCTAGGATTTCCTCCAACACTGGCTGACTAGCTCCAGATTTCTCCTTGTTTTTATCTTTACCATTCTTTTCCTCGAGCAAAGGAAAGAATGGAATAACTGGTTCTTACTCAGGGCTTGCTTCCCTCACATAACCATTCTTTGAAGTAGAATACTCCAGATCTAGTATTCTTTGCAAACTCCCTATTAAAGAACATAGTCTACTTACTTCTTCCCTGGTTTCCTGGAAAATCTTCTCCATACTTCTTAACACTTGCACCATGGTGGCTTGCAAGTCTTCATTGGTTACCATTCCCCCTAACTTCTCAGATAAGGTCAGGCTTCTCAGAATAAATGGTCCTTGTAAGGAGGAAACATTCTCTGGGCAATCTGTCATGTTTGATCTTGGTCGACATTGGGGTAGCATCTACTCTGTGTTCCACTTGAAGGTTTTCTCCTTCCTTCTTCTTTTTGGCATACAAGACTAATGTGATCCCACCAGGTGTGCCAAAACTATGTTCGGGTGAAGATTTCTCCAGAGAGGGCTCCTCAGCTCTTAACACAGCTCCATAAGGGATTGGCACTTAGGATGTGTAGTCGGGCTCTTGCTTGCTGATGTGCTGCAAGAAGAGGATATAGTTAGTTTTGAAAGGTGCCTTTGTGGGGTCGTAGGTGTAAGCCTTGAAACTCACAATCAAAACTAACCAAGTGCTAGGCGTGCCACTACTATCTCAGTATTGTAGATGTAGAACAAGATTGTGTTTAGTCGATTACTTACGCCCCAAGTTACTCAGACTTCTTATTATCAAAGGATTGTCGTGGATGGGTTAAGTTCACATTAAGTTTTTTTTCTTGCCTTGAGAACAAGGACTTTTAGTTCATAGTCTTGTATGTTCGAATGGAGGGAGTCCAGATCTCCTTAAGTCATTTACTTGGTTCTTGATTTATTTTAATGATAGCATGTCCATTAAACTAACTAGATCCGGATGCAAATGGAACTCTTATAATGGGAAAACTAATGGAAATGACTTGAATACATGCTGGAGAAGACATTAAGCAGTAGATCTATTAACTTATAAAACAAACAAAGAGCTTTGAGCAAGATTTCACCTTGTCGGGCAAGGTTGAACTTCTTTCAATCACTTCTCTTTTGAGTTCACATGGTTTATTCGCTAAAAATGGATGGATGGTAAACAAGTTTACACAAGGGAATTGATATTACGCCACTAGGGATGATAACAAAGCTTTAAACTAGACAAAAGATGGCTTTTGTAGGGAATGGTCCTAAAAAGGACTAAGATCTGGGTTGATTACAGCTTTTGGATGCAAATCTGGCTTGAAAGCAGAGTTTGTATGTTTGTTTGTTTGATTGGTTGAGTGTCTTTGTTTCCGGGGCCTCTTCCTCCTTTTATAGGCAGATTAATTAGCTTGACTGCAGTGACTTTGCTCTTGCCCGAAAGCACTTGGAGGGTAGTGATTCATTAGCTTTTTACTTGTGTTCCCACTAAAAGGTGATTTTTGTTTAGCTGATTGTGAGTTAGTTCCCATCACTTGACATTTTAAATCATAGGCACATAGCCCTTTAATCGGCATCTTTGAGCTTCCACATACTTGCAGCACAAGGTTAAAATATTAATCAAAACTAGTACATCTACCACACCATCTAAAGTTGAGCTATATTTTGTTTTCTAGTACTGCGCTGGGTAAACCAGAAAATTAAGCAGGATCACGTTTTCTTCAATCTCTCTCTCTCTCTCTCTCTCTCTCTCTCAAAAGAGTTGTACGTTTCTCATGGTTCCAAGCAGAACGTAGTTCATCAATATCCAGACATGCAACAAGACAAATAAAAAAATGTGATCGCGACCGTTAAATCCTGAGTTACACACAGACACACAGCAGTCTTTGAAACTGGCGAGATGGATATCTTTGCTGGGTTTATGGGTCTCCGTAAAACAAACTTGTTTCTGCATCGCTCTCTAAGTCGATCATAATCCCTACAAAGCTGTTCAAAACCCTAGCTAGCTGCCTACTACTAGATTATGAGATCTAGTAAAGCTTCTCTCTCTCTCTCTCTCTCTCTCTTCCAGACAAATTTATTAATTACAGAATATTACTGATGGACTCATGATGTTTTAACCTTGTCATGTCTGTTCATAATTGGCTAATTAATAGCATAATTGAAGCTACCAGTGAGAAGACCCTTTTGTTTTTTATAACTGGGTGGGTGGTATACTGGTGTTTACGTACAGGCTATAGTAGCGTCCAACATTGCTAGATCATGGCAATGAGTAGGTTAAAATTTTTCATAAGTTCGAAATGAATGGATAATTGTGACTTGCAACTAATTATCATCATCTTTAAAGAAAAAAAACATTGCTAGATCATACTTTGAAGTATTTGTAGCAAATTTAAAGACATAAGACTCAATTAGGGGATAAGTCGGCCATATATGTACATAATTGAGTATTGGTGCCCAAAATAATGCTTAATTAGATAAGAAAATTATTGTGTTATATTGAAAAATTGTCACGTGATATAATCATTTAAAATAAAACTTTATACTTTAGAATACAATATCGAGTATCGACTATACTTACTTATACAAAGTGATTATATTAAGAAAGAATGATCCCAGTTCCATGCAATAATTTCTTTTAACACTATAGGAGGTATTTGTTTGCAATTGGGGTGTTTAAAGTGATGTGTGGTTATCTTTGGTTTTAAAAGGGACATTTCATGGGAAGGAATAGACAAAGGTACTGTGAGTGAGAGACACCCCACTGTTACTATTGTTTGTACTGACTCGGCCTTCTTTCTACTCTTTCTATATTCTATCATATCACATTCACATCCCAAAGCTTAGATTTCATTTCATATCATGCACCATCGGTTTAATCACCCATGACCAGATATTCATTCATGTCTCATCATCCAATAAGAAATTAATTAGTTACCACTTTAACAGTGTTAAGGCTAAAGGTGGCAGTAGCTTTCCACAACAACTTAAAGCAAGATCAGTATTCCGTGACGTTGTAATATAATAATGTAATGTTGTAGAAAAAATGTACGTTTATATAAAACAAGTTCAGCATACCCTAACCTCTTTTTATTCTTCCATCAATTAAAGTAACTTTAATTACTATTCTTTATCAAGTTTACATTGTCGTTTACCATTTAGAGATTTTCTTAGGGATTTGGAACACACCTTGGTATGTTATACAATTTTACTTCAATTATAAAACGTGTATTTGATTTTTATTAAAATACTTTAAAAATAACACATATAAACATTGTCATTTATTTATTTTATAACGTGAAACGGTACATTACGTAAAGTATTTCTGATACACATAAAAGTTTTTTTATTACCGTATGATATAAAAGTAAATTTTTCTTTTCATATCGTGTAAAAACGTGACATGTGTACAGACCATTCCAAAAATGAGACGATTATTTTAATTTTCACTGCTGTGTCACATTTTCCATCTCTCCAAGCATCAAGAACTGATTCTATCCAAATTGTTTTGTTGTTGTTGTTTTGGTTGTGGATCTCTTTTATTCTGCCAGCTGCTGATCGTTTTTTCTCAGATCATTAGTTTACCTGTCTCTTCTCCCTCTTTTCCTCTGTCCTTTTCCTCTATCTACCTCCATCTCTCTCTATATATATAGAAATAGAAACCGACTTCTTTTTCTACTGTAACTCTCTCTCTCTTTCTCTCTCTCTCTCTCTCTCATATATTTCAGCTTTATTTGTTCTATCAGATCTAACTTCTAAACCCACCTTAATACATATATCAAAGTTTTCTTCTCTCTCTCTTTGATGAAGATCACAAGCACTGTTAAACATTCAACACCCATCTCCTTCCTTCCCCTTTCACTCTCTCCATCCCATGCATGAAACTAATGAATTGACTACAACTTTGCCTCTCCCAAAGGAAACTAAACCACCATCCCAAAAAAACCACACCACCCACCCCCACAAACTAATCAAACACTTCTCTCCAACACACAAAATGATGTCCTCAGATGCCGCACCGCCGGCAAAGCTAAAAGACGACGAGAACCCAACAGGTGGATCAGGCAGCAGCCGGCCGAAAACCACATCATCATCGTCATCGGGGCCAAAGCTGCCACCACCAGAGCAAGCCCTCAAGTGCCCGAGATGCGACTCACCCAACACCAAATTCTGCTACTATAACAACTACAGCCTCACGCAGCCACGCCACTTCTGCAAGACTTGCCGGAGATATTGGACCAAAGGCGGCGCTTTACGCAACGTCCCCATTGGCGGCGGCTGCCGGAAGAGCAAGAAAGTCAGGTCCTCTTCATCCTCCAATTCCAGGCTCTCCTGCAGCTTCGACTCATCAAAAGACTCGGCCGGCTCTTCCTCCTCGGAGAATATGATGCTCGGCGGCTTGAAGTTCTTCCATGGCATTTCGCCTGCCATGGATTTTCAGCTCGGCAACATATCTAGGCTCCATAACAACAACCAGTTCTCTTCAAACCCAGCAGCTGGGATTAATTTCAACAACCCATTTTCAGCTTTCGGAGACGTTTCGGGTATTTCCGGTTTGAATATTAGTACTCTTGAGCCATCAGCCGGTGGTGGGACAAACGCTTGTAATAATTCTTTTATGGGTTTTAATTATCCGCTCACTTTGGGCGGCGGTGGAGGCGGTGCTAGTGGTAGTGGTGGGCTAATTAGTACACAGAATATGATGAGTGCTATGAACGTGCACAGTAGCCTTGCGTCTTCAATCGAGTCTTTGAGTTCTATTAACCAAGACCTTCACTGGAAAATGCAGCAGCAGAGGCTGGCCATGTTGTTTGGTACGGAAGAGCATGACCAGTCAACTCATTCAACGCAGTCTCAGCTTGAAAACCAGCAGAAAACGCAGCAGATGATTACACCCATAAGCTTGTTTCAGAATCTGGAGGTATCATCATCCTCAAAACCTGATCATCATCAAGGTGTAAGTCATGGAAGAAAAGAAGGTGGGGATACCGCCACTGAGTGGTTCTTCGGGAACTCTTATGCACCACCAGTGACTCCGACTCCAACCAACAGTGGTGGTGGTGGTGGTGGTGGCGCCGGAGGCAATGAGAACGCAAGCAACTGGCCTCATGGAATTCCAGCGTGGAGTAGTCATGATTTGCACCAATACAATGCTTTACCCTAGATCATGAGAGAGAGGTATACGACAATTTGAAAGCATGATGATCTAGAAATTAATCGGGGAAATTATATTAATTTGTTTATTTTAAGAAATTATCTAAGAACTAAAAACACATTTTGGCATATGTTTCTGTTGATGTTGTTTTTGTTGGGGGAAGACCCGGGGGGGGGGGGGGGGTTGGGGTATGATCATATGCAAAAATGTAAAAGTTAACTGGTAACAGAAGGAAATTGTATGTTTTGCCCTAAATTCATGATTATATTATGCAGTATTTTTTATGAATGACCCAAAACAGGTGTTGATCAAATGTGTTGATATATATATGTTCATGGTAGTTTTCCCATTTTCAAATGCATGTAGATTGAAAGAAAGATTGTTGTTTATAGTAGTAATAAATGCAAGAAAATCTACTATCTATACGTATGTGGATTGAAACAATCAAGGAATGATTATGAACAGAAATGGATTGTATGTACATGGGGTTTTTCAGTAACTTAATTATGAATTCTTTTGGTAATGATGTGGTTATTAAACATCATTTAGGGTTTATATTAATCTCATTGCTTAGTACTCAACATATTAATCTCGTTGCTGTACGTATGTAGATTTTGGGGTGTTATTAAATGGGATATCTTTGATTTGTTTTATGTTCCGTCTGCATCTACGACTCTCACTGTCTAGTAAGTGTGTCTTTTTCTCTCCCATAGACTCTCTCTCTCTCTCTATCAAGGAACTGAGTCTCAGGCTCCATCTCTGCCATCACCCTCTGATCACAATGACAATGTATGAAGTAGCAGTAAGGGGCCAGCTAGTTAAAGCTTTCATTGTTTGGCCTCTTCCTAGCTATCTCTGCAACAGTTGCAATGTGAGCCAGCCTAGCCTGCCTGCCTGCCTGCCTGCTCTCTGTCTCTGTCTCTCTCTCTCTAGATCTGTTGCTTATTGGGGATGTGTTTGTAATAATTAGTGTGGCAGTGTGGTGTGATTTGGTGCTGTCTGAAAAAGTGGTGGTTTGAAAGTGTATTGAATGAAGGACTTCAACATTTGAATCAATGAGAGAGAGAGAGAGAGAGAAGTGCTTTGGGTTCCCTTTTTTTGGTGTAAAAAAAGGGTAATTCATGAGTAACTTTTTAGAGTGTTGGAGATCGAGCTCTTTCTTCCGTGCTAATTGCTGTATACTATTGAAAGCATCTCTCCCCCATATTGCGATTCTGTTTCATTTCTCTCATAAGAGATTTTTTAATATAATCAGAATACAAGATAATATATCACGTATTATTATATAAATGATGAGATACGTGTATTAAAATATTAATAACATAACAAATACAATTTTTTATCACTTATATAAAAATACGTGATGTACCACTAGCATTCTGATCATAGTATAAAATTTCTTCATTTCATGAGAGAGAGGAGAGAGAGAAACTTTGCTTTTTCACTTTCCAACTTTATTCTCCACTTTGCCTATTTATGTGAAGAAAAATATTAAAAAGATTTTTTTTAGATCATGTTTTATAAACCATATGATATTACAGTTGATTGTTTAATTTGTTTTTAATGATTTAAAAAAAGAAATTCAACCATTAATTACCACATCACATGATTCATAAAAATATTTTAAAAAAACAATCTCTCTAACATCACTTTTTGTGAAACTAAAAACAGACCCCACCACTTTCAAAATTATTAGCAGAAATATTGCATAAAGCTCCAACTGCATCTGTAATTAAAAGGAATCCTACGTTTCTCCTTACATCCATGTATATTTTACTCAACTATGCTTATGTGTACCCAAAAAAGCATGCATCTTTTAATTACTTAATTACGTGTTATGCCTTTTCCATGCAGCGTTCTTACATAAATACAAATAAATGGTTTGCTTGTCCTTAAATGCTTAAGCAATCTTTGCATGGATCAAAACCCATCTCTCTCTCTCTCTCTCTCTCTCTGATCTCTGAGGGAGAACTATCAACTTGATTACCATGTCCTGTAAAAACAAGGCCCATCCTTTCTGTCTTTACCTTTCTTAAAAATTGGGCTAGCTACATGCAAGGCAAAATGGTTGTATATCTATCACTATCAGTTGAGTAAGAAATTACATGTGCCAGGATTCCTTACATGAAACCAGTTTTTGGCTCTCGCCCATTGTGTTTCATACCCTTTCGTGCAACATTCTTTAGGGTTTAGGGCACTGTGACACCACCAACTCCGTGCTGCTAGCCCCCCGCCAGCCCAATGTATGATGTATCTTCAGTCTTTACAAAAATGTTGCTTCTGCTTTTCCATTCATCTCTCTCTCTCTATCTCTCTCTCTCTCAGACACACATGGATCCAGTAAAGATATATATGAAGTGAAGCTCTACTCAAAAGATTATCAATCTTAATTATCAGTCTACTCTCCTTCTATTCTTGCAAATTAAAAATTATGCATATCTATATAACTATCTCTTTTTACGTTTTTTATGGAGTAATACTAAACAGACCAACTTTTTAGATCAAATTTGCAAAACCATATGATGTCTCATCAATAGAAAATAAGCACATTAATCAATAAAAGCACATTAATCAATAATTAAGTAATTATCCAATCATCAACAATTACGTCATATGATATATAAAATATCAGGGTTAATAATTAATTTAGAGAGACGGAGACGGAGACAGATGAGTGATCAGCAACGGAAGAACATGAAGCTGCGTGATTAACGTGAAGGACTGAGTGGGAGAGAGAGAGAGAACCACTTTTTGTTAGACTGTGTTTGCATCAACTGTCATTTTACACAAGTTACAACCCAGCTAGAGCTACCAGCTGCAAGAAGCTCATGACTCTCCAGAGAAACTATAGGTTGTTCCTCATCCTCACCTGCCTTATCCTACAACTCCATTGTCGGCCACCACCTACTATATATGTGTCCGTTGATTAAACTCATCATCTACCATCCAATTAAACATGCATGTATGTGCGGGACCATTCCAAGGAAGAGCACGAAGGTCATGCTTACAAGTAGCCAAACATATTTCTTTATTGCGCGTTATTTCAGAGGAGGTAATGCTTCATGATGACATGAATCAAAAGGAGTTATGGATTACTCTTTTACGCTCAATGGTTTTGACTAGATAGATAATGGAAGACTAATTAACTTTTTCCTTGATCACCTCTCATGATCTTTTGAATGTCGACTTAATATTTATAATATTAATTAATTCATTTCTTTGCACTTCGTTATGAAAATGACATATATTCTACCGACATAATGCATAGTAAAATGCTATAATGATAAACAATCACTCGGGTATTCTATAACGTCGTCAAACTATTCATTTTATTCTGCTGTATTTCGAGTGAATTCTTGTCCAAATTAAGGATTATCCATACGATATCTTAACATGTTACATTGTATCCTAAGAAGACGCTTTCACATTATTTTGAGTAATACTATACTTACAATATATCTATTTGTACCATCACTTGTACCATATTTATGTACTCATCAACAGATGTGGGTCTCATCTCGATGAGAAAGATGATACGATAGATGGTAAATATTATAGCATTTTGCAATATTTTTTGTTACAAGATATAATCCTCCTAACTTTTGTCAATATAATTGGTGGTCGAGCTAGCTAGGGCTCAACTGGTATGAACAAATTAGGGCACACAAGAAAGGAGATTCGTTCTCTATAAGAAAAACATGGACGAGGCAATAAGTAAGGACATCAAACATGACATCATCATCATCATCATCATCCCTATAATATATAATGTTCGTCCTCTCAGTAAGATTTTGTTTTGTTGTGTGTGTGATGGCCTGCTGGACAATGGAGATGCCGCCCCCTTTCCTTTTTGAGAACGAGAAAATCGCTTTCATTTCGTCACCCTTTTTGGCATTTTCCTTCGAGGCCGGAAAGCTGTTACCCTCTCTCAGTCTCTCTTTCTCTCTGACAAACACACACACCTTCCACCAAGCCACCTTTGAAATTACTCCGTTTAGATAAGTTAATCGCAATTTAATATTTCACAAAATTTTATACAGCTTTTGACTGCAACATTCAGGGGTGGTTTGGGAATGAGGTGCTTAAAAAAAAGCATCTATGAAAAAAAGCTGTGAGAGTTTTAGGTGTTTGGTAAACTGAAAAAAAAAAGGCTTATTTTGGAAGCTGCTGTGAGAATAAGCTGAAATCAAAGAAAAAAGCTGAAGCTGCTATTTGCAGCTTTGGAAAACTGGCTTTTTTCAAAGCACACAGAGCTACAGTGCTCCTTTAATAAAAAGACATACTATCAAACTGCTTTTTATTTTATTTTTTTCCAAAAGCACTTTTACAAAAAAGTTTACCAAACACTCTGCTGATTTATTTCACAGCCGCTTATTCTCACAGTAGTTTTTTTTCAAAGCACAGCAATATCAAACCAGCCCAACCAATATCTTAAGTGCTTCTGTTCTACGCATGGGAGTGCAAAGTGATATTTGTTGCATTTCTGTTGAGTTGCAAAACTTGTTACATTAATAGACAAAAACACACACGCAACATGGTTACAGACATTTGCA
Source organism: Malus sylvestris (assembly GCF_916048215.2). Taxonomy (NCBI): domain Eukaryota; kingdom Viridiplantae; phylum Streptophyta; class Magnoliopsida; order Rosales; family Rosaceae; genus Malus; species Malus sylvestris. The sequence goes on from NC_062260.1 coordinate 11,425,270, forward strand.
TACATCTACATTCTAACGAAACTGCAACTAAAGTTGTATGTGAATGACACATACAAATTAACTTGGATCAAAATTTATTTGTTGAAAAGTTCTCTGGATCAATGGTATTGATGGAAATATATTTAACTTCATGTAGTTGCCTGACATATATGGCTAGACTCATGCAAAGAGGCTAAGTGGATGGTCTATTTTGGTACTAGCTATATTAGACAACTATATAAGCATTCAACCCAAAATGAGTAACGGTTAAAAATATTCAAGATTTATTAAGCCCTGATGCTAGACTTCTATTGTTTGATATGGATATACTCTCAACATTATAATTCTTAACCTACGTACTATTTAAACAAATTGAATCCCCAATAGCTAAACGATTTTGAAAGATGATCATTATTGTACATGACTTGATTCACGTGGGAGAACTAATGTAATTTGAAAAAAGTTGGGTTTTCACCATAAAACCAATTAGCAATATAAGTTGTCTAGCCTCTTATAAAAAGCCTTTGCAAGGTTTCACTTTTCACTGATGTGAGGTTTTTTTATCTTCACATCCTTAAACGCTCCCTTACATGTGACGAATTTTCATGTCAAGACATGGACAACACAAATTGGATGACGTGGAACACATGGGCTAACCTGCTGATACCAAGAAGAAAGTTGAGGTTTCACCATAAAACTAATTGATAATATGAAGAGCAGTCCAACATCATAGTGCAGAAACGTGGTACGCCCTAAACTCCCTCCTACTTGTACAATATTTGCTAAAACAGTTAGCGAAGTGACCTAGCCAAAGCCAGAAATGTCCGTATAAGCTTGAGAGAGAGAGAGAGAGAGAGAGAGAGAGAGAGAGAGAGAGAGAGAGAGAGAGAGAGAGAGAGAGGTGGCCAGAATCCCGTGAGAAATCAAACCATAAACGAAGCCCATAAGCCACAACATATAAAACCAATGTTTTGATCTGCCATAGATAGAGGGTTACGTACCAAACGTTACATCTCACGGGCCTTCCATCCCATCCTTCTCATCTAAAACCCTAACAACTTCTACCATCGTATATTACATGCATGTATAATTGTATATATCCATTCTCCTTTTTTATTTATTGTTCTCATTATCATATCTTGTCTTCTTATGATGGCTATTTGTCAAATTTTCACCAAGCTTCAACAATGGCGGAAAGCTTAATAAGTAGTTTAGGTGTCAATTTTATTGATTTTGAATGGTGTCATTAAGATATGTTGAGGTTCATCAAGATAATAATTATCAACTAACAAAGTAAGATAGTGTTTGATTTCGTTGACAGATAATTGATATAAATAATTATCAATTGGCAAAGTTTCTTGTTAATAAAAATGACTTCCAACGAGAAAATATGTGAGCTTGAAGTTTAATATACAATAACACGAGATTCAAATCTAAACCTTTCATTTATAAGTAGAGGAATATTATTAGACCATAAAACTAATTAAGTGGCCAAAAATGTAAATTGCATTAGAAAATGTGAAATTTAAAAATATATTTTATTGGGAGATGAGATTTAAAGTATTAATTATCTGACTTTTAAATTCCAAATTTATTTCCACACTTGAATTTCAAGATCTCCATGTTGATGATGCTAACCAGGGAAATTAGAGATTGTCAATTCTAAATTCCTTACTTTTTAAACAATTCTAAATTCCTAACTTTTTAAACAAGTCCCGATCAGTTCAATTTTCTCGTCCATGCATAGTGTCCTTAATTATATTTCTTTTTTTTTTATAAAGCATACAAAGGCTGGCACTTAGTAATAAAAATGGAAATTATTGAGTGAAAATGTGAGGAAAAACTCTTGTGTGATTATCGTGCTAGTACATGCATAATGTTATTAATTCACATATTGTAATTCAATGTAGGTGGAAGACGAGTTTACATAAATATATTTTAACAAAGGGTGAAATAGTATCATGAACCATTACTCTAATCTTAGTTAGAGGAACTCAAACATGTTCTTGGCTAATAAGACACTAATGAACGCATGATGCATAAATGTGTTGGGAGTTTCAGAATAAATTTGTAGATCGCACATGCTACTAGGAGAACATAGATGAAGGGGTAACAACCAAATGAACACAAGGAATTGATGACGTTCACTCTAAATTTGAAGATCTCCTATCATTGTGTAATGTTGCAAGATGAGAAGAACCGATAAGATAGAATGTTCATGTTCGACTAAGAAGGTCGGTACCATATTGAACTTTGCAGTTATCTCATCTAAGGTAGAATCTAAAGGTCTCCAACATCAAATTTGACAAATTTAAAATTACTAAAGTAAACCAAGGTATGATCATGATTTTGTCCTTTCTCTGATGACATCTCCTGCACCACCACAGCCCTCGACAAACTCACAAATCCAAGAGTACGGCTGGGCTTGCTCCCCGCTATGCTGCACACTTAGGCCATCTCCAACCGAAGAGTCTAGAGGGTCAGAAGGCTGTAAATAGCCCGAAAACCGTCTCCAACCGAGGGTTAAATCAGAGGGCTGTGAAATTTGAGAGGGCCCCACAGAATCGGAAAGGGTTGGAGGGCTGGCTGTTGGCCAGAAAAAATAGAAATCCTGTCGGTTGATGCTTTGAATTTTTTTTTTCACAATTTTATTATTATTTTTTATTTACAAAATTTTCCTATAACTTCTATTTTTCATATTTTTTGTAATTCTATTTTTCCTATAACTTTTATTTACAAAATTTGTTTCATATATTTTTTTTAAATTTTATTTTTTTTCCTATAACTTTTATTTTACAAATTTTTTTCATATTATTTTTTAAATTCCATTTTTTCTATAACTTATATTTCACAAAAATTGTTTTATTTTATTTTAAATTCTATTTTTTTTTCCTATAAGTTCTATTTCACAAAATTTGTTTCATATTTTTTTTTAATTCTATTTTTTTTCCTATAACTTCCTAAGCCATTATACAACATTAAATTAAATTAAGTAACATGAAACAACATTAAACAATATGAAAAAACATTAAATAACATTAACCAACATAAAAATTATACAACATAAAAAAACATTTAACAACATGAAACTTAAACAACATTTAAGTTGTAGTTTTTAAATAATAAATTATGTTTGGCCCTATGGGCCTTTGGCCCTCGGTTGGAGACGATTTTTGTGACAAGGCTAAAATGAGCCCTCTGGCCCTTTGACCCTCGGTTGGAGACGAAGGCAAATATGGCCTTGTACTGTTCATTAAAATATTAATATCTTGGAGGGCCAGAGGGTTAAAACAAGCCCCCTGGCCAGCCCTTGGTTGGAGATGGCCTTAGCAATCTGGAACTTCATGGACCATGAAGGGTATTCCCGCCATTTTATCATGGACCATGAAGGGTATTCCCGCCTTTTAAAGGTTTGACTTTTACCCTCTCACTCTTACAGTACTACTAATCTGCTACTGCTAGTGCCACAAAGAGAAAGCTTAACACCTTCACTGCTTCTGCTTAAACTGTGTTTTACCTCTGAATTATTATTTTACTTGAAATTGACTCCTAAACTAATTTTTTAATAAATTAAGGACTCAAACTTTCAAAAATTAGTTAATTCACCCTTTGCAATTAGACTCCATTCACAATTCCGTTAAATGTTAAGGCAAATTTGTCTTTTCATTATTCAATCTACCCTTCAATTTCAAACATGTTCATTTTTCTAAACACTATCAATTATAACAAAAACTGCACTTGAATAGACTTAAATGCCCAAAACTTTAAAACCAAATTACACTACAACAAAAATCCTTGAAGTTCCCATACTATTTGGTTGTCACCGGAAAACACTAACTTGACTACTAGAAAGTAAGCTTCAACACCATGGAAATATCTAAAATACTAACAATAGCCACGCCTCTTTCATGGGTTCCAATTCCCCCAACTTGGTATGGGTAATTTGACTAAAACCTTTGAATTCTAAAGAAACTCCCAAAGGAGTTTGATTGGAGCCCTTTGGCTTGTTTTACGATGATTTCATTTAATTATTCTAACTGCTATATGAGTTATCATTGATGTGGGTTTTCTTAATTTTCTTTCCACCAAAACTGAATCATCTCGTGGAATCCAGTTGCCGACGATTTTTCGGGTTATAATATGTTTGTACCATACTTGATCAATCCCGAAACTACTGAGCACCGGTCAACGTTATACCGTCAATGATCCACAAGAGTTTCCCTTAAACCAAGAGGCCAATCACAACGCGACATGTGTCAACACCAAGAGGCCAATCACAAAGCGACACGTGTCATCAAATCATAACATGACACGTGTCAAGGCCAGAACAAAGCTAGAAACTCTCTTCTATAAAAGGAGATCATTCTCCTATAATAATCCCGAATGTCATTTATACTAAATCATTCACTAGTACTCACTAAAGGAGAGCTTGAACCTATGTACTTGTGTAAACCCTTCACAATTAATGAGAACTCCTCTACTCCGTGGACGTAGCCAATCTGGGTGAACCACGTACATCTTGCGTTTGCTTCCCTGTCTCTATCTATTTACATATTTATCCACACTAGTGACCGGAGCAATCTAGCGAAGGTCACAAACTTGACACTTTCTGTTGTACCAAAGTCCTCACTGATTTTGTGCATCAATATTTGGCGCCGTCTGTGGGAAACGCACTTATTATTACTCTCTTCAGCTTTGTCAAGCTGGTTTCCACCATTCGTACACTCTCTTTTGACCAAGCATCCCTCTCCAACATGGGGAGTGAAGGAAGCCACAACACACAGAAGGATACCTCCCTTGCGCCTTGTGTGAGGCTGCGAAAGAAGGAACGAAAGAAGCTTGCTCTTCAAGTTAAAGTTGATGAGCTAGAGGCTCAGAACAACAAAATATCAATAAAGAATGAGATCCTCCAAGAACAACATGAGAAGCTCTTTGAGACATTCTGCAAAACTAGGCGTACTCAAACACGCGAGCTTGTTGCCCCTGTGGACATCAACCATCATCTGGGTGCCCCCCAACAAGGAGGGTCACTTTCCTTTCACATGGGTATCCCTGATGAGGAGCGAGCTAATCATTAAAACATTGATCAACATGAGACTTCTCCTAACCCAGCTGCTTCAACCCGAAGCAGGAGAAGTGGAGGAAGACACCTCCTTGCAGAAGGGTTGGAAGGATCAATAGCCGTTTATCGTGACTGCCAAGACTTTATAAAGCAACATCGAGATAATTCCCTCCACATAAGCTCGAAGATCAATAACCCAAGTGTTTCTGAGAAACTCGGTCCCTTACCACGGCCTAGGCCGACTACCAATTTGGGGAAGAGGCAATAAGTCCTAGAGAAACATGAAAGGCATAGCGGACTCAGAGATGTTCCGGCAGACATACCTTGGAAGTTAGTACGGCGAGTCCAGGTAAAAATCACATGCTCTTGATCAAACCTTCCTACTTCTAAAATGAGATGGAGATTTACGAAAGAAAGCTCTAGTGGTACATGACTCTATTTAGGACCCTCTTGTCCTACAACTCCTTAAGGAAGTAAACAAATTGAAGGTCGAAAGACAAGCTGAGATACCTGATTAGAACCAACCTAGGCCTGGCCCTCTTACAAGGAAGATCGTCAACACCCTCTCCAAGCAAAGACAAAACAGAAGCTTGGCTTGTTACTCTATACTGGAAAAAATGACCTGATTGAACACCTTAACCTCTTTAAGTCCACCATGGCATACCGGATGTACACCGACGAAGAGCGATGTTTTCTCTTCCCCTCCACCCTTTCTGGCAAAACTTTAAACTAGTATTGCCGTCTTCCACCTGTTGCGGTAAACTCATTTGAGGAATTGAGGAAACTGTTTGTTTATCAACACATTTTTCAGACCCATCGCTTGCACTCTGCGGATGACTTGTACACTATTTGCCAGAAGCCAGACGAGTCATTACGTATGTATACTGGCCACTTCAGCCATGAGTATTCCCGTTGTGCCGAGGAAAACGACAAGGTTGCCTTCAAAGCCATCACGGCAGGCCTACCTGACTGTTTTTTTAAGTACATGATCAATGCCAACACTTGGAAGACTTACTCTGAGGTGATGGCGCAGGCTTATAACCATGAAGACATCAGGGGAGACAAGTATTAAAAGCCTAACTGGGATCGAATATGTTTCTACCCCGAGGAAGGAAAAGCTATCATCTACCCTCACAACGACCCACTGATTGTGGAAGCTCACATAGTCAACTTTGATGAACGAAGAATCCTGGTAGACACGGGGGTTTTGGTCAATATCATGTTTGCTGAAGCTTTTAGGGCACTTAATGTAGCTGAACACTTGCTCGATCGCTCGATTTCTCCTTTGATAAGTTTCTCTGATGATATCGTGCAACCTTTAGGGAGCATACACTTACCTTTCACCATTGGTACATACCCTTACACAGCTACCATTACCACTAACTTCCTGGTGGTTGATTGCCCAACGGTATAAAATGTCATCTTTTAACCCACATGCATTAATGATCTTAAGGCCATGGCATCCACACATATGTTGTTGATGAAATTTCCAACCCCCTATGGCAATGGTTACATCAGAGGAAATCAACTTAGTGCACGATCATGTTACAACACATCGGTTAAGCAACAACACCTGCCTATGCCCAAGGAAACCCTTTATATACATGACTAAGTTATAAAGACCAGCCCAGACGAAGCCAACTTAGATCTTCACGGTGGCAACAGTTAACCCAAAGATCCTCGAGATAACTCTTTCACCCAGCAAGCACAACTTGCTGAAGAGTTGGAAAAAGTCTCTATCTCAAAAGATTATCCGGATCGCATGGTGAAGATTGGCACCACCTTGTCATCACCCATTTGGTTGACATTGATCTCTTTTTTGCAAGAGAACACTGAGGTATTCGCCTGGTCATACGAGGACATGTTAGACATCTCTCCCGATATCATCTATCATCGCTTAAGTATTGACCCCAAGACCAAGCTAGTAAGACAAAAACGAAGATCTGATGATACTGAATGGTACAAGGCAATGAAAGCAGAAGTTGAAAAACTCAAAGGCATAGCTTTCATCCGCGAAGTCAATTATCCAACGTGGGTAGCAAATTTTGTCCTTGTTAAGAAGAATCCGACCAAGGAAAGTCTCCTGCTCCAAAAGGTCTTATGGAGAATGTGTGTCGATTACACCGACCTAAACAAAGGATGCCTGAAGGATAGCTTTCCTCTTCCTCTCATAGACAAACTTATAAGCTCTACGACAGGGTGTGAACTCCTAAGCTTCATGGATGCTTACTCAGGATATAACCAAATCCTCATGAACCCTCTGGACCAAGAACACACAACCTTCACTACTGACTGGGGACTATATTGCTATAAAGTCATGCCCTTTGGCCTAAAGAATGCATGGGTAACTTATCAGAGACTATTCTATTCAATGTTCGCATAACAGATTGAGAAGAGCATGGAAGTTTACGTTGATGATATGCTAGTCAAGAGCAAACATGCTGACTAACACATCACCAACCTATCTGAAACTTTCACCATTCTGAAGAGGTATCGAATGAGGTTGAACTCCAACAAATGTGCCTTCGGCGTAGGCTCTGGAAAATTCTTGGGCTTCATGATTAGCCAACGAGGCATTGAAGCTAATCCCGAGAAGATCTAAACAATCCTCGACATGAAGGAACCGGTAACTTCAAAAGATATCTAGGCTTACTTGAGGAATGTCGCCTATAAGCAACGCATCTCCAACTACTATGACTCAAGGGTCAAACCTCGTTCTTTCAAAGTGGAGGATTAGGTACTTAAGGAAATGCTATTATAAGAAGGCACACACATTACAAATGTTTTGAACTTCAACCGCTTGAGATCTTTCGTCACACAAGCCATTCGGCAAATGTTTAAAAAAGAGGGAATTCAGACAACTTCTTCTGAGTCTTTTGCATTCCTAGCACTGGAACACTTGGTCTACGCTAACTTAACTCTATACTCTAACTCAGAGCTTCAACATGTGTACTTTGACACAAAGTATATGATACTAAGTGTTACAACCAACATGGTTCACATATCGAAAGCATAGATCCCTTCATGCATAGCAAAACATTCATAAGCATCACTCATGTCAATCAACATAAACATCACACATTCAAACATATTCATGCATAAACATCATACATTCCAACACATCCATACATAAGCCAACTATGACTCAAGGGTCAAACCTCGTTCTTTCAAAGTGGAGGATTAGGTACTTAAGGAAATGCTATTATAAGAAGGCACACACATTACAAATGTTTTGAACTTCAACCGCTTGAGATCTTTCGTCACACAAGCCATTCGGCAAATGTTTAAAAAAGAGGGAATTCAGACAACTTCTTCTGAGTCTTTTGCATTCCTAGCACTGGAACACTTGGTCTACGCTAACTTAACTCTATACTCTAACTCAGAGCTTCAACATGTGTACTTTGACACAAAGTATATGATACTAAGTGTTACAACCAACATGGTTCACATATCGAAAGCATAGATCCCTTCATGCATAGCAAAACATTCATAAGCATCACTCATGTCAATCAACATAAACATCACACATTCAAACATATTCATGCATAAACATCATACATTCCAACACATCCATACATAAGCCAACTGTGCTTCGAAAGGGTTCAACATACTTTGTGTCATTTGACACTTGCTACAATGTGCCTCGACACCTTGCCCTTATTCTCACCAACTAGGTGATGAAGGAACTCACCTTCGTGCCACCAACTAGGTGATGAAATTTACAACTCGTACTCTAATATTATTTGGCAACTTGCCACTCTTATCACTAACCAGGTGAAGAAGGAACTCATATTCGTGCCACCAACCAGGTAATGAAATGTCAAGAAGGAACTCATCTTCATGCCACTAACCAGGTGATGAAATGTACAACTTGTACTCTCCTTCATGCCACCAACTAGGTGATGAAATGTACAACCTATACTCTCTTTCATGCCACCAACTAGGTTATGAAATGAACAACCTATACTCTAATATTATTTGGCAACTTGCCACTTTTATCACCAACCAGGTGAAGAAGGAACTCACCTTCGTGCCACCAACCAGGTGATAAAATGTGAAGAAGGAACTCATCTTCATGCTACCAACCAGGTGATGAAATGTATAACCCGTACTCTCCTTCATGCCACCAACTAGGTGATGAAATGTACAACCTGTACTCTAATATCATTTGGCAACTTGCCACTTATGCCACCAACCAGGTGAAAAAGGAACTCATCTTCGTGCCACCAACTAGGTGATGAAATGTGATGAAAGGTGATGAAAGAACTTACCTTTGTACCACCAACCAAGTGATGAAAGCAACTCACAATTCATTCCACCAACCAGAAGACGAGTGGTACAACTTGTACATGTGAACTCCTAGCATTCACAAATAATAAAAAATCCTCAAGCTTTACAACTCAACTAGGGAAGCACATATGCTCAACAAGAGTTATAGTCACTAACAAAGTCTTATTGTAAACCAACAACAATTTCAGTGCATGGTATACAAAGATCAAGCTCTTCAGCCCTCTTGCATCTGCTTCAAAGATTTCTCCTTTGTAACAATGCAAACACTACAACTCGTAGAAAGCTTCACACACTCTTCATCAAGACTGTTTGAAGAAAATTCAATTTATATGATTCATCCAAACCTTCGACTACTACAAGTTGTGGCTTGTATATGTTGTCTCTCCTACATTTTCAAATTTCTAGTTTTCCCCAAAAAAAAAATCGAAAAAGGGAAATTGGACAAAGCTTCATCAATGAAGGGCAACCACAATTCTCAAAAGCTTCACACATTCTTGATCAAGACAGTGAGAAGCAAAACCAATTTATGGTGCTAACATGAGCTTCATCAATGGAGGGCAACTATAATTCTCAAAAGCTTCACATACTCTTAATCAAGATAGTGTGAAGCAAAACCAATTTATGTTGCCAACAAAAGATTCATCAATGGAGGATAACTACAATTCTCAAAAGCTTCACACACTTTTGATTAAGACAGTGTGAAGCAAAACCAATTTATGGTGCCAACAAAAGTTTCATCAAAGGAGTTCAACCACAAATTCTTAAAAGCTACACACACTCTTGATCAAGATAGTGTGAAGCAAAACCAATTTATGGTGCCAACAAAAGCTTCATCAATGAAGGGCAACTACAATTCTCAAAAGCTTCAGCACCAAAGCTTCACCTACAAAGTTTCAAAACAAAAGCTTCACCTATAAAGCTTCACCTACAAAGTTTTAACTCCAAAGCTTCACCTACAAAGCTTCAACACAAAAGATTCACCTACAAAGCTTCAACACAAAAGTTTTACCTACAAAAGCTTCAACTACAAAAGCTTCGTCTCCAAAGCTTCACCTACAAAACTTCACCTACAAAGCTTCAACACAAAAGCTTCACCTACAAAGCTTCAACATAAAAGCTTCACCCACAAAACTTCAACTCCAAAGCTTCACCTACAAAAGCTTCAACTCTAAAGCTTCAACACAAAAGCTTCACCTACAAAGCTTCACCAAAGCTTCACCTACAAAAGCTTCAACTCCAAAGCTTCACCTGTAAAGCTTCAACTCCAAAGCTTCACCAACAAAAGCTCCAACTCCAAACCTTCACCAACAAAAGCTTCAATTCCAAAGCTTCACCTACAAAAGCTTCAACTTCAAAAGCTTCACCTACAAAGCTTCAACATAAAAGCTTCACTTACAAAGCTTCACCTACAAAGCTTCAACTCCAAAGTTTCACCTACAAAGCTTCAACACAAAAGCTTCACCTACAAAGCTTCAACTCCAAAGCTTCACCTACAAAAGCTTCAACTCCAAAGCTTCACCTACAAAGCTTCAACATAAAAGCTTCAACTACAAAGCTTCAACACAAAAGCTTCACCTACAAAGCTTCAACACCAAAGCTTCAACTACAAATGTCAAAAGTTTTAAACAATCTTCATCAAGATGGTGTGAAGCAAAATCAATTCATGGTACCCAACAAAGCTTCAACCTCAAAGCTTCACCTACAAAGCTTAAATATATATATATATATATATATATATATATATATATATATATATTTGGAAATTCGAAAAAAAAAGAAAAAGAAAAAGAAAAGGCCTAGGCCTCCCCTTATTTGGGCCTAACAACTTTCATAACAAATGTACATGAAAGAGGAGCTTTGAGCTACCACTTAGAAAGGAAAATGGTGAAGTTTTGTTACTTTGGAAACTTGGCTACTAGCAAGACACATCCTTCGTCAACTCCCTCGATCGAAGTCTTGGGGGACTCCTACCATATGCTACTACACCTCAGTACTTGGAAGTTTCAGGACTACTCAGTGACTTGGATTTTTCAAGTCTCCATCCAAGAAGTTTTCCTCACTCGAGAAATTAAGGGAGCATTACCTCAACCTACATGCTTCACTCACAAAGCTTCAATATACAAGATTCAACAATAGAAAAAAAATTTAAAGAACTTAGTGAATGAGACCTTGGTGTATTTAACATAATACATTGAAATGAAGCAAATCTTATTTATTGATACCTCCGATAAGTTACAAATATGTACATATACATGAATCAAAATAAACAAACAAGATGGAGCCTTCACAAAGGTTGCTTATGAGAAGTCTCAGCAGTCGGCAGAGCTCTAGAAAAAGGAGGCACCGGAGGGTGATAATTCAGAGCCTCAATACTAGGTAGAACCCCAGAAGGAGGAGGCACTGAAGGTTGATCATTTGGAGCTTCATTACGCGGTATAGCCCCAGAAGATGAAGGCAATAAATGCCTTTGGAACAAACCCACAAACCTCTGATGATTAAGTAAAATCTGACCATCAGATTCCTGCAATTGGTCAAGCTTCCTCTTCATGTTTGTAGCATAGTCATGTGCGAGCCTGTGCAACTGTTTATTCTCATGCTTGAGCCCTCTAGTCTCATGTTTGAGACTTATCACTTCAGCCGCCAATGATTCAACTTGGCGGGTTCGAGCAAATAGGCGTTGGGCCATATTAGACACAGAACCTGCACACTAAACATTGAGAGCCAGAGAATCCTTAACAGCCAACTCATCAGACCATTTGGAAAGTAGTCTGTTATCTTTGGGAGTGAGAAGGTTCCTGGCCACCATCGCAACGATCATACCATTCTTCATCACAGAGTCCCCAATGGTAAGAAGACTAGTAGGGGATAAGAAGGATGGGCCCCATATGTTGTCTTGAGAAGGCATGGCTGCCTCTTCACCAAAGTTCAAGTCAAAACGACGGTCGGATAGGCCAGACATTTTCAGAAATGATGAAGGAGAAATAAGGTCCAATAAATCTCTGAACTACAAAAATAAGGGGAAAATTCCTACAAGCAATAACTCTCTGAATGTACTTCTTGCACACAATTGGTGCCCCTATAAAAGAAAAGGCAGCAGGGTCGTTTGTTCAAAAATCAAAGAGGCACTACTCTCCGGATTTCGAGAAGTAGATTTTCCTAAGTAAAATATGTCGACAATTCACACACGCAACATTAGCTCCTCGAGTACCACATATAACTTTGCCAAAGATCTTTAACAAAGTTTAGACACATAAATTTTGAAGGTCCAGCTACCCTACTATTACCTACAAGGGTAAAGGAATAACACCACTGCTTAATAACTGGAAAGTCCCTATATGTGTCAACCTCCGTGCTCTGTGGCAAAGCAGACTGGCAAAAATGGACAACCTGTACTCACATTCGAGAGCCAGATCCCTAACAAGATTACTTGCTTAAAAATTGAAAAGGCATTGCTTTTCAAATCTTGAAAGCTAGACTCCCAATAGGATTGCCTTCTCAAAAATCGAAGAGGCACCACTCTCCGAATCTCGAAAGCCAGACTCTTAACATGATTGCTTTTTCAAAAATCGAAGAGGCACCGCTCTCTGAATCTTGAAAGCCAGACTCCCAGCAGGATTGCTTTCTTAAAAATCGAAGAGGCACCGTTCTCCGAATCTCAAGAGCCAGATCCCTAACATGATTGCTTGTTCGAAAATAAAAGAGGCACCGCTCTCTAAACTTCGAGAACCAGATTTCCTTGGATAAAAGTTGTATGTAATCTTCACATGCAACATCAGCTTTCAAGATACCACAGACCACTTTTTCAAAGTGCTCTGACAAAGTTAAAACACGTGAATCTTACAGCTTCCACTACATTACTATGACCGAGAAGGGTAAAGGAATAGCGTTACTACTTGCTGTTGGGACAATTCTTATATATGTTGACTTTCATCCTCCACAGCCAGGCAGACCTGCAAATAAATAAATAAATGCTCAACTTTTCTTCACATACGAGAGGGCACTCTCAGCAGCGTCTCTCAAAATACTCAGCTTCTTCCCCCCCTCAATAATACCTCTGCAAATAAGCCACACCAGAGCAAGAGTATCTCATATCATCAAGGTTAAAAGCAAGAGTATCACATATCATGCTTTTTTACTGTCTTTTCCTTTGCCCTTGCTCTTACTTACAAGATAAGGAGAAAGAAAGCAATCAGTCGGAACCTGAAATCAAACTTCCGATCTGGAACTGATTGCCTAGAACCTTTGCCTGGTTGCTCACCTAGTATTGCTCTCGAGTACTCATCTTCAACTGTTGTCAAGGTTGTGAATTCTTTCGGCAAATACCTCAGAACAGTTGATATAATATTGGTTCTTTACACTGAAGCTGCCAAGCATGGATGAGTCGCTGAGGAGTAGTACTCTGAAGGACCATTCAAATGTAAAGGTTACGCATCACTTCTGCTATGCAAAAGATTGAAGTAGAAGGTTCAACGATGAGCTGGAACAGATCACTATAGCACGACGCCCTCCCTGTAGAACTGCATAATCCAGACGGAGGAGTCTAAGTCAAATCCAAGCTCGACATCGTTGCCCTATTCGAATAGCTCAAGAAGATTCAACAACCTTTCGCAGACACTGTCACCAAAGAGCAAAGCCTCGCCATGCAACATCCACTACTTTGTCAACAGCAAAAGTATCCCATATCATCAGGGTCGAACGTATTCTAGATTTGATGGACTTGTTTTGACCCTCAATTCTTGAGTCAGCCTTATACTCTGGAGGAAACCAAAAAACCCTCCGGCCTAGTTCAAGAATAAACTTATGGAAAGTTACTTCTTTAAAAGCAAAAGTATCTCATATCATATATTCTCCTTTTTTTCTCTTTATCCTTCTTACTGCCTGCAAGATCGGGAGAATGAGAACAATCAGCCGAAACTCGAAATCAAACTTCTGAGCTAAGACTGATTTCTTGAAACTTTGATTACTTACCTTGTCTGTCACCTCTTTCGACAAATCTTCTAGCTCGGCGACTTGGGGGACTCTTACTACATGGTTTGTATCGCGCTTGACCAAGCCTGAAACTACACGTAAGCTTCAAGTGAAATTGGTACATTACCTTGTGCATCTCCACCGGTTAAAGATACCACCCTGGATGAAGGAAAAGTACTTCCAGAGAAGATGTCACATCTACCTATGAGATAGAAAAGGCAAGTCAAAACGATACCACACTTCGGTACTTAGAAGTTTCATGATTACTCAGCGGCTTGGATCTTGCAAATCCTTAACCGAGGAGCTTCCCTCACTCGGGGAACTTAGGGGAGTACTGTTTGTACCATACTTGACCAATCCCAAAACTATTGAGCACCGGTCAACATTATACTGTCAAGGATCCACAAGAGTTTCCCTCAAATCAAGAGGCCAATCACAGCGCGAAACGTGTTAACACCAAGAGGTCAATCACAAGGCGACACGTGTCAACATCAAAGGCCAATCACAGCATGACACGTGTCAAGGCCAGAACAAAGCTAGAAACTTTCTTCTATAAAAGGAGATCATTCTCCCACAATAATCCCGAATGTCATTTGTACTAAATCGTTCGCTAGTACTCACTAAAGGAGAGCTTGAATCTATATACTTGTGTAAACCCTTCACAATTAATGAGTACTCCTCTACTCTGTAGACGTAGCCTATCTGGGTGAACCACGTACATCTTGCGTTTGCTTCCCTGTCTCTATCCATTTACATACTTATCCACACTAGTGACTGGAGCAATCTAGCGAAGGTCACAAACTTGACACTTTCTGTTGTACCAAAGTCCTCACTGATTTTGTGCATCAACATAATCCATTGAATTTAGTTGCTTTGTATGTGGTATGGTTGGGTACTGGATCAAAGGAAACTTTATTTCTTGGCTAGAATTAAAGAAAACTATGATCAAAATTAATAGATTCATATACACCGATAATAATTTTTACTTAGTGAATCCAGATCAATTCATCAGCTGTTGGTGAATGAATCGGCAAAAGTTACATACTTTTGTAGGGTTTAGACTTTAAGGTTTATTTTGTTTTTTATTTTGATGGTATTTGAGTCCTTTTTAGTGTAGTTTTGGCTAAATATGAAATGATTTACAAAAACTTTCACTTATTAAATTGAGTACTAAATTTTCCCCTCATCATTTGGTGGAAGCCCCCATGATATGCATCAACGTTATCAAGATGCCATAACATTGGTTCAAAAGTATGGGAAGCTAGACATATTTCTAACATGACATGTAATACATCTTGGGAGGAGATAACAAGTTAATTATTTCCTTACCATACCACAAGATCGGCCAGACTTGCTAACAAGAATTTTCAGATCCAAATACAAACATCTAAAGAAAGATATTTACAACATTGGAGTTCTTGGTAAGACAATCACTCATGTGCATGTAATTGAATTTCAAAAATGAGGTCTGCCACATTGTCACATGCGTATTATTCTTGATTAGACATACAAGTTAAATACACCTAATGACTATGATCGCATTGTGAGAGCTGAAATTCTATACAAAGAAGAAGAACTTGAATTATACAATATTGTCCCGAAACATATGATTCATGGATTGTGTGGGGCTCTTAATCCAAAATCTTCATGTATGAAAAATGGAAGCTGTAAAAAAGCCTTTTCCGAAGCAGTTTTCTGAAGTCACAGTGCAAGGAAATGATTGTTACCCAGTGTACATGAGGTGCAACAATGGTAGATATGGTTCTTTAGATCGAAACATTGAAGTTGAAATAGATAATATGTGGGTTGTTCCACATAACCCATGGCTATTATTGAAGTATGATTGTCATATAAATGTTAAGGTCTGTAACAGCATAAAGTGTGTCAAGTATTTGTATAAATATGTGTACACGGGACCTGATCATGTTTCCCTTGAGGTGCGTTTGTGACCATCTTATGATGAAACATCAAAGTACTTAGACACAAGATGGATTTATGCTACAGAAGCTTTATGGGATTTTTTTTTCATTTCTTATGAATCATATATATCCTGCAGTAGAGCGATTGCAAGTTCATCTTCCAAACAGGCATCAAATCACATATTACAGTCACATCTCAATTATGGAAGTTTTGTCTGACACAAGCAACTCAAAAACCATGCTTACCGAATTTTTCTGTATGAACTGCACTGATCCACTTGCAAGACAATGGTTATATAGAGAATTCCCTGAACATTATAGATGGGTTGCCACTAGAAAAAAAAATGTCAAATAAGGGTTTCACAACAAAAAGTTATTGGACGAATTTATACAATATGTCCATCTGAAGGTGAACGATTTTACTTATGTATTCTATTAAATCATGTCAGAGGTCCCATGTCATTCGGTCATCTTTTAACAGTTAATGGAGTTGCATTTACAACTTTTAAGCAAGCGGCTAAAAGGAGGGGTTTGCTTGAGGATGACAATAACATTCACTAATGCCTCTTAAAAGCTGCAACAACTTGCATGCCATCAGCTTTGCGTGGGTTATTTGTCACTATATTGGTGTATTGTGAACATGTTGGAGTGTGTAATTTATGGCAGGAATTTCATTCATTTATGGGACTAGACTACTTAACATCCAGTAGCTTAAATAATAAGGTTATCATCAATCTTTTGTTGCAGGATTTGAATGCATTGTTACAACAATATGGTAAAATAATTCGTGATTATGATATTCCACAAATTCATGTGTCCATAAATAACTCAGCAACTCTAACAAATATTCAAGATGAGGTCTCAGTTCATGTTCTGCCAGAAGACATGCAATCAATTCAGACATTGAACACTGATCAACGTACTGCAATCAACACAATTATGAGAGCTGTTACATTTAATCAATCATCATCTTTCTTTGTAGATGGCCCCGACGGTACTGGAAAGACTTACCTTTATTGTGCATTTCTTGCTTCGCTAAGGAGTGATGGTCTCATAGTTATTGCAACAACCACATATGGTATTGTAGCTACTATTTTACATGGAGGAAGAACAACACATTCACGATTTAAGATTCCTATTGACTTATTGTCCACCAACACTTGCTCTATAAGCAAGCAATCAGATTTGGTAGAACTTCTAAGACGTGTAGTTATTCTTATATGGGATGAAGCCACTATGACTCATAAGAAAGCATTTGAGGCCTTAGATAGAACCCTATGAGATATAACAGGCATGGAAACATAATTTGGTGGCCAAATGATGATTCTTGGAGGAGACTTTCGTCATGTTCTTCCTGTTGTGCCTCATGGAACCAAAACGCAAATGATAGATGGATGTATTGTAAAGTCCTCATTATGGAATGTGATTCAAGTTATCCACCTGAAACATAATATGAAGGCTTAACAGGATCCTGATTTTACAAAATTCCTACTTCATGTTGGTGATGGAAATAAGCCATTTGTATAAAAGATGATATGATCAGAATCCCATATTCATTGATTATTCCTTGGCTTGGTGATGAATCAATTGGTCTACTTATTGGTTTTGTATTTCTAAGTTTAGAGGAGAATACCTTCAACATTTCATACATGGTTGATAGGGCTATCATCACTCAAATGAATGAGGATGTTGACAAGGTTAAATGAAGTGGTGTTACTCATTTCCTGGGGAACATCACATTTACTACTCTTTTGATAGAGTAGAGGATGACCCTCAAAACTTATGTCAACAATAGTTTTTTAATTCTATAACTCCTGGTGGCTTACCTGCTCAAAAGTTGACATTGAAATTGGGTGCACCAATCATGCTTCTTAGAAATATTGATTCAAAAGGTGGGTTATGCAATAAAATAAGGTTGATATGTGGACAATTCTTTCCGAATTTCATTGATGCTGAAATTTAAACTGGGCATTTAAAGGGCACAAAAGTCTTCCTGCCACACATTCTTTTATATGTTGACAATTTCTGTTAGATTAAGCTTTGTGCTGACCATAAACAAATCTCAAGGCCAAACAATTCCATACGTGAGTGTCTATCTCCCTAATAATGTGTTCAGCCATGGTCAACTTTATTAGCTTTGTCAAGAGGAGTTTCTACATAGACAACTGAGGTCCTTATAAGAAATGGTGTCATTAAAAGACAATCTGGAGACAATCTGGAGTTTGTACAAGGAATGTGGTATATTAATATGTTCTAACATCATGTCATATGGAACAAGATGAATAAAACGTAAGGTTTACTTACTTTTCCCTTTAACATTATTTTCTTCCTTTTTTTTTTGCCAAAATGAATTAAATATTACAATTTGCTATTTTTCATTCAGATTTGAGTATAAAATTTGGTTGTCTTTAATCTATTCGTGAGTGAAAGAACTACTTGACCTATCTCTAAAGCTTGATACAATAGTTGAGGCCCATAATTCTTTTCTTTAATTTTGAATGCAAAGGGACTATTGTTTGGGATATGCTAATCTTTGAAAATGCAATTTGGAAATTATGTAATTATGGGAGGGCTCAGTTTTTCATTTGATATATAAGGTTCTGTTTCTATATGCAATTAAATTCCTTTCCTTTTATAACTTTTTTTTAAGGAATAAGAGACTATTTGAGATTGTGTATTCACATTAGCTTTGATTTGTTGACTCTAATGTTCTTCACTCTTTGTTACAGGCCTTGCTCTCATCTTTAGTAATGTTCAAAATTCAACTATTGCTTGAAAGTGGTACCAAAATTCTGAAATTAGTAAAGTGCCATGTCAAATCATCATTGGAAACTATTTCAAAATTAGTTGTAGTCAAACTCATGTGTACTCTGTAACTTCTAATTTCTTCAAATTTGGAGTGTATATGTATTATGTCCATTGTATTTTTATCTGCAATCTAGAAGTTATGTATAATTGTAACTTCATTGGTTTTTGGTGGTTAGGTTGAGCAACATATACAGAATTGTCACATCCTATAAAATTAGAGATGTTAAAATCACCAGTAGTTGGTTATGCACTATGTAAAACTTGTGCATCCGGTTCAAAAGTTCCATGTAAAACTTGTGTTGCCAGTTCAGAAGTTTCATTTGTTCAACAAATTGGTTTTAAATACCTGGTTATCTGCAACCATATATATCTTTCTTCTACCACCATGGACGGGAGCAACATCAAAATTGCAGGTATAATTCAAATGCATGGTCCAATAGATGAATAGTTTAAATGGTCAATTTCAACTAGGGTGATAGTTTAAGGGGTTAAACAATAGTTTACCCTCAACATATTGACAGTGGGGTGAATTAACTTATTTTAATATTAACTGGTAGATGATAATTATTAATCAATGTAATTCTCAATTTACTACTCTCAAGTTTCGCCAAAATCACATTTTACTACACTTACTTTTTTCATCTCACTTTCATACCTACAGCTTGATTTTTTTTTGCCACTTTGATACTTCCGTTAGCCTGGTCGTTAACTTTTCTATTAACTGATAACGTGGCAGGATGTTTGCCCATTAATTCTCCATTTAGTACTCTCAAGTATCGTGAAATTCACACTTTGCTATCCTTAGTTTTTTTTTTTATATTTTTTTATTTTTGTTTTGTTTTTTTCACTTTCATACCTAAAGTTACGTTTTGCTCTTAAATTCAAACTTTCGTTAGCTTGGGCATCAGAGACTCCATCAAAGCGTCACGTGGTGCTTGATTGTAAGATGACTGGGTAGAAATGTGGCACTGTGGCCCAAGCGCCACGTTACTCGTTAACTGGACGTTAATTGTGCAGAAACGTAGTACTGTGAACCCCGCAAGGTGTACAAAAACTTAAGAGCAGAATATGCTGCCACGTGGACAAAATCCCAATTTATGCAAAAAATTTGACATTTTTATTATTTTTTTATTTTGTAAAAAAAAAAAAAACATTTTCATTTTTTTAATTGTTTCATACGTCTATGTGGGGCCATAGTACCACATTTCTGCATAGTCATCGTTCAGTCAAGCGTCACGTAACACATGCTTTAATGAAGTCCTTGACGCCCAAGCTAATGAAAGTATGAATATGGGAGCAAAAAGTAACTTTAGGTATAAAAGTGAGGCGAAAAAAAAAACTAAGGGTAGAAAAGTACGAATTTCATGATACGTGAGAGTAGTAAAGTGAGAATTAGTGGGCCAAGATCTTACAATGTCATCAGTTAACAGAAAAGTTAACAGGTAGGCTAGCATAATTATCAAATTAAGTGGCAGAAAAATCAAACTTTAGGTATGAACGTGTGATTAGAAAAAGTAAGTGCAGCAAAGTTCTATTGGCGAAAGGGTAGTTAAGTGAGAATTGCCTTATTAATTAATAGTCAAGAGCTCTAAGGCTATGTTTGTGTGAGGGACTTGAAGTACTAAGCGATTGAGTTCAAGTTAGGGATCTGATATCTTCATGAGAATTACAAAGGCATGTGAGGTCGAATGACTGCAAAACTCTACTTGAATGTTTCTTTTGCAAATATCTTTCACTTGCCTTTATTGCTTATGGAAGGTGTTCTTGTGTTTAATGTGAGAGAGTGATTACAGTTAAAGCTTCCAATTTAGCACAGTACGTAGGTTAAGTTGTTTGAGCTGAGGCTGTTCATGTTGCATGTTATAATGGGTCATATAGCATTTGGTTTAAACGGTTCTTTTCTAAGTTCTCTCCCCTACTATTCAAACTTACCTTACTAAGATAGGACAAGCATGAGAGAAAATTAAGGATATCACCCAAAAAAAGGAAGTTGAACCAAATCATTCTTTATAATAGTTAGTTAATGAATTACCAGAAATAAGTCTAATGGCGATGGATACCGAATCGTCGACAATAATTTTATAGGGGACAATATTTCCTCATTCTCAAGTTAGAATAAAGTCCTTCTCCACTAACTTGACATCATTTCTATTGGAGAATAGAGTTCCACATCAAGCATTTGACAAAGTGCAATACGACTTATATATGAGATATATTTCTGCCTCTAAGTCAACGAGGCTTCTATGATAAAGCTCCACACCTAGCAATAGGTGGTTAATTGAGGACGTTAAAGGAGTGAACCAAGTTATACTAGAAGATAACTCGAGTTTGTTATCAAGCTTGGATCTTATAAGAAGCAAGCGAAGCTTAGCTTGCTAGCAAGCAAACAAATTACACAAGCAAAGCTTATGTAGAGTGATATTCGGTTTAGTTCGGCTCGTGTTAATGAATTATCTTGCGTAAAACGAAAAAAAAATCATTCCAATAAATTCACACAAACACTTCAAAATACATTCTTCAACTTTGTAGTATGAACTTAAGATCAAATAATTCTCGCAATGCTCATAAAATTAATCCTTATTTCCAAGTCTACGTAACATGGTGGCCTATTTCCAAATGGTGGGCTGTGAAGGTGTGCAAAGAACTCCAATCTGTTGATTGTTCAATATGGAGAATTCAAAGTGTTTGCCACATCAATGACAAAGCGGTACTTAATATCAGCCTTGGCAACTCTTTCAAGGGCGGTGTTGACGTAATCCATCGGAATAACTTCGACGTCCGCTGTGATATTATGCTTTGCAGCAAAATCTATCATCTCTTGTGTCTCTTTCATTCCCCCAATTGCACTACCAGCAATAAGCTTCCTCCCTATCAGAGATTCATCAGATAATTTTTTTCTTAGATATATATCGATATGAAGTTTGGATTAATTAGAAGAAAAAATTGTTAGCAAAACTAGCTTGGGGGAAAATAAAATGAACTTACCCAACATTAAGGGGAAAACTGGAAGTTCGGGAGGTTGTACTGGAGCACCCACCAGAATTAGTTTTCCATTGGTCTTCAACATCTCAGTCAAGGACAAGAGAGGGTGAGGGGCCGAAACTGTATCGATGATACCGTCCATTGTACCCATGGCAGCCTAATTTCATGTAATTACATGTATGTAATAAACACAAGTTTCGTACGACACATATATAAAGGACAAAACAAATATCTTGCTATGCAGTTTAACATGGTACGTTGTTGGACTTTAATTAAACACTGTTAATGAAAGTTTCCAGTTTTACAACCGGCTTAGTTGGTTTTGCTATCAAATCTCCTATTGACCAAAACAAAATGTGAGTTCTGGTTACACGAAAAAAGTCAAATGTGTACCTGCAATTGCTCCTGGTCATGACTAATCAGAAATTCATCAACACCAAGTTGCTCCATTGCTTCCTTCTTCTTATTCGGAGAAGTACTTATTACAGTCACTTTTGCTCCAACAGCTTTTGCAAACTTCACGGCCATATGACCAAGGCCACCAAGCCCTACAACCCCCAAGTGCTTACCAGCCTCCATGAGTCCAAAG
This sequence comes from Malus sylvestris, assembly GCF_916048215.2. Lineage (NCBI taxonomy): Eukaryota > Viridiplantae > Streptophyta > Magnoliopsida > Rosales > Rosaceae > Malus > Malus sylvestris. The sequence goes on from NC_062260.1 coordinate 11,447,867, forward strand.
TATCTCATCGGGCTGTATACTGTGATCCCGGCACAGAGCATGGGAGCAGTACCTTGCAACGACAAGTTATCTGGGATTCGGACGGCAAAGTGTTGATCGACTACTAGTTTGTCAGAGTATCCACCAAAGGTTCTCGATCCGTCTTCATGGTGTTTGTTGTAGGTCCATACAATTTTAGGGCAGTAATTTTCCAAGTCCTGTATGCAGTTATCGCATGAGCGACATGAACCCACCATGCACCCAACTCCAGCTATGTCTCCTACTTGGAATCTTGTGACATTGCTACCAACCTTTGTCACTTGCCCTACAATTTCATGCCTACAAAAAGTATGATAAAAATGCATATATTAACTAGCAGTGGCAGATCCTAGAAATATTATTTGGGGATCAGTAAGAATAGCGCTCGCAGTGCACAAAATTTATTGGACAGAATAACATGCAAATTAGCATTTCATCGAGCCTTGATAGGCCTGAGGCCATTACTGCACATTTGTCAACAGATGCCAACGACTTCCAAGCGAGCTTGTCGACTACTATCAATAGCTTTTGAATGAGCATGCCAATAAAGACCAATTTATGCCAAGTGAGCCTATCGACAGATGTTATAGCAACACATCAAAAGGCATGAGGCTAGTAGCTATCCTGCTCAATGTCTATAGAGGCAATTCGTCGAGCAGTTGGAGGGCAGCTTTGGAGGGTAGCTTTCGAGAGCATCTCAGATTTTCAAAGGGCATATCAAATTTTCAAAGAAAAAACTAACAAAAAGTCTAAAAAACTATAGTTTTAATGAAAAATGACAAATAAATGTATAGTGAATGGTACCAGAAAAAAGTAAAAATCTGATTTTTTGTTAAATGTGAATAATACTGAGAGTATTTCTTTAAAACTCTCAATTTTTAAAAAGGATCACCCAGCTCTTCTGTAAAGAATATCTGAGCTGAGGGTCAGTTGACCCACCTTGGTCCAAGATGGATCTGTTCCTGTTAACTAAAAAGTAACAAGTAATAAATTGATCTGAGATAATAAATTAAGTAATAGACGTACGTACCCTGGGACAATGGGATAGATAGTCAGTCCCATTTCATCCTTAGCTAAGTGAAGGTCTGAGTGGCAAATGCCACAATAGAGTATCTTCATGCTGATATCATTACTACCAATAGTTCTGCAAGTAAAAATACACACACATACACAAACATGTTACTGATGAAATTATATCTGATGCACCAATTAATGTTAAGGTAAGCAAAATATTTATGCTAGTACACATTGTAAAACTAACTCTAAAGTGGGCAATGATGAAAAAACTACGATATTATTTGATGAACAAATTTGATGATCAGTGTAGGGCCGACATGAATACCTCCTAATGAAGTGGAATGGAGAGAGAATTCCCGAGGAATCTCTAGCGGCCCATCCATAGGCTTTCACTGCTTGCTCTGCTGCAACTAATATTTCTTGAGACATTGTGTGTTTAAGATAGTGTATCTGTGTAAGAGATCTAATTTCAAAGGTGATCAAGTGATCGAAAATTTTTGAAATCACCAAGAGTTTTCTGTTCAATTGCGTTGAGTTTGTGGGTTGTGGTGTCTTTATTCGGGGGTCTACATGCGTGTGTATATATATATATACACGCACATATTTATACACTATATGGTTGGTTGTGTTAACCTACGATGAATGCAAGAGTTAAGATATTCGTATGAAATTGTATGAGTTGGCAGTGACGTGTATTCAGGTTGGCGGACATTTTTTTTATTTCTCACTACTCAACCGAAACCATAAGCTGACAGAGAGAAAGTGGAGGAGAGACGAAGAAAACAAGTACATGTTTTTTGTTGCCCTGCTTTTGGTTGTATACTAGGTACCAGAAATTTGAGGTGGGTGAAAGAATACAATGAATGGGGAAACATTTAATATATATATATACATATGGAAAGGGATCATCTCGAGATCTCTTCCACCAAATCCACCAAATCTAATTATCCGCGCTATTAAAATTTGATCCAACGACTACAATAAGGGGGTCTCTTTAAAAGTTATAAACACTTCAACCGTTTGATCAAATTTCAATAGTCCGGATGACTTCAACCGTTCCGATATATATATATATATATATGTGTGTGTGTGTGTGTGTGTGTGTGTGTGTGTGTGTTGCAGTCATATTTAGAATAGGAATGTGATTGTGTAAATCCTAGGAAATCTGGGAATGTATCTTATATTCCTATTAGGATTAGATTACCTATTAAATGTTGTAATCCTAAAGGGAAAGGTTTTACCCTTCCTACTACTATAAATAAAGGCACAATGGGGTGGAATAACACACACCTCACAATTACACATCTCTATCTTTCTCTCTATCCATGCCGCACCCCTCTCTCTCTATGGCCTCCATAATTGTTCAGTAAATTATGTATACAACACGTTATCAATACGCTCTTGACGTTGCGCTGACAAGAGAGTTTGATCTTCAATCTAGGGAGTATTACGTCTTTAATCATTCTTATCATGATTAATTTAATTATTTTATTGAATTGATCTACATGCTATTGATTCAATTTAATTTTTCTATGTTAAACGTGATACAACGAATTGGAGATGCAATTTCGGCTTTCGGAGAAGGATCTTCTACAAATTCAAAGGCTTATTCGTTTTCTGCTACTCAGGTACGCTTAAAATAAAGGAAGATATTTGAAACGGCCCATGAAGCATGAAAACATTCCTTATGATGCATGAACCCCCTACATTTATATTTACCTTCCGATATATATATTTTATATGTTTCATATATTTGTCAATATATATATTTGTTTCATGCATTACGCAATAATTGTTATCTGGAATTTGTGAGTCAAGGAATCGAAAGAAATTAGAAGCATATTAGGGTTTTTCTAAACCTTAAAGGATTTGAAAAAAAAAATGGGGGAATCAGGACATGGTGCAGCACACCACCGCACCATCATTGTGCAAATAATCACTAGGCCTAGGCTTGGATTTTACCTCAGTAGGGCCTGTAGCCTGAGCCTATGCACATTGGCCTTGGCCTGCAGCCATCCAACCTGCCCAATTGTCTGGGCTGTCCTCTCATACACACGCTGCAACCTTTTTGGTTGCTGGGTTTTGTTGCTCTGGCCTTCATACATATAGCCAGCATATGCTGGGCTTGTCCCTGCGCCACCCATACCCAAGCCCGTGACCTGCAGTCACTATGGGGCTGCTTTCACGCAGCCAGCCTTCGCAGGGATCCCTGTGACAACCCACAGGCCAGCATGAGCTGGACTTGCCCGTGAACTCCCCACAGCCCGAAACTGACACCCAGCTACGGCTGGGGTTTCGTTCCCTCCCTGGTGGCCTGCAGCCATACCCCGAGGCCTAAAACTTTTGGGCCTTGCCGTTTTTACTCAAGGCACCCCGTGGCTTTCTTTTTTTTTTCACGGCACCCATGCCCAAATTATTTTGGGGCATTTTTCAACCCACAAGCTATTATTCTAGCATTCTAAAATAATTTAACCTGTATGTTAATATTATTTAGCTTCTACAATCGACCCTGTATGGCCTGATTTATTGAATTAATTAAAAGTGACCTGCAGTCCATTAATTTGATAATGAATCCAAAATTATTGACCTGAAAATCACTTTTGGACATTAACGATTCAATAATTTATTTCTCTTCTTTGAACCGTCATATACTTTCGTAGTAACGAAGCTCTCACACTTGAGTTCCCGAAGACAACTCAAATCCACTACACTAAGTTAGTATATTGCATTCTGAGTTTCTTGCAGGAACCTCTCTTTTATGAACTAAATGTTCATAAACTAAATCGAACCTGTAGTTTCGAATTTAGTGCCTTTGAAACCAGAAGTTTTCATAAAACAATACACCCATTAAAACCCGACGTTTTTTATGAAAATCATGTCTTAGAACTCAAATGTTCTAACTTTGATGCTTATGGATGATTCATTCCATAGCACCAATCACAATCTTGTTCCCTCAAATTCAGTGAATTGTCGAACCGTCACAAGTTTGATTTTCCTAATTTGGACGTTTCTAATATAAACCACTTTATGTAGGGTACAAGATGTGAATCTCCACATGACTATTAAGAAGCTGAGAAATCATTGAAGCCAACAATGGCATGGAAGAGCTGAATAAGCCTTTGCCATGATTTTCATTCGAAGACTTATGCTCAAAGCATTACAAATGGAAGTACCTCCCGAAGGAGGATTCCATGACTCTTTGGCTCGCTTCTACGGACCGTCTAATCATGAAAGATATTGCCCAAAGCAAACCATGATTACGTCCATGAATGAGTACAATTATGAAGTTTATAAATCCGATCGAATTTTGACTGGAGAATACTTTTCTCGTCCTTCCTTGTTTCTAACTCGCCCCTGAAGCAGTAGTGTAGATAACGGAAGTTTATCAAATTCTTGGATCTGATTACTACCACAAACGTGAGAGAAAGGTATGGACCCAGTTTGGTCAAAGCCTACCAAATGGTGATGCACTGCTTCGGCAAGGATACACTGAATGGCATACTCTCTCACAATCCAATTTTGAGTTTGTTTTGACAAACATATGGTAGAATCAGGGCCTGCCAAGGTGTGGCATCATGCCCGACGCGTGATCCTTGGCACCCAAGACCTAAAACTTCAAGAATACAGGATAATATTCCCAAACCTTAACCCTGCAGAATCTACTCCCGTCTTGATGAAATAGACCATTGGTTATGCACCTGTTCATGCCCCTACTAATGTTGTTGAGGAGTACCATTCTAGTAGTCAATATGTGAGATTGATTTTGCTCCACCGAATATCGTTGGAATAGCAAAATTGTGACATGAATGGCCTTGTTGGCCGAATCCACCAAAGTAACTTTGGTTTACTTTGTGCACATTTTTCCATGTTCTTGGATTCAAGTTTGGCGTATGTTTTACTTATGGATAATCTTATTGTTCCTCGAATATGAGTTAATTGAATCATGTTTCTTGAATACATGTGACCAATTCAATTGACCACGTGATTAGGTGGGAATGTGGGAAAGTTAGTTGTTTGGATGAATGCGTACTACGCACACTAACTTTACACCTAAATCACATCTCTAACAACGACTTCAAGTATATCCAACCTGATTAAGAGCATTTGTCACGCTCCTCGTTGTATGAATGGTACTGCATCACCATTTAAGGGACCTTAAATTTTCCCTGACGTTGAGTTTTTAAGGATATTCAAGGTAACAATGATCATAAATGAAACCATTGAAGAAAATAGAGTGAAATATCTTTGCACCACCTCCAAAAAAAAAAAACAAAACTGAGCCTGAAGCTTTCATTTGGAGCCAATGGGTTGTCTCCCAACTGGGAATGCACCATATGTGGCCGACCTAAAGCTGGGTGATTGAGCAGTTTACTTGCTTTGGCACGACCTTTTGGGACACTTAGGTCAAACAATGATGCTACAACGCATCTCCTTACCCGAAGTAAGGATCTTGTGCCTACAAGCACACTTTGCCAAGCATGCTCATTAGGAAAATTGATTTTCTAAATCATTCCTAGCAAAGATATGAAACAACTCCATTTTCGCAGTGGGTTCAAGGGAATATATGTGGACTAATCCAACCAAAACGCGGACCATATAAATACTTATGGTTTTGGTTGATGAATCGACAAACTGGTCACATGTTTGTCCACACACATTGCTGCTAAATCTCCTGGCCGATTATGGGTTAACCACCCTATTTATCCTTTAAGGTCCCGGAGACTGGATAATGCCGGAGTGTTTACATCGACGGTTTTCGATAAAGTATTGCATGTATTTTGGGTTTCTAATTGAACATCGAATTCCCATGTTCACCCCAAATAGCCTCGCCTAGTGATCATAAAGCGCAATTTAAATGATCACCTGAATTTTGGTAAACGTACCAAGTTTTCAGTTTCTGCCTAGGGCTATGCAATCCTTGTACGCAGTTATGTTGGTCCGCCTTGATGCCCATTGCCACCCAACCTATATGACGTTACAGTTGATTACTCGGTACAAACCTGACGATTTTCGTATTTACGTGTTTGGGTATGCATTCCATGTGCCAAGTTGCGCTGCCGCAACATACCACCTTGGGTCCTCAAAGAAGGAAGGGAATCTTTTGTCGATCATGATTCTTCTTCACACTAGCTCTATTCGAGCTCTTGCACGCGATCTCTTTACCGCTCATTTGCGGGTTGTTACTTTAATGAGACCGTCTTCCCGCCATTAGGGGGAGATAAGAACGTCAACGTTCCTGTAGAACGGCGTGAATTTGTGTGGACGTTGCCCACTATGTCTCATCTCGATCCCCATACCGCATAAGTGTGATAAGCAAGTGCGATGAATTTTAGATTTCAGAATGTTGCTCCAGACGCATTCATTTGATCTAGCTAAAGTGACGAGATCATATACCAGCAGCAAACACGAGTCAACATCCCTGGAGGGTGTGCCGCCCCTGTTGGACGGTTTGGACGCTCCTGTTAGACAGTCCGGTACACCGGCGGATAGCCAATCAATCTATCTTAGCCTGGAGCACGACAGATCATTCGGTTCATAGGATTCACTTCCCTAGAAGAGGAAGACACGGCACAATAATGAATCTAAACTCGATTGCTGTCTCAAATCATTTCCATCTCATGAGATTAATCCAGATTACTCCCGAGACTTGAAGTTCTTGGTCCAGTATACTAGTTTAGATGAGAAAATGGAATTGAAATGAGATTATCATCGATGATGTTTTCACTTATATGGTAGCTACCGAGATAAATGAAAAGCGACGATATTGAACCGTGTTCCGTTGATTAAGTGACAATGTAGAACTGATTGGACAACTAAAGTTACAATCCAGGTCAAATTCCTTACCAAAGTGTGTATTGGACCTGTCGTTCCTACACTGCCCAAGGTAACTCCGTTGTGTTACAAATGGGAAAGGAAACGTTATGAGATGAATGAAATAGTGCAATATGATGCACACCTTACGGCGTAAGGTTTCTCACAAACGTCATGTGATTGATAGTAGCATTATGAAATGTGGTTAGTGTTTCTCCATGGGGATATTGATACGGAGAATTACATGTAAGTTCCCGAAGAATTACATAGATTGGTTCAAATAGCTCCAAAACCACGGAACATCCTCTTAACTTGTTTGAGGCGTTCACTTATAATCCGACAGATATGGTATACCCGTCTTTAGTGATTATTTGATCAGTCAGGGATGAATTATGCCCTTGCGGGTTAAACTATGAAGTCTTATTCCAAATTGCTAGAGTTACAGTTTATGTCGTTAAACACGAATCTCACTAAGACCCTAGAAGAGCTTGAGAAAACTGACTCGCACCTGAAGATGGAATTTAAGATGAAGGATCTTGGGAAAACTCACTTATGCCTTGACCTGAAGTTAAAGCATTGTTCTGACGGTATTTAGGTCTACCAATCAAACTACACCCCGAATGTGTCACCTTTGAGTATACCTTTGATCATCCACACGCTATATGCAAATGAGACCCTTGAAGAGGTTACGGAATCCGAAATTCCTTATCTAAGTTCAACTTTGCGCTTCGTTGTACTTAGCTCATGGTTTTAGACAGGATATCTCATTCGCTGTTGATCTTGGTAAAGATGCAGCACCGCGCCTACACGCAACCACTGAATTGGTATTAAAGACATACCTTGAAGGTATTACATGGGTAAATCCCAACGCATCTCAGCGGATCCAAACCCTGATCCTCAGAATGATGCTTGACTTGTTTGTTATGCTGACGCTGGTTACTTATCAAACCCGCACAAGGCAAAATCCCCAAATGGTTATATCTTTACCATTAGGGATATCGCAATATCTTGGAGGTCCACGATATGACCTTAGTTGAGAAATCTTCGAATCATTCCAAGACTCACCTCACTTCACTACGCCACAAGTGAGACATGGTTAGGAGTTCTTGTTGAGCATATCCGAAGTACTTGCTATTTTTCATCTATCGTCGAGTCCCAACAACGATCCATAAAGATTATGCCATATGTATCAACCCGGCCAAACCATGATACATCAACGAAGTCAACGCCAAGACATATTGCGTCTACATCTACATCAGCAAAGCATCAAGAGATTGACGTCATGCAAACCGATCCCAGACAACCTTGCCAACCTCTACACGACGTCACTGCCGAAGTCAACCTTCCAGAAGCTTGTCCGAGGAATTGCTATGCCTAATTATCTGAGTTGAATCGCTTGTAGTTCTCTTATTTAGAAGTTATGTCTAACCCAGGGGAGTATCTAGAAGTATACTCACATGATCTTAATGTACTCTTTTTCCCTACGATTAGGAGCATTTTTCCCACTGGGTTTTTGCTACCTAACTAGGTTTTAATGAGGCACCCATCCTGGGATGATCATACTCCGTTGAGTTCACTACCTTCGTCCAGTTTGACGATTGTGTTTAGACATTATGCATATTTTCTTACTTTTCTCCTTAGTCTATGGGTTTTCCCCATTCCTTGGGTTTTACCATAGCGAGATTTTTGTGAGTTTTTACAAATGCATACTTCAAATTAAATTTGAGACTCGCGATCACCCGTTGTGCCGATGACTTCATCAACTATTCTACCTTATCTGCTGAAGATCTGATGTGATGGTTTGTTGAGTATTTACACACTCAATGGTGAGTGTTGCAGTCATATTTAGAATATGAATGTGATTGTGTAAATCCTAGGAAATCTGGGAATGTATCTTATATTCCTATTAGGATTAGATTACCTATTAAATGTTGTAATCCTAAAGGGAAAAGTTTTACCCTTCCTACTACTATAAATAAAGGCACAATGGGGTGGAATAACACATACCTCACAATTACACATCTCTCTCTTTCTCTCTATCCATGCCGCACGCCTCTCTCTCTATGGCTTCCATAATTGTTCAGTAAATTATGCCTACAACAATATATAATAAGAGTATAATATAAAATGAGGTCTAATTGAAGGTGAGACCCAAAGGGTATGCTTTGTATTTTGTCTCTGGCATCCTCTACTTCAGTTCCTACTAAAAACTATCAAATTAAGGGAAGTTTAATGAAAAGCTCTCGGTATTGTTCACTTTAACGAAAAATTTTATGCTAAAAAATCAATTATGGTACTATTCATTTTACCCTTTATTATGTTCTTATCATTAAAACTCAAAGTTTTCAAGCCATTTTCATTAGTTTTCATTTTAATTAATGGGAATCTTAACGAAACATTCCCGATATTGCTCACTTTTAACGAAAATGACATTTTTACTTTGAAAAGTCACTCATAGTATTATTCACTTACACCTTATTTTGTCATTTTTATTAAAACTAAAGTCTTTAAGGATTTTTCGTTAGTTTTCCTTAAATTAATTTATAGATTTTTTTTTTTGAAGCAGAAGAGGAAGAGATGGAGATTATACAAACCCATCTCATACTCCTCCGTACACCACATCCATCTCATATCAACCAGCTCCTTTATAATTGGGCTTAATATTTTATTCTTCTCCATTTGGGTATTAGGTTCGATTGCGGTTTGATAACTATTAATTTTTTTTAATTAAAAACTGAAAATTAGTTTGGAAATCACGTTTCATTTTCAGTTTTAAAATAAAAATGAAAACTTAAAAACTCAAAAAATGTTGTGAACTTTCCTAGTTTAAGTGTGATTGTATAAATCATAGATTAGATTTAATTCTAATTATTCTTTCTTATATAGAATTGTATTCCTTGGGGATAAAGGATTTCTTCTCTCCTTTTTATTATAAAAAATAAAGGCACTACGTAGGGGGATAACATATCCTCAATACACAATACCCTTAGAATTCTACAAACACATCTCCCCTCTCTCTCTACCCTTGCCGCCGGCCCTCTCCTTCTTGTCAGATAAAATAGGCTACAACACGTTATCAGCTTGCTCCTACCGCTACGCTTAGGAATCTGACATTGAAACTTTTTTTGCATCAAACCAGTTCATCAATATCATCACGCAATCAGGTTCTTCCAAAACAACGGTTTTTATCTTGATATTTTTGCAACCTTGATAGCATGAACATTCACCATAATGCATGACCCAACTTTACGTTTTTTGAATTTTAGATTCTACATAAATTGTGTTTGCATTATATTCATAATTGTTGAATTATGTGAATTTGATATTTGCCATGAATTGCATCAAACATATGTACATGCATTATATTATTGAATTGAATATGCATAAAATGGAATTGAATTGAAAAAAGGGAAAAAAAAATAGAGAAATCGAAAACATGGCCTGGGTTATTCGAACCCATGACTTTGAGCCATTTAACCAAGCTTACAGCTTGGGTGGCCGAGCCAAGCCACAAGTCCCCAAGCAAAAGCTGAGGGCTCCAGGTTTAAAACCTAGAAACACGGATGCCTTCCACGGCACCTCCACAGTTGTAGGTTGGTCTGCAGCCAATCCTCACCCACGGGTCATCGTGTTTTGTCGACTTGCAGTTTGTCCCTGACATCTTGACCGAGATTCTCTCAAATCTCATTGAAATTTTTCCAATTTTCCGATTTGTATTTCTAGGGTTTTGGTAGAACGTCAAGATTTTTCAAATCTCCATTCATATTTGTGGTCTCCCTTGACCCACAGACTCGTCCCGAGAATCATTGTCCTAAAGCACAGTCGCCTGAAGTGGCAGCGTTGGCCTTCTTCCCTGGCGAACGCGCCTAGCTGTGGCTAAGGTGTCTTTAGACCTAACATGAGCCCTATTTGGGCTTTGTTACTTGGCTTTCTCTTTTTTTTCCTTTTTGGGCTCACCTGTATTGGCCCAAAAACCGTTTGACCAGCCCGCAAAAACAAAAAGAGAAAAAAATTTCTTCTTTTAGGCTTGCCTGAAGCAGCCCATGCGAAAAAAAAACAGAAAGTTTTTTATTAGTCTCGCCTGAAACGGCTCGATACTTTAGCCTGACCTGTTTTCCCTCTCTCCCCTTGGGCCTGCAGCCCACCTGAGATCAAACTCGCCTAACTTTGAGCCTAGGATACACGACACCCATTTATTTAGCCCACCCGTGGGCTTAGGCCTTATTTTGGGCGCCGAGTTTTCAATGCCTAATTATTTTTAGGCCCAATGGGTTTTATATTTTCATCCACACTTTTAATTTTGGCCCGAAGTCTAAATAATTAATTCAATTCTAATTATAGACCTGAAGTTCTATTTACATATTTTCTTGTTGCATATTTTTGTGTATATATTTGTATTTATCTGCAGGAACATATGAACCTGATGTTTATAATTATCTTGAAACCTGAAGTTTCTATAAACATGCCTTATTTGAAAACCTAAAGTTTTTCACTTAAAAACGTCACCCATGAAAACCTGAAGTTTTTCATGCAAATATTAACCAGTACATGTCTATTAGAACATGAATGTTTTACTCCTATTAGAACATGAATGTTTTACTCCTACATGAATGGATTGATTTTTTTCTCCATTGAACTAATCACATATTGTCCTTTATTTTGTGATAGGAATATGTCGAATTTGAACAAACTCGACTTCATCGCTTTGGAGGTCTCTAGAAGGAACTACCTCAAGTGGGTCCAAGATGTGAAGCTCCACCTCACTACAAAGAATTTATGTCCCTTCATTGAAAATGAGACGAACAACCCTCTTGGCGAAGTTGAGAAAGCCACCATTATAATCTTCATCCGAAGACATATCCATGACACCATGCAAACTGAATATCTTGCTGAGGAAGATCCATGAGCACTATGGATCGCTTTGGGTGATCATTTTGATCACCAAAATCACATTTTCTTGCCTGAAGCAAGACATGACTGGCAGCATTTGTGCTTCCAAGATTTTAAGTCTGTGAATGAATATAATTCTGAAGTTTGTCGAATCCGATCATTTCTCAAGTTTTGTAATGAAACTTTGATCGAAGAGGATCTCATGGAGAAGACCTATTGTACCTTCTCTGCTACTAATATTGTCTTGCAGTAATAATATAGAGCTCAGAAATTCACTAAGTTCTCGGATTTGATCTTTGTTTTACTTCTCGTGGAAAAGAAAAACCAGTTATTGATGAAGAATCATCAAGCTCAACCTACTAGGGTGACTGTTGTGCCTGAAGCACACTATAGCACAAACCAAAGCCCAAAACGCCAAAAGAGGCATGGTAGGGGCGGCCAGAAACCACCTCGCCAAGGTTAAAGGAGTCAAGGCCCATCTAAGGGAGGAAATAAAGCCCTGAACCTTGCTCCCAAGGCCTTAAATTTCAAGAATAAGGGCAAAGCAACTAAAACCATATATGCGGATATGTGTTATCGCTGTAGTTCAAAGGACCATTGGTCCCGTGTTTGCCGAGCTCCCTCGAAGGTTATAGCTGAATATCATTCTTGTCGTTAGAAGTTTGAATCGAACTTTGTGCAAGTAGACGATCCGGAGAGTACAAAGATAGAGGTTTCTGACTTTCAAGAGGCTATCACACCTATGGAAGATTAGCATCTTAGACATAGACTTATTTTTAGTTGAAATAAGACCATGGGTATTGTGAACAATTTTTTGGTTAATTTTGAACAATTTTCCTTTACGTTTGGATTATTTGTTGGTGATTTGTTTTTGGGTATTAAGTTTTAATTACTTTCCGTCCTTGAATACTTAAAATTATTTTGCATGGATATTTGTTTTTAGAACTTTTATGCATGAGACCGATTCAAATTAATTTTTCATTCTAGGTATGACTAGTGGAAAAGTTAGTTGTCTGGCAGATAGTGCAACCACGCACACCGTTTTGCCTGAACGTATCTATTTCACTAACTTCATACCTAAGAATGCACCTCTGACAACCTTCTCCGACCCATCCAACCTGATCGAAGGATATGGTAAGGCACGTATAATGTTGTCCAATGGTACAATCTTGACTATTGATGAGGCTCTTTATTCTCCACGTTTCGGAAGAACGTTGTTGAGCTTTAAGGACATTAGTGATAACAATTACCATGCTGAAACCCACGTAGAAAATGGAGTTGAATTTTTGTGCATAACTTCCTATGAATATGGCCAAAAGCATATTCTAGAGAAGATGAAGTGTATCCCTAGTGGTCTGTATACCAAGACCATACGCCCCATAGAGAACCACTATGTGGCCAACCTTACCCCTGGGACCGCACAAGAAATTACACTTTGGCATGATCGTTTAGGACATCCTAGACGAATAGCGATGTGCCGTATCCTCAGATCATCACATGAGCATCCACTAACCCGAAATTTAGTTTTGATTCAAGGAATCGCATGTCAAACATGTTCTATGGGAAAGCTTATTACTAAGTCTTCTTATGACAAGATTAGTTTAAATCCTCCCATTTTTCTACAACGGATTCAGGGGGACATCATTTGTGGACCAATTCACCCTATATGCGGACCATTTAGATATTTTATGGTTTTGGTTGACACCTCCACACGTTGATCACATGTGTGCTTGTTGTCCACAAGGAACGCTGCATTCTCCAAACTGTTGACTCAGGTTATCAAGCTTAAGGTATCCAATTAAATATATTCAATTGGATAATGCTGGAGAATTCACATCTAAAACTTTTGATGACTATTGCATGTCGGTTAAGGTTGAAGTTGAACATCTAGTATCCCATGTTCATACTCAGAATAGCCTGACAGAGGCATTCATTAAGTGCTTACAAATGATTGCTCGATCGTTGGTCATACATACCAAGCTACCTATCGCTGCTTGGGGCTATGCAATATTGCACGTAGCCATGTTGGTCCACTGAGGCCTGTTGCAACCCAACCATATAGCGTCCTTTAGTTGGTTACCAAATACTAACCTGACATATCCCATTTACGCATTTTTGGTTATGCTGTTTATGTGCCGATTTCGCCGCCCTTACGTACAAAAATGGGGCCTTAACGAATGATGGAAATCTATGTCGGATATCATTCCCATTCGATTATTCGTTACTTAGAACCTTTGAAAGACGATCTGTTTACCGTTCGTTTCGTGGATTGTCACTTCTATGAGATAGTTTTCTCGTTGTTAATGGGAGATAAGAACGTCAACGTTCCTGAAGAATGACGTGAATTATTATGGACGACTCCCACTTTGTCTCATTTAGATCCTCTCACCGCTCAGTCTGAAACTAAAGTGCAACGTATATTAGATCTTTAGAGCATAACTCAGAGCATGCAGATGCTTTCACCGATCTAGCACGCGTGACAAGATTATATATTCCAGCTGTGAATGCGCCTGCAAATATGGATGTACCAAATGTACGATGGACTTACCTTGTAGAGACCCGGGACGCCAATCTTGGTGATTCACGTACATTAGAGGCTAGCCAATCATCTGCCCTTACACAAAAGCGTGGCAGACCTCTTGGTTCAAAGGATTCACACCCCTAGAAGAGGAAACCCACAACATAGGTCCCTGAAGAGCCTACCGTGAATTTGACTGTTGCTTACCCAATCTATCCAACTCATGAAGAAATTCTAGATTATAGAAGTGTCCTTGAAGACATGAATCATCATCCCGAGAATCATGAGATTTCGGTCTATTATGCTAGCTTAGATGATCCCGAGAATCATGAGATTTCGGTCTATTATGCTAGCTTAGATGATGTGTGGCGTAGAATGAGATGATCGTTGACGATGCATTAGCATATGTAGTAGCCACTGAGATCATGTTGAGCGATGACATTGAACCTCGTTCTGTTGATGAATGTCGACGTAGAATCGATTGGTCAAACTGGAAACAAGCAATCGAAGTCGAACTCGATCCGATTAGGAAACGAAATGTGTTTGGACCTATAGCTCCTACTCTTCCACATGTAATGCCTGTTGGCTACAAGTGGGTTTCAGTTCGAAAGCGCAATGAAAAGAACAAAATTGTGCATTACAAAGCTTGTCTTGTTGCACAAGGCTTCTCACAACGCCTCGGAATTGAATATGACAAAACTTATTCACCCGTTATAGATGTGATTACTTTTCACTACCTTATCAGTTTGGTAGTTTTCGAAAAATTGAGTATGCAGCTGATAGACGTAGTAACTACGTATCTCTATGAGGATCTTAATATGGAAATCTATATGAAAGTTCCTGAAGGATTTACAGTGACTGGTTCAAATATTTCCAAACCCCAGAACACGCTCTTAATTCAGCTGAGGCGTTCACTTTAAAGTTTGAAGCAATTCGGAAAAATGTGGTATAAATGTCTGAGTCAGTATTTGACTAGTCAGGGATATGTGAACAACGAACTATATGCCTGTGTGTTTATTAAGAAGTCATATCCGATTTTGCGATAGTTGCAGTATATGTCAATGACATGAACCTTATCCGAACTTTTGAAGTGCTTGCGAGAACTGTTGCGCACCTGAAGTCAGAATTTGAGATTAAAGATCTAGGTAAGACTCGATATTCTCAGTCTCAAGATAGAGCACCGTTCAGATGTAATCTTAGTACATTAAACAAACTGCACCTAAAAGGTGTTGCGCCTCTTTAACGAGGATAAAGCGAAGCCTTCAAGTACTTTTATGGCCGTTCGATTGGTAGATGCAAAATGAGATCCCTTCCGTCTGCAGACATTGGATTGGCATGAAAGACATCTTATGTTACCTTAAAGGTACTACGAATTTGGGCTTGTTCTATCCCTACGGATCCTCGAGTGATGCCGGACCCCCTGCTTCTCAAGTTGATTCTCGCCTTGTTGGTTATGCCGATGCATGATACTTAGCTGATCCACACAAGGTGCGTTATCAAACAGGTTATGTCTTTACTGTTAGAGGCACTACAATCACTTAGAGGTAAACTAAACAGACCTTAGTTGCCACTTCGTTTAACCATGCTGAAATTCTCGCCTTACATGAAGTAACTCGAGAATACTTTTGGTTGAGAGCAGTTGTGGGCCATATTCGAAGCTTCTGCGATCTCTATCCCGTCATAGATGTCCTAACGACGATCTTTGAAAACAATGCAGCATGCATCAAACAACTCAATAAGAGTTACATCAAATGAGACAACATCAAGCATATTGGGTCGAATTTCTTTTTCTCAGATCAACAATAAGAGCATCAAAAGATTGAAGTCACACAAATCCGTTCACAAGACAATCTGGCTAACCTCTTCACCAAATCACTACCAAAGGCGACGTTTCAAAATCTTGTTCAAGGAATTGGTATACGTAAACGTTTTGCGTTGTAACATTGCTATTTCTCTTTGGAATTGTGTCAAACTCAACGGAGTATCCTGAAGATACTTGGTTGATCTTAATGTACTCTTTTTCCTAATGATTTGGAGCATTTTCCCATTGCGTTTTTGCTACCTAACTTGGTTTGAACGAGGCACCCACCTTGGGTTGGTCATATCATAACGATGTCCCATATATGTTCTTGTTTTTACTTTTGCATTTCTCATGCATTTTTCCTTAGACTATGGATTTTGTCCCTACTTGCATTTTTGCCATAGTCTTAGGGTTTTTTTGTGAGACTTACTACTTTATGCAAGTTCCTACCTTATTGAGAATAAGCGTTGTTCTTTAGAATCAGTGCCTACGAGTCGACTTCCTCAACTTTTGCAAAATGCTGAAGTCTACCTTGAGTATTTACACACTCAATGGGGAGTGTTGTGAACTTTCCTAGAAGTGTGATTGTGCAAATCCTAGATTAAATTTGATTCTAGTTATTCTTTCTTATATGGGACTTGTATTCCTTGGGGATGAAGGATTTCTTCTCTCCTTTTTACTACTATAAATGAAGGCACTACGTAGGGGGATAACATATCCTCAATACACAATTCCCCTATGATTCTACAAATAGATCTCTCCTTTCTCTCTACCCTTGCTGCCGACCCTCTCCTTCTTGTTAGATAAAATAGGCTACAACAAAAAAGTAATTTTTGTTTTGGCCAATTTTCTAAAGGGAAGAGAAAGTGTGCGGCAAGAGAGAGATAGTGGAGATAAATTTTAAAACCCTACTTGGAATGTGTCTTTTATAAATCTCTTTCACTTGCCTTTATAAGGCTTATGGAAGGTGTTCTATGTGTTTAATGTGAGTGAGTGATTACTGTGAGAGCTTCCAATTTAGCACAGTAAGTAGATTAAGTTGTTAATTTGAGCTGAGGCTGGTCATGTTGCATGTTCTGATGCATCATATAGCATTTTTTTAGGGAGCTTTAATGAAAATGGCTTGGACCAACAAGTATTTAACCAAAAACCATCTCAAAATGTTATTTAACCAAAATAGCTCAAAGTTTAATAAAAAACCATCCAAAACTATTGTCCACGGGCCGAATTTATAAGCCTAACCCGCTACAAAACTACATTCCGTAAATACCCCTATATCATTCAATATTCTCCTGACTTTTCACCAACCTCAACCCCAACATGAAAACCGCCATAGTAGACCTCGATGTTCCTATCGAAACAAATTACCCCATTTAAAAAACAATCAAATCAAAAGTTCAAATCACAGTTGAAAAGGAAACATTCATCGAAACGGCGAAACAAGTTCACATAAGTTCAATGGCAGAAAAAAGTGAAAAAGTGGTGCAAAACTTACCAGAACCTCCGTCGGAACAAACCGGTGAAAAAGTGGTGCAAAACATGCTGTATCTTCCATGTGAACAAACCAAAGAAAAAGAAGTCCAAAGTTCACCACAACCTCTGTCGGAACAAACCGGAGGAATAGAAGTCCAAAATTTACCATAACCTCCGTCAGAAAAAACCAGAGAAAAATAAGTGCTAAATGTACCAGAACCATCGACAGAACAAAGCGGCGAAAAAGAGGTAATAGTGTTAATGTTAAACATTTCTAGGAAATAGTATGATTTTTTTGCCACTTTATTAGAAAACAATGCCACCTGTTATGTTTTGAATCAATAACTGTCTCTGGAAAAACTAACACTGTGTCTGGAAAAAACAAAGAACAAAAACATAACTGTTTCCAGACACAATGTCCTTGATTTATGTAAATACTTGAATCCGTAACTATGTCTGGAAAAACTAACACTGTCTTTGGAAAAACTAACACTGTCTCTGGAAAAACTAACATTGTCTTCGGAAAAAAAAAGAACCAAAACATAACTGTTTCCAGACACAATGTCCTTGATTTGTGTAAATACTTGAATCCATAACTATCTCTGGAAAAACTAAAACTGTCTCTTGCTGTTTCCAGATACAATGTCCTTGATTTGTGTAAGTACTTGAATCTATAACTATGTCTAAAAAAACTAACACTGTCTCCGGAAAAAAAAAAAACAAAAAAACAAAAAAACAAAACATAATTGTTTCTAGACACAATTTCCTTGATTTGTGTAAATACTTGAATCTGTCACTATGTCTCTGGAAAAACTAAAACTTTCTCTTGCTATTTCCAGACACAATTTCCTTGATTTGTGTAAATACTTGAATCTGTCACTATGTCTCTGGAAAAACTAACACTGTCTCTGGAAAAACTAACACTGTCTCCGGGAAAAAAAAACCAAAACATAACTGTTTCCAGACACAATGTCCTTGATTTGTGTTAATACTTGAATCTGTAACTGTCTCTGGAAAAACTAACACTGTCTCTTGAAAAATTAACACTGTCTCTGGAAAAACTAACACTGTCTCTGGAAAAACTAGCATTATCTCTATAAAAACTAATAGTCTCTAGAAAAAAAAAAAATAAAAAATCAAAGCATAACTGTTTCCAGACACAATGTCTTTGATTTGTGTTAATACTTGAATCTGTAACTGTCTTTGGAAAAACTAACACTGTCTCTTGAAAAATTAACACTGTCTCTAGAAAAACTAACACTGTCTCTGGAAAAACTAGCATTATCTCTGGAAAAACTAACAGTCTCTAGAAAAAAAAAAAAAAAAAAAACCAAAGCATAACTGCTTCCAGACACAATGTCCTTGATTTGTGTAAATACTTGACCTTTGACTATTTGTTTTCTTTAATCCATATTCTGCTTGTTCTTCTTAAACAATTAATTATAATTCCTAAACTCTGTTCATTTTTACAAATACAACTAACCAAGAAAATCAGAATGAAGACTTTTCCACACAAAACAACAATGAAGAAAAAGAAAACTCCAGATTCAACTGAGAAAAAGAGAAGATATCGGACTGCATATCTCCAATATCGATGCAATATGACCAGGTTTTCAGACTCAATGGAAACATACAAGCCAATGCTTGAAGAACGCAAAGATGTTTGCGAATAGTTGGAAAAGACACTGTTCTAGAGGCTTATTAAACTATACTTGGACCACTTTCTTGTTGTCACCAAAAGGAAGAAGAAGTCCAATATGGACTTAATTAAGGTTATAAATTAAACTATACTTGGACCACTTTCTTGTTGTCACCAAAAGGAAGAAGAAGTCCAATATGGACTTAATTAAGGTTATAAAATGCTACGACCCCAAAGAGCAAAAGTTCAGATTTGGAGATTGTGATGCGAGAAAGATAACACTTGATGATGTTGCCCTAATCTTTGGACTGAACAATGATGGAGTGGAACTGCCAAACACCGACAAATCCTCTAAATCTAGTAAGGAAGACAGATTCATCGAGAAATACTTTCATAATGTTAAATGAGTGAAAAAAAAAACCATATTCTTCAAGCATATAAAAATCACTCGATTACCAAACTCCTAAAGGTGCAAGAGATACAGCTTCCATCATATGAGCACATCTCATCCAGTCATTGTTGTTTGCAAACTCTGGCTCATACATCACATGGAGTTTTCTGCAAATTGATGCGAGGTTGGAAGAAATCAGCAAATATAATTGGGCCAAGGGTGTAAGAGACTACTTCTTAAAAATGATAGACAGATCACAAACAAAGAAAAGGAAAGGAGGAGATAAATCAACAACCAGCAGTTGCACCGTTCTTATTTTGGTAAGAATATAAGAATTCTAGTTTTAAAAGTGTGAAATTTTTGTTATGATTCTTAAACCGTAACTTTTCTCATTTTTCTTAATTTGTCCAGTATTGGATATGTCTTAAATCAAACCTTGTTGCAATGATTAAAGACCGAGAAAACATGGTTTCGGCGATAGGAAGATAGGACACAATAATGATACACCAAGGAATCAGAGATGTTAAAGTTGAAGATATTGAGGTAATAACCAATAATCAAAATCATTTTCACATAATGTTTAGATTTTACATTTCTAGAAACAATTCAACTTTCAAAAAACTATAAACAACCCTAATGTGTGACTGTGTGCAGATTGCTAGTGCGATTCTTCCTACTGAAAAATGAGAGGACCATTCCAAAAATGGTGAAACAAAGACAACGACAAAGAAAAGACAGAAGACAAGTGCTTAAAAACATGACCAAGCTGAAGATATTGAGGTAATGACTCGTAAATAGAAACAGTAACTTAAAATTCAGAAACTTTGATATTTGCATACTTTCTTGCACTATAAATTCCAAAAACAGTGACTTATATTCTAGAAACAATGACTTATATTCCAGACACAGTTACTTATAATCCATAAACAGTAACTTATAATCCATAAACTTTGATATCTGCATACTTTCTTGCACTATAAATTCCAGAAACAGTTACTTGTAATTCATAAACTCTAACTTATAATCCAGAAACATTAACTTATAATCCATAAACAGTTACTTGTAATCCAGAAAGAGTGTTTCTTCCATACTGTCTAGCACCATACAATGTAGAAACAGTTGTTTTACAGTAGTACATAAGCTGTGTAATTAGAATTCATTTTGAAAATCCATAAACAGTAGCACATTAACAATTTGAATTAATAAATAATACTTGTGTAACTGTGTACAGATTGATGATCCTATTACTGAGAAAGTAGAGGATTCTTCAATAAAGGCCACAGAAAAGACCGTGACAAGGAAAAGAAAGACGAATGCTGCTGCAAAAGATGTGATGGAACCTGATAAAAGAAGTAAAACAAATGAAGCACCTCAGTGCAGCACCATTGATGAAGCAAAAAACAGTTTGACAAGTTGTACAGTGAAGAATTTCTAAAGCTCAATCTAGATTATCAAACTCATATCCATGGTATTGACACAACAATAACCAATGAAATGTTCAACCAATTTTTCTTTGAAAAATGTACAGGCATGGAACAAATGAGGTATATGGTGCTCAAGCAAATGATGATGCATGCAATTGACAATCTACAAACAGTTTTTGTAGTTTCTGGTCAAACAACTGGAAAACTTCAAAGAGACAATGAAAAGCTTAAAGAAGAAAAAAAGTTGAACAAGAAGAAAATTAGTGATATAGATGTTGAAATCCAACAGTTACAGTTGAAGAACGCTGAAGCTTCAGGAAAAGTGAATCTACTTCTCAATGAAATTGGAATCCTGAAGAATAAGCTACAAGAAAATCAAACAAAAGTTCCAGAAGTTCCAATTGATGATCAGATGGAGGGTTGAGAACAAGTCTCTAAAGATGAAATGGAAGATGTTCAAATAGAGGTTGAAACAGAGGATGTAGAAATTGCCAAACAACCAGAAGTGATCACTGGAAAAGACCAAGTTCAAGTTCCAATTGATGTTCATATGGACAGGCAATATGTTGTAGCTGCCAACCTAGAAGATACCTCTGCTAACATGGCTACTCCAGAAAGCAAGACACTAAAGATAGACAAGAAGAAAATGCCGAAGAAAATAAGCGAACAAGAACTTTGGTCAGAAATATTCGAACCAGGGACTATCGTAAAGCAAACGGTCTTCCTGAGTTTGACTATGTCCCTGTCCAAAAAATCCCAAAAAAGAAAGCCAAGTACATATATGATGTTAGTGACAGTGAAAGCCCTTCAATAGTTATACCACAGCCGGGGCAGAATTTGGAACCAATTATTGAAAGAGAGAAGGAGAAGCAAATACTTGAAGAATAAGAGATTGCAAAGAAGAAGCCAGTTGTCAAAACTGAAAAGAATAAGAAAGTGCATGACAAAGAAAAGGTGAAGACAAGTGTTGACAAAACAAAGGAGAAACCAAAGGCAAAAGAAACAAAAAGGAAGCTTGCAAAGAAAACAAATCTGAAGAGCTCGAAGACTGACAAAGGTAGTTACCTCCCTACGACAATAAACGCTTACAAGTTGCTTGATGATGAGACAAGAGAGGAAATCAAGGAATATTACAGAAAAGATGAAATGTAAGTTTTCGATAAAATTAACTATGAACTTATATTTCATAAACAGTATACTTATGAAACTTTGATAAAATTAACTATGTAAGTTTTCTTAAAATCCAAAAACTTTGATATTTGCTACTTTCTACCCCTATAAAATCTGACTTGCAATCCAGAAACAGTTAGTTATATTCAGAAATTTTGATATCTACATGCTTTCAAGCACTATAAAATCCAGAAACAGTGAGTTACAATCGAGAAACCTTGATATATGCATACTTTCTAGCACTATAAAACCAGAAACAGTGACTTATAATCTAAAAATAGTGAATTATAATCCAGAAACAGTGAACAAAATCCAGAAACAATGACGTGTAATCCAAAAACAGTTACTTGTAATCCAGAAACAATTACTTATAATCCAAAAACAGTGAACTTATTTTGTTAAAATTCATAAAGAATATGCTTATTGCATAAATAGTGAACATATATATATATATATATATATATATTTAACATTTAATTTTCTTACATAGTGATTATTTTTGGATGCAACCAAAGAAACAAAACATGGCGCATGAGCTTGTTGTTCTGAAGTTAGATTTGACATCATTTTTTATCGATGGTGCGATTGACTCAAATATAATTGATGTGTTGTTCTTCATCATGTCAAAAAATGAAACAAAGATGGGACAAAAGCAAAATCTATATCTTCCTTCCCTCCTCTTTGTAAGTGTAAACAAGTTTATTTACAACAAATTTCTGTTTGTCAATTTCATAAACAGTAAAAAAAAGGTTATGTAATTGTTTCAGAATGACATGGAGAAAACAAATTCGGAGAGTGACCAACAACATATTGATCGAACATTGAAGAGACTGTTGGAAGAGAATGTTCACAAAGTGGGAAAGGTCTTCATGTTAATAAAGCATTACTTCCACTTCACCCTAGTAGTTTGGGATATTAAAAATGGAAACATGACACACTACAATTCCCAACTACCAAGGATAGAAGACACCACAAACATGTGCTTTAAGCATGTTGTGCAGTGGTAAGAAAAAAACCTTAAATCAATTACAAACTATTCTTCTATGGTAAGAAAAAAACCTCAAATCTCATTATTATTATTTTCTGTTTTGCAGAGGGACAAAATAGAAGCAATGTACAAGGATTTCAAGGTTGATCAAACCCTCAAAATAGAGATTGAAAGATGTTTGACTTGTGCAAAGTAAAGAGAAGACTCGTAAGTACAAAAATATAGTTTCATGTCATTATTTGGGTTATTTTTCATAAACACTGTGCCTATTTTGCTTTGGATCCAGAGACTGTGATATGTGTAAACAACTAGACAACACTTTACTGTTTTTCTTTTCCATAAACAGTGTGCCTGTTTTGCTTTAGATCCAGACGCAGTATGACATGTGTTGCTTGTTTTGCTTAAAAATAAAAAACATTGTCTTTATTTTTCTTTTTAATCCATAAACAGTGTGATATTTGACTGTCTATCTGTCATCTAATGTTATAAATTTATCTCTTTATCTATTATACTTCTTTGTTTTGCAAAAAAAGCAGATTGGATTGCGGCTTATTTTTTATTCACTTTGCAAACCAATAGAATCCACTTTTCACAAGGAAGAACTATTTATGAGGAGAGCTTCAATTGCACCTATACTGGTGAATCATCTGCACAGTTATTCAAATGGACTGAAAAGGTTGCTTGAAGAAAAAAGGGTTACTAGGAAATTTGATTACATTGATGAACTTTTTGGAGATGATGATGACGTTATTTCATTGTAATTACTTAGTCATTACAATTACAAATTATATAGTCTAGTTTGTTTTTTTATTTTTATTTTATTTTATTTCATTGTAAATTGTTTATGGAAAAAAGAACCAAAAGATAACACTGTTTCTGGAAAACCATAACCAAAAGATAACACTGTTTCTGGAAAAAGTGAACAAAAACTAAACTGTTAATGGAAAAAAAAAACCAAAAGATAACACTGTTTCTGGAAAGAGTGAACAAAAACTTAAACTGTTTCCGAAAAAAGAACCAAAACATAACACTGTTTCTGGAAAGAGTGAACAAAAACTTAAATTGTTTCTGGAAAAAGAACCAAAACATAAAATTGTTTCCGGAAAAAGAACCAAAAGATAACACTGTTTCTGAAAAAAATGAACAATAACCAAACTATTTATGGAAAAAAGAACCAAAACATAAAACTGTTTTTGGAAAACCCAAACCAAAAGATAACACATTTTCAAGAAAAACTGAACAAAAACTTAAGGGCATGTTTGGTATCGTATTTGAAATTTTTTATCATTTCTCAAAACATTTCTTAAGAACATTTCTTGAAAACAATTTTTTTAAGACTAAAAAATTTGATTGGTTTGCGATTTAAATTTTTTAAATCTTACGACTTAAACTAGACAAAGAGGTCTAAGAAGAAGGGGGTAGTAGGAGAGGGAGAAAGAGGATAGAGGAGGAAAGAAAGTAAGGGATAATTGAAGGAAAGAGAAAGAAGAGAGAGGATCAGACGAGATAGAGAGGAAGAGGAGTGAGAGAAAGAACCGAGAGAATAAAGAGAGTAGAATGGAGGAGAGACGAAAAAGGTAAAAAAAAAAGAAGAAGAAGAAGAAAAGAGAGATAGATTTGGAGTGAGAGGGTAGAAGGGAGAGAAAAGAAAGGAGTGAGTTTAAGTTTAAAAACTCTAAAAACTCACTTTTTATGTTTCTAGAGAATTGACTATATTTTTTAGTTAGTCTTGAGTCCAGTTTTTTAAAATAGTCCTACCAAACAAGTTTTTAAGGCCTAAAACTTGAAAATTGTTTTTGAGTTTAAAAAGTTGGATTCAAGTAGAGTACTAAAACAAGTCCTAAACTGTTTATGGAAAAAAGAACCAAAATATAAAACTATATCGGGAAAAACTAAACCAAGAGCTAAAACTGAATCTTCAAAATGACAAAAAAAAAACTTCTACAACTCATATACAGAAAATGAACAAAAACTAAAACTATGTTGTAAATAGTTTAGGACTTTCACTATGTTGTAAAACTAAAACTATGTTGTAAAACAAAAACAAAAACTACAACTCATATACAACTCAAATTATCATTCACAAACCAAAAAAATGAAAATTATGTTGTAAATAGTGGGTATGTATGCCCACATTCATATAGTAAGCCTTTCACTATGTTGCTTGTGATTTGCTTCTATAAAAGCAAGTCTTTTGGAACACAACAAAAGACAAGAGATGAATGTGAGGACTCACGGGAGAGAGAGGAAGAGAGAAAAGAGAGGAAGAGGAGATGAGATAATAGAGAGATTTATCTTTGTACTTCTATTATTCCAAATTATAATGAAAGCACCACTGCTGCCCCGAGAACGTACTCCAATCACACTGATTATAGAGGAACCTCGTAAATTTTGTATCTTGTTTATTTATTCCATTGCACACACCGTCAATTTTAAAACACGTTATCAGCACGAGAAGCTCTCATGTCAGTGGAAAGCACAACGCCACAAATCATGTTCACCTCTGTCGCCTGGAATCTCACAGATAAGAAAATCTTTTCATTTCATCTTAAGATCTTTGGACTACTGATTTTATTGAAGCAAATATATATATATATTGTTGTATGACTGTATAACATCATTTGCAGAAGCAAAAGAGTACAAACTCAAAAATTTGTAGAGAATCTAACAGCCATGTAAACAGCCTCGAAACTCCAACTTGTGGACACCGGATTGAAATACTTTCTTCTTCAAAGTTGTTCGTCCGCTCAGTGTCTACAACATATCAAAATTTCAGATAACTTTAACGGTGCGATCGTCACAGATGTTTGAAATACCAAACTAGTTTCCAATTTCCACATAAAACTGAAAAACCACCTTATGAGTACCACAACTCCATTTCTATAGCTCAAATCGAAATTGTTTATTCACGAAAGTTGTTTGGTATCCTCTTATCCATATCATACTAAAATTTGAACTAAATCTAACAGTTTGATCTTCTCATAAGTTGCAGACACTCTTGACTCCAAAACTTATGGGAACCGTTTCGACCTTTTCGAAACTCACCGGAGGATGAACACCAATTGGAACTTATTGTTACTATTATTTACTGAGTAACCAAAATGAATTCAGAACTGTGAAATAAAAATAAAAATAAAAGGAATCAAACAAAAGAAGTGGCAGACCAAGAAAAAGAAAAAGCAAAATATGAGGACTTAATCATTGCATTTTCTGTTTTGGCATATTTATGTACATGGTGTTGATTTAAAGCCCATGTCACAAGTTCTATTTATTTAAAGCAATTTATTTACAATGGGTAGAATTATTACCCTTTGCTTTAAAGCTTTGATATTTATGTGAATGGTGCTAAATCAAAGCCCTTGTCACAAGCTTTATTTACTTAAAAGCAATTTATTTATCATGGCTGAAATTACCGCCTATTGCTTTAATTTATTTATTGTACTTCTTTTTGTTACGATGAGTACTTACTGGACCCGAATTTTCTTGATCATATCAGAACCTATAGTTTCTTGATCCTCAACATATAAAAATGATTGGACTTGAAGTTCCATCATGCAAAAAGATCGGTCATGAAGTCCCTTGATCCTCAAGATCAGGATATGAAATTCCTTAATGAGTACCTTAAATTTGAAGAGCCGAAGTGCCATAACTTAATTGTAATAAAGGCCATGAGAATCCCAATCCATAGGCTATTAAATAAGGACCAGAAGTTCCTTGATTTATGTAAATGATGATATAATGCATATTCGCTGGAGAGTTTACATCCCGAAGTTTTGATGATTATTGCATGTCATTGGGCATTGATGTTGAACACCATATTCCTCATGTTTATACTCAAAATGATTTAGCAGAAGCATTTATTAAGCAGATGAAATTGATTACCCGTGCTCTGCTCATGAAAACGAAATTTCCGAATAGGAACATGCAAATTTTACATGATGCATTCGGTTGAGACATGTTACAACCATCAATATTTCTCAATACAACTCGTGTTTGGGCACCAGCCAAACATTACACATTTACTAGTTTTTGGTTGTGTTATCTATGTGCCTATTGCACTGCCACAATATATTAAAATGAGGCATCAACACAAACTGAGAATTTATGTTGGATTTGATTCACCATTTATCATTCAATACCTAGAACCCTTGACTAAGGATATATTTACCACATAATTTACGGACTATGATTTTGATAAGACATTTTTCCCGCCATTAGGGGGAGAAAATAACATCATTCCAGAAGAACGATGAGAAAATATAATTCCAGAAGAATGATGAGAAAAGACCGTTCCAAAAGAACAAAGAGAATTTGTCTTATTTTGATTCATGAAGCGATCAATATAAAAACAAAGTGAGAATGATTAAATGATGCAACGATATGCAAATCAAATGTCATATGCGTTTAATGATGCAACGAAAGTGATAACATCACATATACTTGCTCCAAATGTTCCTACAAGAATTTATGTCCCTGTTGGACAAAATAATGAGGCAGTAAATGAGTTATCTGTTGCACGCCTGAAGCGTGGCAAACTCTTAGACTCAAAATGTTCAGTCATTCAAAAGAAGAAGAATATGACACTACTGAATTATTGCATTCCCGAAGCATAACTATTGCATGTTAGAAGTATGATAGCCGCCGCATGGATACACGTCCTAGAAAGGACAATCCGCGGACATGGGAATGTTGATGTCTCATCCATGGAGCATGATAGACATATAGGTTCCAATGACTCAACTCCCATTAGTGGAGATTAAAATTCAAGCTCTATAATGCTCAAGAAGATATTATGATCCGCATTTTCTAAATTACGACTATCCTGGAAGAGATAGTGTAATGCCCTTGAAGAGGCAATGGATATCCAAAGGAAATGAAAAGCTTTTCTGCATGCGCATGCACATGGGAATATGGGATCACGTATTGATGATAACCAATGGTAATTTTGGTTTTTATCAGTAGCTACTAAATTCATCGATGAGCTGTATTAATATTGAGTCACGTTCTTTTGTTCGTCGACAAAAGGAAAATTATTGGCCAAAAAATGGAGAAAGGCAATTCCATTACAATTTTGTAAGAACGTGGAAAAATGGACCTATATATTTGAATATAATATAAATAGCCAAAAGATGTTGAACCAAGGAGGTTACATATGGGCATTTGTAATACAGTTAAATATACTCACATGATATGACACAAGGTTATGAACAAGTTCATATGAATGGAGAATTATATTCGAAGGGTTGTGAGTCGTCCACATCATATCTCCATAAATAAATCCCTCAAGTATACATGGAAGCAAATTGCTCTATGTAAATTCCAAAGGAAAATGTGTCATGAAGTGTAGAAAATCCTTGAATGATTCAAATTGCTTGAAGTAAGCCCCCGAAGGGTAAAGCATAAAATATGTACTCAATACCAATGGATGGTATAAATTGCCTTAGTGAGTACTATCATTATGATATTGTTGCAACATACTAAAATCTCTTGCAAGAGTCAATGACATTAAATTAGAACTCCTGAAGAGTTGATGATATTAAATTGAGACTCCTAAAGAGTCAAGAAAGATTATAAAGTGTTGAGAGAAATAATGTCTGGAGCTGCAGATCGAACAATCTACCAACACAAATCTTATCCATGATGTTTATGATATTAAAAGAATCATATAGATTAAAGATTATGATTTGAATACTCAAATGATGTAGACACTAAGAAAGATCATTTATCTTCGTGAGGGTAAAGATAAATTGATATTTGGTCCAGAAGTACCACATCTTAGTGAAGTATATGTTTTATTGTATTTAGCATAATAAATTGAATGAAATAAAGCTTATCTATTAATATCTCCGAGAAATTACAGATATGTGCATACACATGAGTTAAAACAAACAAACAGGATGAAGCCTTCACAAAGGTTGCTCATGTGAAGCCTCAATGATCGGCAGTACCCCAGAAGGAAGAGTCACTGGAGATTAATCATGTGGCACCCCAGTACTTGGCAAAACATCATAAGGGGAAGGCATCAGTTGCTTTCAGAATCTAGCAACAAACCTCTGGTGATCATTTTCAATCCGACTTTCGGATTCCTGCAGCTGGTCAAGCTTTCTTTTCATGCTCGTCGAGTATTTATTTACAAGCACGTGTAACACTCTATTCTCGTGCTTGAGCCCTCTGATCTCTTGTTTAAGACTTGCCACCTCAGCCATCAATGATTCAATTTGGCGAGTTTGAGCAAGTAGGCGTTGGCCCATATTGGATACAGAGCCCACACATTGAACACTGAGAGCCAATGAGTCTTGAATGGCCGACTCATTGGACCGTTTTGAAAGGATTCTGTTATCCTTTGGAGTGAGAAGATTCATAGCTACCACAGTAGCGGTTATGTTATCTTTTAAGTCGTAATTGGTTCCAAAATATTAGGGACTTAATGTATTAGTTCACTTCTAAACTTAAACCACACAATCACACAAAATGTCCAATGGCAATTTCGTCTTTTCACACCATCGATAACAATAATTTGGGACGGACTGTGACAATCTACCCACCTTAATAAAATTTCATCCCCGAAATTCCAAATAATAAAATACAATCCACTAATAACCATTAAATAAGCATGGATACATCTCTCTCATCCAATCCTCTGTTTCCCAAGTGGCCTCTTCCACTGAGTGATTTTTCCACAAGACTTTCACCAAATGCACTGTCTTATTCCTTAGCTCCTTATCCTTCCAATCTAAAATAGTCACTGACTTTTCATCATAAGTCAAATCTGAATTAATTTCTAGAGGTTGAGGAGGTATCACATGAGAAGGATCTGAGACATAATGTCGAAGCATTGAAACATGAAACACGTCATGCACTTTGGACAACTCTGGAGGCAACTCAAGCCTGTAAGCAACCTCACCAACTCGTTCGGTGATCATATATGGTCCAATGTACCTAGGACTCAGCTTGCCTTTCTTTCCAAACTGAACAACACCTTTCTATGGTGATAGCTTTAGAAATACCCAATCACCTACATTATACATCCGGTCAATGGCATGCTTGTCTGCTAAGCTCTTTTGTTGATCCTGGGCCACTTTCAGGTTAGACTTAATTACCTGAATATTCTGAGTAGTTTCATCCACAATCTTCGGGCCCACCAAAACTCTTTCGCCAACTTCTGACCAGCATAATGGTGTTCAACAAGACTTGCCATAGAGTGCCTCAAAAAGTGTCATACCAATACTCGAATGGTAACTGTTGTTGTAGGTAAATTCCATCAAATCCAAACAATCATGCCAACCATCTCCAAACTGGAGCACTGAAGATCTCAGCATATCTTCTAATGTTTAAATAGTCTTCTTAGATTGTCTGTCCGTCTGAGGGTGATATGTCGTATTATAAAGTAATCTCGTACTAAGAGTTTCCTGGAATGCTATCCAGAACTTAGAAGTAAATCTATGATCCCGATCTGAGATAATATCAACGGGAACACCATGGTACTTCACAATCTTCGATATGAATAACTTAGCTAATCGGCTTAATGAGTATTTTTCCCTCACTGGAATAAAGTGTGCTGACTTAGTGAGCCAATCAACTATCACCCAAATGATGTCATAACCATTCTGTGTACGAGGAAGTTTGTACACAAAATCCATAGTAATATTTTCCCATTTCCACTATGGAACAAGAAATGGCTGCATCAACCCAAACGGTTTCTTCCTTTCAGCTTTAACCTGTTGGCAAATGGCACACCTATTCACGTACTCAGCAATTTCTCTTTTCATACCCGGCCAATAATAAAATGGGCGAATGGTATGATACATCTTGGTACCTCCTGGATGCATTGCATATGCCGAAATATGTGCTTCATGAAGGATTTCTTTCTTTAATTCTACATTATTCGGCACATACATTATGTTTTCTTGCATAAGCATGCCATCAATTTCTCGAATTCTGAAAT
Source organism: Malus sylvestris (assembly GCF_916048215.2). Classification (NCBI taxonomy): domain Eukaryota; kingdom Viridiplantae; phylum Streptophyta; class Magnoliopsida; order Rosales; family Rosaceae; genus Malus; species Malus sylvestris. Next base: position 11,478,952 of record NC_062260.1, read on the forward strand.
CTTTCTTCTTGCCTCGATTTCTTGCTTGAATTATTTCTTGGGTCTTTTCATCATTCATCTAGGCTTTAAGCACTCGATCAATTAAAATTGGACTAACTTGAAAATTAGCAAGTAAGGCTTCCTCTCGATCTTCCACTCCTAATTCCACTCCAGTGGACCTCAAATCCGCAAGAAGAGGAACATGACAATTATAGATGGCATTAAGTCTAGCTGGAGTCTTCTTACTAAGTGCATCCGCCATTGCATTTGCACGACCAAGGTGATACTGAATCATGCAATCATAATCACTAAGTAACTCAATCCACCTCCGATGCCGAAGATTTAGATCTCTCTGAGTGAAAAGATAGGGAAAACTCTTATGATCTGTGAAGATCTTACATTTCTCACCATAAAGATAATGTCTCCAAATCTTCAAAGCAAAGATAATAGCCACTAACTCCAAATCATGAATAGGGTAATTCTTTTCATGAGGTTTCAACTGTCTTGAAGCATAAGCAATCACCCTACCATGTTGCATCAATACACAACCCAGGCCATTCAAAGAAGCATCACTGTAGACCTCGAAATTACCACAATCATCTGAGAGTGCTAAAACAGGTGCATGAGTGAGATAATACTTCAACTGCTGAAAACTTTGCTCACAATTATCATCCCACTCAAACTGAACATCTTTCCTGGTCAACCTCGTCAATGGTAAAGCAATCACTGAAAAATGCTTAACAAACCGTCTATAATAACCTACAAGGCCTAGAAAACTCGGTACCTCAGTGACGGTTCGAGGTTGCTCCCAATTTTCCACAGCTGTCACTTTTTGAGAATCTACTCGAATTCCTTGAGCTGATATAACATGTCTCAAACATGCCACTTGATCTAACCAGAATTGGCATTTGCTAAACTTAGCATATAACTGGTGTTCCCTCAAACTTTTCAATACCAATTTAAGATGTCTAGCATGCTCAGCTCTAGACTTAGAGTATACCAGAATATCATCAATGAAGACAATGATGAATCTGTCCAAATATGGCTGGAATACTCGATTCATTAAATCCATAAAAGCTGCTGGTGCATTAGTTAACCTGAATGGCATCACAAGAAACTTATAATGACCATATTAAGTCTTGAATGCTGTCTTAGGGACATCTTCACTTCTAATCTTCAACTGGTAGTAACCAGACCTCAAGTCAATTTTAGAAAACATATAAGCACCTCAAAGTTGATCAAACAAATCATTTATACGAGGTAACGAATAACGGTTCTTAATTGTTACCCGATTCAATTGCCTGTAATCAATGCACAGCCTCAAGGTTCCATCTTTCTTCCTCACAAATAAGACTAGAGCTCCCCGGAGTGAAGTACTAGGCTGAATAAAACCTTTATCCACTAATTCTTGCAACTGAACTTTCAATTCCCTTAATTCAGCATGAGCCATTCTATAAGAAGTCAAAGATATAGGATCCGTACCTGGAAGCAAATCAATAATGAACTCCACATCTTTGTCTGGCGGCAATCCAGGTAAATCATCAGGGAACACATCTGGAAAATACCTGACAACACACACATCCTCCACACTACTAGGAATATTATCATTCAATACCATATGAGCCAAATATCCCTGACAACATTTCGACAACAATCTTTTGTCTTTCATGGCAGAAATAACACCATGCCTCACCCAGCTAGGCTCTCCGACAAATGTAACTTCAGGTAATCCAGGACGATGAAAAGTGACTGTCTTTCCATAACAATCTATCTTAACACAATTGTAGTGTAACCAATTAGTGCCCAAATCACATCAAAATCAACAATGTCTAACGGAATAAGGTTAGCTGGCATAACAACATCCTCCACCATCACTGGACATCCTGGATATACCCGATCAACATAACATCTCTCCCATCTAGGCATAGAAAACTCTAATTCATATCCTAAAGGAGTAGGATGAGGTTGTGTCACTTGAGCAAATGTATGAGAAACAACAGAATACGTAGCACCACAATCAATCAATACTTTAGCAAAATGACCAAAAATATTTAACGTACCCATGATTAAATTAGGATTGTTCTGAGCATCTTGCAGTGTCATTTTATGTATACGTCATTGATTCTGCTGTCGTCCGCCACGACCTCTGTTAGCATGAATACCTCATCATTGTCTTGGTTGACCAGACTGCCTCGAATATCCTGCACTGCTAGCAGCAATCTCTACCTGCTGGGGCTGTCCCCCCTGGTACTACTGGGATCCACCTGCTGAATGTGGCTGAAATGGCATAGAACCTCCCTGATACTGAGGGTAACTACCTTGATAATGAAGGCCATGCGAATACTGATACTGCCTTGAAGTATAAGGAGCGGCGTCACCCTAATAATGATAAGTACCACCACGACTAGTCTGGCGATAACCACTAGGTCCTGAAGCTTGCTGAATCGGCGCACGTGGTGGTAAGGAAGGCTGTTGGGGCCTCTGCTGATTCTGAGGGCAATGTACAGCCTTATGGCCCATCTATCCACAAGTATAGCATGCAGTGCTGCCTTTCCTACACTCCCCAAAATGCCTATTATTACACCTACGGCATAAAGGAACACCTGAACCACCAAAGTCCCTCTGCCTCTGAAATCTCGGGCCTCCATAAAATCTTCCACCTCTCCTCTGTACATTAGAGCTCAAACCTCCACTAGAAGAGTTGGAACTGACACCGCTTCTCTTAAAACTCTGGGCCTTACAAGGTCCTTGAGATGATTGACCTTTACCTTTATCATCTTGCCTCTGGTTCCCGTTCTTTTCTTTTTCATCTTCACTTTCATTGGGCATGTTCTCTGAGTCCTCAATCCGTAGTAAAACCTCATAAAACTCCTGGTAAGTAGCACAGGGAGTCGATGTCGCTATAAAACGCCATTTCTTCTTAGTACCCAACTTGAAACGACAGAGCATCTCAACCAGATTAGCAGCAACCTTCGAATCATATCGAGATAAATCAGTGAATCTCCTGTAATATTCATTCGCCATCATCTTTCCTTGTTTCAAATGCATAAATTCTTGTTTCTTGCGATCAATATACTCAGGGGGAATAAATCTTTTCCGAAACAATTGTTTAAACACTTCCCAATCAGCTACTACCTCTGGTGGCATCTGATATGACTCATGTCTCTACCAGGATGCAAGCTCCGGACCCAGAAACCAGGTAGCCATCTCAACCTACCTATCAGGAGGAAGATTCCCTTGACTCTGCATCACAAGGAAAGTCTTCTTGACATGATTAAGCCACTTCTCCGCTCCCTTATGTCCTTTATTACCCATGAAATGATTTAGCTTCAGATTATACAATCTTAAGAGGTGTCATTTGAGGAGGACGGAGCAAAGACTGAATGGCATTAGCTATAGATTCCCCTAACTGAGCAATATCAGGGAAACTAGGCTCAGCTGAGTGACGTGGCTCTCTACGAGGCAGCATAGTTCTAATAGAAGACATCATAATGATTAGATCATTCACAAGATATACAGGACTGCTAAACCTAGGCTTTGATACCAAACTGACACACCCCGACCAAAAATCAAGGCGTGCTGGCCGTCACGTGAAGGTGACGTAGCCATGTGCACAATGCGGGAGCGATAAGGATAAGAAATGTACGAATAAATAAAACCGAAAGTTAACTAAGGTGCACTAATAAGCAGAAAGTGCTAGGAAAGAGATACAAGTGTAAATACACCTAATCAAAGCATCAAAAGTCTAAGTGCAGTCCAGTAGGATAAGTACTAGTTATACAGTACCATAAGATATCCTACGAATATTATATTTTGTCAAAACCGCTGAGATCCTCAAATGCCACCAACAATAAGTCTACCTAAAACCTGGAGGGGCGCAAAACAGAAAGTGTGAATGGGCAAAAACAGAGCTTTTCAAAATCATTTCATTATCAAACGCTCTAACCCCTCGCCGTAAAGCATGTATAATTTTCCCAGGAATGGAATATAAACATATGTGTGTGTGTATGTATATATATCAGTTCATACTTCACATATCCATATTCATAAGTATGCCATGCCAAAATATAAAACAGAATAAGTAATTCAAGTGAAAATAAATTCATGGAAAAATAACATATTAGTCGGAACCCCTACAGAGGTCTGTACAGCTGAATTCATAGCTCATTAATCAATCTAGCCGGAGTCACTACAGGTGACCTATACGGCACTACACTGCACACGAGTCAAAACCACTAGAATGGTATGTATGACAAGACTGGGTGTAATATAGTTATGCTCAATGCTACGTTCTCATGATAGCTGTGCGATAAATCGCTAGTCACCAACGAGTCGGAACCACCTATAATGGTCTGTACGACAAGACTGTGTATATGGCTACGTTACCCTCACGTGATTGCCAGCACGCCTTGATTTTTGGTCGGGGTGTGTCAAATAATCTGAAATTATATTAGAAGGGTAATCTCCTCACAAAGAACCAGGTTAATAATTCAGATAAGGTTTCAAGAAGTTTGTTTCTACTTATGTGATTTCCTCATTTGCTGATTCTCAGCTCGTAAAGTTTCTAGTTCTTCTTATTGGCGGTGAAGATTGTGGTGGCTGCATCATGACGATTTCTTCTCAATGTTGGCGACTTCAGTTGTAGGGTGGAGTTTGGGGTTTTGCGTTGGGTTTGGAAGTGATGGCATGATGGAGTGGTGGTGACCGTTAGTTGATGGAGTCTATGCTTTCATAACCTTCTATTATTTTGAAGACAAAGTAACCTAGTTAATTTAACAAATTTTTAACTGAGGCTTAATGGGTGTAACTTTTTCAATAGGTTGGGTACTTGTTTGGAATGTTTAAAAAGATTGAGACCAATTTGGAATGACACTAAAAAGGTACTTAATCCCAATATTTTTATTCCCACAACTAAAATTTTCAAAGTTTAATTTAAAAATATAGTAACCTACATAAAAATACATTATTACATTAATGTCAGAACTTTGATAAAAAATTGAAAACCAACAAGGATATTCATAGTTAAGGACCGCATCCAAAGTCTCTCAAAATAAAATGAACTTGTTCGACTGGAGGAATTTCCACTGGGGACGTTTCCTGGCCAACGAGCACATAGCTCCCCAGGAGGTTGGCGCCAGTTGATATTGTCTGTCGGGCTTCTGCTTATTGGTGGGCTGTAAGAGAAGGACATAGTTAATTCTGAAAGGTGCCTTTGTGGGGCCTTAGGTGTAGGCCTTGAGGCTCACAATCAAAATTAACTTTAAGTGTTCAAGCATGCCACTGTCATCTTTAGCATGACAAATATATGTTTAGTTTATTTGTATATGCCCGAGAGACCAAGTGAGCTATGAAAGGTGCCTTTGTAAGGCCTTAGGTGTAGGCCTTGAGGCTCACAATCAAAACTAACTTAGTATTTGAACATATAGTGATTGTTTCATTGTTACGGAAGTATTATAACTGTTATATTTTAATCACCCAAGCCCGAAGAGCAGAATAAACCCAGATAGGTGCCTTTGTAGAGCCTTAGGTATAGGCCTTGAGGCTTCCCATCAGAATTAATTCTATACTCAAATGTTCTGTGGCTATGATAATATAACAGAAGTAAAACTAAGAAATAGACTTGATTACTTGCGCCCCAAGTAACTTCGGACTTCTTGTTATCAAGGACTGTCGTGGATGGGTTAAGTCCACATAGAGTTCTTTTTTTATGCCTTGAGACCAAGGACTTTTGATTGATCAATCTTGTATGCCCGAAAGGTTAGAACTTAGATCTGGTCAAGCTATGAGTGCGGATTCCAACTTTACTTTTACATGGTCGGGCACCATTGAACCAACCAAATTCAAGAACCAAGACGCCTTTTAATCATAAACTTGCTAGAAATAACTTGAATCCAGATGGAAGTATACATCATACTACTAGATTTATGAATGAAAAGACAGAAACGAAGAGGGTCGAGCAAGATTTCACCTTGTTGGGCAAGGCTGATTGTCTTACAGCTTCTTCTCTTCATGATTTACAAAGGGTTTGAAAGCTAAAAGGGGGAATTGGGAAATGAGTTTATAGCAAGGAATCAATACTACAGCAAGATTCAGACAAGGTAGCAGAGCTTTTATAAAGGCTTTTGGTGAAGGTTGATCTTGAAAAGGATGAAGGCTTGGTGCTGACTACAGCTTCATATGCAAATCTGACTTAAGCAGAGTTTGTGTACTTGTTTGTTTGATTGAGTGTCCTTATCTTTGATTTCTCTTTCCCCTTTTATAGACAATTTGGCTTGGCTGCCTTCAGTTCCAATCTTGCCCGAATGCTGCTGAAGGGTAGTGACTCATCAGCTTTTTACTTGTACTGCCATTGTAAAGTACTTTTGGGCTGATTAGCTGGCTAGTCTACACCACTTGACTTCTAGGGTGAGCAAGTGGCTTAAGTGATCTGCATTTAGTCGGGAAAATGGCTTCTTCTGCCTTCTAGGCTTCGGCTGAACCTTGGGCTTCCTTCATTCTAGACCTCCTTTTGGACTAACTTCCTTTTGAGCCCAAAGTTCAAGTTGTAACCCAAACAGAACTTACCCAAGATTAAGAGGAAAACTGGAAGTTCAGGAGGTTGTACGATAAGACCCACCAGAATTAGTTTTCCATTGGTCTTCAACAACTAAGTCAATGACGAGAGAGAGTGAGGAGCCGAAACTGTATCGATGATACCGTCCATCGTACCCATGTCAGCCTAATTTCATGTAATTACTTGTAAGTGTGTAATAAACACAAATTTGTACGACACATGTATAAAGAAAAAAAAGAATCTTGCTGTGGAGTTAAACATGTTATGTTGTTAGACTTTAATTAAACACGGTTAATGAAAGTTCGCAGTTTTACGTACCGGCTTAGTTGGTTTTACTATCAAACAAAAAAAAAAAGTGAATTCTGGTTAGATGAAAAAAGTCAAATGTACACCTGCAATTGCTCCTGGTCATGAGTCATGACTAATCAGAAATTCATCCACACCAAGGTGTCTTCTTATTCGGAGAAGTATTTATTACAGTCACCTTTGCTCCTACAGCTTTTGCAAACTTCACGATCATATGAACAAGGCCACCAAGCCCTACAACCCCCAAGTGTTTACCAGGTTCCATGAGTCCAAAGTATTTCATTGGGCTGTACACTGTGATCCCGGCACAGAGCATGGGAGCAGTACCTTGCAACGACTAGTTATCTGGGATTCGGACGGCAAAGTGTTCATCGACTACTAGTTTGTCCGAGTATCCACCAAAGGTTCTCGAGCCGTCTTCATAGTGTTCATTGTAGGTCCACACAATTTTAGAGCAGTAATTTTCAAAGTCCTGTGTGCAGTTATCGCATGAGCGACATGAACCCACCATGCACCCAACTCCAGCTATGTTTCCTACTTTGAATTTTGTGACATTGCACCCAACCTTCGTCACTTCGCCTACAATCTCATGCCTAAAAAAAGTATGATAAAAATGCATATATTAACTAGTTAAGTAAAAAGTAATGAGTAATAAATTGATTAAGAAAATAAAATAAGTAACGGAACTACGTACCCTGGGACAATGGGATAGATAGTCATTCCAATTTCATTCTTAGCGAAGAGAAGATCTGAGTGGCAAATACCGCAATAGAGTATCTTCATGCTGATATCATTACTACCAGTACTTCTGCAAGTAAAAACACACGCGCACACACAAACGTGCTACCGGTGAACTTGTATATGATGCACTACTTAATGCTAGAGTCACCAAATTTTCCACCAAATATTATGCCAGTACCTATTGCCAAAAATGAACTCCAAAGTCGACGACGATAAAAACTACGATATTATTAGGTGAACAAATTTGATCATCAATGTAAAGTTGACATAAAAAAGTGAGTCAAATACCTCCTAGTGAAGTGGAACGGAGAGAGAATTCCTGAGGAATCTCTAGCGGCCCGTCCATAGGCTTTCCCTGCTTGCTCTTCTGCAACTGGTATTTCTTGAGACATTGTATATTTGTGTGTTAGTGTATGAGCTAATATGAGAAGTGATCGAGTGATCAAAAAATTTTTGAAATCACAAAGAGTTTGTTCTGTTCAATTGCCTTCACTTTGTGGGTTGTGGTGTCTGTTGGGGGTCTACGTATACATAATTACATCTATACTATGTTGGTTGGGTCGTCTTTGTGATTTCTGGTGACCTTGTTGGGGGTCTAAGTGTACATATATACTATATGGTTGGTTGGGTCGACTTTGTTTTGATTGTGGAGTCTTTATTGGGGGTCTACGTATGCATACATATTATATGGTTGGTCCGTTAACATTCAACGAATGCAAGAGTTAATATATATGAAACTGTGTCATCAGTGACGTATATTCAGGTTGGTGGACATTTTATTTTCATTTCTCCCTCCTCAACGTAAAGACCATAAGTTGACAGAGACAAGAGTAAACGAGAGACGAAGAAACAAGCCTTATAAATGTTTTTTTTTTCCGTTGACAAAAGAAAAAAAAAACAACAACAATTGTTTTTGGTTGTGTACTAGGTCTAGGTACCAGAAATTTGAGGTGGGTGAAAGAGAGAGAATACAATGATGATGAAAATTTTAATATATATATTAGAAGAATACATAAACATATTTATTAATTTTTCCTCTTCAACGGGATTCAAGACTAAGATTAATTGGTGAAACGAGAAGAATATGTCCAGGATTTATTGGTATGAAGAAAAGCAATCACTTGTTTCTTGAACAATTCTAAAATTCATCTATTTGATTGTTGGGTCAGAAGACAATTAATGATTCCGACAGTTATTAAGAATAATAAGGGATAAGATAACCAAGTTGAGTTCATGGATTAAACTAGGTCGGGTTACAAATTAATAAATGATTTTTCTATTTGGAACCCATTTAAAAGTCAAAAAAGGGACAGTCTGCGAGAAATCAAATCATATAGAAATGATAAAAGCCTCGAACGTTCATATATGCTATGAGGTGTCCGAAAATGGTTGAAGTAGTTGAATACAATGATCACTATAGCCCTTGGTAAATTTACCAAAGACGAAAATGATTTATTTGATATTACGGATTATATGGGTCTGAAAAAAATATAAGGTCTAATTTAAAGTGAGACCCAAAAAATACATGGCTTGTTCTCTTTGTCCCTGACCGTCTCTTCTTCAGATCCTACTAAGAATTATTAAATTAATGTATAGGAAATTATTCTCTTGGAGGTGGAGATTATACAAACAATCTCAGTACATATGGCGCAAGACGATTCCACATATCAAGGTCGGAATGGGATCAGGTGTTTTTTAGTCTCACCGTAGTGCCTAATTTGTCTTGATTTCCAATTGATGAAGAAGGTAGTTTACTTGCTTGACCATAGGGAGAGGGAGCTTGCTTACTTAGTGATTGCACTAAACTAAAAACTGAAAAATTTGTTTGGAAACTACATTCAATTTTCAGTTTTAAAATAAAAATTGAAAGCCAAATTTTGAAAACTCAAGAAAATAGTTTCCACTTTTTGGATTTCAGTTTCACTTGTCGTTTTTTTTAATTAAAAGTAGTTACAAAGCATGTTTTCAGTTTTCAATTCTCAATAAATTGAAGAAAAAAAGCTAAAAATGAAAATAAAATGATTATCAAACAAACCCTTAGATGATGAGTTTGATATACCTAACTATTGCGAATGATCATTGTATGGCCTAGCCCAAGTCTTACACCCATTGTGCGGAATATTGTTGTTTAAAAAATATACAAAAAAAATTAAAACAAAAAGTAAAAGATAAAAAGAGAGTGGACTCATTAATTGACACATCCCAACCTCGAATGTCCACCTAGACTTCGAATCGAGTAGTGTTGGCCGACACCAAGAGGGTGACGAAGCCATAAAGTGTAGTGTTGTGGAAAATGTGAGTAAATTTAAACCTATAAGTGACTAAATACAAGAGTGCACATGTGAGCGGGATTTAACCTATTTACATGTGATGTCAAAGCATAAGTAAAGTAAAGTACAATAAAAGTGGGATAAGAATTATACCATCGAAAGTTGTCTCCTATACTAAGTTTTTGCCATGAATCCTCGTCGACACAAGAGCACTGCCACTAAAACCTGGAGGGGTGAAAAACTTTTTGAAAACATAATAACCCCTCGTCGTAAAACAAGTATTGTTTCCAAATATAACATATTATGTATAGTATGAAAATACTTACCGTAGCCAGCAATATCTCAAGAATGTAATACATCACAATATTTCGCAAATAAACACATAACGTCTGGTATCACATAATCTTTCATAAACAAACATATCACATCGAGTGCTCATCGACATATGCTAACATACAAGTTCATGTAGAGATATCCTGAGATGAACGGGACTGGGTGTAATAATGATTTATGCTCTAGTCTTACAATCACGTGAAGACTCGCGTTATGCACTTCACATATGAGTCCTAATTGCCTATAGCAATTTAGGACAAGACTAGCACCTACAATAGATCCAAAGTGAGTGTGTAGTGCGATGTGAACATACACATAAAGCCTGGCACTGGCTCGGGTGAATACAAACACCAGTGTAGCATGCATGATGAGTAGTAATATAAATATGATCATACTACAGAAATTTCTTCATTCACAATTATAAAATAATAATATTCATGACTAAAAATATATTTATGGCGCCATGTCAAAATATACATAAACGTGCATCCCGTAGAATTCATGAGAATTTCATAAATTTCGTCAATATGCTAATTCTTAAAGCGTTGGTCTAATCAAGATATATTGTAGAGAATTCTTTATTAAGCATATATGGAAACTAAATATATATATATATCTATATATATATATATATATATATATATATATATATATATATATATATATTTAAAAGCAAAGACCCACTCACAAATCATGTCGTCGGTTAATAAATGAACTATTTTAAAACGATCAAATTTTGGAAAACAAAGGGCGGATTCGGATTCAGCACGTCAAGAAACCTAAGGAGGGACCTCGGGTTCCTTCACGTGCCACCACCCGCCGACCACCCTCACGCGTCTACGCGCCCGCAAGTACGTTTTCCAGATTTTTGCAAGTTTTTCTCTAACTTCCAAAACTCATTTCGAGCTTGATACTTAACCAAAATCAATGATTCAAAATCCTAAATGAAGTTAGAAATGTAGGGAATAGAGATATATACCCATTTGAGGTCGTAACATTGTCGGATTGGCTGGAAAAATGGCCTGAAGATGGTTTGATAACCACAGTTCATTTTTCAGAAATTTGGGGAAGTCCTTCTCCAAGATGCATAAGGCATTAGATCACCCCCCAAATGTCATATTTAAGGTTAAAAACACCACCAAGAGTTCAAACTAAGAAGGATTTGAGGTTTGGGGTCCCGAGGATTACCTTGATTTTGCACTGTAAAATGTTGCCGTGTAAAAGGGTGATGGTGTTACCGTACCTGCGTGTGCATAGTGAATGAGATAAAGAGTTGAAATAGAGGGTCCAATGTGTGGCCTTGGATTCCTCTGTGTTTTCACATAGAAGAAGTGAAGATGGAGACTTGTTATGGTTGGCTATAGAGTATGGTAAGGATTGATGGTGTTGGGGTGGTAATCTGCACTTACAAAGAGCGATACGAGAGTTGAGAGGGAAAGGAGAGTGTGAGAGATGATAGAAAACAATGAGGGGAAATGAGAAAGTGAGAAAGATGAGAGTTAGTGAGAGAGGGATCCAAGAAAGTTTGAGAGAAAATGAGAGGTTAAGACAGTGAGAGAAGACACGGCTATAAAGGGAATGAGTGATGTGGGCCCCACTTGGCACACAGCACAAAGTCACAAAAGACAATACAGAAAAATATCTCCAATAAACGTGAATTTACCAAAATGCCATTCACGCTCCGAAATTCGTAAAATCTTCATCGTAACTTCGAATTCAATTCTGCTTATGCCTACGCATTCATATCGTCGAGTACTTCAAGAATATGCTAAAATAATAGCTCATATGCGTTAAGACATAACAGTCAACAAAAGTTAACAATCTCACCTCTAGGGGCATTCTCATCAAATCACACATTTAAAATTAATAAAGTCGTAAAATTTGGAACAATTTTTTACAATCTACCTAGCCAACTCCCGCAAAAGATTTATGCCGCAAAGAAAAAAGGAAGATTATCTCGTGAATTCCTAGCTCAAACCTTCCTAAACCCTCACGTCTACCCCATTTCACTACCTAGCCAACTCCCGCAAAAGATTTATGCCACAAATTCCTAAAAACCGGCCTTTTCCATTTTTTTCTTAAACCGTCATTTCCTCATCGATCTCGTAAACCCCACAAGAACGACATAGGTGGTCTCGCCTCCATCGTATCCTTCTTTTCGCCGCCGTCTCCTTTCTCTCATCAATTGTTGGGTCATCTCCTCTTGCGACTCTATTAGTGTTACTCCACTTTAATGCTCAGCAATTTAGAGTTTGTAGCACTTTTGGCTTTTCCATCGTAAAAATTTATTCTTTAATTCTTTTTGCATAGCTTAAGATTGTACAACCCATAAGTGATGGATAGACCAGATGGATCCATGGATGGACGAAACCCTGAATGAGACTCCTGTTAGCCGCCCAAAGAACCTACCCGAAAAGTAAGGCTTCAAATTTAGGTTGTGTTGCAAATCTGTGTGTGATTTTGGTGCTCCATTTCTGGGTGGATAATTTAGAGATGAGCCGTGGTGGTCCCTCTTGGACCGCCTGAATCCCATAAGTGAATAGAAAGTTGGATCAACATTAATAAATATTTCAAACCCCGGTTTGAACATGAGAAACGCACCATGCTAATATTCCTTGGATGATCCATATCTCAGGGTCAGGCACTGATGAGCACATTGAACTATCCATGTGGTTTAGAGCCTTCACAGCCCAGGCACACTCAATGAATCATTAGGGTTCGTTTTCAATAGAATCTTATGCATTCATAGGTTCTGTCATTCCCACCACTTCTCGATTAATGATTAGGTTTGAATTTTATAGCGGAGCCTCCAATTAAATTTATTCTGGAGTCAACCTTCTCATTCCTTATTGGCTCGGGGCTCTTGATTTTTTGTTCTATGCACGGATTTGTCTAATTATGGATCAATTAGTATTGATGCTTTATTACATTCCCTTTATATGAGATGACTCATAGACCTTACATATTGGAATTATATATCATTAATATTATTTTTCTATCTTTCTCTCACCCTTCCATTTATCTATATATTTAATATTGCTTTACAACCCATAATATGTTGCTTTACAACACTCAACTCTCTTTTCTAGGTTCATCGATATTGAATCAATCGAACACACCTGTAAAACCTGTTCAACTTTTGGAAGGCCTTACGTTATATCACCAGATCTAGATTTTTCGTATAGAAATGTAATGAATTTATCTATTACTATATCTCTAGAGTCAATAATTTTATACGAGAAACTACTAAACTAAATCACTTGCTGCCGTTACTCTTCAGTTTTATGTTGAGGTCTATCCTGTAGAGCTACTCAAATTGGATCAGTGATCAATCTCTAGGTTTCGTCATAAACCTAATTGGTTACTTCCAAATACATACATCAATAGTTCAAACCACACTCAAAGGTAGGGCATTTCCCATTTTAATAGGAACTTCTATACCAGAAACAATGGCATCTTCAATTATAGCCTCTCTGGGATGTAAATATATCCATCTGATGCATCCATTATGGTTATTTCATACCCCACCCCTTTTTCTTTTTGTATTATTTTGCTTACTATACCTGCTGCTGTAGCATTATAAACATTCGTTGTAAAGTAACATTCTATATTCACGTGTCTCAAACAAGAGAAATAAACAAACTTAAAACTATTCATATATATATATATATATGAATCCGCACGAATATGTTCTCTATGGTAACTGGATTCATGAATTAAACAAGTGGGCTATGCAAAATTGTTCTAAATTTTCGTATGCAGCAATTCTGCCAATATCTCTTCTTTAGTTGGGAGAAGAATCCGCACGAATTGGATTTTTTTAGGAACATATCAAGAGTGAATTGGTTGATTATGTTTTGCCTTTTGCTTGGAGAAAGAATATCATACGATTCCCAATCATGGTCTTTGCGGATTGGATCATCCATATAACATACAAAAAGAAACTCTAGATATTTCATATCTTTCTCTTTGAATCGGATCTCAATTCCAGTGAAGGATTCATTAGATATCTTACAACTAGAAGCCCTCTTTTTACTTGCTTTTGAAGGACATCTAAACGTTTATTTTCAAACTTACAATGGCAAAAAAAAGTAGTTCGTTCCCTGATGAGGACAATGAACTATCCATATGGCTGAGAGCCCTCACAACCCAGGCACAATGATGCAATTATCAAGGGTGCACTCTACCACCAAGCTAATAGCCCGCCTTGCGGGCCTCCCATTGGGGGCCCGTTATGCCGAAAGCGAGAGAAACCCCATCCCTCTCTTTCCTTTTTCACACCCCCAAGTTGCCACACAAAATGGGAGCAGGTTTGAAAAAGGATCTTAGAGTGTCTAGGGTTAGGCTAGGAAAGTCTCTTAACGCCTTCTTTTTTCTACTCGAGCTCCATCATGTATTATTTACATGGCAACACTCTAAAAAATGAGGGTTCCAGTGGAATAGAACAAATAATGTTGAGCCAAGAGCACTTTCGTTCCTATATAATATAAAAAAAGTGGTGGATGTAAAAATCCACAGCTGATCATGTCCTTCAAGTCGCACGTTACTTTCTGCCACATTGTTTTGAACGAAGTTTTACCCTAACATTTCTTTAGTGTATGGTTGTTCATCAACTCAAGTATAAATATTTATTATCTATAAAAATAGATTACTAGAATTTTTATACATGTAGACGTAAATTAAACAGATTTTATTCATCATTGCATATAATTCAACTAAGATATTGTATGAAAGTATGGTTTTTATTATGTTCTCTTTTGATTTGAGAATTGAAGGATTTTTTATTGGGTGAGTTCAAATCAAAGAAAGTTTTTTGGTCTATCTTATTTTCTTTTTATTCAATTTTCTTTTCTATGAATAATAACATATTTATAATAATAAAATACTAAAAAACTCAATTTATTAATAACTCAATCAAAATAAATAAAATACAATTATCCTCAAGAACAAAATGAGCAACAACCCTTCCTATTTGATAGAAAAGGATCCCATGATCCTGAACCGATCTTACTTGGGATCGCAAATCCCAAGTTTGTCTATGAAGAGCAGATCTAATTATATTAGTGTCTGTAATTGATTTCTTCTGTGTAATACTAATTGATAGAAACCGGTTCAAATCAAGTTCCTGGCACATGAGTAATTTGTATGAGTATATATTCTAAAAATTAATTGGTATGGGTCGATATACATATTCATTAATAGTATAAATCATGATAAATATTTATCCAGCTAAATGTCAGAGATATACCCCTTATATATATCATATGTATATAAAGTATACAAAAGAATTCCATTTTGATTCCTCTTGTTTTTTTATTTGTCCATACTATGTCTCCTCTTGTTCAAAAAGAACATTAATAATTTATACATATTCGAAAGGCTAAATTAGTTAGTTGAAAGAGAAAAAGTATAGTCTAGAGGAGTTGAGGGATGGGTATAGACAAAGTTCATTTCAGATACAGTACAAATAGAATATGATCATCATTCATTTCCTTCTATATTTTTTTCATATCCTATTTCTTCATTACCTCCTATGTTACTTTCTATAGCCCAATGAAGTGATGTGTGTGGTACATAGTTCATAATGCGGAACTCTCTAGCTTTCGTCTATCAGTGTCAGTGTCGGCCTAGCAGAGTGCTTTCGCCGTTGGTGTTGTCTTTCCGATCTCTATGCATTTCACCGCTCCACAGGAAATTCCCTCTAACCCTACCATACTCCAGCTTGGTAGTTTCGACCGCCTATCCGATGGATGTCAAGTGGTTGATATTATCCCTCAAGGACTGAAACTTCTTGTTTCAGAGGGCGAATCCGTCAAACTTGATCAACCATTAACGAGTAATCCAAATGTGGGTGGATTTGGTCAAGGAGATTTGGAAATAGTACTTCAAGATCCATTCCGTGTGTAATACTAATCGATAGGGCCTCATTGGTAAGTGCTACAAGATCTCGTACATTGGAACCCATGGTTATGGACCCGAATCCATGAGTATGGAACATTTTCTTTTGCAAGTGAAATCCCCTAGTATATGAAAATTCTTGGGTGAGTTTTTCAATGGCTTGGACACTTCGATTCGGTTGTTGCGGTTGAGGCATTGAAGCCCAGTTTTTGCAACATTTACCCCCAAATCGATTGTTTAACGGATAGGTATTTTCTTTGGCTTGGTTGCTGAGAAAATGAAATTGGGCTGTTATAGTTATCTCGATTTTTTGTCTTAATTGGACGACAGTGATCCTGACATGGCAAATCCTCTTCTTGATGTTGCATGTTCCTCGGTTTGAATTGATTGAATGGCAGATGAATGAAAAATACAGTCGCATCACCACGGAAAATGAGTTGTCCAGTGTGAGCATAATCCAAGGAGGTAATCTCACTGTCAAAGAATATTTATGAATGACTCTCCCAGCGCTGAAATTGAAAACCTGAAAATGAGCTGTTCAGTGTGACTCTCCCGATTAATTCAGAGCTATGCTTTTTAGTGTAGTTTGATGACTTTAATCACTGAACCCTCTTGCAGATACATGGGTGGTTACATTCACTAGGGTTGATCATGAGATTAGTGAAGAGGCTGAATTGGAAATGGAGGAAGAGGAGCTTCTTCTAATGTTGTCAGTTTCTGCCATTTTAGTTTATTAGAAGCAGCTCTGCAGTAATTTGCTGCGTAGTTTGTGTTTAGGTATAGTCAGAATGTTAAATGTTCCATCTCTGGTAGTTAGTTCCATTTAATTTATAAACATGTCCTGCAAAGCATTCAGATTCACTTTCATGTACGCATGATTTATTTTGGCTTCTTTATATGTTTTCACATTTCTCATTATTTCATCATAGATGGATTCGTAGTGGTTTACCGTAATGGTTGTTTAGTGCCTCTGCAGGTTTGGACTTTAAGGAATTCGTACAGGGATACCAGTAGTGGTTTGATTGGGGTTTGATTGTGGTTGATGTAAAAAACGTTCTCGCATGCGCATGAGCGCGTGTACAAATATTAGGTTCATAGGAGGCTTCCATTGCACGTTAATTGTAGTGGTTTGATTGTGGTTTTTCTTTTCTGCAGGTTTTTCTTCTCTTAACATATCAAATAAATCAATTGATAGGTTAGGCTTTCTTATGGTGCTTATCTCCTCCGTCTTCATCAATTTTGGTGCTTATGTTGGTTTTGTATATATTTCATGTGTTCATATCCTTTATGTGCAGCGCATTGATGATATTTAAAGCTCAAAAAGGAATAAAGGGTCGAAAAAATATCAATTGGAAAGTAGTTAAGGTAAGAAACATTGTGTTTTCACTTTAAATTAATCTGATTAAGTTACATTGTATACGTTTTTATTTCTATATGCAGTGCCTTTTGCAAGAAGAAATTGTAGAATGTAATGACAGTGGTTTTTCGATGTAGTTTCGCCTTCTTATTAGTTTTTGTCGTGACACATTTCCTTTGTTGTGATTTGTTGCAGTTCAAAGAAAAAGCTACATACACTCAACAAAAAATTGATACATTAAGAATAGAGTGGGCTGAGCATGTTGATGACTTCATCCCAATAAATATTCAATGACGCTGCAAATGATTTCAATGCTACAGTACATGACGCTATGTAGATGTCATGTTTAGTATACCATGACACTCATTCCTTTGTTTGTGACACAAAATCCGCGTCTCAAATTGAAATGGATGACATGCTTTCTTAATTCAATGAAGCTTGTTAGATGTCATTAGAAGTTGTACATGACACTGTGCGTATGTCATGTTTAGTATACCATGACGCTCATTCATCTGTTTATGACACTTATGACGCATCTTAAATGGTAATAGATGACACAAGTTCTTAATTCAATGACGCTTGTTAGGCGTCCTTAGAAGTAATACATGACACTCTTTCAACATCATAGAAATCTTTAATGACACCCACAAAGATGATGCTAAACCCTTGTGTCATTAAACTTTTAACATGACCCATAAACTGCATCATGTATGTAAAAATTTGTAGTAGGGACATCTCGCTACAATGGTAGCTTTTTGGATATTCAATCACCAACGGTAAAGATTTGTTTAGAGTATTTGTTGGGTGATTGAGGAATTAATGGTCACAACTACAAAATTCAATCGTCCAAGCAATTCTCCTAGACGTCTGCTTAAAAAAAATGAAGTACAATAGGGTAAACACATTCCCAAGGTTGACTGGAATGCCTTCCAACACAAAGAGGTGACTGTGGAATCGTGGTCAAAGTAGACGTCAGTTGAAACGCTAGAAAATCCGAAAAATTCAAGAATGAGAAATTTTACTAAGTGGTCTAAAATGTAGTCCCTCTGGACCAACAGAAAATAAGATGACTTATCGAGTCGGTCGATAATCGCTGAAACAACATCATAATCTCCACATGTACAAGATACCTGGTACCGAGTGGTGATATTTCTCAATCTCCATTTCGGATACAGGAAGTGATTATAACCACTCGAGTGATTTCTTGATGATTTGTAAGTAATATCATATCAATGCTCGTGAATTCCAACTGAATAGGGATAAGATAGGCTGAAAGTGATCAAGCGTATATGTGTCGTTTATTGATGTCATCAATAATTACATTTGCACAAACTATGTAATACACGATGGTGCAAACATAGGCGTTGATTTGGTTATTCCATCGTCACTGTCAGAAATTTAGTTCCTTTTAAATGAAGATGTATTTGAGAAGTTTGTGAGGTTGATAAAGATTTTGACACATTTCTCCAAGGAGAAGTGTCATCGGATTTTCAAGTAAAGAAGGTAATCATTGACTATAGGTTGGAGTAACGTAGTTCACTTCATGCGTTCCAACAGTCGGGAGATATAAGCGATACATGTCACACTACATCAGCACGTATCCAAAACATTCAATGAAACATCACTGTAGAGCTTAAAATTATCAATGTCATCAGAAAATGTAAGAATAATGGTCGAGTGAGACAACACTAGAGTTGTCAAAAACTTTATTCACATTCAACGTCTTAAACAAAACTAACTTTCCTCAGTCGACTCATGAGGAAAAACGATATAGCTGAAAAATCGTTAACAAACAGCCGATAGCAATCGTCAAAACAAATGATATTTCATATTTCACAACACTTTGTGAGGATTTCAATTTTCTTCAACTACAACCTTTTAGGAAAATGAAAAGAATATCCTCAGCTAAGATCATGTTTCCAGGAAAGTACCTGATCTAAACAAAGTTAACATTTGAAAGAACTTGGTATGATGGTGATTACTGGTGTTTAGAAAATTTGATCTCGTTGCTGGAGTAGGTGAGAAAGTCGTCAGCAAGACTACTATGAATTCGTAAGGCTACGGAAGAAAACTCGGTTCTAAAAGTTGGTCGGAGAGACCATCAATTCGAAGTATGGGTTAACGATTTTAATCGTCACCTGATGGAGTTGCTAAAATCTAGGTACGATCCTAAGGTTCAGTCTTTCGCTTAGCGGTTTGGTTTAAGGTTCCCTAGATAAAGGGTTAGGTTGGATAAATCCTTAATTGGTCTGCTTTTGTAACTAAGTTTTCTCAATGATGTAGGAGTCGTTCGATAAGATGCAAGCAGAATGGGTGTTGTATTAGAAAGTAGGTCGATGGTGTACTTTACTCCCCGCATTGGTAGTATCCCAGGTAAATTTTAAGAAGTGAAGCTAGAGATATGCATCCTCGAAATGTCTCGAAATGTACAATACTACTTCCTCTCTCTACGACATTTACTAAAAGGTCTTCATAGCTTTCTCGATACTCAATTCGCTCTCACATCGGGAATTAAACACGTGCTTTAGTTCTAATGTTTGTCTGTAGAAGTGACCTTAGGGATAAATGGTCGAAAATGTTCTAACGGGTACTGCCATGAAATCAAAACTATTTACGGTTTCCTATCTCAGACGGGTTGGTAATAATGACCGGATAGCCCTGCTTCAGGGGCATCAGCTTGTCTCCAATCTAAATCTTTCCTTGGCAGGGAAATTCTTCACTTAAAGTCTAAAGGCGCTTACCAAAATGATCTTCTAGAATGTCGATCAGTCTTCTAAATTGCCTAAAATTTAGGAAAAGCTAACACGTTTTTTGTGCTCGACGAGGTGGCAAGATTTGCAAATTATCTTCAAGAACTGAAAATGGTTACATCACGTGTGTGATGAAAGCAATACTGCCCAAACTTATGCTCTGATACCAAACTGACACACCTCAATCCTGAATGTCCATCTAAACTCTGAATCGAGCTGTTCTGGTCGACACCAGGATGGTGACAAAGGCATAAAGCGTAATGATGTGGAAAATGTGAGTAAATTTAAACATATAAGTGACTAAATACAAGAGTGCGCATGTGAGGGGGATTGAACGCATTTCACATGTCAGAGCATAAGTAAAGTACAGTAAAAGTAGGATAAGAATTCTACCACTGGAAATAGTCTCATATACTAAGTTTTTGCCATGAATCCTCGTTGACACAAAAGCACTGCCATGAAAATGTTGAGGGGCGAAAAACAAGGGTAAGTGGGCCTGAAATTAAAGATTGAAAAAACTTTTCGAAAACGTAATAACCTATCGTCGTAAAACAAGTATAGGTTCCAAATATAACATATTACGCATAGTATGAAAATACTTACTGCAGCCAACAATATCTCAAGAATACAATACATCCCAATATTTCGTGAATAAACACATAACGTCTGGTATCACATAATCTCACATAAACAAACATATCATATCGAGTGCTCATCGACATATGTTGACACAAGAGTCCATGTAGAGATATTATGATATGAACAGAACTGGGTGTAACAATGATTTAAGCTCTAGTACGAGTCCTAATTGCCTATAGCAATCTAGGACACAATTGGCACCTCTAATGGATCCAAAGTGAGCGTGCGGCGTGATGTGAACATACATGTGAAGCCTGGCTCTGGCCAAGGCGAGTACAAACACCAATGTAGCATGCATGATGAGCGGTAATATAAATATGATCATAATACGAAAATTTCTTCATTCACAACAATAAAATAATAATATTCATGACCGTAAATATATTTATGGCATCACGTCAAAATATGCATAAACATCCATCCCGTAAAATTCATGAGAATTTCATAAATTTCGTCAATATGCTAATTCTTAAAGCATTGGTCTAATCAAGATATATTGTAGGAACTTCTTTATTAAGCATATATGGAAATCATGCCATCAGGTCAACCCCACCTCATAATCATCGAAGATCTTTGCGATGTGTTTCACCTAGAAACGAAACCATTCACATACATATATATAAAAAATTAACGTAAATATGTATTTTCGTACAAATTACAGTTAATAAAGGAACTATTTTAAAACAAGCGAATTTCAAAAAATGGCAAGCAGATTCAGCACATCGAGAAACCTAAGGAGGAACCTCGGGTTCCTCTACGCACCGCCGCATCCGCTGCCATGCACCGCCACAATGTGGCTGTATAGCCAGCCAAGCACCACATGCGCCAACCACCCTCACGCGTCCATGCGCCTATGAGTACAATTTTACTCTCCTTCCTTGCGAGTTTCCAGATTTTTGCAGGTTTTTCTCTAACTTCTAGAGCTCATTCCGAGCTCGATACTTAACCAAAATCGATGATTCAAAAACCTAAATGAAGTTAGAAATGTTAACAATATATCTATACCTATTTAAGGTCGTGACATGGCCGGAGTTAGCCGAAAAAATGGCCTGAAGATGGCTTGACGGCCACAGTTCATTTTCCAAAAATCTAGGGAAATCCTTCCCTTAGATACTTTATGCATTAGATCACCTCCAAATCTCATAGTTAAGGTTAAAAACATCACTAAAGGTTCAAGCTAAGTAGGATTTAAGGTTGAGGGTCCCAAGGATTAACTTAATTGTGCACTGTAGAATGTTGCCGTGTAAAAGGGCGACGATGTCACCCTACCTGCGTTTACGCAATGAAAGAGATAAAGAGATGAGGCAAAGGGTCCAGTGTGTGGTCTTGGATTCCTCAGTGTTTTCACAGAGAAGAAGTGAAGATGGCAACTTGTTATGGTTTGCTGGAGAGTATGGTGAGGATTGATGGTGTTGGGGTGGTAATTTGCACTTGTAAAGAGAGAGATGAGAGTTAAGAGGGAAGGGAGAGTCTAAGAGATATAGAAAACAATGAGGGGAAATGAGAAAGTGAGAAAGATGAGAGTTAGTGAGAGAGGGATCCAAGAGAGTATGAGAGAAAATGAGAGGTTGAGATAGTGAGAAAAGACACGGGAGTGAGGGGAAGAGTGGTGTGGGCCCCACTTGGCACACAACACAAAGTCGCAAAGACAATACAGAAAAATATCTCCCGTAAACGTGAATTTACCAAAATGCCCTTCACACTCCGAAATTCATAAAATCTTCGTCGGAACTTCGAATTCAGTTCCGCTTGTGCTTACGTGTTCATACTATCAAGTACTTCGAGAATAAGGTAAAATAATAGCTCATACGTGTCAAGAAATAATGGTTAACGAAAGTCAATAATCTCGCCTCTAGGGGCATTCTCGTCAAATCACACATTTAAAGTTAATAAAGCCGTAAAATTAGGGACGGGTTATTACATTAATAGTGTGACATGTTTTGGAAAAAAAATTAATATTGTGACACGTACGAGCCTGTTTGGAAGTGCTTTTAAATAATTGGAAATGTTTATGTTCGAGTTTGGCAGAAAAAGTTAAAAGTCCTTCTAGGGGGCACTTGCATTTTATTAAAAATTCCAATGTGCTTTTTATAGAAGCGCTTTTACAAGAAGTGTTTATGACTTTAGAATTGATTTTAAAGAAGAAAGTAAATAATTTCCATGTATAAAAAAATGGTACAGAAGGGGTAATTCTGGTATTATTGTTTTAAAAAAAATATCTAATGCTAAAATGGGTAATTCTTGTTGGTGTGTGTCAAGCATATGTTCATGCGTATAGAAGAAGTTCGACAGTAAAGGATGGACATTGTTGCGCGAAGCAAAATGTGAATGGCAACAGTGAAATCAATTATTTTTTTTTTTGAACAAACGATATTATCTACACTAAGGGAAAGAGGGATGAGCTAATCTGAAGGAATAAATAATTCATGTAGTGGGTCTTTCACAAGGGAAAATACACTTATCGACCAAGTGGCGTGACTTTAAGAAAAGAGGCATTAATTGTTTCATAATAAAGAGAACGTCGCTTCAACATATGAACCAAATACAATGAATGTAGAAGAAGGTGAAACCCCTGAATAAAGAGTTACAACCATTCCACAAGATTTACACCTACATGGTGGTAACCTTTGCCAGTCTATAAATAGGTTTGCAATCAACTATATTTCATTCATTCCAAACGCTATTCATTTGCGTGAGAGAGTCTAAGAGGGAATCTATCTACTTGAGTGATTTCCAATTTACCTAGGACCATCGCTAGAGATAGAGCTGACATTTTCTGAATCGAATACCGAAATCAAATCAAAAGCAAAATTCCGAAATCGAACTAAAGTATATTATTATTACTATTTGTTATTATATAATATATTTGTGTATATGGTTGAGATAATCTGAATCGTTAAATTTGTTGGGTTTCTGGACATATTATTGGAATAAATTTAATTCGAATAATAAGTAACATACAATATGTTATCCCAATTATATATCTCGTTGGTTGTAATTGATAAAGCAACAAAGAAATATATGGCAAAGAAAATTACTTACATGATTCTTTAACCATGCTTGTGCTCATCCTTGTGCTTGTATTCTTCCTCTTCATGGTTGATCACATTAAGCTCTCCAAGTGTTGAGCCTCTAGGAGTATCCACACTGAATCTGATACACCAAAGATGGATGATCAAGTGAGAGATTTGATTGTCTTAGCAATATCTCTCTCTTAGAATAATTTGGTGCGGCATACTAGGGTGTTTTTAGTTAGGGTGTTCTTTGAGGGAAAAACTGATGGTATGAACATATAAGAGAACACATAGGTACTTATATTACACTAGCCGTATCCTTTGGTGGGCTTGATGCCAAGTAGTCATTATTCCTTGCGCCAAGTCCATCACTTAACTTGTGACTTGGACTAAAGCTCAAAACTTATTTTAATTAAAACCTTGTCCAATAAGCCCAAATAATCTATCCAAAATAATTAACAATTGATTATATCTGATCATCTATGCCGGTAGAGAAATTAATTGATAAATTAATGTAATTCCACAAATCATGAGTGACATTTAGCAACATTTCATGGCTACTCGAATTAGATAAAAGTATATGTAAACTAATCAAATTCAACTCGGTTCTTTTATCATCCATATCCTGATCAAGATTTATGTGATATAGAATAATGTCAAATCACATGTAAATATCTTTTATCACCATGATGCATCTTATGTTGAAGCAGTTCTTACAAACTTAGCTTGACCAATATGTACTTGGGCCGAGGATTTCTAAAATGAATCTTCAAGTGGCTTCAAGGGATATTTTCATTTATTGAACAATTACCAAAAGATGATAGATTTTGTGTCGTGCATTCGTATATCTCCATACTCATACATATAAACCCAAGCAACACACTATCAGTCCTTGTGAAGTAGTGAGTGCTTTGTGGTGCATTCGTATATCTCCATACTCATACACATAAACCCAAGCAACACACTATCAGTCCTTGTGAAGTAGTGAGTGCTTTGTGGTGAAGTCAAAGTCCATATCTATAAGCACAAGATATCTAATGATGCCTTGTGTTTGAGAACAACTTGAAGCTTTGTAACATTTGACATGTGGTAAGCATCCATATGTTTAAGCTTTTCCAAACAGTTAGGAACATTTAAGGACTAAGTGACTATGGAATGCAATTGTCCCTGCTCTAACCTTGCTTAGGACATTACTCATGTTGGGGCCCAAAAATGTAATGAGCAAGCCCAAACAAGTCTCAAAGCCCAATTGTCATGCAAACCTATATTTGAGTCCAAATACATGCAAAAGTGTGAGATTGGGGAAGAAATATATTTACAAGCATGACATGCTATGGTAACTAGACCGGATATTTATAAGTCAGGCCATGCCTATTTGTCACGCTAAAATAAGCCCAAGTCACATTCTCGAGGCTTGTCAAGTCAATTGTGGTGAGGTTGGTTACGGAAATTCATCGGGCCTGTGTGGAATCAAGGGTACGGAAGACTTTGGGTTACTTGGCGGCCCCAAGATCTTAGCCCACAACCTTTGAAGTCCACGTTGGTAGGTATTGAGAGAGAATTAGCCTAGTTTACCTCTTTCCTTAGCAAGCTAACCAGTTCAGTTATAACTAAACTAGATTCCAGCTCTAAGTTCACATGAAAGCCCATCAAAATAGGCATTTAATGCTGCTTTTCCCTTCCCATCTTACAAAGAAGTTTAACGAGCGAAAGCCATGATGCACGCTACTAAAAGTAGCACTTGCAAAAAGCTGACCCGGGAAAGCTATGCTTTTGGAAGAAGACATATGCTGCAAGTTTAGAGTCTAGCATCCTTAAACAAAAATAGGAGTAACAGGAGAACTAGGGAGAAAGGAGAGGAAGAAACAAGTCCAAACTAGAGATTCCTTGGTAAGGAATCATCAAACTACAAATATAGGTTGAAAATCTTATGAGGAATCTAGTCACTAAGTCTTGTTTGACTAAAAAAATGTCGGATTTTAGAGGGAAAAATTGAGTTTCAAGGGTTAAAGTCATATTTTTACTAAAATAAATAAATAAATTACACAAGTAAAGCTTAAGTAGAGTGATACTTAGTTTAGTTTGGCTTGTATCGTGAATTTTCCAGCGTGAAACCAAACAGAAATCATTCTAATACTTTCACTCAAACACTTAAAAATACATTCATCTGTGAAGTATGAACTTAAGATCAAAACATTCTAGCAATGTTCATAAAATTAAAGGAAAACTAAAGAAAATAGTTTGAAAACTTTGAGTTTTAACGATAAGGATAAAATAAAGGGTAAAGTGAATAGTACCATGTTTGACTTTTTAGTGTAAAAATGTGACTTTTCGTTAAAGTGAACAGTACCGCGGGCTTTTTGTTAAAACTCCCTAAAATTAATCCTTATTTCCAATTCTACATAAATTGGTGGTCTATTTCCAAATGGTGGGCTGCGGAGGTGCAAAGAACTCCAATCTGTTGATTGTTCAATATGGAGAATTCAAAGTGTTTGCCACATCAATGACAAAGCGGTACTTAACATCAGCCTTGGCAACTCTTTCAAGTGCGGTGTTGACGTAATCCATCGGAATAACTTCGACGTCCGCTGTGATATTATGCTTTGCGGCAAAATCTATCATCTCTTGTGTCTCTTTCATTCCCCCAGTCGCACTACCAGCAATAAGCTTCCTCCCTATCAGAGATTCATCAGATAATTTTTCTTATAGATATGTAAATATCGATATGGAGTTTGGATAAATTAGAAGAAAAATTGTTAGCAAAACTAGCATGGGGGCAAAATAAAATGAACTTACCCAATTTTAAGGGGAAAACTGGAAGTTCAGGAGGTTGAACTGGAGCACCCAGCAGAATTAGTTTTCCATTGGTGTTCAACAACTGAATCAATGACAAGAGAGGGTGAGGAACCGAAACTGTATCGATGATACCGTCCATTGTATCCATGGCAGCCTAATTTCATGTAATCGCATGTATGTAATAAACACCGCCTTATTTGGGCTTTGTTACCAAATATTCAATTAACCCAAAAAAAGGAAGTGGATTCTGCTGGTTAAATGCAAAATGTCAGATGTTATATATAACCTTCAATTGCTCCGGGTCATGACTAATCAGAAATTCATCCACACCAAGCTGTTCCATGGCTTCCTTCTTCTTATTCGGAGAAGTACTTATTACAGTCACCTTTGCTCCTACAGCTTTTGCAAACTTCACGGCCATATATATGACCAAGGCCACCAAGCCCTACAACCCCCAAGTGCTTACCAGGCTCTATGAGTCCAAAGTATCTCATCGGGCCGTACACTGTGATCCTGGCACAGAGCATGGGAGCAGTACCTTGCAACGACAAGTTTTCTGGGATTTGGACCGCAAAGTGTTCAACTACTAACTTGTTGGAGTATCCACCAAATGTTCTTGGTCCGTCTTTGTTAGGATTGTTGTACATCCACACCATTTTGGGGCAGTAATTTTCCGAGTCCTGTGTGCAGTTGTCACATGAGCGACATGAACCCACCATGCACCCAACTCCAGCCATGTCTCCTACTTTGAACTTTGTGACATTGCACCCAACCTTTGTCGCTTCGCTTACAATCTCATGCCTACAAAAAATTATGATGTAAATATTAATAACAAAAAGAAAAAGTACTGGTCATTCCAACTTGGTCCTTAGCAAAGTGAAGGTCCGAGGGGCAAATTCCACAATATAGTATCTTGATGTTGATGTCATTATTACCAGCAGTTCTACAGTGTAAAAAGAAACACACATGAAGAAAACTCGTTACTACTAATGAAAGTTGTATATCTTATGCATCAATAATACTA
The DNA here is from genome assembly GCF_916048215.2 of Malus sylvestris. Lineage (NCBI taxonomy): Eukaryota > Viridiplantae > Streptophyta > Magnoliopsida > Rosales > Rosaceae > Malus > Malus sylvestris. Next base: position 11,506,612 of record NC_062260.1, read on the forward strand.
GAGTTGTCAAACTTGTCACCAAATGATATGCCAGTACACATCGTCATAAATGAACAGTAAAGATGAAAAACTATGATATTAGTTGATGAACAAAATTTGATCACCTATGTAGATAATCGAGTACCTCCTGGTGAAGTGGAACGGAGAGAGAACTTGTGTGGAATCTCTAGCAGCCCATCCATAGGCTTTCACTGCTTGCTCTTCTGCAACTGATATTTCTTGAGACATTATGTTTAAGATATTGTGTATCTCTGTATTTGAGAGCTAATGTCAAGGGAGATCGAGTGATCGAAAAGTATTGAAATCACGAAGAGTTTGTTCAGTTTAGCTGCGTTAGAGTTTTGTGGTGTGTCTTTGTTGGGGGTTTGCGAACGTATTTATACTGTGTGGTTGGGTGACATGCAAGAAATGCAACAGTGAACGAAAATATACATGCTTCCGAATTTGTGAGTTAGCAGTGACCGCTGATTCAGGTCGGTGGACATTTCTGATTTTGTTCTCCTATTCACCCTTCCTCAAGCCAAAGAATAAAGACCATAAGTTGACCAAATCAATTGGACGACTCTTTTGCTGATTAGTATATGACATATAGTACGTTTTTCCTAGTGAGAAAATTCTGTAACTTTGATGATGCGCTGCTGTTTCTTTGAATTTTGCGAAGCTGCAGCTCTTTTTGGTTTTTTTGTTTTGTTTCTTATATGGTTTGAGTTGTTGATGGTATAGCCGATGGAGGAGGAAGAGGAGAAATTATATATCAAAGAATTAAATCAAATATTTAACAAGGATATATTATAGAAAGTGTTGACCTATATTGACTTAGAAATGCCACATAATCTGCTATGTAATGTGCCATGTCATCAATAATACAGTTGAGAGTTAGTTAGGATGGTTATATGTGGCTTACAAGAGAAGGAAGTTAGTTAGGTTATAAGATGTATACAAAGGATAGTTCTCTGTTAATCTGGTGTACTGAGAATCCTTTCAATCAATACAATTCTTCTATCTTCTTTTAATTCTTCTCTTGAGTTCTTCCTTTCATCTTTATTTTCTGCAATGCTAATGCTTCTGTTAAGAGAAAGTACAAACTTTAAGTGCTTTTTTATTTAACTATTTTTTGTTAAAAACCAAACACTTTCATTGAAAAACAATGACACAAAACCAAGTACAATAAATAAGCCTAATACGTTTGCCAAGAAAAAAATAAAAAAAATAAGCCCAATACAATTGGGGATAGCCAAAGCCACAAACAACAAAAGGGCAGAATATATAAAAAAAAACCCTAAATCCTATCCTGCACAGTCATAAATCCTTCGCAGTTGTCGACACAACCACCCTGCCAGCAACCATAAGGGTAGCAGTCCCAAGAAAACCAACTCGGCATTGAATTCGATGAAGGCATCACATCACAAAAATTTCCAACCCTCAACAAAGAGAACTCCTTAACCAAATTTTGCCACCAAAACCGTCACACCGGAAAAGAATCACCATTTTTGAACCCCTAACACAAGCCCCAGAAAGGAGAACCAAAAACGAAACAAATGGAAAGGGATTGGGGCTAAGGGGGCATCTAAAATACCCTCGCTTTGGACTAAGCCGCAGCACGCTTGACCCTGATTTTTCGGCATGCCAGTCGGGGGCGGAGTTGTGAAGGGAAGGTTTAGATTTGATGGCCAAAATAGGTGAGCCGCTCCAAGTTTTGAGCAAAGGCTGTGGAAGGAAAGGCATGTAAGGGGGAGTAAATGAAGAAGATGGAAGAGTATGAGTGTTTAGGTTGAAAAAAGAGGCCCGCATGATTGGGATTAGAAGTGAAGAAGCCAAAATGGCAAAGAATGCCAGCAAACAGCGATGAACGCTGGGAAAACAAGCCAAGACCTTTGAAACCAACGACCAGAGACACCAAAAGAAAAGGCCATGGGCATCATTACTAGAAAAAGACAACAAAATGAGAGAAAAACAATAACAGTGGGTTGCCATTGTCGATGGCGAGGTGATGGAACTGGGCTTGCGCGAGAGAGAGAAGGGGGGAGAACAGCTACTAGGATTTTGCCTTGTACGTCATAGAAATAATTAGAGTATAAAATAATTATGGTTGGTGTTTTAGACACATGGTGCAATTGTTGAAGTGGGGGTAAGGTTACTTTGGGGGGTGACCAAAAATGGACTCTTAGAGCAACTCCACTAGAGGCTTTAGCTTGGTGGACAGGCGACCCAAAACACCTAATAGCCTCCCTCGCTTGCTCCAGCCCATGCGGGTGATTGGGCTCGGGAGAGTTCCGTTGGACAGGCCTAAGTGCGAATCCATAGCTCGAGAGCCTAAGGGCCAGGTGATGCATGGTTGACGTCAGCCACGATAATAAAAAATTTGTGTCAAGCATGTAGGGGCGCGTCACCGACAGCTTTTCGGTTGGTGGGGCCCGTAGCGCAGAGTTCTAAAATCTTACTGTTGGTGGGGCACGTGGCGCGACGTCGTCAGTTGGATTTCAACGGATAAATTTTTTGAACCTTTGGATTTCCAATGGTAAAAAAAATTTCAAACATCCCCCCAACGACTAGATGACGTGGCACAATAGTAGCCGTTGAATTTCAAATCAACGGTCCACGTTATTCGCCTTTAAAAATTAAAAAATAAAATTCAAAAATGTTACTATTGTGCCATGTGGCACAATTTGGAGGGTTGGATTTGAATTTTTTTTTTCAAATCCAACGGCAGAAATTAATTAAGTTACTAAAAAATTAATAAAAAATCCAAAAAAATTAAAAAAAAAAGATTTTACTTTTCTATAAATACCTTCTCATTATCTTCTACCTTACACCACAATTTCATATTTTCTCAAATACTTTCAACCACATTCCAATCTTTCTCTCAAAGTTTCAATCCAATTGGTTTCCAATAAAATGACTAATGATGCATATACGAATAGGATGCTTATTAAAGATGTTACTTTGTGTTCTAGTTGGGTTAAAGTTACTCATGATCCAATTATGGGTAATGAGATGCAGTGGCGAGAAATGTGGAGTCTTATTCATACCAATTTTCTTGAGAAAATTGGTGGAAAAAAACCAAAGAATCGATGTCCAGTCGTTAGAGAATACTCAGCCAATCGTTTAGTCTTTGGAGAGATGCATTGGCACAAGCTAGTAGTAATCTTCAAAGTGGAGAAAATTTAGTGGATCAGGTAACAATATATTATTTATTTGTTTGTACTTAACCCAAATTTACATTAGCTACTTTGATTATAATTATTTGTTCTCCCGCATTGTGCAGACACTTCAAGCACAATCTTGGTATAATGCTAAAACCAAAAACAAAAATAAATCATTCACCCCGTGGGAATGTTGGAATATTGTTAAAGATTGTCCTAAATTCAGAGTTGTGCAAGTCGATCCAGAAGTTGTCATGAACAGCACCCCTTTACACTCTACACCCGATCATGCCTTGCATGTTCATGAAATCGAAACAGAAGAAGTGTCGGAAACGCCCACTGTCAATTTGCCGGGCATTATGCACATATGGGTCATGAAGTGCAATATATCATTGAATGAGCATTTCATTGTAATGTTCATTCCTTTGTAATGGCTTATGTTGCACGGGTTATTCGGTGGCATCATTAGCACAATATATTTGTGTTCTGGAATTGTTCAACGTGTCTGGCTCATCATATTCATCAACGACATCATAATCGTACTCATCTTCCAAAATCATGTTGTGAAGAATGATGCACGTCATCATGATGGATCAAAGTAACTCTAAATCAAACATTCTGGCAGCACCCCTGACAATCGCCCAACGAGCTTAGAGGATACCAAAACAACGCTCCACATCCTTCTTACACTCCTCTTGACAACTTGCAAAGTGCTTTTCCTTTGCAATTCGTGGACGTGGCACTGTTTTGACAAACGATGACCACCTTGGGTAAATGTCATCTGCTAGGTAGTATGGCCTTTGGTACTTATGTTCATTGACCCAGTACGTGACTCTTGGTACCTTTCCTTGCAGGACATTGTTGAACACTGGATTGGGCAAGAACATTGAGGTCATTTTGAGCTCCCGGAACACTGAAAAAAAACATGCCAAATCCATGTATCAAATGATGTCACCGGCACCAAAATGATACTTTTTGCTCATTTTATGTCCTCATAAGCTCCTTGCCATGCACTTGAACAGTTTTTCCAGGTCCAATGCATACAGTCGATGCTTCCAATCATCCTAGGAAAACCTCACATCTTGCCCTTCTTCAGAAGCCTTTGCAAGTCCATCTCAGTAGGTATCCAGAGGTACTCTGTGGTGTAGATAGATTCAATTGTGGAGCAAAACCTCATAAGGGACTCAAGAATGGTTGATTTCCCCATCCTCGCTATCTCATCCACTTGGTTTGCAGATGCTCTATATGTAAGCATCCGCAAGACAACAATAATATTTTGCTCAGGAAGAAGACCCATAACACCAAAAACATTATTCTTTTGCACAAAGTAAGAATCATGGTTGCAAACAACAATTATGATTTTGTTGAACAAATGTCGTTCCATTCTAAAACGACGTCTAAAGTACGTATCAGGGAATGCACTGTTACGAACAAAATAATCATCCAAGAGATTCATATTTCGTCGTTGCCTGCTTCTATCAATGTTTGCGGAACGGCTGGGCCTGGAGATCTGAGCAACAACTTGGATTACTCGACGGGAATGTGAGGTTATATGGCTTCTTGCTTCATCATCTCTCCTTCTACGCTTCTTATCCTCATCCTCTTCCATATTATTTTCACGCACCTGGAGATTGAACATTTCTTCCCCTTGCTTAAACAATTATTTCTCTTGATCATAGATTTCCCACAACATCCTTGAAGAAGACATTGTAAGAAAAAAACAGAAACTATGAATAGTGATAAAGATTTTGATTTTGGTGTGTGATTTCTTAGGATGGATGGTGGGTTATATGGAGGAAAAAGAAAGAATTAGGTTAGATAATGTCACGTGGCATGCCGTCATTAGTTAAAAACCTGATCGAAATATATTATCAAAGATTGTAAACAAATTGTGACACGTGGCGCGATGTGATTAGTTAAAAATCTTATCGAAAATCTATCCTTAACGATTCTGAAAAGGTGACAACATGTGATATGACGACATTGGATAAAAATCTTATCGAAATTTATCACAAAAAATTGTCTTTTCGGATAATGACACGTGGCGCAACGAGAACGATTAAAAATCTTACCCTAAATTACAAATAAAATTATTTTGTATTATTTTATTGCCTATTGTCATGACTATTCAGTTTAGGGGTGAAAATTCAAAAGACAGTTACTGTTCATTAAAGGCAGTAACTGTTAACTGGGGGGATTCAATCGTAAGTTGCCCTAAGGGACCTTTGCAATGCTGGAGTTACTCTTACGAAGCCACTTGAATTAAAAATTAATTTTTATCAAAAACTTGAATAAAAATAAATAAATAAGAAAAAGTAGGGAATACGAAAGGGCCGGAGTACATGGGCTGATACAATGTTGGGCTTCTTGAACGGTCTCAAAAGTCAGTAACATCCCACAGGGACGATGCGCAGTTCAACACCGTGGGGTTTTGCTGACTTCTGTTTCGAGCGAGAAGCGAAAGCAAAGCGAAGGAATCAACCAACTGATCGGAGTGGACGTCGAATTGAAGTCCCCAAGAACAGAAAGCCGGGTGAGACTCCTGAAGTTTAATTTACCACAGATAGCTATCCATATAAATATGTATGTATATCTATGTCTCTGTGTGTATGTGTATCCGAGTCTGGGTTTAGATTGCGATGCACACCAACTGTTTGATAGAAGGAACTTGATAGATTAGGCGTACCTTATTCTGGAAATAGTGATTCCTTTTGTCAAACCCTTTTGGTTGGAATCAAATTGTAATGCTCTAAGTTATACTAGAAGTAGAAATACTAGAACTCCAGCATTCTTCTCGAAAAGGGTCTCGGGGTGGTTGTATGCCCTTTTGTCGGTAGGGTTTGACATGGTACTCTATGTCCCTTTGGTTTTTACTTATGCGGTTGGCTGGTGGTTGTTCTTGTTGAAAAAATGGTCTCTCTACGTGGTTGTAGCACTAGACACAGAATCCCTGATAGCTTTAGCATTAGAGCAATACCTGAAGAGATGAAATCTGAGCTTTTCTTATAGGCCTTGTTTGAGGATTGGCTTGGCTTGCACAAGCCACAAAATTCAGTGAATGTCAGAATGAAATTTTGGATTCCAACTTGCATGTTTTGTCCAAATGAACGAAGAAGATGGAGACGTCATTAAGAAAACTATTCTCCTAATCCTCACAAAAATGGTAGGATTGAGAGGGACAAGTTTTCATCATGGCTTCTCCATCTTGTACCTTCGTTTGGAGTCTTGGACAAAATATGCAATTTGACATCCATATTTCTCTTCAGCATTCATTGAATCTAGTGGATTGTCCGAGCCAACCCAATCCTAAACATCAAATGAGTCCATAAACTTTTAGTATTAGCCTATAGGTGGAATGTAAGACCTTTGGATGGAATCCCATTGTAGTACCTGGGTTAATGCTCTGAGTTATCAAATATCAGAGTTCCAACTTTCTTGATGAGAATGGTCTCTATGTGGTTGTAAGTCCTCTTGTAAAGATTCAACACGAAACTCTATGTTCATGTAGCTGTTACTTATGTCATTCAGTGAGGTTTATTATACATCTGACAACATTTCTGAAAATTTTTGCTTCCTGCAAATCTTAGCTGCAGGTAATCAGGACAGGCTACAATCCTCATCTCCTGATATTTGGGAGCTGTTAATTGAGAGCAGTAGATAGTGTTTCTGCAGCCATGTCTGCAACCAAGACACGGACAAGTAGCTTCTCTCGGAACTTTCTGGCTGCAAACTCACACCAAATCCCTGGACTAAAGCATGGTCCCAATGGCATAATGTTTATTTCATCCGGGATACCAGACCTTGACAGTAATCTTCTATCTATAACATCAAATTGGAATTTGTTAAACTGAGATGGAGTGATTAGGTAGGATATTATTTCTTTTTGTATTAGTATAATCTTATTTAGAAATTTTTTATACTGCTGTCTTTGGTCTGTAGAGATTTTAGGTGGTGGGTTTTCTCTAGGAAGCCTAGTTATGGTGATGGAAGATGCAGAAGCACCCCATCATATGCTTTTGCTTAGGAGTTTTATGTCTCAAGGACTCGTCCACAACCAACCCCTTCTCTATGCAAGCCCATCCAAGGAACCCCGGCAATTTCTTGGTACTTTGCCTAGCCCAGCAGTACCCAAAGATGACAAGTCTAGTCATCGAGATCCTGATGAGGTTGTTCTCTTCTTCAGCTCTTCTGTACACGTATTTGTTCAATAGTTTGGTTTGTTGGGTGAACATTAAGAAATTAATTCTCCTATATTCTTCTAAAATTTCAGGAGAAAGGGTTGAGGATAGCTTGGCAATATAAGAAGTATTTTGGTGAAAATCAACAGAGTTTTGATAGAGGTTGCAAGTTTGTTCTTATTTTATCTAGTACAAAATATGTCTTGTTGGCTCATGGCTGGTTTAGATTTCAAAAGCAGTTTGTTATGTTGTTGTCCAGATGGAAAACATGAGTTCTGCAATGAGTTTGACTTGCGGAAGCCCTTGGAAAGGCAATTTTTAAGCGGCAAGTGTATAGATTGCGTTAGCATTCAGGATTCTCCAAATCTGATTACCCTTCATGACCGTTGTGCAACCTTTTTATCTCAATTTTCAAGGTGGAGTACTGTACTCTTATGCTTTCCTGCCTAAAGGTTGCTTATAGCTTGGTGAAATTAAATGCATATAAGTTGGTTTCTCACAATGTCAAACTAGCTTTGTTCTTAGTGGACACGAATATTTAGTGAGTCTACGTTCTTTTTTGTGTGCTTGTGCATGTGTAATTTGGTTCAATGGTTTGGGTGGGGAGGATAAAACATATGCAGCCACCCTGTGTCTGATATAAATCTTTAAATATAAATGGCTTTGGTGGCTGATTTTGGTAGCTTATACAAGTAAAGAAATTATTGCATACCTTTATTTAGTTACCGACTATGTTTATAAGTTATGACCTCTCTTATCTTAAAAGCACATGAGTTCGCCACCTGATTTTGTGATTCATTAGTTTCTTAATTATTTTTAAAGGCTTCTTGTATAATTTTTTTAATATGAGTCCTTAAGAGTTCTCATTAAAACCTTGCTAATTGGCTTGTAATGATGCCATCTGTAAGGCTTTTCGGATGGTCATGGTTGTATGTGTTTATATTTTATTCAATTTGTTTTTATACTTGATCTTAACATTTTCTCCCTTCTTTTGGCTGAATATGCAGAAGTGATGGCAGCATTTCTTCTGTTGGTCGTATTGCAATTCAATCATTCTGTGCTCCACAGTGTGAATATACCGACATGGTTTGTGGCGCTGCTATTTGCTCTTACCGTTTTAATTGCATTGGGCCTCTGATTTACACCCGCTTCTTGGTTCCTTTGCTCTGCAGTTTTGTTGTTAGGAGTTTGTATGCCTTCTCCTTTTTGAAAACTTTTATTAGAATAATATGATAGATAACGACATTTCCTTGTTATATCAAAGTCTTTGGAATTTTATGCTGGAAGCATGATGAATATACTACTTAAGTTGAGCGTAGTAATGTCGCATTGCAGGAATGGGACATGCTTTCCTTTCTTAGATCTCTAAGAGCCATGGTCAGATCTTCAAATGCAGTTGCTGTTGTGACATTTCCACCTAGTCTTCTTTTGCCATCCTTCTCTATAAGATGGCAGCACATGGCAGACACCTTGCTATCGGTCAAAGCAATTCCAGGTTAATATCTGCGTTCACACTTGTTTTTGCACTGTCAAATATTTCTCCAATAATAATCCACATGAATCATCCATTCAGACGAGGACAAGGAATTGGAAAAGCTCCTTACTGGTTACCAGGACATGGTAGGGCTTCTCAATGTGCACAAAGTAGCACAGAATAACACACAGGTACTGCAAGACTATACTTCTACCAAGATCTAAAACTGTATGAATCAATTTCTGTCTCTCCTTTTTTTTTTTTTTTGTTGCAAAAATGAATAGCATTTATGCACTTGCCATGAATTTGTAAACATGCACCTGCATGACCCACCACCCAGTCATCCTTAGAATTGCTTTGGTACTATAGCTCTTCCAGTTAACTTAGATTAAACGCACGCACGCCCATATTATAGGGGACCTTTGCACTCCCCTCTTACAACACCACCGTCTGGCGTTGTGCCTCGCTGTTGGAGCCCACTCCTTGTTACCGCTACGAAGCAACCTTTTATCCCCGTATCATGGCTTTTTCTTCATCTTGCAGTCACATTGTTTCACTTAGAGTAGCCAATCTATGTTGGATTTAAGATGTTATGAAAACTCAAGAGGTTAAAACTAGAATAGAAGGGGTTCAAATGGAATAACTGATTTGGAAATCAACTTCCTTTCCTGTTCTGTTGCTTTTGCTTATGTGATTTAGTTTGATTATTATTCATGGTTTCTACTGTGTCAGCAGGTTCCTGTGATCCTTGAGGCAACAACGTACTCAATGAAGTTGAAAAGGCGGAGGTTTATGGTTTTAGAATGTCTAAACCAAGCCCCAATCGATGATTCAAGTGGGAGTTCGTATGGCACTTCGGGTAGTTGTTCTGTCTCCTCCAAAACTGGGGCTCTTGATTTTTAACACCCAACTTATATTCCTCTTTTGAGATGTCACTGATAAAAAAATTTCAGCTTGTAAACTCAACTCTAAGAGTCAGCCATCAACCATGATGGCAAATAGCTCCTTGTGTTTCTACAAAATGTTTTGTTTTATCGAAGCAGTCGCAAGAATTAGAATTTTGGAATTGTTTATTTCTCTGATCAATGTTTCAACAGGTCGTGTTTTACAAGTTTGTGTCTACTTAGTTCAATGGATGTATTAGTATTTGCTACAACACCCATCTTCTTTGATCAACATTCTCTCCAGAGACGGCCTCCCATGTCGCCCACCCGCCCCATAGAAGTCCCAGTGCCTGGTCGGGGTCTGATTCATTCCATTTTGACGGGTGCCTTTGCAGCGGTTGTCTTTGAATGGATGTCCTCGTCTAGGCCTGGCGACTCTTCTGTTGGCAAGGTGGGGTTTATTTTGTTATGTTGCTTGGCAGCATTTTGAGGACGAGAAAGATAAAATCGAGTCATACTATTTCAAGATGGAGATTGACGAATGTGGAATGCTTGACAATTTCTTTTAGGCTGATGCTAAGTCAAGACGTGGTTATGACCATTTTGGTGATGTGATTGTGTTTGACACTGCATCCAACACCAATGTGTAGGGGTTGATGTTTGCTCCTTTGTTAGGAGTGAATAATCAATCAAACAACGATATTGGGTTGTGGATTCCTGAAAAAACGGAAAAGACCAAGAGCTTTGAGTAGTGGTTGAAAGAATTTCTTAAGGTTATATCGCGTGAGCCGCCAAAAGTCATACTTACGAATCAATATGGTGCCATAGCAAACAAATTGTGTCGTTGAAAATCCAAAAGTCACACTTAAGTCTCTTGTTTGCTAGGAGTACGTATGGGACTTGGTTGATCAAGTTCTTGAAGAATCTTAATGAGATCACTACAATAGTCACCAACACGAGCTCCATTTTGCTTCCTGGTGACTGACCGTTTGCAAAGATCATAATCTTGTTTATTCATTAATTCAAAATACATCAATACATTCCGCAACATAAGAAAACCAGAACCATTCTTCAGAAAAGAAAGGGGAAAAAACCCGAAAAAGCTACAGCTTGAATGCGAACTCAATTTCCATTCGATCTCCCAAGGGGCATCAGTTCTACCAAGCATCGATGCAAAATCTACAAGGTAGACTTCAATGTGTTTCCAATATCGATGACAAATCGATATCTGACATCTCCTTTAAGAAGGCGCTCCATGGCAATGTTCACATAATCCATTGGGATAACCTCAATATCAGCTGTTATGCTGTGCTTGGCTGCGAAATCAATCATCTCTTGCGTCTCCTTCATGCCCCCAATGCCACTCCCAGCTACTATCTTCCTTCCTGCAATTGCAAAATGCACTCTTGTAAAGAAGTTGCCGCCCAAGACATTATACAGTTTAAAAAGTATACACTTCATACCACAAATCCTACATCCCGCAGTGGAAATATATAGTTGTATACAGGAAACAAAAGTAAACATGTCGATGCATTATTTTTTATGCATGCTTACCCACGAGCAAAGGAAAAACTGGAAGCTCAAGAGGCTTCTCTGGTGCTCCAACCATCACTAGCTTTCCGTGAGACTTCAACAAACCAATCAAAGGCAATAGAGGGTGGACTGCAGAAACCGTGTCAATGATACCATCCAATGTGCCCATGGCAGCCTAAAAAATCCACACAAAAAATAAAAATAAAAACAAGAAAACGGTCAGTCACCCCTACACACTTCAAATCAACTTGAATCACTACACAAACTTGTTTAAATTAATAATCATCTTACCTGCATTTGATCTTCATCGTGGATGACCAAAAACGAATCAGCACAGAGATGTTCAATTGCTTCATCCTTCTTATTAGGGGAGGTACTGATGACAGTCACCTTAACCCCCATAGCCTTAGCAAACTTGACAGCCACATGGCCTAGACCGCCTAAACCCACCACACCCACATGCATACCGGGTTTGTCAAGTCCGAAATATCTCAAAGGGCTGTAAGTTGTAATCCCCGCACATAGGAGAGGAGCCGCTCCATCAAGGGGAAGGGTTTCTGGGATACGGACTACAAAGTGCTCATTGGCGACCATGATGTCAGAGTAACCTCCATATGTGGGGGTTCCGTCGTAGTACTTGGCACCAAAAGTGATTATCCATTCGGGGCAGTAATTTTCAAGATTGTTGGTACAATTTTCACAAGATGTACATGATCCCACCATGCTTCCAACACCTACCTTGTCTCCGACATTGAATTTTTGTACTTTGCTCCCTACATCTGTCACTACACCAACAATTTCATGTCTGCATTGTCCAGTTCACATTCCATTAGTTTTGGATACCAAATCCAAATTCAGATACTTACATGTGTTCATTCTACAATGTACTATTTGACATCAGTACTTGTAGCATTTAAAATGAAAGTTTAGTATGTACCCGGGAACCAATGGATAGGTAGAAATTCCCCAGTCGTTCTTGGCCATGTGAAGGTCCGAATGACATATCCCACAGTATAACACTTTGAACATCACATCTTTCTCGCCCGTTTCTCTGCAACCAAAAGAATGCAATTTTTAGAGAACATATAAAAGCATTGATTAAACAAGAATTTGATGAGGGAGTTTGGATTAATATTGACCTTCTTGAGAATTTGAAGGGAGAGAAAATGCCAGATGAATCCCTGGCAGCCCAACCAAAGGCTTTCTTGGGATGTTCTTGTTCTGCAGACATCACCATTTTTCCCTTGATTAATTTGTATCTGAGCTTTGGCCAGTAGAACGACTGACAGAGAGAGAGTGGGAATTGCTAGATTTGGGGAGGGGCTGGGTGCTATTTATATGTATATGGAGTTTGGCTGGGATGACGTACCGGATGAGCGAAATCGTAAGTCAAAAGCGGGTCTTCTAAATATTCCATTCTTTCTGAACTTTCCACATGGTTTGCTGACGTCATCCCATTGCATTGCGTAATGGCTTACCTCTAGAGAAAATACCGATCTGCATTGCGTAATGGCTTACCCTGATAGCGAAATCGTAAGTCAAATGTTTGAAATCTTCAATTTGAGTTCGAAATCCGTTGAATAGTTTGGGATCATCGAATATATTTTGACGTGTTATCCGACTTGAGAAGTAAAAATTATCTGTCATCTTATGTGGTACCGAAAATATATAAAAGAAGAAATCAATTCATTACTAAAACACGGTAAGACTTTATATATTAAAAGAATAATAATAATAATAAAAAAAAAGGAGACTTTGGATGCGGTCCCTAGTTATGAACAGTCTTTGACTGAAATCTTGTTGGTTTTCAATTTTTGATCCAAGTCCCTGAAATTAATTGATAATTTATTTCTATGTACGTTACTATATTTTTTAAATTAAAAATTAAAATTTATAGTTGTTTATAGCAATGAGACTTTAAATAAAAAACCATAATTTGTGGGATTAAAAATATTAAAATATAAATATACTATTGTGTGTGTGTGTGTGTGTGTAAACATGGGTACATTCATAAAAAATAACCAAAAAATTATTGTATCAAAACATGGGTACATTCTTCAAAATAGGTACATTTAGCAAAAATAAAAATGGGTACAAATAAATAAAAAAATATGGGTACAATACAAATAAAACTTTAAAAAATATGGGCACAAAAAGAAATTAATATATGGGTACAAATTAAAACTGAAAGGAAAATTGGTACAAATTAAAAAAGGGTTGCAAATTAAAAATGGGTACAAACTAAAAATAAAAATATATGATAAAAAATTTAGCCATAAATATAAATATACTAATTGTAACATTTTTAATATTAAATGAATATATTTAGAAATAAAAAATATTTTATTATTGAAATAATTAATGATATTATTAATACAAAGGACCTTGATCAAAAATTGAAAAGTAATAAGGTTTTAATCAATAGAGTAGTAAAAATAAGGATGAAAACCTAATTACTCCTAAAAAAAAAGTCTTCATGCAAAGAGCCTATCCTTCCACAATAGTATGTTGAGGAATGTGGAACTCCTGGTGGCAGCATTATGCATAATCCATTTCCCCTAAATTTGCTGCTTTTAGGGGTACTTTTTAATTTGGATTTACCAAATTAATTTCTAGATAAATTATTCTATTCCCTCTTAAGTAAATATCAAAAAGTGAATCAATGATTATTACCACAAGTGGCTAGTTAGCATTTTTCATTCTTGATGGACAGTGGAGACCGTTGAAATTCTTCGATATAAAGCTGGACTCTTTGGTTAGTGATAACTGTGGTCGAAAAGAGAAAAAGAAAACGAAGAGGGAGGTAGGAGTTCTCAAATCGATGTGCTTAAAGATCCAATTCAAGTTAAAAGGAAATGAGCGTCGAAAACAAGTACAAAAGAGAAGCGAAGTCAATATTAAAGACACACCAGTGGTAAATAGAATTGTCCACATCCAGACACAGGTATGCAACGAAATTAATCACCGATTATGCTTTGCCTCACAATATATTAGTGGTAGTAATATTTAAAACAACTTTGGATTGTTTTGTAATTGTCTAGGTCTTGCACGACTGAACTCGAAGAACACACAGAGGGCACTTCAAAATAAATAAAATTAATATTAATGTATAAATATGAAAAATGTGAAAGCATATATAAATGCTCGTAATTGCATCCTCTACGCTTAAATGATGGTTACATGGTCGTTTATGACACACCCCGACCCAGAATGTCGACTTGGACTTCGGCTGACACCTGAAAAGTGACGAAGCCATAAAGTGTAGTGATGTGGAAAATGTGTATAAACTTAAACCTAAAAGTGCCTAAATATAAGAGTGCGATGTGTGCGAGAATAAACCCATTTCACACGTAATATCAAAGCATAAGTAAAGTACAGTAAGGTAGGATGAGAACCGTACCATTGAAGGTAACCATCTATACCAAGATTTGCCAAGAATCCTCGTTGACACGAAAGTTCAGCCACTAAAACTTAGAGGGGTGAAAAACAAGAGTATGTGGGCCTGAAAATAAATCTTTGTGAAAATCTTTTTGAAAACATAATAATCTCTCGCCATAAAACAAGTATAGTTTCCAAAATATACATACTACATATAGTATGAAAATACTTACCAAAGTCAGCAGTATCTCAAGAATGCAATACATCATAAACTTTCGTAAATAAATGCATGACGTCCGTAAGTGCATAATCTCGCATAAGAAAACATATCATAACAAATGCAAATCGACACATGCTGACACACAAATTCATGTAGAGATATTCTGATATGATCAGGACTGGGTGTAACAAAGACATAGGCTCTTGTACTACAATCATGTGAAGACTGGCACTATGCACAACACATATGAGTCCTACTTGCCTATAGCAATCTAGGATAGGAGTGGCACCTACAATGCATCCAAAGTGAGTGTAGAGTGCGATGTGCATATACACGTAAAAGTTTGGCCCTGGCCCGGGCGAGTACTGACACTAGTGCAACAAACGATGAGCAAATAAGATACATGTAGTCATGCCACAGTGATTCGATAACTCCAGTCAAGATTATATTATTCATGAACATAAATATAATTAAGGCATCCCGTAATTGTAAGCTTACCTAAGCATCCCGTAGGATTATTTCATACTTTCCCAACAATGAGGCATTTCTTATGAACGTTAATTTAATTGTGGCAATCACATAGATAATTCATTACTAGATGTATAGATGGAAACTAAATAAATATATGTATATATAAAAAAAAAGACCCACTCACAATTCATGTTGTCGAGTCGAACCCGCCTCGTAGTATCGAGAGTCCTTGCAATGTGTTTCGCCTAGAAACGAAACCATTTATGTAAATACTTAACGTACTAATGTATAAACGCATTTTTGTACAAAGTACGGCTAATAAATGAACTATTTTAAAACGATTGAATTTTGGAAAATGGACAGCGGATTCGGGTTCATTACGTCGAGAAACCTAAGGAAGGACCTCGGGTTCCTCCATGCACCGCCGCACAGGCCGCCAAAAGCCGCTGCACAAGCAGCCATGCGCCACATGCGCCGACCACCCTCATGCGTCCACACGCCTGCGAGTACGAACATACTCGCCTTTTTCGTGAAACACAGGTTCGGCCTTGTTTTTGGGCCAACTTTCAGAGCTAATATCTAGCTCAATTCACCACAAAAATCAATGATTCAAAAGCCATTTTGAAGTTAGGAATGTAGGGAACAAAACCATACAAAGTGAGGCCGAGTTATTGTCGGCGTTGGCTAGAAAGATGATCTGAAAGTGGCCAAATGGTGACGGGTTCTTGCTAAAAATCTGGGGAATTTCTTCCCCCGTGTCAGTTTCGTTATAAACCTTTACCAAAATGCCTGAGATGGGTCATAACTAGGTTCTGATCAATCTAAAATGAAGGTTAGAGAGAGTCTCGTGGCTTACCTATGTCAAAAATGGCGAAACTCGCTAGAAAATCCCTTGAATAATGACGGTGCAACAGTGCAGTTTTGTGTCCCATGGCTGGGTTGAGTTAGACGTCCATGAATATGGCTTTCTAGGTTTGAGGATCTGTAAATCTTTTCAGGGTGGTAAGGTTGATGGCAAGTGGTTTATGACCGCTAGTTCTCTGTGTTTACAGAGAAGGAAAGGATGGGAGATGAGAGTGTTTCAAAGAAAGAAAATAAGGAAAAAAGAGGGAAAATATAAGTAGAGGTGGTGGTCTGGAAGGGTGGTTAGATTGCTCTTGATCTTTTGGCCTCTCTGTTTTCAGAGATGAATATGGCGATGAGGGGGAAAGCTGACAGAGATGAGGAAGTTAGAGAGAGTTAGGTGAGAGAGATGAGAGATAAAAGGGAGAGGAGTGAAGAGAGAGAGGTTCCGGATTGTGGAGAAATTTTTAGTTGTGACGGGAACACGGATGGTACACCACTTGTTTTTATGCAAGTGGTGGAAAATTTTAATTTTTAAGTTATTAACCTTTTAACACACATAACTCATCATTTATATAGGGACACGTGATGTACCATCTTGTGTGACAGTCACACTGAAAAATCTCTCGGAATTGTTGGAAAAGGAACATACGGGAGAGGTTGGGAGTCAATATAGGCCCCACAAGCTTTAAAAATCTAATAATAAAATAAATATATAATAATTTAAATTTGAATAAATAAAAAAAATATAAAATAGTAATATTTACAAAAAGTATTTTTCGGATTCGTAGTCCGTAAAACCTTCATCATAACTCCAATTTCGATTATGCTCAAGCCTATGTGTTCATGCCGTCAAGTACTTCAAGAATATGTAAATTAATAGCCCATAAGTGTCATGAAAAGACAGTCAATGAAAGTCAATGCCCTCACCTCTAGGGGCATTTTCGTCAATTCAAACTTTAAAATTTATAAAATTAGGGACGGGTTGTCACAATCTACCCATCTTAAAAAAAAATTGTCGCCGAAATTTAAAATCATTTGCTATACATAATATATTCCAAAAGGTAGGAAGAAAGTATATATAAGGAAGGAATCAAGCTAGAGCGATTGCATAAAATAGAATGTCATATTGTTGCGATCAGATTGCAATGATTCCTCTTTCATGCCTCCAAACTCAAACTTTTATTCTCCTTTAGTACAATACTATAACATACTGCTTATATAAAAACATAAAATCGAAAATATTTATATATGTATAATAATATCCCGTCAAAATACATATATAATAATGTAAAGTTAAAGTAATTGTACTGAAATTAAAACTGAAAATAGAATATTTTTCACCTACGCACTCATTGCGTCACATACTCCGAAGGTAAGTGTGTAGTATCCTTAGGTCAAGCCAAAACAATAAATAAATAACTAAAAATGCAAACGTAAAAGGACTTACATGTCCACTTGCTTAACGAACTCAACGAATAAGTTATTGGTATTACGGTCTGCGGCCCGCAATACCGACGACTCACTATTGTCTCGATAAGCAAGTAACAAATTCCCGAGGGTGCAATATTACCATTATGCCCCCTATTGGGAAATACACATACAATGTCTTATCAAAGTCTCGATCGTGCTCACGTACTACCCTATCGGGCAACATCATTAATATTATAAAATTTTCTAAATCGTAATCTCGATCATTCAACTACTTGTTCGCAATACTCACCTATCAAACATGTATTGTGCATAAAGTCTCCATACAACGTTTCAAACAATGTCATACCCAAAATTGAAAATTCTAACCGTAGTTACACATAACTCTAACAGAGATAGGTGTCAGTGTTAAACATACTAAGACTGTAGAACAAATAAACGCAATATGTACACTAAGGTCTGAGTAGTTCATTGAGACTAACCATTAGTCTAAGGATGAAATGTGGTACTGGATAACAACTTTGTACTCATAGCCTTCAAGAAGACTTCCCTAGCCTTGGAAGTGAAACACATATCACGATGAGGTACAATAGTGACATGCATACCATGAAATCGAACAATGTAGTTAACAATGCCTTAACGAGCGGTTTCATATTGAATTTCCCTCGAATTTAGCAAAAACAAAGTAACTGGAGTGAATGCATGACATCTCGCTACAACGGTAGCTTTCGGATAATCAATCACCAATGGTCAAGATTCGTTCAGCAGAACATTCGTTGGGTGATTGAGGAATTAATGATAATGATAACACTAAAATTTAAGCTTCGAACGATTCTCCTAGACCGTATGTCTGCTTTAGAAACAATATGTGAAGGAAATTTTGTGAAAACATGTTCATTCGAATAACATCTATAGCATGCAATTAACAATTAAAAGGCGGAATCATGCGTGTATGCACTAAAAAACAAAACATTACCCATGAAATTCAAAGCCTAGTAGATTGGTGAACCTTAACTCAACTTAAAACAACATTTGTTAGTTGAGAAATTATACCTTTGTAGATTCCTCTTTGCATAAGCAAAGGCTAATCACCCAAAGAGAGGGCCTTCATTCATTGCATCTTAGATCTATGGATTTGGATGGATGAAATGGTTCTCCAAGTTCTCAAAATAGAGAACCTCTAAGTCTCCACACCAAGGTAAGATGTGAAGAAGAGATGAGTGACCTTGGAGGAGAAAGATTACTAGCTAATCCCTCCAAGGGTGGCCGGCCTCTTTAGAGAGAAAGGAGAGCTTTGTGTTCTCTCCAATTTTCTCAAAAGAAACCCTAAATGAATTTTGGCTATAAAGTCATATTCATACCTTTATTCATTGGAGTGGCAAACTTGTAATTAAGTCCAAAACCCACTCCTTTAACAAAATGGCCGGCCATAGGGTTTCATTGGGCTTTTAAGGCCTTAGTGAATTATTTGTCATTAAGTTGTCATACAAATTAAGTCAATGGGCTTGACGTTCGAAGCCCATTGGGCCTTGAGGCCCAAAACTATCCCGAGGTCTTTAACGAACTTATTCGTTTGATTAATTAACATATTAATTAATCCTTGCCATAAATAATTAAACCATTTAATTATTCTTACTCATCTCCATTGTTTCTTCAATCTCCACCTTACACGGTGTACGATCCATTAGGTTCCTTTTAGCGAGGCAGTGGGCGATTAAAACCATTTCAAATCAATTGTGAATTGAAACTTACTTTCAATTCTCCCCTTAGTGATTATACACGTTTAGGGCTTCCACAAACCATGAGTGACACCTAGCAGTATATCATGGTTACCCAAGCTAATCAGAAGAGGTGGAGAACCTATTCAGTTTAGGATTACAAATGCAATACGGTCTTTCTCTAATACAATACTCTTGACCACATTGTTTGGTTTGATGGTTTATTCATGTCTACTATCCAATGTGATTCGTGTGCTTATATGATTACCTTGAATGTGATTTGGAACAACTTCCTAAATCTCATTCATACTCTAGCCAGAGATTCTTTAATCATACCATAGAGTATTCTCCCCCAAACGATTTAAAGGTTAGAGATCCCTTGTTGCGCATTCACTTGCCTCCATGGCTAAGTGGCTTAACCCCGACGATGCCGTGGACACCTGCGGATGGGGTGACTTTGACATAATCAAAGATCAAGTACCTAACCACAAGATAACTATGATGCCTCAGGTCAAATGACTACTTTGCATTATCCCAACCATGAGTTCTCATGTGACATGAATATGAGAACTCTTCGTTGATCGTGTTCAGTGAACTCATTCGTTATTGAGCACCTACGTACTTGTCTTGATGTCACACACACCAATGACTTGAAACTAGTCACTCTGCCTGAGAGAAGACACAGCACGTACTGATCTTAACGAACTGTCAATGCCCAATTGGCAATCCTATGATCAGGAACGTTTAGGATGTGTCTACGAAAGAATGGTCTCATGAATCTAACTTCTTTAGATCGCATTCTCCCAATCACATATTCCCTGGACTTATTGTTTAAGCGTATAACATTTATATGAGACGGCTTAAACAATAATCTTTGCCCTTGATATTAAACTAGATTAGTTTAACATGTGAAATGTCCGTAAAGTATCATCATATGATTGGTTTTAGGGCACATTTCCAACAATCTCCCACTTGCACTAGAGCCAATCAGCTTGGTCATCAGTGATGATACCTCTTCTGTAGTCATTTCATAAATGGCTGAGTAGTAGGCCTAGACAATGGATATCTATATGTTATCCATAGAAGCAACCTTGAGAATAACGACGTCACCATTATACATGATTCTTAATCATGTGGTTCAGTCTCTCATTTGAGTTCGGATCTGGATGAGACCTTGATTCCCTAGCTTGAGCTATCGCCCCATTAGTGTCGTAGTGTCGGTACACTAGAGACACTTTCTGGTTGGAACCGAATAGAGAGTTCATAAATGAACTTTCCCATCCAAACAACATTGTTGTAAGCTTCTATATGGCAATATATTTTGCATTCATAATGGAACACACTAAAGTCATTACTTTTAATGTTTCCATCCAAATATCTCTTTAGTCATAATAAAGAGATATTTGATTATCTCTTCATTCATAATGAAGAAATATCCAATGATGGATTAGATTCATAATCTAATACATTTACGCTTCCATTACGTTACTCTAATTCTTCCTCATTCTTTGAGGAATTTATCCTTTAGTATTTCTTAAATACTTAAGGATTCACTTAACAGTTGTCGTGGTTCTGATCCTGGGCTTGCACTGATATCGTCTTGTACCTATCTAGGTACAACTCATATCAATGTTTTCATACAATATGAAATTCATAAATCACATTTCTGCGTATGCATAAAGGATTCTATTTACGCATTATTTCTTTGGGAGTTAAAGGGCACGTTCCCTTTGAGAAGAGCTACCTCCTAGTCTCACTAGAGTTGTTCTTCTAATTGAAGTTTATCATCATATGAGAAACTTCCTAGCATCTCTTGTCTATTATTAGGGATTGATATAATCGAATTATATCTTGAAATATATCATTATAGATTTTTATCCCATGTATTTAGACTATATCTCCCATATCCATTCTATCGTTATAGAATGTTTAAAGTCATAACTTTAACGAAGAAGTATTCTTTTCATTTCCAAAATTAATATATCATATATGTGTATATATATATATATATATATATATATATATATATATATATTTTAAATTTAGGAATATGATTAACTCCCACTAATCTTTTGTAAACCTAGTGAACAAAAGATTCATTCACATCTTTATGAGAAATCAAACGATTTGATCTTTCTCTCATAAGACGCTTATAGCTCCCACTAGCTTGCTAAGATCCATGATGGATGGATCTCTACAACTTACATGTCTTGTGATTCATAGTTTTAGACATATATTATCAAGACTATCTTAATAATGGTTTCGGAAACCCATATTATGTCCAAACATTTAATCACCATTTAGTTGTAGCTAGCAATCTTCGAATTAATTGAAACCATGACTACGTTAAAGATGGTTTCTTCCAAGTCAACCAATCTCTTTAATTGTAGTCACCTTAAGCTACCAATTAGCTATGGGGGTTTCATTATTTCGGGTCAAATGGTACTTTACCATTTCCTTGAGTATATGTCGCATATACACTCAATGTAGTCATAAGGATTTTCATTCTTTTTTCTTTCGAATTAAGAGGTGTAACTCTATGACATAGTCATAAAGTTCAAACCATTCAACTGAGACAGTTTATAAATCCTTCTCGACTACCTTGGAGCTTGTGATATAGGAACTAGGTTATTATATTTGTTGGTTATCATCTTGTCTCTCAAAGAACCCATTCTTTGAGTTCTATCTCTCGTTCATTGCTCTATCTTAGGCAAATCATATTGTAGGATTACAATGAACTACCCAACAAAACAATATTTGTTAGTTGGTTTATAGAAGTGATATCCAAAGGTTAATTTAAGGATATCCATAAGATAATTCTCAAACAAATATTGCTTATTAGCACACAACCCCTAATCTCAACATGATTAAGATTTGTCTTTCTTTCCAACTACATTCTATGGAGTCATGAAAATTTTGGAAGATCTTCTAATTGACAATCATATTGTCTTAGAAGTATATATCCTATATATGGGTAATTGATAATATCCAAAGAACTAAATCTTATTCAAGTTCGTTCTTCTCTTAATGGAGAAATCCATTATCTTATGATGCTTCTTTCCTTCATATCTTTCAAGAAAACTATTCTAAAGTGTTACCACTCCTTGGATCAAATCTAAGGAGGTAAATACTTTAGACGTCTTACTCATCAACTTACATTTCTTGAATTCTTTGAAACCTTTTGCAAAGTATTCGGACTTGTGTTTATTCAAAATAAACTATAGTCCAACCAAGAGTGATCTTCGGTGAATGTCATACAACATGAGTAGTATTATGTTGTGGACAAGTGCCTCTAACATCTAAGTGAATTAACCTCAACAACTTTGTGATTCTTTCTTCTTTCCAAAAGAATAAAGATTCGAACATTTCGCCTCTATACAATTTTAACAAGAAGGTATTGGATCCGGATCTAACGATCCAAAGCATCCATCTATGACCAACTCGTATTTTATGTTTTTGAGGTATCACAACTCAGTTGGGATTAGTCACTACCTTGCAACCTTTTGGGTTTTAAGCATCGTTATATTCTAAACAGTTAACACTACCATATCATCTCTACTATAGAGACAATCAATTAGATTACTATAATCCAATCATTGACTAATAAAGAACAATGTTTTGTCAAACAAAACATTCATCCATCTCTACTATAGTGACGGAATTAAGTTCCTTAAAATTGGAATGTAAAGACAATCTTTGGTTTTTCCAATTTCTTTGGTAGTTCATATGAGGAAGTAAGTACTATCTGCTTTCGCAGAGATCTTTATTTTATTCACGTTCCGAATGTGAAGCACCTTTTTCTTCTCTCATATATCTTCTACTTCTTATTAGTCACACTTTTACAACGATTGTAAAACATAGTTACTAATACGGAATCAAGCATTCAAGTAGAAGAACCAACTGTTTTGAACTATTCAAGAACAATTTACAACACCTTTGAAAGGTGTGTTCTTGACACTTGCAAGACATTTCTTGCAAATACCCCTTCCAATGTCCATTCTTTCATAAAGAAAGTTTGTTCCCTTGGAGTTAATTTTATCTTCTTCATTTGACTTCTCCTTTCACTACAATAGTCATGGTCCCTAAACTCCCACTATCTCTCTTGAAACTTATTTCAATTGTGTTATACACATCAAACATTTTGGAGAGCATGTGTTTATTGTTCACTACATAGTTTACAATAAACTTAGTGAACCATTAGGATAGGGACACAAAGGTGAAGTCCTTGCCTAGTTTCTATTTCTAGAAGTGGTTTAACACTTCAACACTCAATGATTCAAAATCATCATAAGTCCATGTCGATGGACTATTTTTGTCAACCAACCATTATGTTCTAAACATAATTGCAAACTTTCAAGAGTTGTTCAAGGCAACTCTCATTTCTTCATACAACAATTTGTAAGTGAAGAATCATGGCACATAAAGTGTCCATGCCTTTGTGCTTTCTTCTTAAGTTCCTTGTTCATGTAACAAAGAAACAAGCACTAATGTTTGTGTTAGTTAAGGGTTGTTCAAAGCAACTCTTATTTCTTCATACAACGATTTGTAATTGAAGAATTATGACTTTAAAAGTGTTGTCCTCTTTATGATAGACTTATCTAATATGTTCTTCCAATGGTACATTATCAATAGGAAGATTGTGAGGATGAGACTACTTAGGTACATATACAATCCATTTAAGACAATCTTTGGGATTGTTGCACCAAGTCCGGAAACTAAAGCATTCGGCTTTTCTTTGTCAATTTTTGGATAGCGTTTGCAAATATATTGGTAAACAAATACATAACGAATATAAATTGATTGATTTTAAGCCATTTGATTCGGGTCTTTAAATCAAATAGCACCACCCACTATTTTTGGCAAATTCCATATCCCTTATTGGAATTCGAGAGTTTTGGAGGAAACTCTTAGTAGGGTATGGGAGACTCACTACTACCAAGCCCACCTCACAATGATATGATATTGGCTAGCATTAATAATAATGAGAGAGTACGCTTACTCATTTGCATCTCTTGCAAGTACCCATCTTATTTGGCCTCTAGAGAATGTAACCTCACAATGATATGATATTGGCTCCATTGCACTTAGTTAAGTCATTCCCACCATGCAAGTTCGGGTAGGGGTTCAAGAACAACCTCACAATGATATGATATTGATCATTCTCGTTGCCTACCTTTCACAACATCAAGTATGCATATAGACTCCTCCTGAGTGTAAGCACGCATTTTGTACTCCCCCATGATAGGGTGAAGCCGGTGTACGAGTCACAAACGATCGAAGCCTACCACGGTGGAAGGCCACGAAAGAGTGTTCAAAGCACTCTCACGCTTCTCAACTTAATAATGGTTTGGTTGAGGGTTTTTAGGTCTCATCACATATAAATATTCATTTTAATCTTTATTAAAACAATTTTGGTCCTATTACAACTATTGGTCCATTTGATTGAATTTAGTTGTATATAATACTCCCACTATGCTTATAAAACGGTTTTTAAAGCAAGAGTACATGATACTACTAACATAAACTTTGCATTCATTTGATGGACTATGTAGTTGCCTTAGGGCCTTAGGATGACTATGAACCTTTGTTTAGATTCAACACGAGCCTAGTGTTGAATCTCGGTCTAGGGATGGTGATTGATTTTAGTTACGCGTTTAATCACATTAAGGCGTGTTGTTCTAGGGGCGTTGAACCCTCTACTCCATTTTCATGCATATCAAATAATACAAGAAAGGAGTACTTCAAAGTAAAGATGAGCTTATGCTCTTTACAACATTTGAATAAAACAAATTACTTTAAAGTAAAGAAGAGCTTATCTCTTTTACTACAACATTTGATCAAATCAAATTACAACCAAAATCTAATCTACACATTCCCATGGTTCAAACAAATTTGAAACGGCCTTTCACATAGCTCAATTATCGTAGGCTTAGGTTCATAATCACCCTTTAATTAATTAACACTTTAACTAATTAAATTGAATGCAACATTTTCATTTGGTTTTTGTATCCATAAAATTGATTTAAATGGAGCTAAATGAAATGAAAATCCAATTCTCATTTAAAGAGACAAAACAATTTTGTTCTCAACCTAATTTGGGCCAAAATGCAATTACCACAACTTTTTGGGCTATATTGCAAAACATAAACTTTTGGGGTCACTTTGTAAAAACACAAAAGTCCACTACTTCATGTAATTACAACTAGAACCCAAAAATTTCAACAAATTCAAAAACTTCATTAAAGGAACAAAACAATTTGTCCTTTAATGATTTTGGGCCTTTATGTAAATACGTAAACTTTTGGGTCAAACTACAAATTACACAAAAGTACCAAAACTTTATGTAATTGCATAAAAGCCCCAAAAACACCCCACTTGTAGGGTGGCCGGTTTTGGAGAGAAGGGAGTGATGTGTGTGTTGATTTGTAGTTTTAGACATAAAGCATGCAAGTGGTGCATGACATAAATGTCATGCAAGTGGTGCATGACATAAATGTCATGCAAGTGGTGTGTGTGAAAGGGAATTAATCCTTACACACCCACCAATATTTCTTACACCTTTCTAAATAAATATCTAACACATTTAAACATTTGAAAAATATAAAACATAAACTTTATGAAATAAATCAAAACTTTGAATCAAAACACCAAACTTTTTGTTCTTGGTAAAAATGTCAAGAACAATGAAGAACACTCATGAAAAACTCAAAAAATTTCCATGAACATTTTTCACCCAAAAACATCCCAAAACCATTCAAACTTAAGGGAAATAACATATAACCAAACTAGGGTACATAGGGGTTCCAAACGTTACTTGAAAACACTTTTAACAAGTCAAACATGAATCCAAAAATCCACCATTTGGATTTGGCCGAATTTTCCCAAAAACATGGTACCAAATTTTAGCTCCAAAATTCATGCTCATATGAACTACATCTACAACATTTGAGATGGCAAATTTTCCAACAAAATTTACATTCAAAGAAACAAGAATAAAGCTTGTAACATATTACAACATTTAAATCAAAGACTAAGAACTACAAAACCCAAAAGGATTCACCAACTACTAGACCTAGGCTCTGATACCACTTGAAGGAAATTTTGTGAAAACATGTTCATTTGAATAACATCTATAGCATGCAATTAACAATTAAAAGGCAGAATCATGCTTGTATGCACTTAAAAACAAAACATTACCCATGAAATTCAAAGCCTAGTAGATTGGTGAACCTTAACTCAACTTAAAACAACATTTGTTAGTTGAGAAATTATACCTTTGTAGATTCCTCTTTGCATAAGCAAAGGCTAATCACCCAAAGAGAGGGCCTTCATTCCTTGCATCTTAGATCTATGGATTTGGATGGATGAAATGGTTCTCCAAGTTCTCAAAATAGAGAACCTCTAAGTCTCCACACCAAGGTAAGATGTGAAGAAGAGATGAGTGACCTTGGAGGAGAAAGATTACTAGCTAATCCCTCCAAGGGTGGCCGGCCTCTTTAGAGAGAAAGGAGAGCTTTGTGTTCTCTCCAATTTTCTCAAAAGAAACCCTAAATGAATTTTGGCAATAAAGTCATATTTATACCTTTATTCATTGGAGTGGCAAACTTGTAATGAAGTCCAAAACCCACTCCTTTAACAAAATGGCCGGCCATAGGGTTTCATTGGGCTTTTAAGGCCTTTGTGAATTATTTTTCATTAAGTTGTCATACAACTTAAGTCAATGGGCTTGACGTTCGAAGCCCATTGGGCCTTGAGGCCCAAAACTATCCCGAGGTCTTTAACGAACTTATTTGTTTGATTAATTAACATATTAATTAATCCTTGCCATAAATAATTAAACCATTTAATTATTCTTACTCATCTCCATTGTTTCTTCAATCTCCACCTTACACGGTGTACGATCCATTAGGTTCCTTTTAGCGAGGCAGTGGGCGATTAAAACCATTTCACATCGATTGTGAATTGAAACTTACTTTCAATTCTCCCTTTAGTGATTATACACGTTTAGGGCTTCCACAAACCATGAGTGACACCTAGCAGTATATCATGGTTACCCAAGCTAATCAGAAGAGGTGGAGAACCTATTCAGTTTAGGATTACAAATGCAATACGGTCTTTCTCTAATACAATACTCTTGACCACATTGTTTGGTTTGATAGTTTATTCATGTCTACTATCCAATGTGATTCGTGTGCTTATATGATTACCTTGAATGTGATTTGGAACGACTTCCTAAATCTCATTCATACTCTGGCCAGAGATTCTTTAATCATATCATAGAGTATTCTCCCCCAAACGATTTGAGGGTTAGAGATCCCTTGTTGCGCATTCACTTGCCTCCATGGCTAAGTGGCTTAACCCCGGCGATGCCGTGGACACCCGCGGATGGGGTGACTTTGACATAATCAAAGATCAAGTACCTAACCACAAGACAACTATGATGCCTCAGGTCAAAGGACTACTTTGCATTATCCCAACCATGAGTTCTCATGTGACATGAATATGAGAACTTTTCGTTGATCGTGTTCAGTGAACTCATTCGCTATTGAGCACTTACGTACTTGTCTTGATGTCACACACACCAATGACTCGAGACTAGTCACTCTCCATGAGAGAAGACACAGCACGTACTGATCTTAACGGACTGTCAATGCACAATTGGCAATCTTATGATCAGGAACGTTTAGGATGTGTCTACGAAAGAATGGTCTCATGAATCTAACTTCTTTAGATCGCATTCTCCCAATCACATATTCCTTGGACTTATCGTTTAAGCGTATAACATTAATATGAATCGGCTCAAACAATAATTTTTGCCCTTGATATTAAACTAGATTAGTTTAACATGTGAAATGTCCGTAAAGTATCATCATATGATTGGTTTTAGGGCACATTTCCAACAATATGAAGTTCAGTAGGGTAGGCATGTACCCAAGGTTGACTGGAATGCCTTCCGACACAAAGGGTGAATATAGAATCACAGTCAGAATAGGTGCGGATCGAAACATCAGAAAATCTAATAAATTCAAGAAAGAAGAATTTTACCGAGTGGTCTGAAATGTGGTCACTCTGGACCAACGAAAAGTGAGTAGACTTGTCAAGTCGGTCGTTAAACACCAAAACATCATCATAATCTCCACATGTACAAGATACCTCATATCGAAAGCTTATGGTGATATTCCCTCATCTCCATTTGGATATAGGAAGTGGTCATAATCACTCGAACGATTCCTTGATGATTCAGAAATAACGTCAAATCGATGCTCGTGAACTCCAATTGGAATAGGATAAGAAAGGCTAAAGATGTTCAAGGGTAGATATGTCTTTTGTTGATGTAACAGTAATTACGTTTGCACGATCGGGGTAATACACGATAGTGCAATCGTAGACATTAGTTTAGTTTTTCCATCGTCGCTGTCAGAAATTTAGCTATTTCCAAAAGAAAGTATATTTGAGAAGTTTATGAGGTTGGTGAAGATTTTGGACATGTTTCTCCACAGAGAAGTGTTATACGGTTTCCTAAGGAAGAAGATAACTGTTGATTTTAGGTCATGTATATGATGGTTCATTTTGAACGGTTCTAACCGTTGGATAATATAAGTGATACTCCGTCATGTTGCCTATGCACAGTCGAAACATCCAGGGAAAAACGTCATCGTGGATTTCCAAAATGATCAATGTCATCGAAAGGTATAAAACTAAGGTGAGGTGGGACAACAGTTCAGTTGTCAGAACCTTTATTCATAATCAACATCACAACTAAACTAACTTTCCTCGATTGATATGCGAAGAAAAACACTATAACAAATTGTCGATAGAATCGACAAGAACAAGAATGTCTCTCATTTCACAACACTTTGTGAAATATTCCAACTTCCTTCTGCTACAATCTTTTGGGAAAAAGAAAAGATTATTGTTTACCGAGATCACGTCTCCCAAGAAAAGTACCAATCTAAACAAAGGTAACATTTGAGGAATTTGGTATGAAGTTGTCTACCGGTATATAGAGAATATATTTCGTTGCTGGAGTAGGTAAGAAGGTTGTGGACAAGGCTACTACAAATTTGTTAAGTTATTTAAGAAAACTTAGGTTTTAAAAGTTGGTTGAAGAGACCGTCAACTCAAAGTAGGGACTAACGGTTTTTTGTCATCACCTGATTGAGTCACTAAAATCTAGATACGATCCTAAGGGTCGGCCTTCCGCCTCCGTGGATGAGTTTGAGGTTCCCAAGAGAAGCTATTTAGTTGGGTGAATTCCTAATGGTAGGCCTTTGTAACTAAGTTATCTCAAGGATGCAGGAGTCGCTCGGTAAGATGCAAGGAGAATAAGTGTTGTATTAGAAAATAGGTCGATGGTGTACTTCACTTCACCATTTAGTGAGACCCTAAGTAGAATTATGAGAAATGACGCTGGAGATGTACGTCCTTGATACGTACCATACTACTTCCTTTCAATGCACCACATGATAATAGGCTTTCACAGCTTTCTCTATACTCAATTCGCTCTTACAGTGGAAATTCAACTTGTGCTCACTTATAATGTTTGTCTATGGAGGTGATTAGAAAGATGATTGGTCGAGAAGGTTCTAGTTACCTAAATGGGTAAAAATGGTTAACACCAGTGTGAGTTTACAATCCTTCTACAAGGCTTACTCCTAAGTTTCCAAGATTTATTTTCTTTGGCTCAGGTAGTCACTGTTAATCAGTTTATCAGTCGCATCACTAATTAATGCATATATGATACTTTTGATATTTTTGATATTATTTGTTACCCTGAAATTGCGAACCGGGATTTTGACATAAAGGTATCACTCCCAGATACTAATACATGTGTTCGGTATCAGAAATCATACCGCCTGAACACTGGTTGACAATTCCTGGATATCGGACAGTATCATCAATTAGTAGCACCATAATAGGCTGATTACAGATTAAAGCCTGTTAATGTGATTAGTTTCGGATGACTGGTAAGGAAATGATCCTATGAGTTGATTTTTTTTATTCTAGGGAAAATACTTGCTAAACGGGGATTTCTACTAACTGTAGGTATAACAACTTGTACTATCATGCCTATACTCATCGAAATGACGAGTACAACATCAAATGAATTATGGGAACTAGTATTGGTTGAGACGCCCTAAGGCCGGAAAAGAAGTTGCTAATCACTTACTTTAGAATGTGTCTAAAAGATTCGATCTTCCTTCAAAAGATCTGGAATTATAACTAGTGCGTTTGAGAAGATTAGTGTTATTGAGAGCCAAAAGTGGTTGTTCCCCTAAATGTTCTTCTGTCGAGTGCTACCACTTTACCACCAAGTTGTCGCTCAAAACATTTGTGGAATCTCGACGAAATTAAATTTCGTAGAAATTCTAATATGTGGTATTCTAATGGATACTGCCAAGGAATCAAAACTGTTTCTGATTTCAAATCTCGAAAGGTTTGGTAATGATCGAGTGAGAATAATGGTAGGATTGAGTGGTAAGTCTCTAGTGATACAAAACTATCGATACATTAGCGCTGTTTTAGGGTCATCAACTTGTCTCTATTCAGGATTTTTCCTTGGCAGAGAGGTTCTTTGTTTAAATCTAGAGGCATTCACCAAAACGATATTTTAGAATGTCGATAAGTCGTATAAGTCACTTAAAACTTAGAAAAACTTAACACATTTTTCGTGCTCGACGAGGTGGCAAGATTCGTAAATTAGGCTCAAGAGCCAACAATGCTTACATCACGTGTGTGATGAACGCAATACTTCCCAAACTTATGGTTTGATACCAAACTGACACACCTTGATCCGGAATGTCCACTAGGACTCCGAATCAAGCTGTGTTGGCCGACCTGGAAGGTGACGAAGCCATAAAGTGTAGTGATGTGGAAAATGTGTATAAACTTAAACCTAAAAGTGCCTAAATATAAGAGTGCACTGTGAGCGGGAATAAACCCATTTCACATGTGATGTTAGAACATAAGTAAAGTACAGTAATGTAGGATGATAATCGTACCATCGAAGGTAACCATATATACCAAGATTTGCCAAGAATCCTCATCAACACGAAAGCTCAGCCACCAAAACCTGGAATGGCAAAAAACAAGGGTGAGTAGGCTTGAAAATAAAGCTTTGTAAAAATCTTTTTGAAAACATAATAACCCTTTGCCATCAAATAAGTATAGTTTCCAAAATATACATACTACATATAGTATGAAAATACTTACCATAGTTAGCAATATCTCAAGAATGCAATGCGTCATAAACTTTTGTAAATAAACACATGACGTCTAGCGCATAATATCGCATAAGCAAACAAATCATAACGAATGCTAATTGACACATTCTGACACACGAGTTCATGCAGAGATATTTTAGCATTAACAGGACTGGGTGTAACAATGATATACGCTCTAGTACTACAATCATGTGAAGACTGGTGCTAAGCGCAGCACATACGAGTCCTAATTGCCTATAGCAATCTAGGACGGGATTGGCACCTATAATCAATCCAAAGTGAGTGTACGGTGTGATGTGCACATACACGTGAAAGCTTGACCCTGGCTTAGGCGAGTACTAACACCAGTGCAACAAACGATGAGCAAATAACATAAATTTAGTCATGCCACAGTGATTTGATAACTCTAGTCAACATTACATTATTCATGAACATAAATATAATTAAGGCATCCCCTAATTGTAAGCTTACTTGAGCATCCCGAAGGATTATTTCATACTTTCTCAACAATGAGGCATTTCTTACGAACATTAATTTAATTATGGCAATCACATAGAGAATTAATTACTAGATGGATATATGGAAACTAAATAAATATATCACAGAAAAGACACACTCATAATTCATGTCGTCGAGTCGAACCCGCCTCATAGTATCAAGAGTCCTTAGGATGTGTTTCGCCTAGAAATAGAACCTTTTATGTAAATACGTAACGTACTAATGTTTTCGTACAAAGTACAGCTAATAAACGAGTCGAACCCGCCACATGAGCCACCATAAGTAGCTGTATAGGCAGCCACGTGCCGATCACCCTCACGTGTCCACGTGCGCCCACGCGCCTGCAAGTACAAAGGTACTCGCCATCTTTACGAAGCACATGTTTGGCCTAGTTTTTGGGCCAACTTCTAGAGCTAATATCTAGCTCAATTCACCACCAAAATCAATGATTCAAATGCCATTTTGAAGTTAGGAATGTAGGGAACAAAACGATGCCAAAGTTAGGCCGAGTTATCATCGATGTTGGCCGGAAAGATGATATGAAAGTGGCTTGGTCACGAGTTCTTGCTGAAAATCTAGGGAATTTCCTCCCCCATGTCAATTTTAATAAAATATATTTTTCTTAACGGGTAACAGGTCGGGTCAAATTATTTGACAATATTAACAAGTCGATTTCGGGTTGGGTCATATTACCCATTTACTTTAACGGGAATTACATGACACAATCCGTTAAGCTATCGAATATAACACGAAAATGACACGAACAATAGAAACACGACACAAATGTCAGGTCTAGTGATAGGAGGTAAAAGTGAATGGGGATTGGGAGGTAAGAATCTGGATCCTTGCCGGATCTTCTTTGTAAGGATCCCGGGACCTGTGAATCGTGTCCATTCATTGTACATCGTGCGGTCAAAAATCATTTTAAATATTTTCATTTAAAATTAAACACAAACAGACCTGACAAAAACTGATCGCACGATATACGATAAACGGACACGATTGATGAATCTTTCAGATTCTCACTAAAAGGATTCGGAGAGGCAAAAGTGAATGGGGGATTGGGAATTATTAATTACCCATTGGGGGGTCTGTAAAGAAAATTTGATTGGGATTATTAAAAGAGAGGGTCACGTGTTTTTTTAAGATGTCATGTGTATAACCCAAGTCATATAATAGGAAAACAAACTTTTTCTTCGTTATCTATTTGCAATTTCTAGGTGGCCTCATTACCGGCTCAGAGTCCATCAATCATTGTTGTATCAACTCAAATCCATCATTCTTTGCTGCAACGGTGCAAGTTCATCACACTTTGCACAGGCTACAATATTTGTATCACTACTAGAAAATGTGTTATAGGGCACCGATTTGAGGGCACCATTCTCTATCAGTGGCTTTGTAAATGTATGTGTCACTATTGTTTGAATTTGGTGCCTTAAACCTTTTTAACACCATTCATTGGTGTCAACTGTAAAATTTTTGACACCAAAGTCATATTGTTTGGTTTTTTAACTTAGGATTCAGTTTTGCTCTCCTATTTTTTGTCAAAAATAGTTTTATATTCATTTAATAGTTGTAAACTTTCCTAGTTTAAGTGTGATTGTGTAAATCCTAGATTAGATTTGATTCTAGTTATCCTTTCCTATTACAACTTGTATTACTTGGGGAAGAAGGAATATCTTCTCTCCTTTTACTACTATAAATAAAGGCACAATGTAAGAGGGATAATAACACGCATTCCCCTAGAATTCTACAAACACATCTCCTTTTATTTCTCTTCTCATTGTCGCCGGCTCTATTCCCTTTGTCAGATAAAATAGGCTACAACACGTTATCAGCATGCTCCTACCTCTGCGATTAGGAATTTGACGTTGAAGAATATTTTCTGCATCAAACCAGTTCATCCATATCATCATGCAATCAGGTTCTTTCAAAACAACGGTTTTTATCTCGATATTTTTGTAGCCCTGATAGCATGAACATTCACCATAATCCATGACCTAACTTTATGTTTTTAGAATTTTAGATTCTACATAAATTGTGTATACATTATATTCATAATTATTGAATTATGTGAATTTGATATTTGCCATGAATTGCATCAAATATATGTACATGCATTTTACTATTGAATCGAATATGCTTTGAATTGAATTATATAAATTGAAAAAAAAAATCGATTAGGAAAGCTAGGGTTCTTCGAACCCGTGCCCTACACTATCCCATCCATGGCGATGGGCCAGACCATGCAAGCCCAGCCCAATACTGAACACCAGTCGCATGCCTTCAACCGAAACGGTGCGCTTGAGGCACCACCGTCCCGACCCACGACCTGAAGCCCAGGTCTCCTATGTCGGTTTTCCAACGAAACACAACCGGCATTTGTGAAAATTGGACAACACCCATTGTTTTTCATAATGATTTCTCGAAATTCTAAAAGAATTTTTTTTTTTTTTCGAATTCAATTGAATTCATTCGGTTTTCTTTCCCTCGATGTTGAGATTTCATCTCCATCGACAAACACTTGGTTCTCCGATGAACCATGGCTTCCCCAGACTTGGAAATGCCGTCTGACATAGCGCTTTCAACTAATTCCGGCATTATTCCCCGGCAAAGCACACCCAGCATGCGCTAGGCTGTTCTTTTGGTCCAACAACATAGCCCTTTGGGCTTTGGTTCTTCACGAACCAATCTAAAACCAAAACTTGGTTTTGGGTTTGTATGCCAAAGCCCGCTACAATCCCTTCTTTCGGCCTGAAGCAGGTCGTGTGCAATTTTTTGGAGGGCTCACTTTCAGCTGCTCAACCCCTTTTTCCTTTCACCGTGGGCCTGCAGTCCCACCCGAGACAAAACCCAGCCCACCCTAGGGCCTAGGATGCAAGGCACCATTTTTCTTAAACCACCTGTGGGCTTAGTTTTTTTCTTTTGGGCCACGAGTTTTATTCTCCTAATTATTTTAGGCCCAAATGGGTTTTATATTTTTTCACCCACACTTTAATTTGGCCTGAAGTCCAAATAATTAATTCAATTCTAATTATAGACCTAAAGTTCTATTTCTTGCATATTTGTGTTTGCCTACAGAAATATATGAACCTGAAGTTCATAATTATTTTGAAACCTAAAGTTTCTTATAAACATGCCTTGTTTGAAAACCTAGATGTTCTACTTCTATGTGAATGGATTGATTTTTCTCCATTACACTAGCCACATCTTGTCCATCTATTTTGTGATAGGAACATGTCGAATTTGAACAAACTCGACTTCACCACTTTGGAGGTCTCTGGAAGGAACTACCTCAAGTGGGTCCAAGATGTAAAGCTTTACCTTACTGTAAAGAACTTGCGTCCCGCTATTGAAGAAGAGACTAACAACCCTGTTGTCGAAGCTGAAAAAGCCACTGCTATGATCTTCATCTAAAGACATATCCATGACACCTTGCAAACTGATTATCTTGCTAAGGAAGATCCACGTGCACTATAGGTCACTTTGGCTGATCATTTTGATCACCAAAAGCACATATTCTTACCTGAAGCAAGACATGACTGGCAACATTTGCACTTCCAAAACTATAAGTCTGTGAATGAATATAATTATGAAGTTTGTCGAATCCGATCACTTCTTAAGTTTTGTAACAAAACTTTGACCGAAGAGGATCTTTTGCAGAAGACCTATTCAACATTCTCTGCTTCTAATATTGTTCTGCAACAAAAATATAGAGCTCAAAACTTCACCAAGTTCTCGGATTTGATCTGTGTTTTACTTCTCGCTGAAAAGCAGAACCAGCTTGTAACATCCCACATTGACCAACGGAGAGGGGGTGATGTGCCTTATATGTACATGCCCACCTCTTATAGCACGAGGTTTTTTGGGAACTCACTAGCTTCGGATTCCATCGGAACTCCGAAGTTAAGTGAGATTGGACGAGAGCATTCCTAGGATGGGTGACCCACTAGGAAGTTCTCGTATGAGTTCCCAGAAACAAAACCATAAGGGCATGGACAGGGCCCAAAGTGGACAATATCGTGTTACGGCGGAGTAGAGATTGGGATATGACACAGCTATTGATGAAGAATCATCAAGCTCAACCTACTGGGGTGACTGTTGTGCCTAAAACACATTATAACACAAACCAACATGCAAAACTCCAAAAGAGGCATGGTAGGGGTGGCCAGATGCCATCCCACCAAGGTCAACAGAGTCAAGGCCCATCCAAGGGAAGAAACAAAGCCTAGAAGTGCCCAAACCTCACTCCCAAGGCCCCGAACTTCAAGAATTAGGGCAAAGCAGCTGAAACCATAGATGTAGACATGTGCTATCGATGTGGTTCAAATGACCATTGGTCCCGTGTTTGCTGAGCTCCCAAGAAGGTTGTAGATGAATATCATTCTCGTCGCAAGAAGTTTGAATCAAACTTCGTGCAAGTGGATAAACCAGAGACTATAAAGATGGAGGTTTCTAACTTTCAGGACCATACCACCACTATGGAAGATTAGAATCTTAGACATAGACTTATTTTTTAGTTGAATTAAGACAATGGGGCTGAATTCCACCTATTGGGGAACCCATTCTTTGTTTTTGGTTACTTTTTGAACAATTTTCCTTTTATATTTGGATTATTTGTTTTTGGATATTAAGTTTTAATTAATTACCATCCTTGAATAAATGAAATTATTTTGAATTGATATTTGTTTTTAGAACTTTTATGCATGTGACCAATTCAAATTAATTTTTCATTCTAGGTATGACTAGTGGGGAAGTTAGTTGTTTGGTAAATAGTGCAACCACGCACACAGTTTTGCGTGAACTCATCTATTTCACTAACTTCATACCTAAGAATGCACCTCTGACAACCCTCTCAGGCCCATCCAACCTGATTGAAGGATACGATAAGACACATATAATGTTGTCCAATGGTACAATCTTGACCATTTATGAGGCACTCTATTCTCCACGTTCTGAAAGAACGTTGTTGAGTTTCAAGGACATTAAAGATAACAAATACCACGTTGAAACCCACGTAGAAAACGGAGTTGAATTTTTATGCATAACTTCCTACTAATGCAGCCAGAAGCGTATTCTAGAGAAGATAGAGCATATTCTAGAGAAGATAGAGCGTATCCTGAGTGGTCTGTATACTACGACCATACACCTCATCGAATGCCACTATGTGGTTGGCCCTACTACTGGGACCACGCATGAAATTACACTTTGGCATGATCTTTTGGGACATGACGAATAGCGATGCGCCGTATCCTCAAATGTTCACACGGACATCCACTAACCCGAAGTTTAGGTTCGATCCAAGGAATCATATGTCAAAAATGTTCAATGGAAAAGCTTATTACTAAGCCTTCTTATGACAAGATTTGTTCGAATCCTCCCATTTTTCTACAATGGATTCAGGGGGACATTTATGGACCAATTCACCCTCCCTGCGGACTATTTAGATACTTTATGGTTTTGGTTAATGCTTCCACATGTTGTTCACTCGTGTGCTTGTTGTCCACAAGGAATGCTGCATTCTCCAAACTGTTGGCTCAGGTTATTAAGCTCAGGGTTCACCACCTTGATTATCCAATCAAATCTATTCGATTGGATAATGCTGGAGAATTCACATGTAAAACTTTTGATGACTATTGCATGACAGTTAGGGTTGAAGTTGAACATCATGTACCTCATGTTCACACCCAGAACAGCCTGGCAGAAGCTTTCATTAAGCGCTTACAAATGATTGCTCGATCGTTGGTCATATGTACCAAGCTTTTGATCGCTACTTAGGGCCATGCAATATTGCATGCAGCAAAGTTAGTCTGCCTGAAGCCTGTTGCAACACAACCATTTAGTGCCTTTCAGTCCGTTACCAGATACGAACCTAACATATCGCATCTGCACATGTTTGGTTGTGAAGTATATGTGCCCATCTCGCCGCCCTTACATACAAAAATGGGGCCTCAGCGAAGGATGAGAATCTATGTCAGATATGATTCTCTTTCGATTATTCGTTACATAGAACCTTTGACATGTGATCTGTTTACCTCTCGTTTCATGGATTGTCACTTTTATGAGACAGTTTTCCCATTGTTAGGGGGAGATAAAAATGTTCCTGAAGAACAACACAAATTATCATGCACGACTCCCACTTTGTGTCATTTAGATCCTAGCACTGCTCAATATGAAATTGAAGTGCAACGCATATTAGATCTCCAGAGCATATCTTAGAGCATGCCAGATGCTTTCACCTATCTAACGCTCGTGACAAGATCACATATTCCAGCTGCGAATACACCTGCAAATATGGATGTACCAAATGTATGAGGGACTTCCTTCCTGGAGACCTGGGATGCCAATATTGGTGATCCACGTACATTAGTGACTAGCCAATCATCTGCCCCTACACAAAAGTGTGGCAGGCCCCTTGGTTCAAAGGATTCACACCTCTTGAAGAGGAAACCCATGACACAAGGTCTCGAAGAGCCTACCGTGAATCCGACTATCGCTTACTCTTTCTATCTAACTCATGATGAAATTCTAGATTATAGAGGCGTCCTTGAAAAAACGAATCCTCCTCTCAAGAATAGTGAGATTTCGGTCTATTATGCTAGCTTAGATGATGCATGGTGTAGAAATGAGATGATTGTCGACGATGCATTAGCATTTGCAGTAGCTACTGAGATCATGTTGAGCGATGACATTGAACCGCGTTCCGTTGATGAATGTCGATGTAAAACTAATTGGTCAAACTGGAAACAAGTAATCCAAGTTGAACTTGATTCGCTTGTGAAACGTAAAGTGTTTAGACCTGTAACTCATACTCTTCCACATGTGAAGCCCGTTGGGTACAAATGGGTTTTAGTTTGGAAGGGTAATGAGAAGAAGGAAATTGTGCGTTATAAAGCTTGTCTTATTGCACAAGGCTTCTCACAACGCCTCGGGATTGACTATGACAAAACTTATTCACCCGTTATGGATGTGATTACTTTTTGCTACCTTATCAGTTTGGTAGTTTCCGAAAAACTGGATATGTAGCTGATGGACGTTGTTAGCGCGTATCTCTATGGGGATCTTGATATGAAAATCTATATGAAAGTTCCCAAAGGACTTACATTGACTGGTTCAAATATTTCCAAACCCGGAACACGCTCTAAATTCGGCTGAGACATTCATTCTACAGTTTGAAGCAATTTGGAAGAATGTGGTATGCAGAGGAGGAGATGAGAGAGTGTAGAGAGAGTCTGTCTGAGTGTGTGAGAGAGAAAGCGCAGAGTCATTTGAGAGATAAGAGAGAGTGTAAGGTCTTTTAGCCAACGGTTAAGATTTAATGTCAACCGAATCCAACGCTAATCTTAATCGAATCCAACACTTATGGTTTATTCAAGTATATATAATATATACTTTTAGGGTTTGATAACTTTGTATTTTATATAGATGTGAAAATATATATGTAATAATACTATTAATGTTGTAGCCTATTTTATCTGTCAAAAGGAATATGGCCGGCATGAAGGAGAAGAGAAATAGAAAGAGATGTGTTTGTAGAATTGTAGGAGAATGTGTGTTGTTATCCCTACATTGTACCTTTATTTATAGTAGTAAAAGGAGAGAAGATATTCCTTTTTCCCCAGGTAATACAAATTGTAATAGGAAAGGATAACTAGAATCAAATATAATCTAGGATTTACATAATCACACTTAAACTAGGAAATTTTACAACACTCCCCCTTGAGTGTGTAAATACTCAAGGTAGATTCAGCGTCAAGTAGAAGTTGACGAAGTCGACTCGTCGGCACTGATTCTAAAGAACACCGCTTATTCTCAATAAGGTAGGAACTTGCATAAGTAAATGAGTCTCACTAAAAACCCTAAAGCTATGGCAAAAACCCAAGGAGGGACAAAATCCATAGTCTAAGGAAAAATGTGTGAGAAATGCAAAGTCAAAAGAAATGTCTACGAGACGTCATCAGGGATATGACTAACCCATGGTGGGTGCCTTGTTAAAACCTAGTTAGGTAGCAAAAACCTAGTGGGAAAAATGCTCATAATCGTAGGGAAAAAAAGTACATTAAGATCAAGCAAGTATCTTCAGGATACTCCTATTGAGTTTAACACAGTTCCAAAGAGAAATAGCAATGTTACAACTCATAAAGTTTACACATGCCAATTCCATGAACAAGATTATGAAACGTCGTCTTCAGCAGTGATTTGGTGAAGAGGTTGGCCAGATTGTCTTGTGAACGGATTTGCATGACTTCAATCTTCTGATGCTCTTGTTGTTGATGTGAAAAGAAAAACTTCAGCGCAATGTGCTTGGTATTGTCTCTTTTGATGTAACCCTTCTTGAGTTGTTCGATGCATGTTGCGTTGTCTTAAAAAATCATCGTCGGGACATCAACGGTGGGATAAAGATATAAGAGCTTTTCAACCAAAAGCATTCCCAAGTTACTTCATGTAAGGCGAGAATTTCAGCATGGTTAGACGATGTGGCAACTAAGGTTTGTTTAATTGACCTCCAAGATATTGCGCTGTGCCTCCAACAGTAAAGACATAAGTCGTTTAAGAATGTGACTTGTGCGGATTAGATAAGTATCCCGCATCGGTATAACCAACAAGGCGAGAATCGACTCGAGAAGCCAAGGGTGCGGCATCACTCGAGGATCTGTAGGGATAGAACAAGCCCAAATTCGTAGTACCCTTAAGGTAACGGAAGATGTCTTTCACGCCAGTTCAGTGTCTACGTGTTGGTGTATTACTGTATCTTGCCAAAAGATTAACAGCAAAGGAGATGTCGGGTCTAGTGCATTGAGCTAAGTACAATAAAGCACCTATCGCACATAGATAAGGAACTTCAGGCTCCAACATCTCTTCATCATCCTCCTTCAGACATAAAGGATCTTGTTTTGCATCTAGCGAACGAATGACCATAGGAGTACTCGAAGGCTTCGCTTTATCCTTATTAAAGCGGCGTAACACCTTTTAAGTGTAGTTCGATCGATGTACTAGGATTCCATCAAAACAATGCTCTATCTCGAGACCAAGACAATATCAAGTCTTACCTAGATCATTCATCTCAAATTCCGACTTCAAGTGCGCGGAAATTCTCGCGAGCTCTTCAGGAGTTTCGATAAGATTCATGTCATCGACATATACTGCAACAATCGGAAATCCGGAATGTGACTTCTTAATGAACACACAAGGGCATAGTTCGTTATTCACATATCCCTGACTAGTCAAATACTCACTTAGAGATTCAGAGTAGATAAAATGGTGAAAAAGATTGATCGAAGTGAACAACAAATTCTAGGAGGAGTTTTGGTTAAAATTTTAAAGGAACTGATAGAGGCTCGAAATAATGAAAACATTCGAAGAACGATATAGATATATAGAGAAACTGCCCTAGGACCCAATACAAAGAAAGCAATCAAAATAGAAAAAACAAGATGGGTTTGCGTGTTTATGGTAAGGGTGCAAACTTAAACAAATTGGTGGTCCACACTATCCATTCACCTGAAAATCGTAGTAATTCACCGAAAGAACAAGTTCCGTTGAATGAAGAAGTTTAGCATTTTGTTTGGGGGGGGGGGGGTGGTGGGATCTACAAGTTTGGTTGATGCAACAAGTTTGGAATTTTGTTGCTCTTCCTGGCCTCCACCGTAACATCCTTCCGGGTTTTCAATGTATAGAGATGGGACGGGTGTTACATAAGATAAATGCCGTGTAAACCTTTTTTGTTCGGTCATAACATCAATAATGTAAACAATTAACCCTTTTACATTTTCAAGGATAAAGTGTTGGCGTGCTGGGATTATGTTTCTCTGCTTATATATTTTTTGCATTTCTCTTTTTGTTGATAGGATCCTTTGACTCATGCTTCTTTGCTGGTTATGCACTTTTAAAACAGTTGTTGCATTAATGTTTTGATATTATTTGTGAGTGGGCCGTTCTCAAAAACAAATTGTTTCTTTCCTTATGTTGTCTCATGGTGAAATTGAGAGGATTTGTTTTTAAATTGTAACTTTAGTTGGTTTTTATGAACATTCTATTCTCATTTTTAACTTTGAAAATTTTACTTGGTTCCTCAACAATTTTTAATTGGTTCCTCCAAAAAATATCTTTGTGTGGATGTTTATGCTGTGTTAGTTCTTTCTTTGTAGCCATATCTGAATTCTTAAAAACTATGGTAATTAATGTGGTTTTTCAGGTGGTTTTTTAAATGGGGAAAACGGAGTGAGCGACAAATTTATATTGTTATTCTCGGTTGGTATGTAACCATTTGAATATGGAAGGCATGGTTTCATGCAAACAATGTAACAATTGTAATAAAAGGGTCCCTGCGATGTGCAAAGGGTGGGTTTAGAGATGGTGAAGTTTGCCTAGGTCGCAA
This sequence comes from Malus sylvestris, assembly GCF_916048215.2. Taxonomy (NCBI): domain Eukaryota; kingdom Viridiplantae; phylum Streptophyta; class Magnoliopsida; order Rosales; family Rosaceae; genus Malus; species Malus sylvestris. The sequence goes on from NC_062260.1 coordinate 11,548,985, forward strand.
GATTAATGCTCATGGTTTCATAGTTGTGTTGATGGCCGTGAAAACTGCCGACATTGGTCGCCTCACTGTTCCTCTACAATTATTTAAGTGTTTGGATCTTTAATGACTTCTAAACTTAATGGTTTTTAACTATTTCAAAGTGATTCATAAAGTTGGATATGATTTTATTAGAGGGTGTCAATTTAAAGTACGGATTAGGGGTTGACATTTTTAGGGTCTTCAACTGTGGATAAAAAGTTGTTCATCACGTTAGAGAGGAATTTCAAGTTGAATTATCACCATGACAAAATGTTTCGTATACTTACTTCCCTTAGAGTCAAGTCAATCCATTTTTTCCACCATTGCAGATTTTTCATGATTCTTTTCAATTTTTTTTTCTTATAAATAAAATTGTTCCAGTCAACTTATCGATGCATTGACTTGTTTAAGTGGTGGAGCTTAAGCTCAAAACATGCGGGAGTAGTTCTATCATGAATAATTTGTATCAAACTCAACGTTTAATAAGTCCAACCTGCAAACTTTGTGAAACGGAACGATAGAATCACATCAATGCAAGCTTTAATCTTCGAACTCTCAAATGATGCATATCCTTTATGATGACTCACAAATGTTTTCTATGTATGTTATTGATTAAGTATGTGAGGTGCAACTCCGTCTTGGATTGTTAAAATATATTGATTGTTGGAAATTAAGGGCTTACACTCTTAAATATACACTTTTCATCTTGCACAATCTACTGGTCTAAAGTGAATCAAACCTAAATAATTTGTTTGTTTCTGTCAGATTTATAAATGCATGTCTTCCAATATTAATGCCGTTGAGCCATGCATTAGTTTTTATAGTTGGATGTTCGTTCTGTTTTTGGCTTCTCTCTAATTATATATGTGTTTATATTTTGTCTTCTTATTTCTCTAGGTTCTGTTTTTGATCTTTGGAGTCCTGCATTGTTCTTTGTCGCATTAATACGCAGCTACGCTTTCGCCTCTACAACGGTTAGATTTCTGTCCCTGTAAAGAACCCTCACCTTTTTCATTTTTTTTTTTACATCTAATCGTTATATTAACTTGCTGACTCCTTTATTATATTACGATTATGGCAAATAAAGATCGTCTCCTCATGTACATGCTATAATGTGTTACAGTAGTCTGCACCTATACTGTTTTTTCACACCTTTAAAGAAGAAACTAAAGAGTTTCCAGAACAACCATAATGATAATACATAAATGATCCTTCATGTATGCAAATGATACTCCTATGGTGTACATCCGTAGTAATTCATATTTACACGTGTTTAATAGTTTGAAATTAAATTTCCAGTCCACAACTTTAGAACATCATATTAATTGTTAAAGTATGCCTTCCAAAGTTTGGGAACCATCATTTCCATCTGTTCTTCTATTTTATAGAACTGGGGGCTTAAACCAGTTTATTATATTGTTCCATAATTCATTAACTCAAACTTTGAAACATACACTGTTTTTTCTGCACAATATGTTGATGCAAAGTAAATTATTTCTAAATAATTTGTGTCTTTCTGTCGATTTTATACATGCATACCCTACATTACTGTGATTCTACTACATTTGTTAGATTGCTCACAAGATTGATATTGGTAGTAATGTTTAACTAACAATCAAATATCCTCATCTTACCTAGGTTCAAAATAGATCTTATTGTGGAAGATAGCACGAATTACACAACTTCCTCATGATAGGAAGGCATGCTAAAAAAATACTTGGTGTTTCTTACCACACTCTGGTGATAGAAGATGGATATAACAATCCTTACGTAGTTCCACCAACTATGAATAATTTAATCGGCGAGACAAAACAATTATAGCTCTCTTTTGGAAATCAAAACACTGACTTCATCGTTCATGGACTACTCCAAAACCAACCGCTCTCAAGCCCAACAATTGCCTTAGTCACACCACAAACACCTACTACCACCGCAGGAAAACAAATTATGACTGAAGCAACCCCAACCCATTGACACTTTCCCAGCGACTATATCAACAACCCCAATCAGTTACACCCACAAATACTTCAAAGAGAGTGTTGTTTCCTGATCAAGCAAACAAATCTGACAAGTAAAGTTTTCCGCTTGCTTAATGATCTCATGTGTAAATCTTACAAACTATGCTTCTCTTGGGTATACAAGAATGTATTGCTACTCATTAAAAACCTTCACACCACTATTTCGCACTCTTTTGTCACTCTTACATTTCTCTCTAACCTTATAAATTTATACCTTGATTCACAACAAAAAGCCTCGCAACGACCAAATAGAGACGACCAATTCTGCTAGAATCGCTAGAGAATTTCACAATTTGGTTGTCCCCAAAATTGAACTAGCAGACAAAGTGTTGATAGCCACACTCAGAACAAAATCTCAAACCAAAAAAAACCAAATAAAGGTAAATTACTATATGTTTTTCACGCATACACCTACATAACAAACATCATACTAGCAATTTTTAAACTATTATTTATATTCTTTGCTATAGTGCGGAAGATGTCCTCTCTCACAAAAAGTTAACGCCACAATCTCCGTGATCGATTGCTGCAGGGCGTTGTTCATGTTTTTAGCTTCCAACATTTTTGCTTCAAGACTTAGCTGTTTGAACAAGAACGAAACACTTGTTTTTTTTTTTTTTTTTTTGTTCACTGCTGAAACAGATAACTCACCTGCAAGCCATATATTTTGCCATCTTAACTGCAAGGGAAAATATGTATCGACTGCATGTTACATATGTTTCTTACGGAAACTAGCGTCCTGCATGTTTTTAGCTTTGCACGTTTGTCGTTGAAAACTTAGATGCTAAACTAAGAACAAAACAATTTTTATGTTTTTTGTCAATTGTTCAAACATGTGCCTAACCTACAAGATATATATTTTCTCACCTTGACTACAGGGGAAAGATTTGTGTTAACTACATGTTACTTCTTTTTATTAGGAAACCAAAACTTTTTTTTTTTCATCCTATTCATCGTACACTGTCTTCTAAACCAGCTCAGTTGAAAGTATATAAAAATAAAGCTACATATCTTACCAACCCATTTACTCATCTATCCCTCACTTCATTCATAATTGTATTGAATTATTCAGGTAAAATGTATCTTATTTATGGAGTTCAATGTGATGCATTCAAGTCCCGCAACAACGTGCGGGCACATTTTCTAGTAATTTCTACATTACATGGATGAACATATGAAAATATTCGGAATAGTATGTTCATAGATAGCTAGAGCATCCGCATCAAAATTTGATTCTCGGTAAATATGTTGAACTCCTTGAACATTGAATTCTCTGAGAAGGGATCAAATATGTATCATTATAGAAGAAATTCTCCACAGATTGATGCGAGCCTTTAATCATACAATAAAAAGTCTAGAATATCTTTCAGCAAAAATATTATTTAATCGAAGCCGTTTAGTGCACATAAGACCAAACTTTAATCCCATAGGCTCAGGTTTAAGAACTGAAGAAAAACCTATAGGAATAGCTCCTGCAATTTTAACAACACTGTTGGAAACATGGATAACAAATCCGGCAGCTGCGAGACTATAATGTTTAACAGATCCATCAAAATTCAAGTTCCAACACCCATCTATTGATTCCCAATTGATGTTAAGTTTAGCAATGTTTTTTTACCTGAGTTTGGCAAATTAGCTTTGTCAACTAAGGGAAGGGATAAATAGATATTCAGCTTACAATAAAAGCTTTAAGTCAGATGTTTAGGACACTGCATATGTAAATTATAAGAACAAGTCTCAATTTATTTACACTTTGAATACGCAAGCCCCAAAAACATATAAGTGTTTGGAAAACAAAAACAAAGCTTGATATGTGTATTTATCGAGCACTTTTACCAACTCCTTCGAACTCTCAAATATCTCCATTGGTAGTGCAATATAGATGCCAGCAATATGAGATTTGTGTGGTTCAGATATCATCTGGATCCTTTATGTTGCTAGGAGTACGTCTAGGACTTGGTTGATCAAGTTCTTGAACAATCTTAGTGAGATCGCTTTAATAGTTACCAACATGAGCTCCATTCTGCTTCATGGTGACTGACCGTTTATGAAGATCATAATCTTGTTTATTTATTAATTCAAATTGCACCATTACATTCCGCTCATAATGCGACAAAAACAAAAAAAAAAAGAACACAGTTGATTCTTCAGAAAAGAAAGGGGGAAAAAACCCCCGAAAAATGAGACAGCTTGAATGCAAACTCAATTTCCATTCGATCTCCCAAGGAGCATCAGTTCAACCATGCATCAATGCAAAATCTACAAGGTAGACTTCAATGTGTTTCCAATATCAATGACAAATCGATATCTGACATCTGCTTTAAAAAGGCGCTCCATGGCAATGTTCACATAATCGATTGGGATAACCTCAATATCAGCTGTTATGTTATTCTTGGCTGCAAAATCAATCATCTCTTGCGTCTCCTTCATGCCCCCAATGCCACTCCCAGCTACTATCTTCCTTCCTGCAATTGCAAAATGTACTCTTGTAAAGAAGTAGCCGCCGAAGACATTATACAGTTTAAAAAGTAAACACTTCATACTACAAATCCTCCATCCCTCGGTAGAAATATATCGTCGTACAGAGGAAACAAAAAGTAACATGTCATTGCATTATTTTATATGCATGCTTACCCGAGAGCAACGGAATAACTGGAAGCTCAAGAGGCTTCTCTGGTGCTCCAACCATCACTAGCTTTCCGTGAGACTTCAACAAACCAATCAAAGGCAATAGAGGGTGGACTGCAGAAACCGTGTCAATGATACCATCCAATGTGCCCATTTCAGCCTAAAATATCCACACACACACACACACACACAAAAGAAAAAAAAAAGGGTCAGTCACTCCTACACACTTCAAATCAACTTGAATTACTAAACAAACTTGTTTAACTGATCTTCATCACGGCTGACCAAAAACGAATCAGCACAGAGATGTTCAATCGCTTCATCCTTCTTATTAGGGGAGGTACTGATGACAGTAACCTTAACCCCCATAGCCTTAGCAAACCTAACAGCCACATGGCCTAGACCGCCTAAACCCACCACACCCACATGGATACCGGGTTCGTCAAGTCCGAAATATCTCAAAGGGCTGTAAGTTGTAATCCCAGCGCATGGGAGAGGAGCCACTCCATCAAGGGGAAGGTTGTCTGGTATACGGACTACAAAGTGCTCATTGGCCACCATGATGTCAGAGTAACCTCCATATGTGGTGGTTCCGTCGTAGTACTTGGCACCATAAGTGAGTATCACTTTGGGGCAGTAATTTTCATGATGCTTGGAACAATTTTCACAAGATGTACATGATCCCACCATGCATCCAACACCTACCTTGTCTCCGACATTGAATTTTTGTACTTTGCTCCCTACCTCCGTCACTACACCAACAATTTCATGTCTGCATTGTCCAGTTCACATTCCATTAGTTTTGGATACCAAATCCAAATTCAGATACTTACATATGTGTTCATTCTACAATGTACTATTTGGCATCAATACTTGTAGCATTTAAAATGAAAGTTTAGTATGTACCCGGGAACCAATGGATAGGTAGAAATTCCCCATTCGTTATTGGCCATGTGAAGGTCCGAATTATTGAGAAATAATCTTTTCATTGACTTTTAATAATCATACAACCTGTATATATACAAGTATATGGAAAGCACTTAACAAACTTAGCTATCTATCCAATATCTATCCAATATCTAAGTAGGATCTTTATTACCTACATTTACATTTATACCTTCAATATCCCCCTTCAAACTAAATTGAGGTTGCCGAAGAGCAAGTTTGGACCGGAGAAACATAAATCGTGATTTGGACAGAACCTTGGTACAAATATCAGCTATCTAATCCTGGGAGCAAACAAAATGCAGAGAAATTTCATGAGCCAAAACCTTTTCCCGGATGTAGTGATAGTCCAATTCAACATGCTTAGTGCGAGCATGGAAAATGGGATTCTTGGCAAGGGAGATAGCCGATATATTGTCACACCACAGCTTTGGTACACTGGGTAGTTGAAGACCAATATCAGCAATAAGTTGGCAGATCCAAGATAATTCGGCAGCAGTGTTAGCCAACGATCGATATTCAGCTTCTGTAAAGGGCCGGGCCACGGTGGATTGCTTCTTAGCACTCCAACTAAAGATAGAATTCCCCAGAAAAATGCAAAAACCACCAGTTGAACTGCGATCTATGGAGTAGCCTGCCCAATTAGCATTGGAATAAGCAATGAGAGAGGGTGGTGAAGAACTTTTAGAAAACCAGAGACCACACTCAATGGAGCCCTTGAGATAACGCAAAATGCGTTTCACAGCTTGAAGATGGGAAATGCGAGGACAGTGCATAAACTGACAAACAAGATTCACTGCAAAAGAGAGATCAGGCCTAATCCATGTGAGATATTGAAGATCGCCAACAAGAGATCGATATTCAGTAGGATCATCCAAGAGAGGAGAAGAGTGATCAAGGTTTGATGTACTCAGGGGAGTGACACAGGGTTTGGCACCATCCATTTTGGCCTTGTGCAACAGGTCCAGGATGTATTTCGGCTGAGAGATGAAAATATCCTTGGAAGAACGCTTAACTTCAATACCAAGAAAATAATGCAAAGAACCAAGATCTTTGATAGGAAAGAGAGCACTAAGTTGATTAATAACATGCTTGCAGGCTTAGGGAGAAGGGCCTGTGACAAGAATGTCATCAACGTAGACAAGGATAAACACCAAGTGAGGATCCTTCTTAACAAACAATGAATGATCCGATTTTGAGCCAACGAATCCCAAGGAGAGTAAGGCACTATGTAGTTTATCATACCAAGCTCGATGAGCTTGTTTGAGACCATACAACGATTTATGAAGTCTGCAAACAGAATCAGGTTGTGTAGAATCCTGAAACCCTGGAGGTTGGTGCATAAACACAGTTTCTGTAAGAGTACCATGCAGAAAAGCATTGCTGACATCAAGTTGGTTGAGAAACCAATCATATTGAGCAGCCAAAGTAAGTAAAAGGCGAATGGTGATAGGTTTGGCAATAGGGCTGTTGAGATGGGATTATATGTATGGGTGAGGAAGATATAGACTGAGAGGATGAGACAGGTAAAGGATTATGAAAAGGGAAATTGTGCTTATCAAATATGACATGCCGGGAAATATAGATTCGGTGAGATAAAGGATCCAGGCATTGATACCCTCTGTGATTTAAACTATACCCCAAGAAAACACAATGTTTGCTCTTTGCTTCTAGCTTAGATGTAGTGTAAGGCTTCAGCCAAGGAAAGCAACTACAACCAAAGACTTTGAGAGAAGCATACGCTGGAGCTTTCTTGAATAAAGATTCCCATGGAGAGACATTATGGGCAGTAGGTATCCGATTGATGAGATAAATGGCTGTAGAGAAGACATGATCCCAATATTGATGTGGAACTTTAGATACTGTCAATAGAGTACGGGCAGTTTCAACAAGATGTTGGTGCTTGCGCTCAACACACCCATTTTGCTCAGGAGTGTGAGGACAGCTGAGTTGGTGTGTAATACCATGGTCAAGTAAGAACTGTGAGAACTTGGAGCTTAAGAATTCACCACCAAAATCTGAGCGAATAGAAATAACTTTGACACCTAACATATTTTCAATAAGAGACTTGAAGTGAACAAATGTAGAAAGAACATCAGACTTGAACTTCAGAGGATAAAGCCAAGAATATTTTGTATAGTCATCAACAATTACCACATAGTATCGAAAACCATGTACAGAGGAAATAGGAGCTGGTCCCCAGACATCCATGTGAAGAAGCTCTAAAGGCTTGCTTGTAGTACAAGAACTAGAAACAAAAGGAAGCTTAGAGCTTTTTCTTACAGCACAATCGAAACAGGAAGTGTTATTCATAGTACGAGACATAGAAATACATGAAGTAGAGGCCAATTTATTTAAAACTTTGGTAGATGGATGGCCAAGTCTCTTGTGCCAAAGATCCTGATAAGCTATTGTTGTAGCACCAAACAAGTGTGGAGAACCAGGAGCAGGATATGAAGTATGAAAAGGGTATAATCCATCACGAACTGGTCCACTAAAAAGCATCTTCCCCGAAGAAATATCCTTCACAGTGAAGTGAAAAGGATAAAGATGCATGGAACACCAGTTGTCAAGAAGAAATTGATTCGCAGATAATAAATTTTGCTTTAAATCAGGCACATGAAGAACATTTTTCAACTGAAAACAATGGTGATCAGTATTTAAAGAAGAAGAACCAGAGTGATGAATGGGCAAACCTTTGCCATCACCAATGTAGACCTGCTCATGACCACGATAAGGCTCAGGATTTTGCAGATTTGTGTAGTTATTATCATGTGAGAACTGGCGCCAGAATCAACAAGCCAAGTGGGAGCAGATGAAGTAGGATTAGTATGAGCAACCATAGCAGAGTGAGATGAAGATCCAGTGTAGCTAGGATTCATGCGCTGTGGACAGTCAAATGCTTCATGATCATATTGATGGCATATTTGGCAAGGAGTGCGTTTGCCAGAGAAAGAATGACCACCACGAGAAGAGCACTGATTATTCGACCGGTAATAGGTGCGTTGAGAGTTGCCTCTGAAATTACCCCTGCCTTGGAAATTTCTAGGGTTTGAAGAACTACCATGATTTTGAGAGTAATTAGAAGAACAACCTTGAGAGAAAGGCTGTGAAGAATAAACTGGAGCAGTGTAAGCCCAAGGAGCCATAAATGGTGTGGGAAGAAGACCCGTAGAAGAATTAAACGCCTGGAAAAGAGCAGTGAGAGGCGATTTCTTCCGATTATTCAACTGAATTTCTTTACTCAGAAGAAAGCCATGCAATTCATCAATGGTAGTCGATCCGATGCGAAATTGAATAACATCAACAAAAGAATCATACTCCAATGGTAGTCCATGAAGTGTGACAGAAATGAGCTCGGAATCGGCTACCGGAGCTCCAGCACTCGCAAGAGCATCTACGATTTCCTCAATTTGTCAGAATCGGCCATTGGCCACCTTTTGTAATGGTGCGCAGACGCGATCGAAGATCATGAATGTGAGATTGAGAAGCAGCAGCCAATCGAGACTCCAACTTCGCCCAAAGTTCGCGAGAAGAATTAACTTCAACAGTGTAAGGAATTAGGGTTTCAAACAATGTGGAATTTAGCCAGATGAGAATGTTTTGATCATTCTCATACCAAGAAACATACTCAGGATTGATGAGAGACGTGCGATTGCCAGAATCATCCAATAGCATTTGAGGTGGCGAAGGCGTTGAGCCATCAACGATGCCGGTGAGATTGTAGCAGTGAAAAATAGAAGCAAACAAAGCACTCCAGGTGAGGTAATTAGTAGTGGTAAGCTTAATTGGTACCATAGATCCAATATTTTGAATTGTGATGGAGGAGGTCACCGGAGGAGAGACCATGACAGAGGATGGATGTGGATAACCATGAGTAGTAGAATCTGATGAAGAAGCAGGAGCCTCCATTGATGCACAGAGTTAGGGTTTGGGAGATCAAGACGGCGATCGTAAGTAGAAGGAAGGAAGAAGAAAAGTCGCAAGGCGGTAACGTCTTTGGATCAGGTCGTAAGATAGAAGGCGGTTGATACCATATTGAGAAATAATCTTTTCATTGACTTTTAATAATCATACAACTTGTATATATACAAGTATATGGAAAGCACTTAACAAGCTTAGCTATCTATCCAATATCTAAGTAGGATCTTTATTACCTACATTTACATTTATACCCTCAATACGAATGACATATCCCACAGTATAACACTCTGAATATTACATCTTTGTCGCCCGTTTCCCTGCAACCAAAAGAACGTAATTTTCAGAGAACATATAAAAAGAGTGAGTAAACAAGAACTTGATGATGAAGTTTGTATTAACACTGACCTTCTTGAGAATGGAGAGAAAACCCCAGATGAATCCCTGGCAGCCCAACCAAAGGCTTTCTTGGGGTGTTCTTGTTCTTTAGACATCACCATTTTCCCTTGATTAATTAGTACGAGAGCTTTGGCTAGTAGAACGACTGAGAGAGAGAGAAGTTTGGGAGTGGTCGGGTGCTATTTATATGTATATGGAGTGTGGCTGGGATGACGTATTGGGTGAGCGAAATCAAAAGTGAAAAGCGGGGTCTTTTAAATATTCCATTTCTCCTCCGAACTCTCCTAATGGTTTACTGACGTCATCCCATTGCAAAATTGCATAATGGCTTGCCCTATACCGATCTCCCTTTAATGTTTGATTGATCCTTACTCATTTTATTCTATTACTAACCAAAAAAGGAATCATTTTGTTATATATTAAGGTCATATTACCCCCCAAAATTTCCCCCCAAACCCAACCCAACCCAAGGGGAAAATTTGGGCTAAATGCTAAATGCTAAACCAAGGCCAGATTCCGCCCAAATTTTAGCCTAGAAATTGGTGTGTGCTCCACCGAACAGAGTGAAAATGGGCGTTTGTGCGCTAAACGCAGCCCACCCAATTGCCCAACTTGCGCAACGCGCAACGCCTCAAACAGTGAGGGCCCCGCCCATGTGGGCCTGTCGGCCACGTTCCGCATCGCCTCCAACGACTACTTCCATCCAACGGCCACAATCTACAGGCCGTTGGTTAATCCAATGGCCTAGATTCAAATTTTTTTTTGTTTTTATATTTATATATTGTTGAATCCAATGGCTGAGATCGAATATAATCAAATCTAACGGTAAAAAAAAAAATTCTAACGGCCCAAATTTAAATCCAACTGCTAAAATAATTAAAAAAATTATTTAACTCAAAATTCACCCAAAAACTCTATAAATACCTATGTATTTGTTTAAACATCCACACAAAACTCAATTTTCTCCTACAATTCTTCCAATTTATCTTTCTACCATTTCTTTCCATTTCCAAATTGCTCAACATGGCAATAGAGCATATTAGAGGTCATAATTGGACCTGTGAGGAAGATGTTGCTTTATGCTTGGCATGGGTTTCTATTAGCGAAGATGGTGCAGTTGGCACAAATCAAAATAAGAAGGTTTTGTAGGATAAAATCATTGCAAAGTTTCAAGAAAATTGCAATGGCGGTGGGTGGGACGGTGGTGGTGTTTATGATCGGTGGAAGACTATCAACAAAGCATGCACTTTATGGAATGGAAGCTTGGAGAGAGCTGTGGTTGGCATGGCTAGTGGAAGGAGCGCCACATAAATTGTGAATTTTGTTCTTGATATTTTATTTGTCATGTACATAATATTATTTTGCAACTAATTATTTTTATGTACTTTTTGCATAGGGTGACAAAGCAATGGAAATTTACAAGACAAGAATAACCCCAAAAAATCAAGTTTTAAAGTTGCAACATGCTTGGGACATCCTCAAGGATTGTCCGAGGTGGGGAACCAATGCGGACCAACAATGGGGAAGATTATTTCAACGTGAAGCCGCACAGACAAATGCCGGAGATGAAGGTGTCGATGAAATGACCCCATCTCATTCTTTTACAAGGCCTCCGGGAAGAGATAAGTAAAAGGAAGCAAAGAGAAAAGGGAAGTCCCAAGATCCAATGAGTGGACACTTTGCTATCGGAATTGCAAAATTGAACGAAACCTATAGCGCTCACCAAGAAGAAACGGCCCGAATGCGTTTGCAAATGAAGGAAATCTTGGATAGGGAGCAAGATAGGTTTGAAATTAATTTGATGATGGAGGACCTCAGCAAATACACTCCAGAGAGGAAGAAGTTCTTATGTGGTAAGCAAAATGAAATTTTGCGAAAGTCTGCCTCAAGGAGTATGTTTCAAGATGATGAATCATCTGAACCCTATATCCCAAGTCCTGTACGAAGTCCATCACCAAGTGAAGATGGTGGATATGATTATTAAGTTTATGTAGTGTATGAATTATGTGTTTTATTAATTAAGTTTACTAATTATCGTTTGTATTAAGTTTATGTAGTTTATTAATTATGTGGTTTATGAATTATCAGTTGTATTAAGTTTATGTGGTTTATTAATTATTGTTTCTATTAATCTAGATGCCTTCAATAATTATTGTACTTATTATTCCACACTTCGATGTAGAATTGATGCCTTCAATAATTTAACCTCCATTCAATAATTTATCCAACGTAGTAGACAAAATACTTTGCACAAGAAGACACTTAAATTTATTACTAGAAAATAACAACATAGTACACTTAAAATTATTACATAAATGCTTAACCAACATCAACAACGTTCACCTTCTTGGTGCCATACATGCTCAACCAAATCATTGCGGAGTGTGTCATGACATTGAGGAGCTTGAATTCTATTTAAATGTCTCATATACTCACTCAAGGTGACCTATCCTGTCGGGTCTTATATGTGGTTGGAGCGAGATATTCAACATCTCTTGCAATAGATCCCGCATGTGTTGGTTGGTCATCATCCACATCTCTGTCTGAATCTTCTTCAATTTCGATGTACTCCTCTTCCACAATCATGTTATGCAAAATTATGCACGTCATCATGATTAAATGGAGGTCTTCGATCTGCCAAAATCATGCAAGCCTTCTAACAATGGCCCATCGAGCTTGTAGGATCCCGAACGCTCTCTCCACATCCTTCCTGTAAGACTCTTGCCTCTGCGAAAATAATTTTTTCTTTGTACTATCGAGATGAGAAAAACTTTTGACAAAGGTAGACCAACTAGGATAAATACCATCAGTTAGGTAGTAACCTAGCTTATACCTATTACCATTTACCTTGTACTGAAATTATGGTGCCCATCCATTACAACATCATCAAACGGAGGAGAAGACCAAAGAACGTTGAGAAAGCATGCCAAATCTATGTGTCGTAAGACGCCACAGTCTCGAGCACGATGGTTGGCTTGTTATGACAACTCTTGAATTGGCCAACCCAAGCAGTAGGACAATTCTTCCACTCCTAATGTATACAATCGAGACTTCCTATCATGCCAGGGAAGCCTCTTTTGTCTGCCTTGCGTAGAAGCCACTTTAAGTCTTCGCGATTTGGCTTGCGGAGGTATGTGGCTTCATATATAGCTTCAACTGCCTTACAGAAGTGCTTCAGGTTCTCAATAGTAGTACTCTTCACAAATCGGCAATACTCGTCAGTTGAGTCTACAGAGCACTCATTAGCTAGCATGTGAAATGCAGATGTGAGCTTCTGATGAGGTGATAGACCTTTTCGGTCTGTGACATCTATCTTCCTTGCAAAGTAGTGGTCATGATTGACAAATGCGTTCAAGATGCTGTCAAAAAGCTCTCTCCTTATTCGAAACCGCCTCCAAAAATAATGAGTAGGAAATCTCAGACGCTTAATGAAATAATCTTTCATCATTCGATCATGACACTTTTCTCTATCATGCTGTACATATGAACGCCCCGTGACAGAACCACAATGGCTAGATTCGCCATGGTGCTCAGATTGCATAAACGAGTTTACAAGTTCATCTTCGGCGTTGAACAATTCTGCATCCTCAATCTCAATCCTTGCTTGGTATTATGCCATCTGCATTGCCATGTTACGCCTTCTTCTATCACCCATTGATGAGATATTGAGGATTTTTAGGAAACAAAAACTCTTTGAAATTTGAAAGATTGGTGAATATAGAGGATGGTTAATATAGAGGATGATTGAATATAGAGAATATTGTGTGATCAACTAATATCGAGATATGTTTATATAAAGGATGATTGATGAAAGTTGAACGGTTGGTGAACCTTGAAAGTTTGGTGCTGAACGGTTGGTGAATTGAAAGTTAGCCCAGGGTTGAAAGATTGGTGAAAGTTTGAGGCTTGATTTGTGGAAAATTTAGTGATTTTTCAATATTTATCGGAATTTAAATATTTTTAGATTAAAATGTTCATAAAATTAATTTACGATAGTTTACATATTTTTTTTTAAATTAATTTAATAAAAATAGCCTAAGTTCATTCTTTAATAATTCCGAGCTAAAATTTTAGATCAAAAATGTTGGAGCAGAAAAAGCTGTTTCTAGGCTAAAAGCTAAATTTTATGGGCTAAAAAATTTGGCTTTTAGCCTAACGGTTGGAAATGGTCTAAGAGGTTGGTATAGTAAAAAGCGAGTAAATTTTTGAAATTCTCAATATGAGTTTGAGTTCCACGAAATTGTATGGGTTCATCCACTATGCTTTAACATATCGTTTGACTTGAGAAGTAAAAATACGCTGAAACCTTATGTGATACCGAAAATACATAAAAAGAGAATCAATCCATTATCGATGGACAGTGAGACCTTCTATATTAAAAGAATAATAATAATAATAAAGTCATCTTGCAAATAGCCTATACTTCCACAATAGTATGTTGAGGAAAGTGGAACTCTTGGTGGCAGCATCATACATACTCTATTTGCCCATAATTTGCTGCTTTTAGGTGTTCTTATTAATTTGGATCTTTACCAAATAATTTCTAGGTAAATTATTCTATTCCCTCAAGGAAATATCAAAAAGTGAACCAATGATTACCACTACAAGTGGCTACTTAGCATTTTTTTTTCTTGGTGGAGAGTGAAGACCATTTAACAAATCACGCCACACCCTATATGTTGGAGAACAATTTATATATGAAACGGATTCAACGTCGTGTGACGTTCAAATTTAATAATATATTGTCATGTAGAGAAAAACCTGCACTGAAAAATATATTACAGGATGGGGGATGTCACATGACGATGAACATGTTCTATGTAAGTCTTTCTCCACATATCACTTTTCTACAATTGCAGAAAGCAATCATGCTTATGTACTTAGTGCAGGTTCCATCTCACACCCACCGATTCTCCTCCGCTAACCCACTAACATTATCACTCTGCTAAATACCAAGATATTTTACACTAATCTACACTAAGGGAAGAGAGAACAGTTTGAACATGAGATGAAGTGCATTGAAGAGAAAGACCCTAAATACCAAGATAATTAACCACTTATAGGTAATTATTCAATGTTTTTTTATAAAAAAATATATTTACACTAAGGGGTTGGGAGATTAAATTGTTTGTGAAATCATTATTCCTCAAGATTTGAAAGTAAAGAAGAATATCCCTTCTGACAAACCCCGATCCGGAATGTCCATTTGGACTCCGAATCAAGTTGTGCTGCCTAACACCCGGAATGTGACGAAGCCATAAAGTGTAGTGAGGTGGAAAATGTGAATAAATTTAAACCTAAAAGTGTCTAAATGCAAGAGTGCGCATATGAGAGGGAATGAAACAATTTCACACGTGATGTCAGAGCATAAGTAAAGTACAATAAGGGTAGGATAAGAATTATATCATCAAAGGTAATCAGCTATACCAAGAATTACCAAGAATTCCTCATCGTCACAAAAGCTCAGCTACTAAACCTGGAGGGGTGAAAAACAAGGGTGAGTGGGCCTAAAAATAAGGCTTTGTAAAAACCTTTTCGAAAACATATTAACTCTTTACCGTAAAACAAGAATAGTTTCCAATATAACATACTACATATAGTACAAAAATACTTATCAGAGCCTGCAATACCTCAACAATTCCATACGTACAATATTTCGTAAATAAAACATCTAACGTCTAATAATCACATAATCTTGCATAAACAAACATATCGTATCAAGTGCTCATCGACATATGCGAACACACGAGTTCATGCAGAGATATTCTGACATAAACAGGATTGGATGTAATAAATGATTTACGCTCTAGTACTACAATCACATGAAAACTGGTGCTATGCGCATCACATACGAGTCGTAATTGCCTATAACAATCTAGGATAGGACTGGCACCTACAATGGATCCAAAGTGAGCATACGGTGCGGTGTGAACATACACTTGAAACTTGGCCCTGGCCCAGGCGAGTACTAACACCAGTGTAGCACACGATGAACAAATAATATGAATAAAATCACGCAGTGGTAAATCGGTAATTCCCGTCGACGTAATACTATTCATAACCATAAATATGATTAAGGCATCCCAAAATAGTACACATACCTGTTCATCCCGTAGGATTATAATGATTTTCTAATTATCATCATTATGACATTTCTTATAAATGTTAATTTAATTATGGCAATCACGTAGGAACTTCGTTATTAGATGTATATATGGAAACTAAACAAATATATACATACTATATAAAAGAAAAGACCCACTCACAGATACTTGTGAAAGTTACAACCGTTTGAGCTAGGAAAGCCAAAGTCTCCGATAATAATCACACCTAAGCATAATATTGAGTCTCGTCAGTAAAACTCAACTAAAATGATTAAATTTGAGAAAACAGAGTGCGGAGTTGGAATCAAGGCGTCGAAATACGCCAAAAAGGGTCCCCTAGCAAATTTTTCGTAAAAAGTCAATGAAAAGTCAACGATCAACCTTAAAAAGTCAACCAAGCCACCGAGGCGGTCAACTACATTAAAACTTTGGAATTTCACTAAATGGAAGCCAAAAGAAAACTTAGGGCATCAAAATTAGCCTAGGAGGGTTTCTGAGAAATTTTGAAAAAGTCAACATAAAGAATATTTCATATCCATTTTCTGAAATGGGCCGAATCAAATTTCGGGTTTGGTTCCGGATCCAAGTTTAGGCCCTTTTTTTGGAATCGGGCTAGGTCAACCCGGTTACAGGTCACCGAATCAGCCGGAATCTGGGCAGCGATTCCAGAGCTTCGTTCGAGCTCAAAACTTAACCATTTTCAATGAAATAAAAGTCAAAATGAAGCTCGTGAAGTAAGGGTTTGAAATATACAATAGGGAATGGAGTCATGGCCGGAGTTGGCAGGAAATGGCATCCAAAACCTCAAAATCTCATCGAAAAACTAGGGAAAGCATCCCCGCGTGGTTTCTATCCTCAAATCATTGGTCAGAAAATTATGAAATCTCACTGGGAAGTGTAGCGATGGTGGCTACCATTGCTGCATCTATGCAGTGAGCACAATATGAAGAAAAGAAAGAGAGTGTTTGAGAGAAGCAAGGAGGATGGAAGTGGTTTGATGGGTGCGTCTTCAGGGCTCAATGATTGCCACTGGACCACCTCGATGTAGCACAAAGAGACGGGAGAGGTAGAGAGTTTGAGGGAAGGAAAGAGAGAGAGCTAAGGGAGTCCGAGAGAGTGATGGCAGAAAGGAGTCGAGAGAGTTCCAAGAGTATAGGGGAGAGTGACACGTGATAAGAGAGTAGTGGAGAGTTTGGTGAAGTGTGGACCTCACGGTCTACTAGTAATTAGGTCACTTGTTAAGCAGAGGCACATGCAAGGATCATTTGTAATTATGTGCATCTTAGATTTAAAACTCCTATTCTCCTTAATTTAGTAAATTTTTCTTTAAAAAAACTTACTATTGGTCTTTTTTTAAGGGAAGTGTTATTAGTACTCTAAAAATCTCATTCTACACTTCTCACAAGTGTATTTTTCTTTCCAAATATAGAAAGTTTGGAGTGTAGAATGAGATTTTTGAAGTGCCAATAACAATTCCTTTTTTTAAACCCAGAAGTGTTAATCGAAGGTACTTGCCCTTATTGGCCTACTTCGCATTGACCTTTCCCTACTCGATGCACCTATTACACTATCTTGACCAACTACGTACCATTTACTTGAAAGTGAAGTATATTAACCGCAAGCCTAATGGACTGAATGCCTAGCACCTGAAGATATCAAACTACTTAGAACTTAAAGTCACAAGAATATGTTAAGCCATCTTCCAGCGATCAATCAATCAATCCAACCTAAGTGTGGGTAGTGGGGGCACGACCAAATTGGATCGATTATTTCATTCCAAACCCATGATCAAACCAACTACAATATTAGACCTGGCATTCGTGTCGTGTTTCTCGTATTCATGTCATACCCGATAGCTTAATGGGTCGTGTAATGTAATACCTATTAAAGTACGGGTAATATGACCGACCCGAAATCAACCCATTAATATTATCAGGTAATATGACCCGACCCGTTACCCGTTAAGAAAAATATATTTTAAATCAATAAAAATGAAAATGAAAAACATAATACTAAATTAGTATATACATACTAAATTTCAAAGTTAACCCCTTCATGAAAGTTGTAAATCTTTTCATTACGAGTGATTACATTTTTCACACTTCTACAATAATTATTATTAATTTTGCACTCAAATAAAACATATTGTTCATGAGATTTGGAGGGTTTTAAAAATCTAAACGACCATGTAACCATCGTCTAAGCTTTGAGGATGCAATTATAAACATTTGTTATGCTTTCATATCTTTCAAACTTATACATTAATGATTATGAATTTTGTTTATTTTGAACTCCCTTAAAAATACTATTCATGAGAGTTTGTATGGTTTTATAAATTCAAACGATCATATACCCATCCTCAAAGCATAGATGATGCAACTACGAGCATTTGCATATTTTTTTCATATTTTTCACACATATAAATTAACTATTATAATTTCTTAATGTGTTTGGTATTTTTAAATTACTTGATATTTTTATTTTTAATGTGTTTTATGATTTTTAATCTCAATATTTGCCTATAATATACTATAAAAATAAATAAATAAATAAAACTTAAATTTTAAAATTTATATAGAATAATAATTAATAAACAATATATACGTAGTCATTATATCTATTATTTTATAGTAAGTTTTTTAGTAGTTTAAAAAGTTAAAATCATCAAAATAAATTTTTTCTTATCGTGTCGAAACAGGTTACTTGCATGTCACTTTCATGTAAACCTATTAAGGACCCATTATTAACGTGTTATTATCGTGTGACCCGATAATAACCCGATTAGTTATCATGTTGACCGGAAACCCATTATTTTTCGTGTTGTGTTAACGAGTCGTGTAAGAAATTTTCAGGACTATACAATTGTTTGGACCCGATTTTACACCATCGGCCCAAGCGATCGAGGCCGATGATGAACATAGCTCTCAATCGTTGGATGACAGAGTAGTTAAGATAATAATTATTGAAGGATATATTGTGGTTTTAATCATGATGTTATCTTTTAATGGTGAAGTATTTTGACATTTTCTAATACGGGATAAATGAGTTTCAAATTATCTCCAATTTAGAAGCAATAACATAGTTCGAATTAATTGGGGTTTGCTGACAGAACATGCAGAGATCAACACTTGGCGTGATCAGATAAGTCTTGAAGAATGTGATGGCATGATCAGATGGGCCTTGAAGGGATAATGAAATAATATTCTTTTATTTTCCCATTTGGTCAAACAAATTTGTCAGATAAGTAAGTAGGTGATAGGTTTTAGCCTATCATGATATAGGGAAATGACCACGTGGAATGCATCCAAAAGATAAGAAAGGAAAAATAGGTTTTTTAGATAATGGTGATAATACTGAAGCAAAGTCAGGTTATCTATTTTTCTGTTATTTGCTAAAGGTTAGGCTCTCGCTTGTCTAGTTGGGATTGAAGTCAAATTCTACTCGAGGATGAGGTTGTGCCAAGCAAGCATACAGTCACTATAAATACAGATGCAATGACAACGGAAAAGGATCTCCAACTCAACAAGCAAACTACTATGTGCAAACCCTCGCTCTACGCGAAACCTCTCAAACATCTTGAGATTTTTTATTTTCTTTTTCACCAACACATCTTCAGTTTGGATAAACAGCACTGTGAAGGCAACCGGCAAACATCTTCAGTTTAGATAAACAACATTGTTGCCGTAGAATCAGCAGACCGTGGAGCACCTTCAGTTTGGATAAACAGCACTGCATCGAGGCCGATTGGTTACCTATTCAAGTCTCGGTCAAGAAGGATTTTCGAATCCTTATTGGTAGAGGTCATCTCATTAGCCTTCTCGATGAAGTGAGATGTTACAAGTTACTACATTCGGCACATTGAAAGTTGAATTTGATATTGAACTTCGCAGAACTAGCAGCCTTGTCTTCAGGCTCTAGGACCTGAAGGCCGAGAGTGTTCCTTCCTCGGTCGCAATCGAGCGATTCAGAAGTCAACAGCACACCCAACGCAACATCAACATATTTTACTCCTCGGCTAACGAGTTGGCACACCCCGCAAACAACCGAATGACGTAGTTAGCTTACTAATTACCTGGCCTGTGCGCCATGCAGGTTGGTAGTTTTTAGGGTCAACATTTTGGCACGCCCAGTGGGACTAAGTGCTAAAACTACAAAGTTCACATAATATATCAAGATCACAATCAGGATGAGATTTGGTGCCTATTAAAAGAAAGTGTCGAAAGCAAACAAAACTCCTTGAGGAGTACTGTAGAATTCTTGAAAAAAGGCTAGGGCCGGGGGGCAATTTTTCGCTCTGGCCACAACCAACATTCGGCCTAAGAAGATTGTTGAGATGGCCGAAAAAGAACCTAGGCCACTTGTTTTTTCGGTTGAGACAAAAATTGTGGTAGGCCTAAAAGCAAAAGTTCAAGTCTCTAAGCCACAAATCAACATAGAAAATGATTCGTCAGAAGAGTGCTCCAATGACGAACAAGGCCGAGACATGGGCCTAGCTGAAAAAACCATGCTAATTGATATGATTATTGGCGATAAAGCCGATATAGAGATATCTCATTTGGCTCAGTTGTTTGAGTTAAAAGTCGAAATTGACGAAATTATTATGCCTGGGGGGCATGATAATTGTTCAACACATTTGGCGGCTAATAAAAAATATTTCACCAAGTCAAAAATATTTGGAGATCATTTTTTCGGCCCAGTGCACAGTTTGATTAGCTATATTGGTATTAAACGATCTCAGCTCGGAATAAAACATTGTTGGCCTCCTCTTGATTATGGTTTGGCCACTTTTATTTTCGTTTACTAAAATATATATATAATGAATAAATTATTTTCTTAACCATTCGGCCTTTCAGGCCGATGTATAAGAAAATAAAGGGGGCAACAAGGTGGTGCGGCAATCCAAAAGATGTTGTGCTCGGTTTAAAAAATTAAAGTCTTTGGTAGACTATTTCGGTCGAAATCCAAAACACGAATGACTGATAAAATTGGGTAACCTCGACAGCTAAAAAGAATATTTGCAGCATGCTCTACACCTACCCATCCTTGGCCATTCTTCCTTACCAACATTTCGGCCATACCGAGCTCGACCGAAGTTTGATTATCATGCCAAGCCAAGATAAAAATTGAGATTGGACCAAATTCGACGAGTTGGTCGAGATGCAACAGCTAAGGATAAAATCCTCGGTCGGCTGATGACTCGGCTTCCTAATTTTTCAACTAGTCCTGATTACTAAGTCAGCAGTTCCTGTCTTTGGCCATAGCTGTCCTCGACCACATGTTTCTTCGACCATAGCTTTAGTCATCAAGTCAGAAAGGAGTGTGATAAAGACATGTATGGCTGACAACATCATTTCAAGCCTTGGTTTTAACAAAGCCATTTGTGGCCATTTGTTTGAAATTTTATAGTCATGGCCAACATCATCATTTCATGGGATTAATATACATATATATGTATATATATGTGTATGTCTTGTCACATCAAGATGCCATAGATATATACACCAGTCGGTCATGGGGTTATATATATATATATAGCACTTCAGGATGCCATTACCAAGAAGTGATCAGAGCATTCATGATTTATGGCAGGCCCAGCTACCAAGAATCAGGTTTTTCTTGGCCCTATTAATTATTCGGCCGATGATAATAGTAGCTGAATGACAGTAGTGGATGGTTGAATGACAGGGAAAACTTGGCTAAGTGTCATTGTTTCAGAAAAGTGATTGCAACATCTTTAATGGATGACAAGCCGAGCTGCAAGGAGTGGTTTGTCTCAGCCCCTATTTTTTCTCGACTCTCCAAATTTTTCTCGACCTCAGCAGTTGAGAGCTACAACAGGTTTTTATTGGTTACGAACAATTAATTTCCTTAACCATTCGGTTCATGAGCCGAAGCTCAAGGAAACTAGGGGGCAATGTTTTGACCCGATTTTACACCATCGGCCCAAGTGATCGAGGCCGTTGATGAACATAGCTCTCAATCGTTCAATGACAGAGTAGTTAAGATAATTATTATTGAATGATATATTGTGGTTTTAATCATGATGTTATCTTTTAATGGTGAAGTATTTTGACATTTTCTAATACGGGATAAATGAGTTTCAAATTATCTCAAATTTAAAAGCAATAACATAGTTCGAATTAATTGGGGTTTGCCGACAGAACATGCAAAGATCAGCACTTGGCGTGATCAGATAAGTCTTGAAGAATGGGATGGCATGATCAGATGGACATTGAAGGGGTAATGAAAGAATATTATTTTATTTTCCTATTTGGTCAAACAAATTTGTCAGAAAAGTAAGTAGGTGATAGGTTTTAGCCTATCATGATATAGGGAAATGACCATGTGGAATGCATCCAAAAGATAAGAAAGGAAAAATAGGTTTTTTGGATAATGGTGATAATACTGAAGCAAAGTCAGGTTATCTATTTTTCTGTTATTTGCTAAAGGATAGGCTCTCGCTTGTCTAGTTGGGATTGAAGTCAAATTCTACTCGACGACCAGGCCGTGCCAAGCAAGCATACAGTCACTATAAATATAGATGCAATGACAACGGAAAAGAATCTCCAACTCAACACACAATTTGCCATGCGCAAACCCTCGCTCTATGCGAAACCTCTCAAACATCTTGAGATTTTTTTTTTCTTTTTCTCCAACACATCTTCAATTTGGATAAACAGCACTGTGAAGGCAACCGATGAACATCTTCAGTTTGGATAAATAGCACTGTTGCCGTAGAATCAGCCGACTGTGGAGTACCTTCAGTTTGGATAAACAGCACTGCGTCGAGGCCGACTAGTTACTTATCCAAGTCTCGATTGAGAAGGATTTTTGAATCCTTATTGGCAGAGGTCATCTCATTAGCCTTCTTAGCGAAGCGAGGTGTTACAAGTTACTACATTCAGCACATTGGAAGACGAATTTGATATTGAACTTCGCAGAACTAGCAGCCTTGTCTTCAGGCTCTAGGACCGAAAAGCTGAGAGTGTTCCTTCCTTAGCCGCAGTCGCACAATTCAGAAGTCAGCAGCGCACCCAACGCAACATCGACATATTTTACTCCTCGACTGAGCTCGGCTGACGAGTTGGCATGCCCTCAAACAACCGAAGGATGTAGTTAGTTTACTAATTACTTGGCCTGCGCGTCATGTAAGCTTGGTAGTTTTTAGGGTCAACAACAATATAATGATTTCATTCGGTTTGGTTATCACAAAAATTTCTAAGGAAACCTTACCAATGTTGAATAGTTTGCAATAGCGGAACCATGAATTATTTGGTGGGTGGGCTAAACCAAAATTATTACTAGGAGATCAAATGGATAAATTTTTTTGTTACTTACATAAAGTTACACAATAACAAGCCTGAAAGCAATAATTTAAAGTAGGAAATTTAACTATGAATAAAGCAAGTTTCAACTAGGTTTAACAAAGAAAACATTTGAAGTTGCAACTTATAGTAGAAAGAAACATACATCATCAATCTTGTCATAACAACTTAACAAATAAAAGAAAAGATACCTATTCAAGTTGTGCCCTTCGATCCTTAATGGAATTGAAATCCTTTGTTATTTCTTCTGAAACAATCTTCTCGGGAAGCTCTTTTTCAATGTACACAACCATTGAATCTGCTAGAAATTCACTCTCCATCTTGTTCCAAAGTCTTGTTTTAATAAGATGCATTATTGAAAAATCTCGTTCAGTAGTTGCTGTAGAAACGGGAAGAGTCAATACAAGTCGAATTAACCTATCAATCAAATAGTACCTTTCGAGCCTCTTTGTTTCAACTAATCCCCGACATAATTCTGAAGTAGTAGACATTTTTTGAAACACAGGATGATGCGATACGTCTGATTCATAGATTTTCAACTCACACCTCAATGTATGTAGCTCTTTTTTAGTGAAATCTAGAGGATAAAATTTCTCTGCAAGCTTGCAAATGTGATCAATGTTGAACGCCTTAAAAGCTTCTCTTGGTTCTAAAGTTGAACTGAGAATAAGAAGTTCTATTGCCCCCTCACTAAACCTGCTATTTAGCTCTGCCAGCTGAAAATCTATTGCATTATTGAAGATATCAATGTGATAATGATGCTCAAATGTAATAAGATCTGTTTGCTGACAAGAACGACCAGTTCCTACTTTGTATTGAGCATTCATATTGGGCATATCAACATCATGTTTCTTGCAAAATAAATTCACTTTATCAATAAAGGTAGCCCAACCATCCAATCACAACTTCTGAAGGACATCTTTTGTAGTAGTGACTAGGTTCATAGCATTTAGAATGTCTTGTGACTTATTTTGCAGTTCGTGACAAAGGATATCAGTGATTTCCATGATCTCTTGCAATAGATGCAAGATGACAGTAAATTCAAAAAATCTGATTGCATTATAAGCACCAGTAGCTTCCCCACGCAAAGAGTTTGTAGCAGATATATCATTCTTTATGTTCTCAAGTACTGTACAAGACGCGTCGTACATATGTATCAAGTCACGCACTGAATCATAATGAGAACCCCAACGAGTAGCTCCAGGTCAATATATAGTAGCGATTTGATTAGCTCCTCTTCCTTTCTCAAGTTCACCAGCACCCACCAACTCTTCAATGTTCACTGTGTGTGCAACTTGCAGCTGAGTATGACGCTTTGGAGAAGTAGTAATAACATTTACAATTGAACCTAATGCTGAAAAGAATAACCAGATAACAACTACTTCTTTCGATGCTGCAACTATTGCTAATTACAGTTGATGAGCAAAACAATGCACATAATAAGCAGATGAACACTCTTTAATAAATAAAGATTGTAGCCCATTCCACTGACCTCGTATATTACTCGCACCATCATAGCCTTGACCTTGTAACTTGTTTATAGGCAACTCATGGAAAGCAAGGACTTTTTTTATCTCTTTGTGAAGTGTTGATGCAGTAGTGTCTTCGACCCACATAATATCTAAAAACCGTTCTCATAGAAAACCATCATTATCAACAAATCTTAAAATAATGGCCATTTGCTCTCTGTGAGCAATATCATGTGCTTCATCAACAAGAATACAAAAAACACCATCCCTAACTTCTTCACGAATTTTTCTTCGTACTATGTTGGCGAGAATGTTCAAAACCTCCTTTTGGATCATGGGCGAGGAATATTTGGCATTTTTGGGTGCATTTTCTAAAACAACTACAGCCACCTTATCATTAAACATGGTTGTATGCTTTACCAATTCAATAAAATTCCCACGATTTTTCGAACCCATTGATTCATCATGTCCTCTAAAAGGACATGCATGAAATGTAAGTCATCGAACACACTCAATTGTAGCCTTGAGTCGCAACCGATTCTTCAAAATTTCTTCTTTTGATTGTTAATTAATAACCTTGTCAACATGCTGAGATGGATTCATCAATTCCTCTACACGCAAAACACAAGTATTATGTAATGAAGATGGACCTCCAATATGAGTAAGAAATATACAATTTTTTTCGTCATTAACTCTTTTCCAATTGTTAAACCCATCAACAATTAGTGCCGAACAATTTGCTGGACTAGTCCCAAAAAGAAACCATAGGAAGCAATATACTCTATCTGTTGTTGGAGAATATTCTAACCATGGAAATTGTGAAAACCAAGAATACTGAAATCGACGATATTGTGATCCAAACCGAGACCTAGGATACTCAAGAAGTTTCGGTCGGTAAGGCCCAGCTTTGATATAAGCACGTCGAACTTCATCCTGTTGATTAATAGGATACTCATGTATTTGAATCTGTTTCCCCGGGTCTCGTTCCAATTCCAAAGAAGTATCATCAACAACTGTTTCTTGAGGTTCAATTATATTAGATGTCTGGTGAGAATCATGAGGCTGCTCAGTTGATATTGGTGCGTTATCATTATATGCAGAGGGTATATCACTCTCTAATTTATCACCATTGTCTCTTTTTTTAAAGAACGAATCCATAGTTATTAACCTCTTCATTGAACGTTAACCTAACAAATTGAACAACAATAATGCAAGTTTATACAATAAATCATATTTCTAAGAAATTTATTAGACTATCAGAAAAAATATATTAAACTTGAAATTGAATTTTTAAAGTACAAACTCTTAAAATTAAAGGAATAAACAAATAAAATCATCAAGACATAAGAATAAAGTAGTCAAAAACTTACCTATTGATAAGAAAAATCAATAACTTTCTCACTTGTATTGTATGCTTGGTTTATGCACTGCAAACAAACAAGACGGGATGAAGAAGGCTTTCTGAAAAATAAAAAAAAGGTCACTGTTGTACCCCAAAAGTAAAAAAAAAATAAAATAAACTACTCTTAGGAAACACAAAATAATAAAATATTAAATCTACTCTTTAAAACCGGATGACTACTCTACTCCTAGGAAACCTAAAATAATAAAATATTAAATTTACTTTTTAAAACCAGATGAATCATGACTACTCGTCGTAGGAAACCTAAACTAATCAGACTACTCCCTACCCTAGAAACTTATCAAATAAAAAGATTATTGGGACGTGTGGTGTGTGTCAGTGTGTGTGAACAATTTCAAATATAATAATAATAAATTTTGATATTGATTAAAGTAAATAATTTATTTAATATTTGTTAACTCTTACTTTTTTTTAAAGTAGTCATATTTTTCAAAACTTTTACTTATTGGGTGGGCTATAACAATTAAAAATAATAAAATATTCTAAATTCCAAGTATTTTAACCTTAAACAACTAAAACTCTTCTTATGCTAGAGCCCACCGTAGCCTTGTTACTGCCTCCGCCGATGATAGTTTGCTTTGGATAGTTTGGGCTTAAATTATTATTTCCTTTTTTTTTCAAATTTTAATCCCCAATACAATAACCCATGGATTATATGTTTGTGTTTTTCCTATAGGCGAACCTACTTATTCTCGTACTCACGATTAACGTATCTTCATTGTACGAACATTATAATTGGACTGTTCATTCTCTTTGTCACTATCTAAAGGTGATATGAAAAATATTATTCCATTTGTAGATCTTTTAGCCATTTATATGTATCAAACAAATTGGCTCTCAAATGGAAGGCTCACCCAAATCTACTCCAAGTTCAACTCCTATAAAAATGAGGAGTTTGAATGGGATATATGTTTCCTACAATTTATCTGTTGTGGAACCAAAAAAATTTGGAGAAGCCAAAGATCATTTAGTATGGTAGAAAGCAATGGAGGAGGAGCTTGCAGTGATTGAAAAGATTTCAACTTGGGAACTTGTAAATAGGCCAATGACAAGCCTGTCATTGGTGTTAAGTGGGTGTATAAGAGCAAACTTAACTTGGATGTTACTGTGCAGAAGAACAAGGTAAGATTTGTTGCCAAATGGTATTCACAACAACCTAGAATTGATTTTAATGAAACCTTTGCCCAAGTGGTAAGGTTGGACACTATTAGAACTCTAATAGCTTTGGCAGTACAAAAAGAATTGGAAATTGTAGTCAAATCAGCATTTCTCAATGGAGTGTTGGAAGAAAAGGTCTATGTTGAACAACCATAAGGTTTCCAAATCAGAAATACAGAGGATATGGTGTATAGGTTGAAGAATGCTTTATATAGGCTAAAACAAGCACCCAAGGCATGGTATGGTGAAATAGATTCTTACTTCACCAAAAATGTGTTCTAAAGAAGCTCTATTCAAGCTACCTTGTATACCAAAAAACAAGGAAACTCTGATATCCTCATTGTGTATGTGTATGTTGATGATATAGTGTTCACAGGAAACATTATGCGATGTATGATTTGGGGCTGTTGCATTATTTCCTTAGCATATGAGTTGTGCAAAATGACAGTGGGATCTTCATTCATCAAATGAAGTATGCCAAGACCTTGCTAGAGAAGTTTGGACTGAAAGATTGTAAATTAGTGTGCACTCCATTGGTGGCAAATGCAAAGTTAAACCAAGATGATAAAACTGAGGATGTGGATCAAAGTTTGTACATAAGTATTGTGGACATCCTACTCTATTTGGCAGCTACAAGAGCAAACATCATGTATGTTGCAAGCCTACTCTCTAGGTTCATATATTGCCCAACAAAAACTCATCTAGGAACTGCAAAGAAGGCTCTGAGATATATGCAGGGCATAATTGACTATGACATCTATTATGAGAAAGGACAATCTTCAATCCTAATTGGATTATGTGACAGTGATTGAGGAGGCAATGAAGATGATTCAAAGAGCACCTCAGGGCATGCTTTTTCCTTTGGATCAAATGCATTCTCATGGACCTCTGTCCAGCAACAAACATTTGCACTATCAAATGCAAAAGTTGAATATGTAGCTACAACAAAAGCAACTTCTTAGGCCATTTTGCTCATATTTGTGCTGAAATACTTTGGTAAAGTTCAATTAGAAGCTATCCCATTGATGTGTGACAACATGTTAGCAATTGCAATGACAAAAAACCCTGTGTTCCATCATAGAACCAGGCACATCAAAAGAAAGTATCATATCATGAAGGACACTTTGCAGCTGAATGTGATTCAACTCCTCTACTGCAAAATTGAAGATCAAGTGGTTGATATCTTCACCAAACCATTGCCTAAAGAGAGATTCATATATCTCAGAGATCTACTTGGTGTCAAGACTAAAAGCATTTTAAGGGGTAGTGTTGGAATATAAGTTGCTTGTAACATTGAAGGTTCAAAGTCCGGACTTAAAGGACTTAAGAGTCCAACGGCTAGTTTTATGTTTTAAACATAACGGCTAGTTTATGCAAGAATGAAAGCATATAGGATCCTAGTTGCTAAGAATGGTTGTAGGGCTAGGATTAGAACATGTGAATGGCTGAGATTCTTGCATCCAGTTGTCCATTGTCAAGGACATGTACCGTTTGTAGTGCTTGAGATAAGAATGTAAGAAAATGAAGAAAGGAATGTTGAATGAAATCATCAGTCTAGAATGTTTTGCAGACTGCAATATTGAAAATTCCTTATGTTTTGTTATTTCTTTTGCATCATTCTTCCCTAAATATCCAAATTCTAACAGAATCCCTACAGCCTCTATAACCCAGGAACCTTTAAACCCATGACAAAAAAGTAGCCCCACGAATTTAATTACAGTCGAGTAGAAAACCCCTCAAGAGAACGCAAACCCATAAGGAAAGGTCCCAGGCTGATTGAGAAAACTCAAGACCCTAACATAATATCTACCCACGCGTACAAGAATCAGCAACACATAAATATGATAGAATAAGAAAGAAATCCAAGAAAGGAATGCCACCAAACCCTAAGAAAACCCTAATCTTTCCTCAAAAGAAGAGCTTCTACTCATTGAGAACCTTATGTTTTTATTAGTAATAGGCTAGTTTTCTGTATAGAATACATGTTTTCTCATAAGCAGGGACCTCTTTTATATCGATACTAGCCTCTTGTCACACATACGCCTGTAACAATTCACTACTACAACAGGGCCTTATTGTGTCAGGGTTGGTGTCAGTTTTATATAACATAGTGGCAGATAAGATATTTCCGACATCTACTTAACATGGTGTTAGAATTAATGTCGGTTATAAGCGACATAAACTGTCTATCTCGCTTATAACTGACATAAACTGTTAATATCGCTTATGACTGACATAGGTTTTAATATTTTTTAAAATAGTGGTGTCGCATAAAACAAAATCGTGTCACTTGTAACCGACATAAAGTTAGCTTCGGTTAAAAGAAGACTGGTGTCGTTTCTACCCGACACTAATGAA